>NW_024063513.1:5365288-6671611 GCF_006381635.1 Hibiscus syriacus
ACTGCTCATCCAGTATCGATACCCAAACCCCGATATCACCTATTTTTGCTTTGAAGTATCAGTACTGTTCATCTAGTACCGATACCCCTTGCCCAAAACTTGCTTATTTCAACTTAAAATTTAACCAAACTCCCTTAAACCTTCCACTATGACCTCTTCTCAAGCTTTTAAACTTAATTATACTTATAAAAACTAACTTATTTTACTCTAACACACTTAATCATCCAAAATCCCATAATTTCGGTTGAAACTAAAATCTTACCAAAAATTCAACATGTTCTAAATCCATTTCTAACACTTTAGATTTCTTATTTCAGCTTATGACAAGTTAAATATGACTTTAAAAACCATTTATTAACTTTTTATCATCAATTCACTTAAAAATCATTTTTCTTCAATCACTCGTAACTTGAAATTCTTTTAGTTTCTACTTCTTTTTTAGCTTCCTTAAGCTTTCCTAACACTCCAAGAATCAAAACCAACTTAAAAATGAAAGGAATAATCAACAAGAAACATTCTCACCTTAGGTAGGAACTCACGATGGAGATGAGGAAGAAAGATGAAGAAGATAGAGAATTCTAAACTTCTTTATTACTCATCTTCCCTATTCCACGTGCTTATAATACACTTCTAATAAAATTTTAATTCATTAATTGTTAAAAGACCAAAATGCCTCTTCATCTTTTAATCTTTGTTAAACAATCATATATCAAATATTTCAAACCAATCCCTGAACTTTTTAATTTATCTAAATTAACCACAAAATTTTAAAATCTTGCACTTTGGTCACTAGCCCGATTTTTTGGATGTATTCATAGCCATCAAAATCGTAATATACTATTTTTCATAAATAAACATATCATTATGTCGTGACCCCAAGGCTTTGCTGAGATAAGCGATAGACCTCCCATATTGATACAAAACTACTCCAATGCCTTTCGAACTGACATCTATTTCAAAGCAGAATGGTTTAGAAAAATTCAGAAGGGCTAGTATAAGGGCTATATCATTCTTCAAATTCTAAAAAGCCTTCTTAGATTTAGGGAACCATATAAAACTGTCTTTTTTGAGCATGTTGGTGAGGGGTTGGTTAAGTTCTCCATAACCCCTTATAAACTTCTTGTAATAACTCGTAAGCCCAAAAAATTCTCTCAAAGATTTTAGATTGTGAGGATGTTCCCAATTACACATAACTTCCACTTTTAAAGGGTCAGTTGTAACTCCACTAGAGGAAACAATATAGCCAAGGTATTCGACCTATCGTTAACCAAAGAAACACTTCTTTTGCCTTGCAAAAAATTAATTAGTTCACAAAATACCCAAAATAGTGCGCAAATGGTAAATATGATATTGTATCACTATATATCAAAATATCATCAAAGAACACAAAAACAAATTTGCACAATTAAGGTCCGAATAGAGTGTTCATCAAAGATTGAAAAGTAACAGGTGTGTTTGTTAACTCAAAAGGCATTACCTTGAACTCGAAGTGGTTGTGATGAGTTCGAAATGTTGTTTTTGGAATTTCCTCGTGAATCTGAATTTGCTAATAACTAGACCATAAATCAATCTTAGAAAAATATTCGAAACCAGACAATTCATCTAGTAAATTTTCCATCACAGGGATTGAAATTTTTTCTTTCATTTTCCATTTGTTAATTTGTTGATAATCCATACAAAACCTCCATGTCTCATCATTCTTTCTCGTTAAAAGATCCTGCTCCTATTGATTATGTCCAGCACCCGGAGTCTCTGTTTCTTCCATCATATTAAGTTGCTTTGTTTTACAAACATGACCAGGTCCAAACTTGTCGTCACACTTGAAACACAAACTATTTTCTCTTCGATAATCCACTAAAAGCTATCGAGCGGTGTTTGGAATAATAAGAGGTTTCATAGGTGTGGTAGTTACAGGAACCTAAGATTTTTGAACTGCCCCTAAAGATCTAAAAGTAGTCGGATTGAAAGAATAATGAGGCTTCTTGTTTTCCACTTCTAAGGCCAACTTAGACAATTTGGCTTTGCGACACACTATAGCCACAATCTGTGGTTCATAAACTTTGACCTTGTACTTGATTTCCTCCTAAGTCCACTGAGAAAACTAAAAACAAAATAAGCTTCTCCCAATTGAGGATTCACTTGCAAAACAAAGGGTTGCAGTTTTTCAAATTTTGCTTGATAGTTCTCCACTAACGACTATTGAAATAATTTCTTAAATTCTTCAATAACATCGCCCATGTCTTTATCACAAAATCTATGACAAATATCGATCACAAATTCATGTCATTCGACTCTATTCTTCTTCATAATATAAGCATCAAACCATGTCTCTGCTCAACCATATAAATACATAGGGGCTATTCCATTTTATAATGATTAGGAATTGCATACAGTGAAGAACATTTGTGACATTACTGGACCCAACTCCTGGGATTAGTGCCCTCAAAATAAGGAAGTTCTATTCTAGGCCGAGAAAGTGACAAACCCATGCATGTATTTGTATGATTCCCACTAAAATGTTCCCTTAATTCACATACCTGATTAACAACCTTTCATATAGGATTATCACCAGCAAAGGGATTTACTGGTTGGACACCATGTCTCAGAGCTAAGATACCGAATTGAACGAGTATTTTTCGTGTTCATCAATGACATTACCTTGGAAAGGTTTTTTACCTGTTAATTTATCCCCAAGTGTTTCAAGTTGTCGTTAGGTGCTCACATTATGGATTGCTCAACCTCTTTAGTACTCTTAGCCATCAGTTGCAATATGCATTTCATGTATCTTTGATTTTCTTCTGACTGAGTTTTTAGAGTAAAAAAACGCTCTTCAAAAGTAGCTCGTTCCTTCACCCACCAAGGAGATATTCCTTCCGGAGTTGTCTCAACAATCAGAACATATAGCACCCAGTTTGTTGTTTCGACCATCTGGCGAACTTTCTTCTGCTTACCTAGCTTGAAATTTCTTTTTGCACTTTTGGATTAAAAAACGAGCTCTGATTACCCATTTGTTATGATTCTGGTAGAAAGGAAAATATAAGTAGAAGAAAGGATGACAGAAATTTCAGAATTTCACTAAATTTTCATCACACTAGTACATTCTTGTAATCTTAATTTATTTTATTCAATGTACTTAACCATTGCAATGTCAATTGGATAACTAACTCCAAACCATGTTATTCTTCTCTTTTTCTTCTTAATGGTCTGCTGCAGGTGATGTGTTGGCCCACTGTTCATGTTTCGGATCCAACAACATACTCTCAAGCCCACCAATCACATTTGTATGTTTAAAGTCCACTCCTTTAGTGTCGTCGTATTGTTTTTCCTCCATTTCCCTTTTGTATGAATCAATTTTCCCCATTCACTCTTAATCCCTAAATCCCCAATTCCTTCACTCCATGATTTATTCAATTCAAGCCCTAACTCTGCCTTACCAACCACAATAAATAATTCTCAGGTAATAATCTATCTGTTATTAATTTGTTACATGACCATAAAAGAAAAACTAATTTACTGTCTATTATGGACCATATATATTGCTTGCTTGGTCGAGATTGGGAAGTTAGATTCCAACATGTTTTAAGACAAAGTAACCGAGTTGCTGATAATCTAATGAGGAGTGTAGGGTCGGATATAGTTGAAACACAATTCTTTGTTGTTCTTCTTAATGAGATTACTCTCTTATTCAATGAGGATAATGCATGAGTTTTGTTTTCTACAATTAGGAGAATGTTGCTGATGTTTTGTTTTGTTTGTAAGGCCCTTGGATTATTGTTGTTGTAAGATTATTACCATAAGTACTTTTTTCCTCCATTAAGATTAGATATGTTTTTAACGAGACATATGGTAATAATTATCTTTTCTTATAAAAAAATTCTCAGGAAATAAAGATTTTTAATGATAGAGTTCGCTTTTCTGTATGAATGTAAGGTAATATCTCTACACCTTGGGTCACAAATATGAGTTTTATAATAGGGTAAAGTATACAGTTGACCACTCAATTATTATATCATTTCATTTTGACCATCAATGTTTTAATTTTATCAATCTAACCACTCAACTATTTAAATGGTTCAATCAAATCACCTATATCTAAAATTTAATAGAGAAGATGACATGTCAGTTAAAAATTTTGGTATAGTTATATATTTAATCCCTTTTCTTTACACAATATGTCTTTTTGATCTTAATTTTAATTAAATTCAACAAATTTAATCCTTTGTTTAGATTATGACTCGTGTTAGTTTCTAATTGGATGATCAAATTTATTTATAATTTATTATTTAATTAAATTTATTTTTCTCCAATCAAAATGTGATACATGCCATTAATTAGAATAAAACAAATGAATAAATTTTGGTACTGAAAAGAATCAAACCAATGGGTTAGGTTGGCAGACAATTGTGCAACCATTAAGTCAAGAGTGTTGAATGGTTTGTAATTTAAAATATACGGTATATAACTCATATAATAATGTTTAAAATTTTATTTTAAACCATATAATTTTATGTAACCCCTAGACTCGGCCTAGGAATTACAACTGAATCAGAGTAATCACGTTGACCATAGAAATAACTTATGGACGAAAATTCATTCATTAAACTATTTACCAAATGATATATCAAAATAAACACATGCCACAATTTAAAGAGATTGAAAGCAAAAATTTAACCTCACACATGTTTACAGATAACAACATGTAATATAACACGTTAAATATATCAAACAGGTCAAAGGGACACTCCTATACTGTAAAAGAACTGAAGTAATACTTCATTAAACGAAATCACTAGTAATTCAGTTAATAACACTCACGTGTATCTCGAATCGAATCGAACGTGCGGAGTCGAACTGAGCTGAACATAAATGATTCAACCTTACTGGAGAACGGTACGGAGACACGCGACCACCTTCAGATTATGACTTCAAATATTAAATTCATAAATTTCAGAATTTATTTAACATAACTATACTGTAAAGTATTAAAATATGCAAAACATGACTCTCAATTCAGATTTGGCAAAACTGATTACGAAAATAGGCTCAGGACATCGAAAAATATTATGATAAAGGTCAATAGAAAAGTTAACGGTCAACGGTCAAAGTCAATGACCAACGGTCAATGGTCAACGATCAACGGTCAAAATCAATGAGTTAATTCGATCAATGGGTTCATTCGATCACCTGGTCGATTTGGTCAATAAGTCGGGTCGGTCAATCGGTATAATCGATTTGGTACAGAAATAAATCGGTTCTGCCAGTTTTGCATTTAAAGCTTTCTGGAGCAGTCCCACACACACGACGGCGCATGGGACACCGTATGGTGGGTGGTTCTGCGGTGCGGCGCCTAAAAAACGGCTAATATACGGCGTGACCGGTTAAACAAGTGACCGGTTAAAATTTAGACCGGTTATGTTATATTATTTAACCGGAAATATTATAAAGTACAATAACATACTAGGTAGCGCTTATATAATGTAATAGGTAGCGCTTATATTTACCTATTTTATAAGTAAACCGGTATATTTATACCGATAGCATTGCAAATTTACCTATTACATTATATTATATTGAAAGTGTCCATACTTTTTATAAAAAGGATCGATACTTTAACAGTGTTTCATGTTTTCCACCTACAATATTAATTTAATAATTTCATTTGCACAAAAAATTATTTGATTGTTTTGATATTTTATAAAATAATATTTAGAATTTTAAATTTAATAATAATATATATCGTAACGTAAAAAATAAATCATTAGACGCCTATAATTACTAAATTAATATCTTAAAACTCACTCAAAAGATAACCTTAAATTAATGTTTTCCACAGTGAAAAAAGTATGGACACTTTTATAAAAAGGATAGACACTTTACAATATAACCACTACCTATTACATTATATAAACGATACCTATTACATTATATAAGGGCTACCTATTACATCATATGTTTACCTATTATATTGAAAGTGTCCATACTTTTTATAAAAAAGATCGATACTTTTTTTAAAACTTATGTAATTTATGTTTCAATTTTTTTAACAGTGTTTCATGTTTTCCACCTACAATATTAATTTAATAATTTAATTTGCACAAAAAATTATTTGATTGTTTTTATATTTTATAAAATAATATTTAGAATTTTTAATTTAATAATAATATATATCGTAACGTAAGAAATAAATCATTAGACGCCTATAATTAATAAATTAATATCTTAAAACTCACTCAAAGGATAACCTTAAGAACACTTGAAGAAGCAAGAGAACAACTATCCAAGCAATCAAAAACGAGAAAATCCCAACATGATAACAACTGAACATATCATATCAATGTTCAAACTCAAGTTGTAGATTTTGATTTCCTTTTGCTTGGCATCATATGAGATTTGGATTTTGATTTCCTTTTGCTTGGCATCATATGAGATTTGGATTTTGATTTCCTTTTGCTTGGCACCATATGAGCTTTGGATTTTGATGAGCATCGGAAGTATTTCAGACTTATGATTTGGGTGGTACTCAACTTATGATTTTAGTTGCTATTTGTTACATTTCTTGTATACCACCCAGATCATACGCCCGAAACGTTTCTGACGCTTTAAAGTTGACCAAAAAATAAAATGGTCGGGATTTCCCTCGCGTTTATACGTTGGAAAAAAACAATGGAAATTAGGAATAATCAATGATAACATGCATATTGGCTTGGGCTAATATTTATAATGGAGCCGAAATATATATTGAAATTCAAACTCAAATTGAAATTTAAATTCAAACTCCAATTACATATGAAATGAATTTGAAATGCAGTGTTAAATTGAACATGAAAATTGCATAATTGATTCATACTGTTCAAGTAACATGCTTTATGAACCATCAAGCTAAAAGACAATATTGATTGAGTTCAAAGCTGAGTTGTGAGTTGATGGAGTTGTCACACTTGTCACATGGTTGGAATAAAGTACTCACATGCGAGATAGATTGTTTTGTTATACATAACCCATCTCAACGAAATTAATCCAAATAATGTACCCATAACAATGTTCAATTAATGTACCCACAACAATGTTTAATTGATTTGTTGTTTAATTTTCAATTTGAATTATTTGATTTAATAATTTCATTTGCACAAAAAATTATTTGATTGTTTTGATATTTTATAAAATAATATTTAGAATTTTTAATTTAATAATAATATATATCGTAACGTAAAAAATAAATCATTATACGCCTATAATTACTAAATTAATATCTTAAAACTCACTCAAAAGATAACCTTAAATTAATGTTTTCCACAGTGAAAAAAGTATGGACACTTTTATAAAAAGGATAGACACTTTACAATATAACCACTACCTATTACATTATATAAACGATACCTATTACATTATATAAGGGCTACCTATTACATCATATGTTTACCTATTATATTGAAAGTGTCCATACTTTTTATAAAAAGGATCGATATTTTTTTTAAAACTTATGTAATTTATGTTTCAATTTTTTTAACAGTGTTTCGTGTTTTCCACCTACAATATTGATTTAATAATTTCATTTGCACAAAAAATTATTTGATTGTTTTTATATTTTATAAAATATTATTTAGAATTTTTAATTTAATAATAATATATACCGTAACGTAAAAAATAAATCATTAGACGCCTATAATTACTAAATTAATATCTTAAAACTCACTCAAAAGATAACCTTAAATTAATGTTTTCCACAGTGAAAAAAGTATGGACACTTTTATAAAAAGGATAGACACTTTACAATATAACCACTACCTATTACATTATATAAACGATACCTATTACATTATATAAGGGCTACCTATTACATCATATGTTTACCTATTATATTGAAAGTGTCCATACTTTTTATAAAAAGGATCGATACTTTTTTTAAAACTTATGTAATTTATGTTTCAATTTTTTTAACAGTGTACTGCGAATTTAAAATGATAATATACTTGTAGTTATTGTACATACCTAAATATGTACTGCGAATTTAATGTTGTACCCACCCTTTAACTACCACTACCAATGCCACATCCTATGGAAAGCAGCACGACAGAAACATGTTCAAAATGAACCTTCGTTTACATATC
Organism: Hibiscus syriacus; assembly: GCF_006381635.1. Classification (NCBI taxonomy): domain Eukaryota; kingdom Viridiplantae; phylum Streptophyta; class Magnoliopsida; order Malvales; family Malvaceae; genus Hibiscus; species Hibiscus syriacus. The sequence goes on from NW_024063513.1 coordinate 5,373,397, forward strand.
CATCAACTCCTGGAGCACTGAACTTGCACAACAAAATTTTTGCCATGGATAATACTGATGTAGACAATGTTAAGCCAACCGAGGAATGCCATGAAGTACATAATGTTGATGAATCTGACAGATTGGTTGGTCAGCTCTTCTGTTCACGTGATCAAGCTTGGCACTTTTACAAGGGATTCGCACGGGAACATGGGTTTAGTGCACGTAAGGGAACAACACGGCTTGACGTGGAAGGGAATGTGAAGACACAAGAATTTTGTTGTTCCAAAGAAGGGTTTCGAGTATCAAAAGTCAATACTGTTGATCGTCAACGTGCTCATACGCCAGTCACAAGAACAGGATGTAAGGCTAGAGTCGTAGTTACAGCAACAAATACAAACGATCAGTGGGTTATAAGTAAGTCTGATCAGAAACATAATCATGCATTGTGCACATCTGCTATGACACCATTTATGCGTTCTAATCGAGCTGTAAGTAAGGCTGATATCGATGAGGCAACAACATTGAAAGAGGTCGGTGTTGGCACGTCACAAGTAATGAACTATTTAACGCAGCAGGCAGGGGGCTATCATAATGTTGGATTTACACATAAAGACCTCTACAATGCACTTCAAAGAGGTAAAGCAAAGGAAATCGTCGATGGGGATGTGAATGCGCTTATTGCCTACTTTGATTATAAGAAACATGATGATCCCGGGTTTTTTATGACATACTCGGTAGACGAATCGGGGGCATTGTATAATCTTATTTGGTCGGATTCTACATCGAGATCGGATTACACATGCTTCGGTGATGTAATTGCGTTCGACACAACGTACAAAGATAATTTGTATGGTCGACCAATTATGCCTATTGTTGGTGTCAATCATCACCATAACACAATTGTGTTTTCCACTGCCATAATCGCTGACGAAACGTCTCAATCTTTCGAGTGGGTGCTACAGAATTTTTTAGAAGCCATGATGAATAAATCACCTATTTCTGTTGTAACCGATGGGGATAGGGCAATGCAGAGGGCTATCAAATCTGTTATCCCTTATGCTAAGCACAGATTATGTTCTTTGCATCTTTCTCGCAATGCACAAGCTAACATTGGTGACCCAAAGTTTACAGCAGCATTCTCAAAATGCATGGCTTCCTGGTGGACAACCAAGGAATTTGATATTCAATGGCGTTCGATTGTTTCAGAATTCAACGTCCAAAAGCATCCATGGGTGATTGAGAAGGGAAATACACGACACTTATGGGCACAAGCATATCTAACCGGTCATTTCTTTGCCAATATTCGCTCAACACAAAGGTGCGAGTCTATGAATGCTTCACTAGCTATTGCACTGAAACACAAGAAGACATATTTAGATGTTGTTCGTGCAATTGAAGATGGAATTAGTAGAATGCGTATGAACGAGTTGAAAGCGGATTACTTAAGTTCCCATACGAAGCCCTTCCAGATCACAAAACTGGTCGACCTTGAAAGCCATGCCGCTGCGATTTTTACCCGCGAATCTTTTCGTGTGTTCCAAGATGAACTTATACGGGAGACATTGTACCGGATTGAGGCAGAGATTAAGTCCTTATCAGAGGAATGTCAACATTATATTTTGTCAAAGTACGCAGAAAAAAATAGGAAATTTGAAATTAGTTTTGATTCTCGTACGAAAACTCTAATTTGCTCCTACAAAAAATTCGAGACCGTTGGACTTCCGTGTCGCCATCAACTTCACATTTTGAAGCAATTGGACTACACATATTTGCCCGGGAGTTTGATTCAAAGTAGGTGGACTAATGATGCGAAGGCTTCTGCACCCAGCTATGTTGATTTGAATGTGTCTCCAGAAGTGATGCAAATGGCAAGGTTCGCTGCTCTACGTTCAACGTCAAGTAGGTTATGCTACATTGCATCAAAGACAGACGAGTCTTTCAAAACCGCAAGAGATGAGATGAAAAAACTAATAGAAGAATTAGAAAACTCGTTTGGTTTGAATCATTCAGTCAACCAGAGCATTGTAGTAAACAATGTTCGTGACCCTCAACGAAAACAACGCAAGCGAAAAGAAGTGCCGAAGAACAAGGTCGAGAAGAAAATTAGGCGATGTGGGTACTGCAACGGTGAGGGGCATAACAAACTAACATGTCCTCAAGTCAAGCTTAGTTTGAGGACAAGCACACAGCCTACATCAACTGATTTTTTCGAAGACGGAATGGAATGACAACGATCTCCATATAATATATCGTAAGTATCAACATCACTCCTATTGTATGTACATATAAATATTTTGAATGAAGGAAGAAAAACCGCGTTACTTCAAATTACCGACACTTTTTTAAATGGTATCGACACATTTTTATTCCAATCTGGACATAAAGTACCGACACAACATTATAAAGTGTCGATATAGGTTGTAGACCTATTCGCTCATAAAACCGGTATATTTATACCGGTTATATTACAAAATTATCTATTACATTATAATTATGGGTTCCGATGTGTAAAATGTCGACACTTTTTTAAATCGTATCGACACATTTTTCTTCCAATATGGACCTATTTTATTATAATATGTTGAAAGTGTCCATACTTTTTATAAAAAGGATCGATATTTTTTTTTAAAGATATGTAATTTATGTTTCAATATTTTTTAAGTATGTTTCATGTTTTCCACCTACAATATTAATTTAATAATTTCATTTGCACAAAAAATTAGTTGAGTGTTTTGATATTTTATAAAATAATATTAAGAATTTTTAATTTAATAATAATATATACCGTAACGTAAAAAATTAATCATTAGACGCCTATAATTACTAAATTAATATCTTAAAACTCACTCAAAAGATAACCTTAAATTAATGTTTTCCACAGTGAAAAAAGTATCGACACTTTTATAAAAAGGTATCGACACATTTTTATACCGGTTATATTACAAAATTATCTATTACATTATAAATCTGGGTTCCGATGTGTAAATGTCGACACTTTTTTAAATGGTATCGACACATTTTTCTTCCAATCTGAACATAAAGTACCGACACAATATTAGAAAGTGTCGATAAAGGTTGTAGACCTATTCGCTCATAAAACCGGTATTTTTATACCGGTTATATTACAAAATTATCTATTACATTATAAATCTGGGTTCCGATGTGTAAATGTCGACACTTTTTTAAATGGTATCGACACATTTTTCTTCCAATCTAAACATAAAGTACCGACACAATATTAGAAAGTGTCGATAAAGGTTGTAGACCTATTCGCTCATAAAACCGGTATTTTTATACCGGTTATATTACAAAATTATCTATTACATTATAAATATGGGTTCCGATGTGTAAATGTCGACACTTTTTTAAATGGTATCGACACATTTTTCTTCCAATCTGGACATAAAGTACCGACACAATATTAGAAAGTGTCGATATAGGTTGTAGACCTATTCGCTCATAAAACCGGTATATTTATACCGGTTATATTACAAAATTATCTATTACATTATAAATCTGGGTTCCGATGTTTTTTCAATCGACACTTTTTTAAATGGTATCGACACATTTTTCTTTCATTCTGGACATAAAGTACAGACACAATATTAAAAAGTGTGAAAACTTTGTTGTGGATATCGAAAACAATGCTATAGTCATGTGTTTCGATACATTTGCAAGTAGATGTAAAATATATTAGTATTGATATTTCAACAATCCTCAAATGTATATGTACACATAGAAGCGAATATGGAATAATTAATGAAAATATACACACAATATAATCACACCAAATTATAAATACACAAGAATGTTCAAATAATGTACCGACAAACAAAATTAATCCGATGAAAAAGGGTTGTTTCTAACGAAGTCCGGAACATTAGAGGCCTTCAACAAATTTTCCAAATACTCTCGTATGTTTCCGCCTTTTTCCGAGGACATACATAAATAATTTCAATTATCAAACTAATGAGGTGCAATTTTACTAACAATAAATTAAATTCGCATAAGCATGAATAAATTTGTGTCATACCTAGAGCTTTGTCGTTCGAATGGGAAGCAGCGTCAAAGGTATGTGGACATATGTAATTGTATTTCTATATAAACACATAAGTTGTTAAAATAATCAATGTCTGAACACCTGTTCAACTGGAAAAACATATTGCATAAATGCAACTTACCGGATTATAAATCATTTTTTCCGCTGAATCATCGACCAAAAGTGTATTTAGCTCGTTAAAATCTGGACACGCGTTCCAAACATCATTGAGATCTTTACAGTAGGTAACAGAATCGTATGTTTTGCATTTTTTTTGATCCTGTTCACAAACAGTCGAACATAAATATGTAGGAATCATAGACAACGAAAAGTCAGCAAACTGTAATGACATTCATCTTACCCACACGAATAGAAAATGCTCGGAAAATACAGGTAGTTTCTCAAGTACACGGTCGACGTTATGCCTGAGATTGTAATCAAGTTTGAATGTTAACATTCAAATGTATATTAACGATTTTGACTACAGTAATTCAATTGCCTCAAACATGTTCTAACCTCATCTTTGAAGACCAAAGGGCAACAACAAAATTGTCGACACAAAATTGCATAAATTCAAATAATCCTCTTCTGAGGACAACATCTACAACATGAAGAAAATGAGATTAAAGTTCTACGCTTATATGTTAAAATAATGGATACAAAAGAATAGAATTAAAACCTGCCGGCAGTCTTGGGATGTAGGCAAGGACACCATTGAGATCAAAAATTAAATGTTTTCTTGAAGGCGGCGTTGCAGACACGATATACTTGTTTGGATCATCATCTTCATCATCATCATCATCATCGTCATCATCTTCATCGCCAGCTTCATCGTCATCATCATCATCATCGTCAGCTTCATCTTCTGCGACCGCTTGGTTGTCCACATCTGTTAAAAGAAAATAAAATAAAGTTCAGAACGTGTAAATGTTAAGAAACATAGATAATGAATTACCTAACTCGTTTGATGTCGTTGACGTAATTCGTTACGCAACATGGAGACTTCACGTTGCAATGATGAAATATCGGATCACATTCCACTCACAAGGGAATCAATATGCTCCCGAAAATTGACCATGTATTCCATCACGGTCTTAATTGTGACATCCTCTGCAACTGGAGCTTCTTCCATCATTGCGTCTCCACTTGGTTGCTCTTCTTCATGGCCAACGGGGTCCATTTCCTCCCTCTCTTGATCTAATCCGACCTCCTTGACACGCTTCCAACCGAGTTTTTCAACAAAATCATATCCCGCTTTTTTAATAAATACCATGTCAATCTTGCGGGTTAATCGAACAGGGGCGTCATGCGAAAAATCAACTTCCTTCTTCTTCAACAGATGGGTGATGACACATCCATATGGTAGTGTAGTTGAAATTGTTGCTCCCTTTGTGACCATATATACAATTGTATTAAATATGAGTTTTGCAATGTTTGGAGCCGTTTTGGATTTATACTTTGCTATCCACCAATAATCGTTGTCTCGAAGCGTTGAATGTTTTCCCCCACTAGGCCGGATATACCATGTGAGCATTTTGTGAAACACTCTCGACTCTACATCGAGGTGAATTGGGCTATTTCTAGTAACCCGTTTAATTGTAGACCAATCTACACCATTTTCATCTGAATCCCCTGTATTCGCTACACCTAAACCCTCAGCAATCGTTTCTGGAGATATATATATATCCTTCCCCATGACATGTGTATTAATTCCTATTATATTAGTCTTATTAGGCTCGTGCTGTAAGGAAGCATTGTTGTAGAAGACTCTAACTAGGTTGGGATAATATCTTGGTTCTACACCAAGGAATTCAAGCCAACCCCAAGATGTAAATGTGGATTTAAAACTAAATGCATATTTATCATCAAACAAGAAACCCAGGTCAATGACACGTTCAGGACGAATCTTCCTTACTTTAAAACTCGTATGCCATCTTTGTTTCTCCATGTCGGATCTAAAGTTCAGAGTTTCGAAGGACCTGATTTCCTCAGAAGAATCGTTTGTTACAGAAGGAGGGGGTTGAGAAGAACTGGGTTGAGAAGAGCTTTGAGAAAGACCTCGTTTCTGACGCTGACGTTTTGGAGCCATTTTGGTTGGATGCTACCCCTATTACAATGGAACACAAACACATTCAGGATAAAAACTCCAATATAGAAATCAATCAAACCCATAGAATATCGATAAATTTACCTGAATATCTGATCGTCACTTATGATAACGGTAGAAGAAAGAGGAAGATCTGCCTGCTTGCATTTATGTTTAGGGTTTCTCGATTAAGAGTACTATATATCGTAAACGGTGGAAAACACTTGATATTTAAATTAGTATCGACACAAACTATATTAGTGTCGACACATTATTTAGACATATTCTCTCATAAAACCGGTATAATTGTACCGGTTAGATTGAAAAATTACATATTACATTATACTTTTGGGTTCGATGATTTTGGGATCGACACTTTTTATATATGGATCGACACTTTATGGGTGCACCTTGTTTTCCATTCATTCTGGGAAAAAAGTATCGACACAAACTATATTAGTGTCGACACATTATTTAGACATATTCTCTCATAAAACCGGTATAATTGTACCGGTTAGATTGAAAAATTACATATTACATTATACTTTTGGGTTCGATGATTTTGGGATCGACACTTTTTATATATGGATCGACACTTTATGGGTGCACCTTGTTTTCCATTCATTCTGGGAAAAAAGTATCGACACAAACTATATTAGTGTCGACACATTATTTAGACATATTCTCTCATAAAACCGGTATAATTGTACCGGTTAGATTGAAAAATTACATATTACATTATACTTTTGGGTTCGATGATTTTGGGATCGACACTTTTTATATATGGATCGACACTTTATGGGTGCACATTGTTTTCCATTCATTCTGGGAAAAAAGTATCGACACAAACTATATTAGTGTCGACACATTATTTAGACATATTCTCTCATAAAACCGGTATAATTGTACCGGTTAGATTGAAAAATTACATATTACATTATACTTTTGGGTTCGATGATTTTGGGATTGACACTTTTTTATATATGGATCGACACTTTATGGGTGCACCCTGTTGGCCATATTGTAAATTTGCCTTTTACTTCCAAGTATCGACATGACCCTTAATGTGTATAAGAAACATGTACAACAACATACTCTGCTAACTTTTCTCATCTCATTCATAATTATATTCACATACAAAAATAAATCGTATACAAAATTATAAATCTTATACAAAATTAACTCGACATTTACATCATTGCATCCTTTTGTTATTCTTATGTAATATTGCAGCTTTTGTTATCTCCTGTCTTCGTTCATTTTGATTGTGGCTTACGAGATCGTTTAATACTCGCGATCGATCCCAGTCTCCAACAACCTATATTCAAATTGTCAGAACGTTAAGTATTGTCAACTACAGCATTCAATCTACGACTTTTAACAATTTTACCACAAACAATTTTTTCTATCCACTTACAAAATCACCAGTTGCCCCTGTAGAACCGATCGATTCCATCCACATCATCACATACATGCCGCAATCATATCTGTTACAAAATTTGAAAACCACACATGTCAATTATGATGAATACTGCATAAATTAAGCTTTCTATTTGTGATAACATCTCATACCCATTCAATTGCTTATTCTTCTTATGCTCCACAAATTTGAAATTTTTCAAGGGATACTTTCCTAGAGATCCACATGACTCAACCCAAATGCGTTTCTTATTATAAGAATCTAATATTTTAATCTGCATTAAAATAGAAGAAGTTATGCACCAAAAAATTATGCATTATAATTTACATAATGTCCTTTCATACAGACATACATACCAATCTCTTAGCATCCTTCACTCTCTGTTTAGCTGCTTCAGTTGTAAACATACTATCATATATTGTTACAATATGATCTACCATATCCAACACCAACAGATACCAATGTGAATTATGGTAGTTTATTGTGATCATTATCTGCAACAAATTTCACACCCAATTTGACAAAATTCAACATTCTATATCCGAAAACATCATTTGCAATTGGTATGGTGTCTTACCTTCTCACAGTCGGTGAATTTCACATAGTTATCCAATATGACACCCCAGAAGGTAGAAATATTCTCAACACTTTCTTTGTTGTTGGCTTCCAACGCCTGTTGCTGTAATTACGCAACAAACATTATTAATTTACCGTCTATAACACTACTTTTCAATATTTATTAATTTAACTCACCACTAAGAGGTATGGAAGGTAGCCAATCCTCCGGTGTGACTTTTGAGAATCGTAGCATATGGTCCAGGCGAGCAAATCGATAACCTAACAAAATTAATTACACAATCAGAACATATTCAATAAGTTTTATTTATTTTCTACTTTCTACTTACCACACCGCCAACCCATTCCGTAGGCTTCAACGTTGCAACGTCGTATACAGTAGCGAATTGATTTCCCATTGATATTACAGAATATCTGTATGAATCATTAGGATTAATATCTTGTCATGAAATATTTAAATATCACTCACAAAACAATATATTTCACTTACCCCGATTCTAACTCGCTATTCCATAAATAATCACAAATTGCAGCTTCGATGTCATCAATTCCGGTTGGAATATCCGCTTTTTCAACCTACAATTTTGCATACAAATTTTTGTCACAACAACATAATAAAAATCAAATTAAGTATTCTTTTATTAAACTTACCTTCTGCTTCTTCTTCTGGGGTGCAGGACATTCCGAATCCAAAACTGCTGCTATAACACTCTCCGGTGTATAAATGACATCGACTTCCTTCCTCCTCATTTCTTCCATCTCTTCTTCTTCCTCCTCCCTCTTTTCTTCTTCATATCTTTTCAGTTCATCGTACTTTTTTCTACATAGCTCTTCATATCTTTTATTTCACCCTTCAATTGAGCTCCTTCATCCGAGTATTTATCAACCACCCCCTTCACCCCCGTAAGTTCACTCCTCAAATCAACAACCTCATTCACCACTCCCTCAAATTTTTCTCCCGTCACCATCTTAATATCACCCCTTAACACCCCAACTTCTTTCACCACTTCACCCCTCAACACCTCTACTTCTTTCACCACTCCATCTATTTTTCCTTCCACTACCCCCTTATTCCTCTCGAGTGTATCTTCGACTCTCTCGAGTTTCTCTACGACTTGATCAAGTTTCTCTTCGACTCTTGATTGTCTTTGCATGATTTCAAATTGGATTTTTTTGATATCAGCCAATTCAGACATCAAAATGTCGAAGTTACTCTGTTTTGCTTCACCGTCGTCCCACTCACCTTCATCCCCCAATACAACCATCCCTCCTTTCTTCTCCTCTGCCTCCACTGCCTCCTCTACATCCTTGCCAATAACCTTCAAAAAATTAAATTACAATATTAAGACATTGATTATATTCTTAATATTATTTAATTACATTTATTACCATTTCTTGCTTCTTCTCTCTATCCAACTTCAACTTCACCATCACTCTAACCACCTCTTCCTTCCCCCATGCACGGATGCGTGCCACTCCGGTTCTTTCATAAGCCGGCACTGCCTCACAGCCCGACCAAAAATCGAACAGTGCAACCTGCATTTATAATAAAATTTATATTTTATATAAAAACACAAAAAAGTGATTCAACTCATTTACCTCTAAGATTGCTATGCACCCTTTGAGGTATCTCTGGCTGCCCTTTTTAAAGGTTATTATTGATTCAATCAATCTCGAATGGATATATTCAGCCCAATTGAATTCACCCTTCAAGCCTTCATCGCAAATGAGCTTCATATTCCTTGTTCGTTGACGTATCACCCGTTGGACAAAGAAATATCCCGACAAGGTACAATAGAACTCGGGCCTTCAGCTCATCCCCCAAGTAAGATCCACTTTTGATATCCTCTTCAACTTCAGTATATGTCACCTTATGATTCAAACCATATTTGGAGGCAAGTGCTTTCCAGTTCTTACTCCTACAGACTTCTATAACACTTTTGCCTTTGTTTTGTACCCCCAATACGGCTGCAGCAGTCGATACCCCCAGAGGGAATGAATAATCACCATACTTAGCCATACATTGACTGACGTCAAATTGTGCCATCAAGGATCGACACAATTCCCTCCGAATAGGTCGATCCCTTACTCCGATCAACGATCCAAAACCTATTTCTCCCAGCACATTCAACTGACCCTTCTCCTTAAGGTGTTTAATTAATAAATTCACCCTTTTAATGCTGCACCTTGTCGACACTTCCTACATTTTTTAACAATATATAATGTTATAGTTCTTATATATTTTGTATCAACGTATTTACAAGTTTAATGAATACCTTATTTTCATGTGCTTTCCTCCGTTCTTTGTATTCTTTACTATCATTCCTTGACTGTGTGATGTAAGGTTCCTTTTCAGCATCACTCATTGAATTCCATTTGGACCTCACATCTTTTTTCACCTAATATTAAACATAAACGTTTCTTAATCAATACATTAACACTAAATACTAATACTACTCAATGTCAATTTCATTTTACATACCGAACCGCTCTGTGTGCCATCTCCCTTCATCCTTTTGCATTCGGCCATACTGTTAACATTTAAAATTTGTAATCAATTTAAAGTTTATCGATACTTTAATCCAATTACCATTTCAACAATAATAACAAAAGACATTGATACTTACTAGAAGTACATATATCCACCCTTTGGTTGCTTTCGAGTCTCGGCCTCAATTTCAAAGTCATCTGCTCCACCAACAATTTTCCAACCCATTGACTCCATTTTTCCTTCATATATCAGTTTACGCAAATCAAATTATTTTGTTACATACACTTTTCAATATACAAATATAGATAACTACTCTTGTGGTAAAACGGTTTTCTTCAAAAGAATTTGAATGGCCACACCAAAATGTGTCGGCACATTTATACAACCTATAATATCATTTTCTACCTATAATATTTAATAAAAGTATCGACATTTATATTTTTCCTTGAATATCTATTTCTACCTGCAATCGGTCCCAAATGCTTCCTTACTCCAAAACCCCAAACAACACATAAAAAACCCTATCGCGATTACTATAATAATAAAAAATTAGGGTTTCGACAACATACTTTTCGATTCGACTGCAGCAACAAACAAACAAACTTCGCTTTAGAAACGCCTTCTGAAATGCAGCAACAATTACTCTTCGATTTCAAAAACTCGTCCGTTCTATCTTTTTTCAGAGGATATTTAGCTATGGCCTTTATATTTTCATCGGATATGTTATTTATATTTAATCGATAAAAATACAAAAGTGTCGATACTTTTATGTCAGGTGTCGATACTTTCGAAAGGATAATTACCTATTTCTTTGAAAGTGTCGATAATTTATTACACGTACTTACGAAAGTGTCGACACTTTCAATATATCCGGTATCATTTTACCGGTTTTATCATTTTGTTACCGGTTTTATCATATTTTTACCTGGTATATCGTTTTGGATCGATATATTTTTTAAAAGTATCGACACTTTTTAGGATTTAAAACTGCTTTTAAAGTTATGTAATTTATGTTTCAATTTATTTAATAGTGTTTCATGTTTTCCACCTACAATATTAATTTAATAATTTAATTTACACAAAATTATATTTGATTGTTTTGATATTTTATAAAATATTATTTAGAATTTAAATTTAACAATATTAACCAAATATAATAATAAATATGTTTTCAACAGTGAAATAAGTATGAACACTTTTATAAAAATGATATATACTTTTTTGAAAGTTATGTAATTTATGTTTCAATTTTTTTAATAGTGTTTCATGTTTTCCACCTATAATATTAATTTAATAATTTCATTTACACAAAAAATTATTTGATTGTTTTGATATTTTATAAAATATTATTTAGATTTTAAATTTAACAATATTAACTAAAGATAATAATAAATATATTTTCACAGTGAAATAAGTATGGACACTTTTATAAAAAGGATAGATAATTTACAATATAACAGGTAAAAATATGACAAAACCAGATTCATTATGACAAAACCGGTAAAATTTACTTGATATGTTAAACGTATGGACACTTTTATAAAAATGATAGATACTTACCGATAACCAAAGTTTACCGATTACCAAATTTTTTAATAGTTTTTCATATTTTCTACCTAAAACATTATTAGTTGTCAACATAATAGGTACCGCTAAACCGAATTTATTAAATACATTTTAATGTATCTGGTAATGATGTATATTAGCCGTATATTAACTCGCCTTTCCTGAGACAAGAGCCCGTATGGTAGCAATTTTTGCACGTAAATTTTCAAGAAATTATTTTTAAAGTATGTGGAAGAACTTACCGAGGATGTTTGCTGCGGAACTTGGCGGAAATATAACTTTAAAAAACTAGAAAATTGTTTTGCTTCACCGTCGTTAACGGCGGCAGCAAAGGAAACGAGGTCACCATTGTTCGAACAGAAAAGGCAAGATGAACCAAACGGTGCCGGCGGTGACATCAACAAAGACCATATCAGCGACGAATCGAACAAAACCCGAAAGGAAAGAGTCATAGAGAGACGGTTGTAGATTTCAAATTGGGGGGAGGGGGAGATTCTGACACTAAAGCTGAAATGGATTTTAAATTTGTTTCAACCTTGGTCTAAACACGACAGAAATCCCTACACTTTTAGGTACTCACACAATGACACTGAAATTTTAAGAGATTGAAATATAATCCCTAATTTTTGTGGTGTGACATTTTATGCATATTCACTTGAATTTATATCTTAACTTTTAAAAAATATACTTTACTTTTTTTATTAAATTTATTTCATTTTTATTTTAACTTTAAAATATATTTTATTCTTATCTTAACTATAAAATATATATTATTCTTTTATGGACATGTGGTAGGACTCTATGGGACATGACACCAAACTCTGCTATTAGGATATCATTGGGGGTGGTGCATGTATCTGAAAAATTAAGGGAGGGAAGACTACGGTGGTTTGGGCATGTCCTTAGGCGACAACAGTCGAATGCGGTCAGGAGGGTAGAGTCGATTTCAGTCGACAGTGCCAGAAGGAGAGGACGACCAAGGAAGAAGTGGGTAGACTTTTTGAGATATGATTTGAAGGATTTATTCCTTACTGAGGACATGACCTCTGATAGGAAAGTATGGAGACTTAAAACCAGGGTAGCCGAGTAGTATGGGTCAACAGTCATAGGGTGTAGCATCTTTGTCTTCTTTTTAATTGTCTTTGTTGTAATTTCCATTGCCTTAGTTTAGGTTTTAATCCAGTTTGACTTTATTCCTTATCGTAGCTTGCTAGCGCTGACATGCGTGTATCTTTCTCATCATGTTTTCTCTTTTTAAATTAATACAGGACTTACGTTTTCTGTCTATATGCAAAGATTTTTAGGCAGAGTTTATTTACAGGGATTACTTCCCATTACAGACGCGCATATGAATGTCTGCATATGAAGACTGTTCAACTATTTATTTATTTATTTATTTATACATGCATTGTATTTAATTTGTATTTTTTAATTTTCTGAATTGTCGGAGGTCTTCCACAGAAGTTGCTCTCAACCTGGTGTTGGGGGCAGCCTACTAACCTACCTCCCCTTACCCTATTACATATGGGAATAGGGTTTTATTGTTGTTGTATAATAAAAATACATTTTTAATTTAATAAAAGAATAAAATATATTTTTAAAGCTAAGATAAAAATAAAATATATTTTAAAATTAAAGTAAAGATAAAATATGTTTTAAATTTAAGTTTAAAAAATATATTTTAACTTAAAACAAAAACAAAATATATTTTTGAAGTTAAGGTAAGAACAAAATATATTTTTAAGTTAAAATAAAAATAAAATATAATTACTAAGTTAAATAAAAAATATATTTTTTAAAACTAGGATATGAATTTAAGTTAAGATGTATAAAATATTATGAACTTTTAATTAAATTTGAACATTAGTATACAAATATATAAGATATGTTCTAAAGTATAAACCATCCAACACACTTGGCTAAGTGGCTGCCAATTTGCCTGGATTCCCAGCCGCCCCAGGTACAAATTCCTTCAAATGCGAAGCTTAATTTATTTGTTTTCTTGTAATCAGAACGTTTCACCTTCTTATTAGAGGAAACTAAATTTAATCATCTAATTCGAGATTAACATGTATCACAATTTGATTAGAGTATTAATTTTATTAAATTTAAATAAAATTAGGATCAAATTGATATCTTGTGTAAATAATAAAGACCAAATGCATAATTATATTAAAAATTTTAACTGATGCGTCATTTTCTCTATTAAATTTTAACAATAGGTGGCTTGATTGAACCATTTAAATAATTGATAGTCTGATTTATGAAATTGAAATATCGGTGACCAAAATGAAAAGAGATAGTAGTTAAGTGGTCACTTGTGTAGTATACTGTTTATAATAATGTTTAAAAGATTTTAAAGTACATCGAATCAAATTTTAAATATATAATATATTAAAAATGTTAAAAAAATCATAAATTTTATACTATTTATGAATTGTAATTCAGGATAATATTTATAATAAATTTATTATTACTATATATATATATATATAGATAGATAATTAAAAACAAATAAATTGCGATAAATTTTAATTTTTATACTATTTATTTTGATAAAATGAAGAAAAACTCATACGCAAGACCGCTGCTAACTATGATAATTAGCCAATTTAATGTGAAATATGCTGAACCATTAGCCAACAACAATCATATACAAGGATTAACTAAAAGAAAACCCAGCTAAATAGAGATACAGTCGTTCCAGGTATGTATATTCAACCCGGTCATTTACAGTTGATATCGATTTGATACCCAATTCGATACAGACTCGATGTATTAACCAATTCTCAAATATGTGAAAAGTTATTATACAAGCCCTTCTCATTACAGATGTTAAAAGCTCAATCAACAAAATCATTTTTTTGTTATATTTACATAATATTGTGTATTGATGACTTGTATAACATATTATGTTAAAACAATTTCTAGATACCAACCTATACACCAAAAAACGTATGCCAATGTTGCTCTTTTTTCACCGTGATGCTCGAAAACCAGAAACCAAGATCACTGGCTATGCATTTTGGCTACCAATCTGGAGACCGGGGATTCATAAGGTGGAACAACAGAAATCATGGACTGACCGTAATAATTATTTAAATATATTTGGAAATGACCGCATGAACACCCGATCTTCAATCGTAGAAGCTCGTGTCTGGTCCATGTAGGCGTTCAACATTTCCAAAAATGCTTTTCCCTTTTTTGAGTAGTCCGTTGATGCTGCCCGGCATGACTCGATCCTGGCCGAATGATACGGGACATAACCATCCTGAGAGACAAACCATCTCTCAACGACCTTAAAACATACAACATGAAATAAACCTTCAAGGTATACAATTATTAGAAGAGATATGGAATACATGGGGTGAAGAGAAGAGGATTATATTCTTGAAATTTTCCAGAGTTTTTTGCTGAAAGAAGCAGAACAACAATTTTAGAACTTCAGAGCTTAAAAAACAATAATCCTGACTTTGATCTCAATACCTTACAAAGTTTGTAGAAAAAAGTGTTATGGATATTGGGGTCATCGGTGAAAGTGAGCTGATGGATGTTGAGAAATAAACAAGTAACAAGTAATTTCCCTATAGCCAGATTAGTGAGAATACGAAATAAAAGCGGAAAAATTGATAACGGAGTTCAGCCAATTGGCTTACGTCTCTGGACTGCTGTAGATCTTTTACTAAAGAGAAAAAATTACAAGTGTTTACAAAACACACTTGAGAGAGAAGTGGAAGATTTTGGGATGATTTTGAAGCTAAATGAGATAGGGTATTTATAGTTGAAGCTTAGGGACTAATCTTTGAAAATACCCTAAAGTCCAATGACTAAAGTGTAATAAACCCATTTCAAAAATTCAAACAATATTTATTGCACCGAATTCAGTGCTCCCTCCTCAGCCCATTTCTTTGACTTTTCTCTAACAATCTCCCACTTGAAGACTGATTTTAATCTGTCTTCATACCTCAATGCAGCAATATTTCTGGTCTTATTATTCTAGCATACCAACTGAAGCTGAACACAACTTCAGTTTGTCCGTGGTCACCGTCTTTGTCAACATGTCTGCCGGATTTTGAGCTCCACTAATCTTTTCAAGTTTCAAAATCCCATCTTCCAGAAGAGACCGGATAAAGTGATATCGCAATTGTATGTGCTTCGTTCTGGAATGAAAAGACGGATTCTTTGCTAGATGGATAACACTTTGACTATCATAATACAAGACATTGTTTTCTTGTTTCTTGCCTAACTCTTCCAAGAAACTTTGGAGCCAAACTATCTCCTTGCTGGCTTCCGTAACAGCGACATATTCTGCTTCAGTTGTGGAGAGAGCAACTATATTTTGTAGTTGAGAAACCCAACTTACTGCAGTACCTCCTAGAGTATAGACATACTCTGTAGTGCTCCTTCTGATGTCAACATTTACGGCTAAGTCAACATCTACATAGCCTGTCAGTATCGTATCTCCACCTTTGAAACAAAGTGCTTTATTTGTGGTACCCCGCAGATATCTGAGGATCCATTTGACTACTTCCCAGTGTACTTTGCCCGGATTATTCATGTACCTGCTAACAGCTCCCACTGCATGAGCAATATCTGGTCTGGTACAAACCATGGCATACATCAGACTTCCAATTGCTAAGGCGTACGACACCTTCACCATGTGTGCACGTTCTTCCTCCGTCTTTGGTGACTGTTCTTTGGAGAGTCTGAAATGAACACCTAAAGGTTTACTTACTGGTTTAGCATCTTGCATGTTGAACCTGGAGAGTACTTTGTTGATGTACTCAGCCTGTGATAACATCAAAGTCCCCGACTTTGTGTCTCTCTTGATCCTCATCCCAAGAATCTGCTTTGCAGAGCCCAGATCCTTCATAGCAAACTGCTTCGACAATTTTTGCTTTAAGTTTATAATCTCTTGCATGTCTGAGCCTACAACGAGCATGTCATCAACATACAATAATAAAATAATGAAGCTATTGTCGAACCTCTTGATGTAACAACAATGATCTGCTTGGCATCTGGTAAAACCACTGCTACTCATGAAGCTATCGAACTTCTTGTACCACTGTCTAGGAGCTTGTTTTAAACCATACAAGCTCTTCTTCAACCTGCATACCAGGTTTTTCTTGCATGCTTCTATGAAGCATTCTGGTTGCCTCATATAGATATCTTCCTCCAAATCACCATGAAGGAAAGATGTCTTTATATCTAACTGCTCAAGATGTAAATTCTCTGCAGCTACAATTTTCAACACCAGTCTGATTGTAGACAGTTTTACGACTGGAGAGAAAATTTCATTGTAGTCAATACATTCTTTTTGCTGAAAGCCTTTGACAACCAATCTTGCTTTGTAGCGTTTGCTCCCATCATGCTCTTCTTTGATCCTGTAGATCCACTTGTTATGGAGCGCTTTCTTACCTGGTGGTAATTCAGCTAATTCCCATGTCTGATTTGACATAAGCGAGTCCATCTCATCTTTCATGGAAGACTCCCACTTGACTGAATCCTCCACTTACATTGCTTCATCATAGCACTATGGTTCACCATTGTCAGTCAGCAACAAGTAGTGCAAAGAAGGAGAATACCGTTGGGTTGGTTTAGGAATTCTGGAAGAGCATCTTAGTTCCGGTGTGCCTGATTCTTCTTGAACTGCTTCAGGACTGATCTGAACATCATTTCCAGAAATCTCCTCGAACTAAGCAAATTCCTTTGTTTCAGCTTTGGTATTGGAGCTGCTTCATTCTACAGTTGACCTGTCTTTGTACATCACATTCTCATTGAAAATGACATCTCTGCTTCTGATGATCTTTTGATTTTCATAGTCCCAAAACCGGTAACCGAACTCATCACCGCCGTAATCAACAAAGGCACATTTGTTGGACTTAGCATCAAGTTTACTTCTTTCAGCAGAGTCTATGTGTACATAAGAAATACAACCAAACACTTATAAGTGTGAAAGATTTATTTCTTTCTTGCTCCAAACTTCCTCTGGTATTCTGTCATCCAAAGGAACTGAGGGCCCACAGTTGATCAGGTAAGCTGCAGTGTTGATAACTTCAGCCCATAGAAATTTGGGCAATCCGGCATGTATCCTCATGCTTCTAGCACGTTCATTCATAGTTCTGTTCATGCGCTCTGCTACGCCATTCTGCTGCGGTGTCATGGGAACTGTTGTCTCCATCTTGATCCCATTATTTGCGCAGAAGTCTTTGAATCTCCTATTTCTGTACTCTCCTCCATTGTCAGACCTCAACTGCTTAACTTTCAGACCAGTCACATTTTCCACCATGGCCTTCCATTTTCTGAAGGTATCAAAGACTTCTGATTTCTTCTTCAGAAAATAAACTCACACCTTCCTTGTAGAATCATCGATGAAGGTGACATAATATAGTGAGCCTGCAAGAGATGGAACTGGAGATGGTTCCCATACATCAGTATGAGCCAACTTTAACTTTTCAGCCTTGGGTGTCTTACCAATCTTTGCAAAGTTGACTTTCTTTTGTTTGCCAAAGATGCAATCCTCACATAGTCCGACATCTACATTCTTTAGATCCGACAGCTTCCCTTTTGACAAAAGTGCCTTCATCCCTTTCTCGCTCATGTGACCAAGCCTTTGGTGCCATAGGTTTGATTTTTCATCAGCATCTGCGGCTGCAATGATATTCTCTAAATTTGAGGTTACATAGAGAGTACCAGTTTTCTTACTACGAGCAATGACGAGTGCTCTTTTAGTAATCTTCTATTCACAGTCTGAAAAAGTTGTGCTATATCCTTCTCCATCAAGTTGTCCAACAGAAATCAAATTTCTTTTGAGACCAGGAATATGTCTCACACCTTTCAACGTCCAGGTGGTCTGGTTTGGCAACTTTAGTCGGATGTCTCCTCTTCCGACGATCTTCAAGGTTTCATCATCAGCTAGATGAACCTTCCCAAAATCACCACTGGCATAGTTCTCAATGATTTCTCGGTATGTGGTGGAGTGGAAAGATGCCCCTGAATCCAAGATCCATGATTTAATCGGACTGTTGACGCTTAGAATCATGACATCACTTGTCTCCTCTGTCATGTTTGCAGATTCCTGTACGCCGGTATTTTTCTTCAGTGCTCGACAATCCATTTTAAAGTGACCCTTCTTGCCACAATTATAACAGGTAAAATCTTTCTTTCTCGTTCTTGATTTTCCCCGTCTGGATTTCGATCTGCCACGATTTGAATTTCTTTCTGAAGTTCTCCCTCTGGACTCCGTGTGCAAGGCTGAGGAGGTTGATGCTTCACCTGATTCTCTTCGTCGAATTTCTTCGCTCAGTACCAGATCCCGAACATCGTCGAATTTTAATTTACTATTTTTCGACGAGCTGCTAACTGTTGTAACAGTAGTATTCCAACTGTCTGGTAGAGATGATAAGAGAATTAAGGCTCGAACTTCATCATCGAATTCAATTTCCACGGAACTCAACTGGGTTGTGATTGTGTTGAGTTCATTTAGGTGTTGTGCCACCGATGCCCCTTCCGCCATCCGCAAATTGAATAATCGCCTCATCAAATGAACTTTGTTTGAGGCTGATGGCTTCTCATACATACTGGAGAGAGCCGCCATAAGACCCGTCGTGGTCTTTTCCTTTGCTATGTTAAAAGCAACATTGCGGGATAACGTCAGTCGGATAACTCCGAGGGTTTGTCTATCGAGAAAAGCCCAGTCTTCATTCTTCATGCCCTCTGGTTGCTTTCCTGAGAGGGGTTGATATAGATTTTTCTAGTACAAAAAATCTTCAATCTGCATCTTCCAAAAGCCAAAGTCCGCACCATCGAACTTTTCAATTTTCACCTTCCCTTCGTCTGCAGTCATCGCTCCCACTCGAATCTGGATTCGTTTGGATCGTTTCTGACAATTCTTGCGAACCACCGTGTATTAGAACATCTCCGTCGACAAATTAGTATCGCCGACAAAATTTCCCTATTCACGAAATTTACTATTCACGTGAACAGTAATGAATAGTAACCTCGCAAAAATTGACAAAATTCACAACCAAAAGCTCTGATTACCAGTTGTTGGGAAATAAACGAGTAACAAGTAATTTCTCTATAGCCAGATTAGTAAGAATACAAAATAAAAGCGGAAAAAATAATACCTGAAAAATTGATAACGGAGTTAAGCCAATTTGCTTACGTCTCCGGACTGCTGCAGATCTTTTACTAAAGAGAAAAAATTACAGGTGTTTACAAAACACACTTGAGAGAGAAGTGGAAGATTTTGGGATGATTTTGAAGCTAAATGAGATAGAATATTTATAGTTGAAGCTTAGAGACTAATCTTTGAAAATACCCTAAAGTTCAATGACTAAAGTGTAATAAACCCATTTCAAAAATTCAAACAACATTTATTACACCGAATTCGGTGGAATTCGGTGCCCCTCCTCAACCCCTTTCTTTGACTTTTCTCTAACAATGGATGCATTGGGTCCCTTTGAACTTCTTCAAAAGCCACAACCCGGAATTGAATAAAGAATTTGAGCTGTATAAATTTCCCAAGTGTGGACCAGATAGAGATAGGTATGTATGAAGGTATCTCCGGTAAGGTTTCATAACATTATCTGCAGAAAGAAATGCATATATTGAGTAGACATTACAAAATAGTAGTAAAACGGAAAACGAAGCTTCGGACAAGAGCATATCTACCTGCTATTGCTGTTCTTATTATGATGTTTCCAATGGAGTGCCCGACAAAGCTAAGTTTGATCTCTCCTAATCGTCCATATCTTGAAGCTTTACCCACTTTCTTTTTAAGAAAATGGACCACTTCCTGCGCCAGCCTCAGCCCCATTTCTCTGAAGTCTCCAGATGTTTTATCCTCATTTGCCTCTGACATGAGAAACTCGATTTTGGGATCTATTAAAAGCCATTGGTTGCGAACAAGCCGCAAGTCCAGATGATGCCCCTATTATATCAAGTTGGATTTAAACATTAATTCACTGACCAACAAATCTCTAATACGAACATGCTGAAAGTTAACAAGGAAAAGAAAGGGTAAGCTTTGCACACTAAAATGATGGGTAGACACTGATATCTTCAATTTTAGAAGCCATAGTTCTATGCGGCCTTTGAGAAGCAAAAAAGTTACATAGGGAGTTGCTATAAATGTACTCGTTTTCAACTTATTAATGGTAATATGCATTAAAAATACAACCTAATAAAACAAGTATGGGAAAGTGAAACTTGCCTGAAATCCATGCACAAAGACAACAACCTTCAAATCACGGCCTCTTTTTGCAGCAGTTGCACGTGGCGGCTTTCTCCCTTCTTTAGAACTAATATCAGAATTCGAGGCAACTGAATCTACAACATCCAAATAATTCATGTATGAGTTATAACTCATACTACGACCAGGAGCATTCATAACGCGTTCTACAATTGCAATGGGAATTGCCGAAGGATCTCCAAATATTTGCATGTCTTGGATTGATCGACTGTTAATCTGTGTGCAAAAATCTTCAGTAAACACCCGGAATTAGGACTATAACCATTAAATAAAATAGTGTACCTTCATTTGTGAAATAGTCCGTCGATGAAGGTCAGCCTTCATTACATATGCACAGGCTGCATTTCACAATATGAATTTCCCAAAATTAGAACTGAGTATGTAAACAAAGAGCAACATATTTACTCAAATGAATACATAAACAAGTGTTCACATCATCAGATAACTTCCACAAACTTGAACCCCTCTTATGCAAAACATGGTGGGTAGTCTCCTTAAAACTGCGGTTCATATAATGATGAGGCATTTCAACCATAGAGTAAACCATCCATAATGACCATTCAGCTTTTCTATCCTTGGCCCATGCATCATGAAGGGATTCCATTATCCTTGTTTTATTATCCCTGGAATGAAATGCAATTTCAACACCTAAAATAAGCACCAATACTATGAAAGCAGTATCAAGGGGTTCAAATCATATTTAGGGATTTAATGATCAATGAAGTGTTAATAAGAGGGATACTGAGCAAAACAAGCCTACAATATCGGGAGAAATTGTTGACTAACAACAACTGGAAATAAAAATTATACGCTAACCTGTGGAAAGTGAGAAAAGTGCTCCATAAATATAACACCTGATCACCATATAGATTAAACATTCTGGTTAAATCATCCTTGGATAATTTCTGGGGCAATTTATCACTTTGAAAATCTGATTCACCATTAATTTTCCGTTAAAAGAGAGGAAGAGATTGTAACTTCAATCTATAATAAAAACTATAAAACCGTAAAAAGGGTAAAAAATAGGAATAAGACTGTGATGCTGGGTAAAAAAAAAGCAAGGACCTCAGGACTATTTTGTGGCTTGCCTTGTTCGGAGACTTCATTATCAGCAGCAACCTGATCTGCTTGCAGAAATGAATCAAAAAACCTTGTATCATTCATTGTGGATGTAAATTTAATCAAATCAACAGCTTGGTTAATGGCATTGCCAAGTTTTTGTAGCTCTACAATCAAGGTTTCACGAGCATCTAATAATGCCTTGACAAGCCTGACCAGTTTCAGGTCACTAGGATCCGCTTGATTCAGCACCTGCTCAATCACATAACCGGACCATCAGAAATATTGATTATCGTGGAAAACAAGAAGCTGCTTTAAAGAAATAAGATGATTTTCCTCTATTGGTCAAGTAAATCCTGGAGAAGTTTTAATCATCCCCCCACCCCCAACAAAAAAAAGAAAAAAAAAAGATAGAAAGAAAGAAAGTATAAAACATATTGAATGCATAGCTTTTTAATTTCAAGAAAAACTTTATATTTAATGTATAGCTTTAATCAAGCAGATGCAAAGATAGACCAAGTTGTGATTAGGTATGGGTTGTTGTTGTATATGAATATTCAATGTTTAGAACGAACCCGAGTCAACCCGCCGATAGTTTTACCAGCAACATCATCGGTGGCTGTAGAAGAAATACTGAAAAAATTCAACAGGTCAAGTTAGTTCTACATATCAATAGAGCACAACTTTATAAATAAAACCTCCCCTTTCCCTTTCTTTATTTCGACAAAGAACCACTATTTTTAGAATCTGTGACAAACCTGGGTACATTCATTGAGTCTTGGATAGAACCAGCTTTTAGGAGAGTGATGTGAACACTTACATCCACAAGAACAGCATGAAATGTATCAAAATAAACAGGGCAATAGGAATGCAGTCCTAAAAGAGCTTTAGCAGGGATCCGAAATTCATGGACGGAAGCGGGGTTACTATCTGGAGAAGCTTGAAACTCAGAACTGAATACAGAGCATTCGGATTGATTATAGGATCTTTTAACTTGAACAAACAAAACAATAACAGAAATGAAACGCTGATACAAAGAACGGAGGCTAAAGCTTTAAATTTTAATTGTGCAGTAATACGAAAACATGACTTGTCACCTTACCCCTTTTCCAACAGAGGAGCATATAAAAGCTCAAACTTTAAAATGACAGCTGATGAGGAAGGACACTGTCAGTGTCAGATAATGCTACATCAGCACCATAATAGGATATAAGAAAATATTAGCAAACCAAATAGCCAAAGCAATCTAAGTAGAAAAGCTTCTATGCATGTCCAAAATCAAAATCAAATGAAGAAAATACTGGTGAAAGTCACAACTTTCAGGAAAATCCACTGTCATTTCTATTTTTCCACATGGTTGGAGTAGAGATTTTAGTATCTATTAGCAAGAAAGAAGCTAAGAATCAAAGCCTATCATAGACTACCATAAGTTAACATAATGCAGGTTTATAGAGTAAGCTCTGCAATTTATGTGCTCTACTCTCCGGCTAAAGGGAGTATGATGCGTGCGCCTGTGGGTATGAGCAAGGAGATTTTGCCTACCTCTTTTTCCTTAAGAGGTAAATCAAATGCAACCATGGTAAATAAAAGAACATCCTGTCTTGCATATTTGATTCGAAAAGGCTGCGTTGCAAAACTGTTATCTTTTTCATCGATCTTCCATACTCCATATCCACCACCCTCACAACCCAAGTTTGGAGCTGCAAGATTTTTCTAGTCTTAATTAGTGGGGGGGGGAATGCTATTAGAGAAAACTTGTTACATTATACTTTGAGAGCATAAACAAACTTTAAAACAAGTAGGAGAAACCAACATATAGTTCCAAATACATTCACCATTAAACAAAGATGAAATTCAATGATTGGTCATAATTTAAGTATCAAAAGAAATTAAATTTGTTTGCTTCAGCTGAATCAAAATCATTTGACCAATCAATCAGCTAGCATGGAAAATTCTTTCGTAAATTGCAAGGTCCCTATTTAGGTCTATAGAGGGACCAGTTTCAATACAAAACACTAGAATTTCAACAATTTACCTTCATATTGTAAGACTCTGGAAGGCATCGCGAGAGAAGCAGATGCTTCATTGTCCCATCTGACTGTAATCTTGAGTCGATACCATCTGAACACTCAAATGAACATATGAATGAGGGTGTGCAGGATTCAAAACAAACTGGAAAACACAAGAATTCCACCATACCCTTGCTGGAAAAGATCAAGGTTATGAAACCTATGGATGTAAATAGCAATCTCGTGGGTAGTATCCAACATGGCCACCGGCTGTAATTTACCCGGGGGCGGCATTGCATCTGGTAACCTTTTTGCTTGTCCTCGTCTATTTTTTCATGTATTTATTTCTTCATTTCTCTATTATTCAAACCACTTGACCACCCATGATGTTGAAATACAAATAATCAAGTATCCCAATTCTTGCTTCTCCCCTTAGTTTTCACTCCCAAGTAAACTCTTATGGAGTTACGTTTCAGTTCCCATAAAATCCAGAGAACAAAGCAACCACACGTAAAAGAAGAGGACTCTCTAACAACTCTCCGTACCATCAAGTGGTTTTTAACAATACGGAAAGCTGCAAACAAGGAATTGTAATGAACAAAATTTCAGAAAGGAGCAATTATACTCTATGTTGCACTGATACGGATAATTAAAAGGTAGGGAGGGGACGGTAAGGGTACGACATATAAAAAAAAATTTAAAATTATAAATAGATGTAAAAAATTAAAAATAAAATTCATACTTCATAGAAAATTAGTGTAATACTCTAATTTAACCCTAATTAAAAATACTAAATTTTTTTCTCTAAATCCCTAAATTAATTTTAGTCTCCAATTTGAAAATACTGTAAAACTTGTTTTCATATTCGATATCCCTAGAAAGCTCAGGGATCAACTGACGATTATACCAAAAATTCTTTAAATCCTATTCTTGCTTTTCTTTCTTCCCGCGGCCGCTTCTTCTTCCTTTTCACAAACCTTGAAACCGTCCATTTTCAACAGCTCCTTCGTTTCTTCTATTTTGCCTGCCTTTTGCATTTGTTGATCATGACTACAACCAAGCTTTGAGTAAAAGTATTTTCTTCTTTGAAGCTCAGAGATCCGATTACCTCCCTCGTAATCAAAGAATCACATGGAGAGCTAACTTCGGTTTAAATGACGGCAAGACCAGTGGAGTAAGCACAAAATTACAACTGGGGACGTCCCCAAAATATCTCCAGATAAGTATTAACTGTCCACGAATTCAGTTAGTTGTACCCTGCCACCGTAACACGTCCCAGTACAAACATACCTCAACTGTCCCCTTGTCGAAAACATATCAAGTACTTGAAATAGGCTTCCTTTGTCCCCGTACTTCATAGATTATACATTTTTTTAAGAACTTTAATTTAGAATTTAAATATGATAATGCTAATAATGCATTTTTATTGTTTTTGCAATGAAGGCAGCTACATTATAACAATGCTGCTGTTTAAACCTACGTAACTCCAGTTTTTGTTTTTTTAAGGATATTATAAACAAAATCGAATTAGCGTTGTTTAAATGAAATTATGAATCTTAATGTAAACATCACAACCTCAAAAAGAAATGATGAGCACATGAGAGAAAATTACGAAATAGAAACAGAATATGACAAACCTGGGCTTGGATCTGCAACTTTTTTTCTTTTTTGTGCGACAAAATTCAATCTAGGTTTTTTTTAAATAAAGAGAATGCTGAAAGTAATTTTGTCAATTATAATATTAAATTATACTTTTACATTCAATTATATCATTCATCCGTTAAGTCAATAACGGGATAATGTCATGACTAACGGTTGCTGACATGACCAGCCACACCAAAATAACATCGTTTTAGTATGACCGTTTAGATGCCTAAAATAACATTATTTTAGACACTAAATTTTAGAGGTGTATCGATTTTGTCACTGACCTTTTAAACAGTTTTCTTTTTTAGCACTACACATTCCTACAGCCAAGCATCGCCCGTCCTGGGTCATATTTCGCTATAATATTGATATCAAAATATATGTATTTCACTCATATTTCTTCTCATAGGAATGATTAAAACTAGTTTTGAAGTATGTTGTTCGTCTTTTCGAAATAATACTTTTCATCGTATAGATTTTTGAACAAACACCATAAATCTCATAAATATAAGAAAGTCTCCAAACATCTAAAAATGATACTTTTTTTTGTTTAACTTAATTGATTTTGAGTAAATTCCGTAGAAAACTAATCATATGAGAAGAATGAGGAGTGGAATACAAACATTTTTGTGTCGAATTTGTCACAAAAGACGATCAATGATTGATTGTTGATGGCAGCCAAAAAGTATAGTGCCAAAAAGGAAATAATGTTTCAAAAGTTCACTGACAAAATCGATAAACCCCTACAGTTCAGTGTCTAAAACGATGTTATTTTAGATATTAAAATAACCGCACAAAAAAACTTCGTTTTAATGTGACATGTTATATCAACAATCATTAGTCATGTCATCATCTTATTAGTGACTTAACGAATTGAATGTAACATTAAAGTTCAGTATTGTAATTTACAAAATTAAAAGTTAAGTGATATAAACAAATTAATGTGTAAAGTTCAATGATATCTGAAGTAGTTTTCCCTTTAAAAAATAAAATAAACTCACATATAGTCCTTGATCATAAGTTTTTTTTATTGAGTATTCTGTAAAAAAATTATAAAATATAATATGTTTTTTTGACAAAAAGACTGTCGGACAAATATTATTATAAAATAAAAGAAAGAACTAAATAAGTCTCAAACGAAACAAATCTGGAAAAGAGAAATGCTAAACAGTTGTACCGCAAAAAGGATATAAATGAACAAACACCAAACTAAAGCCCCGACCATCTGACCTCTCGA
Organism: Hibiscus syriacus; assembly: GCF_006381635.1. NCBI lineage: Eukaryota > Viridiplantae > Streptophyta > Magnoliopsida > Malvales > Malvaceae > Hibiscus > Hibiscus syriacus. The sequence goes on from NW_024063513.1 coordinate 5,400,765, forward strand.
TTCTCAGCATAGAAACAATGAGCACACAACAGCCGAGAGGAAAAGAAGAAAAATGAAAGAAACGCGAGCCTTATAACACCACCCCCGTACCGAGATCAGAGTTCACGGAGGACCTACCCAACAATTTTCCACTGTCAATTGTTGTAAAACCCGTCGTAGACCATCCTCAACCCAATATTTATCCACTTGACCCAGAGCTGAATCAGTCGCTAATACGTGAGCCGCCTGGTTGCCTGAGCGAGGAATGATGATGAACTGACTGCCTTTAAACACTTTGGCACAATGGCGAGCCTCCCAAGTAATCACACTTATTTCTGATCTATCTGGTTCCTCAATCTCCATTTTCTAATGAACCGTTCGAGCATCCCCTTCAAAAATCACCCAGCGAAAACCCAGGTCCACTGAGAGTTCGATTGCATGCACCAGTGTTATTGCCTCCGCCTCAAAAGGAGAGGTAATCCTTGAAGCTTTGCGTCTGTATGCTCCCAATATTAGCTCGTTATTGTCACGAATCACTACACCATGACTCCTTTTCTCTCTGCATGAAATGAGCATCAAAATTTTCCTTTACAAACGGATCTGAGGGTGGAGACCAATGAACTTCCATGGTAGCAGGATTTGCAATTTTAACATGTGAGATTTCAAACTTTCGACAGTAAGTTTTTATAAAGGTAAAAATTTCATCTGTTGTTGTATATTTCTGTTCATGGTGAAATTTATTGCGAGCATACCATAATGCCCACAATAAGCTAGTTAGATTATCTCCAGACTGAGAGCTAGGATAATTATTTAACAACCATCCAAGCCACACATCATAATCTTCAACATGCATATTAATCAGCCATTGGTACTTTAACATGGCCACAACAATTGGGCAAGATGACAATCACGCACCACATGGGTAATGAACTTGGTAGTACCAATGCATAAAGGGCAGGTAGAATTTGGCACTAACTGTTTAGTGTAAAGATTTTGCTTTGTCAGAGTGAAATTATTAACAAACTTCTAGAGTTGAATTTGAATCTTTCTTTGACAACGTGTACCCCAAATATGTTTATATAAACGAACATTAGCTAGTGAACCTCAATTCTGGGCAATGGTAGCTTACAACCACTCCGTACACTATAGTTTCCCGAATGTTCACCGCACCAAACCCTCATATCCTCTTGTTCAAATTGAGACAATAGAATCTGAAAAATCCTTTCGGCCTCGGCTGTAGAAAAAATGCTTTGAACCAATTCCTCAGCACATTCCTTCCTAAAAGAAACCATTAAGTCTTACCCCCAATTTATGCCATCAACTCTAGGAGATTCAATTTTAATAAGTTATGTGTTTGATAACCAGTAATCATTCCAAATAGAGATGGAATGTCCCGATCCTGCTTTCCAGAATAGACCCTTTTCAAGCAGACCATGTGCACTCCAGATGCTACGCTAAATATAAGAAGCATGCGAGCCTAGTGGCATGTTCATAAAGCAAGAGTTTAGAAAATACTTAGCACGAAGAAGTCTCCCTACTAACGAATCAGGATTCATTACTAACCTCCACCCCTGTTTCACAAGAAATGTCGCATTAAACTTTGTAAAATCTCATAACCCTAAACCACCACAGTCCTTTAACATTCCCAGGACCTTCCAATTGCACTAGTGAATACCTCTTTACCTCCCTAAGATAGAAATATGGTACTCCAAGACTAGATTCGGGAAGACGGTCTTTCTTTTAAGGAGATTAAGCTAAACAATTATTTTGCCCTACTAAAGTTGGGAGGCCTAAATACTTCTCTGGGTTGGAAGAGTTTGAGACTTCTAAAATCCTACAAACATCCCTACGATTCTCATCAATCACATTAGAACTGAAAAAGATACCAGATTTATCAAAATTAATATCTTGGCCCAAGCAATCCCCATACAACTGCAACAAATTTTTTAGTTCAGAAGTCGTACTTGCCTTAGCTTCACCAAAAGTCAAATTGTCTGCAAATAATAAATGTGATATTGACGGAGCATATCGGTTAATGCGAACCCCTTTTAAAGCTGATCTACCACCTTCTGGATCTCTAAAATGTGAGGATAAAACCTCGCTACAGATGACAAAAGGTACGGACTCAAAGGATCTCCCTGACACAACCCACAACCCACGTTGGGGGGAAAAACCTCTCATTCTCTACCATTGATAACAACAGAAAAAGAATTGGAGCTAACGCAGCGTCGGATGATAGCGATCCAATCATCTGAATACCCCATTCGAGCCATAGTAGCCCAGACAAAGCCTCACTCTACCCTATCGTATGCTTTGCTCATGTCGATCTTTAGGGCAAAATGTCCTACCCGACCTTCTCTCCAATTTACAAAGGAATGAAAAATTTCATAGGCCACAATGATGTTATCTGTAATTAACCGATCAGGGACAAAGACACTCTGGGCCTCATCAATGCACATATTAAGTGATCCTTGCATATGAAATAATCTTATAAAGGACATTACACAAGCTTATCGGTCAGAAATGCGCAAGTCAACTAGGGGCACTCACCTTTGGGAGTGACACTATATTCGTTCGGTTAATTGAACTCATATCAGCGTCCCTGTGAAAAATAGAGAGACAATAATGTGCCACATCAGTTCCCACAATATGCCAAAACCGCTGATAAAAATGGCTCATAAAACATCATCTCTCGTCGCCTTGAAAGGGCTCATCGACCTAACCGCCTGATATACTTCATCCTAAGTGAATCTTCGTAGCAACTCCAAGTTCATTCTGTCAGAAATCATCCCATTAAATCCATGTAAAATTCTTTCATCCACAATGTTACCAGTTGACTCGAATAGCTTAGTGAAATAATTGTGAGCCAACGCTTCTAACTCACTTTCTCCCTCTATTTTATCTCCCGTATTTGACTTGAGCACATGAATTTTATTTTGGCGTTTGCAAGAGAAAGCAAACCGATGAAAGTAAGCGGTGTTATTGTAACCGTATTTGATCCAATTCGATCGTGCCCATTGCTCCCAATACAGTTCTGCTTTGTCACTTTCCAGATTTAATTAAAGTTTTGTTTTAATAATGTCACCAAGCACATCATCCATAGGATTTTGTGTCATAAGGTCTGTTAAACGTGACTTCATACCCATCTCCGTTATACATCTCGATTTCCGAATTTTAGTAAACAATATATCCAACCCTTTTCGAACTGCCTCTGATTTACTCAACAAATAACCTATTTCACATGTCCATAATTTTTGCACTTCATTCTCACACGACTCCTCTAGTAGCTAAGCAGATTCAAAGTAGAAGTGGCAATGACAATTTTCAGCAACACCTCCTATTGTGTCTAGAATCAAAGGAAAATGATCAGATAAAGAATGTACCATATGTGTAACCAAAAATTGAGGGAAAACATTGCTCCATACATTATTTGCCACACCACGATCAAGTATCTAGTGCTTTGCGAAAATCACTTCGACCACCCATCTTCTCGAAAGAAAACAAGATTTCGTTGAAATCGCCAATGACAACTCAAGGTATTTCTGGAGTATCATTCAACTGTCTCAAAAGGTTATATGACTCAGCTTGTCTTTGTTCTTCTAAAGCTCTGTAGAAACCCGTACAATGCCAACTTTTACCTTCTGTATCCCTATCAATCATAACATCTATATGCGAGTCCGAAAAAGATCTCACAGAAACAACACAATCCTCCTTCCACGCTAGACTAAGCCATCCACAACTTCCACGCGCACTAACTTTGATCCCACACTAAAAGCCACATGACTTAAGAATTTGCTCCATACGCGATCCTTGTAGCTTCGTTTCAATGAAAAAAGCTACCATTGGATTAAAATCCTTCAACGAATAATGAAGGTGACGCACCGCCCGGGATTGGCCCAACCCCCTGTATCTGTCCCGCAATTATTGGATTACTATGTTCTCTTTCCACCATCAGGCTTCTCAAACTGTCTCTTCCTCCGCCACAGTCATCTCAATATATATAATCTCATTCGACCCTTTACGGACACCGAATGTATTCTCAACCCATAACCTCGCCTGACTCGACATATCCTGCCCCTCTGCATTGTTCGTTACCCCTCCCTTTAACCGTTGCGAACATGCCCCCAATTCCACATTCTCTTCTCGTAGCCATGGGCTAGAAGCGACTCCTCTCCTCCAAGTAGGGGCACGCAAAGAGATATCTCATTGTGCTACCTATTCATTTTTCGATTATAACACTCGAGCAGGACATAAATTTTTGTCATAACCTAGCTTACCACACAAAAAGCAGAAAAATCGCAGTTTTTCATATTGAAAAGTGGCATAAACAGAATTACGTCCATGATCAGCAACTTTCTTCCGACGTTTTATAGGTTTTCGGACATCCACTCCCACTCTTATTCGAATACTGCCTTTGTACCCTAAATGTACTGCACTAGCATCGTACATACCAATAAAATTTCCAATATGCTTTGCTTCTTGTTCAGAGATGTAACCTGCAGGTAAATTATTTACCAACATCCAAAAATTCATTGTTTCCGGATCTACTCTTCTTGGATCATCCCCCTTTTTCAATCGATGCAGAATCAAGATATACGAATTGAAATACCATGGCCCCTCCATATCGATCCGATCCACATCTTTCTCGTGGTACAGTCAAAATAGGTAACGTCATTCCCCTAATTCGTTATTGAAATCCCACCAATAGGATGCCAAACATTAGCTAGCGTAACTCTCATCACCTGGAAATTGATGATATTAGCAGTGAGAAAACGATCCACGAAGCAATTATCCATAGATAATTGAACATCCAACGGTTGCTGTTCTAATTCCAAAATTGCGTTCTTATCCTCATCCAGCTGTAAATCCCCCAAATCCCATTCCACTTCAGACGTCATATTAAATCAACAACCACTAGACCAGATCGTACGAAAAAACCCTGAGTAAAACTCAGAATACTGACAAATTGTCAGAGAATACGGTTTACCAAATTGGTGGAGAGAACCCTAAATTAGTAGAGGGAACCCTAACGCATAAAATATAATATAATGATTAATAAAATTAATATAATAATAAATTTAACCTTTAATTTTTTATATATTTTTATTTTATTTCTACTAATCTTAAATATTTACTTTTTTTGCTCAATAAGATATAATGTTATTAATTAAAAGACTAGAAAAGTATACATCATTAAAACCTCCTTAAAACCAAGTTACATTCAACTCAGAAGCTACACGAAAGAGGACACGCGCCAACGCCAAAAAAGAAAGCCCCTAAGCACTGAATCTTTTCACGAAAACTGAAGCAAAACAAATGAACTACGCCCCTCCAAAAACAGACACCAGAACCTGATACAAACTATACAATGCAAATCAAAACTGAGTTGAAAGCATCAGACCAACACAGCACAGCACATCACAGCAAAGCAAAGCAGACCAAAGAACGCAGTAAAGACAAAACCCTAAACCCTAAGCAGCTAAAGCCGAAACCACCGAACGTAACAACACAAATTAGGCATAAAACTGGACCGCAAACGAAATGAACTGGCCATCAACACCACCTAATAACATGGAAAAACTAACCCAAGGTCACCACTACGCTTTAAAAGAGATTGATCTTATCAAAACGTTCTTAGCTAAAACAAATGCCAAGCCATTGTTGTCTTTAGAAGCATTAGCAAAATGGATTTTTCCAATCTTATTCGCCAACTTATCGATATTCAAAAAAATCATCCACCAATTCCAAGGCCTATGCAAAACGTTATGAATCTAATATAATACCAATCTAGGGTTAGATTCCACGATCAAGGGTGCCTTATTAACCCAATTTGCCTACGAATACTTCCAAAGCCAAATTAACAACATAAGCCTGCACAATCAGCCCCTACGAATACTTCCAAAGCCAAATTAACAACATAAACCTGCACAATTAGCCCCAAAGCTTTCAGTCAGAACCATAAACATTGCTCTAATCACCCCTTATTCAGTCTGTAAACACACCACCAAAACCTGCTGCCTTCTTTGGCTACTCCGACCACAATTTAAATTTTACAAAACCCGCCTCCAAGGGGGACCAAACGGCCACTTGAGGAATTTGAGAAGATGCCATCGGATTGTCCCACCAATCATCCAAATTTACGGCTCCCTCTAAATCAGTCGCCTTTACCCAAAACAAAGCACGCAACTTTGAAAAGAGCATAACTTCAGCGAAACTTTATCATTCCTAGCTAGCCACAAGCTCCAAATCGCAGCGCCTGTCGAAATCAACCATAAACTCCTAAATATGCCTGAGAGTTGAATGTCAAAAGAAATTTAGAAAGCTTGACAAATCGGTAGGCATCACCTTAATGAACTCCCCACCATTCACAGAAAGAATTACAGAACTCTTGAACCAAATCACAGCCCGCAAATAGGTGAAATGCATCCTCAAGACCCGAATCACACCAAGCACACAAACAACTGGAATCATCCCTTAATAGGCCTTTTTTCCTTAGCATTGCTTTCGTTGGTAATCTATCGATTTTAAGCATCCATAAAATTATCCAAAAAGACTTTTTACCTTTTATGGCACTTTCATTTTCCACACATGATCGAAATTAAAGGACGAATCTGCCACTTCCACACTTATAATTAAATCTGACAGTTTTGTGACCGAAAAGTTACCCGACTTATCATGTAGCCACATAAGCCTATCATGAGAGAAAGGATGAACGGTCACTTCCTCAACTAGATTTGCAATATTCTGCCTAACCCTCTCTCGTTCTCGCTCAAGAAGAGGCCTGGAGAAAAGAGAATCCCAACTTCCATTTTTTGTTTCAATGTTTTGTAAGACATCTAATAGGAGTACACCTTTCTTAATGAGCAACGTGTACAATCTTGGAAACAAGTTAGAAAGGGGTAGATCATCGCACCAAGAATCATCCAAGAAAATGATTTCTTTCCCGTCTCCCACTCGCCAAATATAACTTTAACTACTTCTACTGTGCTCCACTGCTAAAGCAGTGGCCTCCAAAAGTTATGATCTTTGAAAACTATTTGGTACGGGTGATTCTGCTGTGCGGCATTTAAAAAACGGCTAAAAAATGGTGTGACCGGTTAAAATTTAGACTGGTTATGTTATATCATTTAACCGGAAATATTACCAAGTACAATAACATATTAGGTATCGCTTATATAATGTAATAGGTAGCGCTTATATAATAAAATAGGTTAATTACTGGAAACATTATCAAGCATAATAATATATTAGGTACCGCTTATATAATGTAATAGGTACCACTTATATAATAAAATAGGTTAATTATTAGAAATATTATCAAACACAATAACATATTAGGTAGCGCTTATATAATGTAATAGGTAACACTTATATAATAAAATAGGTAACACTTATATAATAAAATAGGTTAATTACTGGAAACATTATCAAGCACAATAACATTAGGTAGCGCTTATATAACGTAATAGGTAGCGTTTATATAACGTAATAGGTTAATTACTTAATTTGTTATTACAAAATATTAGGTAAACATTTAAAATGTTACCAAGGATAATATAATTGGTTAATTATTATTTTGTTATTTTAAAATAACTTGTACGTTTATTATAATGTAATAACATTATTTTGTTATTACTCAACTTGTACGTTATAAAAAAAAGCTACGTTAATTGATTATAATATTTTTATATTCATTTATTAACGAAAAAAATAATTGCATCTTGTAATTAAGTTTACAATGTAATATAATAAGAATATTATTTGAAAATAAATTATTTATGAATTGTAAAAAATATTTATTATCTAATTGTTACATACATATTAACGTAATTTGTAAAGGACTTGCAAAGATTATTTATTTATTATAAGGATTCTTTTGTTTTTAATGACGTAAAAGTTAAATATTAACCGATTATATAACATTATTTTGTTAATTACTTAATTTGTTATTACAATATATTAGGTAAACACTTAAAATGTTACCAATGATAACAATAAAATAATATTATTTATTAACAAAATAATATTATTATTTTTAAAATAAACATTGTAAATTTATTTATTACATTATAATTATCGGTTTCGATATTTTTGGGATCGATACAATTTTAAATGTATCGACACTTTATGCGTGCATCTCTTTGGGCATTCATTCTGAAAAAAAGTATCGACACAAACTTAAAATGTGTCGATACATTATGTAGATATATTTTCTCATAAAATCGGTATATTTATACCAAGTACATTGTAAATTTACCTATTACATTGTAATTATCGGTTTCGATGTTTTTAGGATTGATACTTTTAATAAATGTATCGACACTTTATGTGTGCACCTCGTTTGACATTCATTCTGGACAAAATGTATCGTCACTTTTTAAATTTGTGTCGATACATTATGTTGACCTATTCTCTCAAAAAATCGGTATATTTATACCGGTTATATTATAAATTTACCTATTATATTATAATTAGCGGTTTTAATATAACATATGTGTCGATACTTTTTGAAAATGTATCGACACATATGTTTCACTATTCTCTCATTATAATATAATTAATTATATATTATTCTTATTATAATAAATAATAAATATAATTTATAATAACTTTATTTTAATAAAATATAATAATCATAATTATTTATTTATAAAATTATAGATATAATATTTTAATAGTAATATTGACATAAAAAATATTAAATAAATTATTCTAATATTTTAAAAATATTATTATTATTTTGTTAATAAATAATATTATTTTATTTGATGTTTATAATAAAGAATTTTTTAAAAAATTGTATAATTTGTGTTTACTAATTTTATCATTAAAAAAGTTTATTTTTACCGGTTTTATTATTGTTGGGTTAATAAAACCGGTAAAAATTACCTAAAACGTTATTATTTCTACCTAAACATCAATATTTTTTAATATTTCCGGTAAAATGCCCAACAATAACAAAACCGATAAAAAATAACAAAATCAATAGCGTTTTACCTGTTTTGTTAAAATAATAATATTTTCGGTACAGTTTTCTTTTTTCCTTTTCAAAGTCCTCCCACCCCTTTTTTGTGTTCCTAGCTTTACTTGCTTGGCATTTTTTGAAGCTTCTATTTTCGCATATGATTCTTTGTTTCTCTTTTCTTTTTCCTCTATTTCAGGGAGAATTATCAATCAAATGACTGCTTTTTCCTTCTCAAAGTCATTTATTATTATTTTTGGTTAAATTATCCTTAAAACTTTTATTTTGTTATCACGTTAGTTTCTTAATATTTTCATTTGAAAATTTTAATCGTGATCCAAATAGATTTTGTCATGTGTAATAATAATAATAAAGTATTGAAAATTTTAGATACAAATATAAAATATAAAAAATAAATTTTAATAAAAAGAACTTGGTATTTTAAGATCTTTTATTTTATTTCTTAGTTTTTTTCATTTTAACTTTTTTATGAATTTTAAAAAATCATAATTATTTAATATATATATATATATATATATGATTTCTATTTTTTTAAATCTGAATTTTATATACTTCTATATTTTTATTTGTTTTTTTATGATATTTTAACATATACTTTACCTAAAAAACGTTATTTATATTTGATTATGTCTAGTGATATTTTCAAATAAAAAACGTTAAAGTGATAAATAAAATGGATGTTTAAAGATTAAATTAACCTATAATAATAAAATAATCCAAATAAAAACTTCACTAAAATATATGAAGTATTAAATTTTGTAAGGGTGTTCCATAAAAAGGATAAACCAAAGTTTGGAATGCTACAAATATTAGTACATGCGTTTGTACAACGTGGTTGCAAGATCGCAAAACAATAGAAATAAAATTAGATACAAATCAAACTTAGATAATTTAGGTACGAATCAAGGTACCTCAATAGTTAAATGAAGTATTGTTATCTTTAATGATTATGGATTCGAACACTAACAACTATAAAATATTTAAAATTATTGTCAAATAATTAAAAGTATTTAGAACGGATATTACCAATTTAAAATAAACTCTTGAAATAAATATACAATTTTGTGAAGGGCAAAAGATTATTCGATAAATATTGGTTAATTGAAAGATATCTTTATTTGTGTTAAGATATATATATTCAGACAAAGAGGATAACAGCCCGGCAGATGTCGTGTTAGCGATGAATAAACAGCCGGGACTACATGGAGGCTCCACCAGAGGGTTTTACACGATCACTGCCAAGGAGTAACATAACATCACCGAGAATGTTAATGGTTTAACAAACTTGTGCTTCTCTTTTTACCTAAAAATAACCGTAAAGAGATACTTTTCATGTGCTAAAATTTTCTGAACCAGAAAAATGGAATGATTATTTAATTAGTAAATAATATACTTTTATGCACACTAAGAATCTTACTATGCACATCCAGGAAACACACTGTTGACTTGGGAGTTGGGACGTCAGTGTATTCTGAGTATTGACATAAAGTCAATATTAGCGGGAAAGCGAGGTCAATATACCGATCCCTACAACTTTTCATCTAATCCTACTTTAGTATCTACTTATAGGTATAGTTATATGATTACAAAGTAAATCTACTTAAACTATGTTTCTTACTCTCAATCAACATAAAATAGAATAGAATTCCTACTTTTAATAAAATTAAATTTCATATTTTATCTAATTAATTTGAGTTCTATCAAATTCGGATAAAACTCTTGTAATTATTTGTTGTTCACTATAGTCATTGATTTTTATAGTGAAAATTTTTAAATATTGATTATAATTGTTTTAAATAGTTAAATTTTATAAATATATGTATTTAAATAATTGTTTTATTAAAAGTTTTTAAAATGTATTTTAAATTTTTTTGATAATAAATTTTAAGTAATAGAAAATTAAAATTAAAAATAGATCACAACAAAAATGACAAATTTAATTAATACACACTAGCAACAAAGAGGGGAGGCCGCCATGGCCATCCGTAGACCCCCCCTGCATCGGAGTCAACTTTATCTAATTCAGTTGTAATCCAAGAATGGCACGTCTCAGTGTTGGGGGGACCCTATATTTTGGTTTTCGTTGTCATCCTCTATGCAAAAGCCATAAGCTGCCTGCTGGGCTGCTGGCGATAAGGTAGACGACATTACTCGTGCTCTGCTTCAGCTTAAAAAGTCCATGAATTTTTTTTTGTCATCCAATCCTTTACAACCAACGTCTTTGATGAATCCCCCTTCTTTGTGTGTCATTACCTTTTTGTTGTGATCTTGGAAAAACCTGTCCAGTTCTTGCAATTTTCAGAGCTGTCGGATCTGGAATTATTAGGGTTATCGTGAATTTCAGGTGGCTTTGGATGACTGCTGCTGGACACACGATTGAACTCGCGCATCACACCACACGTGTCAAAAAGTGCAAAAATGAGATAAACGAATTTGAATTCTGAAAGTGGAAATTATTATGATCGTAAGTGGGGGTTTTGGTTATGATCTATAGGCGGCAACGAACGTGCCAGGTAGGCCGTGAATCATGAACAACATTACTTTATTTTAAAGTGTCTCATTTCACGAGATTAGGCATTTGACACTAGTCAATGCCAAATCAACGAAGGCAACCCATTTCAACTCGGTGAATCTAATTCCCACTTGCATTGAAAAAAAACGAAAAAAAAGCAGATGAGCTCTGTTTGAGATATTTGTCCAAAGGAAAACTCATTGGAAATGCCTGGCCACCACTAGTGAGTGATAACTTGGCAACTGAATCACTGTGTTTCTGTTGACTTGTCAACTTGAAGTAAGCAAAGCTGGTTAAGTCAGCTGTTTCTTGTCATTTTTTTCCGATTAATTTCGCATCATATTTTGAATGTTTGTTTTGGTTTAAAAAAAAAAAGTCATTGTCCCTTCCGCAGAATGTTTGTTCCTTTGAGAAATGAGATACATTAATATTATATAAGCCATCACCTATAAATTATAGAGAAAATAACTTCAGTGACCGAAATTTCCTTATAATATACGATTTTGACCAATATTTTTTTTGATTTGCCAAAATGACCAACAAAATCGCAATGCGATCTCCAGTATCGCAAATCAGTTTCCAGATTTGCAACGCGATTTTGACTATCGCATTGCGATTTTCCAAATTCGCATTGCGATTGCGATTTTCCAAATTCGCAATGCGAATATGTAAATCGCAACGCGATTCTGACTATCGCAACGCGATAATACATAATCGCAACGCGATTCTGACTATCGCAACGCGATTCTAACTATCGCGTTGCTATAATACAAAATCGCAATGCGATTTTCAAAGCGTCATTAGTATCGCAACGCGTTTTTTATTTTTGAATTTCAAACACGAATATTAATACATCCCGTAATCGCAACTCTTAACCTAAAACCCTAAATCACAACTCAGCCCCATCTCCATTCTCACTCTCTACGGCGACATCCGTCCCTATCTCCGACGAAATCCGTCCCCGTCTCCGGCGAAATTCATCCCCATCTCCGACGAAATCCGTCTATCTCCATCTCTTAGAGCCACTCTCACAATCATTCACGATCAGAAATGGAAAATCAACCATATCAACTATCGAGGGTTAGTTTTTTTAATGAGAAAATAACCTCAGTGACCAAAAATCCCAGATAATATACGATTTTGACCAACTTTTTTTGGATTTGCGAAAATGACCAACAAAATCGCAATGCGATCTTTAATTCGCATTGCGATCTCCACTATCGCAAATTCGCGTTGCATTTCGCGTTGCGATAGTTGAAAATCGCGTTGCGATTTTCCATTTCGCGTTGCGATAGTCTACAATGTCGTTGCGATTTTCCAAATTCGTTGCGATAGTCTACAGTTGTCGTTACGATTTTCCAAATTCGTTGCGATAGTCTACAGTTGTTGTTGCGAAAGTCTACAGTTGTCGTTGCGATTTTTCAAATTCGTTGCGATAGTTAAAAAAAAAGATTTTGTTTCTTAAGAATTTTCTTTAAAAAGATAGTATCCGCGCGGACGTGTCGAAGACACGTATTACCACGACCATGACCACGACCCGACCCGAGACGAGACGAGACGAACGGCGACGGCGGCGACGCGCGAGAGTCCCCCTTGTTCTCTATCACTCAACAAGGAAGTGGGAAAGCCAAGCCTTAAATACCATTCCCAATAGTGTTTCCAATATTATGTGGGATTTGAGTATTACCAACACTTGTTCCCAATACTATGTGGGATTGAGCCTTAAATAGTGATATTATTTTTGAATGTTTTGCTTAAAATTGCAATAATCGCGATTGATTGTAGATTGACTTTTAATTATGACATATTTAATCGTATAATACTAATGCAATTGGTTGCTGATTCAGTTGTTTTAAGGTACATGATTGTTAATTGTTTCCTGAATAATCACATTGTATTGGAAACAAGTGTTGGTAATGCTCAATCCCACATAGTATTGGAAACACTATTGAGAATGGTATTTAAGGCTTGGCTTTCCCACTTCCTTGTTGAGTGATAGAGAACAAGGGGGACTCTCGCGCGCCGCCACTGCCGCCGTCCGTCTCGTCTCGTCTCGTCTCGTCTCGTGTCGGGTCGGGTCGGGTTGTGGTCGTGGTCGTGGTCGTGGTCGTGGTAATACGTGTCTTCGACACGTCCGCGCGGATACTATCTTTTTAGAGAAAATTCTTAAGAAACAAAATCTCTTTTTTTAACTATCACAACGAATTTTCGCAACGAATTTGGAAAATCGCAACGACAACTGTTGACTATCGCAACGCGATTTTCAACTATCGGAACGCGATTTTCAATTATCGCAATGCGAATTAGAGATCGCATTGCGATTTTGTTGGTCATTTTCGCAAATCCAAAAAAAGTTGGTCAAAATCGTATATTATCTGGGATTTTTGGTCACTGAGATTATTTTCTCTTTTTTAATTATTTTTATTTTGAAAATTTTGCATTACCCTCGCAATCATTCACGATCAGAAATGGAAAATCAACCAAATCAACTACCGATGGTTAGTTTTTTTAATTATTTTTATTTTGAGAATTTTGCATTATTATTAGGTTTTTCATATTGAAATTGATGATAAGTTTACTGGTAATTTTAATAATAGATTAACCATTTCACTTAGATTGCTTATTAAATTCATTCGATTGCTGCCAATACTGCTAAACTGTTTAGTATTTAACCCTGTAAAGTTAGTATTTGTCTTTGTTTTATCTTTTGGTTGAAGTAATGCAATTCATTCAAGTTTCAATTTTAGACAATGACTATTTGAAACCAATGATCGCAATGCGAAATGAAAATCGCAACGATAGTCAAATTCGCGTTGCGATAGTCATTTTCGTGTTACGATTTTCATTTCGCGTTTCGATAGTCAAATTCGCGTTGCTATAGTCATTTTCGTGTTGCGATTTTCATTTTCGTGTTGCGATTTTAAGTTTCAGAAACTATTATTCTTCTGCAAATTGAAACTTGAATGAATTGCATTACTTCAACAAAAAAACAAAGACAAATACGAAATTCATAATGTTGCAAATTTAAGTTTGAAGAATAAACTACTACTACTCTTTATGTTTATTAATGTTTTTGGTATATCTTCACAGTGTAGTTGTTAATCTAACTTGGTATGTTTATTGTTTTTGTAGAACTTTTTTCGGCTCAATTGACCTTAAGGAATAAAATAATCATAGTCACTACAATTGCGTCGAAGCTTTCACCTGTACAAAGAAAATTGTTTCAGGATACTTACTTCAGGCCATGGCTGAAAGTACAACATCCGGGTGGAGATGCTATGTTGACTCATTTGTGGCTTCAGACCATGACTAACGATCTATCCGAGAGTATAAAACATGGTAATGAAGAGATATGATTTCATTTTCCACTGGTGTATACGTGTTTTGGGCGGGAGGAGTTTTGCTTAATCACTGGTCTACGCTTCGGACACGATGATGTAGGTCGATACACTAGTCATATTACCCGCCCATAATGGTTATCCCGGGTTTTTCCTGAGCTGTCAATGGAGAAGCTGAATTTACACGTCGACGACTTGACGAGATTATTGAATAAGAAAGATGGTTTTACTCGGATGGATGACGTCGATGTTGTCCGAGTATGCCTTTTAGTACTTTTGCATGCCAGTTTTTTAGGCAGAGAGGTCAGACAACCTATTTCTAAGGACCTAATATTATTGGTAGATGACATAAATGCATGGAACCTGTTTCCGTGGGGTTCGTATCTATGGAAAGCTACCTGGAATAAGTTGTCGTCTGCCTTTGATGACCGCAAAAGTTTGTGTGGCGATGGTTCCAATTACACTTTGTCAGGCTTTATTTGGGCCTTTAAGGTAAGAATTTTTATATAATGTTTCCAAAATTATAATTATTTATTTAACAATTACTAATGTTTGTGTATTATATTGTTTTTGTAGATTTGGATATTTGAGGCTTTTCCCGACATGCAGACATATGCATTAAAAACTTCAAATGATATTCCTAGAGCTATTTCCTGGAAGAGGAAACGGCGGCTATTGATTTGGGAAGAGTTACTACGGTATACGACAATAAATGATGTAAGTTAACACAAATACTACCATATATAAACAAGTTATTACTAGTACACGTTTAACTTTGTTTGATTTTTTATATTGTTAGGAGGCTAACACTCCATTACAGAGGCTGAGCTTGCCACTGATTGGTGGCAAGCTAGTAAGCATTTTTTTGATGGCACGGATGATGAGCAGCTTCCACTTCGAGAGTCATCACCTCACCCAGAGCCATCACCTGATCGACCACACTATATACCTCTACAATGAGAGCCATCACCTATTCCGTCACATCATCGAGCCTCTTCTCCACCATCACCTCATGATAGGCGACCGGTAAAGATGCCACGACATTTATCTCCCTGTACTCCACCTCCACGGGATGAGTTAGGGGAGTTACATGATGAGGTCAATGCCTTGCGTGAGGAGGTCGGTACTTTACGCGATGACAATGGTGCATGGCGTGACGAGGTATCTACTTTACGTGGTGAGGTAGCGGCTCTACATGAGATGATAGCATCGTTGCAGAATGTGGTTCATACTCTACGCAACGAGGTAAGTTTAAGATTTTTCATATTTAACTTGATTTACTCGTAATTTCACTTAGATTAACCATTTCACTTAGATTGCTTAGTAAATTCATTCGGTTGCTGCCAATACTGCTAAACAGTTCTAAAATAACCCTATGAAGTTAGTATTTATCTTTGTTTTGTCTTTTGGTTGAAGTAATGCAATCCATTCAAGTTTTAATTTGCAGAAGAAGAATAATCGCAACACGAAACTTAAAAATTGCAACGCGAAAATGACTATCGCAACGCGGAAATGACTATCGCAACGCGAATTTGACTATCGCAATGCGAAATAAAAATTGCAACGTGAAAATCGCAATGTGAAAATGAAAATCGCAACACGAATTTAGTTTCGCGTTGCGATTTTCTCGTTGCGTTTTTTATTTCGCATTATTATCCCATTGCGATAGTCATTTTCGCATTGCGATTTAAGTTTCGTGTTGCGATTTTAAGTTTCAGAAACTATTATTCTTCTACAAATTGAAACTTGAATGGATTGCATTACTTCAACCAAAAGACAAAGACAAATACTAACTTCACAGTGTTGCAAATTTAAGTTTCAAGAATAAACTACTACTCTTTATGTTGTCCTTGAACATGCACTAAACCTATATGATGTCCTTTTAAATGTTTATATATATATATATAAGTGCTTACTTCCAGAATGTTATCTGATGCATTTTGTGAACTATGATAGAATAATGACTTGGGTGAATACCGTGCAAATTTGAAACATATTTGTCTTTGTTTTCACTGTTTAATATCATGTCTATTTTTTACTGATTTATGTATTTATTTATTTTTAGCGGCCCGATAAGGTGGATGCTTTACTTCGGGTTTTTCTTGCACGACGGGGTTCACGCATCAGACGGCATGCACGTGCCATTACGTCTCCGTTCACCCCAATAATGTGAAGACTCAGTAAGAAGAAGCCCGACTCACCTGTCATCATTCAAGAGACATCTCCTATCGTTCAAGAGGCCCCTATCATCCCTCAAGAGTCTCCTCCCACCGTTCAAGAGGCCACTGTCATCGTTGAAGAGGTTCTTTCCACCATTCAAGAGCCCGATTCATACGACGTAATATGTTGAATTATTGATAAACCCCCTCACATGTCGGACATAATGGATGACTGTTGGCTTTCGTATGAGTTACCGGCCAGTACCATTCCGGCAGATGAAATGGAGAGGAGACAACTACCGGAAACAATTCTGGATAATACCCTTTGGGCTAAGACCGCAGTTGATTTTTATCTACATGAGCAGAGCCAGGGGTGTTACGCTGACATATACAAACTCAACAATGATATGCATTTGTTGATTGATCGGTCTTGGTGGGGTGTGTTATTAGGGGTTGAAGACAAAGGCTATTTCGATGGGGGGTAAGTCTTATATTTCTTCTTATATTTCATTTTGATTAATTTTTTTTAAATTTATGTAATTCACTAATATATGTCTTTTTTTGTAAAACAGCATATTGATGCATGGGTGTCACATCTTCTAATAGTAAGGAAATTGAGGAAAAATAAAAAAAAATACGCAATATACAATTATGCCGACGTCTTTTCACGTAGTTCACTTGAAGAATCAACGACATGAATCGTATGTGTTGGCTAATGGACAAGCTAAACTTTATCCTGCATGGTGGGAGGTCGATAAGGTTAGTATTTATTTTTTTAAATATTTTAAAGGTGTTCATAAATAAGTGCACAATTTGAATTATTACTTATGATTGTAGGTATTTATCCCTATTTTGGAACGTACTCATTGGCTTCTCGTCGAGCTTCAGCTCTCATCCCTGAAGATAATAGTATATGACATCATGATAAATTACATATCATTGCCTGATTTGAGAGATATTATTAAGGGATGAAGCTCTCATTTGGCTAAATTCTTGGATGCGATTAATTATTGGACTTATTCTGGAAACAAGAAGCCAAAGAAGTTCAATGTTACAGTTATCAGAGACGAGACCGCACCACAACAAACGCAGGAAGCCAGAGGGGATTGTGGTCCTCTCGTATGCATGTGCTTGGAGCGTTTGACGACAGGAAGTACACAGTTTCTACCTCCCACCGATAGAGATAGAGGTACAGTAGGCTTGTGGTTTCAGCATTTTATGGCTAGAGTGATATATGCGAGACGTTGCCTACCTGCATCCGCGTTATGAAATTGTCCATAAACAATTTGTAAGTCAAATGCAAGTATTTTTAAGTACCTAGAATTCTATAATAATTTGTTGTTTGTTGGTTTTAGATGTGTAGAAAGTTTTGTTTGAGCAAATGTTTGGTTTCTGCAGGTTAATCCTGAAGTGAGCTGCGTGAAATTGATGTATGGGTGCATAAACAACTGTTTGGGGTACACTTTTTTTGATTGTTTAATTGATTCTTAAAAGTTTGATTTGTTTAATTGATGAGGAAAATAAGAATTATTAGCATTTTTTGCTTGTTTAATTGATTTGTAAAAGTTGATTTGTAAAAGTTGATTTGTTTAATTGATGTGTAAATAATTCTTATTTGTGCTTGTTTAATTGATTTGTAAAATTTGATTTGTTTAATTGATGTGTAAATAATTCTTATTTGTGCTTATTTAATTGATTAAAATGTAAAAGTTGATTTGTTGATTTCAATCTGCATCATATTGAAGGCAAAAGACCTGTTGAAGGTACATTTTCGTAACGCTAAACTCAAAATCGCAATGCGAAAGTCAAAATCGCAATGTGAAAGCCAAAATCGCAACGCGAAAGTCAATTCGCGTTGCGATAGTCTAATACGCTTTGCGATTTTCTCGTTGTGATAGTCAAATTCCCGTTGCGATAATCAAATTCACGTTGCGATAGTCATATTCGCGTTGCTTTCGAGTTGCGATTTTTGAGTTGCGATAGTCAAATTCGCGTTGCGATATTCAAATGAATGTGTAATAAGTGATAACAACTGAACAGATCATAGCAATGTCAAACTCAAGTTACTAATACATGCCTAACTGAAAATGTTAAAAGTTTACACATAAAATACACATAATAGTCAAATTCGCATTGCGATATTCAAATGAATGTGTAATAAGTGATAACAACTGAACAGATCATAGCAATGTTCAAACTCAAGTTACTAATACATACCTAACTGAAAATGTAAAAAGTTTACACATAAAATACACATAATAGTCAAATTCGCGTTGCGATATTCAAATGAATGTGTAATAAGTGATAACAACTGAACAAATCATAGAAATGTTCAAACTCAAGTTACTAATACATGCCTAACTGAAAATGTTAAAAGTTTACACATAAAATACACATAATACAACGTTTGCATTTAAAAATCACCTAAGTTAATAGTCCCAAAAGGTGAAGCCAGTTGTGATTGGGATTTTGATTTTGATTGCCTTTTTCTTGACACCATATGAGCTTTGAATTTTAATGAGGATCCATATTTTGGTAGAGGAAAAGATGATTGTGATGGCACTGGTGATCCACATGTCAACCTTGTATGACCACTTTCCTTGCACCGACTACATGTCGATCTCTTCTTCTATTCACCCTTAGACGGTATACGATCGTGATTTTTTTGTCGGCCAGGTAGCCTTCTGTCCATGGCTGGTGGCAAAATTGTTTGTAAGTCATCTGGTATGTCCCACTCAGAAGGATGTGGAATAGGGTAGATAATCTCGGCATAAGTATGTCTATATACTTCTGTAGTGTAGCAATCCATAGCGTATGCGCTTGAATCATCTTGGTTTAGATGAAGAGCAACTTTTATAACATGGCCACACGGATAACCAGATGTTTGCCATTTCATACAACTACATGTCTTTGCATTTAGATCGACAAGCCCATTTAAGTTATTATTCAGTACTTCAAACAAAGTGTTTGAACATGGTTCAACTCTCCATGACGTTGACTTCACAACACGTTTCGTTATCTTTTTTTCAGTCCATGGTGTAACACGATGTTCCAATGTTCTTGTAAATTTAAATAAATAATACTTAGTAAAATATATGATAAGTTATGAATTTAAAGAAATAATACCTGCATGGTTTCTTTTGTTGTAGTACCTCTGTTGAATAGAGGATCGAAAAAACTCCATTAACATAGTAATAGGTAATTTCTGGGAATGACGACTTAGAGCGTTGATTGATTCTACACTATTAGACGTCATAAAACCATATCTTGCTCCAAGTTGATGTACTCTTGACCATCTTTCAAACCCGACATTTTCTAGTGTTTGAGCACACTGAGGCAAAACACGTCTTAAACAATTTATATGCTTATTAAAATCCACTTCCCGATAAGCTTTTACGGCCTTCCAGTATGTCTAATTGTGATTTTTTATACCAGCAGACCTTGATTTTAGATTTCTATACAAATGAACACCACAAAGTCCATGAAAAGCATCTGGAAAACACCTTCTAACAGCGTTGTCAATTGAGTTTGCCCTATCGAATATGATTGTCAGATTGCTAATAGGACCTATGCAATCCCTAAGATGCCCCATAAACCATGTCCATGAATCAGAGGTTTCAAATTTGCCAACCCCGTAAGCTATTGGTAGTATCCCATTATTAGCATCCATGGCTACTACTAATAAGTTTACTCCAATGTATCGACCTTTTAAATGTGCTCCGTCAACTATAATAACTGGACGCATGCAAGTAATAAACGAACGAATCTACAAAATCATATACACAAGAAATATAATCATTTAAATGTGAAATGCATGTAACTAACAAAAATGAGTCAACAAAATTATATTGGTTTACTAACCACAGCACCAATGGCGATAAACAGCA
This sequence comes from Hibiscus syriacus, assembly GCF_006381635.1. Taxonomy (NCBI): domain Eukaryota; kingdom Viridiplantae; phylum Streptophyta; class Magnoliopsida; order Malvales; family Malvaceae; genus Hibiscus; species Hibiscus syriacus. The sequence continues at coordinate 5,421,623 of NW_024063513.1, forward strand.
ACTCAAAGCGTCCATCTCTATCTATTTTGATATGAGTTACCGACCCATGATTTTTCAGCTTTAAATTGTGACAATAAGCCGGCAGTTGGGCAAACGATACTTCTGGCGACCCCCTCAACAATTCTAAGGCATAACATTTGGCTCTCCAAGCTTGAGAATATGAGATACTAATCTTGAACCGAGCATTCATGTCAGTCATAATTTCATATCCCCGATATATCCTGCCATTCAAAAATATTAACTCAGCCAGAAAACCACCCAACACCATTTTGTTTGCCTGTCTATGGTGAGGAAAAACTTGGGTTCTTAAACATGTATGTTTATCAATAAAAGTCCTAACTTGAAACATTTCGCAATCTTTTATCCTCTTTGCAATCATACGCCACGTATAGTTTTTGTCAATCATACACCTTGTTTCGAAACGATCTTTGCTTGATTTGTTAACTTTTAGTTGATAACTATCTTCCACACATTTCGTATACAAAGATATCTTCAGGTCTTCCTTTGTATCAAAACAATCATCTTTCTTGATACGAATAATTTTTGTGTAACAATCAACTGCTATTTTACCAACTCTTCTTCCGGTATCTGAAGTAATTTTGGCATATTCCAGTTATACTCCCGTGGCATTTTCTTCGGGGACTTTTCTTCGGGGATTTCTTCTTCTTCTTCTTCAGGGTTATATGAATTACAGAATGAATGTTCAACATGTTCATTCACAGTCGTAACTTCCTCCTCATTATCATCAACAACATCTTCCTCGGCAGCGGCTGTTTCATCATCAAAATTTGGATATTGACCAATATCAAAATCATTACACGTAGGGTCTGTTTCTTCTTATGAAACATCATCAAAATCCGAGTATTGACCAAGATCAAAGTCAGGGTATTGACCAAGATCAAATTTCGAATACTGACTAGTACTCACAATTTTTTCTATTGGCTCATCATCGTCTAAGTGGTCAATACGAAAACCAGAATTTGGTGCTGAAAGTTGATTGGGATTTGGATTAGGGAAAGGTTGTGGGTTTTGAGATTGTGTTTGGTATTGGAAATGTGGTGAAACAAAATTTGCTTGGTGATGAAATTGTGGTGGAACCATTAAATTTTGAGCACCATAAACTGGGGTTGAAAAACTTAGTTGATTACTACCCGCTACTGACCCAACTTCACTACTTCTAGGTTCAACAACATACAATGTAACATCATCTTGCGAAACACTAATGTAAGCAATAAATCGTTCAACATCTTCATTTTCGGTTAACAAATAAACTTTACCTTTTCTCTGATAAGATAGCCTAAATCCACTTAAGGGCTCTAAATTTAATTTATTTGCAACACGTAACATTAGAGTTTCGTAAGTTAATTTTTTAAATGACAGTTTTAGTTGAAGATTCATGGGTAAAGACATATATTGTAAAACACCATGAACATTCTCCCATGACCCTCCAAAACACAAATCTATCCAAACATGATCAACATTAGATGATTTCATTATTGTAAATTAATTTACTAAACAAACGAGCTGCGAAACTAAAACATGTTGCTGGATGGGGAAGGATGTCGTTGGATATAGGAACAGATATCGCCGGAGAGAGTGATAGATAGAGATGGAATGAGTTGCGATTTAGGGATTTAGGTTATGAGTTGTATACCCAAAACATTTGTGTTGCGAAACTAAAACCTGTTGCGAATTTGAAATTCAGCGTTGCGATAGTCAGAATCGCGTTGCGATTTACATATTCACATTGCGATTTTCAAAAATCGCAACGCAAATTTGGAAAATCGCAATGCGATAGTCAAAATCGCGTTGCGATAGTCAAAATCGCGTTGCGAATCTGAAAACTGATTTGCGATACTGGAGATCGCTTTGCGATTTAGAGATCGCATTACGATTTTGTTGGTCATTTTGGTAAATCGAAAAAAAGTTGGTCAAAATCGTATATTATAAGAAATTTTCGGTCACTGATGTTATTTTCTCTAAATTATATCGTATGGGTTTTAGTTACTCTGTTTTGTCCTTATTATATTGATGGGGATGTGTCTGTCTCTCTTCTTCTGTTTATCAAAAACATGTTTAAATTCCAGTTAAATCAATCAAATTTGTAACAAAATTGTCAAAGCTAAACCAGAACCGAGTTTACACCTTTTTATTGTTTGAGTGAATCATCATTAATCAGAATATCAGAAGCCAGGATAGAAAATGAATAAAGTCACAAGTCGTGAGGAGTGCACAAGAAAGTGATACCAGTGTATGGAGATATATACACTTTAACGTGTTGTCACCTATTAAATGTACAAGTTGGCCATTATAAATGTTAAAAGTCATGGTACTTATAATTATAGCGAGCAGCCCCGTTACCAGCACGGTCCATGGTTGTGCTAAAACGTTTCCATATTCCATGGCTAATGCGACTAAATGGTTGGCTACCTAATTATTTATGTAATATAGTATATATATAGCCTATTGAAAAGGTAACAAAGAGCCAGTAAAATAAATTGGCCTGTAAATGAATTGAACGTTCAACGAATCGTTTATGAACCGTGCGGCGGGAGTTCGTTTATGTTCGTTTATTTATTAAATGAACGAACATGAACAATATTTTACGTTCGTTTAATTAAATGAACGAACACGAACAAAGGACTCGTTCGTTCATTTACGTTCGTGAACGTTCGATTATATATTCGTTTATGTTCGTTCAATTATGTTCATTTATGTTCGTTCATTTATGTTCGAACAATGGGCAAATTGAATATGTTACGATGATTATTAAAGTTGTTTGGATTTCAAGAAGATTGTTTTGTTGAACAAATTAACTTTAAGACTTTATTATGTTCATTAACTTATTTATGATTTATGTATGTTTTTGTCGTATTCGAACAAATTAATTCTAAAGTTACAGGTTATATTAATGAATTTTAAGTTTTTATTCTTGTTGTTTACTCTTTTTTTACATTCATTTGTTGTGCTCGAATAAGTTTGTTTTTTGTGTTTGTGTTGTTCGTTTATGTTCATTTATTATGTTTGTTTATGTTCGTTCGTTTACGTTTATTTATCATTTAAATGAACGAACATGAACAAGCTATATTCCTTAATGAACAAACATGAACAAAAAAACTTTTGTTCGTTTATGTTCGTGTTAGTTTATATTCATTTATTTATTAAATGAACGAACATGAACATACCTACATTCGTGTGCGTTCGATTCATTTAGAGGCCTAAAAATAAAGCAAGATATTAGATTGGATCCAATGTATATGAGAAGAAAATGTATTGAGCGGGGCCGACTCTTTGGACAATAATAATTCCGCATTAATTTAAATTAAACCCAAAGTGCTTATTATAATGTCATTAGGACCATTGCTTTGAGCACATAAGGCTTATCTAATATTCATTATCATCGATTGTATGGAGGGGTCAACCGAATTTTTAAGTATGTGTATTCCTCGTTGTGTTGGGGAAAAGAAGTAATTTACTTATAGTAAATATTAGTGGCGAAGTCAAAAGTCAAAATCCTGATTTGTTGTGGTAAATACCACATGGGATGGTTAACATTGTAATTAGGAATGGAAAATGTGCGGAGCTAGTGCATATACACCTTTCTCTATTCTAATATCTATTTAATATTTTTGTATTCATTATCTACTTATTACTCATAATAGGTAAAAATTTTAAATTCACACCCGCTCACGTGGGTACATTATCAAATTCACCCCATCCATTACCTAACTAGATATTCATCACCCATCTCGTAACTACTTAGACTCACATCTTACATAAACAATAAAATATAAAACAAACACATCCATTAAGAAACATAATAAAATAAATCAAAGATTAATTGAGTTTATATTCTAACATTTGATTAAATTACAAATCATGTCCTATAAAATCTTAAGATTTATATAATAGTCTCTAAAATTTTATATAAATTCATAATGATCCAAAATTTATATGGGGAGTAATTAGTAGGTGGATGAATGCCGGACGGACAGGTGCGGAATGAGTAATGTCTTAAACCCATCATTTAACCACTACCCATGACGGGTATAAATTTTTACATCCGCACTCACCCACTATCTACCAAACTTATATTCATCATTGTTTCAATTAGAATAGATATGGTATAAAATCTACAAAATTATACCGTCTTTAATTGTAATGTCATTTCCCAGAACAAAAGCATGGAAAGTGCGGACAGTTCATGCGAGTAAAACAACGTGATAGGATAGATTTTTTTGTTTTTTGGTAAATTTGAATTTTATCTAATATTATTATAACTAATTTTACTATTGATCTTAAATTTTCCATTTGAATTTAAAAATAATGTTTTACATGTTTCACATCTAATTTAAATTTTTTTGTTATAATCTAATAATTTGATTTGATTTTTTTTATTTTTAATATATATAAATAAATAAATATTTTTATTATTATCCTGAGATAAATAAATTTATTTATTTTACTAGATTCAAAATCAATCCGAAACTCAAATTCCATTAATCCGATTCCAACCCTGTTAATGATACCGCTGCCCCACGGCCCCAAGCCTCCAACCATGCCTATATATGGTGATTGTCTTTCTCTCTGAACTCATCATCTTCTCTTACCAGTTACCAGTTTTGTTTTCCTTTCCCAACAACCACCGTAAATTTACCCTTGTTTCAACTCGATTATCAATATTTAACCCTCGAGGCTGAAGAGATGGCCAAAGAGATGCAGAAGGCTAGCATGTTCATTGAGAGAAACCCTGGAGATTATGAGAATGGTGATGTCGACAAGAACTTGGATGATGATGGTCGAGTCAAAAGAACCGGTACGGTACTTATTTGTTTCTTTTTCCCTTGGAATGCTTATCATTATTATCCTTGTTTGCATGATCCTTATTTTGCTTTTATTTATTTATTTATTTTAATTTTGAAGGGACTTGGCTTACCGCAAGTGCTCATATTATCACTGCCGTGATTGGATCTGGAGTGCTATCTCTTGCGTGGGCTATTGCCCAATTGGGTTGGGTGGCTGGACCGGCAGTTCTCATGGCTTTCTCCTTCATCACCTTCTTCACCTCCACCCTTCTTGCTGATTGCTATAGGGCTCCTGATCCTGTCCATGGAAACCGAAACTACACCTACATGGATGCTGTTAGAGCTTACTTAGGTACTCATTCCACCGCATTAATACCATATTAACCGATTGTTTACACTTCCAAGAAATACGTTGTTTTTGAAGAGGAACTGTTTCCCCGTGTAGATAATTCATCCATTCCCAAGATCCCACAGAAATCATTAATGAAACATCAAATTCAATGATTATCTTTTTGCAGGAGGAAGAAAAGTCCAACTCTGTGGATTAGCTCAGTATGTTAATCTTCTCGGAATAACCATTGGTTACACTATCACAGCATCAATTAGCATGGTGTAAGTTTGAAATTCTCCTGCATATTGAATTGTTGGAATTTCACTGGTTTTGTTAATTGTTTCTTTTGTGGTCTCCTATTTTGCTTGTAATCAGGGCTGTCAAAAGGTCAAATTGCTTCCACAAGCATGGCCATCATGTGAAGTGCCAAACATCGAACAACCCTTTCATGATCATCTTCGCATGCATCCAGATCATTCTCAGTCAAATCCCCAACTTCCACAATCTTTCATGGCTATCGATTCTTGCTGCCATCATGTCCTTTGCTTATTCTTCCATTGGTCTTGGACTCTCCATCGCCAAACTTGCAGGTAACTTTACCAGCTGATAAGAATGACAGTGAAGCTCTCTTTCCACCTTAAATTAAGAAAACCATTGATCAATTTCTGTTTAATTTGCTCGATAGAGTTGTTTGAATTTCATCTAAATTGAACTCTTCCCTGTATTAACATCAAGGTGGGGGACATGTGAGGACAACCTTAACCGGAGTGACAGTAGGGGTGGACGTGTCAGGATCTGAAAAGATTTGGAGGACATTCCAAGCTATTGGAGACATTGCCTTTGCCTATGCATATTCTACCGTCCTAGTTGAGATTCAGGCAAGTATTTACAGATATAAAATTCAATTTGTCAGGAATTTGTATATATAAGATAATGCGACGATTGCATGGAAGTTATGAAATATTTGGAGTTTAAAATATCATTGTTTTCTTAGATGAATATATCCCCTGCATGTATTCAATTATGCATACAAAAAATAAGATTTTTTTTTAGTAAGATAATGTAAGATGCTGAGATCCAAAGATTCCTATGGATCAGAATGTTTCAGAATTTGGTCCATAGATTCTATTGCATTTTCCAAAAGGAAAAGTGGAAGCTTTATTATTTTTTTATCCAACTTTTTCTTTTATCAGTTATCATGAACCTATTAGCAGTAAATTGCGACGTTCAATACAGTTGGGTATCAACTGTTTTTTGTCCCGTCTCAAAAAAGAATCACCTTTTCAAAGTGCGGCCTCTGGATTCGTCGCAATCGATAACTAGCACATGCTGATCTAAACCCTTAAAAAGGGATATACAGAGGTACCTAGGAGTCTTACTTTTCTTTTTAATGAATTCAGGACACGATCAAATCGAGCCCACCAGAAAACAAATCAATGAAGAGAGCAACAACCCTCGGTGTTTCAACGACCACTGTATTCTATGTCCTTTGTGGCCTTGTCGGATATGCAGCCTTTGGAAACGATGCACCAGGAAATTTCCTCACTGGTTTCGGCTTCTATGAGCCCTTTTGGTTGATCGACTTCGCCAACATTTGCATTGCCATCCATCTTATTGGTGCTTACCAGGTAAAACGCATACCTGAAATTTCATCCCATTGAAGACTTCGTGGTCTAACATGGTTTACTATCCAGGTGTTTGCCCAACCCTTATTCGGATTCGCCGAGAGCTGGTGTGCCAGACACTGGCCAGAAAACAAGTTCATTACAGGAGAGCATGCCGTTGATGTTCCATGCTATGGCGTTTATAACGTCAACTTCTTCAGGCTGGTGTGGAGGACAGCCTATGTTATTGTGACGGCCGTGGTAGCTATGTTATTTCCCTTCTTCAACGATTTCTTGGGACTTATTGGGGCTGGCTCGTTCTGGCCATTGACGGTCTACTTTCCGATAGAGATGCACATTGCTCAAACGAAATTGCCCAAGTATTCGCTCAGGTGGATATGGCTGAAAATTCTGAGCATGATATGCTTGATGGTTTCGCTCGTTGCCGCTGCTGGATCTGTTCAAGGACTGATTCAAAGCCTCAAGACATACAAGCCATTTTCGACTTAGGATTGAACGAAGTTATCTCTCTTTTTAGGTTCTAGGACTACACTACTTTGATTCCGTGTGAAATATTAAGAAATTACTGGAAACTGTAATTTCTTTTTCTTTTGTTACAATGCTTTAATTCTGTGTTAAATATTAAGAAACTGGAGGAAACTGTAATTTGTTTCTCTTTTTCTTTTGTTTTCCAAATCAGTATCTGTGTTAGTTTCTCCAATTGGTGGCAAAAGCAAACTCTAAAGCTCGATCTGAAATAGGAGGCAAATGTTGGAAAGTGTAATGATGCATGAAATGCAACATCATGTATTGATGATATCAATTGTTTGATGGGCCGAGATCAGGTGGCTTAACATGTTCGTTGACATGGGCCTTCTTCTAATTGGGTTTATTAACTTATGTGTTAAATCTCTTTCATAACACATCTCTTATTATCACTTTTATTTTATAATTTTTTTGATTTTTCATTCAAATCTTAAAGGAATATTCTGATCGTTTAGATTTTCATTCATCTGAATTTTCTTTTGGATTGTAAACTACTTTTGCTTCATCTTACTCTCCTTAGTTTTGATTCATTTTAACACTCAAATTTTATTTTTTTTTCAAAATCATATTTAACATTTAGTTTTTGTTTCATTTTAGTACTCCGCTGTTAAAAATTTATCTGACGGGCTCGGCAGTCGCTGTATCTACAGTCGTCGACCGATGAAGCCTAAACTTTCCATCCCATACCTTTTTCGACCCCTGAACGCAATTTCGTTCACGGGAAATGTCTTAATCTTCCCAAATCGATGATGGAATCTTTGATCTCTTCATCATTCGGTCTCCAATGGTCCACTGTCCTATCGGCTTGAAACTAGACTATGTTGGTCGACTCGACATTCTCTCGTAATTCGCTGTTTGAATTGGTCGTTCATCCGTCGGAACTATGCCACGTCAGCCCGTCCATTAAGCTTTTAATGGTTAGGTACTAAAATAAAACAAAAAAACTAAATGTTTGATATGATTTTGAAGAAAAAAATAGAAGTTTAAATACTAAAACATATCAAAATTGAAAATTTAGATAATAATGATTTTAAGTTAGGAGGCAAATTCAAACTTATAAAAGAACCTTCAAACTTAAATAACTTATATTCAAATGAAAAAACAGATAAAAGAACCTTCAAAATTGTCAAAGTTATTTAAGTCGCTGTTGACAACATTTTTAATATAAACATAATATTGGGGAGTAGAAATCTAAACAGAATATTGAATTTCTCCCAAATTCAATTTATTGTATTATGTAAAATTAATGATGATTAGTTTATACTCCCTTTTGGTATGTTTGTTGTAGCATACTTTGCTCCTTTAGATAATAAAATTCAAATTTATCCAAAAAAAAAGTTAACGATGGTTAAATTAAATTAAATTACAACAGAGAACAGAGTGATATAAAATGAGGGCCTTCGGACCTTAGCTTTTAAGATAACGTGTGCGTTATCCTCTGCAACTCTTGCTTAACATCACATGGAGTAAATTTCAATTAATATGGGCCTCATTGTTTGTTGGGCTTCATGGGTTCCTATTTTCTATTATGGGTTTGGGTCAACCCATTCAATATCTCTGCCTCTACGTCACGACATGCCGAGTTCTAAGCCTTTCTCTCTGGAAAAAAAAACTTTGGCACTGACCCACGTGCCCACAGACAGACAGCAAGCAAAATCCTTCATCTCTGTAAAATCAGTAATCAGATTGCGATCCATTCTAACGACCGAATAAAAACGAAACCTCCGGTATAATAAAACCCCCAAAACCCCTCTCCATCGGATACCGCCAGCTCCTTCATCCCCACCCACTTTGAAACTCGACCCATTTCTCATTCATCCCCTACCTCCCCTACCTTTTCCCAAATACATCCATTTGTGTCAAATGTACAAAAATGTTCATGGGTCACATTTGTTTGCTTACAACCCGTTTTCCGATGTAACCTCCACTCCCATGTATACTGCTAGATGTATATATGCAAGACTCAAGGGTTTTTTTTTTAATAACAAGGGCTAGTCCCAAAACCAGAAACATAAAAAACCCCCATGGACCCTTGCCCTTTCGTACGACTTACCGTCGGCAATCTAGCCTTGAAAATTCCGGTTGCTTCGAGACCTTCACTGTCCGTTGTTAATCCTTCTTTATCTCCATGTTTTTGTAAGATTAAGCTTAAGAATTTCCCCTTACAAACCGCCGTTGTTCCCTGCATTTCGCCTGAGACTCAGTTTCCCGACAAACAGCTACAGACCTTAGCCGCTACGTTCCACCTCGGTAAAGCCGATATCGACAAACTCGCAGAGAAATCCATCTTTTCCGCCAAGCCTCGTCTCAAGATCGCTATCTACACCGGCCGGAGAGGCACATGGCGTCTGCTAGGAAAAGTGTCGGTGCCGTTGGATCTGGCGGGAACCGAATCCAGGGCTTGTGTTTTCCTCAATGGCTGGATTCCAGTCGGGAAAGAAGCTAATAAAGGTACTTCTGCTCAGTTTCACTTGAATGTTAAAGCAGAACCCGACCCCAGATTTGTTTTCCAGTTCGACGGTGAACCGGAATGTAGCCCTCAAGTGTTTCTGATCCAAGGAAATATCCGGCAGCCCGTTTTCACTTGCAAATTCAGTTTTAGAAACATCGGTGACCGGAATCAAAGATCCAGGTTAGTTATATAACCCCCATTGATTATTCAATTTTCATGCTCTTATGCCAAGTTCGTTACTTTGAACACAAAATAGTCCGGTAAAGCAAACTTGAATTTTTTTTGTGGTAAACTATATTTTTAGTATTAAAATATTGAGAAAATCGCCTCAGTGACCAAAAAAAAGTTATAATATACGATTTTAACCAACTTTTTTTGGATTTGCCAAAATGACCAACAAAATCGCAACGCGAAATAAAAATCGCAACGCGATCCCCAGAATCGCAAATCAGTTTCCAAAATCGCAACGCGATTCTTGAAAATCGCGATGCGATAGTACAAATTCGCATTGCGATTTTCAATAATCGCAACGCGAATATGAAAATCGCAACGCGAACACATAAATCGCAACGCGTATCCGTAAATCGCAACGTGTATCCGTAAATCGCAACGCGTATGGGTAAATCGCAATGCGTATCCGTATATCGCAACGCGTATCCGTAAATCGCAACGATAATACATAAAATCGCAACACGTATCCGTAAATCGCAACGTGTATCCGTAAATCGCAACGCGTATCCGTAAATCGCAACGCGTATCCGTAAATCGCAATGCGTATCCGTAAATCGCAACGCGTATCCGTAAATCGCAACGATAATCCGTAAATCGCAACGCGTATCCGTAAATCGCAACGATAATCCGTAAATCGCAACGAGAATCTGTAAATCGCAACGATAATCCGTAAATCGCAACGAGAATCTGTAAATCACAACACTGAAATTTTGGGTATATAACACTGAAATCATAAACTAAATCCCTAAATCGCAACTCATTCCATCTCCATCTATCACTCTCTCCGGCGACATCCGTTCCTATATCCAACGACATCCTTCCCAATCCGGCAACAGGTTTTAGTTTCGCAGCTCGTCTGTTTAGTAAATTAATTTACAACCATGAAATCATCTGACCATGTTTGGATAGATTTGTGTTTTGGAGGGTCATGGGATAATGTTCATGGTGTTTTACAATATATGCCTTTACCCATGAATCTTCAACTAAAATTGTCTTTACAAAAGTTAACTTATGAAACTCTAATGCTACGTGTTTCAAATAAATTGAATTTAGAGCCCCTAAGTGGATTTAGGCTATCTTATCAGAGAAATGGTAAAGTTTATTTGTTAACCGACAATGAAGATGTTGAACGATTCATTGCTTACATTAGTGTTTCACAAGATGATGTTACATTGTATGTTGTTGAACCTAGAAGTAGTATTGTTGGGTCAGTAGCGGGTAGTAATCAACTAAGTTTTTCTCAAAACCCACAACCTTTCTCTAATCCAAATCCCAATCAACTTTCAGCACCAAATTCCGGTTTTCGTATTGACCAGTTAGACGATGATGAGCCAACAGAAAAAATTGTGAGTACTAGTCAGTATTCGAAATTTGGTCTTGGTCAATATCCGGACTTTGATATTGGTCAATACACGGATTTTGATGATGTTTCAGAAGAAGAAACAGACCATGTGTGTAATGATTTAATATTGGTCAATACCCGAATTTTGATGATGAAACACCCGTTGCCGAGGAAGATGTTGTTGATGATAATGAGGAGGAAGTTACGACTGTGAATGAACATGTTGAACATCCATTCTGTAATTCATATAATCCTGAAGAAGAAAAAGAAGAAGAAAAAGTCCCCGAAGAAAAGAAAATGCCACGGGAGTATAACTGGAATATGCCAGAATTACTTCAGTTACCGGAAGAAGAGTTGGCAAAGAAAGCAGTTGATTGTTACACAAAAGTTATTCGTGTCAAGAAAGATGATTGTTTTGATACAAAGGAAGACTTGAAGATAGCTTTGTATACAAAATGTGTGGAAGATGGCTATCAACTAAAAGTTAACAAATCAAGCAAAGATCGTTTCGAAACAAGGTGTATGATTGACAAAAACTGTACGTGGCGTATGATTGCAAAGAGAATAAAAGATTGCAAAATGTTTCAAGTTAGGACTTTTATTGATAAACATACATGTTCAAGAACCCAAGTTTTTCCTCACCATAGACAGGCAAACAAAAAGGTGTTGGGTGGTTTTCTGGCTGAGTTAATGTTTTTGAATGGCAGGGTATATCGGGGACATGAAATTATGACTGACATGAATGCTCGGTTCAAGATTAGTATATCATATTCTCAAGCTTGGAGAGCCAAATGTTATGCCTTGGAATTGTTGAGGGGGTCGCCAGAAGCATCGTTTGCCCAACTGCCGGCTTATTGTCACAATTTAAAGCTGAAAAATCCTGGGTCGGTAACTCATATCAAAACAGATAGAGATGGACGTTTTGAGTTGCTGTTTATCGCCATTGGTGCTACGGTTAGTAAATCAATATAATTTTGTTGACTCATTTTTGTTAGTTACATGCATTTCACATTTAAATGATTATATTTCTTGTGTATATTATTTTGTAGATTCGTTCGTTTATTACTTGCATGCGCCCAGTTATTATAGTTGACGGAGCACATTTGAAAGGTCGATACCTTGGAGTAAACTTATTAGCAGTAGCCATGGATGCTAACAATGGGATATTGCCAATAGCTTACGGGGTTGGCAAATCTGAAACCTCTGATTCATGGACATGGTTTATGGGGCATCTTAGGGATTGCATAGGTCCTATTAGCAATCTGACAATCATATCCGATAGGGCAAACTCAATTGACAACGCTGTTAGAAGGTGTTTCCCAGATGCTTTTCATGGACTTTGTGGTGTTCATTTGTATAGAAATCTAAAATCAAGGTCTGCTGGTATAAAAAAGCACAAATGGACATACTGGAAGGCTGTAAAAGCTTATCGGGAAGTGGATTTCAATAAGCATATAAATTGTTTAAGACGTGTTTTGCCTCAGTGTGCTCAAACACTAGAAGATGTCGGGTTTGAAAGATGGTCAAGAGTACATCAACTTGGAGCAAGATATGGTTTCATGACGTCTAATAGTGCAGAATCAATCAACGCTCTAAGTCGTCATTCCCGGAAATTACCCATTACTATGTTAATGGAGTTTTTTCGAGCCTCTATTCAACAGTGGTACTACAAGAAAAGAAACCATGCAGGTATTATTTCTTTGAATTCGTAACTTATCATATTTATATATTTACTAAGTATTGTTTATTTAAATTTACAGGAACATTGGAACATCGTGTTACACCATGGACTGAAAAAAAGATAACGAAACGTGTTGTGAAGTCAACGTCATGGAGAGTTGAACCATGTTCAAACACTTTGTTTCAAGTACTGGATAATAACTTAAATGGGCTAGTCGATCTAAATGCAAAGACGTGTAGTTGTATGAAATGGCAAACATCTGGTTATCCGTGTGGCCATGTTATAAAAGTTGCTCTTCATTTAAACCAAGATGATTCAAGCGCATACGCTATGGATTGCTACACTACAGAAGTTTATCGACAGACTTATGCCGAGATTGTCTACCCTATTCCACATCCTTCTGAGTGGGACATACCAGATGACTTACAAACAGTTTTGCCACCAGCCATGGACAGAAGGCTACCTGGCCGACCAAAAAGTCACGATCGTATACCGTCTAAGGGTGAAGAGAAGAAGAGATCGACATGTAGTCGGTGCAAGGAAAGTGGTCATACAAGGTTGACATGTGGATCACCAGTGCCATCAAAATCATCTTTTCCTCTACCAAAATATGGATCCTCATCAAAATCCAAAGCTCATATGGTGTCAAGCAAAAGGCAATCATCTTTAAAATCCCAATCACGATTTGCTTCACCTTTTGAGACTGTTAACTTAGGTGATTTTTAAATGCAAACGTTGTATTATGTGGATTTTATGTGTGAACTTTTAACATTTTCAGTTGAATTAATGACTCAGGCCAACCATTTTGACTTAACCAACTCTTGTTATTCAGTTGTTATCACTATTAGGCATGCATTTGACTATCGCAACACGGAAAATACAATCGCAACGCGAAATGAAAATCCCAACATGAAAATCGCAATGCGGAAATGAAAATCGCAACGAGAGAATCGCAATGCGAAATGAAAATCGCAATGCGAAATGAAAATCGCAACGAGAGAATCGCAATGCGAAATGAAAATCGCAATGCGAAATGAAAATCGCAATGCGAAATGGAAATCGCAATGCGAAATGAAAATCGCAATGCGAAATGAAAATCGCAACAAAAGAATCGCAATGCGAAATGAAAATCGCAATGCGAAATGAAAATCGCAACGAGATAATCGCAATGCGAAATTATAAACGCATTGCGATTTTCATTTCCGCATTGCGATTTTCATTTCGCATTGCGATTCTCTCGTTGCGATTTTTATTTCGCATTGCGATAGTCATTTTTGCCTTCAACATAATGCAGATTGAAATCAACAAAATCAACCATTACATTTCAATCAATTAAACAAGCACAAATAAGAATTATGTTCGCATCAATTACACAAATCAACTTTTACAAATCATCTTTTACAAATCAATTAAACAATCAAAAAATAAGCAATAATTCTTATTTCCGATCATCTACTATTGAATCAACTTTTACAAATCAATTAAACAATCAAAAACAATCAATTAAACTATTGAATCAACTTTTGCAGCTCGACATCATTTTCACGCAGTTCACTTCTGAGATTAACCTGCAGAAACCAAACATTTGTTCAGACAACACTTTCTACAAATTATTGAATTCTAGTTACTTAACCAAACATTTTCAAACCAAAAGTATATAAACTTACCAATTGTTTATGGACATTTTTATAACGCGGATGCAGGTAGGCAGCGTCTCGTATATATCGATTTAGCCATATAATGCCGAAACCACAAGCCTACTGCAGCTTTATCTCTATCGGTGGGAGGTAGATACTTGATGCTTCCCGTCGTCAAACGCTCCAACGCCAAGCATACGAGAGGACCACAATCTCCTCTGGCTCCGCTCGTTTGTTGTGGCGCGGTCTCGTCTCTAATAACTGTAATATTGAGCTTCTTTGGCTTCTTGTTTCCAGAACGAGTCCAATAATTGATCGCATCCAAGAATTTAGCCAAATGAGAGCTCCATCCCTTAATAACATCTCTTAAATCAGCCAATGATATGTAATTTATCATGCTGTCATACACTATTGTCTTAAGGGATGGGAGCTGAAGCTCGACGAGAATCCAATGTTTACGTTCCAAAACAGGGATAAACACCTGCAATCATAAGTAATAATTCATTCATTTGCGCACTTATTTCATAAAACCTTTAAACTCAATCTAAAATAAATACTAACCTTATCGACCTCCCACCATGCAGGATAAAGTTTAGCTTGTCCATTGCCCAAATCAAATGATTCATCTCGTGCATTCTTCAAGTGAACGGCGTGAAAAGACGTCGGCATTATTGTATATCGTATATTTTATTTTTCTTAAGTTTTCTTATTATTAGAAGACGTGTCACCCACGCATCGATATGCTGTTTTACAAAAAAGACATATATTAGTGACTTACATAAATTTAAAAAAAAAATTAATCAAATTGAAATATAAGAAAAATATAAGACTTACCCCCCATCGAAATAGCCATTGTCTTCGACCCCTAATAATACGCCCCACCAAGGCCGTTCAAGCAACAAAAAGATATCATCGGTGAGCTTGCATATGTCAGTGAAACACCCCTTGCTCCGCTCATGTAGATAAAAATCAACTGCGGTCTTAGCCCAAAGGGTGTTATCCAAAATTGTGTCCGGTAGTTGTTCCCTCTCCTCTTCAGATACCGGTATGGTACTGGCCGGTAACTCATACGAGAGCCAACTTGAATCCATCATGTCCGGCACGACAGAGGGTTTCTCAAGAAGCCTACATATGACGCCATGTGAATCGGGCTCTTGAATGGTGGGAGGGACCTCTTCAATGATGACAGTGGCCTCTTGAACGGTGGGAGGGGACTCTCGAGGAATGATATGGGGGGCCTCTTCAACGATAGGAGTGGACTCTTGAGGGATGACAGGCGAGTCGGGCTTCTTCTTGCGGTGTCTTCGCACTATTGGGGTGTACGGAGACTTAATAGCACGTGCACGCTGTCTGATGCGTGAACTCCGTCGTGCAAGCATAACCCGACGTAAAGCATCCACTCTATCGGGCCGCTAAATAATTAAATACAAAAATCAGTAAATAAACAGACATGATATTTAAACAGTGAAAACAAAGACAAATATGTTTCAAACTTGCATTGTATTCACCCAAGTCATTATTCTATCATAGTTCACAAAATGCATCAGATAACAAAGAAAAATATGTTTCAAACTAATACCCTGAAGTTAGTATTTGTTTTGTCTATTGGTTGAAGTAAATTTATCCATTCAAGTTTCAATTTGCAGAAGAAGAAATAATTTACTTTCGCAACACGAAACTTAAAATCGCAACGCGAAACCAAAATCGCAACGCGAAATGAAAATCGCAACGACAGAATCGCAATGCGAAATGAAAATCGCAACGAAAGAATCGCAACGCGAAATGAAAATCGCAATGCGATTTTGGTTTCGCGTTGCGATCTTGTCGTTGCGATTTTGGTTTCGCGTTGCGATTCTGTCGTTGCGATTTTCATTTCGCGTTGCGATTTTGGTTTCGCGTTGCGATTTTAAGTTTCGTGTTGCGAAAGTAAACTATTTCTTCTTCTGCAAATTGAAACTTGAATGGATAAATTTACTTTCAACCAAAAGACAAAACAAAGACAAATACTATTTCACAGTGTTAAAGAATACACAGTTTAGCAGAATTGGCAGCAACCGAACAAATTTACTTTCAACCAAAAGACAAAACAAAGACAAATATATTTCACAGTGTTAAAGAATACACAGTTTAGCAGAATTGGCAGCAACCGAACAAATTTACTTTCAACCAAAAGACAAAACAAAGACAAATATATTTCACAGTGTTAAAGAATACACAGTTTAGCAGAATTGGCAGCAACCGAACAAATTTACTTTCAACCAAAAGACAAAACAAAGACAAATACTATTTCACAGTGTTAAAGAATACACAGTTTAGCAGAATTGGCAGCAACCGAATAAATTTACTAAGCAATCTAAGTGAAATGGCTAATCTAAGTGAAATTACGAGTAAATTTATCATTAAGTTAAATATGGAAAATCTTAAACTTACCTCGTTGCGTAGAGTATGAACCTCATTCTGCAACGATACTATCATCTCACGTAGAGCGGCAACCTCACCACGTAAAGTTGACACCTCCACACGCCATGCACCATCGTTATCGCGTAGAGTACCGATCTCCTCACGCAAGGCATTGACCTCATCACGTAACTCCCTTGACTCATCCCGTTGAGGTGGAGGTGGAGAACAGGGAGATAGGAGTCGTGGCATCTTTGACGGTCGCCTATCATGAGGTGATGGTGGAGAAGAGGCTCGATGATGTGACGGGATAGGTGATGGCTCTCGTTCTAGAGGTGTATAGTCGTCACGATCGGGTGATGGCTCTAGGTGAGGTGATGGCTCTCGAATTGGAGGAAGTGGATGCTGCTCATCATCCGTGCCATCAAAAAAACTCTGACTAGCTTACCACCAATCAGTGGCAAGCTCTTCCTCCGTGGGTGACAGTCTTTGTAATGGAATGTTGGCCTCCTAAAATATAAAAACTCAAACAAAGTTAAACGTCTACTATTAATAACTTGTTTATATATTATATGAAAGTATTTGTGTTAACTTACATTATTTATTGTGGCATATGGTATTAAGTCTTCCCAATCCAACAGAGTTTTCCTCTTCCAGGAAATAGCCCTGGGAATATCATTTGACGTTTTTATTGCATATGTACGCATGCTGGGGAAAGCCTCGAATATCCAAATCTACAAACAATATAATAACAAAATTAGTAATTGTTAAATAATTAATTATAATTTTAGAAACATTATATAGAAATTCTTACCTTAAAGGCCCAAACAAAGCCTGACAAAGTGTATTTGGACCCATCGCCCCGCAAACTTTTGCGGTCATCAAAGGCAGACGACAACTTAGTCCAGGTAGCTTTCCATATATACGAACCCCACGGAAACAGATTCCATGCATTCAGGTCCTCTACCAATATTATTAGCTCCCGATGAATAGGTTGTCTGGCCTCTCTGCCTAAAAAGCCGGCATACACAAGTAGTAGAAGGCATACTCGGACAACATCGACGTCTTCCATCCGAGTGAAACCAGCTTTCTTATTAAATAATTTCTTCAGGTCGTCGACATGTAGGTTCGGCTTCTCCATTGACTCATCCGGAAAAATCCGGGATAACCATGATGGGCGGGCGATATGACGAGTGTACCGGCCTACATCATCGTGTCCGAATCGTAGACCAGTGATTAAGCAGAACTCCTTCCGCCCAAAGCAAGTATACGCTGGTGGAAAATGAAACCATATCTCTTCCTCACCACGTTGTATACTGTCGGGTAGATTTGATGTCATGGTCTGAAGCCACAAATGGGTCAAATTAGCATCTCCACCCGGATGCTGTACTCTCAGCCATGGCCCGAAGCAGGTTTCCTCAAACAATTGTCTTTGAGCAGGTGAAAGCTTCTTTGCAATTGTAGTGGCCAGGCTGACTTTATTTCTCAAGGTCAATTGAGCCGAAAAAAATTTCTACAAAAATAATAAACATACCAAGTTAGATATACCAAAAACTACACTGTGAAGATATACCAAAAACAATAAACATAAAAAGTAGTAGTTTATTCTTGAAACTAAAATTTGCAACACTGTTTTGTCTTTTGGTTGAAATGAAAATCGCAACGAGAGAATCGCAACGCGAGATGACAATCGCAACGAGAGAATCGCAACGCGAAATGAAAATCGCAACGAGAGAATCGCAACGCGAAATGAAAATCGCAATGCGATTTTGGTTTCGCGTTGCGATTCTCTCGTTGCGATTTTCATTTCGCGTTGCGATTCTCTCGTTGCGACAGTCATTCTCTCGTTGCGATTTTCATTTATCTCGTTGCGACTCTTCTGCAAATTGAAACTTGAATGGATTGCATTACTTCAACCAAAAGACAGAACAAAGACAAAGACAAATACTAACTTGAAAATCGCAACGAGAGAATAGCAACGCGAAATGAAAATCGCAACGACAGAATCGTAACGCGAAATGAAATCTAAGTGAAATGGTTAATCTATTATTGAAATGACCAGTAAACTTATCCTCAGTTTCAATATGAAAAACCTACAATAATGCAAACATTTCAAAATAAAAATAATTAAAAAAACTAACCCTCGGAGGTTGATTTTCCATTTCTGAATATTGTGAGGGATTTCTGACCGTGAATGGTTGTGAGGGATTTCGCCGGAGATGGGGACGGAAATCTTCGGAGATGGGGACGGATTTCTTCGCCGTAGAGAGTGAGAGATGGAGATGGGACTGAGTTGTGATTTTAGGTTTTAGGTTATGAGTTGCGATTACGGGATTTTGTCTTAATATTCTTTTTGTAATTTGAAAATAAAATACGCGTAGCGATTATAATGGCGCTTTAAATATCGCGTTGCGATTTACGGATACGCGTTGCGATTTTATGTATTATCGTTGCGATTTACGGATACGCGTTGCGATATACGGATACGCATTGCGATTTACCCATACGCGTTGCGATTTACGGATACACGTTGCGATTTACGGATACGCGTTGCGATTTATGTGTTCGCGTTGCGATTTTCATATTCGCGTTGCGATTATTGAAAATCGCAATGCGAATTTGTACTATCGCATCGCGATTTTCAAGAATCGCGTTGCGATTTTGGAAACTGATTTGCGATTCTGGGGATCGCGTTGCGATTTTTATTTCGCGTTGCGATTTTGTTGGTCATTTTGGCAAATCCAAAAAAAGTTGGTTAAAATCGTATATTATAACTTTTTTTTGGTCACTGAGGCGATTTTCTCTAAAATATTATTTATATTCCGTTTTATTAATTAAATTTTTTAAAATTATATTTAATGTTTACTTTTTATTTTATTTTAATACTTAGTATTTTTTTTTTCTTATCTCATTTTTAATTTTTAATTTTATTTTAATACCTAAATTTTCAACATTAAGGTATTAAAATGAAATAAAAAATAAATTTTAGTTAAAATTTTAAATTGTTTTGAAAATTTAAGTATTAAAATAAAATAAAAATAATAGTTTAATTACTAAACAGTTTACCCCTTTTTATTTACTTTTACTGTTTAGTTGGTTTGCAGTGTTTGTTTTTGCTTGTCAAATAAACTTTTTCAGTTAAAATCGGACAGGTCGTTGCAGTCAGAGTCGAGTAACTCTCGGAGTTTGTTAAGCTCGTTTGGAAGCGAAAGGGAAAGGCTAGGAAAAGAACGTAAAGGATGGTCAATAACGGTTCACGACTTATCCGGCTCACCTGTAGCCGCGGCTTCAATGGTCACACCGTTCGTGGCTTCACCGGGATCGGACCGGGTCAGCCATTCCAATCCCGGGTCGTGGCTTATTCTCCGTCCAGGAGGTGGCACCTGGAAGCCTTGGGGCCGTCTCGAGGCGTGGCGAGAACGTGGCTCTTCCGACGAGCTCGGTTACCGTTTCGAACTCATTCCTGATATGAGCGCGGCAGCCATTGTTCTAGCCGAGTCTACTCTGAGTTCGAGTAAAGGAGGGAAATTTGTGATTGACTTGGGTGCCGGAGGCTGTTCTAACGGACGGGCGACGCCGGGGAGTAGGACATCGCCGGCGTGTAGTCGGACGGGTAGCGAGGATTTCTGGTACGGACTATGGCCGTTCTGTATGTATGGAGGTTTCGTAATGTGGCTCGCGTGGAAGGAGAAGGGAAGTGCAGTAAACCTTGCGTGGAGGTGAGCGTGCCGCACGTGAATTGTACAGAGGATGCAGCTGTTTACGTGGCCTTAGCCGCTGCCGTCGATCAAAGTGTTGATGCTTGCAGGCTGTTCTCTCAACGTTTAAGGAAAGAACTCTGTAATCACAGGATTTACTTGGCTGATTCAGATGTTTCCCTTCACTGATTTTTCTGCCGGAGGTGTTTTAAGTTGCCTTTTACCGCTTACTAGAAAATTCAAAACTATAATGTAAGAAGGGGAAGATAGCTTTGTTTTTTAACCGTGTGGCTTTGTATGTTTTACCCTCTTTTGGGATAATATTTGTAGTCACGCTGACGTCATGGAATTTGATTATATTATGAGTTTTTTTTAATCAGTGTACTGAGGAAATGGGAAATGGGGCAAGAGATGTCATTGCACGCTACTATTGCCTGCAGCGTACTGAAGATTTGTTTTATGAATGATATCTGTAATTCGGTTTCATTAAAAAAGAAAAGAAAAGGAGGCTGCACTTAATGGGAGAAATTAGACTGACTATTCAAGCATACTTGGTAAGGATTAAAGAACCTTATTTCTTTATTATATACAGATTAGCTGACTGACTTCTAACACTTCAACTAACGTGTAACTAATGCATATTTCAATTGCTGCTCCTTTTTTTTTTCTTTTAATTTGAAGGAAGCCGATTGTAAAGGCAAAGTTGTGGGACCGGATTTGGTGGTGAGGGGCTGCCTTATAGATTGTAGTTTCAAAAGAAGGGGACCCTTGGCCTTACTCTTTTGCTTCTTCTGGGGGTTTACAGTATGTCAGAGTAAAACAGAGAGGCATGTGATGTGACGAAGTTCTTATTTTTTTTACAGTTGTAAAACAACGGAAGGGCCAATGCCAAAGGCTTCAACGATAATACTAGAGTAAAAATGGTGGCGGTGGGGCTCGATAATTAGGGAGTCTCTCTGCTTGTAGATTAAAATAAAATTATCATAAATTATATAAATTATTTATTAAAATAAGAATAATATATTATTAATTATATTACTTAATTATTAAAATAATTATGCTGTTAAAATATTAAAAATTATAATATTAAAATACAAATATTATATTATATTTTAAGGAGTATATATTAAATATTCATCAATTCAGTAATATCATTTTTATGAAATTAATAAATAATATTATTTTTATTAATAATTTATTATATATTATTGAATAAAATTATAAATTATATATTATAATAATATAATTATAACAATAAAATATTATATTATATTATATAATATTATTAAAATTATTTAAATATAATTTAATAATTAATATTTTATTAAAATAAGACTAAAATAATTTATTAATATTAAATATATAAAAATAATAATATTTTGAGTGTTTATGTGTTAAAATTACTAAAATGTTTTGTTATATCAAAAAGGGGGAGATTGTTGAAAACATTTTGATATTTCGATATAACAAATTAAGATAAATGAATTTTAAGATTTTCCAAAAAGATTTTCTAAGTATATTCGATATAATTATTCGAATATCAAAATATTACTCCAAATCTTTCAAATGTCATTTTTAATCCTTACTCAAGTGTAAAATTAAGTTTTAAACATAAAATAATTTCAAAACAACTTTACAAAATATTTCGAACCATTTCAAAACTAAAAATTCTAGATTGCTCAGAGGGAACCAATTCCCCCCCAAGGGGGTACTGATTCCCCCCCAAGGGGGTACTGATTCCCCCTAAATGGTTTGGCTCCGAGAAAAATAGAATGATCGAAGGGAACTGACTCCCCTAAGGCGTATCGATTCCCCCTGTTCAACGGTCGAAATATTTGAATTTTAACTTAGGAAATCGATTCCCTATGAGGGGGTACCGATTCTCCCCACGCTCCAAATAGAAATATTAATTGTTTTCACACTTAAACGGCTCCAATAACTTCATTAATGATCCCCAACGTTCAGAATCATTTGAAGGTGTATTTAAACAAGCTTAGAAGCCATTGATCAATACAAGAAACAAAAATCAACAAGAATCAAGATAGAATCAAAGAAAAAGCATCAAACCTCAAGTTTGAGCATTTTCAAGCCTATTTCATTCAATATTCATTTTTGCTTTCAAGAACACTTATTGTGCTCAATTGTATTATTCTTGAGTGTTCTTTCTTTGTTCTAGAGTTGTGCAAACATCTTTCCTTGTGAGGATTTTCTTGTAAGTTTGCAAAATTTGTATTGTTCTCTTTGGGAGAGAGTGTTCTCAAGAATTTGGGGTATAATTCTTGAGGGATTTGTAAGGTTACTCTTTGTCCTCAAAAGAAAGACAAATTAGTGAATTTGTGGAAAATCCTTAGTGTGGATAGCTAAGGTAGTGGATGTAGACTTTGGTTGAGAAAGTCGAACCACTCTAAATCGCTGTGCAAATCTTTTGAATTTTCTGCAAAAGCTTCCACCGAAATTTTTTAATTGCTAATTCACCCCCCCTCTTGGCCGATTCCATCGATCAATTAACTCAACAATTGACATTAGAGCTTGACTCATTTGAAGGTTTAACCGCCTCTTGAGTAGATCCGGGAAGATTTAAATCGATAATGATGGCGTCCACTTCCGGTTCATTCTCCATGGAAGAATCAAGACCAATTGACGTGCCTCCACACTTCAATGGAACAAATTATCGTCGTTGGAAGAAGTTCATGATGATATTTATCCAAGCATTTGATAAGGAAGCTTTGATGATGATCGAGAAATGATATTCTTCTCCTATGAAGAAGGCAAAGAAGTGGAGTGATCAAGAACGGAAGAAAGCTCAACAAAACACAAAGGCTATGCACATGTTATGTTGTGCAATTGATCCTAATGTATATAAAGGAGTTTCTTCTTGTTCAAGTGCCAAAGAGATGTGGGATAAGCTTGAGGAGATCTATGGAGACAAGGAAGAAGAAGAACCAATAAATGTGATGCCTCTATTAGCTCTCACAAAGCCAAAGGTATCTTCTAACTCAAATAAATTAAATTCAAAATCTTTTAATGAGTTACAAGATGCTTATGATGAATTATTTTCGGAGTTTGAGACCATGAACTCCAAATACAATAAATTGATTTCTAAATTTATTGTTAAAAATGATCTTCTTTTGAAAGCTAAAACAAACTTGGAAAATCAAAATGAAATGTTGAGAAATGAGTTAGAGCTTTCAAAAATAAAATCTGAAAATTTTGAAAAAGAAATTGTCAAATTAAACAAACTTCTTCTAGAAATGAAAATGAATTTTGAAAATCAAAATGAAATCTTGAAGAAGGATTTAGAACTTTCAAAAATGAAATTTGAAAGTATTGAAAAAGAAAATTTCGATTTGAAAGTTAAGCTTGAATGTTTAACAAAAGAAAAAGAGATCATTTTAAATAATTCATCTAGTTCAATAATGACAATATGTTCACATTGTCATTATCATGGTCATAAGGAACATATTTGTCCTTTAAAGAAAGGAAAACGATTTAAAATTAGACAAGTATGGGTTCCAAAAGGAACAAGAGGCATTGAAATTAATGTTCAAGGATCCAAAGCAATTTGGATACCAAAATCTACTTAAATATCTCTTATAGGTGTGTGGGAGCAATTTGAAAAAGGAATGGGTAACCTCTAAACTTAATATTTTTATTTTATTTGGTTGCTCATTTAGTTTATGCATGCATGAGGTTTTAAATGTTAAATAATTCTAAATGATTATGTTTTGTCTCATGTATGTTGAAAAATATTGTATGGTGAACATAATAATTTTTTGGTAATGTTTTATAAACTCTAGTTCATCATATTAATTTTTGGTCAAAATTGTTTTTAAAATGTAATTGATATCTCTTTAACAATTGATATCGATTTTTCAAGAACTTTGGTTTTGCAAAATTTTGACCTTAAATTTTTCTTAATGATTATGTATAGATTTTTTTTTAAATATTATAAAGTTTTAATGCATAACATTTTCAAAAACTTTATGCATGTGCTCTTAATCTCGATTATCAACATTGCATAATGTTTTGTATGTGAATGGATTAAAGCATAATCCGATTAGATGAATTTGACAAAAGATACAATGTCTTATTTTTAAATTAAGTGTTTACAAAATTGATTGACATTGCATCTACTTTGATTATGCTTGTTGGTCATAGAATAGGAAACATTTACATGATGCATTTAGATTCTATCAATATGACTAATTTATGCCTAGTTGCTAAGGATGATCATGATAGTTGGTTATGGCATAGGAGACTAGGACATGCTAGTATGAGTGTTTTGCAACGATTGATTCAAGGAGATTTAGTTAGAGGGTTGCCAAAGCTAAAATTTGATAATGATAAAATTTGTGATGCTTGTGCTAAAGGAAAACAAAGGCGAATTTCTTTTAAATCCATTAATGACGTATCATCTAGTAGAGTATTACAATTGATCCATTTAGATCTTTTTGGGTCATCTAGAACTACTAGCTTGGGAGGAAAACAATATGCATTTATTTTGGTAGATGACTATTCTAGATAGACTTGAGTTCTATTCTTAAGTACTAAAGATGAAACATTAAAAAAAATTCATCACGTTTTCAAAAGTAATCTAAAACGAAAAAGGTTACTCTATAACTAGTGTTAGGAGTGATCATGGAACTGAATTTGAAAATCTTGGATTTACTGAGTTTTATAATTCTAATGGTATTAGCCATAATTTTTCAGCTCCTAGAACCCCTCAACAAAATGGAGTTGTTGAGAGGAAAAATCGAACTTTATAAGAAATGGCTAGAAACATGCTTTGTGAAAACAATTTGCCAAAATATTTTTGGGCGGAAGCCACAAATACCGCTTGTTATGTTATTAATCTAGTAATGATTAGGCCTATTTTGAAGAAAACTCCATATGAACTTTTTAAAAATAAAAAGCCTAACATTAGTTATTTTCATCCTTTTGGATGTAATGTTTTGTTTTAAACAACGATAAAGACAATATTGGCAAATTTGATGCTAAAAGTGATGAAGGAATTTTTCTGGGTTATTCCTTAAATTCTAAAGCTTATAGAGTATTTAATAAAAGAACTTTAGTTGTAGAAGAGTCTATATATGTTGTTTTCGATGATAATCTCCTTCCGAGGAAGGATTCTTGTTTGAATGATGATGTAGGTATTATAAATACAAATGACGTTAGACATGACTTTGGAGAACCATCATCAAAGGAAAAAATGAAAGATGAGGAAACTCATGATCCTCTCGAGAATCCAACCATTGAAGAAAGGGAATTATCTTACCCAAGAGAGTACAACTATGTCAAGGATGGTGAAATCATAGGTGATCCATCCAAAGGGGTAACAACTCGATATTCTCTTAGAAATATTTGTAATTATGTTGCATTTATCTCATGCATAGAGCCTAAGAATATTAAAGAAGCATTAAATGATGAACATTGGATTATGGCTATGCAAGAAGAGTTAAATCAATCTGAGATAAGTAAAGCATGGACATTAGTTGAAAGGCCTAGTAATAAATCTACTGCAGGTACTAGATGAGTATTTAGGAATAAGCTTGATAAAAGTGGTAATATAATGAGAAACAAGGTTAGACTTGTTGCTCAAGGCTACACTCAAGAAGAAGGCATAGACTATGATGAAACATACTATCCCGTAGCTAGGATGGAAGTAATTAGAATATTATTAGCATTTGCATGTTTTCATGAATTTAAATTATATCAAATGGGTGTTAAAAGTGCATTTTTAAATGGTTTTATAAAAGAAGAAGTGTATGTGGAACAACCTCCAGGTTTTGAAGATTCAAAATTTCCAAATCATGTTCTTAAATTGACAAAAGTGCTTTATGGTTTAAAACAAGCTCCTAGAGCTTGGTATGAAAGATTGTCAAACTTTTTAATTGAAAAAGGTTTTTCAAAAGGGAAGGTTGACACTACATTGTTTTTAAAGCATAAAGGTAAAGATTTATTAGTAGTTCAAATTTATGTTGATGATATAATATTTGGTTCTACTAATGATGTTCTTTGCCAAGAATTTTCCAAGCTAATGCAAAGTGAATTTGAGATGAGCATGATGGGGGAGCTCTCATTTTTCTTGGGACTCCAAATCAAGCAAAGAAAAGATGGCATCTTCATCAATCAAGCTAAGTACGTTAAAGATATGCTCAAGAAGTTTGGACTGAAAAATGGGAAACCTCATGACACTCCAATGAGCTCATCAACAAAGCTTGACATAGATGAATGAGGTAAATGTGTGGATGTTAAATTATATAGGTCAATGATTGGTTCTTTGCTTTATCTAACCACAAGTAGACCGAACATTATGATTAGTGTTTGCTTATATGCTAGATTTCAATCATGCCCTAAGGAATCACATTTAATAACTGTTAAGAGAATCTTTAGATACCTTAAGGACACACCTAGTTTAGTACTTTGGTATCCTAAAGACTCTAGCTTTAGCTTGCATGCCTTTTTTGATGCGGATTATGGAGGATGCAAATTAGATAGGAAAAGCACCTCCGGTACTTGCCAATTCCTTGGAAATATATTGATTTCTTGGTTTTCAAAGAAACAAAATTGTGTTGCTCTACCACTGAAGTCGAATACATTTCAGCTGGTAGTTGTTGTGCACAAGTTTTATGGATGAAACAAAAACTTTTTGATTATGGAATTGAAGTAGGTACCATTCCTATCAAGTGTGACAATACTAGTGATATTTGTCTCACTAAAAATCTCATCCAACACTATAGAACTAAGCACATTGAAATAAGACATCACTTCATTAGAGACCATATTACTAAGGAAGATGTAGTTCTAGAATTTGTTGATATTTTGCATCAATTAGCGGATATCTTTACAAAGCCTTTAGACAAGGAACATTTTTGGACACTTAGGAGAGAATTAGGTTTAACTAACCTATCTTCACTTAGTGCTTAAAATAATTTTAGCACTTTTAAGAATAAATGAAAAATGCTTATAATAGTAATTTTTGATTGCATTCATTGCTTTTAGTTAGGGGGAGTTTATGATTTTTGGTGAAAATTAACTTTATGTTCAAATGTAATTGAAAGATTGATTTGATGGATTGAACACGATTAATTTTCAATATATGAGTTGCCAATACCACTAGAGAAAATTAATTTAGCATTTTGAGTGTTTAAAATCAGATTTTATTGGTTTTGATGCAGAGGGAATCGATACCCCCTTGAAGGGGAACCGATTCCCCCTGTAGGGGAATCGATACCCCCTGGGTTCTGGTTTTTAACACGGGAAGAACACCCCAAACTCTCAAACCCTCTCTTATACTCTCTTAGTTGTTTTTCCTTTCTACTCTCGCCCTATCTCCATACTTCATAAAAACAACATTTTTTTAATCGGAATTCTCTTCAAATATCATCTCTTAAACCTGTTGGAATCATAAAAAAACGTGCAAACTTCATCTAATCTCACTCAAATCCAAAATTCTTCAATGTATTTTTCTAAAACCTCTATTTCATTGATTTTTGAACTTAGGACTAGTTTTGATTAGTTCTAAGATGAACATTACATCGACATTGGTGATATGATGATTTTACAACCAATTTCGTCAAAAACACTCAATCTTTCAAAATTATCTTTTAATTTTGAAATAAAAAAATCGAGAATTGTTGTTTTAATTGATGTTTTTGATTCAATTATGTTGTTTTCATAAAACTATACGTATTATGATTTTCAAACATTATTTTCCAAATAGTGTTTTAAAACATTGCCCTTTAGGATTCGATTTAGAGAACCTTGAAATATTGAGGACTCATTTGAGTTTTGGGTTTGATTATATTGCATACGTGTGTTTAAATTTGCAGGTTACATATTCTATTCCGATTCTTAAACCATGTCAAATCATAAACGACCTAGGACATTGTCTAGTCGCCCAAGTTAAAACCGACCTCTTATTCCTCCACCCAATCCAAATAACCCAAATATGACCATTCTGAACTCTTGTTTCACGTACCTGGTCGTAGACAAGATCTATATCATAGGTACCATACTTGTTTTGAGTCATACAAAATCCGGGAAAAACGTATCCCTTCGATCCAAGCTATAGAAGATATTGACTTTCAATATCTTCCTACTCTTAAATCCTAGAAGTTTGATAAACTCTTTAAACTCAAATCTTTGGTTTATCATCAATTAGTCCACATTTTTCTATTCCAATGTGGTTTGTGTCCAAAATGAGCACCGATCTGAAATTATAGGAATTCGATCCTATCGTTTAGGACAATTTATTTTTATTGACTCCGACACATTCGCTACCCATTTTGGACTAGATAACTCAGGTTTAATGAAAAAGAGACTGTGGATTCACCCTATAAGTCTAAGGATAATGAGAATACCCTAAGAACTTATCGTGATAGATTCCTTCATTATATGATCTCTTGGTGTTTTAGACCATCCGGAGGTAGGTACTCCTCCCTTAGGAACATAGATATATGGTGGATATACTGTATCCAACATAAAAAGAAGATTAATCTGCCACAGATCATCTTTAGTGAGTTTCCATAAACACTATTCCTTCCAAGAATATAAAAGCCTTGGTTTATGGTTGTCTCATTCGTAATTTGTTTATCAAACTCGGTCTGAGGGTCTCTTCTGATATTCTTATCCCTCTTAAAAACCAAATCAATCTTACTTTCTTGAAGAAAGCAAGATGGAAAAAGGATAAGGAAACAGGCCAATGGATTTATCATCCCGAACTCAGAACTTTGAATTGTGAAACATTTTGATGTTCATGGATTGTTTTATTTTGGATGTTTGAATTTGTTGGATAATTGGATATTTGAACTTACATGCTTATATATTTGGTTTGGTTTTAACTTTCATTTTGAGCTTAATGTTTATTTTTGCATCATTTACATATTAGTTCTATTATGACCAATTTTTGCCATGTCACATTGTTTATGAATATTGATTATGAAACTAATGGCTAACGTTTCTCTTGATTGTGATCTTAGCAGCTTAAGCTATATATATTTATAATCAATTGGTTAATGATTTCAAAACCTTGTTTAAAATCTTTTAAAAGTCTTTTTGATTTAACAAAAAGGGGGATAAATGTTAAAGTGTTTTAAAGGGGAGAAGTGTTAGAGTAAGGGGAAGTAATTTCAAAATCTTAAAATTACTAAAATGTTTTGTTATATCAAAAAGGGAGAGATTGTTAAAATTACTAAAATGTTTTGTTATATCAAAAAGGGGGAGATTGTCGAAAATATTTTGATATTTCGATTTAACAAATTAAGATAAATGAATTTTAAGATTTTCCAAAAAGATTTTCTAAGTATATTCGATATAATTATTCGAATATCAAAATATTACTCCAAATCTTTCAAACGTCATTTTTAATCCTTACTCAAATGTAAAATTAAGTTTTAAACCTAAAATAATTTCAAAACAAATTTACAAAATATTTCGAACCATTTCAAAGCCAAAAATTCCAGATTGCTCAGAGAGAACCGATTTCCCCCCAAGGGGGTACCGATTCCCCCATGAATGGTTTGGCTCTGAGAAAAACAGAATGCTCGGGGGGAATCGATACCCCAGGGAACCGATTCCCCTAAGGGGTATCGATTTCCCCCTGCTAAACGGTCGAAATATTTGAATTTTACACTTAGGGAATAGATTCCCTATGAGGGGGTACCGATTCCCCCCACGCTCCAAGTAGAAAATATTAATTGTTTTCACACTTAAATGGCTCCAATAACTTCATTAATGATCCCCAACGTTCAAAATCATTTGAAGGTGTATTTAAACAAGCTTAGAAGCCGTTGATCATTACAAGAAACAAAAATCAACAAGAATCAAGAGAGAATCAAAGGGAAATCATCAAACCTCAAGTTTGAGCATTTTCAAGCCTATTTCATTCAATATTCATTTTTGCTTTCAAGAACACTTATTGTGCTCAATTGTATTATTCTTGAGTGTTCTTTCTTTGTTCTAGAATTGTGCAAACATCTTTTCTTGTGAGGATTTTCTTGTAAGTTTGCAAAATTTGTATTGTCCTCTTTGTGAGAGAGTGTTCTCAAGAATTTGGGGTATAATTCTTGAGGGATTTGTAAAGTTACTCTTTGTCCTCAAAAGAAAGACAAATTAGTGAATTTGTGAAAAATCCTTAGTGTGGATAGCTAAGGTAGTGGACGTAGACTTTGGTTGAGAAAGTCGAACCACTCTAAATCCCTGTGCAAATCTTTTGAATTTTCTGCAAAAGTTTCCACTAAAATTTTTAATTGCCAATTCACCTCCCTCTTTGCCGATTCCATCGATCGATAATAATATAATTATAACAATAAAATAAAATATAAAATTATTAAAATTATTATTAAATATAATTTAATAATTAATATTTTTATTAAAATAAGACTAAAATAATTTATTAATATTAAATATATAAAATAATAATATTTTGAGTGTTTATGTTTTAAAATGAAAACTTCATAAAATTACTTATGAAAAATCAGACGTTAAATCATTTTATAGAAAATGCAAAGTAAATCAATTGAGTAAGAAAATGAATTACATTGAACCTATATTTTCCACTAACCAAACACTAAAAAATAAAGAAAATATTTTTCAGAAAATCAATTATAGGAAAATAAACTGACCCTTAGTGTGAGTTTTTAACTCATGGATTGATATGGTCTAATTTGAACATAAATTTAAATATTTATTTTATTTTAAATTAATTATTAATTCTCTGAATTATATTAATAAACAACTATCATTATAGTTTACATATTTTTTGTGTATTAATAAGCAATTATAATTAAATTTATTAAATCTTTAAATGATGAATATTTAAATTATTTTTATAATATATTTAATTTAAATAATTTTAAACTAGAAAAATCAAATTCATTTAAAGATGACAGGTTATTTTAAAAAATAAGATGTTTATTACAAAAATAAATATTTGATTTTGAATTTTTTTAAAATTGATAAAATGTTTATTTTAAATACTAATTTTAAAAATTCTAAATAAATAGCTTTAATTAGAAATATTTTAGAAAAAAATGAAAATTATGAATTTCAACTTTTTAAAGATACTTGACAATCGAAAAATATTTTACAAAAAATCAGGCAGTTCCCAGTTGAAGGCAGGCAGCAGTATAGAGTTATAGACTGTACAACAGAGAGGAGGGAGGGGGAAAAAGATTGAAGTAAGAAGATGAAGGCTTTGGGATGGTGGTTAATACGAGTGGGTTCACTTCGATTACTCTCCGTTTGGTTCGGCTTCTTCGATATTTGGGCTCTTCGTCTCGCTGTTTTCTCCAACACCACTATTATGCTTCTTTCTCCCAAGCTTCTTCTTTGGTTGCTTAAATTACCTTTTTATTTACGTATATTAATGGCTCTCAATGTCTTGTTTCCCGTTAATTAGAATATATGGTTTTGGGGAACATCACTTATTCTTTAAGTAACAAATCTTTTACATCTAAACAATGGAATTAAGTTCGTGTTTCGGGGTCATGTATACCAGGTGTTGGGTTATGTCTCTTTATGTTTGAGATCAAAACTTCAATACCCAGATTAGAAAGCAGGCAATAATGTATAACGTGGGATCCAAAGTTTAAAAATTTGAATATTGTTAGAGGAAAAATGTAAGCTTTGCTGCTTTTGGAAAACTAGTTTCTACAATATAATAATTTGTGTCTTCTAAAAGCCAGCAAGAAGTACTTTGAGCTGGGTTAATTGAATGATACATTGAGATTGTCTTACATTGAAAAGAAAATTACTACTAATTAGCATGTTTTTTGGCTTAAATTAGTGGAATTTTTCCTTTTCTAGACCTAATAGCCGATATTTGATAGTTCTTGTTGAAATGCTTAAAAAAATTATGCTTAATGAATCATTGTCAGATTTGATTGTTCAGTCAAATATCTTTTGTTATTGCTTACCAGTCCAATGATGATAATGCATCTTACTTGAAGGTTTTTTTTTCATACAATGCCTTTTGGTTGTCTTGGATGATGCGAAGGAACGAGGGTAGAAGAGAATGCATGATTCGTATCTATACCTAAGTTACTGTACCAAAACCGAGAAAGATTTACTCTAGTAGGTTTCTTGTACTAGTTCGGTCAAAAAGTAGAGAAGCTTAGCTTGAATTGTCATGTGATGGTGGATTGTGGATACTATGAACTTATAGCAAGGTGGATGAGTTTGGTAATTTTGTGCTGACTGTCCAAGTAAGATATTTGATGTCTGACTTGGAGTAGAAAAACACAAAGATTTGGTGCATCTGAAATTTTGTGTTCTTGCATCTTCAAGTATAGTTCTTTAAGTGCGTGTATAAGCTGTTGCATATCTAAAATGAAAGTATGTTGATGGAAAAGTGGTCATAGGTGATTTCCCACAAGAAAACTTAAGAATGAGGAATGTATTTGGCTTGAGAGTTGAGATCATAGGTTGGGAAAGATACAAAACTTTGGATTTTGACCGTGATATCAGAAAAATTAGAACACTCGGTACAATTTGAAAATGTCCATGCTCCTTTCATTATTCGGGTGCATTTATATACAGTTGTCTTTGCACATGTTATAATGAAAAGGATTGAGAGGAAGGGTTACCAGAGGTAATACAATGTAGTCAATCTTATTTGCTGCATATACACCAGATATTGGCTTGAGCGTGATATCTTGTGCATTTGAGTATTTCCATATTCAATGATGATTTGGAGCATCTGTTTCAAACAAGACAAACAAGATTGGGATTGAATACCTGCTTTTTTGCTATTAAGAAGCTCTAGATTCATTAGAACTGCTGAAACCTCATACCTTAAGGGTGCGTTTGTATTTTGTGTTTGGTTGGTTTAGCAGGAATGTAAGATTACCGTGTTTGGTTAAAAGAATAAAAGATTATTGGAATGTATATTTGATCAAATTGTCCTTATTATATATTTGTATAATATTACAAATTATAAAATATTTATATTTTTTCTTAAAAAATTAAATTCATAATATTTATATAATTTTTTTATAAAATTAAAAATATAAAAAATGTTTAATGAAAGGGTAAAAAAAATTTAACCCCTGAATTTCATATAAAATTTTAATTATAGATTTTTTTTGTAAATCTAAAATAATTTAAGGTTAAATTTGTAATTTAATCTTCGTAGAATTTTTATTATTCAATGACAGAAGAAGGATATTTTTGAAAAAAAATAAAAATTTAAGGGCATTTTAGTCCAAAACGCCGGTAATGTTACAATACCTAAGGGAATGGAGGTAATGACATTCCCGGTAATATACTCAAAAAAATCTACTATTGATAATAAAATATTATCGGAAATGAGATTCCCGACCAACCAAACATGGAAATGTGAGATTCTCACAATCCTTGAACTAAACACTAAGAGTGGAGACATTGAAACTCGGGATAATAAGCCTTCGAGATATCAAAATTTGTCAATTTTAGAATGGATATGTTATTCTTCTTCTTCTTGTTTTTTTTAATACATTTTCTTCCAGAAAATTAATTTGGTAATGTTCTATTTTATTTCTATGTTAGACTGCAACTTGATTACCCGCGCGGTTGAGTTTTCCTTCTGTACCCTTATTACTCTTTTATTATTTCTAAACATATTTTTCACAAAGAAGACGCTGGTATTGGTATAGCTTGGGAAAAGGATTTGACCCCAGATGGCAATATGTTTTCTGCTGAATATGTCTTTCCTGATCTTATAATTGGCTATCTCCTTGATTTGAAATGCATTGAGCGAAGTTCATGGGAGGACTTTTGGAGTTTGGACACTTTTGACTTGTACCCTCTGTTTTCTTTGTGCATTTAACTTGGAAAATAAGCCACTATACTTGGTGACGTTTTTGTCATTCATCTATGCCTTTGGTCACTTTTTGACTGAATACACCTTCTATCACACGATGGCTCTCTCAAATCTGACAACTGTAGGCATATTTGCAGGTATGTTGCTCATGAGTAGACGTGACATCATATTGAGTTTGTGTTGCTTGTCACTACTTTTGCAGGAAAGCTTTAATTTAAGCAGCTGAAATCTTTCCCTCAGACTTGTTACTGTTTTTATTACATCAAAATTTGTAGATTGTATAACCGACCAAGAAAAATTTTCAGAATAAAATTTGATAAATGGCGATAGTATTATCCTCAGTTACTAGGTTTGTAGCCTTGTGTTGCAATTGCCAAAAGCCTAAGATCTCGTGGCATCCTTCTTGATCGTTCTTTAGTATGTCCTGATCTGTAACAGTTCATGGCATCAACGTTTCTAGCTAGAACTGCATGCTGCTCTAAAATGTTTCACCATATTGGTGAAATTGCTA
The DNA here is from genome assembly GCF_006381635.1 of Hibiscus syriacus. Lineage (NCBI taxonomy): Eukaryota > Viridiplantae > Streptophyta > Magnoliopsida > Malvales > Malvaceae > Hibiscus > Hibiscus syriacus. The sequence goes on from NW_024063513.1 coordinate 5,456,659, forward strand.
CAAGAGACTTGGTACCTCCCTTAATTCTTATATAAGCCTCTAACATTTTATAACGTCCAATTAAACTTTTAAGTTACTATTTTTATCTGATTAAGCAATTAGACTAACCCTTAATTTGCCGGTGTTTAGTGGCTTTCATGTAACAAAAGGTTCCATTAAACAAAAATAATACTTAAAGGGCCCAATTTAATAGAAGATAAGAGCTTATCCGAGAAAGTATTGGGGGTCCATTCATCATTTTAGTCATATTTATTTCGTTTTAAGGTCTTTGGCTCACCAATTGCGCCATGGTCTGGTTAAATGTTTTGGCTTTGCATTTTCTGTTTGATTGTAATTATCATGTTGTGATTTTTGCCTGATAACTAATTTTTCCCCTTCTCGAAATCAGGGACATCAATTATATGGATGCTATTACAGTGGAATGCACATCAGCTAAGACATGTCAAGCATGCCTGAAAATTAACTTATTTACTTTCATTTGCTTTAATCTTATTGCTGACAGCCTGACACTATAATTTCTTAGTTTGGATTTTATGTTCTCAATGGGTACTCTAATTGGTATCATCTGTTTACTGGAGTTGTGTCTCATAGATTATAGCATTCTGTTTGAGTACTTCCATTATAGATTGATTCAAAGAGAAGATTTTATACTTCTATAGCATTCTTAATCGATGGTATTTTGAACTTCAAGGGGAGGAAGGAATAGAAATAGCAAAGATTGGCGAACAATTTGAACTTTGGGCCGCACAGGAAACCACCTTCATTGCCATGACCTTTTGTTAAGTAGGCAAATATTTCAAATCTTTGCATATTTCTTTTGCTTGTTGCGTCCAGTTATCCAGGGGTCATTACTTACTGAGCTGAGAGCCTAGAAAATGTTGAGATTTGGGCTTGGGTGACACCAAAAGATCAGTTCGGCCTTAACAAATAAACCCCCACAATAAATCGTGTATGTATTGTACTGCTTCCGTGTTGGATCCTGTAAAATTTCGTCACCCACGCTCATGGTTTGCTCTTCATATAAACTTAAGATCTTGTTCATCAATAGGATCCTCAACTTCCTCTTGATCACGTCCTATATCATCATCTAATAAGTTCGAATTTGCTATCAGCTATGCTATTATAGACCTACCAATGTTTATTTGCTTTCTTTTGCAGAAATTGCAAATGATCTTATTTTATCATAAGCTGAACATGCAGGTTGTGATGACCATTAATGTCATTTAACTTGAGAATCAGACAAATCCCTTCAAATTTGGAGATTTTACTCATGAAATTAACAAAGAACAACATAGGAATCAGAAGACCATTGATTAATATAAATTTAATAAAAATCATAAACCAGAATGCATGTCACCAGAAACAAAAGTGGGAATAAGAAAAGATGTCCTCTTGAAAAGAAAAAAAATGGTTTTGATAAGGAAAAACAATATCCCTTTTTTAACCTGGAATCTGGATTCACGCTAATCCAAAAGAATCTGTACCTTGCACAAGCAGCAGTAGCAACAGCAATATTTCTGAAGGAAATCCTTTCGAAAGAAATGGTAAGAATACCGTAAGATCAGAAAATGCCTGGTGAATAGGATGGAATATAGCCATGAAAATGGAGAAGTGGAGAGAGGTGGCTGAAAAGGATATGGAATATTGGAATGAAAACAAAACAGAACATGTCGGCTTTATTTGTTTGACCTTGAGAGGTAAATGAAGCTATTTTTACTTCTCAAAATCAGAAAATTGCAAGTTCAAAATTTTAACAAAGTTTGATCTTTTACTATGCAGTGCATGCATGAACTAATTCAACCCCTTCTCGTATTTCCAAATAAACTGTTTCCCATCTCTTCAAACTATTTTTTAAACTCGTTCATGCATGTTACTCGAAATGATTGATTGAACGACATATATCTGGAAAAAAATTATTAACTACAAGAGCCTCATTGGTCGAGTCAGCCATCAGTTGGTGCTCAAGCTCATTTATTAAACCTCTGGCTTCTTTTTTCTTTCTTCCATTTTTTTGACGAACTTTTTCTAATCAAAATATCGATTTTGATCTTAGGTATTGTCACCAGTCACTTGATAAGCAATAAAGCAAAAAAGAGAGGGCATATAATAAGAGCTAAAGACGGGGAAGGAAAGGAAGCAGAGGAGGCAGATAGCAGCTCTGCAGAAACTAATGAATGGAGATGATGAGTCCCCAACTTCCTTCACTACTCTCTCTGCAATCTTTTTTTTTCAGGCCCATATTCAATGCTGCATTTAATGTTTTCCCAATCTTATTTACATGAATGGAAGCAGACAATTGATGTACAATTCATCAACTCTTATTTTTCACAAGTACGATCCAACTGAGCCAGTTCAATTATTTAAGTAAGATCAGGTTCAGAGAAAAGCATGGTCCATACCTTGGGATGCAAGTCTTTAATTATTATTATTTTTCATGTTGAAGCAATTTTTCTTTTTCATCAGCACAAACTACAAAGATGTATTCATTCCCATAAACTTTAACAGCACGTGAAGATTGTTACTTTGATCCATTGCTAATAGTGGTGAATCTCAGTGTTAAAAGAAAAACAGAAAAAAGAAGAAATGACATCATGAGTTACGTTGGGTATTTATCCATTCGAGGTGGGATTGTCTAAAATGCAGTAGGAAGAACAAGGTCTAAATCTCTAAGCCTACATATCTTGCAACATAGGAAAAAACTCTGCATGTTTCTCTTTTAAATGACAAATGTCGCCAATTTTTCATCAAAATTAACAAATCTCTGATCTCATCTCCCCATTCAAAAAGGGATAAAATTTAATGACAACGGAGATTTATTAATAAAAATTTAATAGTCTTGAGTTAAGGGTATCTTAATATGTTGATGTTTTAACTGTAACTAAAGAAAACACATACTGAAAGGTGCCATGTTTAAGGAGGATACAATCTTTTGCAGGAAAAAAGGCAAAACATTTCATAAAATAAAGGGCAAGAAGTGTTGCAGTGAAGCTCAAACTCAAAGAAAGAAAAAAATGTAGAAACGCTTTACATTATAGCAACCCATATCTGATATCTCTTCTACCATGAAAGAGAGGAGTGAAAACGAGTATATAAGAATAGATGGTCATTTTTTCCCTTATATCAACAGTTGAAAAAGAGAGGTGGCTTTTATAATGGACAATAGTTTACTTTTACAGTTTAATTCAATCAAGGGTCGTAAACCAGGTTGCCACACTTACATTTCCAACTTATGGGCTTGTAGTTTGAGATATCATTGCCTCTGGAGTAAGAAATCGAGAAGAATGCAGCCGAGAATTGGCGGGTTCTCCTGCTTTTGGATAGTGTTGTGACGGGAACTTGAATTGCCTCACAGTTGGGGCAAGAACTGCACCTTCTCTCACACCTTGGTGGCCTTGACCCTATCAGACTTCTCATCATCAATGGCTTCTCTTCTTCAAATCCTTTCTGTTTCATATAGCATCATTGGATTCAGTCAGTTTTGATTGGATGCTAAGAAATAAGATGGGAAAGAAATGGGATTTTGATCTTGATACCTGGACAACCTGGAGCAACCTGGAAAGAGACCTTCCTGGAATAACATGAAAGCAAGTGTGATGAAGTGGGTTTTCTTTCATTTCCTTATTTCCAAATTGAGATATTGGGAGACTGCTGAGTGAAATTTAGACAAGGAAAGAAGAAAGTTACCTTCTGCAGCCATGAATTTAACTTGGGTGAAGCTTGAAACCAGGAGAAACAGCAAGGAAACAATAAGACGTCTATTTCCGTGGCAGCAAACATAATTGGGAGGGCTTCTCATTTTCTTTTTCCTCAAAGAAAGGATGAATTTTTCAAATCCTTAAAAGATGAGAGATTTGGAGAAGGGGCATTAGAGCAGTGAAAGTTAACAGGACCAAAGCAGGGAAATTAAATATGGTCGGCAGTGTAGAGGGTAACTGAATCTGATTTTCTTTTTAAGTGGTATTTCAGTACTTGAATGCCACCTCCACAACCAGAGTAGAAAGATGGTCTGATTTTTATCTTGTAAATCTCTGAAAGCACTGCAATGAAGCTTAAAAAGCAAACGGGGGAGGACCTCAAGCGAAAAGGGAAGGACCTCAGCCTCGTTTCATGAGCCAATAAACCAATCTATCTTACCAAATAATACATCAAAATAACTGTGGTGACAGTAGCAGGGGAGGTAGAAAAGCAAAGCAAAAAGAATTGACAGTAGAGCCGAAGGAAAAGAACGAAATTGAAAACAAAAACAGCAAAACTAAGAAGATCACACCAATACCAAATGATAGAGAGTTGTCTATGGAAAAGTGATTTTATCATTTATGTAATGTCAAAGATGACCATGATGTTATTGGGTTTAGCATTTAACCCTTTCCAATTTGTCCACTACAACACGCCATCACTTATTGTATTATACCATTTTCCCAAGGAGGATACTATTTTTGGGTTTGGTATGTAAGAGAGATGAGGATACGGAGTTTGCTTCACAATATTTTACCTGCAACTGCAAACAAAAACCTCCTCACGCACGCTCTTGGGAATCACTCAAATCACACACTTTACACTCCTGTCCTGTCACACCCACTCTTTAATCTACTTTGCAAAATCATAACCGCTTCTGCTTCCAGATTTCTCCGGTGCTCCTATAAGTAACATCAATGTTCTCCAACACAAGTTTCATTTCTGTTTTCATATATCATAATTTCCTTTGTTTATTCAGAAATCCATATTTTACTCTAATCCTGAATTACCACAATGGACCAGTCTCTGAACTTCTGCTCATTGTACTCACGAGAAACGAGGAAATTCTAATAGCCCTTTAACCTGTTTTTCATTTAAGTTTTAACTTCCGAGTACTGATGCTGATACCTCCATTATTGAGTGCAGTATTACACCAGCATTACGATTTACGGCCATTACAGCAGGCATTAGAAGAATGGCAGGATATTGGGCCAAAAGTCCAGCTGCAACGTAAAATGCCAACACAACAAGGAACAGAGTGTGAGCTGGGCTGGGACCGGAAAGACCCCATGAATTAATCAAATATTATTTTACTATATCTAGAACACCACCAACAGTCCAACGCCAACTACGAGGACTTGCTTGCTCCAGATCTTTTACCGGTTTTGTCTATATTATCCAGGTTCCACGTGAATCTATACATGTCTACACAGAGTATACTAAACCTTTTAAAAGGTTATTTATATATTTAGGAAATTATATTCATATATAGGTTTCAGATTTGAAAGAAGTAAAGAACTCAGATAACATAGATCTTTCCAACGAGCCAATGACATCAAAATAATGTAGGTTTCATAACCAACTTAACTAAGTAACATTTCTAGCATTAGGTACAGATTCATAGCAAGTAATCCATCTTCACAGCCCAAGTAGGTCTCCTATGGCTATTAAATGCTATATAAATTTACATGCAAATGTTCTAACACGTTCAAGACATATAGGGATACCACCTACTGAGTTAGGGTTAAGCAGATTTAGAAATTAAAAAATAGGGGTCAAAAAAATTTTAATACCCTATTCTAAAAATATTTGGGTATGCAAATTTTCTTATTTTTTTTCTATTCCTATTAACAAATTAAACTAAATTTAACACTTTTCTCAAAAAAATGGGTGTGCAATGACTCTCATAGAGAGTCATGTACATCTGCCCCTGAATTGTCAACGACACCCCACTTTCAAAACCTGCAAAAGTAAATTAATCTTCGGAGTTCCAGCCTCCAGCCTGGAGCATAGAGCTATTCGCGATTTACGTATAGTAATAAAAACCTTCACAAAAGAAAAGTGTCGATCATGTGTTGGACTACATCAGCTCCATCAGAATTAACCCAATAGTTTCTCACCTGAAGAGTATGACGGTAAAATAGAAAGAAAAGGGTGAAAAGGATTGTAAGCATCAAGGTCATCTAATTCTACGTCTAAAACAATGAGTTAGTAAACGATACACTTGCCTGAATGGAAAGATGTGCAAGAAGTCTTTGTCTGCTTCCTTTGAAGTAAACATCAACACGTTCCCAGCTCATTTTTGTTAAACCTCTGATAATTTCTTCTGCAATAATTATAAAATGAGTGAAGATTGAGTCATTTGGGAATTATATATTTATTAGATTATTTACCCTCTACTCGTAGCTTTAAATATGAAATGGATGACTGATTTTGCAGCTTTCCAAAAGAAATGCTAAGCTAAGAAAATGAAAAGCAACTAACTCGACTCAATGTAATTCTCCAGTACAGATGTGTTTGACATAAGATTTTAATTTTTTTACAAGTTTTTCCACGAATTTGAAGGGTTACGGATAGATCATATCCAAAAATGCACCACTACAAGTGCCGGACATAATACTTCAAGAAAAGTAAGAAATTTGAGTAATAAAACTTGCAAGGACTTCAACTGTAAAAGGTAGAACTGCTTCGGCTATTTCATCCCCTGCTTTCATTTTTTTTTTTAATTTTCCTATGCCCAAAGACTAACAAACAACTAAATCAAGGAAGAAGAATAACTAACTTATAGGGAAACTAGCAAGCACATATGATCCTTTACGGAGGAGGAAAGCATCAATGACACAGTGACCCTCAAAAGAATCACTTTCGCCATTTAATCATTTTCAACGACACTCTTCAACGTTGGATTTTACACTTGTAGCACTTCCTTTAATGCTAGACCATAAGCTAGATAGACCTGTTTTATTCTAGAGACTATAAACTATTGAAAATTGTATGACAAATCGTGGTTAAGTTTTCCAATCCAAATTCGATGCAAATAAAGAGGCTGACAGATCAGGGGGGGGATTAATATTACAAATTTACAAGAAAATTTATTCAAATTCAATCGTTCATCGACTAAAAGTAAATGCCATCCTAATTAATTAGTTTTCTATTTCATAATTCGTATGAAAATATTACAAACCAATTCAGGTGAAGAAATATGATGCCAACAACCAAAAAAAAAAATCCCGTGAAAGAGGATTAAGACGATCTCCAAGTCCAAGAGATTCTAATAGAAAGTTGATTTGATTAGTAATTTAAAAGATAAAATTAAGAAGCAAACCTTCCATGTTCATCTTCTCAGTTCCATTGATTTTGGCATCCATAGGGACTTCATCAAGAGTATCAGTCTTTCCTGTCTCCACGTTTACAACGTGTGGGTAGTTGTCACCTCTTGGAAGATGTTTAATCTGGTACTCAGGAAAAAATCCACATTATTATTAACTTTATGGCAAGTGATAGAAGCCAAATAAAAAAGGGTGCTTCATGGTTACCTTTGGAAGCTCATCTCGACGTCTTAAGGAAGAGGTACTCCACCCAACAATATCTAAGAAAGGCGTCAAGTTCTTAAACAAACAGAATGGTAGGAATGAGAAACAAGTCTTCTCCAAATGCCAAAAAACAGTACGATCCACTATTTAAATCTTCCTTAAAGAATTAATTAACAGATAAAAGCACAACCACAGTATCTGATATATGTGTGTGTGTGTGTGCAGGATAAAAGGATAAGATCAAAACTTGCACTTGCGTAAACAACACGACGCCTGAAGGACAGCAAAGCAGACCTGCAGTTTACAGAAAACATACAGCTATTAGTCCATAGTTCAGCATCAGCTCTCACATGCTGTAACTAAATCCAGGAAGCTCATGAAACTCACATAAATTTAAGATCTTCAGAATCACTGACCATCCGCAGAAGAAGAGGAGGTTTTCCATCTTTTCCATCAGCCAAAAACAAATGTTTCCCAGTTCTACCAAGAAACCATGATGTGCGAGCAGCAACTTTTTCCAGTACATGGGAGCCATGAAATAATGGAATCTTAATAATGCAAAACCACCAAAAGGAAAATATTACCGACCTTTAAGGTAAAAAGCACGTGCAAATATGAATACATATGTTATTCTTCAATGTAAACCCCTCACAAATCTTACACCAGAACTTTTTGAAGATTGCATTTAACTTAATAAATATGCATTCCATCATCAAATATCAATTATCATGCAAAAGAAAACAAAACGATAACATTTGAAGCATCTTTTTTAGCATTTCTTAACATATATAAAGAATCGGGTGAATGAACTACCTGTCTATGCCACCGAGAACCAATGTGTGGACTTGCGAGTGTTATGGAATTCATGGGCTCTAGTCCAGCAATTTTACCTTTGAGTTTCCCTTCAGGCAATGAATCTCCCAAATGATCAGTGCTACAATCTCCAGTTGTTTGGGAGTTTTCTTGACTGAGATCTTGTTCAAAAAGCTGTGAAATGGCGTACCTTGCTACAAGGCCACCTAATGAATGACCAACAAAAGATATCTTCTGAACACTTGGGTAACTCCTTATGACAGATTTAACCTGAAAAACACAACAGTATTCTCCTATTGGCAATGGCAACCTTACATTCTGACTTAATAATAATGATTAAGAAAAGGAATAGACAATATCAATGAACACTTATCTCTCACATATAGGCAGGAGTTTTGCAACACCGGAGAATAATGGGAGTTGTAATTATGGATAAACAAACGATTTTCTTTTAACATAAAAGTTTCATAACATTCCTCCACTGCTAACCTGTCGCCCTGTACATCCACGCCATCAAATGTCAACATTAAAGAATCGCGCTCACTGCCTGCATTATACATAAACTCATTGAACCATCGGTAACTATTTCATCGTGAAATCCGTCCAAAATTCCAAATTTTCAACGGTTTTATAAAGACGGTGCTAAATTAAGATGATTATCGTCCAGATGTTGGATATATTTAATGAGAATAATTATGTAATCATTAGTTGTCATCATAAAAGATAAACGTGATTGTGCTCAGTTATAATAAAACATAAACAATTATAGGCCTAATAGGTCCAAACTCTAAAGTATAAATTTGTCTTGAAGTTGTTACTTGATAATATGAATTATCTTTAATTAAAATATATATTAAAAACTAGTATTGTATTAGGGTAGTACATAAACTAAGTTTGAATGAAAGATATTTGTTTATGTTTATTTATTTAGTTCATTTGTCTTAGATTCATATTTATTTAGATGTTTAAATTTATATTCATGTTTTTTTTAAATTATATGTTTGTACGTAATAACCCATTTAATATTCATAAACGACAGAATTAGGATTAAACATTGAGAAAGCTTCAATTATTTAACTTAAAGATACTAAAGTCTATTAAGTATTTAAGCTCAAATTTAAAAACAAAAGTTAATTTATGGAACATTTGAACTTATAAGAACCTAAATTACCATTAGATAAAAAATGGGGTCAGATGCCTTCGGCCCATACTTTACTTTCAGCCCTAATATATTAATATCAACTGCAATATAAAAATTTACTCTTGAATTATAAACAAACTAACTGAAAATGAATAATAAATATTATAAATTATGTTATAAATAAAAATAATTATTTTTAATTATATTTTATAAAAAATAATTTTAACTTTTAGCCTGATTCCAATCAAATTAAACCCCCGCTCGGCCTAACGACTACAAGTATAAAGTTCACAAGGTCCACATACCTCTCGGGTAAACCCAAAACCACTAACCCAGAATTCTAGGTGTTATAGCGAAGAAAAAGACTCTTGTTTTATTTGAGTTCACTTTTGGCCTAAAAATCTAACTAATCGATCGAGCATAACTCCAAGTCCTCAACAAAAAATAATATGTGAGAGGAGGACCACCACGGGGGAGAGAACTATCATCTCCCATAGACAAATATCCATGGCATATTTTATATTGTGTCCCAACCTCTCCATGCAAAGGATGAAGAGATAAGGTGATAAGTGACATCCCTGACGAATTTCTCTTACCAGTTTGAACTCCTCAAAAGAGACTACTTTCCAAAGGATCTGCATGGTGAAAAAGGAGACTGAATCCAAAATAATGTGATAGATGTTATCTGGGCAGCCTATGTCTATTAGGGAGTCGAAAAAGAAATTCTATCCAACACGGTTGTACGTTTTTTCGAGATTCACTTTCATCACCATCCATTGAGTACGACCTCTTTTCTTTCTCATAGAATGAATAGCCTCTTGAGCCAAGAAGATATTATCTGTAATGTTTCGTCCTCTAATAAAACTATCTTGATTTGAAGCTATGATTTCCGAAAAGATTCGTTTAAACCTATTAGAAAAAAATATTCATAACAAGTTTTTAAAGAATAAAGCATAAACTAATCGAGTGAAAATCAGAAGAAGATTCAGGATGAGCCACCTTAGTAATGAAAATCAACAAAGTTTTATTTAGCTCAGGCTCAATTGGATTATCGTTAAAAATTCCCTTTACCCAATTGAATATCGAGGTTCCCACTGTATCTCACTAACTCTAAAAAAATAGAACTTGAAGACCATATTTTCCTGGAGACTTTAGGGGATTTATCTCGAACAGAGCTTTCTTGATCCCCTAATTAGTGATCGTATCATCAAGGAGTTGAGTTTCTTGGGAAGATGGGCTAAAAAATATCTCGCAAAATGGAAATCTGTCTCTATATCTCTCATCATCCTAGTAAAACTCGGCAAAGAACTAAGTGGCCTTTTCCCGGAGCGTATTGTCATCGTAACACCAAACTTTGTTATGTATCTTAAGGGCTTGGATACGGTTTGCTTTCTGCCTAGTGTGGGCTCGGCAATAAAATATTTAGTATTTATGTCTCCCTTTATGAGCCAACTGCTTTGCGACTTCTGTTACCAAAGATGTTGAGTCAATCGAACCAATAAAATGACTAAGAGTTGGTGAACTGACGATTAAAAGATTGATGAAAGCTTTTTGCAAGAGAATAAAAAATTTGACATTAACAATTTTAAGTGGTTTAACTTCTTCAATGAAATCTACATCCACAACCTTAGTGTAACACTCTTATCCCATATACGATTCCATATACGAGGTAGAAGTATCGCATCAAACGTATAAAACATATACTGTTTAAGGTAACTTATGACATAAATAACATATACATAAACATTTGTATATAAAAAATATTATTTAAATAAATCATGCATAAAATAAAATGAAAATAATTATTAAAATCCTTTACCTTAACTATGTATTAAATCTGTACTTTTTTATTTATAATTTGTATCGTTGCCCACTGTATTGTCATGTGAAATCTATGGTATGTGAGTCATATGAGTGATGAACCATTATGCAGTCGAAATTGCTACTAGTAATACACGTAAATGCATTAGGTTACTCCACCTCGTATATCATTAAGACACACGAGTCATATGAGTAATAGTGTCATATCATATAACATATAAAATACCTTGTAGATTGCATCAGATCACTCCACCTCAACACCACTAAGGCACACAGTCATATGAGCAATCTATATTGGTGCATCTCATAAGCTTGTGTTTGTTCACTTCACCTTTTGGCATGCCAATTATACCATTAACTCTCACTTACATACAATGAGTTTATTAAAAATTATATACTATTTTGCATGTAATCTAATCATACACTCAATTTGAATAAAATCTCATAAGTACCGTATTGGGCAGTTCATACCCAAATCAATCATATACTATGTAATAAAACAACTTAATAAAATCTATATACAAATGCTACTTTAAAGATCTTTTTAATAAAAACGATCGAGGTTGACTCATTGCAAGTCGTCCTCGTATTATCTATTATAAAAAGTTTAGTTGTACTCACATGTGGCCTCACTACGCTTTATTACTACGATCCCTTTACTGTCGACTTTACCCTTATCTTTTAGTTTGCTATGAGCTTGATTGTGATTGTGATCTTCACGAATGTCGATTACCCGGCATATAAAATTCCAAACACAAATTAATACTTTAACTAATATAATAAAATTGAATTCGAATACAATAAAAATTCTAAAAACTACCCTCAATACATATTCAATACAAATTTCCTTTCACCAATTAAAGCTAACCTTAACATTTTCATATTAACTTTTCAAGGTGTTCTAAAATATTCAAACAACCAACCAAACTAGCACGTAACCGGCAGCCGCAAGATGTCAAGAACAGGGGTCAGTGAACTCCTCTCCCAAAATGAATAGTCGCTTATCCACATTACACTATTCGACCAGATTTATTATAATTCTTGGTGTCATATGTAAGCCTTTGACCGATAAGAAACTACCCCATATATTAAATATCAACTAGGCTACAAATCTAGGAAATGATAATCTAGCTCAGTTGGTAGAGCACAAGGTTCTTAACTTTGAGGTCGTGGGATCGAGTCCCACGGAGGGTATTTTATAATTCGAAAGTCTCTTACGGAAACTGCTTTCAACCTGGTGTTGGGAGTAGTCTATTATCTTACCTTCCCCTTACCCCATATATATGGGAAAAAGAGACAACCAATTTTTTAGGCTACAAATCCAAATGCTTAATTAATTTGAAATTAACTCGCGCACCTATGTGCACCAACTCTTCACTTTTCGTGGGTTAAAAGTATACAACACCCATGTCCAATGCATATACAAATCACGGCCCCTCTAAATACATGAAATACTAAAAAAATTATGAAAATAACAATATTATACGCATAATTCATATTGTTTCCAACAATCAAACCAAGCCCAAGTAATATAATCCCACACTCTGCTCTCTCCACTTTTTTCCATCCCACTGCTAGAACTTGAAAATTATAAACTCATAATAGCACTTTAATAAGAATTCAACAATCGGCTTTTATGTACTTGAGCTTTCTAGAGTATTTCTTATAAGTCCTAATGATTTCCAATCCATTTCCATGCTTGTATTTTGCCCCCTAACACTCCTAGTATCAAAATCAAGCCTAATTTTATTGATTTCTCATCTCTCCTTCATCCAGAAAAAATACCCATTTCACCATTCAAGCATGAATCAATGAGATATTTATACCAATTTGTAAAGAAACTAATGTAAATTATTTTCTTATTTCACATCTTGGTCCTAAAACTTACTAAAATTGATCAAAAATGAAAAAGAAAACTTGAATCACCTTAGCTATGGGTGTTCGGCAGCTTGGAGGAGAAGAGGAGGAAATTTCTTGAAATTTCCATGCAAATATCTCTAATTTGAGCCTTTTGGTTTCCCCTGCTCAATCTGTTTCTCTTCCAAATTTACAGATATTTGGGACAAATCCATCATTTCCCGTCATCAATCAGATATTACACACGTTTCCTATAGTTCCATGCTTGTTACTAGACAGTTCAATATAGTGATCATCTAGCCGGTAATCCTTACTATTGGATACTTAAGAAAGTCGTTAAGTATGTTTAGTGCAATGCCAAAAATGCCAATACACAAAAACCATAAAATCCTCAAGCATTTCCTTTTTTCTGACAGTAGGAAACCATGTCGATTATACTATAATGCATAAAGAAAAATCTTCAGATACTCCATCCATACCTATATATGCTACTTAAGCTGAAGTAGTGAGGGATTTATGGCATGCTCCTTGAAAAAATGTTTGTGGAATATTTACTTCTGATTGATAGTTTCCTCTGAATGCATAAAGAGTAAAAGATCAGGCCATCATGCCAACGGAAGCAAAAACACCATTCTAAATCCAACATTTGAGGATGGCCTTAGTAATTGGTCTGGCAAGTGCTGCGATATCCTTTTTCATGAATCAATGGGAGACGGAAAAGTCCTTCCTTTATATTCAAAGTTCTTTGCCTTTGCTACAAATCGTACGCGGAGCTGGAATGGAATTGAACAGGAGATCACAGGTCGAGTGCAGCCAAAGCTTGCTTATGAGGTCACTGCAGTTGTTCGGATATTTGGTGCCAATATCACCAATGCTAATATACGGGCCACATTATGGGTTCAGAACCCAGATATTCATGAGCGGTAAAGAACCCAGATTACCCTAAACCCCACATTAAAATAGTTATATATGTAAGTGTCTTTTGCTCTCTTGTGTCGCAGTGCATTCTAGTTTGTACTTGCCACTACTCATGCATCTTCTGTGGACAATTTTGAAGCATTATGTAATCGGCTTTTATAAGAATTTATAACATTTATGGGCACGTAACATCATGCCATGCCTCCATTCGTCTCTGTGTTTTCTGTTTAACTTTAATCATTTGAGATCTAGGGAATTCCATCGTATGGTATTTCAAGTGTCACTATTCTTTACTGTTCTTCGAATTTCTAATACAAAATTAGTTTGTTCTGAAGTGTACAGGCTACAGACAAAGACTGGGTGCAGTTGCAGGGGAAATTTCTCCTTAATGGTTCCCCTTCAAGAGTAATTATATTTCTAGAAGGTCCTCCACCTGGAACTGATATTCTTATTAATAGTTTGGCTGTCAAGCATGCTGAGAAGGTTTCTCCTCCACTTCGACCATTCATGAAGGTTTGTAAACAAGTAGCCGAGACTTCTAAAGTCATACATGTAAAAATATATGGGACGCTGATTCACAGGTGCTGCTTACATAACATTGTGATATTTTTTTTTTTGCACATTTTTTTAAATTTGAAATATGGATTTTAATTAAAGTAAGGTTTTTCTCTCTGGGCTTTTGTAGAATGAAGCTTTCGGAGTGAATATAATTGAGAACAGAAATCTTGATGATGGCATCAATGGATGGTTTCCTCTTGGCAATTGCTATTTAAGCATGGAATTTGGTTCACCAATTGAACTCCCTCCAATTGCAAGGAACTCCCTTGGATTTCAGGAGCGTCTAAGCGGAAGGTACATACGTGTAACAAACCGCGCGGAGACTTGGATGGGTCCTGCACAGATGATCAGTGGCAAACTGAAACTCTACTTGACATATCAAATGTCTGCTTGGGTTAGAATTGGTTCTGGATCTACTAGTCCTCAGACTGTCAATGTTGTTCTTAGTGTCGATGGGAATTGGATCAATGGAGGCCAGGTTGAGTTAACGATGAAAGCTGGCATGAGGTTGGGGGATCATTTAGAATAGACAAGCAACCATCTAATGTTATGGTTTACATACAAGGTCCTGCTGCGGTTGTTGACTTAATGGTTGCTGGACTCTGGATTTTCCCAGTTGATCGAAGGGCAAGGTTCAAACTTTTGAAAGAACTAACTGACAAGGTAATTGCAATCTCATCTTCATGGTTATTAATCAAAAGTGGGTAGTGGGTACAAGTTGAAAAGCTATTTTCAACATGCTGGTCTGGACTCTAGAATATACCATAGGTTTCATTGATTGCCTTCTGCTAAGCTGTAACAATTTGATTGTTTTTAGACAATAATTTTTTGGGGTATCAATTAGATGTCACGTTGCAATAAAATTTTCTTAGTTCTAGTTTATCCTTTATGAATCTGTCCAGTATTTAGAATACATACATACACTTATGCTTTAGTTCTTTTTACTATTTTATGTTCGTCATCAATTGGTTTCGAAATTGATAATGTGATCAAGGATGTGGCATCATGTACCTTATTTTCATATTGATTACATGCAAACATTACATTGTTAATTATCTTGCATATTAAATCTAATAACAAACTACGGTGTCAAGAGAATATCATAAACTCATTTTATTTGCATTGCAGATACGTAAGCGTGATCTTATACTGAAGTTCTCCAGTTCAGAGGCCATCAATGTCAGTGGTGCCTCCGTGCAAGTCAAACAAATACAAAACTCTTTCCCCTTTGGCTCATGCATAACAAGCAGCAGCATAGATAATGAAGGCTTAGTTCAGTTCTTGGTTAAAAATTTTAACTGGGTTATGTTTGGAAATGAATTGAAATGGTCCTGGACCGAGCCATAACAGGGTAACTTTAACTACAAGGATGCCGATGAGCTTTTGGAATTCTGTAAGAATCACAGCTTGGAAATTCGAGGTCACTACATCTTCTCGGAGGTGGTGTTGCGGAAGATGGCAATCGGATAGAAAAAAATTACAACTGATAATTTGATAAAATAAAAATGAAGATAAAAGAATACACAAAATTTACATGAAAACCCCTAAATAATATAGGGTAAAAACTATGGGCAAGGGTAGAAGAATTTCACTATGAGAAAATAGGGATTATAACTTCTCTCGATCTACCAAGAAGAAAACAATGATAATTCTCTCTTGTAAAACAGCAGCTGCAACGTCATCGAAGACTAGACTGGTGACATTACTGTTTGTCAAGTTGATGGTGAGTTGATCATACGAATTAGGTAGACTTTGAAGTAGAAGTTCAACATGTTCTTGTTCTCCTATTGTACATCTTAGGGATGTAAGCTGAGAAAATAAAGTGTTCAGCGTGTTTAAGTGTTCCGTCACTGAAGTAGATTTTGGCATCCGGATAGTGTACAATTTCCTCTTAAGGAAAATTTTATTGTGCAACGATGTGGCCTCGTACAATTTGGTGAGATGATCCCAAATCATTCTAGCTTTCTCCAAATACTAGAGAATTTAGAGAGTTTCTTGAGAGTTGTTTTCTCCTTTTTATCAAGAGAGAATTATCATTGTTTTCTCCTTGGTAGATCGAGAGAAGTTGTAATTCATATTTTCTCATAGTGAAATATTGTCAAGGATGAAGTATTGTTTTCTCCCAATACTAGCATTAGCAGATGAAGTATTGTCAAGCATCGAGGAGAAGAAGACAGCTAAGGAGATTTGAGATCATCTCACCAAATTGAACGAGACCACATCGTTCCACAATAAAATTTTCCTTAAGAGGAAATTGTACGCTCTCCGGATTCCAGAATCTACTTTAGTGATGGAACACTTAAACACGCCGAACACTTTATTTTCTCAGCTTACATCCCTAAGATGTACAATAGGAGAACAAGAACGTGCTGATCTTCTATTTCAAAGTCTACCTGATTCGTATGATCAACTCATCATCAACTTGACAAACAGTAATGTGACCAGTCTAGTCTTTGATGACGTTGCAGCTGCTGTTTTACAAGAGAGAATTATCATTGTTTTCTCCTTGGTAGATCGAGAGAAGTTGTAATTCCTATTTTCTCATAGTGAAATTCTTCTACCCTTGCCCGCGGTTTTTACCCTATATTATTTAGGGGTTTTCCAAGTAAATTTTATGTCTTCTTTTATCTTCATTTTTATTTTATCAAATTATCAGTTTCGATTTTGCTCTATCCAATAGTCGTCTTCCGCAACAGGTGGAATATGCTATACAACCATGGGTACAAGGGCTTAACAATAGTGGTTTAATGACCGCCATTCAAAACCGTCTAACAGACCTTCTCACACGTTACAAGGGAAATTTTTGGCACCATGATGTTGATAATGAAATGCTGCATGGATATTTTTAAAAAGATCGTCAGGTAAAGATATCCAAGCAACCATGTTAGAGATGGCAAACGGGTGGGTCAGGTGCGGATACCTCCTCCCCTATCCCCATACCCACCTAATATTTTCAAATTCACCACCCGCCCACCACCCATGATGGGTAAAATTTTTCAAATTCAAACCCACCCACGCGTGTACATTCTCAAATCTATCCCCACACCCATTACCCAACTGGAGACGTACCCGGCTAGACCCGCGTGACAGCAACCTTAAGTTATACATAAGCAACAAACATCAAACAAACACGTCCATTAAGAAGCAT
Organism: Hibiscus syriacus; assembly: GCF_006381635.1. Lineage (NCBI taxonomy): Eukaryota > Viridiplantae > Streptophyta > Magnoliopsida > Malvales > Malvaceae > Hibiscus > Hibiscus syriacus. Next base: position 5,474,183 of record NW_024063513.1, read on the forward strand.
AATAATATTTGGTTAAATTGTAAGTAATGTCTTATACAATATTAAGATTTAAAAATTAGTCTCTAAAATTATACCTAATTTCATAATGGTCCAAAATTTAATGGGTATTTAGTGGGCGGGCGGATGTGAAACGGGTAGATGCGGGACAGGTAAGTCTCAAACCCATCACCCACCCACTACCCACGACAGATACCACTTTCTAAATCCACACCTGCCCACTACCCACTAAAGGTATACCTATCCCCGCCCCAATTGGAGCGGATACGGTAAAAAATCCATGAAATTGTACTCGTTTGCCATCCCTAAACCATGTTCAGAACATCTCATCAACTGGACTCATCTACCACTCTTTTTGTTAATGATTATCACATCGAGGATGGATCTGATGTTCGATCATCACCAGGGGAGTATATAAGCCCAATTCTTGATCTACAACAGTAAGGTGCTCCAGTAGGGGGATTTGGAATTCAAGGGCACATTGACAACCCAGTGGCCGATTGTTTGTTCTGCCCTAGATAAGTTGGGAAGTCTTGGTCTTCCAATCTGGTTTACGAAACTCTATGTGTCATTTGCCAATGAGTTATTAGAGCTGATAATTTGGTAGTAATGCTGCGTGAAGCATTTGCTTATCCTTCAGTGGAAGGCATAATGTTATGGGGATTTTAGGAGCTTTACATGTCCCGGGAAAATGCCCATCTGGTGAATGCTGAAGGTAAGATCAATGCTGCCGGTAAGAGGTATCTTGCTCTTAAGAAAGAATGGTTGTCTCATGCTCGTGGTTATATCGATGCACTAGGAGAATTTAGATTTCGAGGCTTTTACGGAACATACAACATAGATATTAATTCCCCTACCACAAAAATCGACAGAACCTTTGTTGTTGACAAGGGAGAGTTATCTTTGGCGATTACCATTGACTTATAGTTTCTTTTTGTCTGTCCCCCTTATAGGTGAAGAAACAGAAATCCCAACAACCAAACATTTATTTGAAATGCTAAAGAGGAATCTTTGAGCCGATTTATGTTCTTAAAGGATTCGACCATTCTTTGTGTTCAAACATGACATCAGAATCTCGTGTTTGTGTTGGAATTGTTTGGAAACTTTTAGCAGCTCATCTGATCTTGTTGACGGAGGCTGCCGTCATTTAGCAGGTCGAATATGTTTTCTAATTACGATCCTAACTTGGTTAAAACGAAATTAATGGTCAAACAGATTATCATAGGATGATTATTTGTTCCTAGGAACACATCATTTCAAACCCAAAGTTCATTCAATGATGTAATCATTTAGAAACTAAAATCCTATGAACAATGAATGCTTTTCAGAAAACTGGGAATCTGAAGGATATATAACTGCTATTTACTTTATTATTTATTAACCCTTCTCTGAACCTTAACCATGCTATTCAGCGTGTAATAATAAAGTGATTTTTGCCCACCTATTAATTTAAAGATGAATAGTCTAGGATTTGAAGTGAAAGTGGAGGAAGACGTATAAGGTTTCTAAAGCAAAGTTAAAACCCGTCCTGTCTAACTTTGCAAAGCATCAAAATACTACCTTGAAATCTAAGATTCATAAAACGAACTCTACTAATAAGCATTAAAATGCCTGAACAAATTTCCCACTCTTAAACCTTCTATTCCATAACAATGCTCATTGGGAGGTTAACCCAATCTGCAAGAAAAAACAATGGGGAATTCAATCACAATCAAAGCCATTCCTTGTTTAGGAAAAGAAAGAATAGGACAGGACAGGAAAACGAGGCAAAGATGGAGGTTATATTTTGATCGGAAGGTAAGAGATCGTTTTGTATGGATTAAACCTCGACAAAAGCGAAGTGGGTCAGACTGTTGAGCCCCTTTTTTGTGCTTGAAGAGGGGAGAGGTTTGAGTGGTTGATTGGGTTAATCAGGTCCCGCGCTTTTTATATGGGGCAAAGATAAAGCCCCTTATAAATGACGAGGCTCTTCATTTACTGCTTCAAGAGTCGAAAGCATAAGCTGTTAAAAGTCAAAGAAAATCAGTATGGGAAACTGATTTTCTCTAACATGGGCGGCTGATTTTTCTAAGATGGCAGCCATTTAATTTTTCAAAATTAGGCAGCCATTTTGGTTGAATTTTTTGCATGGGAGAATTGTATTTTAGTCCCTGCACTTTAGGGTATTTTTAAAGATTAGTCTTTAAGCTTCAACTATAAATACCCTTACCCATTTAGCTTCAAAATCATCCCCAAATCATTCTAGCTCTCTCTTAAGTATTTTTGTAAACACCTGTAAATTTTCTCCCTTTAGTAAAAGATTTACAATAGTCCGAAAACGTATGCATAATTGGCTGAACTCTATTATCAATTTTTGGTATTATTTTTCCGCTTTTATTTTGCATTCTCACTAATCTAGTTATAGAGAAATTAATCATTTATTTCCCAACAATTGGTATCATGAGCTTTTGGTTTTGAATTTTGTTAATTTTTCTGTGAGGTTACTATTCAAGTGAATAGTAAATTTTGGTCGATAATACGAGTTTGTCGACGAAGGTGTTCTAATACACGGTGGTTCGCAGAAATTGTCAGAAACGATCCAAACAAAGCCAGATTCGAGTGGGAGCGATAGCTGTAGAAGAAGGGAATGTGAAAATTGAGAAGTTGGATGGTGCGCTCAAGACCTTCTTAGAAGGACTTAGACCAGGGGCAATGCTCGGCAGAGAGCAAGGTGATGCCCAGAGACTTTTGGAGGCCATAACTGTAGCTAGAAAGCTGACTGAGCTTGCAGGTGTCAAGCCATGTAGCGATGTGTCGTCCAGGCCCATGCCCAGAGATAGTGGCAATAATGGGGGAGACTGGGAAAATGTGCAGCAGGGAGATAGTAGAGAAAGCTATTCGAATGGCCAAGGTGAGCCATCGACTGTTCGTAGCCAAGGAAAGCCATCGGGAAAGAATGGCAAGGCTAAGTCCGGTGCGAAAAAGAAGGTGAGCAAATAAAAGTTAAAGTGTTACTTCTGTGATGGTCCTTATTTGATTAGAGGATGTCCTGAGAAGCGTCACCTTACAACCATCATGAAGATGATAGAAGAAGGAGAAGTAGCGGGAATTGGCGCGGTTGTAAGTGTTAAAGCTACCAAGCCAGGGAAAAGACTTGGTTCGATTGAGGGGTCAATGCAGCCAAGCAAGGATCGAGATGAGGCAAGGCTGTTGATGTTGAGGCAGCCGAACCCATAAGAAAGCCTGATGTGATTGCGAGTGTTCAAACAATCAAGTCAGGGGCAAGACTTGATAGGACTATAAGTTCACAAGTATTAAATCGAGGAGTGAGACGTGGCGAGACTACAGGTGTCAAAGCAGTCGAGCACAGGAAAGGACCCAGTGCGATAACAAGAGATAAAACTATCAAGCCGAAGGTGCAAAGTGAGCAAGTATGCTCACAATATGCCAGGATTGAGGCATCTCAGGCATAAAGGGACAATTAAGGAGTATGCGATCTGATTCAGAAGACTCGTGCTCAAAGTCCCAAGTTTGACTGAAGAATATGAGTTCTTCACCTTCATGTTCGGATTGAAGCCATGGGCGAAGAAAGTGTTGGAGCTAAGGGAAGTCAAGGAGCTGTCTAAAGCCTTGACAACCGCTGAGTCAATCAAAGAATTTGGAGTCAAGAAAAACAAGACTTCTAAAACAAAGCCGAAAGCCGAGGGTGGTGGCAAGCTAATCCATGATGAAGTCAAGTCAAAGGATAATGAATGTTGTTTCTCGAATGGCAGAGAAAGTCCACTCAATGATGAACCAGATGGTGAGTCTAGAGAAGATGTGTGCAGTCTTGACACAAGTTCAAGTGTCAAAGATGCTAAGCCGAAGGTAAGAGTCGAGCAAACAAGGGGGTGCAAACTTAAGATGCCAGAAGTGTTGTGAGACTACCCGAGGGGAGTCGAGTCATCCAAGGTGATGGATGAGCCCAGGATCGAGTTGTCCAGAGAAGAGGATGAACCCAGGATCGAAGGGGCGTTGAGAGTTGGCTCAAAATAGTTCATTTCTGCCAAGGCAAGTAGAAGACAAGTGCAGGAGGAGTTAGCCATGTCCAAGGAGTTTGCCGAGCATGTTCGAGTAGAAAACATGGCTTCAGAGACCATTATAAGAGAAGGGTCGAAGCAAGGGCTTGCCGAGGATGTTCAAGTAAGAAACAATCCTTCATAAACAAGAGTTGAAGAGATCCAAGATGTTAAGGGACAAGGCAACCATGGAGAAACTACATATTTGCAAGGTGGGAAGTGAGCTCCAACCTTCGTGTTAGAAGGCAGGAGGAAAGAAGGGGCATCAGACTTTGCCGTGAGAAAGTGCCGATGTATGGTGGCACAATGAACTCCAATAACAAGGGTTCAATGCGAGGAGTGTCAGACTTCATGGAATAAGAAAGGCTGACACAATTTTGAGTAAATACCAACGAAATCAGAGAGGAAGGTACATCTCAACACATTTCTTGTGTTCTTTTGAGTTTGATTTGCTGTTTAAGTGAGTGTAGGTCGAGTAAGACCTAACCTTTAATGTGGAGGAAATAAAGTTTGGAGGGGATCCAAGACTTTTCCGCAAGGGCTGAGATGGTCCAAACCGAGGCAAATCAAGACTTGTAGGAAAGAGTTCCTACGGTAGAGATGCACTTGTGGGTGTGTTAGCCCATTTCATCACTTGGCGGCAAGAGCCGAAACAAGAACAACCATTATGGGAGGCCGAGTCCTTATGGATGGACATGAGCAAGTGGTGGCGTCAAAAGGCAATCAAGTTAATGCAAAGTATGACGTGAAAGATCGTGAAGTTACATGCGGTAAAAGCCAAGGCAAGCAATTCGTATGGAAGGACCAGAGTGCTATGATGAAGCAATGCAAGTCGAAGATTCAGTTAAGTGGGAGTCTTCCATGAAAGATGAGATGGACTCACTTATGTCAACAAAGACGGTGACTACGGACAAACTAAAGTTGTGTTCAGGTTCAATTGACATGCTAGAGTAACAAAACCAGAAATGTTGTTGCATTAATCGAAGTGTGAAGACAGATTAAAATCGGTCTTCAAGTGGGAGATTGTTAAAAGTAAAAAAAAAAAAATCAGCATGGGAGGTTGATTCTTTCTAACATAGGCGACTGATTTTTCTAAGGTGGCAGCCAACTAATTTGTCAAAATTAGGCATCCATTTTGGTTGAATTTTGTGCATGAGAGAATTGCATTTTAGTCCCTGTACTTTAGGGTATTTTCAAATATTAGTCTTTAAGCTTCAACTATATATATCATTACCCATTTAGCTTTAAAATCATTCCTAAATCATTCTAGCTCTCTCTCAAGTGTTTTTGTAAACACCTGTAAATTTTCTCCCTTTAGTAAAAGATCTGTAACAGTCCGGAGACGTAGGTATAATTGGCTGAACTTCTTTATCAATTTCGAGTATTATTTTTTCGCTTTTATTTCGCATCCTCACTAATCTGATTATAGGCTTGTTTTATTTCCCAACATAAGCATCCTCCTCAGGTACTGTAATTATCTTTTTGCTTTGTCATTTGGTTTTGTTTTGCTGTTCGTTCTTAGAGATCCAAAGGAACTATGGGGCTCTCATTTGGTCCGACAATGGCAACCCTGAGATTTGAGCTTCGCTTTTTCAGAAGAATATTTATTATACTTCCAAATTCCCACCATAATTGAGGTTTCTTTTTTTGGGTTGATGTGTATCTATTTTCGTTTTATTCTCCTTAATTTTTGCTGATTCTTTTTATTAAACCATTTAAATTTCTTCGTCGTGCCCGTGTTATTTTCATCTTTTCGTGAATATTTTGTCTTCATATCGCTTTATTGATAATTGTTGTTTTTAAGCGTAAACCAATAGAAATTTCGTGGGTCTTTCTTTTCCTAGCAGAACGTCAACCAGAAGATGACCCATCCAAGTGGCAATACAGCTGCTAATATCATAGTAAATCATGACTTCTCCAATGGACTCGACTCTTGGCATCCCAATTGCTGCAACCTGCAAGGCCTTTGTAGTATCAGCTGAGTCTAGCAACCAAATTGGATTGTCACCAAAGGTGGTAATTATGCAGTTGTCAAAATTCGCACAGAACACTGGCAGGGCCTGGAGCAAGATGTCACAAGCAGAATTTCACCAGGATGTACATACTTGGTTTCTGCCCGTGTTGGAGTATCAGAACCTCTTTCGGGGTCTACCAATGTCACGGCATTGAAGCTAGAAAATCATGGTTCATCGACTAGCTATTTGTTCATTGGAAAGTAATGGTCTTTATTTTTATTGCCTTGCATTTCTTTATATGTGAACTTAATAGGGAAGCTTTTGTTACTGTCATTTGTTACTGCAGAACCTCCATGACAAAGCGGAAGTGGGAAATGGTGGAAGGAACATTCTCGTTATCATCCATATCTAAACGGGTTATATTTATTTGGAAGGGCCACCTCCTGGTGTTGAGCTGCTTATTGATTCAGTGGTAACGTTGCCTTACAGCACTTCACCCTTTCCTTAACTGAGTATATCATGTATGTTTTCATAATTCCAAGAAAGTCTACGAGTGCCCCCAACTGACTATTATATTCTTTTCATGACCGAACTTCAACCAAAAGGTGATCCATCCAAGTTGCAATTCAGCTGCTAATATCGTAGTGAATCATGATTTTTCCAATGGACTGTCCTCTTGCATCCCAATGGCTGCAATGGCTTTGTAGTATCAGCTGAGTCTAACCCGATTGGATTGTCACCAGAGTCAGGTGGTAACTACGCAATTGTCAAAGATCGCACAAAACACTGGCAGGGTCTGGAGCAAGATATAGCGAGCAGAATTTTGCCGGGTGTTACATACTCAGTTTCTGCTTGTGTTGCCGTATCGGGGCCTCTTTCAGGGTGTACAGATGTCATGGCAACTTTGAAACTAGTAAAACAAGGAAGTTTTTTTAATGCCGTTTGTCACTGCAGAACCTCTGTGTCAAAGGGGAAATGGGAAATGGTGGAAGGTACATTCTCATTATCAACCGTGCCTTAAGCGGTTATATTTTATTTGGAAGGGCCTCCTTCCGGTATTGAACTACTAATTGATTCAGTGGTTATTCGCTGTTCCAGTTCAAGCAAGTCAGAGGTAACATTGCTTTACTAAGCTTTATCCTTTTATTTTTCTGAACTGAACATTATGTCATGTTCACTTTCACAATGCCAAAAACATCTACAAGTAGCCAGCTCTTGCGTGGTCTGTCACAAGAGTGCTAAATTTTTAATTCTGCTGACTAGATTTTAATATCTGGCAGTCTCAAACACGCAAAAGAAATTATATCAATTGTTTAATTTTCATTTGTTAACTCCACCCCCTTCTGGAAAGGGTGAAAACAAAAAGAGAGAAGTCTGGTTCTGTCATCTTATAGTGGCTTTCTTTTTGGTCTCTGTGGCATCCTCTTTGTTTTGAAAGAGTACAAACGTAAGATGCAATATTGCTTGAGATGAGATCATCATAAATCCTCAATTTATAGATGGTCTTAGTAACTGGTCTGGAAGAGGTTGCAAGGTTGTTTTGCATGATTCTATGGCAGATGGGAAGATAGTCACACAAACTGGAAAAGTTTTTGCATATGCAACAGAGCGCACTCAGAGCTGGAATGGTATCCAGCAGGAGATCACTGGAAGACTGCAGCGTGAACTTGCTTATAATGTAACAGCTATTGTACGAATTTATGGTAACAATGTCACAAGTGCTACTGTACAAACCACATTATGGCTCCAAACACAGGATCCCCGCTAACAGTACATTGGAATTGCCAAGTACGGTCTTTTATTTTTTTTATTGTTCTTAGAACTAGTCTTTTTTCCACTTGGAATCTCTGAGCATTTACACTTTAGTTTTTTCTTGATTTATTTAGCTTGTTAAGATCCCATATGTTCCTTTGGTGCTGGGGTTTTGATCCTTTCTTTTCATATAAAAGAGTGCAGGCAACCGACAAGGATTGGGTGCAATTGCAGGGAAAGTTCCTACTGAATGGTTCCCAATCAAGAGTTGTCATCTATTTAGAATGCCCACCTCCAGGCACTGACATTCTTGTCAATGTCTTAAGCATACAACATGCCAAGAAAATCCCTCCTTCACCACCACCAGTTATTGAGGTGAGATGAATAATTTCAAATCGGATTTTTGTATTGTTTTTATTTTTTATTTTTCAGATGCTTTAGAGAAGATATCAGATGCTTGGATTTGCTGCTTGCTTTCCTACAATAAAACCCTATTTGATATAAGCATACACTTCTTAACAGTAAAATCCACATACTGAGGTTAATGGAGTTAAAATAACCAAGTGTTGGTTTCCTGATGTGTTTGTACTTCTTTTTTTTTAGAATCCTGATTGTGGAGTTAATATAATTACAAATAGCCAACTAAGTGACGGCACGAATGGATAGTTTCCTCTTGGTAACTTCAATTTGAGTGTCGCATTAGGCTCACCACATATACTTCCTCCGATGGCTAGAGCTTCCCTTGGTGCCTATGAGAACCTTTAAGTGGCCGCTACTTCCTGGTGAAAAAGCGTACACAAACTTGGATGGGACCAGCTCAGATGATCACTGATAAGCTGAAACTTTTCTTGACATACCAAGTGTTTGCCTCGGTTCAAATTGGTTCTGGAGAAAGTGGTCCTCAAAATGTGAACGTTGCACTTTCTGTGGATGGCCAGTGGGTCAATGGTGGACAAGTTAAGATTAAAGATAGTAGATGGCATTGAAATCGGTGGTTCCTTTAGAATTGAGAAGCAACCATCTAAGGCTATGGTTTATATCCAGGGTCCGGCTGCAGGTCTTGATTTAATGGTTGCCGGACTTCAGATTTTCCCTGTTGATCGTGTGGCCAGATTTAAACATTTGGAAAGGCAAACTGACATGGTAAAATCTAGTTGTGATTTCAGTAGTATTTCTCTGGAATTCTGATTTATTGATTTCCTTTTCTCTTTTACTTAGTTTCATGTTATATATGTTTAAGCATAGTCAAACTTGTCCCTGTTGAGGCCGCATTGGTAGATGCATTTTGAACTGCTTAGTCCTTATTGAAATGGCACGAAAATTGGTTGGTTTCTCTGTTAATTAATTAGATAAGGCATTCCCCTTCAAGCATGATGTCCTCGTTTTTGTCTAAGCCGCGCGGTATTCCTAATCCTTACTTCTCACTTGTAAGCCTTTTTTGTTTGGCTCATGTAGACTCGAAAGTGTGATGTCGTCCTCCAATTCTCAGGATCCAGTTCAAGCAGTTTGTTTGCAACTTCTGTGAAAGTCACACAAACACAAAATAGCTTCCCTATAGGGTCTTGCATCAAGAGAACAAATATAGATAATGAAGATTTTGTTGATTTCTTTGTGAAAAACTTAAACTGGGCAACTTTTGAAAATGAATTGAAGTGGTATTGGACAGAACCACAACGAGTAAATTTCAACTACAAAGATGCTGATGATATGTTGGCTTTCTGCAAAGACCATAAAATAGAAACCCGAGGTCATTGTATTTTCTGGGAAGTACAGTGCACAGTCCAGCAATGGATTCAAGCATTGAACAAAAAGGACTTGATGACTGCTGTTCAAAACCGTCTAACAGGCCTTCTTACACGTTATAAGGGAAAGTTCAGACACTATGACGTGAACAATGAGATGTTGCATGGGTCATTTTATCAAGACCGGTTGGGAAAAGATATACGAGCATACATGTTTAAGACTGCAAATCAGCTTGATCCATCTGACACTTTATTTGTGAATGATTATCATGTTGAAGATGGATGTGACACCATATCATATCCCGAAAAGTATATCGAACAAATTCTTGATTTGCAGCAGCAAAGGGCACCTGTTGGAGGACTCGGATATCAAGGACATATTGATAATCCAGTAGGACCCATTGTGAGCGATGCCCTGGATAAGTTGGGTGTTCTTGGTCTTCCTATCTGATTCACAGAGCTCGAAGTGTCCTCCGTCAACGACGTTAGAGGGGAGGATTTGAAAGTTATGCTTCGAGAAGCTTTTGCGCATCCTGCTGTAGAGGGTGTAATGCTGTGGGGATTTTAGGAATTGTTCATGAGCCGGGACAATGCACATTTGGTTGATGCAGAAGGTGATATCAATGAAACTGGTAAGAGATTTCTTGCTCTTAAAACTGAGTGGCTGTCTCTTGCTCACGGCCGTATCGATATCCAAGGACAGTTTGAATTCAGAGGCTTTCATGGGACGTATGTTGTGGAAATCGAAACCGAATCCGACAAGGTTTCGAAAACATTTGTGGTCGACAAGGGGGACACCCCACTGGTTGTTGCCGTAGATCTGTAAATTCTCTTTGGCTGCTATAAACCTAACGAAGGAGGTAACACTATGGATCGTCCATTGTTTCTGTAAAGCCAAAAATATACAACATAAAAAATCTTGTTATTAAGAATATCTATTGCATGGGTGTTATATTATGTCCATTGTAACATAATGGTAGAAGAAATAAAAGTGTGAACTTTTCCGTTTCTAATTAACTGGGGAAAGAAAACCAGGTTATGCATATTTCAAAACGTGGTCCAAGGCTAACCCGCTTCTTTTTTTTATTTTATTTTACTAGTTTGGGAAAAAAATCCTAGAAAAGAATTGATTAAGTAAACAGTGAAACAGGTTGATTGTGGTCCTCCTTACAAAACAATAAAAACTGTTGATGATTTGTCTCCCGTTTTCCAATATGTTGACTTCATGTATATTCCACTGGGAGAAACTTTTTCATTATCATCGGCCAATAAATAAAAATATGATCTGCTTCACCTTTTGCCCCCCAGAATCAGAAATTAGGCAGCTGAAAGAAAGACCGAGTCAGCCCAGTCCTTCTACTGTGCAAAAAGGTCGGGTCCAGGTAGAGTTTCAAACCAGAGTTCGCATAAACAAAAAAGTTTTTGTTTAGTGAGTAAAGAAATCAGAGGAAGAAATGAGTGAATGTAGAAATATGGGGAGAAAGAGATGAATAATTTGACAAGCTTTCCAATAAGGTTGAAAATTGAGAGGAAAAGAGAAAGTTAGGCGGGAGAAACGGAAGTTCTTGGCCTAAATGGGGACCACTCATTGATTTTGTAATGGATTCATCATATCCTCCCCCAATGTGTATGGATCAACATCAGTGTTTTCACTCACAGCTACAGTTTCTGATCCCTCCCCCCAACCCAAAACTAAACTAAACAGGTAACACGTAAAATGATTGAAGTTTTGAGGGAATAGGAAGCAACAGCATATTACCATCTTAATCAATTTGATAGGCTCGCCAGCTCCTCCAATCACTAGTTCAGTAGTTTGGACATTCTCTACCATATAAGGATATGTCTAGAATCAACAAATACACCTTGAAAATTTTGTACTTAATTAATTACATGGCTTAATTATAAAATAATTGTCCAAACTATATTGTGTTTCTCAAATAGGTGTCTAAATTTTTTATCGATTCATTCAGGTGTCTATGTTACAAATATTACCATTTTAGGTATTTTTAGGTATCCGGGTCGTAATGGCCGTAAAATTATTTCGTTAAAGGACATGCGTTGAGTTCAGGAAATTTTTAAAAAATTATTTAAACAAAAAAAATACTTAAAATTATATGTTTTTAAAAAAATCTCAATTTTTTTGAAAATCTTAAATAAACCTCAAACTTTAAAAACCTTAAATCTAATCCATATACTCATGCCACTGCTACTCTTTACCGTTGTTGTTATTGTCGACTGAACCTACACCAATTACGCCTCCACCTGACGATAATCCATGCGACAAACAACCACCGATGGTGCAATTTAAATCAATCGACGGCGCGACATTTAGGGAAATAATTACAACATTTGTGCGACTCGATGGCAAGGAAGATGTTAGTTTAAAAGGGAGGCGGATTCGATGACATTGACCATGGTTGGGATTTAGGGATTTGGGGTTGATTTTAAAGATTTGTAGGGATTTTGGGATTTTTGTAATTTAAAAAATTAATACTTTTAAAATTTTTAATTGAAATAAAAATTTTAAAATATTATAAAAGCGATCTATGTCCTTTAACTACAATTATGGCTCAAGTATCTAAAGTAACAATGTTTGTAAATTAAGCACCTAGATGGATTGAAAAATAATTTAAACACCTAATTAGAAAAAAAAAGTATAATTTGAATACTTAATTTTTAATTAAATCCGACTATACTTTAAACATGCATGATATTGTAAGATGTACTATAGTTATCAAATATAGTAGTTGGTGATGATGCCGTGGGATTCTTAGTTGTGTGATCTTGAAGACTCGAATTCATTCAATTGAAAGGGGAAAAACAATCTTTCTCGATTGGGTTACAGTAGAGTTGAATTGTACAATTCACCTAAACATAATTATAAAAATCTATAAATACAACTAAGGTCCTTGATAATTTCGAAGTGTGCAAATAGATACCTTTAAACAAAATTAAAAAAATTACTTGATTTTTTATAATTTCAGCGAGTACTATCAAATTCTATAACGTAGAAGTTTTCCTTTTAATTCAATAAATACCAGGCGTCTCATTTATTTATAATTCTTAAATATAAAGTAGAGATGTGTAAGAGAAGAAATGAGTTGATTTGCGTAATTATTTTAGTCATATTCACATGCATTTTCTATTTGTCTCGTGTTGCTATAGTAGGCGTAGCCAGGGAAAAAGTGTAGTAGTAAAGTTGAATGGTGGAAAGTGTTGATGCTAATGAAATCAATCATGGCAATGAATACTACAGTGCATAGGGAAGAAGCAGCAGCGTGACTGAAAGTTGGGTGGGTGGTACCCTACCAAAGTTTCTGTTGGAGTTCAGACATGTCTATTCCTCTTCACAAAGCTTTAAAATATAATAATAAGCAAAGCAATACCACAAACCAAATTCACTGCTTCTCTCTTAATCATTGAAGCACGCCCTTTCTCTTTATAGCGCGCGACTATCGGGGGAGAACCTGATTTATGGTCTGTGGGTCCTTTTTTCCTTTTTATGTTTGTAATTTTGTATATTATACATAAACCTGAAAACGTTTTGTGGGTCTGATATTCGATGACAACATGGAATTTAACACAAATATTATAATTAGCAGAGTAATTGGGTAAAACCAAGATTGGTGGTCATGCAGATCATAAGCTTTTCCAGTTTCAGTTGAGGGTTATGACACACAGGTTGCACCGTCAAACGGTAATCCAGAACAGTAAAATCAATCTGGTGTAGACTAAAGCTAGACGGTCCTTATTCACTGTTAACCGTTGAAAAAAACTATTTTATACTCGATTCTTCTTCTTTAATTCCTATGCTATCACAGCAACTTTTATTTAAATTAAAAAAACTAATAATATATATAAACTTTTATTTCACTTTATATTTTTTTATTAGTTTATATTTGAAATCGACAAGATTTAATCTACTAACGCTAAGATTAAGAATTCAAGGTTGTGCTATGAATGCGAGGTACGGCGAGCAAGTAAAAAATATTGTACATTCTAGAGGGGCTAGTAAAGTTTCATATTTGGCATACTGGTAGTATTTTTCTTCAAGTTCAGAAACTAAATTTAAATTCTATCATATTTTAATTCCTTTAAGGGAATGTGTTTATTCTATTATTTTCCTTCAAATTTTCACTTTTCATTTTTCTTATACTTGATCCAATAAAAACTATCCTGACGATTTGTGAAGATGAATCCAGTTTCACAACGTCTGCACCAACATTGTCTTGTACCGTGATTCAAATATATAACTACATGCAAATCAATAATTTACAGAGGACTGGTTTTTGAAATATTGACCTACAAACCACGTTCCAAAAATTCTATTTAAATAGTAATGATCACATTCAAACAAAATAATTACTACTGGGATTAGATTATAAAGAGGAGTTATGGGGTGAGGCAACCGAATATAAGGCTAACGAAAGTCACGAGACAATCTAATATAAGACTAACCATGACTTAAAATGTTATAAACAACATAACATTTTAGGTTACGCGTAACTTAAAAGATTATTTTTTAATATTTTCGGTTTAACCTAAAATATTATGAAAAATGTAACATTCTCGGATGCAACATAAAATATTACGAAAAATATTTGCACCCGAAAAAAGTAAGAAAAAGTTAACAACCTAAAATATTGTGTTATTTATAATATTTTAAATAATGTATTTCCTTAACCTTATAAAAATAGGTATACTGTATAATCACTCCATTATAAAACTTTTTATTATAAAGAGGGAAACTTCTGATCTAAATGATGTGACATTTTTCATTTCATTAAAAAGTTCATTATTGTATAAAAACTTTATACACATGGATGAATACTTAATTTGGTAGTTCAAATTAAATTATTTTAATAGTTAAAAGAATGATTATTAATTATAGAAGTATCAGATTCAAATATCAATGTATACGTAAACAAGGTGTTTGACAGAGTAATTATCAAATGATTTAAAATCTTTAAGATAATACTACATTGTAGTCATATTAATTTAATAAAAAATAAATACTTAATTTTGTAAACAATGTTTCCTCAATCCTAAAAGGATTGTCAAAGTGGTAAGTATAGTTTCAAATAGTGGTCGAATAGCGGTATCGTAACTATTATATCGCAGTTACGGTAGTGTCCGAAACTGCTATCGCGAAAAATAACGGTGTGAAGTGAGATCACACCAATAGCGACGGATCGCGGCCACAATTTAACGAATCGCAACCTGCGGCAATAGTAGACCGCTATTATGCTATTATTATGTTATTTTATTTTTTTTAAAAAAATCAGCTCATTTGAAAAAAATTCACGATCACGATATCCGTAATGACCGTAATAGCATTCGTTATATATGCAACCGTGATAAACGAAGCACGACCGAAAACGTGACCGTAAATACTATTTAAATCCCTGGCGGTAAGGGGGAAAAAAAGCAAAACTACTAAAATATATATTGAATAAATTGGTACGTCCTTGAGAAGGAAGCTCAATAATTAATATAAAGGAAAGGAAAAGAAAAGAATTACTAATTTGGTGTATTTCTCGAAAAATCACCGATGATCGGTATATTTATCAATCTAACACCGGTCAGATTATATTTCCCGATCTAACACCCGTAGCAGTAAAGTGCGCCCCCTGAACCATGCTATATGTTGATTTGACGCCACGTGGGGTATAGCGCGCCCCCTGCACTGCGCTATACGCTGACATAGATTACACGTGTGTATAATGCGCCCCCTGATCCGCGCTATACGCCACGTAGAGGTATAGCGCGGATCAGGGGGCGCGCTATACGCCATGTAGGGGTGAATTATATTTAACGCGGTCCATGGTCCGCGCTATATCTTTTATCTGAATAATTACATATAGAAGTTCGTCAACGAGTAATAATTCTGGAAATCTTCTCATATTTGATTTAAAAGTTCGTGCGATCTTTCGTTATAAGGTAATTTTGTTATAATTTTTTTTATTATACTTATTGTTTATTATCATTATTTGAAAAAACATTATACTAATTATTTTCAATTAATTTTTATGTTTGTAAAATTGAAAAGCGGGAGCATACGTCGAAATAGTTTTGCGGTGTAGGTAATAATATAAAATTATATTATTTAAATTATTTACGTTGATGTGTAAAAAATTTAGTGTGTTATATTTTCTTTCATATATAATTTATTTAATCAGGTTTGTTTCAGTTATTTTTTTGCAGATATAATATTGTCGCACTTTTAAACTCAAAGAATGGCGCGACTTTCAGCTATTGTTTATTATGATGGTGAATTTTGAGAAGATGGAACTGGCGTTGTTTTCGTATCAAATGAGCGTGTTAAAATATCATTTAAGAGAAACATAACTCTTGAGGAGCTGATAACGAAGATTTCGAGAAAGATTCATGTTGGAAGTAGTAGAAGAATGTCGTCGTTGCAGTACAGATTTCCAACATCATTGAACTTATACAACATCATTGTTGCCATTAACTTATACAGATCAGAGGGATCATCGCCATCCAAACATCTGATAGACCCCTCAACTCAGGTGGGATCACCGCCCTCACATCATCAATAGAATATGTCACCCATTCAAACTAAAACAAATAATATATAATTTTTATCAAAATAATAATCTAATTATATAACTATAATCTAAAATCGATTTTTAAACATTAAAATTCATACCTGTGTGCCAGCCTTCTGATCGATTAGCACCCTAATTTTTTCTAAATCATCAGGTAGCTCCTGATGATTTTTCCTATCAGTAGACCACCTATTCAAGGAAAAAATTTATTATACGCTGTATAAAATTATTAATATACAAAATCAGTTTTATAATTACCTCAGAAGTAGTAGAAATACGAATGGGTTTTTCACAATGGGATATAAAAAGGGCAATCGATACCATGCCCAAGACTGCAGCAGTAGGAGACATCCGCCAATAGCATTACGCCTGTAGTCAGTGGCTCCACACATCTCCCTGTACAACAAAGCCAAAACTGTCGAGCCCCAACTGAATAATCCGACAAGACGAAAGTCGCTAAGATGTCGCAACTACATTCAGTGAACTAGGTTGCGCGATTTGTCCGGCATCAGCAACCCTCCTATCAACTGCAATATGCATGCTCGTGCATACATCTTAACCTCATCCTCAGAGGCGTCTGCGCTCAACTCCCGAAAATTGGCATCTAACCAATTTAACGGTATCCTACCTCCGATAAAACTTTCCGAGACACGTCCTAGATTATCCTGACACAAAGTAGTCCAAGAACCGGAAGCTATCCCTGATATCACATCTCCATCCACCGGAAGCCCCAGGTGCATAGAAACATCCTCAAGCGTGATCGTGCACTCTTCGCACGGAAGATTGAATGTGTGGGTCTCCGGCCTCTACCGCTCTACTAAGGCAGAAATAAGGTCTGGTTCTATCTTACAGTGACCCTGATATCTACCTATGTAACCAAATCCAGCCTCTACTAAATACGGAAAAACACAACTAGGTATCACTAACTTAAGATTCCTAATAAAATGATCTAATACACGGTCCTTCTCCTATAAATAAATAATTACAAAAATTAATTCTTAATCTAATAATCATGCATTAAATAAATCAACTCATTATTACTAATAATTTAAATTAAATTAAAACGTTAAAACATTACCGTATCAGCAAAGTGTCGAGATATATGATTTCCATCCAAACGAAGTAGACTGCCTTCCATTATATATCTGCAAAAGAATTATATTAGTAAAATATTAAATAAAGTAAAATAATTAAATAAATTAAATACATAATATTAAAAATATTATAAAATATACCTTAAACAGAGAGAGTATTTGAGAGAATTTGGTGTGATGAAAGTGATTGAGGATGGGGGTATTTATAGGGAGGATTGGGGGTGTAAAGCGTCGGGGGTATGGGGGTAATTATGGGTATAGCGCCCCCTGTACCCCACGTGTCAGATAACCAGGTATAGCGCGGCCCCTGATCCGCGCTATATCCCTACGTGGCGTATAGCGCGGATCAGGGGTCGCGCTATACCCACGTGTAATCCTTGTCAGCGTATAGCGCGGTGCAAGGGGCGCGCTATATCCCACGTGGCGCCAAATCAGCATATAGCGCGGGGCAGAGGGCGCGCTTTACTGCTACGGGTATTAGATCGAGAAATATAATATAACCGGTGTTAGATCGGTAAATATACCGATCACCGGTGTTTTTTCGAGAATTTCACCTTACTAATCCAACGGCCTCATCTCGTGGTTTGCCTTTATAAATCTTCAAATATTTATTTAGGTAAATTATGTGTTTAATATCTAAATAATAAATTTTAATTTATTTTAATATTTAAATTTTTATTTTTTTAAATTATACCTAACACTTGATTTTTATTTCATTTTAGTATTTAGTAGTTAAAAACTTAACGTATTTAATATCTAAACTATCAGCTTAAGTCTATTTTAGTAGATAAACTTAAAAAAAATCAAAACTTAACATTAAGTTTTTAATAGAGTACTAATATGAAACAAAAATTAAACTTTACGTATAATTTTAAAAAACCTAAAAGTTAAGAATTAAAATTGACTAAAATTTATAGTTTAGATACTAAATATATAAATACCCTATTTATTTTTATTTCAACAAAGAACGTTTTGTCAACCACCCAATAACACCAGTGGCTTGCAGGTTCCGGCTTAAGCTTTCTCGCCATACTTTATTTCCTTCAACCTCAACTCAAAACCCTTAATCTTATCTTTCCTTTTTTTTGGTCGAGTTAGCGGTTTATCCTTCTTCTGTTATTCTCTTGATAAGTGTCCGTGTTGGTGCAATTTCACTTAAAGTCTCCCCTGACATAAAACTGCAAAGAATTTCAATACTTGTCTCCATTGTTCCAAAGTTTCAAGTCTACAACTCGATTTGATATGGAAATGGAAAACTTTTTGAACTAAATGATCAGTTGGTGTCTAGAGTTTCTATTCCTTTAAACTGCTTTCTTTAGGGTTTTTCTTTGTCGATTGCTTTCTAGCTTAGAGAAAATTTTAAATATCTTTTCATACATGTTTGGTTCATAGATTAATTTTTGACAAAATTAAATAATGGATGAATATAATAAGCTGGACGAGAATGGTATTCCTAGGGGAAATTTCTTGTACGCAACTCCAGTTCTTGCACCGAATTCTTCTCCGTATGGGAGAGCGAGTAGCGGCTCTAACGTGAGCAATCAGCAGACCCAGATGCCGTTGATTTCTTTTCAGCTTCAATCGAGCGAGTGTTATCAATCGGAGGGACACCAAATTGTGAGAACTGAAGCTAGTAATTCTCAACATGGTCAAGAAATTCACTACCCTTTGTTGAGAGGGCAGCAAGAAGGGAACGAAAGCTCAAGTGAAGCGGAAGTTATCAAAGCCAAGATCATTGCTCATCCTCAGTACAATAACCTCCTGCAAGCTTACATGGATTGCCAGAAGGTAAGTTTCCCTCAAAAGGAAGTGCATATTCTGTTTACACTAAACTACATTTAATATACTCAAAAGATAATTCTATCGATTAACTCGTTGACCCTTTCATCACCACTAATAATTTTTTATACTATTTTCATGTAGGTGGGAGCTCCACCTCAAGTAATGGCCCGACTAGCAGCTGCTCGACAAGAGTTTGAAGCGAGGCAGCGATCTTCAGTGGCAACGAGAGACTCCCCGAAAGATCCGGAACTGGATCAGTTTATGGTGATCTTGCTTCTCATTATACCATTCAAATTTTGGCACTGAACCTTCTTCTCTTTGGCATTATGATCACCTTTTTGGGGTTTAACAACAGCTACTTGTTCCATTTCAATACTTTTTTTCTCTTTCTTCTGACTCAAAAGTTGTGAATCCATGAACCCAGGAAGCTTACTATGACATGTTGGTGAAATATCGGGAGGAATTAACGAGGCCAATACAAGAAGCTTTGGATTTCACGAGGAGGATCGAAGCTCAGCTCAACATGCTCAGCAACACTCCCGTGCTGATCTTCAACTCCGGTACTTTTTTTCTCTCCTCTTTCTTTCCATCGACGCGCGCTTTAATTCACGAAGATGATGATGATTTAGCGGGTTGCTTACCTTTTGCCTAATGAGTAAGTCTGAAAAGAAAGGGAAGGATGGAACAAGAGCCTTCAATACTGAAGAAGAAGCAAAAAGGGAAAAAAAAACTAGTGAAAAATAAATCCATAGAAAAGGAGAAGAAGACCCAACATTAGGATAAACACCAGCTAACAGAAGGACGTATTTAATCAGCTAATTGAGAAAACCCTAGCTAATGACGAATCTATGTAGACTATAGTAATAATTTGATTGCAAATTTCAATTGGCTTGACGAATTTACCTTTTTTTTATTAATTAACGAGTTTCCTATGTTTGGAAAGAGGAAAGACGAAACGCACTCGGTTTTATGCTATTGCTGGGTGTTCAATAAAATCCACACGTCGGCTTTTCTATAATGGGGTGACCTTTTCAATGATCTCTGACAACCGTTCTTATTTTAGGGTTTTATTATTCCCAAAATATGGATACTGTATTCTCTTTACTTCTGCTAAATCTGATTCTGATTCATGTGGGTTTTTGTACTTAAATATATACCTCGAGAGAGAATCATTAGTCTTCTTTTCCCCAGTTGTTTTTCGTTTAGAACAATTAGTATGTAAATTTTCTTTTGTATTTCCTTTTTTCCTATAGTTTTTTTTAAAGGCTAGGAAAATTGTAGAGCATAGGATGCCGCCCAATCAAATCAGACAGGTGCTACCCCATTGTGTACGGATGTAGGATAAAAAACAATATATTCCTCTATTGGTAGTGTCTATTGGGGTTTATCATTCACAGGTTGCTCCTATTTTCTAATATTTTTTTAAGCAGTCTGAAACCACAGAAGGAATATATTGATTATAGGATACTTTGTTATCGTTACATGGATATATATTTTTGGTACATTATAAATATTGGGGCAGGCATGTTATTGACAAAGGCTGTACTTTGGAGTATTTAGCAGTATATTGCCTTCTTAAATCCTATTATCTGTCGTTTCTGGTAAATTTGCTTATCTGTATTCGGACCTTCTCTTGCATTAATATTGTTTAAATCTGGCTGATGAGCTACAATCTCAATTTCTCAGCTTTCGCTACATTGAATAGGCAATGCATTCATTCTCCTTTACTTACGTTCCACTATCTTAAAGTGCTTCCCACTTATCTATTTGTGGCACCTGGCCTTTGTGCCAGTGTAGGAACCATATATTGATTGACATGTCCCATCTCTCTTGTAGCTGTCTTTTACTAGCTCTTCTGTTTGAATTGGCAAGTCTCCTTATTTAAAAGATATAGGGAAATGTTGTAACAGAAACCATCAACTGTTAACTCATGGAATTTACTTCTGAGGAAAAAACGTTTTTCTCTTTGCCCAAATTACCTGTATTTGTTTTAAGAGTATATTGTGCTTTTGATTTGAATTCTCATGTTTGCTTTCATCAAATACTGCTTTGTTAAGCATGTATTGCACTGATACTGTGAATTCGATAATGATGTTTGTTGTCATTGGACCATGAATAATGCTCTGAAAATTCCCTGCATTGTGTTTTTTGGTTTATTGAATCAAGTGCTTATTTTCAAGTCATTCCACCTTTTTTCTATTAAAAAATAAACAGATGAGAAGTGTGAGGGTGTTGGTTCATCTGAGGAGGATCAAGATAATAGTGGTGGAGAAACCGAAGTAGCGGAATTTGATCCGCGTGTTGAAGATCAAGAACTGAAGAACCAACTATTGAGGAAATATAGTGGTTATTTAAGTAGTCTCAGGCAAGAACTCTCCAAGAAAAAGAAGAAAGGGAAACTGCCAAAAGAAGCTAGACAGAAATTGCATAGTTGGTGGGAGTTGCACTACAAATGGCCGTACCCCTCGGTATGTATTTCTAAGCTGAATCGTTATCTTTAACACCTGCTATAATTGACAAGATATTGGAATTTCCACTTGACATTTTAGTTTTTCATATTGGATTGCTAACAAAACCGGGTACTAATCCCATAGGAATCAGAGAAGGCGGCACTGGCTGAATCAACAGGTTTGGAGCAGAAACAAATTAATAATTGGTTCATAAATCAAAGGAAGCGTCACTGGAAACCCTCTGAAGACATGCAATTCATGGTGATGGATGGTCTGCATCCACAAAATGCAGCTCTATATATGGATGGTCGCTTCATGGGTGATGGTTCTTATAGTTTGGGCCCGTGATAATCTGCACTACAGCTTTATAAATTACCTGGCCTAGGCAGTACTATATATAGTGTTTGTTTCAGTTAAGGTGTAACTTCACCGCTGTCTCAATGTGTAAGTGTATATTGAGAAAGTTGGAAAACTTTGGAGCGGCTACTTATGATATTCCTTTCGTACAATGGAATCCTCGACTTGCCGACAAGTAAAGGGGTTACCGACATCGTGAGCTTGTCACCTTTCTATGGTTGTCATGTTAGCCGTTGTCTAATTTGGGTAATTAAGAGTCTTGCTCCAACTGTATTTATTATGAAAACTAAGAGTTTGAACCAAATTGACCCTGAATTTATCTAGCTGTCTAGTTAGGTTTTGAGTGCGTTTCCTTTGGCCTCTGTATTATTCAAAAGATGTAGCAAAAACTGCAACAAAATACAGACTATAGGAAACCATTAAAGGATTTCCCACTTAAGACATAGCTTCATATTCATCATATTCAACCTATTAATGATGCAACCATGCAATTTAGAACATACAGATCCCCTAATAAGCTCATACAAAGTATCAATTGAACGAGTAAACCCCCTAAATTGCCTATAATTATGCTCATCCCAGACATAATACAGGAACTCAATCCAAGCAAACTTTTTTTTAAGGTATTCAAGCAAACTTTAGAATACACAAAACAAGGGACTTTCCCTTCAAGTTATCTACCACCCAAGCCAAAGTATCCTCCTAGCAAAGAACTATAAGGCTCCAAACACTACAAGAAAAAGGATAATCACAAAAGAGATGCCCGAACACCATATAAACGACAACTTTTATTCGAGTTTATCCCATACAAATGAACCTATCTTTGGTTGACAATCTATCCAAAATGACCATCCAAACAATAATGGAGAATTTTGGAATATGTAAGGGAAATCAAATCAAATTCTCATATTGCACATTCTCCTTCTTATACCTAATTTCCCCCATATCATACCACATTGACCTCCTTTCAATCAACCACAGTTACAAATAAATTTTTAATCTCATTTCTTAAATTCAATAGCTTCTTTAGGATTCAATAAAAATGAGGTTTACAATAAGCAGACAAAAATCCTCCCCTTCAAAGTATACTCCTTCACTTAGGCCATCCAGAGAAAGCCCTCCCCTGCCAAAATACTTTTAACCATAAATAAATAGTAGGATCTATTCCAACAAGATAAATTTCTAATCCCTAGATTCCCTCTGATTTCAAAGAGAATATATGTTGTCAATTAACCCTAGCTCCTTTAGTTGGTATATCATTGTCCTTCAAAAAGAAACACATGCACAATTGCTCAATCCTCCGAATTACAACATTAGGTAAAATCAATTGTTTATATAAAAAATTGGGGATACTAAACAGAACAGTTTCAATAAGATGCAGTCTACCATCATAACTAAGACTCTGTCTAGACCACAACCCAAACTTACTTCTAATCTTCTATAATAAGGGAAATAATCCCTTTTAGTCAATTTTCTAGTTACTAGAGGTACACCAAGGTATTTCAGTGGTAATTTGTCTATCTTGAAACTAATAGCAACATATATTCTGTCTAGAAAATCATCATCCACATCACAAACAAATAGATCAATTTTTGCAACATTTAGTTTCAACCCTATCGTCGATAGAGACCATTAGATTTTCTAAGCTAAACTAGACCAATTCTCAAGGGTATTGGGCTTAGGTTAACCCAATAGGCTAAGGATAGTGGTGTTTTTTAAAAATGAGTTAATGGGAGAATGACTAAAAGTGTAGTTTACCCGTAGCTTGTTTTAAAGGTTAAAAAACCCCTTATCTCCCTTATTTTTCAGGTGAGTCATTCCCCAAAAATATATTCCCATTTTATTCTTCTCCAAACTCTTCTTCCTCATTTCTTTTCCTTAGCCAATATCAAGTTTTAAGGAATTTCAAGCTTAGTTTGAATCAACCAAGGTAAGAGTCTTATTCTCCTTCCCTCAAGCTTCATTTCAAGCTCTTAATCTTAGGTTTTGGTTAAGATTTATGAAATTAGTTTTTATGGGTTTTAATGAACCAAGTGATTCAAGCCATTTTAGGAAAGGATTTGAGTTATAGGTAATGTATTTAAGTTTATCTAGCCTCTAGTTGAATAAATAACTCATTTTTATACCTTGTAGTTAAAGAGGTTGAAGAGAGTTCAAAAGCCAAGGGTAAAAAATGTGGATTCATAGTTGTTTGAGAGGGGTTTTAGCATCCAAAGAATTCAGGTAACATACTATTAGCTTTTCCATACCAGTTGTAGGAACATTAGACATAAGTTTAACTTGAAAGTTGAGTATGAGCATGTTAATTAGCCTTCCATGGTAGATTTTATATTTAATGTTTTCAGCATGTTTCTAAGCCTTAATTATGCTCCCTTAATATCACATAAGACTTTAAGAATGTTTGGGGACCTCACTATGGTCTTTGGGTTTGAAAAATAGAGGTTCTCGTGCTTATTTTATGACTTGTGTAAGTAAAGTATCGATACTATAGGGTTAATATCGATACTTGTTCTCCATTTATGTGTAAAACCGTGTTTTCTGGGCAAGAGTATTGAAACTTTGAGTCATAGTTTTGAAACTCCCAGAAAGTATCGAAACTAGATAGAAAAGAATATTTAAAAGTAACAGTACTTATATAAAGTATCGAAACTTTTGCAGGAGTATCGATACTCTTGGCTAATATCAATACTTTCAGTCTGTTTTGGGCAAAAAGGTCAGTTTTTGAGGGATTTAAACACGACGTACCCCCAACACTTATTTATATCACCAAATAAGACTACAAGTGAGAACATAATTGATGTTTAATTCAACCGTAGAAACTAAATAATTAGGGAAAATAAAACTAGCCTTGTTTGATGCTCAGGAAACGATTTAGACACCCGAGTTCCTTTATAAAAGCTAGTGGAGTCAAAAGTATAGTTACAGTTCGGATATATCTTTAGGCATGGCGTAAGGCCCTGAAAACCGACTAAGGTCGAGGCCTAACACTCGCAAGGGGTGGGTTAGTTAGGGATATGGTGTATAATGCAGAACTTCGAGGGTCATATCCTAATAGACTAGAGGGGTGTGTGAGCTCCAAGATACATTAATCCTTCAGTCGCACTATGATGTCTACAGTAGCGTAGAGAGCGAATATCACAAGGATATTCACTAAACATATCAGATCAGTAGACTTGATAGCTAGCCTTTTAATGATATGCAGTTAGTATGTTTTAGCTATTAGTGTGCCGCTGAGCTAGTTAGCTCAGCCTTCGGATTGTTTCTGTGGGCAGGTTAGTAGATCCAGCAGGTGAGGAGCAGTAGATAGACCAAAACCCAATTCAGACAAGTGCATATTCAGAGTACGTCTCAACATTTTTGAAAGGGCGTGTATATTTGTAAATTTTATTGTCCAGTTGAGTCGTAGTTTCGATAGAGTGGTCTGTATTATTTTTATAAAGTGTAAATATTTTAATTTGGAGCTCCTCAGTGTAAATATTTTATTTATTCTTCAATTTATTTTACATTTTTTATATTTAAAGAAAGTAAGAAAAAGTTGGTCAACCACTTTGATGGTTCTGTGAAGTACCTTAAATCGGTCTACTGTGTGTCGTACTAGTCTAGGGCGTTACAAACAAAGATTCTAAAAGAAGTGACACAAGCCTTTATCCACCCTCTAAAAACCTTAGGCAACCCCGTAACAACAGACAACATGAACATTCAACAAGAAATCCCAATTAACAAAGTCAAAGATCTTCTACAAATTAATTTTGATAGCACACCTAAGGGGGAGAGATTTCTGAAAATAACTTTTAACTAACTTTTATGTAAGTAAAATGTTGTCCACGATTCTTCCCTTGATAAAAGGATTTTGGTTAGTAAAATTTGGAAATACTATATTGTATTGTTTGTCAACATTACTTGGCACTAATAATGTAATAACATTTTCATTATAGAAAATAAAGAATTTTTATAGTATCCAATTCAGAATAAGAAAATGAGTATAGATAATCATTTGATTAACAAATCTCTTATTACTTGTACAAATAATTTTAATTTGAAAGTAAAACAAATGATATGAAAGAGATGTGATTTTTTTTTGAAAAATGGTTACTTTGTATTAGAAATCACAAAGTACACCCCAAGGACCTCATTAAAAACCTCTCTAATCCTAATTAGAGGAAAAATAGTAAACCTTAGGATGGAAGAAGGTCCAACATGAACCCATGAACAACAAGACCAACAGCCTGGAACACACCACTAAAACAACCCGAAACACAAACTACAACAATGTAGCTACACACTACCGCTGAATGAAACACAAAGAAGAACTACACACATCCAAAACAACGAACAAAACCATGATACAACCTCCAAGACATAAGACAGATGAGCATATGCCTATCAAAGGTTGTTATACTATGATCTGAGCCCTAACAGCATCAACCAAACAGTAAAGAAGCGAGACTACGAACAACTCTAAAACACTTGAATCCATCGAGGGCCATAGCGAAACAGCGGAAAAGATCTCTAGAAGCTCTGCCCTAACAGGAACATTCTACTAACGCAGAAAACTCACCCACTATATAACACCTAGAGCACAAAGTGCTCCAAACTAAAATCACATTATCTTCCAAAACAAGAAAGCAAAGCCAAGATCCTCACCCACGCGAAGCGTTGCCCTCGCTTCAATGTTCTAACTCCGTCCGATTAGCAGCGAAATCTGTTGCAGACAAACCACGATCAGCCACAACCCTACTATCAACTTGCCTTGACTACTGTCTCCTCAAAATCTTCTTCTTTCTATTGAGCATACACTTTTATTACCAATCTCAACTTGCCTTGACTACTACCTCCTCAAAATATATAATTATCTATCATTTTAACATTAAATATAAAAAATAGGATAAAATATACAAATAGTCCTATAACTATATGGTGTTGTTTTGTTGAGTCCCTTGACTATCCAAAGTTATAAAATGATCCCCTGATTATAGTATGTTTCATTGTTGAGTCCCTTGACTATTAAAAGTTTTAAAATGATCATCTAATTGTTCATTATGTTCTAAACTCATCCTTTCTCGATAAAAATTTATCAATAGTCTGAGTTGGATGTTAATATGATGTATGAGATATGATAGTTGTTTGAGATTGTAAGATTATATTTTATCATATATCATACAACATATTAATATTAAACTCATATTGTCATCAATTTGTTATCTGAAAAAGGATGAATTTGGAACATAATAAATAGTCGGGGTGGCTATTTTGTAACTTTTAATAGTTGGGGACTCAACAAAGAAATATCATATAGCCGAGGGACCATTTTGTAACTTTTGATAGGCTAGAGGTTCAACAAAGAAACATCTTATAGTCGATGGATATTTTGTACGTGTTAAAACAATTAAACAAGACAAAAAAATCGAAGAAATGATAAAAGTTACAAAAAGTTACAAACAATTTAATTTTTATAATTATATTTGATTTCGTTTTTCAGAAAAATAATGAAAAAAATAATATATATATATATATACTTAAAAAAGCTTTCAGATTATTTTCGTATTGATTAATACTGCTATCATTTTTATGAACCGAATTTTCTTTTTCTCTATCCAAGTAGTTCTAAATAGTTGGTGAAATATAAACTGTAGTTGAACGATATCTAGGGATGGCAATGGGTCGGGTCGGGTCGGGTTTTTGGGCCACCCGACCTAAGAAGAAATGGTTTTTCACCTGTGACCCGACCCGACCCGACGAAATTAAGGTTTCACCCGACCCGACCCGACCCGAATATATGACTTAGAAACCCAACCCGACCCGACCCGACCCGAAATAATAATAATAAAAATTTTATTCAATGAAAACAGTGACTTAATTGAAAAAAATTATATATGGAGGGACATTATTGTAATTATCTCTAAATATATAGGATAAAATTATATATATATTTCGGGTCGGGTCGGATTTTTTCACCCTAAACCCGACCCGACCCGACCCGAACAGTACATTTAAAAAAACCCGACCCGAACCCGAAATTTTTTTAAAAAAATCCGACCCGATCGGGTCGGGTCGGAACCCGTCGGATTCGGGTTGAGTTGCCATCCCTAACTATATCCATCTTAATTACTCTTATGAAAATGAATTTAGATCCCAACTTCAATTATTTAATGAATGACCCTACAAGTAGACTAACTAAAGCACCAAATTTCTCACGATTAATACTTATTTTGACTTGTGGGCAAAAGTAACAAAAAGAAATTGCTTGATGTATTTGCTATTAGATTTTATATTCAATTTAAACAACTCTTTCTCTATATCTAAAATTAAAACTTATTTTTACCATTATAATATAATAAAAAATTTGTTAAAACTTATTGCAAATAATATAACAAGTTTATTTCCACACGTATCGTCCTAAACAATGGTATTAATCGTTGATTGGCATGAAGTAATGGGCATTAATGAGATGCTCTCTACCTCAACCAACCGAAAAATGCTTTTTTACCACAACAGAAACCAATCTTTAACTATCAAAATTCAATGAATTTGCCGCATCGTTCAAAAAAATGATTAATTAATCTTAATCCTGTGTTCACTTTTAAGGAAAAATAAACTGGACCTGTCTGCAAGATTGCTGCAGGACATGGTTTGAATGAACATTTGTTTTTTGCTTGATTTCCAGAGACAAACAAAGGAATGATATTAGTATATTACTATAATTTATTTCGATAAATATTAGTAATAATTAGTTGATCTGTCACTTCACTTGTTCAATCAAATTATGTAAAAAATGAACCATTTTTTTGACTATTCGATGTAGTGTATATACTATAATATTTAATATTTTCATATGGTATCCATATTTGTGGAAAAAGAAATCATACACCAACTCACTTGGTAACTTGCTTCAGGGTGACATGACAGGAACAACTCATTCAAAATGATGATTTGACTGGCGAAAGACAAGCACCAATAATCCACAACCCTACTGCACATCATCATCATCTCTATACTCCCCCTTTATTTTTACTATAATCATTGCTGGATTATTTTCAAACTTAAGATAGTGTAAAGATCTATTAAGACAAAATACTTTCAAATTTATTTACATAATACATACAATGTTGATTTAATATATTATTTAAAGATATAATATTTTTACTATAATCATTGCTGGATTATTTTCAAACTTAAGATAGTGTAAAGATCTATTAAGACAAAATACTTTCAAATTTATTTACATAATACATACAATGTTTTTTTTTAAGGATGATACTTTTTATTATAAGCTAATGCAAAGTAAATTATCTCAAAGTCATCGTTAAAAAATCTCTTTAACTTTAAATGGAAGAAAAAAAAGTGACCTAAAAGTAGAAGAGATCATATACAATAAGCACTTACATCACGAAAATCATACCCCAAACCACAACAAACCCACACAAACACACGTACAGTCCAAACAACTTAAAGAAATAAGAACAGAAAGGACAACTCATACTAAACTACAAACCGAACATCATCGATGAGGAGTGTCTTAACAGCAGCAAGAACCAGATTCACTCAACACATACGCATAATCCTTAGGGTGTGTTTGGTTGGGGAATGTGAGATTTTCATGGGAATAGAATCCACATTCCCCCGTTTGGTTGGCCGGGATGTTATTCCCGGTAATCTTACATTACTAGTAGTGGATTTTTTTGGGGTATATTACCGGGAATATCATTACCTTCCATTCGTTAGGTATTGTTGGATTACCGACGTTTTGGACTAAAATGCCCTTAAATTTTTTTTCTTTCAAAAATATTCTTATTTTGTCATTGAATAATAAAAATTCTATGAAGGTTAAATTATAAATTTATCCTTAAACTATTTTAGATTTACAAAAAAAAGTTTATAATTAAAAATTTATATAAAGTTCAGGGTTAAAATAAAATTTTACCCTTTCATTAAATATTTTTATATTTTCAATTTTATAAAAAAAATTATATAAATTTTATGAATTTAATTTTTTTAAAGAAAATATATAAATATTTTCCAACTTGTTAAAAAAATATATTATAAGGACAACTTGGTTAAATATACATTCCAATAATCTTTTATTCTTTTAACCAAACACGGTAATCTTATATTCCTGCTAAACCAACCAAACACAAAATATAACATTCCCAGTAATCTTATTTCCTAATCATCTTTTATTCCCACTGATAATCTTACATTCTGTGAACTAAACACACCCTCAGTAATATCACCCAATCCCAACAGCCTCTAAAAAGATAAAAGAACCACACCACATGCAGAACGAACCATGCGCATCACCCATAGCGGACTTTCAGGGAATCTGAGATCTGCATCTCATACACATACGCATTGACATCGAAAGTATCACACAATTCCAGCTCAAACCCCACAAGCGCCATAAAAAACAACCTCCAACACATTAAAATGCTACTCCTCTGGTCAACCAAAAAACATGCGCAGCAACCCCATTACACACTGTCGGAGAATCCACTTCATCAGCCCATACCTCTTCGGAACAAGGACCATCACCTTCTACCTCAACACCTGAATGCCACGTACCACTACTAGAATACGAACCAACAGAAAATAATTGATGTTCTACCTAAACGACCTTCAAATGATGCGCATGGATAAAAAAGAACGAAACAACGAGGACCAGTGAGATCAACCATCACCAAATGAACCAGCAACAAACCCTGAACACAACAGGAACACGCATCAACAACAAGAAAATTGCCCATCAAGATACAGTATGGGCACAACAAAAACCATCGCCGACAACCTCTTTAAACCCACTAAAAGAAATACATGCGGGCAGCAGCATGAAAGAAATCCAACACCACTCCACTAAAATATGCTTCAATGAACTAACAACAAAAACACTGCCTCAAATCCAACAACTCTAAGGGAACCCTCCTGCAACCTAGAGGGCAACTCAACACCGACAAACTGCTGATATCTCTGCTCCATCACCGGCCCAAGGCCATCACTGAACTCTCTATCTTCTACAAGAATCTCCGAAGGAAAAAAGATGGAAAAACCCTATCATAAAATATAACAGAAACAAAATTTCGGTACCACTAAAACGCACTGTACAAACAAAAAACAATGTGGCATCCTCAAAACGGACACTAATACTTGATCCTTCAAGGCAAGAAAGAACAATACTTTACAAGATCCCATATCGACAACACCAATATCGACTTCAGACAACTCTACTAATCCAACACTAAATATGCTCCATAGCTCCAAGAAACCGTAAAACCACCACTACAGTCGAAACTACTAAACTAAAGGGCTGAAAAGCTGCTACCAGGACCTGAAATCTACCACCTACGAACGTACCGACCGCCCAAAACAACCAAGAAACACTTGGATACTCTAAAAGCCGGCATCCACAACCTATTCACCTAAAAGCCAGAAACATAACTGATGCTTATTGTTTCCGAGAAGAAAACAAGAAAAAACTTAAAACAGAAACTCTCCATCAACCTCCCATCTACCCCCAGGACCGCAAAACAGGCTTCATGCTTGCTTCAGAACCTCACAAACACAAGAAAAGATCCAACACAGAAACTCCTCCTGCTTCTAAAAGCAAAGAACACGTATGGCGCTGAAACCAAACTCCAAGAACGCTTCCATAATAGAAGACGGTTGTATCCTCTTACAACCGTTACTGACAGGACAACAATATTCATCTTGAAGGAGGCGAAACAGTTAGCAATCAACCATGGCAGCAGAGGCAGATGGGAGAAACAAAGCTACGTTGATTTAATATATTATTTAAAGATCTAATATTTTGTATTATTGTGTTAATTAATAGTTGCTATTAAATATATATTTTATTAATCATGATGTTTATTAAATTAATTTTTAATGTAATTATGTCAAACAATACTTAAAAAAATTAATATTGACATCAGCGGAAATATTAAATGTAAATAATAATATAAAAATATTTGTTTATATTGTTCAGATTAAATAACGATTCCATTTATGTGAAGTCTTGTTCAGAGTTAAATTTATTTTAATAGTTTTAATGTAAGAGATACAAATCTTTAATTAAACATCGATACAGATACAATAAAAGTCCTAAAAATAACAAATGATTAAAATTTTAACTGAAAATAGACACAAGCAACTTTTAAGTAGACGTCACGTATTTTATAAGACCTTTAAACACAAATCTTCTTTAATTATATCACTGTAATTGCTGTAAAATTTATCTCATAAAATGAATTATTAAATATTTATTTTTAAATAAAAAATCTTCTATAATTTTTTTGTCCAACAAGTAAACTTCATAAATCAAATTTGATTTTATCGAGCAATGTTCATCGAGAATAAATTCTAGGGTAAAGTATAGTAATGGTCACTGAATATTTCTGAAGCTTGCATTTAGGTCCCCTAACTTTTAAAGCTTGCAATACAGTCCCCTAATATTTATTCCGTTTGCAATATGGTCCCCCAACTTAAATCACTGTTAGAAAATTAGGGTAAATTATATAAACGGTCATTGAACTTTTCAGGCACTTGAATTTAGGACCCCAACTTTTAAAACTTACAAAACAGTCCCCCAATAATTTTATTTTCTTATTAAATATAGATGTATAGAAAATATAAATGATTCAATTTATATTTAATGTATGAATCATTTTATTTTGATATATTTTATTTTCTTGTATAACTAGTATTTAAAATGTTTATATTTTAATCAAAATATTTCAATATACGAATAAAAAATATATTTATATAAATGTATATTATATTTAGATGTATAAATAAAAATATATTCATATATTAATGTATGAATCATTTATATTTTTGAATATTTTTTTAATAAAAAATTAAAATTATTAATTATATTAGAAATACTCAACTTAAGATATATATATAATCATGAATTATAAATATGAAAAAAATTATTATAAATTTAGTTTAAAAATATAATCTTAAATTTATTCTTTTAAAATATTGTATCAACTAATGTTAAAAAAATATATTAAATCTATCAAAAATTTATCAAATATATATTTTATTGTAAAAAAATATAATATTTTCCCATCATTTATTGCTTTCAAATTTTTGCCGAAGTTCAAATCTCATTATTTCCATTTCCATTATATTCTTTTTTCTGGCATTGGGTCATACTATTAGATATGTATTTGTATATCTTAACACAAACAATGGGAGTGGCTCCACCTTATCTTCATTGCATGACTCAGGTTTGAGTTTGCCCAAGACCCAAATTTTACTTCTTGTAACTTAATCTTCTAATTAGGTGGTGACATGTGTCACCATAACATATATCATGATCATGTGTTAACACATGTCAGATCCTGGTTAAATGATTAATTATTAAATTTTAATTTAGGACAATTGATAGCATATAAATAATTAGGTGGTGACATGTGTCACCAATGACACGTGTCATGATCATGTGCTAACACATGTCAGATCCTAATTAAACACAAATGGTGAGTGGCTCCACCTTGTATCTTTCATTTGCATGACTCAGGTTTGAGTTTGCCCAAGACCCAAATTTTACTTCTTTGTAACTTAATTTTCTTCTAATTAGGTGGTGACATGTGTCACCAATAACATATATCATGATCATGTGTTAACACATGTCAGATCCTGGTTAAATGATTAATTATTAAATTTTATTTAATTTAGGACCAAATTGATAGCATATAAATAATTAGGTGGTGACATGTGTCACCAATGACACGTGTCATGATCATGTGCTAACACATGTCAGATCCTAATTAAATGATTAATTTATTAAATTCTATTTAATTTAGGACCAAATTGATTATATAAATAATAAAGACTGAATGTATAATAATGTCAATTCCTTTTAACTGCCACTTCATCATTTGTATCAATTGGTAACGACTAGTGGCTTAGTTGAAACAGTTAAATAATTATGTTGTATGATTGATAAATTTAAAAAATCGATGACAAAAGTAAAAAGGGCTAGATAGTTAAGTTGTCAACCTAGTAGTTTACACTTTTATTTATACGTCAAAATAACATTTTATAAATTTAAAATTCGAATTATTTTAAACCTCTTCTATATCCTAACTACTTTTTTAATTAAAAAATTTCTTCAACAGATAAGAATTATACTATTATATTTATATAAAAAATACGTATCACATGAAATAAGATGAAATTAAATAATAATAAATCTGACATAATTGAATTTAATTGAATTATTTTAGAATTTAGGGTTTAGAATGAAATTGAATTACTTTGGAAATTGGGGTTTAGAATGAAATTGAGGACTGTTTTGCAAGTTTTAAAAGTTGGGGGACCTAAATTCAAGTGTCTGAAAAGTTCAATAACCTTTTATATAATTTACCCTAATTTCTAACGGTGGTTTAAGTTGGGGGACCATATTGCAAACGGAATAAATGTTGGGGGACTGTATTGCAAGTTTTAAAAGTTGGGGGACCTAAATGCAAGCTTCAGAAATGTTCAGTGACCATTACTATACTTTACCCTAAATTCTATTATCAATATATATATCTTTAAGAAGAATCATGTGGTATTTTAATCTAATTGAGTTAAAAGTCTAAAGTTTTTTATTTCTAAATTAATTAAATTTATACAAAATAAAATTTAGATTTATCTTCAAAATTTATTATTCAATATTAAATCCGGATCCGGTTAATACATTTACCCCTGAATACTTCCTCAACCATTAATAAGAAGAAGAAAAAAACAATTACACAAATAATTAACGATAACCATATTATTAATTAATGATGTTAGAAAAGCGTTGTGCGTATTATTTATTTATATTCTAAAATATGAACTAAATACTCATAACAAAAGAATAACTGAATTGATTTTTATAATTTATTAACGTGCATCTTGTGTGTGTCTAGTGTTGCTTCGTAGTGGGGGAAAAGTTTAGTACTGAAGTTGCATGGTAGAAACAGTTGATGGAAAGAAAATGACGGTGATGAAGCAAATATTTTGGCAGGGCAAAGGCAGGAGGTGCATAGGGAAGAAGCAAAGGGAACGGCACCGTGACTGAATTCAGCCAACGACAAATGAATACGGGGTGGGTGGAACCCTTCAATTTCACCTGCAAGGTTTCTGTTTGGGGTTTAGACATGTCCAATCCCTCTTCGGAAAGCTTTTAATAAATAAGCAAAGCAATACTAGAAACCAAATTGACAGCTTCTTCTGTCTTCATCATATTGGCCCCTCCCCCTCAACCTTTCTTTTTTATCTGTATAGCGCGCGACTATCGGGGGGAAAAGAGGCTGTTTTTATGGCCTGTGGGACTCTTTGTCTCTCACTGTCCTTACATTACCTCGTTGCAGACAGCCAAACAAAGCTCTTCCAGTTTCAGTTTAGTTTTTTTTTTTTGGGACCGGCGTGTGCTTTGCTGCCAAATGGCGACGAAAAACAGACCAATCAATCTGGGTTAGGGGCCCTTTTCACTGTTAACCGTTGAAAATAACAATTGTATACGGATTTTCTATCGTCTTATCTTCGTCTCCCTAATCTACCTTATTTCCTTTGATGTCATCAAAAGAGGGTAAAATCTTTGATTTTTCTAACTAATAATTTGGAATCATGAGACTGTTTATTTCCTTCTTTAATGATATGTTTGTATATGATTCTATGGGAATTTAAAAACATTAAACTTTTGTATACGGGGAAAATTTTTTTAAGTTTAAAGAAATATTAAACTTAAATGTCAACTCAAGCAATACAAGGGAACAAATTATTAAGTTGGGGGGAGGGGATTACATGAACCGTTTTTTAATTATAATGGAGATTTTGTAGTGCATAAAAATGATAACAAATGAGAGGACTTGATGATCATGACATTTAATTTCTTCGTCGACTTTGTATGCAGCTACAGAGAAACCATAAAAACTCCATTGATACGGTAAGGCTAATTGTCAAGACCAATTGTTGCTACATCATGAATGCATGGTATGACTATGGCATAGCCCAAAAGGGGAAAAATTGGATATTCTTAAGGAGTTAATAAAGTTTAATATTTTGTGTACCAGTCTTAAATTTCAAAATCTTACAAATAAAATTGTAAAGTGATGTTTCATCTATTTTTCACTTTTTAAAAGCATTAAAAGTGGGTCATCTTTGGTATGTTAGTTTTCTAACTTCATTAGCTATCATATGTTTTCATTGTATTTTTTAGATTAAATTATGATTATAGTGGAGATTTATAGTTTTAGGGACATCAACTGAAGGAAAGGAAAGGCCTGTTGACAAAGGAATATTTCCGTGCTGAGATGCTTCAAGTTAAATGACGAATGTTCATCAGATTGACTTGAGAGAATCGATCTTTTAACAAGTATTATTTATTTGTTTATTCTAACATTTTGACTGTAGAAATCAATTCATTTATTTGGAAAACAATTAACAGGTAATTTATTTTTATTTTGTTTTCAGTAGAGGTTTGTTATATAACATACAGGGTCAACGATTAACATTTTCAAGGTTCAACGTAAAAATTTAATATACAAACTCGTCATTTTTAATTTTTTTTTCTTGTCCTCTTAGTTCCAAGGCTTAGCCTTGTCTAATTCGGACCGACCCGCTCCACACACACCTAGTTTTGGTGGGTGAGTCTCCTAATAGAAATTTTTTACATATACAAAGACTCAAAATCGAGACATTACTTAAGCGATATCAAACTGCTTACCACTTGAACCAATCCCTGTTGATAACTCACCATTTTAATTTAAATGATTAATTTTGTAAAAAGAAAATCATGTTTTGGTTTTTATACTTTCATTTTCTTTTATTTTAATCTTAAAATTGAAAAGAAATGGAGCAAAGTCATCCTGAAAGAAGGATAATTTTGGCCAAAATTATCATACCTTCGTGCCAACTTCATCAAACATTGTAGCATCCGCACTAATTCGTTAAATAGCACCATACCAAATCCATTTTCTTAATTTTCCCCTGACTACAATATTTCACAAATTTTACTAGAAAATTATTATTATTTTTTAGTTTTTTTGTTATTTTTTTAAAGCTTATGTTTTTTATTATTTATAATATTCAAAGGATTTGAAAATTAAAATTCATCGATCAATGTTTTTACTAATCGGGGTAAGTATAAAGTTATTTTTGTTCAAAAATAACTTTTAACTATTTAATATTGAACATTCATATTGACATTGATTAATATTGATGTATATAATATTTAAAAAAAAATAGAAAGTGCGTAAATCATTTTAAAATCAAATAAGAGATTGATAAATTTGATGATATTAGTATTTGTTAAAAATGAACATTAAAAAAATCACGATTCAATATGTTGTAGTGTGCTTGCAAAGCATTTCCATAGGCTCATTTAATTAAAAAAAATATTTTTAGCACAAACTAAATTATTTTAATGATTAAAGAAATTGTAGTTATTCATAGATATATCAAGTTCGAGCATCAACGACTGTAATATATGTAATTTAGCGTTAATTCTCAAATAGTTGAGAGTAGTTAAAATCGATACTATTTTGTAATCGTATTAACTTAATAAAAAAAAATAATTTATAAATAAAACTAAGAGAATAGTTATTTTTTTTTATAAATTTAGGATGTATATAGGCGCGAACCAAACAGTTTCAGTGGTAAAATAATTATTTTTATTTTTTTAAGTGTTAGGTTCTAATTTTAAGAGCGTATGAGAAGATATTTATTAAAAAAAATTAATTATTTAATAATAAATACTCCTACCTTTAACATATATTGTATTATATATGTTAAAACTTAAAAACCTAAATAACTGGTTCGTGGAGTTTCCACAAACCGTTTTCAACTCATCCCTATAAGGATTGTCAATCTGGGAAAAAAGAGGCAAACCAACTAAAATATCAAGCGAGTATATCGGTACGTCCTTAAGAAAAGAAGTGCAATAATAATACCAATATAAAAGAAAGAAAACAAATAAAATATGGAAATTCAATCGCCTTATCTCGTGGTGGTGCCTTTGTCTGCCTTTATTATTTTTCAAATATTTCTTTTTCTTTCGACAAAGAAGGTCTTGTCAACCACCCTATGCCACGCAGTCGCTTGCGGGTTCCGGTTTAAACTTTCTTTTCTTCCACCTTCGTTTAGATCAACTAAAAAAACTCTTTATTCTGTCTTCCTTGTTTTGTTGGGATACCCTTTTTGATCCTCTCTTGATAAGTGCAATTGCTGTTGCAATTCCCTTGACTTAAAACTACAAAGAATTTCAATATGTTTCTCATTAATCCAAAGTTTCAAGTCTACTCGATTTGATATGGAAAATGAAAACTTTTTGCAGGAAATGATCAACAGGTGTTAGCTATCTTGTTTTAGGGTTTCTATGCATTTACACTGCATCGTTTTAGGGTTTTCTTTGACCGTTTTTCGTCTATTGCTTTCTAGCTTAGAGAAGGTTTTACCTTTTTCTTTTCCTGCCTGTTTGGCTCACAGCTGAATTTGTTGACAAAAGAAAAAAATAAAATAATGGATGCATATAATCAGCTGAACGAGAATAGTATTCCTAGGGGGAAATTTCTTGTACGCAACTCCAGTTCTTGCACCAAATTCTTCTCCGTATGGGAGAGCGATTAGCGGCTCTAACGAGAGTAATCAGCAGACCCAGATGCCATTAATTTCTTTTCAGCTTCAATCGGGCGAGTGTTATCAATCGGAGGGAGACCAAATTGTGAAAACCGAAGCTAGTAATTCTCAACATGGTCAAAAATTTCACTACCCTTTGTTGAGAGGGCAACAAGAAGGGAACGAAAGCTCAAGTGAAGCGGAAGTAATCAAAGCCAAGATCATTGCTCATCCTCAGTACAATAACCTCCTGGAAGCTTACATGGATTGCCAGAAGGTAGGTCTCCCACAAAAGGAAGTGCATATTCTGTTAACACTAAACTTGATTTAAACTCAAAAGAGAATTCGATCGACTCGTACAGGTGGGAGCTCCACCTGGAGTAGTGGCCCGACTAGCAGCTGCTCGACAAGAGTTTGAAGCGATGCATCGATCTTCGGTGGCACCGAGAGACTTCTCGAAAGATCCGGAGCTGGATCAGTTTATGGTTATCTTGCTTCTCATTATATCACTCAAATTTTGGCACCGAACCTTCTTCTCTTTGGGTTTATGATCACTTTTGGGTTTAGCCTCAGCTACTTGTTCCATTTCACTACTTATTTTCTCTCTGTCTTGACTCAAAAGTTGTGGATCCGTAAACACAGGAAGCTTACTGTGACATGTTGGTGAAATATCGAGAGGAATTAACGAGACCCATACAAGAAGCTTTGGATTTCATGCGGAGGATCGAAGCTCAACTTAACATGCTGAGCAATACTTCCGTGCGGACCTTCAACTCCGGTACTTTTCCCCTCTTTTTCTTTCCGTTTCCCGCGCGCTTTACTTCATGAAGAAGATTTATTGCTTTGCCTAATTTTTTTTATATCTGCTTTGCCTAATGTGTAAGCCTGGAAAAGAAACCTTTTGTTAGAGTTGTTTGTAGCAGAGATGGTACTGAATATCTGCTCGTCATTTAGATTGGTAAAATAGTCTAATCTGCTAGGCCTTCTTTCGAAATTGTAGACCTGAGGCTACAACTCTCGTATTCATTTATTTGCCATTGATCAGTTTGACCCATATCACGCCTTCCAATACTGAAGAAGCACCGAAGGGGGGAAAACTAGTAAAAAAATAGATCCACAAAAACGGAGAAGAAGAGAAGACCCAACAGTAGGATAAAAACCAGCTAACCCAACGTATTTTATCAGCTAATTGGAGAAACCCTAGTTAATGACGAATCTATAATTTGATTGCAAATTTCAATTGGCTTAACGAATTTACCTGTGTTTGAAAAAAGAAGAAAGACAAAACGCTCTTGA
Source organism: Hibiscus syriacus (assembly GCF_006381635.1). NCBI lineage: Eukaryota > Viridiplantae > Streptophyta > Magnoliopsida > Malvales > Malvaceae > Hibiscus > Hibiscus syriacus. Next base: position 5,513,798 of record NW_024063513.1, read on the forward strand.
TTTTATGCTATTGCTGCTGCTGGGTGTATACAATAAAATCCATACGTTGGCTTTTCTATAATGGGTGACCTTTTCAATACCTCTGACAACCGTTCTTATTTTAGGGTTTTATTATTCCCAAAATCTGGATACTGTATTCTCTTTACTTCTGCTAAATCTGATTCCGATTCATGTGGGGTTTTGTACTTGCGTATATACATATACCTCGAGAGATGAAGGGTATCATTACTGTCTTCTTTTTCCAGTTCGTTTTTCGTTTAAAACAAGCAGTTTATATTTTTTCCCCTTCTTAATTCCTTTTTCCCCAGAAAAAAAGTTGTATAGGCTAGGAAAACTGGAGAACATAGGATGCTCTTTACGGCCTTAGAAAAAAAGTAATACTATTACTTTATAGGTAGTTTCCTTAAAGTTTTGGGTTTATCATTCAATTTAGTCCTGTTTTACAAATTTTTTAAGCTGTCTGAAACCATTACTCAAAAAAAAAAAAAAAAACCCTGTCTGAAACCACAGATTTGTCCAGGAACAGTATTTGATTAAAGGGTACTTCGTTATATTTATATACATATTTTCTCAATATATATATATCTGTTTTGATACATTGCAAGTATCGAGGAAGGGAATGTCGTTGCCAAAGGTGTACCCTGGACCTCTATATTGGCCTTTTTTTAATTGCTGGCCTTTACATTGATGTAATATTTTCTAATGATAAATGAATAAAGTTACCAATTTTGCATATAATGATGTTATTACTATTAAATAATGTTAAAGAGTAAGACTATTGCAGTACAATTGTCAATGTATTGAATGATCTTCATTACAAGCATAAAACTCTATCGGAATGGCGTAGAAGAGATCTCCCTTTATGGTAAAATTTGTGTCAGCGTTGGTTTATGAACAACATGAAGGTCTATAGAATTGATGACAATTTACGTATGAGTTGTTTTTAATAGTTGATCATTAACAAAGTGAATGAATGTGTGTTGGATTCTGATGCATAACCCTATTTCCTATCTGAATTGTTAGTATGAATTTATGCTCTTTTAATATATATGTCATACCTGCAACTGCAGGGTTTTTTTTTCAGTCTATATTTTGAATACTTTTGTCAATTTAGTTTTCAAGCTGATTTTGTCTGGTAAATTTGGTTTTAGACTCTTTCATGTCCAAGTTAAGAAGCCTGCAAAGGATTAAACCTTTCACTGCGTAATAGATTGGAAATTGCAGCTAGCTTTACCTAATACTATTTTTTATGACAGCTTTGAGCCTTTGATACCTTTACTATTGAAATTTTGAGTTTGAATGCTGATAATGGTGCTATGATTGTTTTGGTCAACTTTTGATCAAGTTACATTTGCAGTGATTCATTCATGTTGATTTCATGATCAAGTTTGGATTATTAGAACACCAACCTTTTTCAATCGTCAATAGCCCACTATTTAATGATTTTAATATTTTCTTCTTCATACAATGATCAAAGTATTTCCGACTATTGAAAAGGCAATACATTCATTCTCCTTTACTTCCGTTCCACTATCTTAAAGTGTTTCCCACTTATCTATTTGTGGCACCGGGCTTTTTTACCAGTGTAGGAACTATATATTGATTGACATGTCCCATCTCTCTAGTAGCTTACTAGGTCTTCTGTTTGAATTGGTAAGTCTCCTTATTTAAAAGATACAGGGAAATGTAGTAACAGAAACCATCAAATGTTAACTCATGGAATTTACTTTTGAGAAAAAAGCGTTTTAGTCTTTACCCAAATTACCTGTATTTATTTTAAGAGTATACTGTGCTTTTCATTTCCATTCTCATGTTTGCTTTCATCAAATACTGTTATGTTAAGTATGTATTGCACTGATACTGTGAATTCGATAATGATGTTTGTTGTCATTGGACCATGAATAATGCTCTGAAAATTCCCTGCATTTGTGTTTTTGGTTTATTGAATCAAGTGCTTATTTTCAAGTCATTCTACTTTTTTTCTTTTAAAAATGAACAGATGAGAAGTGTGAGGGTGTTGGTTCATCTGAGGAGGATCAAGACAATAGTGGTGGAGAAACCGAAGTAACTGAATTTGATCCACTTGTTGAAGATCGAGAACTGAAGAACCAACTATTGAGGAAATATAGTGGTTATTTAAGTAGTCTCAAGCAAGAGCTCTCCAAGAAAAAGAAGAAAGGGAAACTACCAAAAGAAGCTAGACAGAAATTGCTTAGTTGGTGGGAGTTGCACTACAAATGGCCATACCCCTCGGTATGTATTTCTAAGCTGAATCGTTATCTTTAACACTTGGTATAATTGACAAGATATTGGAATTTCCACTTGACATTTTAGATTTTCATATTGGATTGCTAACAAAACCGGGTACTAATCCCATAGGAATCAGAGAAGGTGGCATTGGCTGAATCAACAGGTTTGGAGCAGAAACAAATTAATAATTGGTTCATAAATCAAAGGAAGCGTCACTGGAAACCCTCTGAAGACATGCAATTCATGGTGATGGATGGTCTGCATCCACAAAATGCAGCTCTATATATGGATGGTCACTTCATGGGTGATGGTCCTTATCGTTTGGGCCCCTGATAATCTGCAATACAGCTTTTATAAATTACCTGCCCCGGCAGGACTATATATATCTAAGTAGTTGTTTAAGGTGCAGTCATAGCATATGTGATCTCTTAGTTTTCCATTGTTTCTTTTATAAATCAGCTTGCGTATTCATTGAGATGATCATGGAGGAGGAAGATTCCATTGACATCATACCAGCTTCTCAGGTTTAGGATGCCCGGCTGTGTGTACAAGCTATGGTGCTGCACTTGGTAACTTCATAGCTGTTTGAATGTGTGGTGTAAGGGGATTGGTGATAATGGAAAGTTGGACAAGTACTGTGTGGGGGCAGCACTACATGTTTAAGTGTACATACTGAGAAACTTTGGATCAGTTAAAAGTAACTCCTTGTGATATCATCGTTTAGTATAATAGAATCCTCAAGTTGCAGATTATGACGGGTTACAATCTTTTGATGATTTAACCCTTTTTTTGGACGCCATATTAATCACGTGACAAGTTTTTGGTCTCTTGTCTTTTGTATTTACTATCTTATATATTCCATGTTAGCCGTTGTGTGTGATTTGTGTAATTAAGATTTTTACTCGAAGAGCTGTATTTATAAATGTGATCGAGTTGAACTGAACTGACCATGAGTTTGTGGAGCTATCTGGTTAGTTTTAAAGTAGACTACGGGGAAAATTGAATGACCTTGATGCATATACTTTTAAGTCAAGTTTTCAAAGAGATTTTCCAGTTTCTTGTACTAAAATGCAAACCTAGCTCATAAAATAACGACAAACTATGATGCAGAAGGGATAAGTCGAATTGAATCTTTTGTTTTTATGAGAGTGGACCAAAAATATCAGGGTTTTATGGAACTGGATTCGAGTTTCATTTTTTTACTAATTTACCGCTCTTAAGAGCTTGTTCATCTAGAAATTATTTGGATACTCTCTTTTTTTTGTGTGGATAAATCGAATATTATATCTAAAGAAAAGCTGTAAACTGCAACAATCAAACTAGAGTATCTAATAAAACATGATATTCAATCCAAAAGACCCCAAATACTACAAAGAGAAGAATTCAAAGAACTGACCCTATTTAACCTTTTACCATGAAGTTTAAGTTGAACAGTAACCTTAACCAAGTTAGTAATATCCTTCTCGCTTCTAGTCACGTTGCTAAAGATCCTTCGATTCCGTTTCTCCCGAATGAGATGCACAAACGCACTCCATGCAAGTTTGAGGATAAGCATAAAAGAGGCAATCGCCTACGCAATTTCATGGTCCCACGAACAAACATGCCTCCTGCAATGACACAAGTCAAGAATCTTTTCCCAAATACCAGAAGAGAATGACATTCAAAGAAGAGATGACATCTCGACTCAACAACCACACCACAAAAAACGCATTTATCATCCACCATCAAGCCCATCCTTCGCAACACTAACCTTTTAAGGATAGCAAGCCAAACTATCACAGCGTATTTAGAAACATGAAATGGGAACCAAACAAATTTATGCCACTGCACTCTATCCTCCCTTCTCTTGAACTCAAGTCATAGTTTATTGGTTGAAACCGAAGCCCCTCGAGACAACAAATCACGTGAAGATAAAGCCTCACTTCTCAGCGCAAAAACCTTCCTATGGCTCCAGCCAAGGCTACTCTTAACCTCCAAGGATCTAGTCTTTTAAACTTATTTCAGAGTTCAATAAATCGATAAAAAATTATTTTCAGATAAGAACTGTAATATTATACTTTGTCGAATAGTGTAACATTGTTAATAATACTTGAGTTATTATTACTTCTCTTGTTTTCTATACTATGCCTTTTTATTTTCTCTTTTTTCATGAGTTTTTTTAATAATAATAATATATTTTTATGACACGTTTATTTTTTTGCTCTTGTGATACGATTCTTATAGTTTTTAATATGTTTTTCATATAGCTTTGTGGTTATTTTGGTGTTTACATAAAACAATCGTGACTTTTTTTTAAATAGTTTATCAGTGGTCATATATAATCAAATTTCTTCTTTGGTAAATTTGTTTTGTCGATATAATCATAATTGTATAGTGAAGTAGTCTATCAGATAGTTTGGTTCGCTCACCACTCTTTTTATCGTTTCATAAAACGTCTTGTTCGACAGAGACAATGAGTTTTTTTTAAGATTACTGAATTATTTTGATGTTGATTGTCATTATCAATGAAATGTTTTATTTTTTTGTATCTTTGAGTTTAATATTTTTATTTTTTTATTTTTGTATGAGTTTTTGGTGATCGTTATCTCTAATTTTCTATTTATATTTGAGTGTCTTATAATTCTAATTCACTTATCATTTTTATTAATAAAATTTAGTTATTAGTGGTAAAAAATAATCTTATATTTTATGAATAAAACACAATCACTTTATTAGAACAGTAAGAGCTGCAAGTATCACGTCCTCCACCAAGACTCAAATACCTGTAAAGGATGTGACAATGAAAGTGTAACACTTGAAAAAACGAGGTAATTTTTAGCTACTTTTTAGCTTTCAACAAAGCTTGTCAGAATAGCACTGGCATAGTAAAGGCTGTATAAACCACCAAAGTGGCGCCTTAATCAATCCCTTGTACCTTTAGATGATATGGATCACGAGTGAGGGTGTGGATAATCGTAATACTAAAAATTCTAAATTTTATATATTTTAAATAATGTTTTTTATTTTTTAAAAAATTTGTTTTCTTATTCTAAGATTTTATAGGGTAAACTACATATACGATCACATTCATTCGATTTTTATAAACTTTTACTCACTGAATTCAAAAAACATAAGATTTTATTACTTTATGATGAGTGTTCAAAATCGTTAATCTTTGCTTGTTATTTCTTCGATTTTGTGAAATTATAGTTGCTGAATTGGTCGTGTTATACTTATTTTTGTACATGTCCTTGCTTTCCAGAATTTGTGACAAAACGGGAAAATTCTGCATTTTTTTACTATTTGGTCACGGATGGAGACATGGGCACGACTCTGGGCACGACGCGGTCTGACGTGGCAGTTTCTAGAAGGTCTAGTCAGCGGCGGTTTCTATAAGACTTCATCCGCACGCCTTCTTGAAGATTGACGAGTAGAGTTGCATTAGGAGACTAGTTTAAGTTTGAATTTAAATTTAAAACAATTATCTTTTGTATTATTTTATTATTTTCTTTGATTATCCTTTAGGTTTTGAGATACTATAAATACCCACTTGAGGTAAGCCTAAACTCATCAATCAAATTACATTCTTTTTTCTCTCTCTAGTTTTATTAAAGTTCTATCTTTTTACTTTTCAAGTTTTCCCCTTTTTATTTTCAAGCTTTGTTTTTAATATGCTAAGTATGACTTTTGTCATGCTTAGCTAAACTTTTCATAAGCCGAGAGCTGTCGCGATGATTCAATTCCAACGGGAGAATTAAAACGGTCCCTTAATATCTTCGGAATATCTCTCTCAATCTCTGCGCTTATTTTTCAAAATCAAAACAGTTTTCAAAATCAAAGATTGACTTTGGTCAAGAGGTTGTTGTGATTAAATGTGTGGGAGGAAGATTCGGCTTATAGAAAGCAATTCGACTTCCTGGGAACACATTTGGCGAGATAGTTTCGCCAAGAGGGAATTGAGATCGAAATTGACGGTTATAGAAGAAACAATCCGAGTCGGACGCTACGAACTTAAACGGTAAGTGATCCACGACAATTGATGTCGTTAGAATCAATTATCGAAGCCGGAATCAAAGATTGCCTTGGGTGTTCGGTATACAAGATAAAGTCACGGGGATAGCCCTTGTAGACAAAGTAACCGACGTGAATCCCGAAGAGAAAATCTTATTCGATGATCATAAGGAAATTGAATCAAAGCGAAGCTTGAGGCGATTTTTACCATATTAATTTACAATCTTCATCATCCTATTTTTACTTTAATTGCTTTAATTTATTTACTCGTTTTTACTAATTAAATCTCATATTGTAAACCCCCCATTTTACTATTTTTCGCCTGGTTAAAAATCATTCAAACAAGGACCTATGTGCATTGATTTTCCCCAAGGCGAAACTCCATACCAGTTGAAGACCGGCCTTATTCATCTCCTCCCTACATTCCGCGGATTACCAAACGAGGATCCACACAAACATCTCAAGGAATTCCACATGGTCTGCTCGAGCATGAGACCACAAGAAGTAACCGAGGACCAAATCAAACTTAGAGTTTTTCCTTTTTCCTTAGCCGATTCGGCTAAAGAGTGGTTATTTTATCTTCCACCTAATTCTATTACTACGTGGGTTCACATGACTTGTCTTTTTCTTGACAGGTTTTTCCCTGCGGCAAAAGTAAGTGAACTACGAAGAAGAATACTAGGAATCAAACAACTTGATGGAGAGTCACTTTATGGCTACTGGAGCGGTTTAAGAAGTTATGTTCTAGTTTCCCGCAACATGGGTTAATCGAACAAACACTCCTTCAATACTTTTACGAAGGACTATCTCCCCTGGAAATGAAGATGATTGATGTAGCCAGCGGTGGAACCTTGGTGAATATGACTCCTACAAAAGCTAGGGACTTAATATCCACGATGGCCGCAAATTCCCAACAATTTCGCACAAACAATGAACCTTCTCGAATGGTTCATGAGATAAGTTCATCTTCCTTATAAAATAAAATTGACAAGTTAACTGAAGTCATAAACTCTCTTGTTGCAGGAAAGATAGGACAAAACCGATTATGTGGAATATGTGCATTACCTGATCATCTGACAGACGGTTGTCCACTGATTCAAGATAACGCAACATCTTAAGTCAATACAATCAGGGATTTTTCGGGACCTCCCCAAAGAGCTTATAATCCCTACGATAATACATACAACCCAAGATTGATGAATCATCCGAATTTCAGTTATGTTCAGAACTCAAGACCAAATCAAGGCTGTCAAGCAAGATCACCTCCATCACAACAACAGCCGCAAAAGAAATCACTAGAGTCGATTATCGAGAGGTTAACACTATCCCAGGAAAAATTCCAGAATCATACTGAAGCCCACTTACAAGAGATAGATAAGCAGATGAGCCAACTGGCTCAAACCGTAGGTCGCTTGAAATTACGAGGTAAACTTCCATCTCAAACTGAAGTAAACCAGAGGGGGAACGTCAGCGCCATCACTCTTCGGAGCGGTACAGTAGTGGCACCACCTGTTTCATCAAACGAAGCAACCCAAAAGGAGAAAAAGATTGATGATTCAGGGTCCAGAAAGAGAATAACAAAGAACAAATAGATAACCCGACGTCATCCCCCTACGACGTGCCACCGCCTTTTCCATCAAGGTTAGTTAAAAAGGACAAAAAACTGAGGAAAAGGAAATATTAGACGTACTTCGGAAGGCGGAAGTTAATATACCTCTCCTTGAAGTTATCCGGAAGGTTCCAAGGTATGCCATATTTTTAAAGGATCTCTGTACAACAAAAAGAAAACTTACCAGAGTCGAGAAACTAAGCATAGGAGCAAACATCTCAGCCGTTTTCCAACGAAAGTTACCACCTAAACTGAAGTACCAAGGTATGTTTGCAATCCCTTGTAAATTTGGTAAGGTTGAGATTAAACGAGCTATGTGTGATCTTGGTGCATCAATTAATGTAATGCCTCTATCTGTGTATAAAATGGTCACTAACGATCCTTTGAAGGACACAAAGATTTCAATACAGCTTGCCGACAGGTCAGTAATCTATCCTGAAGGACTCTTAGAGAATGTATTGGTGGAGGTAAACGACTTGATATTTCCAGTCGATTTTTATATAATCGACATGGAGAATGATCGCACGAGCACATCGTCTGATATTCTTTTGGGCGCCCTTTTTTTAGCACTGCACACACAAAAATTGACGTGAGAAGCGGAATTTTAACTATAGAATTCGACGGTGAGATCGTTAAATTTGACGTATATAAGGCAATGAGATATCCTGATAAAGTGGAAAGTTTAAATTCTGTCGATTTAATTGATCCTTTGGCTGATGAATTTCTAAAGACTACTTTTTCCTTTGATATATACAGGGAGATGGAGGGTCATGATGAAAATATGAATTATGATCATACATAATTGAATTTGATTTCTTCTAAGCCTAAAGTCTTACCTTCTGTTCTGCAGGCACCCGAAGTTGAACTTAAACAGTTGCCTGATCACTTGAAATACACCTTCCTCGGACCAAACAACATTCTGCCAGTAATCATATCAAAATGGTTATCCGAGGAGGAAGAAAAAGACTTGATCACGGTTTTGCGCCAATACAAGGAGGCTATAGGATGGACCATCGCTGACATAAAAGGTTTGAGTCCATCTACTTGTATGCATAAAATTAAAACCGAAGAAGGCGCAAAACCAACATGTGAGAGTCAACGTCGGTTGAATCTACCAACGATAGAAGTGGTAAAAAATGAGATACAAAAACTCCTAGATGCAGATATTATATATCCAATTTCGGATAGCAAATGGGTAAGTCCAGTACATGTAGTTCCTAAAAAAATAGGAGTTACTGTGGTTGAAAATTCTAAAGGAGAACTTGTACCAACACGAGTTCAGAATGGATGGAGAGTCTGCATCGATTACAGGAAGTTGAATTCTTTAACTCAGAAAGACCATTTTCCTCTTCCATTTATAGATCAAATGATAGAACGATTAGCCGGTAAATATCATTATTGTTGTCTTGATGGATTTTAAGGTTTCTTCCAGATTCCAGTAGCACTTGAAGATCAAGAAAATACAACATTCACATGCCCCTTCGGTACCTTCGCTTACCGACGTATGCCTTTCGGACTTTGCAATGCACCTTCCACATTCCAAAGATGTATGATCAGTATTTTTTCTGATTTTATTGAGAAAGGTATTGAAGTCTTCATGGATGACTTCACTGTTTACGGTAACTCATTCAAGGAATGTCTATTAAATTTGAAAAATGTGTTGCGTCGGTGCCTAGAATTTATCCTTGTTTTGAATTATGAAAAGTGTCACTTTATGGTTGATAAAGGTTTGATTCTAGGACATATTGTTTCATCTAAAGGAATTGCGGTAGATAAGGCAAAAACTGATATAATACGTTCACTTCCTTACCCCACTTCGGTGAGGGAAATTCGTTCTTTCCTTGGTCATGCAGGCTTTTACCGTAGATTCATTAAGGACTTCTCTAAAGTGGTGCAACCATTGTGCGAGCTATTAAAGAAGGATAAAATCTTCGATTTTGACCAAAAATGCCAACAATCATTCGACATATTGAAGGAAAAGTTAGTTTCGACACCGATAGTCCAACCGCCAAATTGGGACTTTCCCTTCGAAGTTATGTGTGATGCTTCGGATGGAAGTGTTGGGGCTGTGCTCGGACAAAAGATCGGGAAAAAACCTCACGTTATCGCTTATGCATCACGTACCTTGGATTCCGCATAACGGAATTATTCAACAACCGAAAAAGAATTATTCGCTATTATTTTTGCATTAGATAAATTTAGATCATATCTTCTTGGCACTAAAGTTATTGTTTTCTCTGATCATGCAGCCTTAAAGTACTTATTTAGCAAAAAAGAGGCGAAACCACGACTAATCCATTGGATCTTACTCCTCCAAGAGTTTGATTTGGAAATCAAGGATAAGAAATGATGTGAGAACTTAGTGGCTGATCACTTAAGCCGACTTTCAATCACTACAGTTGATCCTCCCATTATTGAAAAATTCCCGGAGGAAAGCTTGATGATGGCCCAGAAGTTAATACCTTGGTTTGCAGATATAGTTAATTACTTAGCTACAGGTAAATTACCATCTGAATTAACGAGAGCCGAAGTAAACCACATCAAGAGAGAATCTCGCTTCTTCATTTGGGATGACCCATATCTCTGGAAGTATTGTTCAGACTAGGTAATTTGACGATGTGTTCCCGAAAGCTAGGTAAGCTCAATTTTGATTTTTTGTCATTCATATTCGTGTGGTGGACACTTTGGACCGAAGCGAACCGCTCATAAAATTTTGGAATGCGGATTCTTTTGGCCTCATATTTTCCGTGATGCTTACTTGTTTTGCAAATCTTGTGATAATTGTCAACGTGCAGGTAATTTGAGTCGAAGAAATGAAATGCCCCTTAATCCTATACATATATGTGAAATATTTGATGTTTGGGGACTTGATTATATGGGTCCATTTGTTTCTTCTTTTGACAACTATTATATAATCCTTGCAGTTGATTATGTTTCAAAGTGGGTAGAAGCTAAAGCCACTCGAAACAACGATGCTAAAACTACTGTTCAATTTCTAAAGAATTGTATTTTTTTCTAGGTTTGCCACACCGAGAGCGATAATAAGCGACCGCGACACACACTTCATCAACCGGGTGATTGATGTGCTTATGAAAAAGCATGGAGTGAATCATAGAATTGCCACGGCCTATCATCCGCAAACGAACGGACAAGCGGAAGTTTCAAACCGAGAAATAAAGATGATTCTTGAGAAAATAGTTAAGCCAAATCGCAAGGATTGGAGCTTGAAATTAATTGACGCTTTGTGAGCTTATCGGACTGCATATAAAGGACCTATCGGCATGTCGCCATATCGCCTTGTGTTCGGTAAGTCGTGCCATTTACCTGTCGAGCTAGAACACAAGGCATATTGGGCCGTAAAACAGTGCAATATGGAGTTAGAAGCGGTTAGCGAAACACAAAAGCTACATATACAAGAGCTTGAGGAAATACGGAGAGATGCTTATGATAACGCCAAGATATATAATGACAAAACTAAAGAATTTCATGATCGAAAGATTGTTTCTAAATCTTTTTCTATCGGACAAAAAGTTCTTCTTTTTAACTCAAAATTGAAACTTTTTGCAGGTAAACTTCGATCAAAATGGAACGAACCTTATATGGTAACTGAAATATTTCCTCATAGTGCAGTCGAAATTGAAGACAATTCGGGCACTCGGTTTAAAGTAAATGGACACAGGATTAAACCGTATTATGCGAATAGCGAAGTTTGCTTGGTTGAAGATCTCAACTTAGAAGAACTTGTAGTCTGAATTAGGTTGTCGAGCTAACGACGTTAAACAAAAGCGCTTCATGGGAGGCAACCCATTGTTTTTAATTCCATTACATTTTTTTCTTTTCGATCGAGCATGTTTTATTTTATTTTATTTTTATTTTTATTTTACAGGAATCGTTTTTTTTTATTCAAACTTGAACGACGAAGATTTACGAAATTATGATTCGAACAGTGCTAATTTTGGAGACTACTGAGTAGTGAACAATCGAACAAAGCACAAAAAAATAATGCCCCAGCCATGCGCATCGTTTAATTAAACGGTGCACGTTAGCAAAACCGACATGAAGTCCGGGGAGTACTCTATTCCTTCTCTTGCACTTTAGTTTTCGTTTTCAGGAAAAACGCTTTAAGTGAGGGAGAGTAGAGTGTAGGATTGAATTTCCCTTTGATTATCTTTATGTTTCAATGCTAGTATGTGTTAGTTGGATTTTTCGGAAACTTCATTTATTGTCTTTGTCTTGTTGAATATTGTTTGAATTGCTATGTTTGTTTGGGAACACATGATTATTTAAGTTAGGATGTTATTGATAGTGAATAGCATGAATTGTGATAAGTTAGTGTTTTTGTGATATTCCATGACTTCGTTTGTTGAAATGTGATTAGCTCAATACATGAAACAATTTGGTGAGATTTGAGCCTTTACGAGCATATCATTTTCGCTCGCATTTTGTTGGATTGAGTGTGTCGAATTTGGCATTGGTATTCTAGAACATGCATGTTAAATACTGTCGAGATTATACATGAACATGATGCTTAAAGATGATTTGGGCACCTTAGGATTAACCATTTCGTTTCCTGACTAAAAAGCCTACCTATGCATTTTCCCCATAGCTAACCACTTTTGAGCCTATTCACGTTTCTTTGTTTTCACCATATTCATAAACCTGATCCTTTTTATTTTATCCCTCTTTTCTACCTTTTTAGGGCTAGTGAATAATTTTACCGTTGTATTCTTCATCGAAAAACAAATGTTGAATGAAAGAAAGAAAGAAAAAAATAGCAGTTCGAAAAAAAGGCTGTTCGAAAGAAAAAGAGAGAGAGAAAAAGACATGAAAGAAAAAAAAATGGAAAACAAAACAAAAAAAGTGTGAAAAAGAAAAAAATGCATTTCGACAAGAAATTTGTTGTTTGATATGTCGTCTTTTTATCTTGTTGTGCTTAATGTTTTAATGGAGTTGAAATTATTATTTGTCAGTTCATTACTTTGAATTTTTAGCCATATTTTTAGCCTTTTCCCTACCTTTACCTAAGCTCCGTTACAACCAATAAAAGACCCTTTGATTTATGCATTTTGTTCTTATTAGTAGTGGAGATTTGATTTACTTACAGGCTTATGGTAATACCGTGCCAATTCTGACATTGAGAGTTTCTTTACCCCAACACATCGAGTGATTTGAGTGAATCCCGGTAAGGTGTTGAGTTATGAGCATTGAGATTAATGAATGAATGTATATTACAATTGCACTTGACTTGCTCCAATTGGTGATGTTCAATTGAAATTTTTGACAAAGAACGGTAAGGGGGAATTTGATGAGTGTTCAAAATCGTTAATCTTTGCTTTTTATTTCTTCAATTTTGTTGAATTATTGTTGCTGAATTGGTCGTGTTATACTTATTTTTGTACAGGTCCTTGCTTTCCAGAATTTGTGACAAAATAGGCAAATTCTGCATTTTTTTATTATTTGGTCACGAATGGAGACATGGGCACGACTCTGGGCATGACGCGGTCTGATGTGGCAGTTTTTAGAAGGTTCAGTCAGCGGCGGTTTCTAGAAGACTTCATCCGTACGCCTTCTTGAAGATTGACGAGTAGAGTTGCATTAGGAGACTAGTTTAAGTTTGAATTTAAATTTAAAACAATTATCTTTTGTATTATTTTACTATTTTCTTTTATTATCCTTTAGGCTTTGAGAGGCTATAAATACCCACTTGAGGTAAGCCTAAACTCATCAATCAAATTACATTATTCTTTTCTCTCTAGTTTTATTAAAGTTCTCTCTTTTTACTTTTCAAGTTTTTCCATTTTTTTATTTTCAAGCTTTGTTTTCAATATGCTAAGTATGACTTTTGTCATGCTTAGCTAAACTTTTCATAAGCTGAGAGTTGTCGCGATGATTCAATTCCAACGGGAGAATTGAAACTGTCCCTTAATATCTTCGGAATATATCTCTCAATCTCTGCGCTTATTTTTTAAAATCAAAACAGTTTTCAAAATCAAAGATTGACTTTGGTCAAGGGGTTGTTGCGATTAAATGTGTGGGAGGAAGATTCGGCTTATATAAAGCAATTCGACTTCCTGGGAACACACTTGACGAGATAGTTTCACCAAGAAGGAATTGAGATCAGAATTGACTTTATAGAAGCAACAATCCGAGTCGGACGCTACGAACTTAAACGGTAATTGATCTACGACAATTGATGTCGTTAGAATCAATTATCGAAGCTGGAATCAAAGATTGCCTTGGGTGTTCGGTATACAAGATAGAGTCATGGGAATAGACCTTGTAGACAAAGTAACCGACGTGAATCCCGAAGAGAAAATCTTATTCGATGATCATAAGGAAATTGAATCAAAACGAAGCTTGAGGCGATTTTTACCATATTTATTCATAATCTTAATCATCCTATTTTTACTTTAATTTATTTACTTGTTTTTACTAATTAAATCTCATATTGCAAACCCCCCATTTTACTATTTTTCGCCTCGTTAAAAACCATTCAAACATAAATTTGTGATTTTCTAAGTCCCTAAGGATTTGACCCTTATTTCTCTATACTACGTATTTCCTTATTTATTAATTGAGAAAAAGGAATTTATTTTGACACCGAAACGACAGTTGTCATTTTCATTTCGTTTTAATTAAGATGTGATTGAAGGTTAACGGGCGTTAAACCTTTAAGGGTTTTGTTGAAGTGTAAATAGCATGAGCTGCTGAGGTCATACATAGTGTGTGATGTGATGAGTTGTGCATGGGTTAACCAACTTTGTTATAGCTATTATGCTGACATGTATATAGTTTCAAGTGTGTTACAATAGCTATGTGTGCTATAAATAGCAATACTTATTCTACTCATTCTATAGCTCTTCTTGATGAATATACAAAGTTCTTTATTCTCCATTTTTCTCATACTTGTTAGATAATTAATGATAACTCCGTGAAAAGATTACTTTTAAGGTTTTTTTCACTTAAGTTATTGATTGTCTAAAGGCTCATATAGATCATTTTAGGTGCATGTTGTTTCATATAGTTGTTTATTGTTGGTTGTGTTTTGTCATTGCATTTTACATTGGGAAGGTGCTATATGATGGGAAAGGTATGTCTATTTGGTGATGTGCATGAAACAACGAGCAGAGAAAAATACCGCGACATCACAAGTTGCTGAAGAATAATGCAATGCCTTAGCATTTCTGGCACAGAAAATGATAAAAATATAGTTTCATAAATGACAGCTATTATTAGCACGTGTTTTATGCTCATAACCACCTGAATGAGACCCACTGCCACATATGGAATCAATCTTCACGCATTTGGAGTGTACTTAGGGGTATAATGGGAATTTTGGGAAACATTTTCCTAAGAACATTAATTAGATTTATAAAGAAAATGACACCATGTTGGATATATCTCATTCACCATCTTCTTCAACTATCTCTTACTCCATTGACGAGCTCAATTTCTTTTTTTTTTCTTTTTCCTATTCGTTTTTAGTGGTGCTCCTCCATTGGTGAAGCTCGAGGGAGTGACATTTGCATCCGAGAGGAGCTAACCGCTAGTCGTTCGTGATGGTTTAAAAAGTATCAGCCGTGCACATCTAGTGCTTTCTTCTCCAATCATTGCTCCACTTTATGATTGATCTTCGATTGAGTTTTAAGGAATAAATAAACAAATTGGGACTTTCCATGGTTTATTTGAACCCCACCATGAACTAGACTATATTTGGTGGAGTTCATTGATGGATGTTTTAAACTTTGTTTTGAATGGTTGATTAATGTTTCTTTTTCTTATTATTTGTTTTCCTTATGAGTGCTTAATCTTTAAAGATTGTAGGAGGCATAAGAGTGTTCATTTCTTAAGTAAAAGACTAGGTGTTCGAGAGAAACATAGTCACTAAATCTTTAGTATTTGAGAGAAACTAAAGTAAGATTAGTATAAACAATGGGTTTTAGTTAATTAATATAACCTAATCCCTTAGTATTCGAGAGAAACTAAGTTAGGATTTCAACGAATAAGAGGGGTAAAGCGTAATCAATGGTTTAGAGTGTCACTGCTCAGGCCGAGAGAAGATGTCGTGGCATCCTATTTTGTTAGGTTCTTAGACTATAGATAGCATAGAACATCTTTAGTAAACCCCGTCGAATAAGTAAGGCACTAGAAGACTACATTAACTTAAGAGATAAGTTTAAAATCTCCTAAGAGACTTACCACCATTTATTCCCGTAGAAGCTTCCTGTGTGAGGATTATCAAGTTATTTCATTTATTTTGAGTATTTACCATTCTACATTGCCTTGACATTTTCACATATTCATACTATAAATACTTCCTTTGCTACCCATCGTACCATCATTCTGATTCCACTCTTAAACATTTCATTTGCTAGGCATAATCATATGTATATATCATCATCTTAACTATACTTAGATAAGTAGTTCTTTTCTTTGACTAAACTTATAAATTTCCACCAATCCACGTGGATACGATACTCACTCATCACTGTATTACTTGTGCGATTGTGTATACTTGCACATCATTTGCATTCAATATTAATCACATACAACACGCAACAATTAACATGGTATCGGATATATATTGTTCTGGGGTGTTTTTGAAGTTGCTGATTTTTTTTGATCGTATGGTGCCTCCTGTTTCTACTTCTTCTGGTGGTGTTATGACGAGTGCTGAGTCCTCGTTGGTAGCGTCAAAGGTATTCACTAACAAACGAGTCAATATTGTTTTGGATGATGGAAATTCTTCTGGTGGTTTTAAAAATGAGTGATGGTAACATTTGTTGGCAGCGTCAAAGGTATTCACAATAAACATTTGTTGTGGAGTCAATATTGTTCGGAGTCGTCGTCTTGAGAAATTGTTGATTGGAGCGATTTCTCCTCTTCCTCCGACGATTGCTCTTGCTAATAAGACGGTGGTGAAAAATGAAGAACATGAGTTGTTCATTACACAGGATAGTGCACTTACGTCGTCGTGGCTTCTATATACTATTAGCCCGTTGTTGCTGTCACATCTGGTCGATGCAGATACTGCAGGTCAAGTATGGTCATCGGTTAATAAGATTTTTGCATGTAAATCTGCAATAGCTGTTATGAATCTTTATTATCAGCTTAAAGTCGTTCATCAAGGAGATCTAGGGATACACATGTACACATCTCAAGTCAAAGAGATATGTGATGTATTTGTGTCGTACGATAGTCTAGTTTTCGATCTAGAGCATATCGCGATGATCTTAAACGGTTTGTCTGTTGAGTATTAACCGATTGTGACAATTTTTTCTATCAGTCGAGATGTGTTAACTCTTGAAGGCTTTATTTCGATTCTTATAGATGCTAAAACACAACAATTTTTTTACTTGTTTTGATAATCTCACCGTTTCTGATAATGTAGCATAGGTTAAGAGTTATGGTGCTGAAAAGTCTTCTCAAAAGACTCAATTTAAGATAGATAGTTCTAAATTCTATAATGGTGGTCGTAGACATGGACATGGAAAAATCCAGTGTCAGTTGTGCGGGAAAAATGGACATTTGGTCAGTCAGTGCTGGTATCGGTTTGACAAGTCATTCTCAGGTATTGATGGTTTTGGTGCAAGGAGTTCGATACAAGAAAAGTCATCTGCAACAAATGTATGTCATGGGTAACCAAGTGATTATGAGTTTTTTGGTCTACGAGCTGATTTAATGACTTTGGATGTTGCATCTTAGTTTGTTGACTCAGGCGCATCACACCATGTATCCCCTGATGTTGTTGAAGTGGCAGATGACTCAGATCATACAGAAGCTTGTAAGTTAACGGTTGGAAATGATAATGGTCTTTGTATTAATTTTGTTGGTAACGTTTCAATTTGTGCTTATTATAGACCTTTAATGTTAAGTAATTTGTCGCATGTGCCGTCTATGATTAAGAAGTTGATCTCAGTTTCAAAGCTTGCTAGGGATAACAAGGTTTACTTGGAGTTTCATGCAAATCACTGTATCGTTCGGGATGAGAAGTCATGAGTTGTTCTTCTTCGAGAAAGAGAGGTTGACAAATTGTATGCGTTTGAAGTTTCTTCTGCTGATGATGTGTGTTCTGCTGAAGCCAATGTGGCTCATACAGTAGATAATTCATATAGTTTGTAGAATGACGTTTGGGTCATCCATCTCATGAAGTTTTAGTTCAAGTTTGCAATAGTTGTAATATTTATTTGTCAAAACGTTTAAATAAAGATCAACTCCTTGTTTGTGTTCCATGTCAAATGGGTAAAAATCATAAACTACCATTTGTTACTTCTCAGTCACAGTACACGCAGCCGTTTCAATTGCTTTTCACTGATTTATGGGGACTTGCTCCTATTGTTTCCAATGGGTTTCGCAATTATGTATCCTTTGTAGATGCATACTCAAGGCATACTTGGTTATACTTATTAAAGAATAAAAGTTAAGCTGTTCATGCTTTTGAATTGTTTCAGCAGCTCGCTCGCACTCAATTTGGCCATGAGATCGAGGAAATTCAAAGTGATTAGAGAGACGAGTATAGCTCGTCATTTTCTGTTCTTCTGCGGTGTGGGATTTAGCATCGTGTGACGTGTGAAAGAAAACACTGTCACATCGTTGAAATGGCGTTGGTGTTACTGGCAATAGTATCATTATCGTTTTGATTTTGGTCTTATGATGTGGTTTCTGTTGTCCATATGATTAATCGTTTGCCTACTGAGTTGTCGCAGACTGTCTTCGTTTGAACGATTATATGGATGACAACCATCGTACAATCATCTTCGAGTATTTGGTTGTCATTGTTTTCCCCACTTGCGAGTGTTTCATCCTTATAAACTGACCTACAGGTCGCAACCTTGTGTCTTTATGGTTACATCATGCAACATAAGGGTTATCAATGTTTAGCCCTAGATGGGAAGGCCTATGTGTCGAGACATGTGATATTTGATGAACACATTTTTCCGTTCGCTGAGCTGAGGGAAAATACTAGTTCGCCTCAAGAGATTCGACAACGTAATAGTGCTTTAGAGTGTACTATGCTTGGGGCGGATCGTGTCTATAGTGCAGTGCATGGTATGAATCAAGGTGTGGAGTCAGCTGCTCCGATTTTGACTACAGTTCAGCATGGTACCGCTGATGATACAATGATTGAAACAGTAGGTGATACTACATTTCAAAATGTGGAAGATGCCTCTAATAATATTGTTGATCAGGTTCCTAATTGTGATGTTCATGATAGTTATAATCGTCCTTTGGAGGAAGTTATAGCTCATCCAGTGACCGGTTCTTCTATGGTAACCCTATGGTTACTCGTAGCAAATGAGGAATTTTTAAACCCAAGATTTTTCTTGCTCAAAAACATGATGATGATAATGAACCAAGTTCGATTACTCAAGCACTTAAGCATCCTCTTTGGAAAGAAGCAGTAGTTGCATAATATATTGCGCTTGTAAAGAATGAGACATGGGTTCTTGAGCCATTGCCAGAAGAACGTTCTACCATAGGATGTAAGTAGTTATTTAAAGTAAAACACCATGCAGACGGCTTGATTGCTAGGTACAAGGCTCGTCTTGTGGCACTAGGATGTTCTCAAGTCCCTAGAACTGATTTTAAGGACACACTTTGATGCAGGGATCCGAGACAGATGATGTTGAGTTGTCAGATTGCACTTTGATGGCGTTGAGATATCATGAGTTGGCAGATCAGTGCAAAGGTGGGAGTTGATTGTGATATGTTCCTCATTGGGGCCGTTTTGAGTGCATTTCAGTCTTTTGGCCATAACTTTGGCTACGGGTGTCGGAATCGCGCATAAGACCCCAATTTGGAAAGCCCCTTTCGACGCGCACGCTGTCCACATAGAGCATGGCTCCATCTGACATTTTTTTCGACCTCAAATTCTGTCGTTTTCCCTTCCGAATCACTATTTTTATTTATTTTTTTACTATTTATAGTAATATTTCGCTTGTCAGCTAGAAAGTCAATTTAAATCCGATTTGGGCCGAATTTTTTGCAGATTGTTTATTTTATTTCGAATTTCAATTTAGAGTGATTTTCGGGATTTTGCTATTATTAGTAAAATTCGGATAAACATGATTTTTTGCTATAACAGTCCGGCTTGTGGACTGATTTTGCATTGTTTGATTTTATAATATTTCGTTAAACCCTAGAGACTTGTTTTCTCTGGTTTTGGGTGAATTTTCTCTTGTGAATCATCTGTTAGAACCAGCCTACAGAATAATCGCTATCCTGTCCGGCGTCACACTTAATCTTGTGGTAAAATTGGGTACAATTAACGTTGTTTTGTTGTTGGTTGTTGCTCAAGGATAGTGTTTACGTCAGGTTGACGTAAATAATGTTTTTCTTCATGGAGAGCTGAGCGAGGAGGTGTTTATGTCTCAACCGCTAGGTTTTGAACAAATATCTGCCGATGGTTCTCGGCTAGTTTACAGGTTAAGGAAGACATTGTACAGATTGTGCCAAGCTCATCAGATGTAGTTTTATAATATTTGACAAATTTTTTTTACTTTTTGTTTCGTGGAACTTCGGCTGATGCTTCATTGTTTGTGAGGCTAACTGATAAATCATGCACTTTTGTTTTAATCTATGTTGACGATATTATAGTAACTCGAGAGTCAAGGACTGCCATTGGAGAAGTTATTTAGTTGCTTGGTAAACAATTTCCCTTGAAGGATTTAGGTGAGCTTAGTTACTTTATGGGCTTAGAGGTTAAACCGAGTTCTGAGCAATTGGTGTTACGACAGAGAAAGTTTGTTCGAGAACTTCTTGAACGTATGTGCATGGCAGGAGCAAAGCTAGCTCCCACACCTATGGTGGTTTCACCTAAGTTGACACGAGATACTGTGAAACCTGTCTGATGCGTTGTTATATCGTAGCACTGTTGGGGCACTATTTTATCTTTGTCACACAAGGTCGTATATTGCCTTTAGTGTAAATAGAGTAGCTCAGTATCTGCATCGTCCTTGTGAAGGGCATTGATTGGCCGTTAAACGAATTTTACGGTATCTTAGTGGTACCATTGACCATATGTTAGTCACCCATTAGTGTTTCGTTCATCCACCTCCTCGGATGTTCAGTCGGTGACCGCATTTTCCGATGCCGATTGGGCGAGTAATGTTGATGATAGACTGTCTGTATCAGGTGGATGTGTATTTTTGGGGTGTAATCTGGTTTCTTGGAGTGCTAGAAGATAGAAGACGGTCGCAAGGTCGACAACCAAGGCAGAATATTGAAGTATAGCAGCCACAATATCTGAGGTGGTGTGGATTAAGTCGTTGTTGGCTGGCATGGGTGAGTCACTTGTCTGGAACGATAACACGAGTGTTATCTCCATGAGCGTAAATCCCTTATTTCACGCTCGTTCAAAACACATAGAGTTTGACTTTCATTTTGTTCAAGAAAAGGTCACTAATGGCTTTATTCAGGTGAATTACGTACCAACAGAATATCAAGTTACAGGCGGCTTGACTAAACCTTTGTTGAAGACGTCGCAAGGATTATTTCGACAGAAGGTACAGGTTGCTAATGTAGGAGAGAGATGATCAAAGAGGAGCTGAGAGAATGTTGAAGTGTAAATAACATGAGTTGCTGAGATCGTGTATAGTGTGTGATTTGATGAGCTGTGCATGTGTTAACCAACTTTGTTAGAGTTGTTATTTTGACGTGTATACAATTTCAAGTTTGTTACAATAGCTACGTGTGCTATAAATAGCAATACTTATTCTATTCATTCTGTATCTTTTCTTGATAATTATACAAAGTTCTTCATTCTCCATTTTTCTCATATTTGTTAGATAGTTAACACGTTTACTGACGTAGAACAGTAAATATATAAAATTAAAGTTACATCATTTTCATGTAGATAATACGTGGATTAAGTTTTGGTCACTTTCCTTTTATATTTGTACACTTTTAATTACTTACGTTATCGTTTCATTAAGTTTTGGTCACTTACATTATTGTTTTATTACATTTTTGTCATTTGGAAATGAGATACTCGGATGCTTGTGATGCGACAAGTTGCACAAGCTACAAGAGTTAACGGTGATTTATAGGGATCTAGAATTAAAAAATTGCTTGTTCTTGAGCAAAAACAAAGATTCAACGTTGAAGATCATGGATTTTGGATTGAGTTCAATGGATGAATTCACGGATCCAATTATCATGTTGTTTGGATCTATTGATTATGTTTCACCGAAGGCGATTTCTCAAGAGAAAATCACCACGATTAGTGATGTCCGATTATCAAGTTATTTGGATCTATTGATTTATCTTCTTGTTCATTGTTGGATTTGACATTTGGAATCTCAATCTTTGCAAATTGAATTTTAGTTTGTATAACTGAGATTACTCAACTTCGTTTTAACTCTAGATGCATACCTTCTCATTTTTCTCTGAACTTGTGGTGTTATTATTTGTTATCGAAAGTTGAAAAATTTTCATTATTCTTGAAATGTAGCACGAGTCCTTGAAAGAAGGCCAATATAGTACTAGAACATTGATGTCTTAAAAAGAAGCAGGGAGAAAATGAAGAATAATGGGGTTGAAATGAAAACCTATTAAAAATGGATAAATTAAAATATTGTCCATAAACTAATTTGAATTTACAAAAAGACTCATAATCAATATTTTGTCTAAAGTATAGGGGTTAAAATAAAAAGTAAATGATTTTACTAACGTGTCACATCATCAAATTAACGTCATTCAACGTCTAAGTGACCAAAACTTAATAAAACGATAACATAAGTTACCAAAAGTGTACAAATATGTAGAAAGTGACAAAAACTTAATCCACATATTATCTACGTAGAAATGATGTAATTTTAATTTTATAAACTTATCGTGCCACATTAACAAACCGTTAAAGATTTAACGACAGTTGACATTTAATGACCACATCTTATGGTTTTTTAATTCAATGAGGAAAATTTTATAAAACTCAAACAAAAACAACAATTTCTGTACTTTATCCAATTTATAAGTTATGTTTTTATTAAATTTTTATAAATTCAACCTAAAAAAATATATGTATCAGTTCGTAACTAAACCCTAAACACATGT
Organism: Hibiscus syriacus; assembly: GCF_006381635.1. Lineage (NCBI taxonomy): Eukaryota > Viridiplantae > Streptophyta > Magnoliopsida > Malvales > Malvaceae > Hibiscus > Hibiscus syriacus. The sequence continues at coordinate 5,536,701 of NW_024063513.1, forward strand.
ATGAACATCTGCTATGAAGTACTCTCTGTTTCATTTTCATCACTTCTAGTTTCCAGCCCAACTATGTATCAAAGGAATCTCAAAACCCCCACCGTAAGTCTTACAAGAACTAACGTGATAAGCTTAAAACCCTATTTTCTTTTTCAAGTAATTGTTAGGAAAAGGGAAAGTTAGTTTGACGGAAGAGGAAAATGATGAAAAATTGTCACTCAACAGTTCCAAGAAGCCAAAGTCAAATTTTATTTGTAGTAATGAATTGATAAACACATGATAAACATCGGTTCACTAATCATCTTCATGCGTGTATTAATTATTTTAGTTTAAAAGTTGCTTTCCTCTTCTCTCTCCTCTCTTATGAATATATTATTGATGAGTGTTCTGAATCGGTTATATTTGTTCGTTATTTATTCGATCTTATGGATTTATTGATGCTGATTTAGTTGTGTTATGTTTATTTTCGTGCATGGTCTCACTTTTCAGAATTAGTAGTAAAACGGGCGCATTCTGTATTTTTTTTATTTGGTCACGGCTAGAGACATGGGCACGACTCTAGGCATGACACGGTCTGACGTGACAGTTTATAGAAGGTTCAGTCAACGACAGTTTTCTAGAATATCTAGTCAGTGCGCCTTCTGGAAGATGGACAGGCATGGCTGCATTAGGAGACTTATTTTAAAGTTTGAATTTAAAAAACATTTATCTTTAAGATTATTTTAATTTTAATTTCTTTGTTTATATGTAGGTTTTTAGAGGTTATGGGGTAAGCCTAAATACACAACTTAAATTAATTCTTCTTCTCTTTTCTAGTTTTATAAAAATTATCTCCTTTATTTATTTTTCAAGTTTTCGGGTTTTCCTTTATTTTTATGATTTGGTCAAGATGTTGTTGCGATTAAATGTGTGGGAGGAATGATCGGCTTATTAAAAGCACATTCGACTTCCTAGGAACACACTTGGCGAGATAGCCTTGCCGAGAGGGAATTGAGATTAGAATTAATAGTTATTGAAACAACAATCCGAGTCGATCTTCACAAACTTAAACGGTAATTGATCTACGACAATTGATATTGATCAAATCAATTTCCGAAGCCGGAGTCAAAGATTGTCTTGGGTATTCGGTATACAAAATAGAGTCACGAGGATTGTCCTTGTAGACAAAATAACCGACGTGAATCCCAAAGAAAAAATCTAATTCGATGATTTGAAAGAAATTAAGTCAAGGCGAGGCTTGAGATTGTTTTTGTCGTATTCATTTTTAACTTAACAATCTTTTCACTTTAAAAATGTTTTTTTTATTTAATCATTTTTTTACAAACCCCCACTTACTATATAACCCATAGTTTAAACAATTCAGACGAAAATTTAAAATTTTTTAAGTCTCTGTGGATCGATCCTCACTTCTCTTTAATTACTACGTATTATTGATTGAAAAAAACAATTTTTTTTTTGATAATTATGATTTTATTACCGAACTCAAGGTTTAATTACAACCAATCCACCAATCCACAATAAAAAAATCAAATAAATAAATTTATTTTGACATCAAAACCACAATTGTCAATTAAGAACATATTCTCATCATCTAATCTTTACCGTTCCTTTCTGAACTTTTGGATGGTCTACATATGCAACGTGTGTATGTATGTAGAAATGATTAATCTAATCTGTATTAATTAAAGTCTTCATCAAACTAATTACTTTGTCAGCGAATGTCTATAAACAATGTTCCTTTTTCATTTTTCCTTTGTGACCGACGTAATCCTACGGTAATCACATTAAACTACAAACGAAAACAGAGATCTCAGATACAAATTCCCTTTATTTAAATCAATTAAAAGAAGGGTTTACTTTATGAGCAAATTGCTCGTCCTTCCATTTCTTCCATGTTTTCTCTTTCTTGGTCATTAAGCAACCAAGGCAACCTCCATTGAGTTTCTTCCTCACCGAAAGCTATAGAAAATTACTCCACTAAATGAATCAAAATCAGCATGGATAGTACTAATAAAAAACCTTGTCAGTTTTTGTTATGTACAAAATATTTAAGTAATGAAAGAAATGTATAGACATAAAGTCTAGCAAGGTCTTAATAATTACTGCACACATACATACACGCATATATTTGACACTTATATACCCTTGAAGAGAAGTAGCAATGTTCAATGGCCCTGAACAAGTTATCTAGCAGGCTGCAGATGGGGTGGGTGAAGGGACTGAAGAGGTGAGATTTCGGCCCAATTGTAAAAGTGTTGGATGCCGAAGCCGAAGGGCCTTCACCTCCATTGTCAACCTTTTCACAACATGGGAACATGCTGAGGGTGGCTGCTGGAAGTTGCATGTAATATGATGCCGTTAGTTTCAATGATTTGAGCTCTTGCAGTTCCTTGTGAAGCCTCTTGTTTTCTTCTGTTAGTGTTTCGCAACGTTTCTTCAGTAACTCACAATCTACTTCAATCCGTTTCAGCTTTGTCCTATATAAATAATGCAAAAAAAAAATGGCTTTAGAAAATAAGGGAGAGAAAAAAAACCTTATTTCATGACAAACAGTATACCTGGCTCTCCTATTCTGGAACCATACTTCCACTTGCCGGGGCCTTAGATTCAGCAGTTCTGCTAAAGCTTGCTTTTGTTTCTGCCAACATGAGGAGGAATCGGTATCAAACAATAGAAATCATATAGGAGTATATATACGTTTATAAAAAACAAGCAGTAGTTTACAGGGTCTACAGTGCTGTGTCCTTTGAAGCTATCTTCTAAAATGGCATATTGTTCTCTGCTAAGCCTAAGTTTCTTCCTGGGACCGCCTTCTTCGTCTTCATCACTGGCCCTCGAAGAAACTCTCTCCAACTCCACCTCTTCACCGCCAAAATCTCTCTCCCTCTTAACACTCGAGTTAGAAAACGAAGAAACTGTGCTGAGACTGAGAGAAGAGGCTTGACGTTGTTGCAAATCAACCGACTCACCACGTGCTTTACTGGAATCAAACTTCACAAAAGATCCATGCATGTCATGTGATGGACCTAACGAAAGAAATGGGGAAAACTCATCATGTTTGACGAAAGATTTCTTCTTCTTTTGTTGTTGATGATTCGACCGCGAAAAAACTTCTTGCTTAACAAGGCAGCCTATACCTAGACCAAGGCAAAGACCGGTGCTATGAATATCATCGACTCCCATTGCGTCTAAAAAAAAACTAAAACGTAGCAGAGAATCTTGATGTCGAGGAGGCTAAAAAAGGGGGTTTTACATGGGGAGAAATGAGAGCAGGTGGTGTAGGGTCAATTAAGGGACTTATTGAGGAGTTGGGACAAATTATTGATCAAAGGAAAAGAGTAACGAATCAGGCTGTGAAATGATGAACAAGTCTCCCTCATTTCTCTTTTGTCCTCATAGGTTGACCATTCAGAGCCAGGAAATACAGTGTATGAAGTGCATACAATGGATTGTATACGTGGAATCACATGTAAAGTGAGATGTACACGACAGCACATAAAGGAGAATATAATTCGACTTTCCCCCCCTTCTTTTTAGATTTTTCTTCTGATTTTACCCTTTAAACCCACACTTTCGAATATAAAAGCAAATTTTTTTTTTTTGAAAAAACAAACTTTCAGTGATACATGATGACTCGAAGATGGTATTTTCATTTCTAATTTTTTATAGATTTATAGTGAGCGTTAACAGTAAAGGGAGTGTCAGGATCAGATAGCTAAACAATTGTTGTGAAATTACAAAGAATGGTGTTGATTTTTTTTTCCTCTTAGCAAAGAGTTAAAAAAAGACTTATATTAAGAGCATCGTTAAAATACTCCTCAACTTAAACAGAAGAAAAAAGTATTCTTAACTGGAAAAAAAAAAGAATGGTGTTGGTTTTTAGTGAGATAAAAGAGAGCAGACAACAATACATGGTAGAAGTAGACAGAGACTCATCATCATCGGTTGTGTGTAAACCTAGTCGCAGGCCACCCGAATGCCCCCCACTATTCCATGTCTTTATTCTCTAACAATATAATATTGTCTCGCCCCCAAAACCCATTGCAACCTTAATATCCTTATAACCATGACATCAATCTCCAGAAAAATTTATAAAGTCTAGGGATTAAAACTTCCATTATCATGAAAAGAATCAAATTACTTGTTTTCCCTCTATTAACCCCCACCCCAAAAAAAGAAAAGAAACGAAAAGAAAAGAAAAGAAAACACAGTAGTGAATGCGATCAAGGGGTCAAATAATTATGCACCATTAGGTCCATCACTGGTTGCACAGGAATATATAATTCTGCACTATTGGGAGGGGAGAGAATGTGCTCCATTTTTAAGGGTTTTTTTAGAACCCATTTATAAGGGTTAAAATGGTAGATATGGGGCCTCACTGTATCAAATCATTGTACATTTGGTATTAATGGATGGATCAAAATATAAAAGATTTAATGTTATAAATTTCAAAGATGATATATAAAGGTAGTTCTCAAATTTAATTCCTTAAACACGAATTTAAAAAGTTGATGTTGAATTTTGAACTAATTCATGTAATTTAGTATGGTTTACAAATAAATTAATAATATATTATTTTAGATAGTTAAAGGACTATAATGGAATATATTACATCAAATTCGAATATCATTTCATCATCTTGAATCTTTTCACCAAGTGGTTTAGGTACAAAAAAGTGGCTAGCCACTAAGCTATATAGGGTTCCCCCCCCCCCCCAAACATGAATTTTGCCATCTGGAATTTGTATCACGCACAGTAAGAGTTAATGAAATTGTCATAAAAATATTTTTATAACAACTTAATTATAATTTATGAAATTTGGCAGATGCAACTATTTAACATGCGATCTTAAATGTGATACAACAAAAAATTAGACCACAACAAAGTTTACTAATAATTATTTTAAAAATAAATATTGACTTTAAATACGATTCAACAAAATATCAATAATTAATAGTGATATATTAATAATATAAAATTTTAATTTTACCAATATTTTTAAAACCGGACCGGACATTAAATCGGTGAATGTACTGGTTCACTGTTTCAATCGGGTTCAACCGCTGTTGAACCGGATTTTATATAAAATAATTTTTTTTAAAATTTTACGTAATATTCAAAGCAATATTAATATATATGTAACACTTTTTTTAAGTTTACAATATTAAAAGGTATAAAAATATCACAAGTCATAACATATATAAATTAAAAACCATAAAATCAAGTGAAACAAAATGATTCAAATCAAATACAACATAATATTTAAGGTAAAACATATTAAATAATAAATATAATTATATAACTATAATCAAAAAAATAAAATTGGTGCTTAAAAAATCATAACATATGATGTCATTTGGTTTTTTTTTTTAAAACAATCTCACATGGCTAAGAAACATAGAAGAGCATCCCAAAAGTTTAAAGATTAAAAATATGAGAACAAAACAATCCCACATGGCTAAGAAACATAGAAGAGCATCCCAACTTACTTCTAAATAATAGAGATAATTTGACATTCAAATCATGGAGCCTTTTGGTGAGCATAGAGCGAACTATTCTTTCGCTTCAATTGAGCTCAAATTTTAGGCTTCAATCGAAACATAGAAGAGCATCCCAAAAGTTTAAAGATTAAAAATATGAGAACAAAACAATCCCACATGGCTAAGAAACATAGAAGAGCATCCCAACTTACTTCTATAAATAATAGAGATAATTTGACATTCAAAATCATGGAGCCTTTTGGTGAGCATAGAGCGAACTATTCTTTCGCTTCAATTGAGCTCAAATTTTAGGCTTCAATCGAACTTCTAAATTTTTTTTGAGTTCGAGCCTTTTCGAGTTCAAGTTTTAATATTATATTTCGAGTTCGAGTTGAACTTGATAATTTTTAGCTCGTGAGTTTTTGAGTCGAGTTGAGCTTACTTTTAAAGTTTTCAAGTTCGAGTCGAGCTCAGCAATACTCGAATTTGACTTGGCTCGTTGAACAAACGGCGTCATTTGGTTTAATTTTTTTTAAAGAAAAAAGGTAAACCGGCGGTTCAAACCGGTTTTGCCGGTTTTTAGCTGAGTCACCCTGATTTTACCAGTTTTCAGCCGGTTCATTGCCAGACCGATTTTGTGAGGTAATCGGACCGGATAAGCCACCGATTCACTGTTCAACCGATTAAACCGACCTGTCCGATTTTGATAATCATGAATTTTACAAATGATTTTTAAATATTATCAAGTATCTTTTAGGTTATATATAATAAAAGAAAAAGTAAAAAAAAACACGTTCTAATATTTTACCACTGATTATAGAATAAAAAATACATTATCAATATATCAAATAATTATTTATATATAAATATAATAAAATGTGATACTTGTCACTATTTTAAGAATATTTATAGCATAGATCAACTTACTTAAGTGGTTAAAGGAATCGTTGTTGTTTCTAATGATTATGAGTTAGAGCACTAGCGATTGCAGCATGATGATTAATCATTTATTGTTAAATTGTTGAAAATATTTAGAACATACTACTTCTTAAGTGGCAAAAGTGCCTAAATAATGCTACAGGGAGTGTTTAATTCACAAACTAACGTGCTTATAATATTATTTTCACATCTAAAGTATTTTCTACAGTAATAACCTACAGACCCCAGGATATCTCGGCGTCTTTGGGCTAAAATTTTCATACATGGATTACTCGGTGTCTTTAGTTAATTTTTTTCTGCTTACTGTGCATTTTTGGAGATAATATTCTCGATCTAAGACCCTTTACAGAAAGGCGCGGCCCATGCACCGCGCTCATGCACCGTGCCTTACGCTGATGTGGTGCCACATGGGTCGCGTCTTACTGTCGTTTGACACACGCACCAGATAGGCGCAGTGCATAGGTCGCGCCTTGAATAATTATATATGTATTTCTTAGCTTTTAAACTCTTCTCTCGGCTATAAATACGCTCTCAACCCGTAAACATTCACAGCAATCCTATCAACTAGAAGAATGTCGTCGCTTCAGTACATATATCCAAAATCATTGTTTCCGTTAACTTATACAAATTTACATCCAAACGAAGCATATCGCTTTTCATTTTATAACTGCGAAAAATAACATATTTAAATAAAATAATAAAAAAAATTAAATAATTCAATAATTAAATAAAATACTAACAAAATATTAAATATAATAAAATATACCTTATAAATAAAATTTGAACGAGATTTGGTTTTTGAGAGGATTTGGTGTGGTGAAAATAGTTGAGAGTGGGGTATTTATAGGATGAGATGGATGGATGGTGTGAATAGTCAATTGGGTCGGTGGGATGGAAGGTGCATGGGCCGCGCCTTTGGGCTAAAATTTTCATACATGGATTACTCGGCGTCTTTAGTTAATTTTTTTCTACTTACTCTGTATTTTTGGAGATTTTACCAAAAAATACATTTTCCTTAAATATATAAGTTTCAGACACCCTTTGAGATAATATTCCCGATCTAATACCCTTTGCAGAAAGGTGCGGCCATGCACCGCGTCTTACGTTGATATGGTGCCACGTGGGTCGCGTCTTACTGTCGCCTGAAACACGCACCAGATAGGCGCGGTGCATGGGTCGCACCTTGAATAATTATATCCATATTTCTCGGCTTTTAAACTTTTCTCTCGGCTATAAATACGCTCTTAACCCGTAAACATTCACAGCAATCCTCTAAGCTAGAAGAATGGTGTCGCTTCAGTACAGATATCCAACATCATTGTTTCCTTTAACTTATACAGATTTCCATCCAAACGAAATAGACCAAATAGTTGAGAGTGGGGTATTTATAGGATGAGATGGATGGTGTGAACAGTCAGTTGAGTCGGTGGGATGGAAGGTGTATGGGCCGTGCCTTTGGGCTAAAATTTTCATACATGGATTACTTGGCGTCTTTAGTTATATGGGCCGTGCCTTTGGGCTAAAATTTTCATACATGGATTACTTGGCGTCTTTAGTTAATTTTTTTCCTACTTACTGTGCATTTTTGGAGATTTTACCAAAAAATACATTTTTCTTAAATATTTACGTTTCAGACACCCTTTGAGATAATATTCCCGATCTAGCACCCTTTGTAGAAAGGTGCGACCCATGCACCGCGCCTTACGCTGATGTGGTGCCACGTGGGTCGCGTCTTACTGTCGTCTGACACACACACCAGATAGGCGCGGTGCATGGGTCGCACCTTGAATAATTATATCTGTATTTCTCGGCTTTTAAACTTTTCTCTCGGCTATAAATACGCTCTTAAGTCGTAAACATTCACAACAATCCTCTCAACTAGAAGAATGTCGTCGCTTCAGTGCAAATATCCAACATCATTATTACTTTAACTTATACATATTTCCATCCAAACGAAGCAGACCGCTTTCCATTTTTAACTGCAAAAAATAATATATTTAAATAAAATAATTAAATAATTAAATAAAATACTAACAAAATATTAAATATAATAAAATATACTTTATAAATAAAATTTGAACGAGGTTTGGTTTTTGAGAGGATTTGGTGTGGTGAAAATAGTTAAGAGTAGGGTATTTATAGGAAGAGATGGATGGTGTAAACAGTCAGTTGGGTCGGTAGGATGGAAAGTGCATGAGCCACACCTTCGGTATTTATTCTGTCCTAATGTGGGTCACACCTTATCCCACATGACGCCACATCAGCGTAAGGCACGGTGCATGTGTCGCGTCTTTCTGCAAAAGGTGTTAGATCGAAAATATTATCTCAAAGGGTGTCTGAAACGTAAATATTTAAGGAAAATGTATTTTTTGGTAAAATCTCCAAAAATGCACAGTAAGTAAAAAAAATTAACTAAAGACGCTGAGTAATTCATGTATGAAAATTTTAGCCCAAAGACGCCAAGATATCATAGGTTCTTTAGGTGATTACTGTAGAAAATACGTTAGATGGGGAAATAATGTCATAAGCACGTTAGTTTGGGAATTAACACTCCTTGTAGCATTATATGAGCACTTTTGCCCTTCTTAAGTACCTTAACTTAATTGAAGAAAATAAGAATATTTATATTTTTTTGTATTATCTATGCTCCAATAATAATATTATATATTTTATGCCGTAAACTTGTACAATAATAATCCTATGCATATTTTCTTTTCTATGCATATATTAATGGGGATATATAGGTGATGGGAAAAGGATATGACCGTATAGTAATATATATGTATGTATATTATGATAGGGTTAATCCACCGACGAATTAATAAGTTGAATGCATCCGTTACTTTATTGGGAGATTTTTTTTCATTGACGAGACATCTAACCGTCGAATATATCGTATAAAGCAAACAAGGGGAGGAGAATTATTTAAACCAGTTGCATTGCAGGGATATGGACCTCAAAAAAGTGGGTGTAAATATATTCTGACCATTGGGTGAAGTAAAAGCATTTTAGCAGGCATTTATATAATGAATTATCCAAACCTTGATACCCAAATTTCTGATCGATGCTGATAAAACTAGACTGGCATATTGACTTTGGAACAGAGAGAATATCATAATTATAATTTGACGAGATATTAAAATAAATATACAAGTGAAAGCACACATAAAAATCTACTGTTAATATCCGTTGGGGAATAAAAATGGTAGCTTAAAAACAAAGGATACTTGCGCTTAGGTCACACATGACACAAGGTTGATTCTTGGAGTAATAAATTTTGGGTTGGGGGAAGCCACGTGTCGAGAGGAGAGGAATGAGGAGTAGGATTGGGGGAAATATTAGATAGAGAGCGGTGAAAGGCAACAAATGATTTGGGATCTGGCATTCGATTCTAAAAGGATATAATGATTTGTGGGAACCGAAAAGGAGGAGGCAATGATAGAGGGAGGGGGTTGGAGATAAGGTGTTCAGCCCTATACCACCAGTGATAGTGAGGGATTGTGCTCTTTGCTTGCCTTTTCTACTCACCTCCTCCCCCTCCTTTTCTTTACCAACCGTCCATGTCATAGAGGCCACCACTTTTGTCCTGCTTTTCCACTCCGACTATTGGTTTTCATGGATTGTAATCTACGTTATCACTACAATCCTTATCATTGCCATCTCATCACTTATAGTTATATATAACTAAAAAGTCATCAGCATTGATCATTGAAAGCATGGCACCCGTGAAACACCTTTTCTTTATCATAAGCCCCAGCATTATTTTATTTGAACAAACGAAAAGATGAAAATTGTACAACTCTCAGTGTCGGCTTAAACATAAATTCAACTTGTCCACCCATTGGTCACCATTTATAAAGAAACTTACGGTTGTTGGGATAAACAAGAAATTTAGCATGTTAGTGCTCACTTCTTCTAAGCATACATGTATAAGCATACATATATGTATAAATCAAGGCACCGACTTTCCTAAAGCAAATATGGTCGGCCTACCCCACTTGGCTTGTCTTGTCGTCTTGGATCTCTTCTTTAATACTCGCTTCTCCATTTCTATATTTGTGGCACTAGACTTTAAAGTAAGACACCATGTGAACTTCCCGTGGAGTTAGAGTCTCAAGTTGTCGGAATAGAAAACAAGTCCTGGGAGTACTCGTGGGATCTATATTTGAGCTACGGGGGAGGATGGAGTTGGTGGACTTGTTTTGTTGTTATCGAGTCCAAAAATAATGTACAAGACGCAATTAAATTAAAGAAAGTAAAATTAGTGGATGGAGAAATAACGTTGTACTCCGTATGGGTTTGCCTGAAGCAATAATGGAAATCTTCTGCCCTGATTAAATAATGTACATAACAAAATTTGATAGATAGAGCAAACGAAACAAAAAGAAAAAGATGGGAACATAGTTAGTCCGAGCTCTCTCGCCCATCATTCCATCGGTGCTCACAAAGCATGTAATTTTCACCAATGTTGAAGGCCTGAAAACTAAGCCCATTATATCGTAGTGAAGAAAGACAACAGGCCCATATTTGAGATGGATCTATTATGAATACAAATAAGCTTTTGTTGCCCCGACTAGGCTTCTATTGGAGCCTTATCAAAGAGAGCAGGTCCAGGTTTACCCTTCTACATCATTTACAGTAGATCCCAAAACAATATGTATTAGGATTTTATTCTTGATATTAAAATCACATACAATAATATTTTCTCTCATCTATGATGGATTATGTTAAATTTCGTCTATGATCTATTTGAATATTTTATGTTTGGTTTATTTTAAGTGATAGTAATCTTGATTGGTATTTATTAAATGATATTTTTATCTATTAATCTTGTTAGATTGAATGCCAAATCAAATTAAAATTTTATAGTTACATTTCGGTTTATCCAAATGAACTTTTATCGTAACAATAAATCTATCATTGTTTAATAGCATGGGATATTGCGGTAGGAATTAGGATCAAAGTAATCCAAATAAATTGAACTTATTAAAAATTTCAAACTATTGCAGTTAATTCATTATCTTATGAAGATAACTACATAAGATATCTCTAAATTATGATACCCACTTTAATAACTTTGATGACAAATCATCCTACAAGCACCAATCACTAATAAATGTTGAACCAATCAACTACTGCCATATCAAGTAACTAAGTCACATAATTGAAGTCATTGAGTGGAAAACAAAGCTTAAGATATGCTTTTTTTATATCAACAAATTGACAAACAGCGTTGGCAATCTAGGCATAATCCATTTATTTAACCAATCTACATCCACCATAACATTAACAAATACTACAATCCGGAATGCATGCCATTTTCCATTACAATAACTATAAAAGCTCCTCTACTTGATTTTCACAATGACAACAACCTTTGTTTCAAACCAACCCATCCTACACGATTCTTATATTATTATAAATGTAATTTTTTAGTGCACTCGATAATAATCTTTTAATGTTTATATTATTATAAATTTAATTTTTTAATTGATACATATTATATTATATTATACATAAAGATAAAAAATAAGGATGATTCTTGTGCGCTCGACGAGCGGCGACGAACGCTAATAACGACAAACACCAATAAATTAAATTGTAAAACACTAAAAATATAAGGTACTCAATGTTTAATGACATCAAACCAACATTCTAAAAAGACGAATCATGTGAATCATATGTATCGTACCGATACACAACCTCAATATATCGGTACACGACGTTTAATTTTAAAAAAATAACTCGCAATTAAGGTATCGATACGCTGTCGCTCGAGTATCGATACATATGATCGGTGTACCGGTATGCCCTACACGAATTGCAGTTTGGGAATCAGAAATTGGATTGAAATAAATCAGTTTCAACGAGAAAATTAAGGATCAATTGTTCAAATCGGGGTTCTAGAAAGGGAGATTTGAAAATCAATTAAGGAATTTGGGTTATACAATGGAAAAATTTTAAAATTAAGGTTAGGTTAGGGTTTAGGAAATATGGGATTAGGGAAAACAATTAGAGGGGAAAGTCTCACGTCGGCAACCTGCGGCCACTGTGTCGGTAAAGGCGCCGACAGCCGGTCAGCCACCACCCTCCGGTGATAGCTTGGAAGAAAAACAAAATTTGAATCAAAATAAAAGTAATATAGCTTACCTTAACGGGTTGTTTGCGCAAACAACGGTGACGACAATGATTCAATCAGAGGAGAAAGACGAAACCAACAGCGACAATGAGAGAATCAATGCTTATTTTTAAAAATAGGATTTTTTAAATTGGGGTTACTATTTGAACTAATTATGTAACACCTACAACTCGTATACTTATGCCAACACATGTTATAGATGTCACACGAATTACTTAAAACATTTTCCAAATCAAAAGTGATTAAAATTATTTTCTCAAAAATGTAGTTATTACTATAAAATATTAAATCACATAAAAATATCGCATAATATTTAAAACATTTATTAATATAATATACATCCCTTTATAATAATAATATTGATTCATATTATCCATAGTGAAATAGAGTAAAACAATTTAGTTTAGCCATTACAAACCAGTTCCAAAATATTTCAATAGAGCAACAAGGACATTCACAAGTACATGCCACTAACTAAGTTAAAATTACATCAAATGATGTCTTATTGATATTGTAATATACTCCTCGATGCTTGGTGTCGCTCGGTACTCCTTATTCGAACTCCTAATCTTTACCTACGCGTGAAAACCATCACACGTTAAGTATATACTTAGTGAGGCAATTAAAAATAATAAACAATGTAATACAACTCATGCATGAAATTTAATGTCTTTTTCCCATGCAATAAGATCACTTTACTAGTATGACCAATATTTTATCATAATCAAAATGACATAATATAAATATAATCATTTTTACCAATAACTATAGCCCAAAATTATTAATCCACGAGGAACCCGGTATAGGAGTCAAATATTGCACTATAGTGTTGAGGTCGAGCCTTGCTCACCTAATAATGCATAGTAGTGCTGAGGTCGGGCCTTACCCACCTAACTTGTACCATGTGTCTTCATTAGACACTTTAGTACTACTTAAATTTGCGGATGCTAGACTCTATAACATGACATTAATATTACTGAACCCTCAATAACATACTTGGGCATCTAGTCATGAATTAAATCATCCATGACAACGTATATTCATATAATTAATGTTAGGGCAGTTCATACCCGAAATAACATTCATGGCAAAATATCATATTTATCAATGATATTATGAATAATGACATAATATTATGATGATATAAACAAGGTAGACTCATCGTAAGTCTTCCTGATGATGTATAAAATATCTATGCATAATGTCATGCATGTATTGCACTTACTTTGACACTTTATATCAAAAGGTGTGCCTCACTATGTTCCACACTTAATCCGTTTATACTCGATTTGCTTCGATCACAAAATCAATTACGATATGTACAAAATCACAAATTGATATCAATACATATGTTAGTATTGTACTAATATAAATACATTTCCAAAATCAAAAATCCATAATTATACTTGAAACTTATTATCTACCAAAATACTTCAACACTTATTAATTCTTTTAATATTTGCACAAACTTTTCCGATTTACATAAAATGATCCTTCATCATTTTATCACTTAAATTTTAAATACCAAAACTCCATCATTGAAATTATTACCAACCAAGTACTTTTAATAAGGCACAATTATATTTAAGCACCTTAACTATTCGAATATTGCATAAAAATAACAAACTTTCCAAAGTTCCAAAATGATCAAATTTCACATCCTAACTCTCATTTAAGTTCCCAAACAGAACTTTTCAGCATAGTACATCAACTATTAAACAATTACACAACATTCCTCAACTTTTCCAAAATTGTCGATTTGGTCCCCCTACTTTTCAAAAATTACAGAATGGTCCCAAAAATTTTTCTAAGGCTTGTAGGATACTTCATATATCATTTCCAGCCCTTACATATTTTTTCCATAATTTTTATCATCCAAACAAGCTTTGGTTGAATGTTCTAAAAGTCTAAAACTAAGGTTTCCATGATTTTGCTCGATTTTGATTCGATTCAAGCATGAAATCAACTTTCATCTAACTTTACAACATCTCTACAATCAAAGCCCTAATCAAATTTCATCAAAACACAAAGTTCTCCAACTTTATAATTTGGCCGAATCTTAAAGAAAATTTCTAGGAAGATTGAACATGTTTTAATCATCACACAAGCTTAAAAATGAATCTACAACCTCAAAAAATCAAGATTTATCATCAATTTCATGAACCCTAATGTGAACAAAAACCCTAGAATTTGGGATCTTTGAAATCAAGCAAGATTAGTAAGCATAAATGGCACCAAAAGATAGTATTTCTCATGTAGAACAATTTTCTATTACACGGCATAACCCAAAATCCAAAGGAAATTGCTCAAAAATGGAAAACAATTTTTTCCTTACCTTTGGAGGGGTTCATGACAATGGAGAAGAAGATGAATAAGTTGGCATGAAATTTTAGATTAATTTCATGCTAATTTACCTTTAATTTAAGCTTTAATGAATATTAAATATATTTAATTGGGAAAAGATCAATTTACCCTTAATGAAACTTCATATTTACCATCAAACCAAGACACCTCAACCTTATCATCTTCCAAAAGTCAAATATGAACAAACAAATTCACACTTTACCGATTTGCCCTTGAATTTTCCCAAAAATTATAATCTTACCAATTTAATCTAACTGTCCAGATTTAACATGGAATTAAATCCTCAAATCCAATGGTTTATATTATTTTCCAACATTTTAAAAATGCGGAAATAATATTTTGAGGTCTAATTTATTATCCTTCAATTTTTTCTAAAATTTCTATTCGATCCGATTTACCGATTTTTTTCTCAAATTTTATCGTTTTATAACTTTTTATACAAAATCCGTACAAAATTTTTGATTCCCACATAAACATCATTTTTGAGGTAAACTATTTATTTACGGGGCCGGATTGTAACTTTTTAAAATTATCATTTTAGTCCTTGTTTTTTTCATATTTTATACTTTAGTCACTTAAATTTTCAAATTTTGCATTTTGGTCACTATCCAAAATTTGAGATATTATAAATTATATAAAAACAAACATTTAAAAATAATTAAATTAAAATTTTGATTTATTTAAAATTACGATTACATTTTTAACTAAAATATAATTATACGTTGAGTACCTTATACTTTTAGCTTTTTACAATTTAATTGTCGAGCACCGAAAATTTTCCAAAAAAATAAACAAGCCAAACCTACTTAAGCTGAAGCATTAAACGATGGAATTCAAACCAGACCCATATCTTAATTAACCCTAGTTTTTTTTTTCTCCCCAGCCTCAATTTTCAAATTTAACATAGTTTTCCAAACCTTTCTATTTTTTTTGGTTTACCCTGTCCCAATTAAAATTTCCTAATTGATTTTTTTAAATTTTAACATTATTTATTTTATATATTTTAATTAATTAATTTTAATAAAATAAATATATATTGTTTAGATTTAATTTTTTAATATATATATATATATATATATATATATATATATAATTCAAAATAATTATGTTTTTCATATAATTCTCTCATTATATTTCTAAAAAGTTAAGGTCTGATGTATAGAAAGAATAAACTTGACCACTTACAATTCTTACTCTACATAATTTCTATCTAGATAAATATAATCACCAATTAATTTTTAATCAGTATAGTTATAATAAAATCTAATTTAATTATTAATTAATATTTAAATCAATACGTAGCATTTGACAAATATTAATTCAAACTATAATATTATATACTTATTCTTAATAGGATATAAAACACGTAATATAATTAGAAATAACTTCAACGATCTTTCTGAAAAGAAAAGCAATTCAGTTGAATTAGGATGGGATTTTAAATATTAAAATAAAAACACAACATATTTTTATTTATTTGCACACTGCACGTATTTTAGCGAAATTTTGTTCCATTTTGCAGTTTTTCTTTGTTTGCCATATTGACGTGGACAATTCCGTCTCGAGACGGCCCTTTTTATATTTGGCGCCTTATTTCTTTATAGCACCATTCCTCCCCGAAAACGTCTCTCTCGTTTTATTGGTTCAACGACTTGAATATTATTTCCTTTGTTTTCACATCTTTTTCGCTCCGATAATTCTCTCTCCAAAATATTTATCCCTTCTCTGGAGTTTCTTAATAAACCCAACTGCGTATTCCTTCTTCAGACACGATTGCATTAAGAAACATACAAAAAAAAAAAAACATGATTCAAGGGAGTTACCGCATGCGAAACCTGGTTCAATCCTTACGGGTTGTTTCTTTTCCATCCAAGGTAGATGTTATATTTATATCCACTTTTCAATAATATATCTTTGGCGGTGTCTCTTGTTCTTGTTCCACTTCTTTTGTTTGCATGAAAACTTCGTTTCTTTCATTTTCTATTCCCTTCCAGAGTATCATCGGCACCGTTCTTTGTTCTTAGGTGGATTTTAATGATTCTAATCTTTTTTTGTTCGAACTTCGCATAACGATAATTGGTTTTTGTTTGCTCTTGTTTACAATAATCCAAGGATACCTAATTCGCCTTCAAGGCTAATACCGGAGAGCTTAATTAATCCTAGAACATCAACAACAGTATTTTTTTTACCGAATCCCAACGATTGAACCAGGGCAGGAATCAGATGCCCTACTGCTTTTTGAGTTCTAGCTGTTTTATATATTTCGAAGCCACTTGTTTTTACTTATGATTCAAACAGATAATAGTAGCCCACTTGGTCAATATTTTCCAAAAATTTAACATCTGAACAACAAAGGTTGAGCTAACTTATGTTTTGTATTTCAGGACTCAGGTTATCGTCCAAGATAATAGGTTTTTTTTTTAAAATGAAATCATAGTATGTAAAACGTTGAATTTAGGCTGCAAAGGTACAACTAATACGTTGTTTTATACATGTTTATAGCTTGTGAATTACCGAGGGCACACATCTCAGGCTGCTGCTGCTCTGCTAAAAGCGACTCAACCACCAGCTTCCAGGTAATTTCAGAAAACAGGGGATCCGCCATTTTCCCTACAAAATTGAACTAAAATGGACGCATGCATGTTTCTCCAAAAATTGTGTTAGGTTTTTCAAAGAGAAATTTTAAAAAAAAGACCGGAAGCCGTGGGAGTCGTCTTCATTAATGTTATGGATAAGTGCTGAATATTTTATTTTATTCCTAACTTTGTTTTGTTTTTTTTTTGTTTTTTCCTTCTAAAATACTATTAATTTGAAAATAGTGACGATGGGTACGCTAATGTGGACTGGGATAAACTTGGATTTGGTCTGACACCAACTGATTACATGTACGAAATGAGATGTTCCAAAGACGAAAATTTTAAAGAAGGAACACTGAATCGCTACACCAATATCGAAATAAGCCCTTCCGCTGGCGTCTTAAATTATGGACAGGCAAGCATTCCATTTTCCCTTTTCGCTCAATAAACAAATTATTCACTGTAGAGGGGGGAAAAAGCGTTGAGTTGACGACCGAACTGAAGAAACTTGCGAGATATTTCTCTTATTGCTGCTGCTGCGTTGGATGGGAATCCATTTACCGAACTTTTTCATTAATTAATAATTATATTTTGATTTACACGTTTGATGTGTGTTTAGCATGCAAGATTTGTCAAATCCAAATCTTTAAAAATCTAAACTTTGAGTAAAGATTGGATAAAGATGTTTCCTTTATTATTATTTGAAGAAAAAAAATGTCACTATTATGTTTTAGGCAAAATAATACAGAAAACTCTATCCAGGCTCCAGGGCTTATACGAAGGTACGAAAGCAAACCGGGCAGAAAATAATGTTAATGCCATCACCTTCCATTCAACAATTTGTCGATGCAGTAAAAGAAACTGTATTTGCTAACAAGCGCTGGGTAGATTTGATAAAACTGTGCTTCTCTTTCTATTTTCCCCAAAAAATTATTACTCTTACACTTCATTTTCTTCTTGCAAACTTATGAATTGATTCCATGATTTCCTGCAGATTCCTCCACCAGGAAATGGGTCACTGTACGTTAGGCCTCTGCTTTTGGGGACTGGTCCTATTTTAGGTTTGGCCCCGGCCCCGGAGTATACATTTATTGTATATGCTTCCCCTGTCCGCAACTATTTCAAGGTGGACTTTTTTATAATTATTCTCTCTTTGTTTTTTCAAGCCTTGGATTTCCAAAGAAAGGCTTATTTATGTTGTGACTATCCTGGATTCAGGAGGGTACTGCACCATTGAACTTATATATTGATGAAGAGTTTGTTCGGGCTTCTCCTGGAGGAGCTGGAGGCGTCAAGACAATCACAAACTATGCTCCAGTGCGTTACATACTTGCATTTCAATGTTTCAATATTGATTTTTTTTTGTAGAGTCTACTTTGTCATTAATTGTAAGTTCTACGAGACAGCTAAAGATAGGCACTATATATCCTATTGTAAATTTATTATGCCATTGTTACAGGTTCTGAAAGCAATAGCCAGAGCTAAAGAAAGAGGATTTTCTGATGTTCTATACCTTGATGTCTTGAATAGGAAGTATCTGGAGGAGGTCTCGTCTTGTAATATTTTCCTTGTGAAGGTATTGATGCTTTTTTTATTTCGGGCTAATACCTGGCCTATTATCACATTTTTTATAGGCTAAACTGATAACCAAAGAAACATATGACCATATCTTGAACATTTATAGGGCAACCATATCTCAACTCCAGCTACAAATGGCACTATTCTTGAAGGGGTAACTCGAAAAAGCATCCTCGGGATTGCTAGGGATCATGGCTACCAGGTGAATATTTGATGCTTCTTAAAACTTCAATGTTCAAATACTGCAAATAAGACAAGGACAGGATTTAATACGAGACTAATGTGTTCAGGTTGAAGAACGGGCAATTCCAGTCGATGACTTGGTTGATGCTGATGAAGTTTTTTGCACTGGAACCGCAGTCGGAGTTGCTCCAGTAGGTAGCATTACACATCAGAACAGAAGGTAACTGATAGTATTTTTTGAAGGAAAAAAAGGAACAGAAATGACCCATGGAAAACTGGAAGTCAATATTGTTGATCTGTTTGACCTTATATGTATGGATATTTGCAGAATTGAATTCAAAACAGAGGGTAGCTTGGTCAGCAAGGATCTATACTCAACTCTGGTGGGGCTGCAAACCGGTCGCATTGAGGATAAGAAAGGATGGACAGTCGAGATCCTTTAGGCTCTTGAAATTTTGTATAATTTGGTGTAATCATATATCAACACACTTTTTTAAGCTTGCAATCGATGCAATGATCGCAGAAGAAAACTGGCTATGGAAATCTGCTTATGAATAACATGAAAATTGGAAATTATATTTGGAGTATGATGGATTAATAGATTTCTGAAGTTCAATCTTCATATATACGTTAATTACTTGATAAATCCCAATTTATTTTGGCTGCCTTTATATAAATGCTATAACAATCTTTGTAAGATGGTAGTGATGCAGCAGGCTCATCTTAAAGATATATAGGCCTTACCAAGTGGGCTGAGCTTGACCGGCCCTTAACTCGTGCAACTCTACTCATCAAATTAGTAAAATCATAGATAAAGTACACAAATAGTCCCCTAACTACATGGTACTATTTTATTGAGTCTTTCATTATTAAAAATTATAAAATGGTCTTAATTATAAGGTGTTGCTTTGTTGGGTGTCTCAACTATTGAAAATTATAGGATGATCACTCGACTATTAATTATGTTCTAAACTCATCATTTTTTATTAAAAATGTGATAGTAGTATGAGTGGGAGTTAACCCATTAACTGAGATATTAAATTAAATGTTAAAATGTCCAACTATGCATGAAATCATTACCGATTACCCTATGAGTTCCAATCAAAAAGGCTTTTTCATAATTTTTGTCCTAATACTACTTTTTAAAGTCTTCAGCGAATGATAGTTAGTGGTGTCTTAACAAGAACAAAAATGCAGGAAAAAATATCAGAATTTAACATAAAAAAATGATGTGATGTGAAAAGGGGTGGAAAAAAATTATCCTTGAACAGAAAATGTAAAACAGCTTGTGCTGGTTCTTTTACATAAAAATCTTATTTTACAATATATATGGCTGTCAAACAGGTAAAATATAATAGAAGCTGGAGTAGAAAGTTGTCTTGAGCTGTACTAAACAACAAAATTGTCAAAGGGAAGATTGACTTTTGCAAAGTTGTAGGTCCGTTCAAGCTGCAACAAAAAGATGTTTCATGGTGACCTACTAATTTGACCTTCTCCTTCTTCTTCTCCGTCTCCGTCTCCGTCTCAATCTCCACATTTAAAAAAAAAAAATCTTCTTCTGGTAATAGTTTTTCTTTATTTCCCTTTTGGCAGCAAGGTCAAAAACGCTTTGGGTTCTGTAATTTTATGACGTCTTGATGATTTTTCATCCTACCATTATATATGATTTGGATTTCATATAAAATTAAGAGTTATTTATTGGAAAGAAAATGAAAGTGATGAAGGGTTTGGCTGCCTTCAAATATGACTGCACCACTACCTGAATAGCATCTGTCTTGCGCTAACCAAATTATGTAGTACTCTCATACATCGACAGCCAATGATTGTTAAGGTCAATCAAGGTGTGATGTTGACGCTTGGCCTCTTTCTCACCACTCCCATCTTCATCATTGTGCTAGTTTTTTTGTTTTTTTTTTTGTAACTTGTTTTTCATGCATGCATATATATTTCAAAATTTTATCAGTTTAATAGATAGAGTTGAGTTTATTGTATTTGTATAGTTTTCTTCCTAAATTATATTTTCTGAATGAAAATGTTTGAATTAATTTGCTGTCATGTTTCATTATTTCTCTCTTTTTTTTCAAGATTAATAGTGAAAATTTGATTGTCATTTATAGAGCTGTTCGATGGTGGAAGTGTGGCATTATCTGTTGTTGCCTTCACCAAGTATACGTATTAATCAGGCAAGCAGCCTAGTTCCTTATGCTGCTAAATACACTGCATGCATGTCACCATACAATCTGGTGACCTACCAAGAAAGAAAGTTCCTTCAATTGCTTTGACATATCAATTATATATTCTCCACATTTTTGTACAGCATTTTTCCACTGGATCATATAATATATAAATGTATCCAGCATAAGATTCCCATAAATGGACTTTGCAATTTTGCATCTAAAAAGAATTTGACATTTGTTCTCAATTTCAACCCTCTAGTTTAATTGACCATTATAAATCTATTTTTTGCTAAGATTACAACTCTAATGTTATACGAATTAAAATATAGAGGTGTTATAGTGATGAGCAAATACAAGGAAAATGCTGCGGCAATTTCTTATCAAGCCCTCTCATATAAATTAGTCACACCGTCTCTTTCATTGAGAAATCAATGAAATATATATTATGATTTTAGAATCTCAACGATAGTAAATATAATATTGCAAAAATAATAGAATGATAATAAATAATCAATCCTCTGGTTCTGGGATGAGTAGGATTGTAAGCGAGTCGAGTCGAGTTGAACTCAAGTATTGTCAAGTTTGACTCGATTCGAAAACTCTGAAATGGAGCTCGACTCGACTCGAAAACTCGCGAGCCTAAAATTTTCAAGCTCGAATTGAACTCGAAATCATGAATTGAATCTCATAAAAGCTCAAAATGAAAAAAAAATCTTAAATTTAGCTCGATTGAGGCCTCAAACTCTAACCTAAACTTTAAATACATAAAAATCTTATATTATATATTTAAAAAAAATCAACACATAAATGTTAATATTATTACTAATTTATTTTTGTAAAAATAAAATCTTAATATATTATATATTTTAGTTGTTCACTAACTTTTCGAGTCGAGTATCAAGTAGCTTGTTTTGGCTCGTTAAGTGTAACATCCCAAACTACGGGTTAGTGACTTTATTGTAAAGTTTCAGAATTTGTTGATTTAAATACGAATATTTCAGTTGGATTAAGTGGTGAATATGAAATAATTAAAAGGATAGTATGGTAATTTAGCTTAAAAGATATTGTCATCTCTCTATTTAGAGAGATACATGTGGAAGAGGAGATAATTCTCCAGAGTTATCTTCTCCTCTTTGTTCTTCATACGTGAGGCTTGAAGCATGAGGTGAGTTTTCTGATTTGTTGGTTATTTGTTAAATTAAAGGTTAGGTTTTGATCATTAGAAGATAACTAAGCTTAAGGAAAGCTTAAGTTGTCTTATAATCAAAAGATGAAGAAGTTATAAGAAATTAAAGAAAACGGGTTTTTATATGAAATTATGGAAAAGAGTTGATAAGTTGAATTTGAAGTTAAATTTGACTTGTCATCATGCTAATTAAGGAATATGAAGTGTTAGAATTGTATTTAGAACATATTGAAATTTTGAGTATGATTCTTGATTTACATATGAGGGATAGGATTTTGAGGTTATGAATGGTTTTCATGGATATAAATTGGTTTAAGTAATGGTGGTTAGGTTTAATGACATGGTAGGAGTTTAAAATAGAAGAATTGAACGAAGAATTGATGATTTTCGGGCTTAAAATACAATTTCTGGGTAGAGGGAACCGATACCCTATGAATGGGTATCGATTCCCCCTCTTGAACGAAAAATTCCAGTATGTTCAGGGGGTATCGATTCCCCCTGGGGGGTATTGATTCCCCCTAAATGAAAAATAAAATTTGGTTCTTTGATTTGGTTTATATTGTTAACAATTTAAGGTTTAGGATTCTGATAGTTGTTTTGAAATGTTATATTTATGTAGATATTAAGTCTAAAAAAATTCCGGAATAATCAAAGGATTATAATCGAATCAAAGCAAATAAGAGCATAAAACATAAGATATATGATATGATATACATGATTATATGCATATGTGATATATGCTATGAGACATGACCAATGTGAAATGAGATAAGCTATGTGATATGATATGAAATACATGGTTACACATACATGTGGTATGTGACAAAAAAGAAAGAACAAGTGATGAGAAATGTATTCATTGTAAATGCCCATAGTATATGATACGAGAGCTATAGGTATAGTTAGCATGCCAAGAGTCGAGGGTATTGTTGTCCTTCGGGACGTAGTGGTCCTACGGGACATATATAGTAGTCCTTCGGGACGAATACTGAACAAATGTTCGGTGCCCATGAGGGAATTTATACGAGCTGTAGTGACAACATTAGTGCACAACCTCAATGTACTCACATACCTTTGTTCTCAACAACAATATACATGGGCAATTGAAATATAAATTAAAGTGAAAGTGATGCAAAAATGTAAGTTTCATGTGTGCATGACTTGGTTATATATGTCATATGAAATATATACATACATATTGAAATATCATGATCAAATGGTAAGAATGCATATTCATGAATCTACTGTTACATGTTTATTTATTGCCTCACTATGTCTATAAGTTAGCGTGTAAGTGATTTACACGTAGGTACCAAGAAATGAGAAGAGCAAGAATAGAAGTAGCAAGGACAATATTATTACTAGAAGATCAGATCAGAAGTAATCGACAAAGTAGGTATTTTATTGTGTATAGAGTGTTGGCATGTAATAAGTCGTTAATTATAAGCACTCTGATCGAGTTTGTTTTTGTGGTCTCTTTTATGTAAATTAACGTATTTTGTTTTAAACAAAGTTTTAAATTCCCGGGGGTTTTCTTTAAGAGTCAAAGTTTGAAAAGTCAAAGTGACACCTCATACTCGTATTCGAGTCGGGTATGGGTTGGGGTGTTACAGATAATGGCATCAGAGCTAAGGTTTAGTCGATTCTCGGCA
This sequence comes from Hibiscus syriacus, assembly GCF_006381635.1. Lineage (NCBI taxonomy): Eukaryota > Viridiplantae > Streptophyta > Magnoliopsida > Malvales > Malvaceae > Hibiscus > Hibiscus syriacus. Next base: position 5,560,966 of record NW_024063513.1, read on the forward strand.
TAAAACCGGAGTCTAGAGTGTTTTATAAGGTATACATGCCAACAAAATAGTGAAAACTTATGATATGATGGAATAGTAAGTATACTGTTATGCTAATAGAACTATATGATTATATTTTTATAGATGTCCGGACAAGGTAGTTCTAGAAATGAAGCAGGAGATGATATACCCGCTGAAAACAGTAATTCACCTGCCCTGGCCAGGCAGAGTGAAGAACAGACACCCTCTGGAGTGCCTGTGAATGATCAAGATGTATTCTTTAGAACTTTAGACGCAGTATTGACGCGTTTTCAACCTCCTGTTACTTTAACTCCAAAAATTAATGTTGCAAAAGAGTTGAAGGGTTTAGGAGCTCCAGAGTTTAAAGGGGAAGCCGATGAAGGTCTTGTTACTACGAACCTTTGGCTTAATGACGTGAAAGTCATGCTTGAGGGACTTCATTGTTCCGATGCTGAAAAGCTAGATGGAGTGATTTCCTTGTTGAGAGGACAAGCAAGGATCTGGTGGACCAATGTTACATTGAGGATGTATAACAATCAAGTTACTTGGTCATTGTTTTTAGAATAATTCAAACATAAGTACATCGGAGATCAATTTGTTCGACAAATGAAGCAAGAGTTCATGAATCTGAAGCAATGGAATCACACTGTATATGAGTACAAGTGTGAATTCAATAAGTTGAGCAGCTTTGCTACAGAGCTTGTTCCTACTGAGAATGATACTTGTGAGTGGTTCGTAGAGGGGTTACATCCTTGGTTGAAGAAAATGTTGATTGTCTTAAATTTATCTTCGTTTCAAGAAGTAGTCAACCGTGCTAAAGCTCTGGAAAGAGCTCGGAACGAGAGATTTGTAAATTCAAGGACTCAAACAGTCAAGAGAACGGGTGCTTCTTCGAGTTCTGCACTGTCAAAAAGAGGCAAAGATGTTGGTTCTCGATCTCAAGCTAGATCAGAGTCAGTGGTATCTTCAGCTAGAGGATCAAATCCGATGGGAGGCAGACAAACTCAATCAGTGGGATCTGGAGCTGGAAGATTTAACCAGAGCCAAGTCCGACAATGCCCATATTGTGGAAAAAATCATTCCGAGATATGTAGAATGATTTATGGAGCTTGCTTTAGATGTGGGGACACCGGACATTTTGTTCGGGATTGTCCTGGGGTAGTCGATGAATCTGCACAGCCAGAGAGGTCTATTTCTACAGGCCAAAGGGGAAGATGTAGATGTAGAGGCAGAGGAAGAAGTCAGTCAGAGTCCTCTGCTCAACAAGAGATACGTTCCACTGCTTGAGTGTATAATCTCAGGACCAATGAAGATCGGGATGATCCGGAGATTATAACAGGTAACTTTCTGCTGTTTGATAAACATGTTATGGTATTGATTGATACGGGGTCTACATATTCATACATTACTAGTAAGTTAGTGAGAGAATTGAACATTCAATTAGAAGCTACTAACAATGAGGTGATAGTGACGAATCTGTTTAGGGCACAGTGCTTGGGTAAATATGGTGAGTAAAGGGTGTCTCATACGAATTCAGGAATTGAATTCCCTGCTAATTTGATGGAATTACCTTTTGAAGAATTTGAAGTGATACTGGGAATGGATTGGTTATATTGTTATTATGCTAATGTCGACTGTAGATTGAAAAGAGTAACGTTGAGAAGTCCGGAAGAGGTAGAAATCGTGGTGTTTAGTGAAGGGTGGAATTCATTGGCAAATGTAATCTCAGTGATGACGACAAAGAAGTTATTGTTACAACGATGTCAAGGGTTCATTACTAATGTGTTGGATGTAAGAGCCAAAGACAAAGAGATTGAAGAAATTCCTATTGTGAGAGAGTTATCTGATGTATTTCCTGCAGAATTGCCAAGTTTACCTCCGGACAGAGAGGTATAATTTCAGATTAAGATAATGCCGGGAACAACGCCCATTGCAATGGCACCATACAGAATGGCTCCAAAAGAGTTGCAAGAATTAAAGATTCAATTACAGGAATTAGTGGACAAAGGTTTTATTAGACCAAGTGTATCACCTTGGGGAGCTCCAGTTTTGTTTGTTAAGAAGAAAGATGGATCAATGCGACTCTGTATCGACTACAGGCAGTTCAATAAAGTGACTATCAAGAATAAATATCCACTTCCTTGAATCGATGACTTATTTGCTCAATTAAAGGGAGTTTCAGTGTTCTCAAAAATTGATCTACGTTCGGTTATCATCAATTAAAGATTCAAGAGAAAGATGTTCCAAAGACGGCGTTTAGAACAAGATATGGTCATTATGAGTTTATCGTAATACCATTTGGAGTTACGAATGCACCAGCTACTTTCATGGATTTAATGAACGGAATTTTTCAATCCTATTTGGATCAGTTTGTGGTGGTTTTCATTGATGATATTTTAATATATTCAAAGTCAGAGGAAGAGCATAGTTCTCATTTGAGGATTGTATTACAGAATTTACGAGACAAGAAGTTTTATGCTAAATTCTCTAAATGTGAATTCTGGTTGAATGAAGTGGAATTTCTTGGACATGTAATTTAATGTAGAAGGAGTTCGAGTGGATCCTCAAAAGATTAAAGATATTCTGGAGTGGGAAGTTCCAAAGAATGTGTCAGAAGTTTGAAGTTTTCTGGGGTTAGCTGGTTATTATCGAAGGTTCGTTAAAAACTTTTCAATAATAGCATTACCCCTAACTAAGCTGTTGAGAAAGGAAGTAAAATTTACTTGGACTCAAGAATGCCAAGAGAGTTTTGAAAAGATAAAGAAGATTTTGACAGAAGCTCCAGTGTTAGTCCAACCTGAGTCTGGCAAGGACTTTGTAGTGTATAGTGATGCGTCTCATAATAGTTTGGGATGTGTATTAATGCAAGAAAGCAAGGTGGTGGCCTATGCTTCGAGACAATTAAAACCGCATGAGAAGAATTATCCGACACACGATCTGGAGATGGCTGCAGTAGTGTTCGCTTTAAAGATCTGGCGTCATTACTTGTATGGTGAAAAATTCTACTTGTATACGGATCACAAAAGTTTAAAGTACTTGATGAATCAGAAATAGTTAAATTTAAGACAGAGAAGATGGGTGGAATTTCTCAAGGATTATGATGTTGTGATTGATTTACATCCCGGAAAGGCAAATGTGGTAGCGGATGCCTTAAGCCGAAAGACGTTTGCAGCCTTACGAGCTATGGATGTTAAACTATCATTAGGTGAAGATGGTGCAATTTGTGCGGAATTGACTATCAAACCATCATGGTTAGATCGAATTAAAGAATTGCAAGCTAAAGATGAAAAGTGTTCAAAGAAGTTGCAGCAAATAAAGAATGGAGAGTGTACAGATTATGAGATGAAAACTTATGGGAACCTATATTATCAAGTGAGGCTAGTGATTCCAGATGTTAATGAATTAAAGAATGATTTATTAATGGAAGCTCATTGTAGTCCATTAACGATGCATCCAGGAGGAAACAAAATGTATATGGACCTCAAGAGTCGATATTGGTGGTTGGGAATGAAGAAAGACATTACAGAATTCGTATCTAAGTGTTTGACTTGTCAGCAAGTTAAGGATGAGCATCAGGTTCCGTTGGGACTGTTACAATCTATTTCAATTCCTCAATGGAAATGGGAGAATGTAACGATGGATTTTGTGACGGGCAAAAGAGATTCAATATGGGTGATTGTAGAAAATTTGACTAAGTCAACTTATTTCATTCCGATACGAGCTGATTTCTCTATGGATAAATATGCTGAGTTGTATATTAGAGAGATTATATGGTTACATGGTGTACCTGTTTCCATAGTTTCTGATCGGGATCTTAGATTCACATCACGATTTTGGAAGTTTTTACATGGAGCATTGGGCACACAACTGAACTTTAGCACAACGTTTCATCCTCAGACAGATGGTCAGTATGAACGAACTAATTATCAGTCAAGCATCAAAATGGATCCCTATGAAGCTTTATATGGGAGAAGATGTCGTACACCCTTGAATTGGTATGAACTTAAGGATCGAGAAGTTATTGGTCCTGAGTTGATTCAGGAAATGGAAGAGAAAGTTCAAGTAATTTAGAATAATCTGAAAGCTTCATCTGATAGACAGAAAGCATATGCTGATTTAAAAATGAAAGAAATTGAGTTTTAAATCGGAGATAAAGGGTCTCCGTGGAAGAAAGTATTGAGATTTGGACGTAAAGGAAAATTGAGTCCTCGGTTTATTGGACCATATGAAATCGTTAAAATAGTAGGACCACTGGCATATCAATTAGCTTTGCCGCCTGATATGGAGAAAATTCACAATGTTTTCCATGTTTCAATGCTTCATAATTATCGATCTGATCCCTCCCATATTATATCACCAGAAGAAATAGAAGTGCAATCGGATTTGACATATAAGGAAGAACCGGTCCGAATTTTAGCCCATGAAGTTAAACAATTAAGGAACAAGACTATTCCATTAGTCAAAGTGTTATGGATAAATCACAAGGTGGAAGAAGCGACGTGGGAACGTGAAGAGGATATGAAGATTCAATATTCTCATCTCTTTGTACAATGAAAATTTGAGGACGAATTTTCTTAAGGGGGAGAGATTTGTAACATCCCAAACTACGGGTTAGTGACTTTATTGTAAAGTTTCAGAATTTGGTGATTTAAATAGGAATATTTCAGTTGGATTAAGTGGTGAATATGAAAGAATCCAAAGGATAGTATGGTAATTTAGCTTAAAGATATTGTCATCTCTCTATTTAGAGAGATACACGTGGAAGAGGAGATAATTCTCCATAGTTATCTTCTCCTCTTTGTTCTTCATACGTGAGGCTTGAAGCATGAGGTGAGTTTTCTGATTTGTTGGTTATTTGTTAAATTAAAGGTTAGGTTTTGATCATTAGAAGATAACTAAGCTAAAGGAAAGCTTAAGTTGTCTTATAATCAAAAGATGAAGAAGTTATAAGAAATTAAAGAAAACGGGTTTTTATATGAAATTATGGAAAAGAGTTGATAAGTTGAATTTGAAGTTAAATTTGACTTGTCATCATGCTAATTAAGGAATATGAAGTGTTAGAATTGTATTTAGAACATATTGAAATTTGAGTATGATTCTTGATTTACATATGAGGGATAGGATTTTGAGGTTATGGGTGGTTTTCATGGATATAAATTGGTTTAAGTAATGGTGGTTAGGTTTAATGACATGGTAGGGGTTTAAAATAGAAGAATTGAATGAAGAATTGATGATTTTTGGGCTTAAAATATAATTTTTGGGTAGAGGGAACCGATACCCTATGAATGGGTATCGATTCCCCCCTCTTGAACGAAAAATTCCAGTATGTTCAGGGGGTATCGATATCCCCTGTATCGATTCCCCCTAAATGAAAAATAAATTTTGGTTCTTTGATTTGATTTATGTTGTTAACATTAAGTTAAAGGTTTAGGCTTCTGATAGTTGTTTTGAAATGTTATATTTATGTAGATATTGAGTCTAAACAAGTTCCGAAATAATCAAAGGATTAGGATCGAATCAAAGCAAATAAGAGCATAAAACATAAGATATATGATATGATATACATGATTATATGCATATGTGATATATGTTATGAGACATGACCAATGTGAAATGAGATAAGCTATGTGATATGATATGAAATACATGGTTACACATACATGTGGTATGTGACAGAAAAGAAAGAACAAGTGATGAGAAATTTATTCATCGTAAATGCCTATAGTATATGATACGAGAGCTATAGGTATAGTTGGCATGCCAAGAGTCGAGGGTATTGTTGTCCTTCGGGACGTAGTCCTTCGGGACGTAATGGTCCTACGAGACATATATAGCAGTCCTTCGGGACGAATACTGAACAAATGATCGGTGCTCATGAGGGAATTTATACGAATTGTGGTGACAACATTAGTGCACAACCTCAATGTACTCACATACCTTTGTTCTCAACAACAATATACATGGGCAATTGAAATATAAATTAAAGTAAAAGTGATGCAAAAAGGTAAGTTTCATATGTGCATGACTTAGTTATATATGTCATATGAAATATATACATGCATATTGAAATATCATGATCAAATGGTAAGAATGCATATTCATGAATCTACTGTTACATGTTTATTTATTGCCTCACTAAGTCTATGACTTAGCGTGTAAGTGATTTACACGTAGGTACCAAGAAACGAGAAGAGCAAGAATAGAAGTAACAAGGACAATATTATTACTAGAAGATCAAATCAGAAGTAATCGACAAAGTAGGTATTTTGTTGTGTATAGAGTGTTGGCATGTAATAAGTCGTTAATTATGAGCACTCTGATCGAGTTTGTATTTTGTGGTCTCTTTTATGTAAATTAACGTATTTTGTTTTAAATAAAGTTTTAAATTCCCGGGGTTTTTCTTTAAGAGTCAAAGTTTGAAAAGTCAAAGTGATACCTCGGACTCGTATTCGAGTCGGGTACGGGTTGGGGTACTACATTAAGAACTCGAGTCGAGCTAGAGCTCAAGTCGAATCCATTCGAATCGATTATTTATCGAGCTTTGACCGAATAAATACCAAGTAACTCGTGACATGCCTCTTCTCATTTACAACCCTAGGGATGAATAGTACAATATATCATAATTTCATGTGCACATATTAATAATAATGGTAAACTATGCCAGTAGACCCCTTTATTTTCGTTCTGATCAACTTTGATTACTGGTTTTTTAATGAAGTACGTTTGGTCCCTTACATTATCAATTCATCCGATTTAAGTCACTCGGCCGTTAACTTACTTTAACTCATTAATGTAAATCTGAGTTGACAATTAAAAAAAATAACTCACATGTCTTCTTCTTCTTCAACACCCCTACTTTTTCCTCCTCTTCTTTTCATAAAAAAAAACCATGACTTCATATTCTTCTTCTTCTTCTTCAAATCAATACCCATACTTTTTCCACGTAAAAAGTCACGTGTTTCTCCTTCTTCTTCTTCTTTCATAAACCTGCAAAAAGGGTTAATAGATAATTAAGCAGCCACCGACTTAGACGTAACTAGCTGTTACCGAAAACTTAAATAAAAAGTTGAACAAACACAGAAACTTAGATTTGGTCTCTTCTAGTTCTCAAACAGAGCAAAACTCGGGGCTAATAGCAAGACACGTACTGTAATGGAGTTTACTTGGAACACACAAAAATGGTCCAAATCTAGAAGACCAACAGTCCACATAATTCCACTCTCTCCAGCCAACCTCGTCTTTTCACAGAACAAACCAACATGCTTATGTATGCTCTTGCATCACCATCCAAATAATACCAATCTCGCTATATATAACAGATTATCCGCACCTTTCTATTACAAGTTCAATTTTCGTGTTCCTCATTACTCGTGTTTCGATGGGTTCCTTATCCGACCAGCCTCACTTCGTGTTGTTCCCCTTCATGGCTCAGTGTTCATCTTCACCACTAATGTTTCATTTGGGGCAGTTGAGTCGGGGATCATCATGGTGCAATTAATATCAAGTTTTTATGTCCTTTTAGTCTGTTGAAAAAAGAAAAAAAAAACTAGCTACCCCATATACGTCCAACTACCTCTACCTTTTGGGGAAAACCCGAGAGCTTCACGAGGGAAGTAAGCTAAAAAGGGGGGAGGGATACAATGAATATAACATAAACTATAGAACTCCAAAAGTATAAACAGGATTATAATTTGAGAAATTAATAATCAAATACGAATATGCTTCTTTCTAATTAATAGCCACACGAGAGACAAAGACGCAAAGAGATAAAGAGATGTAATTGAAGTTCGTTTTTGTTGTTAAGAAAAATTAAAGTGATATGATAAAGTAATTCACATTTATCTTGCAAAAGAGTTTGGGGAAAATATAGAATTTGGTATACCTTTAGATTTGTGGGTTTCAATGGAGTTATGGTTTTTGAAGGTCGAAAGCTTTGCACGGGTGTAGATGAGCAGCCACATCTGAATATGACAGTGAAATTAGTTCAATTTTCCTTATCCGTTTTTCTCCATCCCTTCTTTCATTACCTCCGCACACAGCCCGCATATCTATTTCCCCAAGTACTTGTTTCGCACTCGCTCGATGTACTCCGGAGTGTACTCTTTGCTCATCCCACAACACTCGCACTTGGCATCTTCGACTTCGGATATAGGCGGGAGCTGGTTCTCGTCCGTCAAGGTGGTTTCTTTGTAACTATCGAGCACTTCCTTGCTTAGTTGGAAAGTGATATCGGAAACGGTTCGGTGGAGGCTATCGTTGGATAATTTTGGTGGCTTGGGGAAGTTGTACCTCCTGGCGTAAGTGCTAGTGATAGCCTCTCCATGTGGTTCCATTTTGAAAGAGAGCCAACGCGTAGATATTGGGAAAATTCGTATGAAACTACCAAGGGATTACGATGAAGAACTAAGGATTGAAGCTGTAATGGAAATGAAAAAACTTCGGAGAAGAAGAAGAGGAAGAAGCAACAGCAGACACGTGAAATGGTTTGTGGAATTGAAATGGTCATGTGTGCATAGAGAGAGAGAGAGAGAGCTTACACGTGAAATGGTCATGTGTGGTTTAATTCTAGAGCTTCTCTCTCTTCTAATTTTGAGAGGGGGAGACTAATGAGCTGAAAACCAAATTTTTGGTTTTTATGCCCATGTGCTATGGTTAACGTCCAAGTAACTTAAATCGAATAGATTGATAATGTAAATAACTAAGCATACTTAATTAAAAATTCGGTAATTAAAATCGATCAAACGAAAAATAAAAGAGGTTACATGCATAATTTACACTAATAATAATGCGATAATACATATAAACGTAACGCTCCACTACTTAACTCATAAAATATGAATATAATGACTGTTTGGGGAAATTAGATAAACGCACATCTTCTTTTAGGGGTTTTTTATTTAAACTGAAAAATTCACGAATATTTAAATTGATCCCAAAATCAAAAGTTCAAAAGTTTTAACCTAAATTTGGATTATGACAATAAAAGAAGCACAAAAAAATTTCTTCGAATTATGATAATAAATTTCTTTTAAAGTTTGTTTCTTTTCCTTCTTTTTTCTGATTTTATCTTTTGTTTTTTTTTATTGTATCAATTTTTGTTCTGATTTTCATGTATTATTTTGACTTTGATGTTATTGTATTCCAGGTCTGAATTGTGATGCTTTTGAGCATTAATATTATGTTGTGCTTGTTTCCGTTTTTTGCTGTCCGAATTGTTCTTCAATGGGACTTGAGTATGAATGAGACATTCTTTTACTAAAAAAAAGAACATGTATAAATAATATACGCTTACATTCTAGTCAGATATCATAGGTTAAAAAAGCAGCAGCCTTTATGTACAGTATAAAATTAATCATTAATCACTGGTATCATTCTAGACCAAGACGGAAAAGTAGAAAAAACCCAGTCTCCTGTTCTGGCATTTTAATTAATTTTATATCAGTCTTTCTTTATGCCATACTTTATATATATATATATATATATATATATATATATATATATGGATCTTTGAGAAACATGTTTATCCTTTTTTCCATCTTTATAAAGCCCCTGCCTCTTTCTCTCTCTCCTATAATTCTTGTTTGAGTGGAAGGAGAGGGAAAAGCTCAAAAAGGAATACTAAGGAAAAGCATGGGGAGAACTCCTTGCTGTGACAAAGCTAACGTCAAGAAAGGCCCATGGTCACCTGAAGAAGACGCCAAGCTCAAGGCATATATCGAGCAGCATAGTACTGGTAGTAATTGGATCGCTTTGCCTCAGAAAATTGGTATTATTTTAAGATAAACAACCCATCAATCTGCTTGCTTGAATCTTCTTTCTTTTTCCAACTAAAAAATACTAATTGTTTTATGGTATCTGATTTGATGAGTTTCTAAAAGGGTTGGGTTTTTTTTTTTTACCTTAGGCCTTAAGAGATGTGGGAAAAGCTGTCGCCTCAGATGGTTAAACTATCTCCGCCCCAATATTAAGCATGGAGGGTTCTCCGAAGAAGAAGATAGGATTATTTGCAGCCTCTATATCAGTATTGGCAGCAGGTATTTTTTATCCTAAAATCCATTCTTAAAGTCAACAAAAGTGACAAACCCTATGTTTTGTTTGATTCATTTTAAGCAAACGTTGTTCATGTCTAAGAGTTTACACCTTGCATGATTGTTAATAGGTGGTCTATTATTGCTGCACAATTACCGGGGAGGACTGATAACGATATAAAGAACTATTGGAACACGAGGCTTAAGAAGAAGCTTCTCGGCAAGCAACGCCAAGAGCATCAGTCTCGTAGAGGCAACAGCTTAAAGCAAGCTCTCAAGAGATCAGCTAATGTGGGGGATTCCATGGTTCCAACTGATAACATCAACCAAAGCCCTTACTGGCCAGAGTTGCCTGTGCTAGCGGCGGAGCCGGAGGCGCCCTTACAACACTCAAGTACTCAAGAACATCAAATTGACCACCAAGCCTCGATGAGAACATTACTTATCAAGTTTGGAGGAAGATTTTCTGATGATGATCATGTGATTAACGATGGTACAACTCTTCATCAGTTTCCTAACGACTCATCCTCCACCGATCAACATCTTTATGAGCAGACTGTCTACATACCCTCTTCTTCCTCTTCTTCTCCCATGGATGCCTTGAACTTGAACAATAACATCGACGCTCAGTTTGTGAACTCTCAGTACACCATGGATGAAGCAAATCTGCACATGCAGCAAGGACAAAGCTGTACTTTTTCCTCAGAGATCCAGGAATTGGGATATAGCAACCCACAGAGATTAGATGGAATGGAGTTCTTGTATGGGGGAGATATGGTCAATAATAGAGCTGTGAATCCTTGTGAAAGCATTGGCTGGGCTGATACAAGCTCCCTGATTGGCTCTCCTTGTGCTTCAGAATACGGAGTCATACAACAAGGAATGCTTCAAGAATATGCTTTTACTGAGATGAGATACCCAGGAGGAGCACAATAGCATAGCAAACGGTGGGTGTTGAATCTAAGACGAAAAACCCTAATAATAATCTCGTTGAGTTATATATATATATATATATATCTATGCTTGCTTTCATTGTTCGTGCTTAATTAATCAATAGTGACTGTAATTTATATTTTCTTTTATACTGTGTTGTCATACTCATTAGCTTATGCCGATTGTTGAACTAGGGAATTATGAAGCGGTAATCTCTAGTTTGTGCCAGATGATTTACTGATGTGCGTGCATTTTCTATCATTGCATAACCATGTTCATATTATTACATGTCACAAATGTTCCATTGGGATGTCCAAACAAGCCGCAGCTAGCATGCTAGATTCCTTGAGAAAAATCCATTGAATGTAGCTAGGCTTTTGCTGATGAAGTAAACACACAAGTCATTCTTCCGCAGTCTCTCATTTATGCATTCCGTCTATTGGCTATGGCTAGAAATGAATGCATTCTAGCAGAAATAAATAAAATCTCCAAAGGCTAAAAGCACATGCCACCGCCCTTTAGTTAATGATTTCCGAAGGAACAATCCCTTTTCTAATCATCTACATTTTATGCTTGTTCTGCCATACATGCAAGCTCTACGAGACTTTTTTTTTCCCTTCTTCTTCTTAGATCTGATCTATGTATGCTTCTCTACTTCCACTCTTTTCTTCTTTCCGCGCTACCAACAGCCTTGCCGCCTTATGATACATATTTGATTTTATACCTAAAAGTATGAATCTAGACATAGTTTTAAAGTTCAACAGTAATATCCAGGTGTGTAATGCTGGTCTGTTGGCTCTAGTTTGAAGAAATTACAGGAAAATAATAATCATTAATGGCTGTTCAAGGAACTGATACATTTATAGAAATATTAAATTAACACCTGAAAACCAGCTTAATTCTCATGAACACGCATCCCTTTGTAAGGGCATTGGGAAACATGTCAATGCACAATAATATTCTGGGCGGTCTTGTTCCAAATAACCCATCCGCACGTGTGAAAACTGACAAGGCTCATCGATTGTATATATGGAGTGAGTAAATCCAATCAAATATCTAGCCTATCAATAGGTTAAAAGTTCAAAAATTCTGATGATTAGAAATAAATTGAAATTTAAAAAAATTGATTGAATATAACCCTTCATTATCATATTTGTAGCCAAATGAAGTGTCAGTATCCTTTTGCTTGATAGATATGGGAGTTTCAGATTAGCATTTAGCATCTACCACCGTATGTATATAACAGAAGCTTGAGCTTCCCATTTATGTAAATCTCTGGCAAAATAACAATCTCAGAGAAAAAGCTTTCACTTGTGGTAGCAGAAAGAAACAAGGGCACGTTTTATTATCATGGACTCGTGTGCGTTGATTACAGTTGTAACAAGTCGGGTGACAAAGTAATTAAATGTGAATTTTGTTTGACAAGTTTTTCTATTGTTTGGTAAAGCATGGTCCTGATATCTGTTAAAATTGGTTGACAATTTCCATAAGCCCTACCCGTTCTTTGCAAATTAAGCTTAGGTCCCATCACCTAAACCAACTTCCAAATTTACCACTTTATGAATTTCGAGCATCTCATTCAGATACATTAGCAAGTCAACCTATGACATGCTAGTTTTCAATTATCTTTTCCCTCTTCCAATTATAATTTGTGTATCCAAACCAATATAAGTTATGCTATAGAAATCTTATCCAGTTATTGTTCGAAATGTTTACAAATTCCGACACAGTGATTTTGCCGAATGCAACGATAATAAAATATCGGCAAAGGAATAGAAAGGGCCAATAATTCTGAAAAACAATTAATTATAGGCTAGCATGTATATACAAAAAAGAAGCAAATTGAAATTTAATTAGAATTATCCGTAAAGAAAGAAAGAATATCCCAGGGAGGAAGAAGCAGAAGAGAAAAGGTCCAAAGAAAGAAATCAATTAGTTTCATTAATCAAAAGCTTAAAGCAATCCTTGATTAAGTTAATCCTGGGCTGGGAGACGTTGCCCTAGCCATGACAACAACCAAACGACGACTTACTTCCCCTACTTTTTTGTATTTTAATATTACATATAAACCTTCTTTTATTAAACAACCATATTATATTAGCCTTGGGGATTTTTAAATTACAGTGACAGCGACACTCATTAACAGGAGATAAAATAATTATATTGCTCTAGGTCTTGGATGCGTACGTTAAAAGTGGGGGTGAAAAAGCAATATGGCAGCGTGCATCAAAAATCAAATGTACGTAGGTCTAAATTAATTAATTTCATTTTCGTAGCCGCCGCGAGGCTTTCATTTGGCTTGGAGATGATCATACTTCTCTCTCGCCCTTCAACTTCTGTCATTGTTTACTTTTTCATTTCCACCACAGAAGTATCGGCGTGAGAATCCAATTCAACACAAAGCTATTAATCCCAACAAAATAAGGTATATTTACTTCTTCATTTTTATTTAAATTAATACCTATTAATTGATGAGAATATAATAGCTTGTTAAGAATATAGGGATGATGAATATGATATTAGAAAAAGTCTTAAAATCTTGTGTATTAAAATATATATTTTTTATATGAATTCGAACTAAAAGAGTTATGTATACCAAAAATATAATTTTAAATTCACGTCCTCGCCACAATGTGATTGAGTCATGGATAGACTGAATAGTTGCATTCTTAAATTGCCTTATCTAAACATAACTTGGTTTCTAATGGTGAAATGGAACTTTACGGTCCCGGGTTTCACGTTGAGAGCACATGATACATTATGGAAGTTTGGATCAAATCATCCAAATTCTCATCTAGGTGAAACAATTCGAACACCAGACGTCTTCTTAGATCTTTTTTTAATATTAATTATGAGACTGTAAGTCACTGAATTAACTTATCGAGATCGGAAAAGAATGCAAATATCTAAAAGGATTCCAATATTTAACATTTTCCCTCATTTCGGTGATGCAAATTAACAAGACATTTTACTTTTCCTTTGAAACTGTTTAGTGTGTATGGAATGCATTTTGTCTCTACAAAGTCTGAGGAACATAATGGAAAGGGAAATCATTTCTAGAGCTAAAAGTGAAACTTACTTCACTTGCTAATTTACAAAAGAATCAGTTTCACTTCATGCATGCCAGGTCCTCCTCCTCTGCCCTCTATTTCTTTAATTTAATATGGCAAGGCCCTGAAAAATTGAAAGCCAAATCACTAATGGATTCAGGACGAAAGAAAACACCAAGAACTCACAACATGCATACCATGATTCAGTGGATTTTCATCTTCTTATTCTTCTTGGCGCTTTCTGTTGGGTCCGGCTCTGGAAAAATCTTCGGAAATGGTCAAGTCCTTTGTAATGTACGCTAACTGGCAATATGCTGATCGCAACTGACTGTAAAACCCTTCTTCCCTCCTTATTTGCTCATCTCGTCGATCCATCTCTATAAGAACCTGTTACAACCCACCGAAATTAAGCGGTTGGGGAGTTTTCTAGAGAAAGAGGCTGTGATATTTCTCATGCTTACCTGCGCGGGACTCCTCTTGAAAACCTGGGAAAACCTCTTCCTGCAGTACTCGTTGAAGAGAAGAGAGAAAACTACGAGAGGAATGGTGAAACCAGAAGCCATTGGTGCTTCTTTCAGGACAAAGACCGCAACCGCAATAAACTGTGTCAACACTAAAGAGAAGATTGTTGTGTTGTGGACAACGGGCCAGAACAGTCCCGCACTTTCATATTTTGTTACATATACATGGAGCAGCTGAAAACAGATGAACTTGAATTATCAATCATGCACCTGGCTCAATTGGTGTCAACAAAACTATGCTTCAACTAATTATGAATATATAAACAGAATGTTGTTGTCACCATATACTGAAAAATACATTCAACATCTACTGAATACAGAAAAGGTATTCCTATATTAAGAAACTTTGTGGGTACGAAATATTCAGTTGCAAATAACTATTATTTGATTAACTAGAATAAGTCAAAGGATATAAAATGAATGAGACAAAAACAAACCTGGTTTCGATAGACAAGGAACGCGAGAAAGAAGTAGATCAGCAAGAAGGGCAGGATTAAGGGTGCAAGGATGGCAAGAGTGAAGCCCAGGAGTCCAAACAGAAGCATTCGCGGAATTTCAGTATGGTGCGGGAAGGTATAAGCAATATTAGTTGGCTCTGTCTTACTTCTTACAATGAATTTCATGACGAAATTCCAAGCCAGACTTAAAAGTTGTATTAATTCAATGGCCAAGCTTGCCCAGCCTGACGACAGAACATAAGTCGTAAAGAAGGCAGCCTGCAGATACAACAATAGCTACAGTTAGAAGTTGAAGATTCGTATAAAGGGACAAAAAGCTACTTTTTTCCTATGTGAATGTGGTGATGAGAGAAAGGGTATTAAAGTGTATGCCATCTTTAAGACTTTTTCTGTAGGATGTTAGGTCTTAATCTGATTAAGACAACTATTATGGACTGACGGAAATTTTACCTGGTCAGGCATTTGTTTGGCAAGTTGAAAAGGCAACTCTTGAAGTTTTGAGAAAACAGACACTTGTTCGATAAAGGATCCTGAAAGAACGTTAACGAAGAAAACATTCCAGATTGTAAAGTTCAAAACTTTAATGCATGCACTTCTTTTCCTCTCACTACGCGAAACATTTCCCTCAATTTTGGATAACAGCATCATGATTGGTGGAACAGCATACATAAACGATACCAGAACCACACTTGGTAAGTAACCTGTTACCACCTTATTTATGAACGGCCTGCTCAAGATAAAAACATGATGGGTTTACAAACCAATCAAAATATTGCAGGTCATCCATAATACTTGCAATATTTCCTTCCAATGTTCACTAATATTGAAAAGAACAAATAATGATGTACTTATGAATCAAAGAAAAGGAGCTGCTACAAGTAAAAGATTTCCGTTAGTTGATTAGTTTTATTTCACCTATACTAGGTATTTTCAACCATTTCTATACGATTGGCAAAAACAAGAGTCAATAACAGCATTATATTTATGGATACAAATCTCCTTAAGGAGGTCTACATGAAACCTATGATCATAAAGGAACATAGAACGATAGAAATCA
Source organism: Hibiscus syriacus (assembly GCF_006381635.1). Taxonomy (NCBI): domain Eukaryota; kingdom Viridiplantae; phylum Streptophyta; class Magnoliopsida; order Malvales; family Malvaceae; genus Hibiscus; species Hibiscus syriacus. Next base: position 5,577,013 of record NW_024063513.1, read on the forward strand.
CGATATAAATAGGGTCTCTTTCTGTAGTTCTTTCTATGCATTTTTTTCTTCCATGAAAGCATATAGTCCAAAATGTTGCAATTTAAATATCTTAATTTGTTGCATCAGTCATCAGCCAAGATTGTAATGTGCAATATTATCAACGTAGTAGAGACTAATAAGATAACGCTGATTTTGCAAACGAGATATGTAGAATGATACTCACATTTCTAGTAGTTTCTCAAGTCGTGGAAACCAATGTTTTAGCACATCAGGTCGAGTCAAGCCTTGTACAAAGGCAACTGGAAAACAAAACACGAACACCAAGGCCAAAGCACATAGAAGAGTTGCTATTTTATAGATCCAAACTTGTTTGTATGGTATGCCGAGGTTTGACCAATAAACATCATGTGGCTCTGGAGCTAGTTGTGTGACCCATAACATGGGATTCGATGATTGAAGGACTTGAGCAGCAACAACAGCAGCATAACGATTCTTGAAGAAAACAAATGCAGCTGGACATTCCTGTATCAAATTCCAAAATAACATAGGTTATCAAAATGCCATTGATATGATGGCAACAGAGATTGATAAGACTGAAACCACATAGGGAGAGAATCTCCATTAAGAAACCAAATAAAATTATCATCAATTCTGAAGGCAAAAACAATTTAAAATACCAAGTGTTCAGTTAATGTAAAGTCCAATGCTATATCTTCATATCCTTTCAATAGTTAGAACATAGAATTATCAGTAACGGTAAATTCTGGCCTTTATGCGAACAACAGAAAACTAGTTGCTCAATTGTAATGCTAAGTTGAACACCTATGTCAACAACAGATTAGAATGAGATTAATAACATGTAAACACACACAAAAAAAGGTAAAATGCCTTTTAGTATCAAATGAAAGAAATTCCTAAGGTGGCAAAGAGCAGATCATCATTATCCACTAAAGAGTTATTTGTTATCAAAGGAAAACATAGTTATGTACCATTTAGGCATACATACTAGAACTGCAAAATCAACATTATTAGAGTAAAGAATTCCAGGATTTTCGACCTTTTCTATTTGAGTTGGGTGCAACTCATCAATGCTGGATTGACTTCTTATGTTGTCTTCTCTAGTTTGAATCACTTTAAAGGTATGTGCAGTTCCCCCACAAAGATAACATGGCTTATCACCCCGTACATACTCTGCCTCTATGGGTCTTAGCATTCTGTACATCTTCTTGGCATCCTTCTGTAAAGACAACATTGTTAGAGAATATAAATAGAACTTGTTACAGATAATAGATATTGCGTGTAAAACAGAAAATATTTAGAGAAGAATAAGCATAGAACATGTGAAATGTCCATTAAACAAATCACTTTTTATTGTCTATAGAACAAAATGATAAAAAGGGAAAATGAGAGCAACAGTTTTTGTTTCTCGACACAACATATGAACACCAACACCATTCAATAGATGCCAAGAAAGTAACGAATAACAGCATAAATACATAAACAACGAGAGCAAATGAAAATTTTAAGATCAAAGCCTTTTCAAATTACAAAATTCAGACAAGCTTAAATCACTAATATAACTCACTCAAGATAGAAACATACCTTTAGTTTATGAACTGTACTAGGCCGATATACCATCTGGTGGCCCATATACGTATCTGAATAATAAGTCGAAAAGAAACTTTCCACCGACTTACTATATGAACGATCCTGGGACCATGGAATGCCTCGGACTAAAACTGTGAAATGACTTGGATTGGGATGAGATCCAGTAATATGTGCTAGCCTCATTTTAGTGATACTTTTATACTCCTATATAGAAGCAATAATCTTTAATTGAATGCTAGAAAAAACTTAAGAATGCATCAACACTGGAAAAACTATATAGATTATGAGGAAATCATGCATTTTGGTTTGAGCATCCTTACCAAGTAGAGTAGAACAAATGCTGCAAAGGATATGACGTACAATGCAAAACAATGCACCCAAAGCCTGAGGGGGGGGGGAATAAAAAGAAAACATTCAATATATATGGTGGATTTTGGTCAATTAGTAATAAAGCAACTGTCACATCATTATAATGGATCCAAAAAGAAAACATACTTTCTTGAACCTGGTTGTACATTTCCGATAGTAAATACATCGTATGATTCTACACTTAACTTCTTGCGCTCCACCATTTCTCTTCCATAATAATTCAGCGGCAACACCATAGAAATGCAAACAACAGTAGCAATGAGGAATATCCTAATACTGTAAAGAACGGTGGTCAGTGAATCGACAAAGCAAACCAATGATAATTTAAATATCAAAGTAGTTGGAAATTTTATGTAAGTGATTGCAAGCTTAGACTTCGTTAATTAAAATTTTCTATTGAGTGACTAAATGACCTGAAAACAACTATTCTCATGAAAACTACAGCATCAACACCACCAGCTTCTAATAGTTCTTCATCGGTTGCTTTCCAGGCACGCATGATCCATCCTGCCGAGGGCACAAATCTATGAAGACCAAAAGGATCATCGCGTTGTACGGGTTCCGAAATGAATCTCCGCGTGAAATACACACTTGCATTGCTTGGTTGTTTTCTCAGTACGGAATACAATGAAAAAAGCACACCACATATAGATATATTGATTCCGGCAGACGTTAAAAGACCACCGATGTCCATCACAATCCCCTAAATCCTTTTCACAAGCTTTAAGGATTCAAGTACTCAAGCACATGGCCATGGATTGACATCATTTCCCTCCCATTTTGCTCCAGACAGAGGAATGCATTACCGCCAAAAGGTAGTTAAGAAACAAAATTTGACTCCTAACAAAATTCCTGTAAAATTGATCTGAGATTTTTTTCATGGTTCAGGAGCTAAAATTTGATATTTAGATGTCAAACAAAAGATTCGATGAAATTTCAACTAAATAATCAGCAAACTTTAAGAAATGCAGTAATTTCATGCTATTCAATCGACCAATAATATATATATTATAAAAAATAAATATAAAATGAAAAATGCAGGAAACAACCAATCTCAGGATATTCAAACAAAATTAATCAGTTGGGATAAACGATGATAAAAGAGTATTTAATTAAAAAGAACGTACGTGAGGTCATATCTTGCCAAACAACTCTGAAAAGGTCCCCAGATGCAGAAGCGAAAAGTATTTCACTTTTTTTTCCTGGAAACCGTTGAGAGAAGGAAGAATTTCAGAGCCTCTTTATTAATGGAACGAGAAATGAAGGAGAAAAAAGATAGACCAGTTTTTCGCGAATTCAGCACGTGACCTTTTGCTGTTGTTGTTATTAAATGAGTGATTTAGCAATAAACAAGGAGAATTGCTACGTGGCAACAAGTGAGGGACACAATTCAACTGTAGCAGTACAACCTCAACCGTCTTTAATCATTCATTTTGGCTCTTTCGTGCAGATTCTATTTTCTGCGTTGCTACCTCTTTTGTTCAAGTAGAATTGCGGTCGGCGACTGATTCTTAATTTGTTGACCCTTCAGGAATATCATTTTTTTATATATAAATAAAAAAAAATCAATTAACTTTATATCAATAAAATAGTTGCATCCATTACATTCATACTTCATTATTAGTTGCATCCATTACATTCATACTTCATTACAATCTTACATAGTTACATTATTTATTTTTATTTAAACTGTCACAACACATATTTTATTTTATTTTCCAGTAATGTTCATATTGCTAGCTACACGAGTAAAAATAACACAATAACATCCATTAAATAGACATATTTACAGAGTTAAATTTTATACAATTCATATATCAAGTCTTTTGCAATATGAAAATTATCTTAATGCCTCAAAACAGTTGAATACAGCATTTATTAATTAACCTTTTGAATTCACCAATCTGATCATGCGTGTAATTGTACCATGAGAAGTTAGCCAGGTCACAAGCATCTCAGAGGAGAGGTTCTTTTCGAACACCCTTACAGGAGGAAGCATGGAGAAGGTATAATTGTCAAATGCAAGAAGAATACGATGAAGAAATGGAGAGAGTGGTAAGTTTTGGTTATGTTGGAGCATTCTCTATATCTTACTACCATATTACTTCCTAGAGGTCTTGGAACATGATTTCCGAAGTGTTAGTTTAGGTTGTTTTAAACTTTATATTTTTATAGGCAGTTATATACGCACTATGAAGGAATGATAAGCTGTAACAAATAGCATTTGATGATCACAAAAACTTGTTTCTTGGGAAATTTTTGAATCTTTAGGAGATATACCTGAACTTTCATGTGGCTATTTCCCGCCATGATTCTTGTGGAAGTTATCTATAATGATTTTTTATCTCTTTTTTGGTATAAATTGGAATATAGACCTAGACAGAATGTAAGTTGGGTGGACAGCAAGTCCTTTTTTGGATAAGCTTTGTTTCATTATCCAAGAATCAGAAAAACCTGCTACTGTTCTAACATTTACAAACACCCAAACTAATTACGTACCCAGAATTCCCCAGTCTATACAAAGTTGGGAATTTACATTATAAAATTGTTTCAGTATTAAATTAATAAGGGATTTTCCTTTCAGTTGCTTATAGCCATTGCAGCACGTATTCCCAATTTTAACAGACCTGATAATTCAACATAGCTGAAGAACACTTGCTAAACTATCCTCGAAAACGCACTTTCAAAGAACAAATAATTTCTTGTTTCTGCCATTTCCCCACATAGCTTACAGACCTCATCAAGACATCAACCTGCATACCTCTATCATTTTTTTTCTTTTAACATGGATAACCACACTCTATTAAGGCATCTTGTTTGTAGTCCTTAACATTTTATAACAATTTCGAAAGCTGGGGCACTGAATATTTAGCAAGTCACATACTGATTACCTTTTTCGTATACCATTGGGATATCAACTTGTTGTTAATTATTTTTTGTTTCTCTTTGTATGAGCGAATAAGGCGCATGCAAAGTGTGTTCAACAGGGAGAGAAATAAGTACAAAAGGAGCTATGAGATCTGGAGGGAGTATGGCCCTGGTGCTTATCATCAGCACTTCCAGCGAGATGACTGGTATTGGAAGGCTGAAGCACAATATACAGACCAAAGAACCAATTTCAGGCAATCCCAAAGAGATAATGTGAGCTATCCATTATCACATCACTACTCGGTTTTAGGTCTTGACAGGTAATGCTGCTGTAACATAGGGTTTATAAATTCCCTTCCACCCTATCATTTTCCGGATAGCCAAGAGCCCAAGAGCTCAACTGGGTTTTCAGCCATAATATTTGACATTTCTGGCCTTCCTTTTCTCCACAGGTGCAGAACACAACCATATACAGAAGATGAAATTAAGGCTTTTACATTGCTGCTTTTGTTTTGAGGTATATTATGCATTCCATTTTTAGAAACTGTCATTTTGATATGATATTATGCTTTTCTATACCGTGTAACATTTCTGGTACATCTTTATCAAAAGTTGATTTGCTATAACTTTATCCATTGTACCGGTTGTCTTAACCAGTTGATTTATAATATTCTCAATGTAGACAGATTGTTAATTTATGTTAATGTCCATCAAATAACCATCTTAATTAATTAACAAGATTTTGTCAAACTAGGAAGTCTGAAAATGTTGTGTGGATTCTTGTGTTTAAGCATAGTAATCTTAAAAATGGTTCAGTCTGTTTCATTGCACTTTTTTGCAACCATATCATATTCCAGAAGACGAAATGCTCTTGCAAAATCCTTGTTGTAAATGCTATCGTGTAAGGGTTAATTCATTGCAAAGTTTGCTGGTCTATGTTATTATCACCTATACTTGTATAGTTGGTCAGCTTTTGTATTTGTTTGCGCGTGCGTGCGTGTGTTTAATTGAGTGAAATCAATCAGTGTGAACTTAATAGAAAAACCGGGGTTATTATCGATTCTTGTCATTACTGGATTCATGTCACGCCAGTGTTGTTGTACTGAGATTACATTAACTATTTGCAGACTGCGATCAGGGCCAAAGCAAAGCAATTTCACCCAGATCAGAACCAGGATAATAAAGGTGAGATGTGATGGACAGTTATTACTACAAACTTGTAAATTTTAACAGCATTGATTTGGTTTCATTATTTGTTGTTATATTCCCTGGACCTTGTGTTATATTTCAGAAGCTGCGGAGGCCAAATTTAAAGTGTTGAAGAATCAGGAAAAGTAAACGAAAGAACACAAGAATTTTAACGAGGTTCGATAATGTGCTTACGTCCTCAGTGCCTAGGCGGCGCTAGAAATTTTATTCAATGTCCCATAGGTTTAGGTTACATCTCTATTTATAATAAAAAACCTGGTATATAATTACATAATTAACCTTTACTGGTATATTTATGAGTCATACCTATCAAATTTCCACCTTAGCGAATATCTTGACCCATGGAAACTTCAATGTGGGTTGGGTTACCTTACTTCTTTAACAACTCGAAACATTCAACAAGTCCAAGCAATGCTTGAACTTGTCTGTCGTAACTGGCTTGGTGAACATATCAACGGCATTCTCATCAGTATGTACCTTCTGAAACAAAACCTCTCCAGATGCAACCAACTCTCTGATCTTGTGGAACCTTACATCAATATGTTTAGTTCTAGCACGATACACCTGATTCTTAGCCAAGTGAATAGAACTTTGATTATCACAAAGCAACTGAACTCCACCTTGTTGAACACCCAACTCCTTCACTAAACCAGTAAGCCATAAATCTTCTTTTGCAGCTTCAGCCGCTGCCATGTATTCAGCTTCAGTTGTAGATAGTGCCACAACAGATTGAACAGTAGACTTCTAACAAATAGGCCTTGCACCAAGAGTAAACACATACTCTGTCGTAGATCTTCTATTATCCAAGTCACATGCATAGTCTGAATCCACATATCCTACAACCAAAGGGTTATCCCGCTGACTACCAAAAACAATTCCATGTCCCACAGTACCCTTTAAATACTGAAAAATCCACTTGACTGCTTCCCAATGTTGCTTACCAGGTTTAGACATGTACTTATAAACTTGACTAACAGCATGAGCTAAATCAGGACGAGTACATACCATTGCATACATCAAGCAGCCAACAACATTAGAATACGGAACCTTTGCCATATCTTGAGCTTCCTTATCTGTCTTCGGGCACTGTTCTGATGAGAGCTTAAAGTGATTCGCCAATGGAGTGCTAACTGGTTTTGCGCTGCTCATCGCAAACCTTTCTAGCATTTTCTCAACATAACCCCGTTGAGATAGCCACAGTTTCCTTGAGTCTCTTTCTCTGCAAATTTCCATTCCAAGAATTTTCTTTGCAGCACCTAAATCTTTCATATCAAATTTCTGACTCAATAAAGTTTTCAAACCAATAACACCATTCATGTTCTTCGCAGCAATCAACATATCATCAACATACAATAACAGAAAAATAAAAGAACCATCATCAAGGCTCTTAACATAGACACAACAATCATACTCACATCGGTTGTAGCCAATCTTGATCATATAGGAGTCAAACCGTTTATACCACTGTCTCGGAGACTGTTTCAACCCGTACAAAGATTTCTTCAATCTGCAAACTAAATGTTGGTTTCCAGGTTGAGTGAAACCTTCAGGCTGCCGCATGTAGATCTGCTCCTCTAAATCATCATGCAAAAAAGCAGTTTTTACATCTATCTGGTCTAAATGCAAATCCCAACTAGCCGACAATGCAAGTACTACTCGGATTGAAGTTTGCTTAACCACAAGAGAAAAAATTTCATCATAATCAACTTCTTTCTGCTGTGAAAAACCCTTTGCTACCAAGCGAGCCTTGAACTTCTCCCCCTCTTTTTCTGTTACTGCTGGTTTCTTCTTATACACCCATTTGCAACCAATCGGCTTCTTACCCTCAGGAAAGGGAACTAACTCCCATGTACGATTATGATTCAAAGACTCCATCTCCTCAACCATGGCAGCCATCCACTTGTCGTTTTCCTGACTAGTAACGGCATCATGAAAAGAAACTGGATCATCACTGCTAACAGTAAGTGCAAAAGAGACCAAGTCTTCAAAACCCAATCTGTTCGGAGGCTTTATATTCGTCCATCTCACCCTGTCTCTGGCGAGACTATAATCCTGCAAATCATCTGTAGCGGAACCACCAGAAGTCGGTTGAGAAATTTCTGTTTTCTCAACTGGAAACTGCTCAAAATCTACCAATGTCGTGTCTTTCTTCTGCTGCAACATGGACTGTTCATCAAAAACAACATCTCTACTGATCACAATTTTCTTCGTAACTGAATCCCAGAACTTGAATCCTTTGACACCTTTCTTGTAACCCAGAAAAATGCACTCCTTCGATTTTGCATCAAGTTTGGATCTCTCATCAGCAGGTACATGCACATAAGCAGGACAACCAAAAATCCGTTAGTTGGCAAAACTAACATCATGACCAGTCCATACCTCTTCTGCAACTTTCCCATCCAATGATGCCCTTGGCGATCTGTTGATAAGATAACACGCCATGTTAACAGCCTCAGCCCATAAGTGTTTGGAAAGCCCCGCATTCAACCGCAAACATCTAGCTCTTTCATTCAACGACATGTTCATTCATTCAACAACACCATTCTGTTGTGGTGTCTTGCGCACTGTAAAATGTCTCTTAATCCCATGCTCCTTACAGAACTGTAGAAACTGTGAATCTGTGTACTCCGTACCATTGTCAGACGTCAAACACTTGATTTTTCGTCCTATTTGGTTTTCTACCTCAGCTTTCCACAGCTTGAACTTCTCAAAAACACCAGACTTATGTTTCAAAAAATACACCCAAACTTTCCGTGAAAAATCGTCAATAAAGGTAACATTATACCTAGATCCACCCAAAGACGATGTCGTAGAAGGCCCCCATACATCTGAATGCACATAATCAAGAATACCTTCAGTTGTGTGCTTCGCAGTCTTGAAACGAACTTTAGTCTGTTTACCAAGAACATAATACTTGCAAAAGTCGAGCTTACAACTTTTAACACCATGCAACAGATTTCTTTTATGTAATTCAGTCATACCACGTTCACTAAGATGAGCAAGACGCATATGCCACAGTTTGGTTGTATCATCACAGGACTCAACAGAATGAACTCCACCTACAACGGTACTCCCTAACAATTTGTAAATATTCCCTACAGTCATCTTTCCTTTCATCACAGTCAAAGCTCCTTTAACAATCTGAATGGTTTCTCTATCTTCATCAGCCTTAGGGATAAAACCATTATTGTGCAAAGTGCCCAAAGAAATCAAATTCTTCTTCAAATCTGGGATATGCCGAACACCACTCAATGTCCGAACAGAGCCGTCATATATCTTAATTCTGACATCACCAATACCAACAATATTGCAACATCGATCATCACCCAAATAAACAGAACTAGAATTAATCGACCTGTATGTCGAAAACCATTCCCTATTTGGTGTGATGTGATAAGAACATCCAGAATCAAGAATCCACGCATCCGTCAATTGAGTCGTTGAAATAGAAAGCATATCACCCTCACTGCAATCAGAATTGTCATCCTTGACCACGTTCACAAACTTGGATGAAACATCACGCTTCTCATTAGTATGCTTTTTCAACTTCGGACAGTCTCGCTTCATATGTCCCGCCTCCTTGCATTTGTAACAGTGAATTGTCTTCTTATCCCTAGATTTGGATCTGGAATTCCGCTTGCCAGACCCTGCCTTCTCTGGCTTCCGTCCACGGTCTCGATTACCCTTGACATATAAGCTATCGGCTTGAGAGCTTTCCCCTGCATTCTGCTTCCGCTGGTTGTGAGCCAACAATGCTGCAGTAATCTCCTCAACGTTGATAGTCTCTTTCCCATATGTAAGAGTAGTCACCATGTGTTCGTAAGAGGGAGGCAACGAACACAACAGAATCATCGCTCTGTTTTCATCCTCAATTTTCACATCAAACCGAGCCAAATCAAAAACGATTTAATTGAAGACATTCACGTGTTGTGCCAAATCATGATCGTCCTGCATCTTCAGCCCATACAGCCGCTGCTTTAGATATAGTTTTGTCGTTAAGGATTTGGACACAAACTGACTTTCCAACTTCCTCCAGATTTCGTCTAGAGACGATAGATGCATGACGTGATACATGACCTCGTCCGCCAAGCATAATCGTATGGTTCCTGCCGCTCGTTGTTGTAATTCTTCCCAATCTTCCTCCTCCATCGACGCCGGCTTTGTAGGTCGCAAAGCCTTCAAGATCCCCTGCTGTGCCAACAGATCCTTCACCCTCGTTTTCCATAATCCGAAGTTACCCTGACCATCGAATTTCGCAACTTCGAATTTTGCTCCTGACATCTGATACCAATTGTTGAAGAATCGGGAAAAGTAAATGAAAGAACACAAGAATTTTAATGAGGTTCGGCAATGTGCTTACGTCCTCGGTGCCTAGGCGGCGCTAGAAATTTTATTCAATGTCCCATAGGTTTAGGTTACATCTCTATTTATAATAAAAAATCTGGTACATAATTACATAATTAACCTTGTACCGTACCTAAATCCCCTGTCCTCTTTACTGGTATATTTATAAGTCATACCTATCATAAAGAGATAATGACCTCCTACGAGGCTATAAAGCAAGAAAGGAAGAACGTGATGAGGGTATAAATAAATAACTTATTTCTCTAGGGGTGTTGAGAAATGAAGTTCAGGAATAGGGGATGTGAAATATTCAAAACCCGACACTTGTATACAAAGATTTCACATTCATCGGTCATCACTGCCGATCAAATTTTTCCTTTTTTTGTCAACCGAGGTTGTATTTGTTGTAGGCATTTAGTAAGAGATGAATAATTTGATTGAAAGACACAAAATGTATACGAAGTTAATCTCAAAGTTCTTTAAGAAATAGCTATGTATTCTCATTAAAGTGCTTTGTCCTTGTTATGGTCTTCTTGTTTATGTGCCAAGTTTTCGTTTCTCGATTGAAAGCTCTTCAAATAACACACGGTTAAGGAAATGAAAACGCTTCTAATTAGAAGGTAGTGAAATGAGGCTGTACCTGAAAAATGGATTTGACAGGTTCAGAAATCAAACCAAAATCACAATTGAACTCGAAATGAGTCAAGTTTAAGTTGAACTACGATTAAAAACGTAAAACCTTGAAAAAAATAAAATGCTTATTTAATTTTCCGTCCCTTAATTCCTAAAGAAAAACTAAAAGTTCATTATTTCATGTGATCAATTGTTTATTAGTTGTTAGGGTCGTTGGATGGTTTCAATCAAGCAAAACGATGGACCATCCAAGTAATGCCAAATGTTTGCTCACTTGACTTGGAGCAGGCGAGGACATGGTTTTTTTTTTTTTTGAAAGAAGCAGGCGAGGACATACGAAAGAAGTGGGGTATGTTTTCCATCCTTGAAAAGAGCATAACCAAAAATACATTGTGAGCATCGATTTCCTCTACACAATTTGCAGTTGGGAAATACAGAATTCTGATTGAATTTGTGTAAAGTAAACATGTCCAGTTTATAGTCTAGATCTCAACAAATTCACAATCCAAGCAACTTCTAACACCATCAACTTTATAACAATTCAAATTTATACACCTGCCAAATTCAATTAAGCCCACAGGTATCAAGGATTCCCCAACGATACGGTCAAGGCTCTTTCAATGACATGCCCTCGACGTCCATCCCCTGTTACTCGTACCACAATAGATTTTGTTGAATTAACTAATAATCACAATTCTAAGGTTGCTTCAGTCTAGTAATTGGAATTGGAATTAATATTCACATTGGATGATCTCTTGAATCTGATTACTAAATTAACAGTTCAACAAGATCACAGAATATAAGAGAACGAATGATTGAAAAATTGAAGAAACATAAATTTAATACAGCAACTTGTCCTAAAAATTTACATCAATGACAACAAATAGTTGCGCTGAAGGCAGGTTCAAGTCATGAAATTAGCGTTTGTCTTCAGCTATCTCTATGGTGGTTTAAAAAATAATAATTGAATGGTCAAAATGAAATAAAAATGATTGTTAGATATTATAAGTATAATTTACCCTAAATTTTATTTAAAGGTCAAACTGTTGGGATTTATTGACTAATTCTTTCACCGACAACAGCGGCATCGGCAAAATAATGTACATTGTCTGAATGAATTCTAAGTGAACCACTACGTTTTATTATTAGCGTTAATGTCGTTTGAATTATTTCTTACGACTTAAAAAAGAAAGAAAACATAACATAAATATAGCGATTTTAAAGGTTAAAAAATTATTGTTATTATTTGAAATCTTAAGTTCGAATACTATGTAAGTCAGAGGTATAATTATTTAATGTTAAATAGTTAAAAGTCTTTGAACAAATAATATCTTATATTCCCATCAGATTAATAAATAAAATAATATTTCAAATAAAAAATATAAGTAATAACTTAAAATATAATTTCATTATAATAGTTGGTTTATTTGTCTAGACAATTCAGATTTAATAGTATTATTTATAAAATGTAATTAGATTTATATAAGTTGAAACAAAATATATAGTATTATAAAATTATATAATAATGAATTAGAAATAATATTAAATGGAAAATATAGTATAATATTTAATAAAATAATAATAGATTCAGACACATAAAATCATTAAGGTGTTTGATTTTTAATCTCAAATCCAATTTATATATAAATAATTGGGTAAAATATACAAATGGTCATTCGATTATAGAATATTATTTTATTGAGTCTCTGATAATTAAAAATTACAAAATGACCCCCTGACTATTGGATATTGATTTGTTAAGTATCTCTATCATTGAAAGTTTAAAAATGACGATCTAACTATTCATTATGTTCCAAGCTTCGTTAAAAAATTAACGACAATCTGAGTTGGATGTTCATCATATCTCATACAATAAATTAACATCTAACTCAGACCGTCGTTAATTTCTTAACGAAAAAAGGACGAGTTTGGAACATAATGAATAGTCATGTAACCATTTTGTAACTTTTAATAGTCGAGAGACTTAACAAAGCTCCATCATATAATATATGAATCATTTTGTAAATTTTAATAGTTGAAGGACTTAACAAAGTAAAACTCTATAATCAGAGAATATTTGTATATTTTACCCTAAATATTTAGGTTTACACGTATAGTTTTAATTATAGATTTAAAACATTTCTATTATTCCACAAAAAGTAAATATATTTGTTAAATATAATTATTATTTTTTAAATCCAAAAACAACTTTAAAAAAATGTTAGAACTAGGAAGATCCCTTTGAACTTTCTCGAGCTAGGCCTATGAGTTGTTTTTGGGGAAAGAAGCTCGGCTTACGTTTTCGCGTGTAATCATTCACTCATAGATATAATATTTTTCTTGCTCTTTTTACTTTAATAATAAAATAAAAAAACACATGCGAAAGTTTCGTAGAAGGACGTTAGGAGCTTACCATTTTTACACGTGAAGAAAATGAATATCTCTTGTTCACCATTACTTGTTAAAAATATTTTTGAGTTAAAAACGTTTTAGAAACTACAAGTAATATTAGAGGAACAATTTAAAAGTTTTAATTTTTAAAAGAGCGTAAATATAACCTCAAATTTTGTTGTTAAGATTTACCACTGATGATTTCATTCGTTTTTATGAACATTAATTGGTTTCCTAATAGTTGCCTTTCTATTTTGTGTTTAAAAATGGTTGTGTGGGTGTTATGTTGTGTCCGATCTGAATTTTTGATATTGACAGACAACGTGCTGTCTTGTTTCTGTCTTAAAAAAATTAAAAGAAAAAGAGTGATGTCTGAATTGTTAGGAAATCAAAATCAAAGACGTGTTGAGCTGTCACCATCTTTTTCCCCCATTCCCTTTTCCCTTTACCTCTTCAAAATTTTGGTATTTTAAAATCCACCTCCTTTTGCAAGCTGTATCCCTTTAATTGAGCGAGAAAGAGCTATTTGGAACTTCCTTAATTCCCCCCATTCGCAGCTCTAAACTGAGAAGCACAAGCTTATCTCTCTCTCACACACTTCTCGGCTCCTCTTCAAAATCCGTTTTTGTTCTTCCGTAAGTTGGGCTCTATATTGAGAGAGAGACCCCTTTGGTTGCTTCAACCACAACTCTGTTTCGTTCTACTATCATCAGATAATGTTGTTCTACTGTTAGCTGTTTTTTTTTCTCCCTCGTTTTTTTATCATGTAAGCCCTCAGGATCGAACCAAACAGCAAAGTTTCAAGCTTTAGAAAAACCCAACAATGGCGCCGTCCTTTGATTTCTGGGTAAAAGGCAGCCATAAAGGAACCCCCGTGGTTGTCAAAATGGAAAACCCAAATTGGTCCATTGACGAGGTCGAGGCTCTATCGGACGACGATTTCCTCATTGGCAACAACCCAACCGGTCCTCGAGATAAAGCGCGTAACAAGAACGCCAAGCAACTCACTTGGGTTCTCCTCTTAAAAGCCCACCGTGCTGCTGGTTGCTTAACCTCCATTGCCTCCACATTCGTCACCCTCGGTTCACACATCTGTCGCCGAGTCGCTTCCGGTCGAACCGACTCCGACAACACTTCCTCTAACGAAAACAAAACCGTTAAAACCAGGTTATATAACTGCATCAAAGTGTTCCTTTGGTTGTCCTTGCTGTTACTTGGTTTCGAGATTGCCGCGTACTTTGAAGGCTGGCATTTTGGTGCCCCAAAGCTTCAATTGCAGTACGTTTTTACTTCGCCCTATGGTATTAGAGACTTGTTCGGTTTGTTATACTCTCGTTGGGTTCTGATTCGGGTGGAGTACCTGGCTCCCCCTCTTCAGTTCCTCGCCAATGTCTGCATTGTTCTCTTCCTTATCCAAAGCTTGGATAGGTTAATCCTATGTTTGGGTTGCTTTTGGATCCGTTTCAAAAAAGTCAAACCGATTCCCAAACAAGGCGCCGTTGCAGATCTTGAATTTGGGGAAAATGGTTTCTTCCCGATGGTTCTCGTTCAGATTCCCATGTGTAACGAACGAGAGGTAAAAGAAAAAAAAGGAAAAAACAGACTTTTTCATCATTTTAAAAGAAAACCCATTTATAGTTATGGTTTAATTTTAACATTTTTTTTTTAATTTGCAGGTTTACCAACAATCAATTGCTGCAGTTTGTAATTTGGACTGGCCAAAATCCAAAATTTTGATTCAAGTTTTGGATGATTCTGACGATCCGACAACTCAGCTACTTATTAAAGACGAGGTGCAAAAATGGCAACAGGAAGGTGCCAACATTGTATATCGGCACCGTATCATCAGAGATGGTTATAAAGCTGGTAATCTTAAGTCCGCCATGGGCTGCAGTTATGTTAAAGACTGTGAATTTGTTGCCATTTTCGATGCTGATTTCCAGCCCACCTCTGATTTTCTTAAACGAACTGTTCCCCACTTTAAGGTAACTAAATTAACTTTATGTGATTTTAGGTTCAATTGATTGAATTCTAGCACAAATTAGCATGTTTAAGGTTTGTAGAACTGAAATCCTGTCTTGGTTATATTCTTACAGGATAATGAGGATGTAGGATTGGTTCAGGCTAGGTGGTCATTTGTGAACAAGGATGAGAATTTACTAACAAGATTGCAAAACATAAATTTAGCCTTTCACTTTGAGGTAGAGCAACAAGTGAATGGTGTTTTCATTAATTTCTTTGGGTTTAATGGGACTGCCGGCGTTTGGAGGATTAAGGCTTTGGAGGAGTCCGGTGGGTGGTTGGAGAGAACAACGGTTGAGGACATGGATATAGCTGTCCGAGCTCACCTTCAGGGATGGAAGTTCATATTTCTCAATGATGTGGAGGTATGGCTCGAGCTTAATGTGTAATAATGCTAGTTGAATTTAGCAGCCATTCACTTTCTAGGAATTGAATATTTGTTTCTACTATCTGTTTACCAGTGTCAGTGTGAGCTTCCTGAATCCTACGAAGCTTATAGGAAACAACAGCACAGATGGCATTCCGGACCCATGCAGTTATTTCGCCTCTGTTTGCCGGATATTATCCGTGCTAAGGTGAATATATTTTTCAAAACTCACTTAATTAACCATCAATTGTCTATTTTGTTGAGTTCTGATTCCTATGTTTGTTGTTTTATGTAATTTGATCGGTGCAGATTAGTGTATGGAAGAAATTCAACTTGATCTTTCTGTTCTTTTTGCTTCGAAAACTTGTGCTGCCATTTTATTCGTTCACTCTATTCTGCATAATTCTCCCGATGACCATGTTTGTTCCAGAGGCTGAGCTTCCAGCATGGGTTGTCTGTTACATCCCTGCTACAATGTCATTCCTCAACATCCTTCCGGCCCCGAAATCCTTCCCATTCATTGTTCCTTACCTTCTTTTCGAGAATACCATGTCAGTGACCAAGTTCAATGCTATGATATCTGGTCTTTTCCAGCTTGGCAGTTCATATGAGTGGGTTGTTACCAAAAAATCCGGTCGATCATCAGAGGGTGATCTTGTTTCCTTGGTTGAGAAAAAGCCAAAACACAATCGGGTTGGATCAGAACCCAATCTTGAGGAAATGAAAGTGGAACTCATGCAAGAACAAGAGCAAAAGTCTAAGAAAAAGAAGCATAATAGGATATATACAAAGGAACTCGCTCTGGCATTCCTTCTTCTAACAGCTTCAGCTAGGAGCCTTCTGTCTGCACAGGGTATCCATTTCTATTTCTTGCTGTTCCAAGGGATATCTTTCCTTCTGGTTGGTCTAGACTTGATTGGTGAGCAGGCTCTGTGAACGACATATTAGGGGCTTCTGTAGGAAGATGTGGATTCAGGCAAAGCTGGCGGAAATCGAATCCGGGCGTCACTGCAAATGATCTTCTGCTCTATATTATGGCCCAATTCCTCCCACAGTATAAAAGATAATAAAATGGCAGAATAGTCTCTCCATTTTGAACATAGGCACACTTGAAATTTGTGACACTGTTCCATGCATGTAGCAAGCTTATCCCCCGTTTTTTTATTCTTTTGTTTTTATGCCAATTCTTTTGTAAGGAAAAAAACTGTTGTTCAAAGTTCAAAGAGGAATGAAGTAATGCGATCCCTTCGATGAAAGGAAACTTCGTGATATCTTTATAATTATTGCTCGTCTCTCATGTTTGGACAACTTTCCCCTTTACCCATTCCATTCCAAAAAGCTTCCCACTGATTTCATGAACAAGAACTACCATCCAAATCATGTATGGATAAGAAACCTTACATCGATTCGTGTCATAAATGTTATCTTTTAATACCATGCTAAGTAGCTTTTTCATTTTCAGGGCTACAAATAGCAATGTCCTAATGTAGGTTATACATTAAATGTTTTTTTTCTGAAGAATTGAGGTTGCTATTAACAGAGGAAGGCGTGACAGTTAAAAATATAGATGGGAAACATTATCCAGGAATTCAATCCTCCTACCCTACCAACAAACAAATTTATAAAATCAAATAAGTACGTCCTTGGTTCGCTGGGAACAGCACATGGGGGTGGGTCTGTATTCCATTCTTGTGCAGTGGGGCCGCTAACCCATCATCAAAGTTGGCTCGCCGAATTTATGATTGTGAAACAGCTGGACCACACTAGGATATGAACCCATCGGCTGCATAAAGTTATCCCCCACTAGCTTCAAACAAGGCTTCCTGCCTGTTAGGTACTTCGGTGTTCCTCTGGTAACTCGGAAGCTCACTGAAAAAGAATGTCTTCCTCTCTTTGATAATATTAAACTTAGGCTTTATTATTGGTCTGGTAAACATTTATCCTATGCTGGGCGTCTTGAACTCATTAAAACTGTCCTTAACAGTGTTGTTAACTTATGGAGTAGGCAATTTATCCTCCCTTAAAAAGTTATAAACCGTCTTGAACAGCTTTGCTCTCGTTTTCTTTGGAAAGATAGTGATACAGTTGCTAAAGGTGCTAGGATTAGATGGGATAGACTTTGTTGTCCCAAATCTGAAGGAGGTCTCGGTTTGAAGAAGATACATTCCTTGAACAAAGCCTGTATGATTCAATTCATTCGAAAAATTATGGCTAGAGATGGTTCTTTATGGGTCGCATGAATTCACTGCTATGTTATTAAAAATAATGACCTAAGCGATATCAATGTTAATTCTTCCTATAACTGGACAATTAGAAAACTCATGAAAATAAGCAATGAAATCCTCCCAAATCTAACTGCAGGTTTCATGAAAACTAAAGATATTTGGGAAGATATCAGAGTTCATAGAGTCAAGGTTTTCTGGCATAAACTGATTTAGTTTCCTCTTCACATCCCTAAACTAAGCATAATCTCTTGGATGGTTATCCTAGATCGTCTTCCAACTCGAGATAGACTTATTAGAATGAGAATTGCTTCTGACAATACTTGTATTTTGTGTAATGAGAATCATGAATCCATAAATCATTTGTTTGTTGACTGTATTTATGCCACTTCTCTATGGAATTCTATTATGAATCTATCTAGCATACGAGATACACACAGGTCTTGGGAATCAAGGATAGAATGGGCTGCTCAAACATGGAAGGAAAAATCTATTCTTTCCACCATATTGAATATCGACTGGACTGCTTTTATATACTTCATTTGGGAGGAAAGAAATAGAAGAATGTTCAATAGAGGATCAAGAATTGCAAACCAACTTCTCACAACTATAAAGAAGCTAGTTCGTATCAAACTCAGTGACAAGGATATAAATGGACTTGATTATGTTAATTTTAGACTTTTTAATTATTGGGGTATAGACTAATATTTTTGTTTGTATATGTTTATACTCCCATTTAAGTTTAAGTTGATTGTTGTACGATGAACCTTTTTATTTGATAATAAAATCTACTTATCCAAAAAAAAGTTATCCCCACACGAAAATTTTCACTACAAAACTGATGTAATTGGAGAAAGAGAAGTGAAACATATGTTTCCCAGGATCGATGATCGCTTGGTGGCGTAGTCGAGACATGTCCATTTTTTCTATGAGAATGTTTTTCCTTTTAAAAGTATTTTTTTTTAATTTTATAGTTTGTGCAACCGTTTTTATTTTAAAAAATCTGAAATTATTTTAAAAAATCTAGAAAAATTCATTTATAGAAAAAATAATTCCAAAACAATATTAATTGAAAAAAATATTTTCAAACTTTTCACGTAAGATAACCTCGCATTATATGAAAAATATGTCATTTTACGTTTTACGAATAACGAATTTCATGCACTTAATGTTGACTTTATAAAAAAACTTATTTAAAAAGTTATTGAATATCGCATCTAATAAAATATGAGGTTTATTAAACATTGTTTATAAAACTTAAGATAATCTTACGTGAACAACTAATTAATATTTATTCAATTGATACTGTTTGAGATTAATTTTTCAATAAATGAACTTTTTTTTGTTTGGGGGGGGGGGGGGTTAAATGAAAACGCCGTTTGTGCACAGAGAGGTTAGCTGGGAAATTGAATTCCATGGTCCAGAAATAAAATGAAACAGCTGCACACGTGTGAATATGATGGGTGGCTTGTCGACGTGCCTTAACTTAATATCTTGGTTTCGTGGATAAAAGAAGAATATTGGTTTACTCTACAAATTTCATTGTGTTTTCTAATTCCGAATTTCATTTCAAAAAGATGTAACCACGCTAATTTACATTCATGTCTTTTCCCGCTTTTTCCTGGGACAAGGAAGCATAGAAGGAAAAGCTTCTTCACATAAATTTGCAGGCTTTGCCAAAAGAAGCTGTTTTAATTGATTAATACTTAATAATATTTGGTGGGGGGAGGAGAAATCAGATAAATTTAAAAATTATCTCAATTGATTTGACAACATCAATTAATGAAAATTGTTTTCTTATTAATTTTAAGTGATTATAAGTTGGAATATATTCTTTAAAGATTTTTAATAATTTAATGAAGAACGTTTAAATACACTATAATAATTTATGTTTGAATTCGAGATTTTTAAAAATAATTATTTATCTATCAATTATTGACATCACTTAATTCTTACCATTAATAAAGATTATTTGTGTTGTATCGAGACAATATTATGGTCAACGGAAAGTATAAGAAAATGTTGAAAAAATAAATATAGAAAAAATGTTTCTTCACGAAATTCACAGCAATCAACGATTTTGTCATTAAAACTCTAGTTAATAGAGAATTCCGTTTTAACATTCTTGGTACTCGTTTGGTGTATTTTTTTTAAGTAATTTTAATTAAAAAGAATTTGTTTTAACCATAAAATTAACTAAAGTCAAATGAGTTAAAAATAAAAAACAATTACGATGAAAACAATTATTTAAAACTAATTGCAAAAGTTATGATTTTTATCTTTTTTATTTTCAACTTTGTATTTGAAAAAAATTATAATTTTATATTTACTAATGTATGAACTCTACTCAATTATGTATTTATATTTTATTTTAATAATTTAATATTAAAATCCTTAAAAATACTTAATAATTTATTTTAATTACTTAAAGGTAAATAAAATTCATGTTATATATAAAAATATTAATAGTGAGTTATTATAAAATATATTTTTATTATAATTATATATTTTATTTATATTTTATTATAGTTTAAATTGACATAAACTGTTACCTATAATTTTTAAAATCTTTTTTCTAACAAAACTTTTACAAATCATTTTTTCAAAAGTCTTACCAAACTCGCCCTTAAAAGTCATTTTTCTCAAAAATCTTACCAAACTAGCCCTTAATACAAGAGATGTCAACATCTACTTAATTTTACGGTGACGTAAACACATTCTCATACAATATTATCATAAATATTATCTCTATATATGAATCTTCAATGGTCACTTAAACACCCGCTAATAATATAATGATCAACACTCTTAATTGCAAAAAATCAAAGAATCTAAAACGACGTCGTTTTGGTGTATATTTGAGTTTTTCAAACGATGTCGTTTTGATGCTTGTGTCATGTCATAACATCGTTAAAAAGTTAATGGTAGAGTGAGTAAAATAATCCAATCTATAAAGTTCAGTGAGAAAAATGAAAACATTGAAAGTACGGTGAGTAAAATAGGAGATAGTAAAGTTCAGTGAATAACACTGTAATTTACCCGAAATGTAATTGGTTAGATAGTGATTGTTATTATTTTGATACTTTGAAACATATTGAGAGTGTTTTGCAAACAACTAATAGCTTATAGCTAGTAGTTAATTGCAGTAGTTGATTTGACCATTTGATTTGAGAAAATGATTTGATTAACTGTTTATATAAAAGTGTTTGCTAAAATTTAGCTGATAGTTTATATGGGTAAAATGACAAATACGGGTATGATACATTTAGTTGTTAAGTATATATATGTTTTTTATAATACTTTAGCCTTTATTGGGGGTGAAATTATTCAGATAAAATAATTTTGACAATGAATTAAAAATTCCTTAAGAAAAATTAGTGAATATTTTTGAAAATTTTCAATTTTTTTTTAAAATTTAATATTTACAAATATTAACCTTGTGAGATTGATACATACTATTAAATTTGTATAAAATATCAACACTGCATTTTTTTACTTTCATGTTTTGTTATATTTTCTTAACTAAAATATATTTAAGAATCTACAACTAAAAAAATAAAATAATAAAATAAAATTTCAGCTTAAATATATAAGATTGAAGGCTATTTCATTATATTAGGTTTTATGGTAAGGATGTAATTATGGAAAAAATAAGGTCAAATATGTCATTTAACATCTTATTTTGCAATCAACTTGTAACACCCCCAACCCGTATTTGACCCGGATATGAGTCCGAGATGTCACATTGACTTTTTAAAACAATATTCTTACAAAATAATAAAACATTTGGACTTATATTAAGAAAATCCGATAATATATCGTTGAATTATGTTTCATTATAACAAATTTAAGGCAAAAATGTTTTTATGAATAGTATTATACTATATGAATAGTGCTATAGTACCGTGAACAGTTTTACAGTGTACCATTACATTGTTACAGTGTACCGATGCACAAAAACATCGAATATAAATTGTGTACCGATGCACTGCTACAGTGTATCGATGCATTGCTACAGTGTATCGATGCACTGCTACAGTACTTCAGCTCAACTTATAAAAAACTTATAAAAATTTAACCTTTCTTCACTATAAAGTTACCATTTACGTAAATACGTTTAAACCATTACAAAACTCAATCATATGATTTTATAAAACCAATTAGAGCATATCGGATTCAATTCTGTATTTACATGCCAACCACAACTAGTATTACAAAATACAAACTATTCAATTCTTTTCTGATCTGATCTTTGGAAAGGAAGACTGACATGTCTTGCTTAACTTTTATCATTCTTCCTCTTCTCGGAACCTACGTGTGAAACAATCACACGCTAAGTCGTTGACTTAGTGAGGCATGTAAAACATATAATAAAACCATAGAACATTTCATATAACATAATGCATACATGCACATATATCATCATTATCAACATCATAATATCTATCATTATCATTAACCCATTTAACATATGATCTTTTACTTATCATTTCTGTATATCATATAACACATATATCATTTCATAAAGAAACACACATAACATCATATAATTCCTATAACACATTTCATATCCTCAAAAAGCATATACATCACATAAATTGTATTTGTTGTCGTCTCTTTATTAGCCCATGGTACACTTGTGAGAACTAAAGATATGTGAGTACATAGAGGTTGTGCACATATACTGTCACCACAGCTCGTATGGGGTCCCACTAGGGGCATGTGAAATTTGTCCCGAAGGCCTTTGTATTTGTCCCGAAGAACCTCTGTATATGTCCCGAAGGACCGCGTAGACCCTCGACTCTTGGCATGCCAACTATACCTATAGCTCTCGTATTATATAACATGGGCATTTTTCTTATGCTTCTTATATTCATGTACTCATATCATTTCTTCTATCACATATCACATGTGCATATGATCATCCATTTCATATCATATAACATATGTCATTTGAATACGTTCACATATCATCTATCATATAGCTTATATCATTTCTCATGTGTTCATGTAAACATGTATGCCATATCTTATTCACATATGTTCAAATATCAATGATATATACTTATCTCATAGTTTTGCATAATCAATTATATCTCATTAATTATATATTATTATTTCCATGTATTGACTTATATTGAATTCACGTATCTTATATTACATATTCCTATAATCACTTATGAAATAATGTATTCAAACATTCATGTATAATGTTATGCATGCATCACAAATCAAATAATATTTTAGGAGTTACTTCTTACCATAGTAACTCTGTCACTGGCTCATCGCAAGCCAACGTTTGTTCGATAACATAAGTACAATTAAATTGCACTCACCTTGACACTTTATAAATCCAAATCCACTTATATGATTTATCTCTTTGGATTGATCCTAACTTTGCAGTTATTTCAGAACTTGCTTGTGCTCAATATCTATACAATCATACATATAATATCCATATCAGCATTCCAAATATTATTATTTGATCTTTTATTTCTTAGACTAAAAAAAATATCTATTTCAATTTTCCCTTTGTAGTGTATCAGTACACACTATAGTGTATCGATGCACTCATGACATTCGATGTTTTCATTTTAAAAGGTGCATCGATACACTTCATGTGCATCTGTAACATCCTCAATACCGGGTTAGTGACTAAATTGTAAAGTTTCAGAATTTGGTGATTAAAGTATAATAATTGAGCAATTAAGGACTTATATGAAAATGTGGTGTATGATCAAATTAGAAAGAATGAGGAATAGAAGGACAAAATAGTCATTGACAAGGGAAATAATTTAATTGTTATGGTTATATATGTTTCCACGTGGAGTGAAAAGAGAAATACATAAGCTTCCAGAGTTCTCTTCTTTTCTTCTTTTCTCCCAACGTGAAGACTCATTGCAAAGGTGAGATTTCTCATAAGCTGATTGTTAGTTGAAATTTAAGTTTGGTTTTGATCCTTATATGATAATTAAGCATAAGGAAAGCTTAATTTACTTTAAAACAACAAGATGAAGGGTGTAGGAAGAATTAAAGATTAGGAGTTCTTGAATGAAATCTTGAAATAGAGTTCATATTTGGAATCGGAGGTTGAATTTGACTTGTCATCGACTTAATTAAGACATACGAAGTGTTAGAATTAGATTTAGAACATGTTAGAAATTGAGAGATACGAAGTATTAGAATTAGATTTAGAACATGTTGGAAATTGAGGGAGATTCTTGAAATCTATGTGGAGGATTGGATTTTTAAGTTTAAGAGGTATTGAATGGGTATTAATTAGTTTAAGTAGGTGTATGCAAGTTAAAGATATAAAAAGAGGGGAAATATAAGTGTTGAGAAGATTATGAAGAGATTTTCGTGCTAAAATAACATTTCTGGGCTATGTGCATCGATGCACATTCAATGTGTACCGATGCATCAATGGTAAAATCCCCAAAATTGTTCAAGGTGTATCGATGCACATGAAGTATATCGATGCACTCCTTTAAAATAAAAACATCGAATGTCATCAGTGTATCGATGCACGAGTAGTGCATCGATGCACCCCCTTAAAATACAAACATCGAATGAGATTTATGTACCGATGCATAGATAGTGCATCGATGCACCCGTCAAGGGATACATCAATATATGGTGTAGTACATCGATGCATACCTTCATTAAGAGATGAAAATAGCTTTCTTTTTGGGCTAAGGAGTGATAGTTTAGAATATATTAATTAGTATAATGATTAGTATCAATGTATTACTATATAGATATAGAATGTAATTTCGTTTCGGAACAAACAAAGGATTAGGATCAAGTCAAAACAAGCAAGGCCAATGTGAGTGCATATCCTAGATGAAATAGAATTGAGATAAGAATTGCGATAAGTCTATCTCTTAGCAATGAATTTATGATTCCATATTCACGCACATGCATACATATATATATGTGTGTTAACGTTATAGTGATTCCATGCATTTTTCATTCATGATTTAACATGATATTGTATGAATGAATGTCATTATCAGAAAATCCTTCAAGGTATGTGAAATAATGGAAATGATAATATGAAGTGACTTATGTGTTCATATGGACAGTGATGAAAGAGATATGAAATGAGAAATGTATTTATAATTAAGCTCATGTTATTTAATATGAGAGTTGTATGTATAATTGGCATGCCAAGAGTCGAGGGATTATCAATGGTCCTTCGGGACATAGTGGTTCTTCGGGACAAATATTCAGTGCCCTTAGTGGGATTTAATTCGAGCTGTGGTGACAGCATTGTGCACAACCTCAGTGTACTCGCGTACCTTCTGTTCTCAATAATGTACATGGGCATTCCAAAGATAAATTAAAGGAAATTCTTATGAAAGATAATTATTTATGCATGCATATCCTACTCATATATCATAGTGTGGTATTTACATATGCATAGCAATGTCTTAGTGGATTGATAGTAGTGTATGATAGTGATATTATTGTCGTATGTTTATTTTATGCCTCACTAAGTCTGTGACTTAGCGTGTAAGTTCTTTACACGTAGGTACCAAGAATCCAGAAGAGCATAAATAGAAGTGGCAAGATCATCATCTTTACTAGAAGATCAGATCAGAAGTAACTGATAAAGTATGTATTTTGTCGTGTATAGTATGTTGGCATGTAAGAAAACTGTCAGTTATGAATGCTCTGATCGATTTTGGTTGTCTTGGTCAATTCATGTAAATAAATCGTTTTTATTTTAATGAAAGTTTTAAATTTTCCTTGAATTTTTTTAAGAGTCAAAGTTTGAAAAGTTAATGTGACACCTCAGACTCGTATTCAGGTTGGACACAGGTTGGGGGTGTTACAGCATCGATACAAACTGAATAATTTCGGGAAATTTATCCTTGATGTATCGGTACATGTTGAATGTGTACCGATGCACACTATCCCAGAATTCCAATTTAGGCACGAAAATTACTTCATTCTAACTTAATTGTGTCATATTTCAACCTCTTTCATATTCTTAACTCAATTACACATACTTAAACTAATTTCTACTCATTCAATACATCTTTAACCTCAAAATTCTGTCTTTCATATGGAAATCAATAATCATACCCAATTTTCAATATGTTCAAAATTCAATTATATCGCTTCATATTTCTTAATTTGGTTGATGACAAGTCAAATTTAATTTCGAATTCATCTTATCACCTATTTTCCAGAAATTCATTTAGAAACTCCTTCTTTTTAATCTCTCCTAACTCATTTTATCTTTTGATTTTAAGATAACTTAAGCTTTCCTCAAGCTTAGTTATTATCTCATGATCAAAACCCAACCTTAAATTTAACAAGAAATCAATTAATCAGAAACTCACATTTGGCTCATGGCTCTCACGTAGGAAGAAGAAGAATAAAGCAAGAAGAAGAAGAAAGTTTTCAGATAACTCTTCCCCCCACGTGATTCATTCTTATCAAAAAGATTTTGATATAATTATTCGAATATCAAAATATTACTCCAAATCTTTCAAATGTCATTTTTAATCCTTACTCAAGTGTAAAATTAAGATTTAAACTTAAAATAATTTCAAAATAATTTTACAAAATATTTTGAACCATTTCAAAGCCAAAAATTTCAGATTGCTCAGAGGGAACCGATTCCCCCCAAGGGGGTACCGATTCCCTCTGAATGGTTTGGCTCCGAGAATTCCAGTATGCTCGGAGGGAACCGATTTCCCCCAGGGGGTACCGATTCCCCCTGTTTAACGGTCGAAATATTTGAATTTTACACTTAGGGAACCGATTCCCTGTGAGGGGAACCGATTCCTCTCATGCTCCAAGCTGTTTTATTAAATGATTTCACACTAAAACGACTCTATTATCTCCACTAATCATCCCCAACGTTCAGAAGTGATTCAAAGTGTATTTAAACAAGATCTGAAGCCTTTGATCAACAAGAAATCATAGAGAAATAAGAGAGAAATCATCAAACACCAAGTTTGTGCAAATCAAGCCAATTTTCCTTTCAATATTCATTTTGCTTTCAAGAACACCATTTGTGCTTATTTGTAATTATTTTTTAGTGTTATTTTCTTGTTCTATAATTGTGCAAACAATCTACCTTGTGAGGATTTCCTTGTATGTTTGCAAATTTGTATTATTCTCTTTGGTAGAGAGTGTTCTCAAGAATTTGGGGTATAATTCTTGAGGGTTTGTAAGGTTACTCTTTGTCCTAAAAAAAAGACAAATTAGTGAATTTGTGGAAAATCCTTAGTGTGGATAGCTAAGGTAGTGGACGTAGACTTTGGTTGATAAAGTCGAACCACTCTAAATCGCTGTACAATTACTTTTAATTTTCTGCAAAAGCTTCCACCAAAATTTTAATTGCCAATTCACCCCCCTCTTGGCCATTTCCATCAATCGATTAACTCAACAATTGGTATTAGAGCCTCACTCATTTGAAGGTTTAATCGCCTCTTGAGTCGATCCGGGAAGAGTTAAATCGATAAAGATGGCGTCTACTTCCGGTTCATTCTCCATGGAAGAATCCAGACCTATTGACGTGCCTCCACACTTCAATGAAAAAATCTATCGTCATTGGAAGAGGTGTATGATGATATTCATCAAAGTATTTGATATGGAAGCTTAGATGATAATCAAGAAAGGATATTCCTCTCCTACTAAGAAGGAAAAGAAGTGGAGTGTTCAAGAACGGAAGGAAGCTCAACAAAACTCAAAGGCTATGCACATGTTGTGTTGTGCATTGATCCTAATGTATATAAAGGAGTTTCTTCTTGTTCAAGTGCCAAGGAAATGTGGGATAAGCCTGAGGAGATCTATAGAGACAAGGAAGAAGAAGAACCAATAAAAGTGATGTCTCTATTAGCTCTCATAGAGACAAGGAACAAGATGCTTATGATAAATTATTTTAGGAGTTTGAGACCATGAACTCCAAATACAACAAATTGATTTCTAAATTTATTGCTAAAAATGATCTTCTTTTGAAAGCTAAAACAGACTTGGAAAATCAAAATTAAATGTTGAGAAAGGAGTTAGAGCTTTCAAAAATAAAATCTGAAAACTTTGAAAAAGAAATTTTCAAATTAAACAAACTTCTTCTAGAAATGAAAATGGATTTTGAAAATCAAAATGAAATCTTGAAGAAGGATTTAGAACTCTCAAAAATGAAATTTAAAAGTATTGAAAACGAAAATTTCAATTTAAAAGATAAGCTTGAATGTTTAACAAGAGAAAAAAGAGATCATTCTAAACAATTAATCTAGTTCAATAATGACAATATGTTCACATTGTCATTATCATGGTCATAAGGAACATACTTGTCCTTTAAAGAAAGGAAAACAATTTAAAATTAGACAAGTTTGGGTTCGAAAAGGAACAAGAGGCATTGAAACTAATGTTCAAGGATCCAAAGCAATTTGGATACCAAAATCTACTTAAATGTCTCTTGTAGGTATGTGAGAGAAATGGTGATAAAGATGATGATATTCAAGATGCTCTAGCCACACATAAAAAGGGAATGGGTAACCTCTAAACTTAATGTTTTTATTATTTGGTTGCTCATTTAGTTTATGCATGCATGAGGTTTTAAAATGTTGAATTATGTTTTATCTCATGTATGTTGAAAAATAATGTATGATGAACATGGTAATTTTTGGTAATGTTTTATAAACTCTAGTTCATCATATTAATTTTTTGTCAAAATTGTTTTTAAAATGTAAATGATATCTCTTTAACAATTGATATCGATTTTTCAAGAACTTTGGTTTTGCAAAATTTTGATCTGAATTTTTTCTTAATGTTTATGCATAGATTTTTGTTTAAATATTATAAAGTTTTAATGCATAACATTTTCAAAAACTTTATGCATTTGCTCTTAATCTCTATAATCAACATTGCATAATGTTTTATATGTGAATGGGTTAAAAGTATAATCTTTTGAAAAATAAATTTGATAAAAGATACAATGTTTTATTTTAAATGATTGTAAAATTGATTGACATTGCATCTATTTTCGATTATGCTTGTTGGTCATAAAATAAGGATATATACATGATGCATTTAGATTTTATTAATATGACTATTTTGTGCCTAGTTGCTAGGGATGAGCATGATGATTTGTTATGGCATAGGAGACTAGGACATGCTAGTATGAGTGTTTTGCAACGGTTAGTTCAAGGAGAATTGGTTCGAGGGCTGCCTAAACTAAAATTTGATAATGATAAAATCTGTGATGCTTGTGCTAAAGGAAAACAAAAGCGAGTTTCTTTTAAATCCATTAATGATGTGTCAACTAGTAGAATATTACAATTGATCCACTTAGATCTTTTTGGGCCATATAGAACTACTAGTTTGGGTGGAAAACAATATGCATTTGTCTTGGTAGATGACTATTCTAAATATACTTGGGTTCTATTCTTAAGTACTAAAGATGAATCATTAGAAAAATTCATCACGTTTTCAAAAATAATCCAAAACGAAAAAGGTTACTCTATAACTAGTAGTGATCATGGAACTGAATTTGAAAATCTTGGATTTACTGAGTTTTGTAATTCTAATGGTATTAGCCATAATGTTTCAACACCTAGAACCCCTCAACAAAATGGAGTTGTTGAGAGGAAAAATCGAACTTTAGAAGAAATGGCTAGAACCATGCTTTGTGAAAATAATTTGCCAAAATATTTTTGGGCGGAAGCCACAAATATCGCTTGTTATATTGTAAATCGAGTAATGATTATGCCAATTTTAAAGAAAACTCCATATGAAATTTTCAAAAATAAAAAGCCTCATTAGTTATTTTCATCCTTTTGGATGTAAATGTTTTGTTTTAAACAACGGTAAAGAAAACCTTGGCAAATTTGATGCTAAAAGTGATGAAGGAATTTTTCTGGGTTATTCCTTAAATTCTAAAGCTTATCGAGTATTTAATAAAAGAACTTTAGTTGTAGAAGAGTCTATACATGTTGTTTTCGATGATAATCTCCTTCCGAGGAATGATTCTTGTGTTAATGATGATGTAGGTATTATAAATACAAATGATGTTAACATAATGTTGGAGAATCATCATCAAATGAAGAAATGAAATATGAGGAAACTCATGATCCTCTCGAGAATCCAACCATTGAAGAAATGGAAGTATCTTATCCAAGAGAGTACAACTATGTCAAAGATGGTGAGATTATAGGTGATCCATCCAAAGGGGTAACTACTCGATCTTCTATTAGAAATATTTGTAATTATGTTGCATTTATCTCATGCATAGAGCCTAAGAATATTAAAGAAGCATTAAATGATGAACATTATATTATGACTATACAAGAAGAGTTAAATCAATTTGAGAGAAGTAAAGTATGGACATTAGTTGAAAGGCCTAGTAATAAATCTACTGTAGGTACTAGATGGGTATTTAGGAATAAGCTTGATGAGAGTGGTAATATAGTGAGAAACAAGGCTAGACTTGTTGCTCAAGGGTATACTCAAGAAGAGGGCATAGACTATGATGAAACATACGCTCTCGTAGCTAGGATGGAAGCAATTAGAATGTTATTAGCATTTGCATGTTTTCTTGAATTTAAATTATATCAAATGGATGTTAAAAGTGCATTTTTAAATGGTTTTATAAAAGAAGAAGTGTATGTGGAACAACCTCCAGGTTTTGAAGATTCAAAATTTCTGGATCATGTTCTTAAATTGACAAAAGCGCTTTATGGTTTAAAACAAGCTCCTAGAGCTTTGCATGAAAGATTGTCAAACTTTTTAATTAAAAAAGATTTTTCAAAAAGGAAGGTTGACACTACATTGTTTTTAAAGCATAAAGGTAAAGATTTATTAGTAGTTCAAATTTATGTTGATGATATAATATTTGGTTCTACTAATGATGTTCTTTGCCAAGAATTTTCTAAGCTAATGCAAAGCGAATTCGAAATGAGCATGATGGGGGAGCTCTCATTTTTCTTGGGACTCCAAATCAAGAAAAGAAAAGATGGCATCTTCATCAATCAAGCTAAGTACATCAAAGATATGCTCAAGAAGTTTGGACTGGAAAATGGGAAACCTCATGACACTCCAATGAGTTCTTCTACAAAGCTTGACTTGGATGAAAAAGGTAAATGTGTGGATGTTAAATTATATAGGTCAATGATTGGTTCTTTGCTCTATCTAACTGCAAGTAGACCAGACATTATGTTTAGTGTTTGCTTATGTGCTAGATTTCAATCATGTCCTAAGGAATCACATTTACTAGCTGTTAAGAGAATCTTTAGATACATTAAGGACACTCCTAGTTTAAGACTTTGGTATCCTAGAGACTCTAGCTTTTAGCTTGCATGCTTTGTCTGATGCGGATTATGGACGATGCAAATTAGATAGGAAAAGCACCTCCGGTACTTGCCAATTCCTTGGAAATATGTTGATTTCTTGGTTTTCAAAGAAACAAAATTGTGTTGCATTATCTACCACTAAAGCGGAATACATTTCAGCCGGTAGTTGTTGTGCACAAGTTTTATGGATGAAACAACAACTTTTTGATTATGGAATTGAAGTAGGTACTATTCCTATTAAGTGTGACAATACTAGTGATATTTGTCTCACAAAAAATCCCATCCAACACTCTAGAACTAAGCATATTGAAATTAGACATCACTTCATTAGAGACCATGTCGCTAAGGAAGATGTAGTTCTAGAATTTGTTGATACTTTGCACCAATTAGCAGATATTTTTACAAAACCCTTAGATAACGAAAGATTTTGGACACTTATGAGAGAATTAGGTTTAACTGGCCTATCTTCACTTAGTGTTTAAAAATAATTTTTAGCACTTTTAAGAATAAATGAAAAATGCTTAAAATAATATTTTTGATTGCATTCTTGTTATTAGTTAGGGGGAGTTTATGATTATTAGTGAAAATTAATTGTTTGTTCAAATGATGTTTAATGACAAATTTGATTGTTTGAACATAGTTAATTTTCGAAATATGAGTTGCCAATACCACTAGGATTAATTATTTTAGCACTATTAGATGTTTAAAATACAGATTTTTTAAATATTTGGCAGAGAGAATCGATAGCCCCATAAGAGAACCGATTCCCCCTTTGAATGAGAACCGATTACCCCTATAGGGGGATCGATACCCCCATGGTGTTCTGGTTTTAACACGGGCAGAACCCAATATTTGCTCAAACCCTCTCTTCTTTCTTAAATGCCGTTCACTCTCTCTTTCTCTCTAAATCTCCATTTTTGCCAAAATCATCAAATGCAAGTCGGAATTAGATCGTTCTTCAACTTCTAATCCTTTCAAACATCACATTCTAATAAAATCCAAAATTTAAAGGTAATATTTCAAAATCCTCTATTTCATTGATTTTTGAACTTATGACTAGTTTTGATTAGTTCTAAGATGAACATTACATCAGGCATTGGTTACATGATGATTTTACAACCAATTTCGTCAAAAACACTCAATTTTTCAAAACTATCTTTAAATTTCGAAATAAAAAAAAAATCGATTTTTTTTGTTTTAATCGATGTTTTTGATTCAATTATGTTTTCATAAAAACTATACGTATTATGATTTTCAAACATTATTTTCCAAATAGTTTTTCAAAACATTGCCCTTTAGGATTCGATTTAGAGAACCTTGAAATATTGAGGACTCATTTGAGTTTTGGGTTTGATTATTTTGCATACACGT
Organism: Hibiscus syriacus; assembly: GCF_006381635.1. Classification (NCBI taxonomy): domain Eukaryota; kingdom Viridiplantae; phylum Streptophyta; class Magnoliopsida; order Malvales; family Malvaceae; genus Hibiscus; species Hibiscus syriacus. The sequence goes on from NW_024063513.1 coordinate 5,609,709, forward strand.
GTTTAAATTTGCAAGTTACATATTCTATTCTGATTCTTAAACCATGTCAAATCCTAAACGACCTAGTACATTGTCTAGTAGCTCAAGTCAAAATCAACCTCTTATTCCTCCACCCAATCCAAATAACCCAAATATGACCATTATGAACTCTTGCTTCAACGTACCTGGTTGTGGACAAGATCTATATCATAGGTACCATACTTGTTTTGAGTCATACAAAATCCGGGAAGAACGTATCCCTTCGATTCAAGCTATAGAAGATATGGACTTCCAATATCTTCCTACTCTTAAATCCTAGAAGTTTGATAAACTCTTTAAACTCGTTTATCATCAATTAGTCCGTATTTTTCTATTCCAATGTGGTATATGTCCAAAACGAGCGCCGATATGAAATTATAGGAATTTGATCCTATCTTTTAGGATAATTCATTTTTATTGACTTCGGTATAATCGCTACCCATTTTGGACTAGATAACTCAGGTTTATTGAAAAAGAGACTGTGGATTCACCCTATAAGTCTAAGGATAGTGAGAGTACCCTAAGAACTCATCGTGATAGATTCCTTCATTATTTGATCTCTTGGTGGTTTAGACCATCCGGAGGTAGGTACTCCTCCCTTAGGAACATAGATATATGGTGGATATATTATATCCAACATAAAAAGAAGATTAATCTTCCATAGATCATCTTTAGTGAGTTTCCATAAACATTGTTCCTTCCAAGAATATAGAAACCTTGGTTTATGGTTATCTCCTTAGTAATTTGTTTATCAAACTCGGTCTTTGGGTCAATGGGTTTATCGTCCCGAGCTCAGAACTTTTAATGGTGAAACATTTTGATGTTCATGGATTGTTTTATTTTGGGTGTTTGAATTTGTTGGATAATTGGATATTTGAACTTACATGCTTATATATTTGGTTTGATTTTCACTTTCATTTTGAGCTTAATGTTTATTTTTGCATCATTTACATATTAGTTGCATTATGACCAATTTTTGTCATTTCACATTGTTTATGAATATTGAATTATGGAACTAATGGCTAATATTTCTCTTGATTATGATCTTAGCAGCTTATGCTATATTTAGTTATCAATTGGCTAAAAGATTTCAAAACCTTGTTTAAAATCTTTTAAAAGTCTTTTTGATTTAACAAAAAAGGGGAGAAATGTTTGTTTTTTAAAAGGGAGAAGTGTTAGAGTAAGGGGGAGTAATTTCAAAACTTGATTTCAAAATCTTAAAATTACTAAAATGTTTTGTTATATCAAAAAGGGGGAGATTGTTGAAAATATTTTGATATAACAAATTAAGATAAATGAATTTTAAGATTTTCCAAAAAGATTTTCTAAGTATATTCGATATAATTATTCAAATATCAAAATATTACTCCAAATCTTTCAAATGTCATTTTTAATCATTACTCAAGTGTAAAATTAAGATTTAAACTTAAAATAATTTCAAAATAATTTTACAAAATATTTCGAACCATTTCAAAGCCAAAAATTCCAGATTGCTCAGAGGGAACCGATTCCCCCCAAGGGGGTACCGATTCCCCCCTGAATGGTTTGGCTCTAAGAATTCCAGTATGCTCGGAGGGAACCGATTCCCCCTGTTTAACGGTCGAAATATTTAAATTTTACACTTAGGGAACCGATTCCCTATGAGGGGAACCGATCCCCCCAAGCTCCAAGCTGTTTTATTAAATGATTTCACACTAAAACGGCTCTATTATCTCCACTAATCATCCCAAACGTTCAGAAGTGATTCAAAGTGTATTTAAACAAGTTCTGAAGCCTTTGATCAACAAGAAATCATAGAGAAACAAGAGAGAAAACATCAAACGCCAAGTTTGTGCAAATCAAACCAATTTTCTTTTCAATATTCATTTGCTTTCAAGAACACCATTTGTGTTTATTTGTAATTATTTTTTAGTGTTATTTTCTTGTTCTAGAATTGTGCAAACAATCTACCTTGTGAGGATTTCCTTGTAAGTTTGCAAATTTGTATTGTTCTTTTTGGGAGAGAGTGTTCTCAAGAATTTTGGGTATAATTCTTGAGGGTTTGTAAGGTTACTCTTTGTTCTCAAAAGAAAGACAAATTAGTGAATTTATGGAAAATCCTTAGTGTGGATAGCTAAGGTAGTGGACGTAGACTTTGGTTGATAAAGTCGAACCACTCTAAATCGCTGTGCAATTACTTTCAATTTTCTGTAAAAGCTTCCACCAAAATTTTAATTGCCAATTCACCCCCCTCTTGGCCATTTCCATCAATCGATTAACTCAACAACATAGGGAGAAGAAGAATAAAGCAAGAAGAAGAAGAGAGTTTTCAGATAATTCTCCCTCCCCACGTGATTCATTCTTATCAAGGGGGAGAAAAATATCTTTTTTATCAAATGACCATTTTGCCCTTTAATTCCTTTGATAATTACTAACAACTTTCAGGAAATATTTCCAAATAAATCATTGAATTATTCAACTATTCTACTTTAATCACCAAATTCTGAAATTTTACAATTTAGTCACTAACCTGTAGTTTGAGATGTTACACAACTCTTCCAAACAACTGGATATTTTAGCGTTTTTGTTTTCAACTTATTTTGCAAAAAAAGCTCTTTCAAAAATGTATTTACCAAACATTAAAAATGAAAGGTTTAACTATCAATCAACTATTTATGCTCAAATAAATTTGAAGCTCTTCAAAAAGTTATTTGAGAAACACCCTTTAAAAATCATTGTTTCTTAGATATTAGAATGTGATTTTTTTGAAGCCGTACGACAAGTTTTCTCTTTTTATCTATACAAGTGGAAAGTGATATTGAGGAATAGTTGGGCATAAGGCTGTAAACGAGTTTAGTCGAGTTCAAGTATTGTTGAATTCGACTTGATTTAAAAATTTTGAAATGAAATTTGACTCGATACAAAAATCGCGAGCCTAAAATTTTTCAAGTTTGATTTGACCTCTCGTAAAAGCTAGGAACGAAAGAAAAAAGTCTTAAAATTAACTCAAATGAAGTCTCAAATTCAAATCCGAACCTGAACCTTAAATACATGAAAACATTATGTTGCATTCTCTTTTTAAAAATATTAAAACATAAATGTCAATACTATTAATAATTTTGTTTTTTTAAAAAATAAAATGTAATATATTATATTTTCGAGCTGATCAACGAGCTTTTCGAGTTGAATATTAAGTAGTTCATTTCGGTTTGTTAAGAACTCGAGTTGAGTCCATTCGAATCAGATATTTATAGAACTTTGATTGAGTTTATCTAAAATAGCTCATGATCTCTATCGTCTTATTTACAGTTCCGTATTGCGCATAAAGAAAGCTTATGAAACACAGAAAATTGGTGCCATTATTCCACCTACAAAGCAAGCAAATGGTGAGATTAGGACGTGTTTAGGGATGAACATGGGTCGGGTTGGGATTTTGGTCCACCCAACCCGAGAATAAGGAGTCCTCCACCCGAGACCCGACCCCGACTTGATATATAACTTAAAAAATTCAACCTGACCCGACCCAAAACAATAAAAAAATTATTTGTATTCAATAAAAACAATGGCTTAATTGAAAAAAATAATATATAGAAGGGTATTATTATAATTATTCCTAAATATTTAAGGTAAAATTATATATTTTTCGGGTCGGATATTTTTCACCCTAAACCCGAACCCGACCCGAACATCCCATTTAAAATACGACTGAACCCGAATTTTTTAAAAAATTGACCCAGTTAAGTCGAATCAAATCGAAACCCGTCGGGTTCGAGTCCCATATCCATCCCTAGACGTGTTGAGATATAAATTGAAAAATGTCTCTTGGCACAAGGCTGTTTGGGGAAAATAATTAATTCCACTTTCCTCTCAATCGACGCTGCTTTTGTTATTGAAATATTTGTAGCATGAAAAATCAATGATAAAACAGACCACTAGGGCTTTAAACAAACTAACGCTCATTGATTGATGAAAAATCCGTTTACGTTTATGTTTATTTATTTATTTATTAAACGAATAAATACGAATAATATTTTATGTTTGTTTAATTAAAAGAACAAACAAATGACTTGTTCTTTTATTTACATTCGTTTAGGTTTAATAATTTATTTGTTTATGTTCATTTGTTTAATTATATTTATATTTACATTCGTTTATTTATAATCTTTTAAGAATTTTTGTTTGATTTAAAATAAAGTTATATTTTATATTCGTTCGTTTGAGTTCTTTTGTGTTCGTTTATTATTTTAGCGAATGAATATGAACGGATACAAACAAACTAAATTACTTACGAATGAATACAAACAAGAAATTATATTCATTTAGTAGTCTGTTCGATTCGTTTACATACGTGCGTACAGCATAAATATTGTATTGATGTAGAAATATATGAATGAATAAAGAGGCCATTTACACTTTGAAGTTTCAACCCAGGAATGACAAAGTAAGTCCAATATCCGGGAAAACAAGCTGGGCCTGAAGAAAAATAAATCCTGAATTACCTTAAGAACAAAGTCATTTACCTACATAAAGGTTGGGCCCAGAAGAATATAATGACTGAGGGATTTGGTTTAAGAAGATAAACGGATCTAGCGGCAGAATCTGTGGTTTTATGGAGTACGGACCTGGAACCGGAAAGATTGCATTGCATGAAAGTAGAGTCAAAAGAAAAGACAAACTTAATGACAAGACTCGACTCACTCAAGGCAGTTACGGCGGAGGGTGACAGAGACGGCGTAGGAACGCCACTTGCCTTCGACCCACCTGCACATAATTAATATTTCTGAGCTAGTACAAACGCACACCCGGCCGGATCACGTGGATGAATAATAAAGAGAGAACATTGTATGCTACCAAAGTTGGACCAAAGATCCTCACTTTAGATTGTGGATGTTGACAACTCCAAACCTTAATTTCCTAAATTAAAAAAAAGTAGATATTTGCGTAGGGAAATAGATGTATAGATATGATCTGCAACTGTGCAGCCGGGCTATGCTGCTAGCCTAATGCATGCCTACCTGAACAGACCGTCAGCTCATATATTGTCCCATTGTCCGCATTTATTTACTGTGTTTTAGGTTAAAAGATTTCCTTCATGTTGGGTCTCCATTGATTTGGGTTAAATGTGTTTAGCATTTGATTAATAAGTATATTACTTTTAGTGCCTCAACCTTAATTGTCGAATAAAGGGATCCCATCCATTAGCTACATGAAAAAAGTGTACCGGGGGAAGAGACGGCGGACAGTGAAACAAGAGACAAATTTAGTTTAATGAACCAAAACGAGAGACGAGTGATTGCAATGAATGAGCAGGATGGGTAACAGATATAACAGTAAATGCCCCAAGTTATGAGAAGGAACCCATGCCTTTGTAGACTGGGACCTACGCCTACCCCGTTTGTCATGCAGTTTAAACACCCAGATTTCATGCAGAAACTTGGAGAGGAAGGGACTGGTGACGCATATAATATAGTAATGGTTAAAACCTTGGGGCCAACGTAAAATTGGTGCATCAACCAATGGCCCCTCCTATTCAAGTATTGCCTGGTTTGCTGGAGTTTCATTTACACAAGGTTGTTGTAACGTGCAGAAAACTGTGTAAAATAAAGCAGGGAGAATGAAAACATTAGAAAAGTGGGAAGAACTGTTTCAAAGTTGTTTTGCAGATCGATTCTGTCTCATAATGTCCATCCAGGTTCAAATAAAAAATCTGGAAATGTAGGAGAATGTCCTAATCAGAGGCAGGTAGAAGGGTGGAGAATGAGCCTTTACTTTTTAAGGACTCCCCAGCAGAAGCAAGACTTCGCCACCCATTCTCTCCATTGGCACATTCTGGAATTGGTTCACTTTCGCTGTTTTTGTATATATTTTCACAATTTTTATTTCACAAGGCTTAATTAACGTTATTGCAGTATTCTACCAATTATTATTGACAAATTACAAAGATATTAATAATTTCATTTATATAAATTTTATAAAATTATGATACTCATGTCACATCAGTCATTAAACCAAAAGTATTAATGGTGTTTTCATTTTTCAACAAGTAGTTGCTCACTTATTTACCATAGCGGGCGATTTATGAAGTTGGGGCAGTTAAAATTTTGGGACCATGAGTTGCCTCAAAGATCTCTGTCTCAGTATATATGAAAACATTTAAAGAAAAAAGGTACAAGATTGAGTTTGGAGTTTGGACCATTCAAAATTACGTGACAATGTGATACTGCAATTGCCCTTTGTTTGAATGCAAACAATTGGGTGTATCAATCTTATCTACACAAGATTACGAATCTAAGCATTCAGCAATGTGCACCCAAATCTTGTCGCTTTCAACATTTCAAATATTGCTACTCCAAAGCAATTTTCCGTGGAGTTTTTTACATATCTGATACCAACAAATATTATCATTAAACGACTTAATGGTGCTATAAAACTCAATTACTTGGGGAAAAAAGTAAAAAAGAATGGTGTAAATTATATGATCCAGCTCGTGCACAGATAAGATTAACCCATGATTGCTTTTCCTAATACGTACGAACTTTGTTTTCACAATTCCAAGCTGTCCAACAACAAGCATGTAATCATTTTTGTTGACTAAACTCTTAAAAAGAGCGGGGGCTCCTCAACTTTCAAGAAATTCATATTTCACAGGTTTTTTTTCTTTACTTCTATGTGAGCTAAAAAGCACAAAGCGTTAACTTCGCACGCTTTTCGATCTTTTTGACCATCAATCGCGTGTGAGCCTTTTGCTTTCTGTTAGTGTGTTGTGCCAGTTTTTCTCCTTTTATTTTTATAATTTTTTAATATTTTTTCTGTCTTATCAAAGGTTTGATTTAATTCGTATTTGACATTTTGACACCCTTTTTCTTCAAGAAGAAATGGTGTTTTCTACGTGATGGGAGTTGCTGTAGGGCATCTTGATCTTGGCTAATACGAAATGCAAAACACGAAATGTACAGTTAATAAAATCATTGACCAACACTTCTTTGTTTGATTCTGTCTACAGTTACTTGCTTTTAACTCGATATTATTATTATTATTTATTATTTCGGATGCTGTAAAACGCCTCCCATTATCAGTTTCCATGTAAACTCATCGTGAAATGCAGGTTTTGACAGTACACAGAATACTAACTAAATATAGATATTCGGTGATTAATTTCGTTGACATGAGCTTTGACAAATAACGCAGATGACACTTCATAATGCTTAGTCAGATATGTATATTATCTTTTTTTAACTGATCTAATGACAAACGCTAACGTATACATGTGTTTTTAAATAAAAGCTAAAAAAATCATAACTGATGTATTATAAACTATAATTTTATTGTCGAGCTTTTTTGTTTTATTACTGATGTATAAAATAATTATTTAATATATATAGAGAGAAATCATATCCTATATAGATTTATGCATTTTAATTTAAATAAGTGTATAGTATCTTACTTAAAGTTTAGGGTTTAAAAAGTCTATTGAAAATATGTTTTCACTCTTAAAATTTAATAAATTCATCTCTTTTTAAATTAAAATCATTTATCTATAAATGAATGTAAGGTTTATGTTTAAGAATTTAGGGATTAGAGTTTTAGATGGATAACTTTAGAATTTAAAAACTCAACATCTTTTAAATTTTAGTTTACACAATTTATATATATATATATATAATTCATTATTATATAACAAAAATATCATCCTTATTACAAGTAATTTTTTTTAAAAGTAAAAATTATATATAAAAAAATAAGCGTATGAATATGCTAAATAATTATGATATATATATTAATATAAGATGAAAACAAGAATAATAAATTGATAACTTAGTTGCATGTTGATTGAGTGTGGACATGACAGCAATGAAATAAATAATGAGAAGATAGTAATGCAGGCTCCAGCTTTTGCGGCACATATTCCTGCCTGTCAACTTAATCGTCAAGATTGCTATCCAACGCCACATATCCAAATTACTGATTCATCTCCACTGCAGTGTTCATACAGCACAAAGAGAACAAAAATCATATCCACGATCCATATTCAATCGTCCACAATTGGACATGGCCTCGCCATTTTATCTCCTTTTGTTTTACACTTTAATCCATGGAATTACGAAAAACTCATTTGTTTCTTTGGTTTTTTACAAGGACTATATAATATTTTATCGATGTAGTGCTTGACAAAGTCTTTTCCTTTGGGGAACTGTTTCTTCCGTTTTGAAATTATTAAGCGGGAATGACCCTTTTCCTTTCAGGAAAGCAGCAAATAAACCATGTAATTGAAATCATGGTTCAATGCAGATTGATGAATGTGTGACATGCTGTGGTCAAGATAAGCTCCCCTTTTTGCATTATTGAGAAACATTGAGCTGGTTTTTGTACTTTGCAGCTCCCATATAAAGCAGAAAAACAAGATCGAACAATTTACCATCATTTCAAAGAATTCCATCATTACGCCTCATTTAATCACCCCCTTTCTCCTCCATTTTGTAATGTCCATCATTCTAATAATAAAAGCCAAAAGGAAAAGGGTTCTTACAATTTGGTTACCAGAAAGATAACTGGTCCCCACCCTTGTCTTCCATTAATCCCTTATTCCCACCAAAAACTGCACCTAGAAAAGACATAATCAAAATCTACCTTTTTCCCCCTTGATTCCATCAATTTCTTAACTTTTTCTTGCACATGCAAAACTTCCTGTGTTTGCATTAAGCAAGAGATGAGGGTTTCAGGTATCGGTCCAGGCGGCGAAGAGGGACAAGTGAGCCATTGAGGGAGCACCGGGCCGCATCGATGTCGAGGGGAACCAACTAACACCATTTGTTGGAGTAACAAACTTCGATGCCGAGGGTGGCCTAGCAAAGAGCATACTGGACCTTGGTTTATCCGGGCTGCCATCTCTAGAGTTGCTTACGCTGGTCACCAACGAAGACGAGTTAGAATAATGACTTCCTAGCTTGGTGGATTCATTCACCATAGGTTGACTCGAGACCACTGAATCGACTCCATGCAGGGCTGCCGAAAAAGTGGCATCTCGATCATTTTCATTATTCATAGACTCGGGTACAAGTGACTCAAAACCATCAACAATTGGTCGCGGTTGCAACTGTGGTGTTTGATGCAGAACCATCTTCCAGTCCGAAACATTCCCACGGTTGACTAGGGTTTGAAACGTCTCACCGATGGATAGCCTGGGTGTATTGTAATCACCAACCTCATTGCTGGAATCGGTCTCTTTGTTTCGCCTAGCTAACTCCGCAGCAAGCAGAGTACTGCTGGCCATGATCCTCTCAACATTGTATCTACCGATGTCGAAATTCGTCACGGCAGTTGCACCCCGAAACTTGATTGCGGCAATGTCATAAGCTTCGGCTGCATCTTCTTGGGTGCCTGAGATGAAGATTGAACATAACCATCAAGTAATATAGACAAAGAAAATCTTTTGCTTGCACATCTTTATCAGCTCATCAGAAAAGCAGCCTTCAAAAAGTCCATTAAGATTGAAATCAGAAAAAGGACAATTTTTAAACAACTATCAGCCTTATAAAAGCATCACACTTGTCTAGCGACACAAGACTACAGAGAGGTTTTAAAAAATGAGCATCTTCAAGCTCTTTCTAAAAGATTCAAGAAAAATATTAGTTAACAGCATACTATAAACTTATGACAACTTACTAAATGTTCCCAGATAAAGGTCCTTGTTTCCAGCAACCCTGCCAATGCGAGCCTGCCACCTTCCTTGCTGATGATGTCTACACGAACAAATATTAAATGGAATCAGAGTACATTAGATCACAGAAAAAAGAAGAAGAAAAAGATGAGGCCCAATATCATTAAAGGAAACAAAACCTAGTAACTCCTCTGAACATTGAGGCCCCTCTCGAGAACCCACTACTTTTCCTGCAAGCAAATGGATTGTAATTAACCTATCACAGACGGAAATTGAATTTACATGAAAATCAGAAACCAACCTCCGTAAATGGGCAACATATTCCTGGCAGTTCATGTTCTTCATTTCTTCCAGTTCTTCACGGTAATTTTCAAGCTTCAAAGAACCAAAAGAGAATCAAAATTTATCAGGTCGAGTAAATCCAGATTATCAAATATAAGCTGGAAACAATTTCTTTTACCGGAAAATTTATATGCGTGGAAGATCCCCAGTACTTAAGAGCAGCAAGATCATAAGCTCTGGCAGCCTTATCTTCCATGTCATAACCCCCTGAAATTCAGAAGCAACTAGATCAATAACGATTACTAATGCAATGCAATGTATCAAATAATAATTTATTAAGAGAATGCTTACCTAGATAAACTGAAAACGTATGAGTTGATTGAAAAAGCATCCACGAAAAGGGCGAACATGACAATTAGAAATCAATAACACAAGTCAGGTCATTAAAACCGATGGACCAACAATTCCAGTCAAAAGAACAAATACACCCAAGTGGATACAGTAAATGTGTTTGGTTTTTTGTTTAGACAAACCTTGCCTCCCTTTCCTGGTTTGCCCTTCTTTCTTGCAACTGTTGTCCCACAGATGAGCTTCATATCTACCCGTCCATCTATGTCTGGTGGTCGACATTTGACAAAAGTGAATGGCAGAACGAAAAGAACACTAGCTATGCAGTATCAATGGAAAAATGTATGAACTGACCTTGTGACACCCCGATACTGGGATGTTCTTTGTCCAAAAGTGTCAATGGACTTCCTATGAACAGTTTGTTTCTGACCCACCTTTCCAGGCCCTCTTTTCTTTGTTTCCATGGCCACACATTCAGTTGTAGGTTGTGAAATCTGCCTTGGAGCTGTAACGCAACTGGATTGGGAACCAGGACTCATCGACAAACTTAGGGACTGCAAGTCCCCCATTGGACCGACAGAGCCGGAAGCTGCTCCATCATCGACCATGATACTAGTCATCTGTTGTTCCATTGAACCACGGGTAGAGAAGTGAGAAGGTACCCAGTTTTTAAAATAAGACATTGTTTCTTCTCCCAATTGAGGAATCTGGGAAACACAGTCTGCAAGTTGGGTATCCTTGGTTTCCTCCTCCAATGGCGAATGAAACATGGCTTGGCAGGCATGTCCTGAAAAGTAGGGGTGAGTTTTAACAGAAAACTCTTGTTCTTGCTCTCTAAAGGGTTCTTGGAGAAGGTCCAGAGAATGCTGCCGGTTGTGTTCCTGATTCGCATCTTGGTGGAAGTACATGCTGTCTAAGCTGAGAGGCATTGTTTCTCGTTGGTGACTTCCATATTGATGAGGGTCCATAGTTGCACCACCCAGAAAGTCCTCCAATTTTGGAGACGAAGTAGGCACAATCCCTTTAAACAAAACAAGCATTGAAAATACAAGTGTTAGGACTTAGGACAAAGAAAAATATCAAGAAAACTTGGGGAAATTTTGTTATGAGAGAACCTTCTGACTGTGATCTATTGCAGAGAGCTTCCATGATGCATAAAGAGCCGTCTGACTTAAGTGGCATAACAGACAAAGGAGCGTGAAAGGCTCCACTATCACCAACCCCATAGCAGATTCCAGAGCCATTGAGGTGAGAAGACAAGTAGAAGCTCGTAGGAACAGCGGCAGAAGCTTGACTATGATGAGGGTACTGATGATGACGGTGTTTGGGATCAGTAGCCACCTCCATATACATGTGGGGCGAATGTGAGAAACCCAGCCAGTTATTATTGCTGCCATTGTCATTCTCGTTCAGAGACTTCATCTTCTTTTCCCTTTCTCTCTCCCTCTGTTGCTTTTCTGACTCTCAAGTTTACAGAAGTTAAGAGTCCTCGCTGCAAGGCAACTCAATCATTGAAGCGAAAAGAAGCTAATCATACTGCAAATCACTTGCCTCCCTCCCAACATTTTGAATGCCCCGGGACTCTTTAATCCATGCACTTTCACAATCTGTCAATAGAAACAGAACTGGTCTCTTTAAAAATCAACTCCTCCTAGCAATGTTGCATATATATAGTCTTTTTTTTTGTTAACTTTTTTCTTCAATAGTCTCTCTTAAACCCTTCAAAAATCTCAGATATAAAAAATACCACCAAAGCCCCTTCTGCATAAACCAACAAAACCTCACTTGGGTTGCTCAAATGCCCTCTTCCTACCTAGAGAAAAATAGAAAAAGAAAAACCCAGAAATAATGACCAAGATCTCTCTCTCTCTCTCTCGGATATTGAAAACAAAAACTAGCTACTTGAATAAGTGACCAATAGGGAGAAGGGTTGGTCAGACAAACGAAACTGGGTGGGCTTAAACTTACAGTCACAGATCCTTATATAGATTTGAAGGGCAACACACTGCCCTACTCTCTTCTGTGCCACTCTGCACGCTGAAGAAGATCCAATGTTTTTTGTTTGCCCCTCCCAACTTAAATACTGCTCCAATTTGGTTCACAGCTTTCTTTTCATGCCAAAAATATAATATAAAAAAAACTCTCAATACTTGCAGTATGGACAAAAAACTACGCAAAAGCTAATAGTTCTACCAGTAGTATTTAGAACTACGGAATAGTACGTACTTTTCCCTTTCAACTATGACCATAGATAGATCACAGCCTATTACCCACCGTCGATTTTTTATTTTTGATAAAGAAAGCTGCATTTGAGTGAGTCATCTGATATGACATGTGCTGAACTCGCTCTTTATTCATCTGACAGCAATCACCTTTGGCTCTCATCTTCAATTGTGATGCTTGGGTGACAGGGGACCGCCCAGTTTTCTTTTAATTTAAAATGAATTTTTTCGTTATAGCTTCCGTGATGGCAAATAATGCAGGAAAAATTAGTCCGAAATGCAGACTAATGAAGCACATGATCTACTAATCTTCCTGTGCTCACTGCTATTTTTAATTTTTTGCAGCAATTAATTTGTGGCATACTAGTGCGAGCAATTAGGGAAGGAAGCAGACGATTTTTAAAATTTTAAGAAAGAAGATAAAAATATATTATTAATTATATTTAAAATACATTTTAATTTGAATTTTTGAGAGGGGGAAAAACATTTGCCTTAAACGCTCCCTTTAATTCATCCCTGTGAGCAATTATAGATTACAGTACAGCTATGGACGGAGGGAAAAATCGTCTTGGCGTTAAGTTACTTGACACCGCTATCATTGTTACACCATAAAATTAAATCTTACTTACTATTTTGTTATTCGATTATTTTAATTTTTTTTATTATTTTAATTTTTGCCTATATATAAAAAATATTAAATGTACAAATCAATTTCACGTTTTTATATGTTATTTATTTTGATATAAATGTAAAATCAGACAGTAAGGATTGAATATTATTTTAGTGGTAAACTGTTTTATATTTTCAGCTAGACTTGTTGAACTATGATCATTTATTTGGCTGTTAGAACGTAAATGTGCAAATTAAGGAGGAACCTCGTATCAAACAATCTTACCCGATATGTCATTGGGTTTAGAGCTCATCACATACATTTTGACTGTATCAGAGATTAATTCCGTGAAGAGTCCTCAATCTATTGCCTTCAAATTGTGTCCGAAATTTCAAAACAAATTACGTATTAATATATATTCAATTTTGTCCTAAACCAAGTGTTGTGTTATAAAATTTTATATATCTTTACGAAATTTTGTTTTCTTGTGTAGATCTTGTATATTCAAACAGTTCTGTTATTTTTGTGTGGTAATGCTAATCTATTTCTTTAGTGTCAATTAAAGGATGTATAATAGTGAAACTCAATTCTAAAATTAAAATAGAAAAATCTCAATCTGCTTTTCTTGTAGATTTTGTTGTTGTTGAAATGTTTGGTCAACACCTACTCCAACACAAAAGGAGGAATGTGAAACCCTATTTCTTTGAAATATTCCAGAAATGATGAGCAAAGGGAATTAAAAAACCGTTTCTTTATTTCAAATATTTTAATATTTAAAGAATTTTTCGTTAAAAATAAATACCTAATATTTTTGTCAGTTATATTTTTAGGTGTATATCATTATATTTTTTAATTTTTTTTAATAATAAAAACATTATTTTAAAAAAAGATAAATTTATTTTTAAAAACAAACAATTTTTACTGAAATTATAATAAAACCCCTAAAAATTGAAATTTCTCATTTCAACCCATTATCAACCATCGTCAGCCATCTCCGACCATCATAGTCTCTACTTAACTATTGGATTTGTAACACCCCAACCCGTACCCGACCCGGATACGAGTCCGAGGTATCACATTGACCAGTCAAAGCATATACTTTTATAAAAACCATAGAAAATTTAAAACGTCTATTCTATAAAGTAGTTCCTTTACATAAATACGTTTAAAACCTTAACAGACTCCATCAGAGCGTACATATTTAATGGCTTAGTTTACATGCCAACATACTATTTTTCATAACAAAACATACTTTACACAATATTTCTGATATGAACTTTGCGCAGAGATATGCTGCTTTACGGATCCGAAGCATGATCTTCTGACTTAACCACACCTATGTATAAGACACTTACACGCTAAGTCATAGACTTAGTGAGACATGTAAATGCATGAAGTAAACTAACAAATGATTGAACATCTTATGTAATACACATTATACTTATATACCTATTGAACCCATCACTTATATGTTTATCCTTACTTATTTCCTTGTCATTAATTCAATTCCATCATATGAGCATATATTGAACATAAACATATAATATAACTTCAAAACACAACAATACATGAATAATTACTATGATCATATCATACATAACCATATAACATCTCATATCACCATTATACATATGCTCTTGTTACTCTTATTATCATATTATCCTAACTTATCACTTATACATATCACGTATCACATGTACCATTTCACGAGAAACACACATATCATTATATCAAATTATGTTTTCTTTTCAAAGCCCATGTACACTATTAAGAACTTAAGGTATGTGAGTACATAGAGGTTGTGCACAATGCTGTCACCACAGCTTGTATAAATCCCACTAGGGGCGCGTAGAATTTGTCCCGTAGGACCACTGTGTCACGAAGGACCATTGATAATCCCTCGACTCTTGGCATGCCAACTATACCTATAGCTCTCATAACACATAACATGGGCATTACCTTTTATATCTTTTCACATATTCACGTAGGCACATAGTTCACTTTCACATAGAATATTTCCATGTAATTCACATTCACTTATCACATAGCTCTTCATCTTTACTTGTATTCTTTTTCACATAGCTCATAGTCATGATTCTTATCTCATAACACATGTTTGCATGTACATATTCTCATACAATCCCTTCATTCGGTTATAACATTTAACCTAGCTTATTACATTAACATGTATTCACAACACTTATTTAGCATACATAGCATATCATGTAACATTCTAACATAACACATATAAGTAATATCACTTTCACGTATATTTCATCTCATGGAATCACGTAATCTATTATCACACATACATACATTTACATAGTTCACATATAAAGATGCATTTAATCAATTAAACATATGCATTTACTCATATACAATACATTTAGTACCATATCGCTATATGTTTATGCTTCAGTGCCCTTAATCACATAATAACGTAATTAGACTCATCGCAAGTCTTAATTCCCTATACATAACGTACATTTAATATCATGTACTCAACTAGTTTCCAATAACACTACCAAGCTCTTGCTCTTTCTTGCGTATCTTACTCTAACCACCTATTAGAACTTTTCTTTCGACCGATGTCTACACAATCATATATTTATATTATCAGTATCCAATTGATATACTATAATCTATCACTTCTTAGACTGAAAGAAAGATTTATTTCATTTCCTATTTAAGTGCATCGGTACATTCTATAGTGTATCGATGCATCCCTTAACATTTGCATCGATGCACTACCCATGCATCGATACACAAATCACCTTCGATGTTTTCATTTTAAGGGGGAGCATCGGTGCACTCCTTATGCATCGATGCACTAATTGCATTCGATGTTTATTTATATGAGAGTGCATCGATACACATTGAAGATGCATCGATGAACACAACCCAAAAATTACATTTTGAGCCCGAAAATTCTTACTTTGTCCTCAAATTCTACTTATTAACCCCTCCTTATGCCTTAAAACTTATCTATACATATGCAAACCTTCTTATAACACTATAACACTTCACCATCTCTCATAATTCACCATAATTCTTGAATCAAATAATTACATCAAATTTTTCATTTGTTCTTAATTCAATTCTATCACCTCTAACTTCTTAATTAACCCTTGACAAGTCAAATCCATCCTTAGAACTTCAAAACTCTTTCTATAACAAAAGTTCATTTCTAAACTCTTAATATAATTTCCTTTGTAATTCTCTCCTCTTTGTGTTTTAAGCTTATATAAGCTTTACTTAAGCTTATATAACACCCAAATAATCAAAACCAACTTAATATTCAAGAAATTAACAACTAAAATCAAACTTACCTTTAACAATGGAAGCCAACGTGAAGAAGGAAGAAGAAGAAATAAGTTTTCCAGAAAACTCTCCCTATCCCCACGTGTTATCTTCCTAAATAAGGGAGATAAAAATATCCTCCAAGCCAAATTACCAATATAACCTTATAATCCTTTTATATTTACCCTTTATCAAATATTAAAATATTCTTATTAAATCCTTAAACTTTTCAATTTTCCTAAAATAATCCCTAAATTTAAAAAAAAATCATTTTAGTCACTGACCCGGATTTCGAGATGTTACAGGATTTTTATTAATGGGAAGGGAGAGGGGAGACACAAGTGTTTTTTATTAAATGAAAATATTTGTATTTTTTAATTTTTAAAATAAATTTCCAAAATTATTAAAATGTGACACGTGTCACTTAACAAATATTTTTTAATGGCAACTAAGGTACGAGCATCTAAAAATGTAACATTTGAAACATTAGATACATAATTTTAACAAAAAAAATTAAAACACTAAAGTGTTTTTTTAAACATAGTTTAATGGAAAAATGGCCAAATAATGTGGTTGGGAATATTTAATTCCCAACATAATGCGGTTGGTAAATTAATTCCTCATATAGGGTGATTTATACAGTATAAGGAGAAAGACTCCCAAAAATCTCGGCGTCTTCAGGTAAAAATAAATTCTCCGGGAGTACTTGGCGACTTCAGGCAAAAATGAAAACTTCAGGAACAGGCGGCGTCTTCACCTCTGAACCAGCTGCTCAAATCAAATCCACGTGATACGGTTGCGACCTGTATTGCTTCAGTTACATCGTTATACGGGTACGCAATTTACTACCACAAATCATAGTATGCAAGGCATCAAGCCCAACAAAAATTGTTCGGCCAATAGGAGGCATCATACAATGAATTGCGGTCATGGCTTAAACTGATGCAGAAGCACATTCCGGGAACAATTGTGAAATTAGAAACAATCCTGACTTATGAAAATGATTGTGTTGTACATTGTGTCTGCAAATTATACCGGCTCTTTTGTATTTCTCGCAATGCATTAATGCATTCCGACACTGCACGCTAGTTGTTCAAATTAATGGCACCTGGTTATATGCTTGTTACACTCAAATAATGTTATTAACGGGTGCACAAGATGACAATAGAAAAATTATTATCATCACCTTCACAATTGTCGAAAAGTAATATATCGATTAAAAATTCTTCCTTATGAACTTACAAACATATGTTCTATCATATGTGATGCAAGATAGAGATGATAGGATTTGTCTTATTTCTAACAGTGGCGTTAATATCAAATACACACTCCAGTGTATGTGCCAGTCTTGTCAACCCCTCAATATTTATCATTGATCTTGTTTACAACGTATTGCCGCAAACTATTTGCAGAAGTTCAAGCATCAAGATGAGCGTCTAATTGTGCTTTGAATGGGTACGCATTTCACCCTTTTCGGTTTACCATATATTTACAAAAAATCATTTCAAAAAAATTGTTTCACTTTTTATTGATAGGTTACACATAGTTCGTATGTGAGTCTGAGGGCCTGATACAAAAACTGAGATACATGAATTATGAGGGCTTCAACTACCTTGTTAGAATCCCAAACGAGAAATAGCTTTGATTATTTGATGGAAATAAATTGTATGGTCACATGTAGGGATGGGGATAAATTGGGTTTTTAAAAAAAAATTGGGTTTGGGTCGACTTTTTAAAGGTGATGCTTGGGTCGGGTCAGATTCGAGTTTAGGGTGAAAAATACCAGTTTTGACCCGAAAAAATATAATTTACATTATATACTTATGAATAATTAAAATAATACCCCTCTATATCTTATTTTAAAATTAAATCACTATTTTATTAAATAAAAATAATATTTTATTATTATTTCGGGTTTTATCGGACTAGGTTCAGGTTTTATCTCAAAAAGTTGGGTCAAGTTTAGGTCGGGTGGAGGATATATATTTTTGGGTCGGGTCGGGTCGGGTGAAGGATGTAAAATTTTTCAGGTAGGGTCAGGTTGGCCGAAACCCGACCCAAACCCAAACCATGCTTATCCCTGGTCGCATGACAACGAACTTGTCTGATGCAATAAATTCATCACTAAATGGAGTGCGCCATTTTCCTATTACGTCCATTGTCAAAGCAACATATTATCGACAGGCAACCCTTTTCATAACATTTAGAAGACAATCAGCTGACTGGATCGTAGGTAACCACCAAATCCACCCAGACCTCCTCACAAAATTGTAAACATTCCAACATTATTTCAACGCGATGAGTGTCATACGCTTGTCTAGTGAAATGTCATTATTATGTGTTTCAGAATTTGCGTAGCCATTGGAAGGCATACAACACAACGCATGCGTGGTTAATTTACGAGAAAAACATATGAGTGCGATTTCTTCCAAACTTTCAAATACCCGTGTGTGTACGCCATTGTTGTTGCTTCTTCTGTTCGGATACTCTACATGAGATTCGTTGATCGGGTTTACTTACTTGAAACTATATTCAAGGTTTATGAATACAAGTTCCCTCCCATTGAAAATGAATAGGATCCAGATGAAGTTGATGATAAACCTATAGTACGACTAGATTATGCATTACGACAAAAAAAATCTGTTGTCCACGGTCAACCCAAATTTTTTGAGATGATGATTTGGTCGAACATCAAGAAAGAACTAGACAACCGAAATTATACTTTATATATAGGAATATCAGACACACAAAGAATAGATATCTCAATCGCTCAAGCTTACTTATCAATTAAATGAGTTTTTTGTATTATTTCTTTCTTAATTAACAACATATATTACTCGTATTTACAAGCAAAAAATAACACTCTAATATGTCTGTCAAACCATTTATTTTCTTACTCTTTCACAAAACCATGAGTTCAAGCCATTTTCAACGTCATTTTTACCCCGCTTAAAATGTCTTATATATGTTGATATTATAGTCACCTTAAAGATAAATTGCAATAAATTTTTTTAAAAAGATTTAGTTTCCCAAGGTTATGGACACTGAAGAGAGGGTAGGGAATCTATTGTCCTCGTGTTTTGCAGGTCGTAAGGTACTTAATAAATCTCGTGATATTTTGGATCATAAAGGCTACCTCGCACTTCACAATGCGTGAAATCATTTTATTCAATTGTTTTATTGGCTTACCTGGAAAGTGTTCCCACGTCAGATGTATCTCGCGTGTTGGAGAGCGTGATGATTTAACACGCGGTTTGTAGGCCGCGAGTTCGTTAGATGTGGACAATTTGGGAATAATTCTTTCAAATAATGTTTGAAGGATCCTATTTCTATAAAGAAAAAATAATCTCAGTGACCGAAAATGCTTTATAATATACGATTTTAACCAACTTTTTTTGGATTTACCAAAATGACCAACAAAATCGCAACGCTAACTCCAATTTCGCAACTCAGTTTCCAAAATCGCAGCGTGAATAGTAAAAATCGCAACGTGAATAGTAAAATCGCAACGCGAATTTAGAAAATCGCAAAATCGCGTTACGAATTTCAAATGGTAACTCTCTGCTTCTAGACTGGGATTTTAAGTGGAAAATAAAACTTATCTACATGTGTATATGAATCAGCTTTTTCTTAATATAATTCAAAATTTAATTTTTCATATTTATTTCATTTGAGTTAATGATTCTTTCAAATTTCAAACTTTAATTAATTGAATTTAGAATAATTTGTAATGAAGATTGACAAATGAAATAGATTTGTTGTTCATTTACATATAAATTTTTTCACGTGTACGAATATTTTTTATAAAAATTATTTATGTACTTTTCCAACAAATTATTATAGATGGATGATAAGAGATAATTTACATATAGATTCGTTGTGATTTTTACTATTCACGTTACGATTTTGACTATCGCGTTGTGAATTTGACTTTTGTATTGCGAATTTGACTATCGCGTTGCGAATTTGACTTCTGTGTTGCGATTTACAAATTCGCGTTGCGAAATTGGAAAATGGGTTGCGAAATTGGAGTTCGCGTTACGAATTTGTTGGTCATTTTGGTAAATCCAAAAAAAGTTTGTTAAAATCGTATATTATAAAGCATTTTCGGTCACTGAGGTTATTTTCTCATCTATAAATAATTATTTAGGAAGGGTTTTTAATATAAAATTGCCTGTAAAAGAAGAGACACCACTGCTTTTAAAGGATAAAATATAGTAGAGCTTATGCACATCATCTGACGTCGGTTCTAACCCAAAGTTATTGCAGGCACGGGAGAATTTGAAACCAAAACATTCACCAACACAAAACCTTGCCAATTTAGTAAAATAGAACCCAGCAAGTTTAGTAATCAGATGTGGTTAATCTAATCAAAGGATCAATTCTTGTTGGACAATCAATCAAATAGAATATTTAAGAAGGGTGCAGCTAAAACTGGAGAGGAAAGGGAATGAAAGAGACCGAACAAAGGGAGGAGGGAGCGAATTAAATGTGGGGAAGGAGTAACGTGAGTCACGTGAGAACATCAAAATCCAAACAAAATCTTAAGATTGGAAACAAGAGGCCATAGGGCCATAGGGGCAACTGGGAAAATCAGAAACTGGAGGGAAGTATGGATATATCCCCAATTCAACATTACAACAGCTGCAACTCACTGTTGATTTGAATATCCTTTGATGCCTTACCATTATTCAAGTAACTTCTTGCTGCTTAGTCCCATGCTGCCTGACTTAACCCCTACCTTTTCTATATGCCTATTTCTCACTACGTTTGAGCTGTTTTTAAGCTTTTATGACATATCAAAGTTGTGGTTGGATTCACTGCAAAAAAACAAAAAAAAATCTACGACCCTAGAAAATCAAATTGAAAACAGAAAGATGGGTGGGACGTTATTTGTGGCCAGCCTTTTCACCTTTAATTTCTACCTTATCATGTCGCGCCATCACAAACTAACCTTCGCCGGAAAATATAAAGAAGAAGAGTTTACTATCTTCAATAGTATTTTTTAATCAAAATATTAGTTTTTTTAAGTACAATATATGTCATATTATGAGTGATTGGCCCATTTTTTATACAGTTCTCACATATCAAATATTTAAAATGATAGCATTGGAAATATTAAATTCATATTGTGACAACAACAATTTAAACATCTAAAGTAGATAATTAGACGTAGTTTGAACACTTAATTTTTTTAATAGAAAATGAAACTAATGCATTAAGCTAAATTGGGTTTCCAGAATCCAAAGGGATTGGAACGATATCTCGAGCAAGGAGGGACCTGGTAACCGGAGGGGGAAAGGTATGCTGGACGAAATCAAAGTGATCCTTCGAGGCGAGCTTGGCTAGTTGATCTACAACCCTGTTTTGGTGACGAGGAGCCCATTGAAATCGAACCACCCAAGAAGGTGAGCAAAGCTTGATGATCGCACGGACCAGCGGAATATGATGATGCCCAGCATCGACAGTATTCAACATTTTTACCCAGTTAGGTTACAGAGACCCTGGGATCGAGCGAAAAGGAGGCCTTCATAGATCCCCCACAGCTCTGCTTGGAGAACCGAGCTGACGCCAATATTTTTGCTAAAGTCGGTTACCCAATCTTCTTTCCAATCATTTTCATTAATAATTTTACCTCAAATTCTCATTAATGTTCAGCTCAACTTGAACACTTGTTTTACCTCAAATTCTAAAATAATTTTATAAAATTTATATATTTTTTTTCTAAAAATGAAAATCCTTTTTAATCATTTTCATTAATATTCTCAAATGCTTTAAGTATATCCACCAAACCTTATGAAGATTCTCATTAATGTTAAAATTGTCTAAAATTAGTTAGATCCTATTATTTAAGAATTCTTATTGTCTTATGATTTAATAAAACTAAGGGTAAACAACGTATTTAGTACCTAAAGTTTTACTTTTTGTATGTTTTAATACATGAACTTTCAAATTTTACAAAATTATATCTAACATTTAGTTTTTGTTCATTTTAGTACCCACTGTTAAAAACTTAACGACAGAACTGACGTGGCATGTTGTGATATAATTTTTTAATAATTTTAAACTTCCACATCAACAATCAAATATTTTTGTTGTTGTTTTTATTCAACCAATAAGGTAATAACATGTTGAAAGTCAAATTGCACAAAATCAATTTTGATGGCTTTGCACTTGGCAAATTCGGTGGCTTTCGGTGGAATTAAATGGATGCATCATTTGTTGATTTTTTCAACAATGGTAAAACCTTAATTTTAGCCATTGTAATTTAGGGTATATACAAATTAGTCCTTAGAGCTTCAACTATAAATACCCTAGATCATTTAGCTTCAAAACCATCCCAAAGCATTCTAGCTTTCTTCCAATACTAGAGAGAATTTAGAGAGTTTCTTGAGAGTTGTTTTCTCCTTTTTATCAAGAGAGAATTATCATTGTTTTCTCGTTGGTCGATTGCGAGAAGTTGTAATTCCTATTTTCTCATAGTGAAATTCTTCTACCGTTGCCCGTGGTTTTTACCCTATATTATTCAGGGGTTTTCCACGTAAATTTTGTGTCTCTTTTATCTTCATTTTTATTTTCTCAAATTATCAGTTGCGATTTTGCTCTATCCGATAGCCGTCTTCCGCAACAATTGGTATCCGAGCTAGATTAGAGTGTGTAATATCTGCTTATTGTTTTTGTGGTTGCCACCAAAAGGTAGATCCTCCTATATAAGAAAATAAGAAGTTATTACCCATTCTTTGAAGGTTCCAGAGAACTATTCACGATAGTGAAATAGTGGGAGCTATCCGTAAAAGAAGCTATGACAACGAAATTTGATATTGAAAAATTCAATGGGAGAAATTTCTCATTGTGGAAATTGAAGATGAAGGCCATCCTGAGGAAAGACGGTTGTCTAGCAACTATCAGTGAAAGGCCGGTGGATTTCATAGATGACAACAAATGGATCGAAATGGACGGGAATGCTATGACAAACTTTCATCTAGCATTAGCAGATGAAGTGTTGTCAAGCATCGAGGAGAAGAAGACAGGTAAGGAGAGATGGGATCATCTCACCAAATTGTATGAGGCCACATCGCTGCACAATAAAATTTTCCTTAAGACGAAATTGTACACTCTCCAGATGCCAGAATCTACTTCAGTGACGGAGCACTTAAACACGCTGAACACTTTATTTTCTCAACTTACATCCTTAAGATATAAAATAGAAGAACAAGAACGTGCTGAACTTCTACTTCAAAGTCTACCGGATTCGTATGATCAACTCATCATCAACTTGACAAATAGTAATGTCACCAGTCTAGTCTTCGATGACGTTGCAGCTGTTGTTCTACAAGAAGAAAATCGGCGCAAGAACAAGTAAGACAGACAAGTAAATCTGTAACAAGCAGAAGCATTGACAACGATGACAACGATGAGAGGGAGATCAACAGAACGTGGCCAAAGCATCACTCACAAATATGGTAGATCGAAGTCGAAGAGCAAGAAGAATTTAAAGTGTTACAATTGTGGAAAGAAGGGTCATTTGAAGAAGGATTGTTGGAGTCTAAATAAAAACTCCAATCTATAAGGCAATACCGCAAACACTTCAGATGATAGAGATGTTCTATGTTGTGAAGCGTCAACCACCATGGAAGGTAGAAAAAGATATGCAGATATATGGCTCATTGATTCGGGAGCAACATATCACATTACCTCAAGAAGATAATGGTTTCATCATTATGAACCTATCTCAGAAGGATCTGTGTATAGTTGCAATGATCATGCCTTAGAGATCGTTGGCGTGGGAACCATCAAATTGAAGATGTATGATGGAACAATCAAAGTTGTTCGAGATGTGTGGCACGTGAAGGGCCTGAAGAAAATTTTATTATCCTACGGATTGTTGGATAATAATGCAAGCAAGATTGAGACACGTAAAGGAATCATGAAGGTGTTCCGTGGAGCGCTTGTGGTGCTGAAAGGCGAAAAGATAGCATCAAACTTGTACATGGTGAAGGGAAAGACTTTGCTAGAAGCAGAAGCCTCTGTTGCCTCATGTAGTTCAGATTCTGCAATGCTATAGCATCAGAAACTTAGACACATGTCAGAACAAGGAATGAAAGTTTTTGTGGAGCAAAAGCTACTTCCAGGCTTAACAAAGGTATCACTTACTTTGTGTGAGCATTGCATAACAAGTAAGCAGCACCAGTTGAAATTCAACACGTCAAATTCTAGAGGCAAAAATGTTCTAGAATTAGTTCATTCTTACGTATGGCAAGCACCAGTTACATCCCTAGGTGGAGCAAAATACTTTGTCTCATTTATTGATGAATACTCTAGGAGATGTTGGGTGTATCCTATTAAGAAGAAGTCAGATGTGTTTTCAACTTTCAAAATCTTCAAAGCGTGGGTGGAACTTGATTCTGGAAATAAGATCAAGTGTTTCAGAACAGATAATGGAGGTGAATACACAAGCGAAGAATTTGATGACTTTTGCAAGAAAGAATGCATCAAAAGACAGTTCACAGTGGCAAACACTCCTCAACAAAATGGAGTGACAGAGCGGATGAACATAACCTTGTTAGAAAGAACAAGAGCAATGTTGAGGGATGCAGGCCTAGAAAAATCATTCTGGGCAGAAGCAGTCAATACCGCATGTTATTTGGTGAATCGAGCTCCATCAACTGCAATAGAGCTGAAGACACCAATGGAGATGTGGACTGGTAAACCAGCTGATTATTCAAACCTCTATATATTTAGAAGTATTGTGTACGTGATGTACAACTCCCAAGAAATCTCAAAGCTGGATCCAAAATCCAGGAAATGCAAATTATTGGGGTATGCTGATGGAGTCAATGGGTATCGCTTGTGGGATCCCACTGCCCGCAAAGTGATCATCAACATGGATGTTATCTTTGTAGAGGATAAACTACAAATAAAAGAAGACGATGATAGCACTGAAAAGTCAGAGACTATACAGATAAATGTAGAAAAAGAGTTTGAACAATGAGATTCTTCTGAAGCAGAACCAGCACATGATGAACAAGAACCAGAGAGTTCTGAAGCACCAACAACTCGTCAATCAGATCATGTGAGAAGATGTCTCAATTGGCACTCAGGTTATGTTATAGAAGGTAATATTGCATACTGTCTTTTAACAGAGGACGGTGAGCCATCAACATACCAAGAGGTAATAAACATCTCAGATGCTTCACTGTGGATGATGGCGATGTAAGAAGAAATCGAAGCCCTTCATAAAAATAATACATGGGACCTTGTGCCACTACCACAAGGAAGGAAGCCGATTGGTAACAAATGGTTTTTCAAAATCAAGCGAAATGGTGACGATCAAAATGAGAGGTATCGTGCAAGACTGATGGTCAAAGGATATGCTCAAAAAGAAGGTATTGATTTCAATGAAATATTTTATCCTGTGGTTCGACTAACAACAGTTCGTGTAGTTTTGGCGATGTGTGCTACATTAAACTTACATCTAAAGCAACTAGATGTTAAAACTGCTTTTCTTCATGGAAATTTTGAAGAAGAGATTTATATGCTCCAGCCTGAAGGTTTTGAAGAAGAAGAAAAGAAGAACTTGGTTTGCAGGTTGAACAAATCTTTGTACGGTCTAAAGCAGGCGCCGAGGTGTTGGTATAAGAGATTTGGTTCCTTCATTATGTGCCTTGGATACAACAGACTAAATGCAGACCCTTGTGTTTATTTCAAGAGGTTTGGTGATAACGATTTTGTTATATTGCTGTTGTATGTGGATGTCATATTGGTTGCAGGACCCAACAAAGATCAGATTGAAGAATTGAAGGCACAGTTGGCTAGGGAATTTGAAATGAAGGACTTGGGATCAGCAAACAAGATTCTAGGGATGCAAATTCACCGAGACAGAAGTAATAGGAAGATTTGGCTTTCACAAAAGAATTACTTGAAGAAGATCTTGTCACGATTCAACATGCAAGATTGTAATCCAATTTCTACCCCTCTTCCTATTAACTTCAAATTATTCTCCAGTATGAGTCCTAGCAGCGAAGAAGAGAGGATGGAGATGTCTCGAGTACCGTATGCATCAGCAGTGGGAAAATTAATGTTCGCTATGATATGCACAAGACCAGACATTGCACAAGCAGTGGGAGTGGTTAGTCGGTACATGGCGAATCCAGGCAAAGAGCATTGGAATACAGTAAAGAGGATCCTGAGATACATCAAAAGGACCTCAAATGTTGCATTATGTTACGGAGGATCAAACTTACTTATCAATGGGTATGTTGATTCTGACTATGCAGGGGATTTGGATAAAAGCAAATCTACTACAGGATATGTGTTCAAAGTTGCTGGTGGAGCTGTAAGTTGGGTTTCAAAATTGAAGTTAGTTGTGGCTACATCCACAACAGAGGCAGAATATGTAGCAGCTACACAAGCCAATAAAGAAGCAATTTGGTTAAAGATGTTATTGGAGGAGCTTGGGCACAATCAAGAGATTGTTTCTCTTTTTTGTGACAGTCAAAGCGCCTTGCATCTAGCAAGGAATCTAGCATTTCATTCAAGGACAAAACACATACGAGTTCAGTGCCACTTCATTCGTGAAAAGGTGGAAGAAGGAACAATGGATATGCAGAAGATCCATACCAAAGACAACATAGCAGATTTCATGACAAAGGCGATCAATGCTAATAAATTTACTTGGTGTCGATCCTCGTGTGGCCTGTCAGAGATGTAAGCAACATGATGGTACAACGTAGAAATAATGATGTGAAGATATGATTGTTCCAATCAAATCTTCAAGTGGGAGATTGTTGAAAGTCAAATTGCACAAAATCAATTTTGATGGCTTTGCACATGGCAAATTCGGTGGCTTTCGGTGGAATTAAATGGATACATCATTTGTTGATTTTTTTCAACAATGGTAAAACCTCAATTTTAGCCATTGTAATTTAGGGTATTTACAAATTAGTCCTTAGAGCTTCAACTATAAATATCCTAGCTCATTTAGCTTTAAAACCATCCCAAAGCATTATAGCTTTCTTCCAATACTAGAGAGAATTTAGAGAGTTTCTTAAGAGTTGTTTTCTCATTTTCATTGTTTTCTCGTTGGTCGATTGAGAGAAGTTGTAATTCATATTTTCTCATAGTGAAATTCTTCTACCGTTGCCCGTGGTTTTTACCCTATATTATTCAGGGGTTTTCCACGTAAATTTTGTGTCTATTTTATCTTCATTTTTATTTTCTCAAATTATCAGTTGCGATTTTACTCTATCCGATAGCCGTCTTCCGCAATATAACACATGTCACCACACCCTCCCACGGAAGGGAAGGCTTGGCTATTGGGCTAAGCAAAGTAATTGTTACATTTTCACGATAAAATATATTTAATTTATACTCTATTATAACTACAA
This sequence comes from Hibiscus syriacus, assembly GCF_006381635.1. Taxonomy (NCBI): domain Eukaryota; kingdom Viridiplantae; phylum Streptophyta; class Magnoliopsida; order Malvales; family Malvaceae; genus Hibiscus; species Hibiscus syriacus. Next base: position 5,637,513 of record NW_024063513.1, read on the forward strand.
AATAAGATATTTTAATTAAAATTATGACTCGAATTTAGGACTTCCTATTAAGAAAAATTAATGTTCAACCATTCAGCTAATATATGAAATTGGTCATATATCATCAATTTTATATTTAATTTATATACTAATTTAATTAAACTTTTATGTTTTTAAAAACCTTAATTTAAGGCCTTAAACGATTTCCCAAGATCCACCGCTATAAATATGTTTTACTTCCAAAATGTGGTTGAAATTTTATATTAACAATCTAAAGACTGAAGCATACATGTGTAGTATTTTTGTCATGTGGTATAATTTATAGAGTAGGTATATCTATTTTTGTAGTGTAACTGCACCGAAGGATGATGTGATAACTGAATGAGATGTGAAGTACGGTCAAAATATAGAAGAACCCCAAAGACCTAATGAGTCTTGACCATTGGGTTCGGCCGATGAAAAAGAAAAGAAGAAAATGAGTGAGAAAGTGGTAAGCTCATTCCAAGGCTGTTGGGACGCCTCTTAAGCCCAAGCACCCAACGAGATTGTCTGTTGTGGCGGCTAATATAGCCTGCCAACAATAGACACCTATGCTATACCGCATCAAGTTACGGTTGGTTTAATAATAATTTTAAAAAATATAGTGGAAAAATATGTTTTATGTGTAGTTTAAATGTTTATTTTTCTTATGATCTATCCGATTCGTTTTTACTTATGTACTACATTATGTTATTTTTGGTTAATGAAATTGTGTATTTCATTGCAAAAATAAACTTTTATTAAAAATAATTATATCATTAATAAATTAGCCCATAAATTTATAAACAAACATTTTAGCCCTCCACGTATAATCATTTGTTAAGTGCATTTTCTTGAAAGCCTCCCCAATTACCGTTGTTTACGAGTTAAAAGGGTGGTTTAGATTGAAAAACTGGTTGAGAACCCATGCTAATGTCACCTTTGGAAATGATATTACCTCCCGGGGGGGAAGAAAATGTTTCTTTGGTTTGTAAGTAAAATATGGGTAATTTTGTTTTGTTTATTTTAAAGGTTTTAGTAAAAATATAATGATTAAAGTGGGGCTATAATCATCGTTGCAAGAGTTTGGGCTTGGGTTAACTAACTGTGGATCTCATTCACAACGGGCCTGACTGCTGGGTTATTGAGCTATTTTGTCAATTTTTAACATTGTTCAACGCCCGCTTGTTAACGTTGTTTTTATCAATTTATTCCTGCTTTTATAATCTTTCAAAAATATTAGCTGATTGTTTAGTCCAGATAGTACATGCCTACAAACCATTCTTTTTTCGTTTGACAACATTTTAAAAGTATTTTTTTAATTAAAAACAAAACTTTGAATGTATGAAATCATGTAGGAAAAAAAGTAATTTTAAAGTTTTTTATTTCAAATTTTGATTAAACTTGAACAAATTTAAATGGAAAAAATGGAACAATCATAATGTCTAAATATAGGATAAATTGAATTTTTTTTTCTAGTTGAAAACTGTGAGTGCTTCTTTTATATATGCTTAATAATTTATGTAGAATTTAATTTTACAGAATCACGTAGAATTATAAAAATACAAGAAAGCTTTTTATCAACATTATTAAATTATCTTGATTAAAGTAAAATGATTTCATGTCCCAACACAGACAATTTTTACCATTCTAGGAAAAAAATAAGACAATACCTGAAATGAATTGAACGTGTTGGAAGTCATTTTTGGCTAATTTCGAAAGCGTTTGACAGGAAACAACAAATCAAGTGATGGGCACATTAAACTCGGCTTTTGATTGAGTAGAGTAGAGTTTTAGTTTCCGCTGCGACAATAATGATTAAGAAATAGGTAGAGAGGAGTAAGATGAATTGCATTGTCTTGTGGGGAACTAAGATCGGATCGGGGGATGAAAGGAAAATGAAAGTTGGAACCGACAAAGGTTAGTTCAAGTGGTAAGCAATTTGATATCGTTTAAATAAGGTTTTAAGTTCGAGTTTTTATATATGCAAAAAATCCTTGTTTGGAGATTCACCTACTAAAATCAGGTGTGTAACGTGGACCGGTTCGAATTAATCAAGATGAAACCTTAAAACCGGGAGTTAAAAAAATTAAAGATGGAAAGCTTAGCTTGTGCAGAGGGATCCAACCCAAGATTTCCTCACATGCAGAGTGTGCAACTGCAACTCAATTCCTAAAACCAAATAAACTAATCAACCATCTTATGCGTGCGAATATTCGATAATCGCGCCCAAATTATTATTATTATTATTTTCAATTAATTAATACGTGAGCACAATAGGAATCCTCATTAATCATTTATGTAATCAATCTTTTACATCTCCCCATTTTTAATTCTTTTGCACGTGACTTTTATTTGCAATAATCTTTGAATGATCTTCACGTAGAAATGTGTGACCGTAATAATAATAAACCTAAGTATTAGGAATTTTAATAGTCCAGTTCAGCTGATGGAATTAAACAAATCCGAAATTAGGGTTTTGACCATCTTTTAAGGTGCACCTAACCCTAACAAGCATAGACCTTGGAGTTCGTCAAAGATGAAGGTGATGTAAGAAGCATCTCTAGGTGTTATTGAAATAAATCTTTCCTAGGGTTTACCGTTCTTTAATCTCGTCATCTTCTCGTAGCCAAACCAAGTGTTCTGTCTCCATAAAAATATATATTGCTTTTTCTTGGGTCCTGGACTATTTAAATCGTTAATGGATGCCATGAGTGGAGCCCAAACTCCAACCAATTAAAAGCTCTATATCTTCATATATTTTATTAGTGCTATGCTTGGAGTTTAGCCAAGGTTTTGAACTCCTTCCTCTTATATAAATTACCATACTTCACCGTTGCTTGTACTTTTCATGGGAAGCCTAGTCAACCACGTGTTTATAATGAATCATGTTGGGACATTTGATTATTAAAAGTTACAAAATGATCCTTCGACTATGAGACGTTGTTTAGTTGAGTCTGTTGATTATTAAAAGTTACAAAATAATCACTCAACTATTCATAAGTTCCAAACTTGTCATTTTCATTAAAAAGTTATAAAATAGTCATTGGAGATTTGAGATCAGATTTTATCATATTATGATCAACATATTAAAATATAATTTAGAATGTCATCAATTTTTCAACATAAAAAGGGCAAGTTTAAAACATATAAATAGTCGGATAACTAGTTTGTAACATTTAGTAGTCGATAGACTCAATAAAGTAATGTCCTAGATTCAATAGATTATTTTATAACTTTTAATAATTAGAGTACTCATGAGAATAATACCCTATAGTCGAGGAAACATGTATGCATTTTACCCTTTTTATTAATATGTAAATTTATAACAAGCAAAAGAATTTCAAAGAGTTCCGATACATAGAAAAAGTTGATTTTTTTTAAGTATGACGTCACAAAAATCAAGTCGTATCGAACTAAAGAAAATTAAGTTACACCGATTTGAGCAATTCAACCCATGACCTTGCACAAAACCCAACGACGGCAGCAGCGAGGGGTTGATTTATGAACAAAGGGGAAAATCAAGTGTCGACATGAATGAATAAGCTGTTAGGATTATTATTACTAACGAAGGACGATGGAAGTTGAAATTTGATAATCTATATTATGTTTCCAAATTGGTATTGTTTAAATCTGAAACTGTTGGAGCTAAAAATTAGATGCGTGGAACGGTGGATGTGACCTCAATATGCTTCAGCGGCACATGCAAAGCAATTTTATACTATAAATATGGGATGGTTTATACTGATTTCAATGGTGTTAAAGAAAATAATTAAATTAACTACTTATGATCGATTTATTTTGATTTGAATAAAAAGTTATTGATTGAATAATTTTCCAAGATCTTCTTAAGAAAATAAAGTCTTTTTAAGCTAAAAATATTTATTTTTATGCATATAATGATAAACATATAATTTATAGGAGATTATAATCTGTATTTAACATTCTATGTAAATTACGAGGGCTTATTTTATCTATCACGTTAAAATATATTCTATAATACGAAATAAGGGTATAGCACTAAGCACTTTGTATGGTCATTATCTTATCCAATATAAGGAAGGAAATAGGCGAGTACGAGAGGATACTAACAAGTACTGCAAGTGGCTGAGGATTTAATTTAAATGGAAATTTTAGGGCAGAACCAGTTACATTCATGGTTATCCATTTCCATTTAAATGAAGCCTGCTTTAAAGAAGAGAACAAACAAAACGGTAGTTCCGATCTTTAACTTTCCATAAAATACATTAAATGGGAAGCCAAAGAAAGAGAATGAGGAGCGGGCAAATACCATGGAACGAACCCCTTTGAAAAACCAAAATTTTTTGCAAGACAAGCCCTAGAAAAAGATGAAGCTCAGGGTTTCATTTATTTAATTACGTTGGGTTTTGTTTCTTTAAAACGAAGAGAAGCATCAAACCCAAGTTCATGCAGGAAGAGAACAGTTCGAGAACAAGAAAGCAAAAGACGATAAGACATGCCTTTGGGATTACATACTTCTCTAGGAAAAAAAAAGATAAAAATAAAATTAAAAACACGGAGCTGTTTTCCATGCACCTTCGATTTTGATAATTCTAGGAGTGTATTTAGTTCACGGTATTTATTGAGAATGTTGTATTTTGTGTTTGGTTGATTTAGCAATAATGTAAAATTAACGTTTTTGATTAAATGAATAAAAGATTATTGAAATGTATATTTGATCAAATTGTCCTTATTATATATTTATTTTTTTAACAAGTTAGAAAATATTTATATATTTTCTTTAAAAAATTTAAATTCATAAAATTTATATAATTTTTTTACAAAATTGAAAATATAAATAGGTTTAATAAAATTGTAAAATTTTATTTTAACCCATGAACTTCATATAAAATTTAATTATAGATTTTTTTTGTAAATCTAAAATAGTTTAAGGATGAATTTATAATTTAACATTCGTAGAATTTTTATTATTCAATAATAGAATAATGATATTTTTGAAAGAAAAAAAATTTAAGGGCATTTTTAGTCCAAAACGCAGGTAATCCAATAATACTTAAGGAAACGGAGGTAATGACATTTCCGGTAATATACCTCAAAAAATTCACTATTAATAATATAAGATTACCGGGAATGACATTTTTGTCCAATCATACGACCAAACACACTTGTTCATATTCATCGTTCAACTAAACAAGGAAAAAGAAAATATCGGTTTTCCCCCTGTAGACACTAATTTTCCAGCGCCACATGTCTCCTCCCCGAAGACTCCTCCTCCAGCCAATTTTCACAGCAACCAAAGAGCGTTAGAAGTCTATTTTGTATAGGATTCTAAAAATAGTATGCTTTTTCCATTATAAATACATGTAATCCATATCATTTGTAACACACGAATGGAGATACGAAATACAAGCAGAAATTACGAGCAATCTTAGAGCGAAATCAGAGTTTTTTTTTTCATGCAAGTTTTCGAAGAGAAATACAAGGTAAATACCTTTTTCGAGTTTACGCTTGCATGCTTGTGTCTCATTACATTTTGTATTCGAAAAACACCAAAGAAAACGATTTTTTGCCAATGAACAAGGGCATTTTTCGAGATCTATTTTTATAGATCTATCCCCCGAGGCTTCTTTTCTTGAGAAAATATTTTGATTTTTGGAATGGGTGTGAAAAAGGGGTAATCTCACTCTTGGTCCCCTCGTTTATAAAGGATTTAATATCCACCCTGAAACCCCAATTCATCCTCAAAGTGCTCCAAAATTTGTCATTCGATTTTCTATTTTTACATTCTAGTCCGTTTTCTAGATTTGAATTTCAATTTACTTCTTATTTTATTTAATATTACATTATAGTATATATTTGATATTACTCCTGTATATTATTATTATTTATTTCCTTTTATTGTTATGTATATACATGTATCATTATTATTTTATTATTTACTTATTTTATTATGTTATATTATATATATATATATATATATATATATATATATATATATATATATATATATATATATATATATATATATACGTTATTTCTTAATATTTTTCTTTATATATTTTTTAGTTTACAAGCTAATATGTATGTATTTTCTTTTTTACTTTTTTCCCCTTCGTTTTGTTTATTTATTTTATTTTTATTTTCTTTATTCATTGATTCATTTTTCCTATTTTATTTATTTATCTTATTCCATTGTATTTTTTTTATATATTCCTTTTATTTTCATAATCTCCATATCAACTGTGTTGTTTACTTTTCGTCCATATTTGTTAGTATTTATTTATTTTTTTGTTTATCTCTTCTTTATTTCATTTTCTTTATTTTCAATTTATCTTCATCGTTTTTGTTTTTCTAACACTTTTCTTGATTATTTAAGAGTTCGTTTTCCAAACCTTAGAGGTGAGTAATTTTGATCATCATTTTATCTTTTAATTTAACTTACAATTTTCTTAATCAAAGAAAACTGGAAATTACGTAGTACCAAAAGGGCAGTTCAAGGGTGCTAATCTTTTCTTGACTGTAACCGACTCCCGAATCCGACACATCTTTGGTAAGACGCAGATCAGGTAAGAAATAGGGTGTTCGATCAACCCATTTGCTTTAAAATAAATGATCGGTGGCGACTCCTAATCCATTTTCCTAAGTCGAAGCCCAATTTTGGGGCCCAACCGAAAGACGGTTGCGACAGCTTGGCGACTCCGCTAGGGACACAGATAAGTGAGTCAGGCTAAGGTAATTTCCAGTTGTCTTTTTAACAAAAAGGGTAAGTTTAAATTTTAAGGTAACATTTCGATCCTTATTACTTACCTTTGATTATATTTTTTCGAGTAAATAGTTGAACTGGCCGTTTTCTAGTGATTTTAACTTTCTAAACTTTTTCATTCAAGACTCTAAACCCGAGCTCCAAACCCGTTTTAAGTGGGGGTAAAAGCGACGCATTCGTGTGAATTTATTCAACGCATATGCCAAGCAAGTAGCCTTCGGGATTCATATACCTTATGTCTTCGTGTGAATTTATTCTCCGCATAGACATAAGGGAATGTATCCTCTCGAGTTTAACTTAGTCCACACAAGCCTGTGATGGGTTTCGGACCAAGGGTCTGGTAAGCCCAAAGGGGCACCTGTAAGGAGAACTCGGGTACCATTTTTTATAACCTAAACCAGGAGAATTTGAAGAAATAGAGCCTACCCCAAAACCATATTCCAAAACCTAGTACATTTCTTTCCTAACCATGTTTTTTTTTCTCTTATGTTTTTTTCTTGCCATTTTTTCTTGCCATTTATTTTTATTTTTATTTTACTAACTGTTTGCCTTTGTGTTTATTTTTAAAGCATTTGCATCATAACAAGAGGCCATTGATCCTTAAAAAGGTGTTTATTACACAAAATAATCTGAATTAATGGATAAATGTGTTGTAATACAAGAGATTAAAAACCCCGAGGTACGACTATGATCCGAGAAGACTCAGAAGGAAAATGAATATAGTCTTCAAGGAAGCTATGTGTCAGAGCTGGTTAGCTACGCCTCTATCAGCCTAAAGCAGAACGACGTGCAAGAGCTTCGGGACATCTGGGGCAGTTGGAAGAATGATCAGAGACAAAAGTTCAGCCAACGGTACGGTGACATTGCATTGTTGCTTCAAATCAAGACTGATGAGCCCTTGATCAGAGCCTAGGTTCAGTTCTGGAACCCGGGATACAATTACTTCAATTTTAATCAGGAGGACATGGTGCCCACCATTGAAGAGTACACTACACTGTTGCACTGTGAAAATATCAGACTGGAGCGAGCTTATATTAAACACATCAAAAGTCAGCCTTTCAAGAGTGCACTAGCCAAGGTTGCTGGAGTTGACGAAAGATGGGTAACAGACCGAGCTCGATGTAAAGGCAGTGGGGAAGGAATTGCCTGGCTTCATATCAAGCAACTGATGAAGGACCATCCCGATGAGTGGAAGATAATAGACCTGTTTGCACTGGGTCTGTATGGCCTGATTATATTCCCGAAGACTTTGGGGTACATTGATGCAGCCGTAGTGGAACTGTTTGAGCAACTTTCGAAACGAGTCAACCCAACACTGATCATCTTAGCCGAGACCTTTCGGTCTCTCAACTATTGCCGAAGAGCTGGCGGAGGTAGATTCATTGGGTGTGTTCAGCTCCTTCAAGTCTGGATTCACAGCCACTTCTGGAAGACTAATGGGGTTGCCTAACACCGATTTAGCACTATGTATTCACCTTTGAGAGAGTTCATCACCATGAAATGACATGAAGATGCTTCAAAAGAGAAGTGGATGAAAATCTTCACTCATCTCCAAGATCAGGATATTACCTGGAGAGCCCCCTGGTTGTTCATCAGTGTCGTTCTTTTTCGATGTGGGGACTCCGACACTATGACCTTACTTGGACTTTGGGGTGCAGTTGGGTATGCTCCGTTGTTAGCACAAAGACAGTATGGGGCACGTCAGTTTATCCTAGCAATATGTGGACTAGCCAGATCAGAGTTTGAGTATCACGGTGACAACTATAAGAAGATGATCAAGGAAGCAGTCGATTCATGGAAGAAAGTATTCCGGATGGATGTTGTAGCTGCCAGAAACATGCTTACTCCGGATTATGTGGAGTGACGAAGATTGAGAAAAAATAACAATATCCCGGTGCCAGACTGTAGGACACCCGAACACTGGAAGAACATCTCAGGCCCGTCTTTTCTGAACTTGAGATAGCCAAGACAGAGTTTGAAGCTGTGAATAACGAGCTGAAGCAGAGGGTAAAGGAGCTTGAAGCTGAGCGCTATCAGTGGAAGCTAGATGTCGACTCTCAGAAATATCGAGCAGACAAACTTGAAAAAGAACAGAAAAAAGTCTGTTTTGAGCTCGAAGACTTAAGAAATGGGTATCAAGATAAAGTCAAGGATAACTCCAAGTTGAAAGTGGCTTCTGAATACTGGAAAGACGAAGCTCATAGCCTGAAAAGAAAGTTCGAAGGGCCTGATGAGAGAGCTTGGAAGGAACAGATGAAGACTGCCCAGAGGCGCTTAGCAGACAGTCAGCATCAAAACCAATGCTTGAGAATCTAGATGGCTGATCTGGAGAAACAACATGAGAGAGATGACAAAACAATAGCTGAGTTAGAAGCTATTGTAGATGGGTTCAAGAAGAAAGTGAGCGAGCTTCAGATAATGCTCTTTGACGGAGGTTTACAGTGGCATTTTCGTTGGGAGCAAGCACAACAAATGGTGAAGGCTAGAGACGCAATCATCCGAGACTTCCTGGATCAAGTACAGAAGGCAGCTCGTCATCTACACGGCCTGGAAAGGGAAGCTGGAATGGTCCGATAAGGCATACAACTAGTGACAGATGAAGACAAAAGACTTGTCAACCTATTAGAAGATGTTCGGGGTCTAGAGGATTTAGTCTAAATGTACCTTTGATCGTTTTTATGTCTCTTACAAGATAAAACATTTTTTCTAAGTAAAGATTATTTATAATAATGGACACTTTTTTGGATCAATGCCTCGAACATTTCATGCATTCTTGCATTTTTCATTTTTGCCTTTTTGCATCTTCATCTACATTTTTAAGCATTTTCACAAACATGAAATTAAGTCATGAAGGACTCGATGAAGTGGATTTAACCACATGAAAGAAAGATTGTAACATTAAAGAGCCTGATCAGCTGATGGTAGGACAAAGCCGGCCAGGATGATATAAAAAAAGAATCCCCATATCCTAAGGACTACAATTTTGAAGCTGTTAGTTGTTACCACATAAGAAGCCCCAAACATTCCTCTGAGAACTATAAGGCGCTGAAGCGCAAGATCCAAAATCTGATGGATTCAGGGGCATAAACGGCCGAAGAAGGGGGCATGGCATATACCATTTGCACTTAGAGGATTGTTTTGTTTAAACACGTCTCTAATCTTTCATCGTTTGCTTAATCTTTTAAAGGATTGAATTTATGGTACTTTCTAAGGTGGAGCAATTGAACAAATTCTAATCTTTAGTTCTTTGAATATTAAATGAATTAAGGATTCTTTTAATTCTTCAAGAATTATAGATTTTTGACATATGGCAAGGTTAGACCATTCTTTTCCTGTCTCAAACCCCAAAACAAAATACCTTGATTCTTTACCCAAAATAACTCATGGCCATTACCAAAAAGACCAAATTTTGACATTACCTCACTTTGAAATTCTTGAACATTACCTTTATCTTTTTGATACACCCACACCTTTCTTTGAGTCAATAAGATCACACCATTGTCTTTTTAGACTCAAAATTGACATTTTTACACCATTAAAGCCCACAGCATCGAGTTGTTCATTTGAACATGAGCATTCTTCTAAGACATAACTTGGGGCATCTCGCAAGGAGCTTGAACATTAAGACATCTGGGGAAAAGAGAAGAAGAATTCATCCGAAATAATTCTATCATGCATTAATTACATTGTTTTCAGGTAAATATAATTAATCCTGAAAATCTATCCCCCTGAGGATACCTCTTCTGTGAGGACTTCCATGTATGAAATGATGAACGACTTTCTTTCTTTATCCCTTCACAATAGGAGAAAAAATATATCCCTTGTGTCCCCTTTTGAGCCTATAGTATTTTTCTTCTGATTCAACCCTAACCAAGGATCACCCTCCACACTGGGGGGCAAGGTGGAAGAAACCTGCTCACATGAGTGAAGACATCAATCCAAAGAAAATACCAAAAGGTGGGCCAAATACCAAGTGTGAAGATTCAATCAAGAACAAAAAAGAAAAGAAGCAAAAAAGAAAAAAACAAGAACAAAAAAGAAAATAAGCAAAAATCAAAAGGAAAAGGGACAAAAAGCACATGCAAAGATTCCCTAAAGACAAATGGCACATCAAGCTTCAAACTATGAGATTGATCAAGCACAATCAATCTTGAATCACTGAATCACTTCACTCGAAGATCATAGAGCATCAGGAGAAAGAGACATTTTGAGCAAAACAAGATCGAGGGCATCAGAATGAATTGATCCTTGGTTCAATACCCTGAAACACTTATTTGAGCCTATTTATCCTTTTATTTCATAACCATGAGCCCTGGCCTACATTACGTGCCTTAAAAGTCCCTTCTAATCATACATGGATTTCTAAACAAAAGAGACTATCTTCAGATTTCATCATGCCCATCAAGATTAATTTGCAAAAAAAAAAAACAATGTAATTAATGCATGGTAGAGAAAAATGACAAAGGGGGGTTCAAGATGTAAATCCTGAATAACGTCTTGAAACCAAAGGAGGGTTAGAGTTGAAAACCTGAAAAGGCAGCTCGAATATAAAAATTGTGCAACTGAGGCGATCACACAAATTCCTTGATAAGACATCGCACAATCCGAGTGTGACAACGAATGTTGGGAGTCAGAGAACACTTCCAGCAGAAAAACATGCAAGCTACCCCATCAATCCTTTGAGCATAAAATGCCAAACCTTTGACCAAACACGATAATCTGAGACTTTTTTATCCGTTCCTTACTTAACCATTTCCCAATGATAGCTTTGATCTTGACACTTGTCAAATAACTCTAATTTATTGAAGGATTAACATTGTAATTAATTATTTGATATCCGATGAACTCTAGTTTTATGATTCGTCTCAATTGTAAAACTGTGAAAGTGACAATATTTTCAAAACTTTTGGTTAAACATTTTTTGAAACTCTTTTAATTGATATTTTCATAACTTTGAAAATAAAAGAGAAAGAAAAATATTTTTTTTTTCAAACAAGACAGTCTCTCTAGAGTGGATCTTGGCAAATGACATGTGACTCTTAGACACAAAGCTCGTGCTCAGAATCAATGCTGAAGCAAGAAATGAGGAACATTTGGGGCATCTTTGAAGAATTAACATCAAATATTGGGGTATTTTTGGATATTGGGGCATCTTTGGGGATTCAACATCCTAATGTGAATTATCAGATCTTCTGAAGGCATTTCCTTCATATGCAAGAACAAGCAGGCAAAAATAAGGCTCTGTCCAAGAGATAAATGACATTAATTCATGTTGCATGCATCTTAGACATACTTGAGAGCATCACATTTATCATTTTTAGCATACATAATTTTTGCAGCTTTAGAGTCAAGTTTCAACTTCAATGCGAAAGATACATGATTCAAAAGAGTTTGTAAAAATCGATAGTGGTTGCTTAACTCAGTAGAAAGGAGCTACACCTCAACTAATTTGATATATTGAAAGATCGACAGATCTTAGAATCAACTTCAGACGAGTTCGAGAGCTAATTCAGAACCGATCCAGTTCGCATTTTCAAGTTGGATTTCAACTTCACGACGAAGGATATCCAATTCCTGGCTCAACTTCACGGCGAAGGGGCCACCCACGGTTTCAACTTCACGACGAAGGGAATCGTGCTCACCATTGTCTCTCTTGAGACAGTTTCCCTTGAAACAAACTTTGTCTCTCTTGAGACAGTTTCCCTTGGAAAAAAAACCTTTGAAATTGATTCTCTTGAAACACAAAAACCTTTGAAACATAAACATTGAAAACATTTCTCTTGAAATGAATTTTGTATCCCTTGAGACAGTTTCCCTTGAAACAAAATCTTTGAATATGTTTTCCTTGGAACTAATTTCATCTCCCCGTGAGACAATTTCTTTTGGAACTAAGTTTTGTCTCTCTTGAGACAGTTTTTCTTAAAACAAAATTGTCTCCCTTGAGACCGTTTCTTATGAAACAACATATATCTTTGAGATCGTTTCCCTTGAGACAATTTCTCTTTAAGCATCATCTGAACCGTTACACCTAGCTCAGGCATATACTTGGGATGGTCGAAAGCATTTCTTAAATCAAAAAAATAGAATGTGCACATCAGATTTGAACATTTGAAGAATTTGATATCAGGGATCATAACTTGAAGATTCCAGAACTAAGATTCCAGAAAAGCAACCGGAGATCGAGATTTCTCTCCTGAGCCCAAAAATAACATATGTTGCATATGCATTTTAGGCATACCTAAGAGCATTGCATCCATCTCATCACATATATGCATAACTTTTTCATATGTATTGAGCTCAAAGCTACATAATCAACTCGATAGTAGATTTCAACTTCGCGACAGAGGATATCTAGCTCGAAGCCAAACTTCATAATACTTGGATTTCAACTTCACAATGAAGGATATTCAAGTCAAGGCTCAACTTCACGACGAAGGGGTCATCCACGATTTTAACTCCACGACGGAGGATATCGTTCCCACACATCCACGATTTCAACTCCACAACAGAGGATATCGCGCCACCCGAGACAACACAAGTTCAACTTCACAACGAAGGGACGGCTAGTTGTCAACAAATAATTTCCCAATTTCAGAGCCAATTTCAACTTCACAGCGAAGGACATTGGACTCGAGACAGCACAAGTTCAACTTCACAACGAAGGGACGGCTGGTTGTCAACAAACAATTTCCCAATTTCAGAACCAATTTCAACTTCACAGTGAAGGATATTAGACTCGAGACAACACAAGTTCAACTTCACAACGAAGGGACAACTGGTTGTCAACAAACAATTTCCCAGTTTCAAAACCAATTTCAACTTCACGGCGGAGGATATTGGACTCGGAACAATACAACCTACTTGGATTTCAACTTCACGACGAAGGGTATCCAATTCCAGACTCAACTTTACGACGAATGGGTCACCAACGGTTTCAACTTCACAAAAAAGGGAATCGTGCACACAAGCAACATCCATCTCTAGATTGGATTTCAACTTCACGACGAAGGATATCCAACTCAAAGAAGGAGCGTCTGTCAACACACTTTTCAGTTTCATAGTCAATTTTAACTTCACAGCGAAGGATATTGGCCTCGAAACAACGCAACTTACATTGGATTTCAGCTTCACGATGAATGATATCCAAATCCAAGGCTCAACTTCACGACGAAGGGGCCATATTCGATTCCATCTTCACAAACAGATTGACCCAACTTCACGAAGAATGAGTCATCTGTAACGCAGCAACACCGAAGTCTTCAGGTCAAGTTTCACCTTCACGACAAAGTATCTTGATCTAGAAGACGATTCAAAGGCCACTCGCCAAAAGCTTTGAGTTCGATTTCAACTTCACGACGAAGGATATCGTGCTCAGAAGCTTCCAGTTCAACTCGACCTCACAACGAGGGAGTCATTCCATATCAATTTGGCAAACAAATCAAATATTGGATTTCAACTCTGCGATAGAGGATATTCGATATGAACGAAAATTTGTGTCTTTTATCTTTGCCCTATTTTTCGTTCCACGAAAAATGACAAAGAGGGGCAACTGTAGACACTAATTTTTCAGCGCCACATGTCTCTTCCCCGAAGACTTCTTCTGCAGCCAATTTTCACAGCAACCAAAAAGCGTTAGAAGTCTATTTTGTATAGGATTCTAAAAATAATATGCTTTTTCCATTATAAATACATGTAATCCATATCATTTGTAACACACGAATGGAGATACGAAATACAAGCAGAAATTACGAGCAATCTTAGAGCGAAATCAGAGTTTTTTTTCCTGCAAGTTTTCAAAGAGAAATACAAGGTAAATATAGTACATTTTTCGAGTTTACGCTTGCATGCTTGTGTCTCGTTACATTTTGTATTTGAAAAACACCAAAGAAAACGATTTTTTGCTGATGAACAGAGGCATTTTTCGGGATCTATTTTTATAGATCTAGCCCCTCTTTGTCATTTTTCGTGGAACTCGTTAATACTTTTTATATATAATTTTTTAGTAGTTATCTTAAAACATGATTTCATTCAAAAAAAAACACTAATTAACAAATAGATAATAAAAAGATGATAAATTGATAATCTTTTAATTTTATAATAAGCGACAAAAAATATTAATTAATATTTTACTACACCAAAAAAAACCTATTTATTATTTTAATGCACTTATAGATTGTTATTTTGGATTTTAGATTTTAAAATTGTTTTATATACTTTTTTAATATTTTTTTGGTTAAAATTAATAATTTATGTTTATATTAAACACTATATAGTATTAGTAGATTTTACATATAGATAAGAAAATAAGATAAAAATTTCGATGAGGTTAACGAGCAACGAGCTTAACCAGCAACGAGTCGAATCAAACAATAATTTTTTTAACGATCACAAGTCGGACACTGTCCAACTCGTGATCAACTCGCTTGATAAAAACCCTTTAGATATTAGATTTTAGGAGTGTATAGGTTTTGTCATTGATCTTTTAAACATTTTACTTTTTTGAAACTTCACTTTTGGCCGATTGTTGGTAATCAATCACAAACCATTTTTTAATGGTAAAATCGATATCAAAACGTTCACATTTTACACCTATTTTTTTCTTAGATTAGTTTTTCATAAAACTTACTTAAAATTGACGAAATTACATTAAAAAAATCTAGTATTTTCTAGATGTTTAGAGGCTTTTCTTAGATTTACATTATTTAGAGTGTTTATCAATAATTCGAACTACAAAAATATTATTCATGAAGAAAAATATACCTCAAAACTATAGACTCATTAGAAGATCATTGAAATTGATCGAATTATTAACACGTCGAATTTTTAAATTAATTGTTATCGGTTTTGAGTGGAGTTCGTGAAAAACCAATTCAAGGAGAAGAAATATTAACGTTTTGGTATCGATCATACTGCAAAAAGATGATTTGTGATAGACAATGATTGGCCATCAACGGTGATCGAAAAGTGCAATGCCAAAAAATATATTATTTAAAAGTTTAGTGACAAAATTGATATACCATTAAAGTTTAATATCTAAAATGATGTTATTTTTGTGTGACAAGTCAATCAACAATCGTTAGCTATATCATCGTCTCGCTGCTAACTTAATGTTGATGTGATATAATTGAATGTAAAACTAAAATTTAATGCTATAATTGATAAAATTAAAAGTTTAGGTATAAATGAGTTAATGAACAACATTCAATGGTATCTTTTGTAATTTAGCTAAAATTTATCTAATTTTTTAAAATAAATAAAAGTTAAAACACATACGCTAATGTATATATTTAAATTGAGAAAATAAAAATATTAAGTGAATTGATTCAAACTATTGGAAAATTTTAAAATAATTTGATCAAGTTAATTATTTTTTGGTAAAATCTGGTTAAATATAGTTGTGTTCCCATGAGACGTATATATACATACATTAAGCTTTTCAAATTCTTATGAGTATGGTCTCTCCACATTGCTGCCCCTAGGCGAAACAAATATCGAAAAAGGTGGGGAAGCTACAATGCTAGTCACGTGAGCATCATGACCTAAACTGGGGTCACCCTTTTTTATTGTTTCTTCGCTGTAATTAATGTTACATGTTTGGTTAGGTTAGTTTAGCCTTTCTCTAATTGATTTTCCTCTTTTATTCTCTTTAATATTTAATTATATTTAACTTTAAAAATAAGGATTGATACAAAAGTAATTCCTTAAATTATACTTAAAATTGAATTTTGGTGTTTAAAGATTTATTTGTCAAATAAATTTCTATTATTTTTTCCGTTATATTTTTGGATACTTACTATTAAAAGAAATCTTTAAATGACATGTGTCATATTTATATTTTTCTGATTTTGATTTAAAAATAAAAAATTATTTAACAAAAAGTATGATGAAAAAAATATTTTTCTGATTTTTTTCTGAAAGTGTTACTTAATAATTTTTTTAACGATAGACACATAAAGTATGATGAAAAAAATATTAAACATATATTTTTAACAAAAAAAAATTTATACAACAAAAATCACTTCAAATATAATTTTTAATTTTATATTAAACTAAAAATATCCCTATTTAAGTAATTGCATTTGCAGAAGATAAGTTGCAGTCAAAGATTTGGGCCTGGCAAGTATTTTTTTTTATTAGGGTAATCCATTCCATACAAGTGTTGATATTGGATGATAATAAGTAGAAATAAATGTGCCTGCCTCTCTGCTGGCGTTATTAAATAAAAAACACCCCCAATATTCATTAGTTGGAAAGATAACCACCATCAACCATTTTTAAAAAAATATCCTTAAATTATTCATGTAAGGTTATTTCACGTTTTATAAAAAACGATTAGATAGACATCGTTTTTGCAAAACACGAGATTTAATATTAAGTTTGAAAAAAAGACTTAGCCTTATGCAAAACGAGAGGTTAACGAGAAATTCATTTATCGTCAGATTATATCAAAATAAACTCATTTTCTACAAAAACGCAAGTTCCATTGACAACCCATATGTAAAGTGCATCTAAAAAATGCACTTTAATTAATTTTAATAAAAATAACACTATAGGGACTAAAAATGTAAATTAATTCACTTAACTCCATGGGTTGAAAGGCCTAACATTGTTTAGACTATGTTTGTTAGTAATGCGGGAGAAAAGTTATCAGTTCTTCTACTTTTTTTCTCATGTAATTTTTAGTTTTTTTTACTTTTATTTAACTCATTAAATTTTATTATTAAATTATATATCAATTAAAATTAAATATTTTGATAAATTTATATTTATTCAAAGTCAATTTTTATTAAAATATGTATAAACTGAAATTAAATATATTTGATAGATTTTTTTTATAAAAAAATTTATTTTTTATTAACATTAAAGATACAAGAAAATTCCATGAAAGAATTTATCAAAATAAGTCAATTTTTTTAATTAAAAGTTAATTTTTATTAACATAAATTTTGACAAATTCTTTCATGAAATTTTCTTGTATCTTTAATGTTAATAAAAAATAACTTTTAATAAAAATAAATTTATCAAAGTATTTAATTTTAGTTCATTTATGGGTTAATTAAAAGTAAAAAATTAAAAAGTATACGAGAAAAGGGTAGAAGAACCAATGTTGGCTTTTATCCCACATCACTAGTAAATATAGCATAAACACCTACTACGCCTATATAAACAACAACCATTATGCTTTTCATCCCATGGAGTTAAAATGTATTAAATTACATCTTTAGTCCTTATAATATTATTTTTATCAAGTTTGATTAAAGTGTATTTTTTTTAAATGTGTCGGGTTGTCAATGGAACTTGTAATTTGAAAAATTGAATTTGATTTGATATAACTTGATGATAAATTCAAATTCTTATTGAACTCATGTTTTGCACGACGCGATGACTTTTTCCAAATTTAATATTACATCTCATATTTTGCAAAAAGTGAAGTCTATTTAATTGTGTTTTATTGAATGTGAAGTAGTTTTATATGGACAATTTAGAGGGGTTTATTTTCAACTGATGGGGTTTATTTTTACTTAATAACGCCCTCTCTGCTTTCTTTTCAACTGATGGGGTTTATTTTTACTTAATAACGCCCTCTCTGCTTTCCTGGATTACTGTTAGTAGGATTAGGTCCCTAGGATGAGTCTATAACACATGTCACACACCGATTTATATCGGTATAAATTTATAAATAATTATTAAATTATGATAAAATGATTTTTTTGATCATTCAACTTTTAAAATTTTATAAATATTAAATTTAATTAAAAAAGAGCATTAACACTTAACTATCGTTAAGAGCTAATGTGACATATTAAATAAATAAATAAAATCTCCTTTGTTCCATCAATTATGACAAAAAAATTATTTTTGATATTTTCAATAATTTTAAGTAATAATTCCAAAAAAATAGAAAAATATTTTTTAAAATATATGGATTTTCAAATTTTATTTATGAAATTTCAAATATTTTTTTAAAATTATATTTAAAACTACTAAAAAAAAGTTAAAGAATTGAATCACATTGTTTAATAAAAATGATTTACTTTTTATAACCAAAGTTATTGAATTTCAAAAATTATAAATTATAAATTTTCATATGTAACCACAATTAAAACAAATTAATTATAATTTTTTGTGAATTAATAAATTCATATTTAAAAAATAATAATTATAATTTTATGAATTGAAAGATTAATTATAAAGTTATAATTTTTTAAAAATACTTTTATAATTTTAAAAATGAATAATGAATTTATATATATATATATATAATTTATTTTTTAGAATTATTATTTTAAAATATTGAAAAATATAAAAATAAAATTTAGTTTATAATTGAGAATGAGATTTTTTTTATTAATTTAACATGTTAAGTTATCATTTTAATGATAATTAAAGATGTGATAATCTATCCTAATCATTGTAGATTGTGAGAAAAAAATATCCCAAATTCCAGACCCTGTACCCACAGGTTCTAAGAGGACGTGCTGGTAGCTCATTACCTAAGTACCCACTTGTGATTTTTTTTTAAATTTATTATTAAATTTTTGTTTTAGATATTATATATACATATTGAATAATTTTGGATGATTATGAAGTAGTCAAAGAATGACAATATTTTGAGGGGAAAAAACCCTCTGAAGTAGTCAAAGAATGACAATATTTTGAGGGGAAAAAACCCTCTAAGCTCTACCTGGAAAACTTGTCTTGATTTTGTTTTTCTTGGAAGTGGTTTGTTTTGCCGCCGACGGCACACCTCCATCGTATCTCTTGCCCTTTTTTTGATATGATATTTTTTATTTTTTTAATAATATATAATTAAAAATAAAAAATTAATTTTAAAAATTAATTTGATTATATTATGAGTAATTTGAAAGTTAAGTAATTAAATTTAAAAAAAGAAAAAAAATTTAGTGACTAAAATAAAAATGAGAAGATAATTGAATGACGAATGATACAATTTACCCATAAAAAAATATCAAGTGTAAATCATTTGTTAAGTTTTTAACGGTGAGTTACTAAAACGAAAAAAAAAAAATAATAGATAGAATTTTAAAAATTAAAAATTTAAATATCAAAATATATTAAAACTAACAGTTTAAATACTAAATTCATAATTTACATTAATCTTTAAAAATCGTTGTATAATTATGACAATATCCTAATTGATATGACATCATCATAGATCATAAAATTATTTATGTTTGTTCTTATTTAGACAACTTTTTCTACAACAATATTTAAAAAAAATTTGTATATCCCTTTTCGATTTATATATTTTATTAATATAAATTTTTTAGCTAAATTTTTTTCATAATGTACTGGGAAAAAATTAATCATATAAAGGGTATGAAAAAATATATCTTCAATTTACAGTATCCAATGGAAGATACATGGATTATCTCACAACTTCTAAAAGAAATGCACATGATTTTTCAAAATTGTCAGATGATCCAAACGTCTTCAAGAAAATGTCATATAATCTAAATATTTCATATTGAATAATATTAAAAAATTCTAATTGAATAAATATATTTTATATAATAAAAATAGTTTTATACCATATATGACAAATTTTTAATACATTGTTGAAACAATATTACCAAGTTTTTTTTAATACCTATATATTTTACGATTTGCTCGTTTCATATAAAATAGTTTCGGAAAATAATTTTCGTAAGATGAATTATATTTAGTGTCTATTTGTGATAGGGGTGGCAGCGGGTGATAAATATTGCTCGTTGTTGAAGGATCAAACCTATAAAACTCTAGACATGATCAAATAACAAGAGGAAAGATATAAGAGGTGATGATAATTATGGTTTAAGGGAGTCTAGGTTTGCTGGAAAATTGGACAAAAGAAGTAAGATGAAGACAATAAAGATAGAATAAAGATAATGAAATAAAATAAAGTCAATGAATGTAATAAGATACAACTTAGCCAAAATTAGCGTTTTGGTGGTGATAGACGATAATGGTAATTTGATGATGAAAATGATGATGGTTATGATGATAATCGATGGATAATTGTCCTACGAACCCTCCTAATTGCAATTGAATAGGCAAACTCGATAATAGGCTATAACCAGCCCTCTTAATCGCAATGAAGAGGCAAACCGGAGTATAAAGGTCTCTCTCACGAAGAACTTGAAATAACTTGATGATGAAGAAACTTCGAATGCACAAGGCAATCAACACTTGAAAAAATTAACTGTAACACCCCAACCCGTACCCGACTCGATTACGAGTCTGAGGTGTCACTTTGACTTTTCTAACTTTGACTCTTAAAGAAAAACCCCGGGAATTTAAGACTTTGTTTAAAACAAAATACGCTAATTTACATAAAAGATATCACAAAATACAAACTCGATCAGAGTGCTCATAATTAACGACTTATTACATGCCAACACTCTATACACAACAAAATACCTACTTTGTCGATAACTTCTGATCTGATATTCTAGTAATAATAATGTCCTTGCTACTTCTATTCTTGCTCTTCTCGTTTCTTGGTACCTACGTGTAAATCACTTACACGCTAAGTCATAGACTTAGTGAGGCAATAAATAAACATGTAAAAGTATATTCATGAATATGCATTCTTACCATTTGATCATGATATTATGACATATATAACCAAGTCATGCACACATGAAACTTACCTTTTTGCATCACTTTCACTTTAATTTATATTTCAATTGCCCATGTATATTGTTGTTAAGAACAAAGGTATGTGAGTACATTGAGGTTGTGCACTAATGTTGTCACCACATCTCGTATAAATTCCCTTATGGGCACCAAACATTTGTTCAGTATTCGTCCCGAAGGACTACTATATATGTCCCGTAGGACCACTACGTCCCGAAGGACTACAATACCCTCGACTCTTGGCATGCCAATTATACCTATAGCTCTCGTATCATATACTATGGGCATTTACGATGAATACATTTCTTATCACTTATTCTTTCTTTTCTGTCACATACCACATGTATGTGTAACCATGTATTTCATATCATATCACATCACATAGTTATCTCATTTCGCATTGGTCATGTCTCATAGCATATATCACATATGCATATAATCATGTAACATATATAATAACCTATACTCATTTCATGTATTCATGCACATATAAGAATCACAAATCAAATAACATTTTAGGAGTCACTTCTTACCATAGTAACTCCATCACTAGCTCATCGCAAGCCAATGTTCGTTCAATAATATAAGTACAATTAAAATTGCACTCACCTTAGCCTTATTTGCTTTGATTCGATCCTAATCCTTTGATTATTCCAGAACTTGTTTAGACTCAATATCTACATAAATATAACATTTCAAAATAACTATCAGAAGCATAAACCTTAAACTTGATGTTAACAACTTAAACCAAATTAAAGAACCAAATTCTATTTTTCATTTAGGGGGAATCGATACCCCCTGAACATACTGGAATTTTTCGTTCAAGAGGGGGGAATCGATACCCATTCATAGGGTATCGATTCCCTCTACCCAGAAATTGTATTTTAAGCCCGAAAATCATCAATTTTTCATTCAATTCTTCTATTTTAAACCCCTACCATGTCATTAAACCTAACCACCATTACTTAAACCAATTTATATCCATGAAAACCATCCATAACCTCAAAATCCTATCCCTCATATGTAAATCAAGAATCATACTCAAATTTCAATATGTTCTAAATACAATTCTAACACTTCATATTCTTTAATTAGCATGATGACAAGTCAAATTTAACTTCAAATTCAACTTATCAACGTTTTTCCATAATTTCATATAAAAACTCATTTTCTTTAATTTCTTATAACTTCTTCATCTTTTGATTATAAGACAACTTAAGCTTAGTTATCTTCTAATGATCAAAACCTAACTTTTAATTTAACAAATAACCAAAAAATCAGAAAACTCACCTCATGCTTCAAGCCTCACGTATGAAGAACAAAGAGGAGAAGATAACTCTGGAGAATTTCTCCTCTTCCACGTGTATCTCTCTAAATAGAGACATGACAATATCTTTTAAGCTAAATTACCATACTATCCTTTTAATTCTTTCATATTCACCACTTAATCCAACTGAAATATTCTTATTTAAATCAACAAATTCTAAAACTTTACAATAAAGTCATTAACCCGTAGTTTGGGATGTTACAAATCTCACCCCCTTAAGAAAATTCATCCTCGAATTTTCATTGCACAAAGAGATGGAGATATTGAATCTTCATGTCCTCTTCACGTTCCCACGTCGCTTCTTCCACCTTGTGATTTCTCCACAACACTTTGACTAATGGAATAGTCTTGTTCCTTAATTGTTTAACTTCATGGGCTAAAATTCGGACCGGTTCTTCCTTATATGTCAAATCCGATTGCACTTCTATTTCTTCTAGTGATATAATATGAGAGAGATCAGATCGATACTTACGAAGCATTGAAACATGGAAAACATTGTAAATTTTCTCTATATCAGGTGGCAAAGCTAATTGATATGCCACTGGTCCCACTCTCTTAACGATTTCATATGGTCCAATAAACCGAGGACTCAATTTTCCTTTACGTCCAAATCTCAAAACTTTCTTCCACAGAGACACTTTCAAGAATACTTTATCTCCGATTTGAAACTCAATTTCTTTTCTTTTTAAATCAGCATATGATTTCTATCTATCAGATGAAGCTTTCAGATTATTCTGAATTACTTGAACTTTCTCTTCCATTTTCTGAATCAACTCAGGACCAATAACTTCTTGATCTTTAAGTTCATACCAATTCAAGGGTGTACGACATCTTCTCCCATATAATGCTTCATAGGGAGCCAATTTTGATGCTTGACTGATAACTATTGTTGTACGCAAATTCAGCAAGTGGCAAATATTTTTCCCACGATCCTTTAAATTCGATAACACAAGCTCTTAACATATCCTCCAGAATATGAATAGTTCGTTCAGACTGACTATCTGTCTGAGGATGAAACGATGTACTAAAGTTCAGTTGTGTGCCTAATGTTCCATGTAAAAACTTCCAAAATCATGACGTGAATCTAGGATCTCGATCAGAAACTATGGAAACAGGTACACCATGTAACCGTATAATCTCTCTAATATACAACTCAACATATTTATCCATAGAGAAATCAGCTCGTATCGGAATGAAATGAGCTGACTTAGTCAACCTGTCTACAATCACCCATATTGAATCTCTTTTGTTCGGAGTTAAAGCCAACCCTATCACAAAATTCATCGTTACATTCTCCCATTTCCATTGAGGAATTGAAATTGATTATAACAGTCCCGACGGAACCTGATGCTCAGCCTTAACTTGCTGACAAGTCAAACACTTAGATACGAATTCTGTAATGTCTTTCTTCATTCCCAGCCACCAATATCGACTCTTGAGGTCCATATACATTTTGTTTCCTCTGGATGCATCGTTAATGGACTACAATGAGCTTCCATTAATAAATCATTCTTTAATTCATTAACATCTGGAATCACTAGCCTCCCTTGATAATATAGGTTCCCATCAATTTTCATCTCATAATCTGTACACTCTCTATTCTTTATTTGCTGCAACTTCTTTGAACACTTTTCATCTTTAGCTTGCAATTCTTTAATTTAATCTAACCATGATGGTTTGATAGTCAATTCCGCAAAAATTGCACTATCTCCGCCTAATGATAGTTTAGCATCCATAGCTCGTAAGGCTGCAAACGTCTTTCGGCTTAAGGAATCCACTACCACATTTGCCTTTCCGAGATGGAAATCAATCACAACATCATAATCTTTGAGAAATTCCACCCATCTTCTCTGTCTTAAATTTAACTTTTTCTGAGTTATCAAGTACTTTAAACTTTTGTGATACATATACAAGTAGAATTTTTCACCATACAAGTAATGACGTTAGGTATTTAAAGCGAACACTACTGCAACCATCTCTAGATCGTGTGTCGGATAATTCTTCTCATGCAGTTTTAATTGTCTCGAAGCATAGGCCACCACCTTGCTTTCTTGCATTAATACACATCCCAAGCCATTATGAGACGCATCACTATACACTACAAAGTCCTTGCCAGACTCAGGTTGGACTAACACTGGAGCTTCTGTAAAAATATTCTTTAACTTTTCAAAACTCTCTTGGCATTCTTGAGTCCAAGTAAATTTTACTTCCTTTCTCAACAGCTTAGTTAGGGGTAATGCTATTATTGAAAAGTTTTTAACGAACCTTCGATAATAACCAACTAACCCCAGAAAACTTCGAACTTTTGACACATTCTTTGGAACTTCCCACTCCAGAATAGCTTTAATCCTTTGAGGATCCACTCGAACTCCTTCTGCAGAAATTATATGTCCAAGAAATTCCACTTCATTCAACCAGAATTCACATTTAGAGAATTTAGCATAAAGCTTCTTGTCTCGTAAATTCTGCAAGACAATCCTCAAATAAGAACTATGCTCTTCCTTTGACTTTGAATATATTAATATATCATCAATGAAAACCACCACGAATTAATCCAAATATGGTTGAAAAATTCTGTTCATTAAATCCATGAAAGCAGCTGGTGCATTCATAACTCTAAACGACATTACGATAAACTCATAGTGACCATATATTGTTCTAAACGCCGTCTTTGGAACATCTTTCTCTTGAATCTTTAATTGATGATAACCCGAACGTAGATCAATTTTTTAGAACACTGAAATTCCTTTTAATTGATCAAATAAGTCATCGATTCGAGGAAGTGGATATTTATTCTTGATAGTCACTTTATTGAGTTGCCTGTAGTCGATACAGAGTTGCATTGATCCATCTTTCTTCTTAACAAACAAAACTGGAGCTCCCCAAGGTGATACACTTGGTCTAATAAAACATTTGTCCAGTAATTCCTGTAATTGAATCTTTAATTTTTGCAACTCTTTTGGAGCCATTCTGTATGGTGCCATTACAATGGGCGCTGTTCCCGGCATTATCTCAATCTGAAATTCTACCTCTCCGTCCGGAGGTAAACCTGGCAATTCTGTAGGAAATACATCAGAGAACTCTCTCACAATAGGAATTTCTTCAATCTCTTTGTCTTTGGCTCTTACATCCAACACACTAGCAATGAACCCTTAACATCTTTGTTAACTTCTTTGCCGTTATCACTGAGATTACATTTGCCAATGGATTCCACCCTTCACTAAACACCATGATTTCTACCTCTTCCGGACTTCTCAACGTTACTCTTTTCAGTCTACAGTCGACATGAGCATAATAATGATATAACCAATCCATTTCCAATATCACTTCAAATTCTTCAAAAGGTAATTCCATAAAATTAGTAGGGAATTCAATTCCTTGAATTCGTATGGGACACCCTCGACTCACCATATTTACCCGAGCACTGTGCCCTAACGGATTCGTCACTATCACCTCATTGTTAGTAGCTTCTAATTAAATGTTCAATTCTCTCACTAACTTACTAGCAATGTATGAATATGTAGACCCCGTATCAATCAATACCATAACATATTTATCAAACAGCAGAAAGGTACCTGTTATAATCTCCGGATCATCCCGATCTTCATTGGTCCTGAGATTATACACTCGAGCAGTGGAACGTATCTCTTGTTGAGTAGAGGACTCTGACTGACTTCTTCCTCTGCCTCTACCTCTTCCTATTTGGCCAGTAGAAATAGACATCTCTGGCTGTGCAGATTCATCGACTACCCTAGGACAATCCCGAACAAAATGTTCGGTGTCCCTACATCTAAAGCAAGCTCCAGAAATCATTCTACATATCCCGGAATGATTTTTTCCACAATGTGGGCATTGTCGGACTTGGCTTTGGTTAGATCTCCCAGCTCCCGATCCTACTGACTGAGTTTGTCTGACTCTCATCGAATTTAATCCTCTAGCAGAGGATGCCACTGATTCTGATCGTGCTTGGGGTCGAGAACTAACATCTCTGCCCCTTTTTGATGGTGCAATACTCGATGATGCACTTGATTTTTTCGATGTTTGAGCTCGAGAATCTCCGAACCTCTCATTCTGAGCTCTTTCCAGAGTTTTAGCACGATTCACCACTTATTGAAAAGAAGATAAATTCAACACAATTAACATCTCTTTCAGCCAAGGACACAATCCCTCTACAAACCATTCACAAGCATCCTTATCCGTAGGAATTAACTCAGTAGCGAAACAACTTAACTTGTTGAATTCACATTTGTACTCATACACTGTACGGTTCCATTGCTTCAGATTCATTAACTCTTGCTTCATTTGTCGAATGAATTGATCTCTGATGTATTTATGCTTAAACTCTTCTAAAAACAAGGACCAAGTTACTTGATCATCAGACATTCTCAATGTAACGTTGGTCCACCAAATTCTCGCTTGCCCTCGAAGCAAGGAGACAACTCCATCCAGCTTGTCAGCATCGGAACAATGAAGTCCCTCAAGCATGATTTTCACATCATTAAGCCAAATATCCGCAGTAACAGGACCTTCATCGGCTTCCCCTTTAAACTCTAGAGCTCCTAAACCCTTCAACTCTTTTGCAATATTCATTTTTGGAGTTGAAGTAACATTAGGTTGAAAATGTGTCAATACTGCGTCTAAAGTTCTAAGGAATACATCTTGATCATTCACATGCACTCCAGAGGGTGTCTGTTCTTCACTCTGCCTGGCCAGGGCAGGTGAATTATTACTTTCAGCGGGTATATAATCTCCTGCTTCATTTCTAGAACTATCTTGTCCGGACATCTATAAAAATACAATCATATAGTTCTATTAGCATAACATTATACTTACTATTCCATCAGATCAGAAGTTTTCACGATTTTGTTGGCATGTATACCTTATAAAAACACTCTAGACTCCAGTTTATGCCGATAATCGACTAAACCTTAGCTCTGATGCCATTAACTGTAACACCCCAACCCGTACCCGACTCGAATACGAGTCTGAGGTGTCACTTTGACTTTTCAAACTTTGACTCTTAAAGAAAAACCCCAGGAATTTAAGACTTTGTTTAAAACAAAATACGTTAATTTACATAAAAGAGACCACAAAATACAAACTCGATCAGAGTGCTCATAATTAACGACTTATTACATGCCAACACTCTATACACAACAAAATACCTACTTTGTCGATTACTTCTGATATGAAATTCTAGTAATAATACTGTCCTTGCTACTTCTATTCTTGCTCTTCTCGTTTCTTGGTACCTACGTGTAAAACACTTACACGCTAAGTCATAGACTTAGTGAGGCAATAAATAAACATGTAACAGTAGATTCATGAATATGCATTCTTACCATTTGATCATGATATTTCAATATGCATGTATATATTTCATATGACATATATAACCAAGTCAAGCACACATGAAACTTACCTTTTTGCATCACTTTCACTTTAATTTATATTTCAATTGCCCATGTATATTGTTGTTGAGAACAAAGGTATGTGAGTACATTGAGGTTGTGCACTAATGCTGTCACCACAGCTCATATAAATTCCCTAATGGGCACCGGAAATTTGTTCAGTATTCGTCCCGAAGGACTACTATATATGTCTCGTAGGACCACTACGTCCCGAAGGACTACAATACCCTCGACTCTTGGCATGCCAACTATACCTATAACTCTCGTATCATATACTATGGGCATTTACGATGAATACATTTCTCATCACTTGTTCTTTCTTTTCTGTCACATACCACATGTATGTGTAACCATGTATTTCATATCATATCACATAGCTTATCTCATTTCACATTGGTCATGTCTCATAGCATATATCACATATGCATATAATCATGTAACATATATAATAACCTATACCCATTTCATGTATTCATGCACATATAAGAATCACAAATCAAATAACATTTTAGGAGTCATTTCTTACCATAATAACTCCATCACTAGCTCATCGCAAGCCAATGTTCGTTCAATAATATAAGTACAATTAAAATTGCACTCACCTTAGCCTTATTTTCTTTGATTCGATCCTAATCCTTTGATTATTCAAGAACTTGTTTAGACTCAATATCTACATAAATATAACATTTCAAAACAACTATCAGAAGCCTAAACCTTAAACTTGATGTTAACAACTTAAACCAAATTAAAGAACCAAATTCCATTTTTCATTTAGGGGGAATCGATACCCTCCAGGGGGAATCGATACCCCCTGAACATACTGGAATTTTTCATTCAAAAGGGGGGAATCGATACCCATTCATAGGGTATCGGTTCCCTCTACCCAGAAATTGTATTTTAATCCCGAAAATCATCAATTCTTTATTCAATTCTTCTATTTTAAACCCCTACCATGTCATTAAACCTAACCACCATTACTTAAACCAATTTATATCCATGAAAACCATCCATAACCTCAAAATCCTATCCCTCATATGTAAATCAAGAATCATACTCAAATTTCAATATGTTCTAAATACAATTCTAACACTTCATATTCTTTAATTAGCATGATGACAAGTCAAATTTAACTTCAAATTCAACTTATCAACTCTTTTCCATAATTTCATATAAAAACCCATTTTCTTTAATTTCTTATAACTTCTTCATCTTTTGATTATAAGACAACTTAAGCTATTCTTAAGCTTAGTTATCTTCTAATGATCAAAACCTAACTTTTAATTTACAAATAACCAAAAAATCATAAAACTCACCTCATGCTTCAAGCCTCACGTATGAAGAACAAAGAGGAGAAGATAACTCTGGAGAATTATCTCCTCTTCCACGTGTATCTCTCTAAATAGAGAGATGACAATATATTTTAAGCTAAATTACCATACTATCCTTTTAATTCTTTCATATTCACCACTTAATCCAACTGAAATATTCCTATTTAAATCAACAAATTATAAAACTTTACAATAAAGTCACTAACCCGTAGTTTGAGATGTTACACAAACTCTCATTATATTATATTTAAGAAAATATGTGATTATAATGTTGGGTGGATCATCCTTTTTATAGGTGACTAATGACTAATGACTAATGACTAAAATAATAATAAAAATAACAATATAAAAATATACTAATTTTTTATAAAATAATAATAAACTAAAGATAATGTTTTAACTATATCTTAGTTCTTAATAAAATAATAAATCTAGTCCTAAAAGATAAAACATCATCATATTAAATTATATTAAAAATAATCAATGGAAAATATTGAAAATTAGTAATATTTATAAAATCTAATATTAATTACATATAAGAATTTATAAACGCATTGTCTTCATTAAAATGGGTGTATCTTGAGTTCCCGATATCAGATTGATGCGATTTAAGAACCGTTGGAAAGAAAAGAGACAGTCGATCGTATCTCCAAAAGACATGTTGACCAAATAACACCTAGATCCCGATATCAGATTATCGTCATATGTATGATGTTGTTTTGGTCCTGAAGCAATTTTAACTTTTGTTGTGATGATCTAAGCAAATGTGAGATGAATAAGTGATGTGTTTCATTTCTTGAATTCTTTAATCTCAATATGGATATATAGGTCCTTGCCGATGAAAGCTTGAACTGTCTTTAAGAAGTTTGGCATGGCCTCAGTGATAGGGCTAAGAGGAAGAGTGAGACCATCGTCCTTTGAGTTGTGGCTTATGATGTATGTATTATCTCCCCATCTTTAGAAGGATTCGTCAATGAATCTGAAACACCAAAGGAAGATAAATCTGAAACATTAAAGAATACACTTACATCATACTCACGTGGAAGATCAATCTGGTAAGCATTGTCGTTGATTCGCTCAAGGACATGGAATGTTTCATAACCACACGAGTCAAGTTTAGATTTCCTTTTCTTTGAAAATATTTCCTTTCTCATGTGGATCCAAACCCAACTACTTGGTTCAAAGATAGCATGACACTGACCTTTGTTGACTCTGTGTGCAATTGATTCGTATGTTTTCTCTATCCACTCTTAGCTTTGGCGTGGATATCCTTGATCATCTTTACTTTATTTCCCTATCGATGCTTTTAATGTGATATATCTTACCCCATAATACATTCCAAAAGTGACTTATGAATTTTGTGTCTAGACAGGACACAATAGTGCGAGGAATGCCATGAAGTCTTACTTCCTCTCGGATGAATAAATCAACAATGTGTGTGGCGACATCTTTCTTATGACATGGAATGAAGAGTGCAATTTTTGAAAACCTGTCCACAACAACAAAGATATTATCTCACCATTTTTTTGTGCGAGGTAAGCCAAGAATAAAATCAATCGATAAATCAATCCAATACGAGGAGGTAATTGGTAAAGGAGTGTACAAACCATTAGGATTCACCTTAGATTTGGCTTGATTGCACGTGATGCATGAAGTACATATATTTTCCACAGTTTTCCTCATGTGCGACCAAAATAAGTGTTTCATAACCATGTCGAGTGTCTTGTTGATATCTGTTTAGTCGAAAAGGGAATCCATATACAATACAAAACTCGTTAAAAGCACATTTTAAATAGTGGGTGTAAATCTAAAAAACGTTTGGGTAAGTAAATTTCTTTAACATGTTCAAAACCCAGAATAGTAACATGCATTTGAGTAATTAATGTGTACCTTTAAGATAATGCATCAACTACTATATTATCTGTAACACCCTCAACCCGTATCCAACCTGGATCCGAGTCCGAGGTGTCACTTTAACTTTTCAAAACTCTTTTCTTTACAAATCCACCAAAATCTTAAATTCATCATTTGAAAAAGTGAGTACTTTTTAGAAATAAATATAATCAAATTGTTTTACAAACCAATCAGAGCATATTCAATAACTTTTTAAAACTCTTTTATTTACAAATCCACCAAAATCTTAAATTCATCATTTGAAAAAGTGAGTACTTTTTAGAACTAAATATAATCAAATTGTTTTACAAACCAATCAGAGCATATTCAATCCAAATCTTGTAACTACATGCCAACTAAATTTTTTATAACATAAAATACATATACTCCATATGTTTCTGATCTGGTATTCGTAAGGAAGATGCTAACATGTCTTGCTCCTCTTCACTTCTCTTCTCATTTCTGTAAACTACGTGTGATACAATCGCACGCTAAGTCTATGACTTAGTGAGGCAATAAACATATAATGTAAACTATAACTTGTAATCATGCATGAACAATTACTGCTATCACATCATACCCAAACATATATCCATTCATATATCAAATCCACACATGCATATAATTATCTTCTTTCCTATCATTATCATATTATTACCATTCATATTTATATTCTCTTGTTTATATGATCCATTATGTTCATATCATATATCTTATAACATATACAATAATCACTAACACACATATATCATATCATATAATTCATATCACAAAACATACACACACACACACACACACATATATATATATATATATATATATCACATACATTGTATTCAATGTTATCTCTTATTAGCCCATGTACACATGTGAGAACTTAAGGTATGTGAGTAATTGAGGTTGTGCACCACTATGCTGTCACCACAGCTCGTATAAATGTCCCGAATGACCTATCCAGAGGTCATAAAGAACCTCGACAACTGTCCATAGGTCCCGAAGAACCTAGGTAAATTGTCCATATGTTCCTTAGAACATAGGTATACTGTCCATATGTCCCAAAAGACATAGGTAATTCTGTTCATATGTTCCGTAGAACATAGATAAACCCTCGACTCTTGGCATGCCAACTATACCACTAGCTCTCATATTATATAACATAGGCATTATATTCATATCACTTCACATATTTACATGTACATTTCACTTTTCATATGATTTCATAATTATATGTCACTTAGCTTATAACACTTCTCTTGTGTTCATATGGCATGTAACTCATTGTCATCTCTTATTCTCATATGATTCTCATACATCAAGTATATCACATTCATATCACATAACATGTATTAGATTCACATATATTATTTAATTTTCTTCAATTCTCCTTAAATCATATGACTCTATTATTTATATAGCCTTTATACATGTTTATCTAGTTGCTATTGTTTCTCATGAATTCACTTTCATCATATTCTCCTATGATTACCTATTTTATCTCATAACCATATGTTCACATAAGCCACATAACACATACAAAAACAAATCCACTCATATAATCAAATATACATACATTTTATGTCATTCACCTACTTATAATCAAGACTTCATACACTTTAACTATCGGAAATAGACTTATCAATGGTCCAATTTCCATATCATTCTATAAAATAAGATGCACTCACATGTGCCTCACTTGCTATCAATTACTCCTATGGCTTACTTTCTCTTCTTGATCAATTATAATCTTTCAATCATTACGGTACTTGCTCTCGATTGATATCTACACAATCATGTATACATATTAGCATTCTAGATACTATGATTCGATCCTTGATTTCTTAAGCTATAAGAAAGATCTACTTCTATTTTTCCTTTGAAGTGCATCGGTACACTCTGTAGTGTATCGATGCACTAATTACATTCGATATTTCAATTTCAAGGGGGTGTATCGATGCATTAATTACATTCGATATTTCAATTTCAAGGGGGTGCATCGATGCACTAACTGTGCATCGATACACTCATGGCATTCGATGTTTTCATTTTTAAGGGTTATATCGATGCACTACCTATGCATTGATGCACATTGAATTATTTCTGGAATTTGCCCTTGATGCATCGATACATATTGAATGTGTATCGATGCACACTAGCCCAGAATTCCATTTCGTGCACGAAAATCCACTCAAATGCTTCATCTTTCACCTCTTTCTTGTTCCTAACTCATATACACATGATTAAACCAATTTATATCCATATAAACCATCTTTAACCTCAAGATTCTATCCCTAATATGTAACTCAAGAATTATACCAACTTTACAACATGTTTTAATTCTAATTATATTGCTTTTAACTTTTTAATTAGACACTTGACAAGTCAAATTCAACTTCTAAATTCATTTAAACCTTCTATATCAATAATTCACTTAAAAACTCATTTTTCTTAATCTCTCATAATTTCTTCATTCTTTGATTTTAAGATGATTTAAGCTTTCATTAAGCTTAATTATCATCCAATAATCATAAACCAACTTTAATTTCAACAAATAATCAACTAACCACAAAACTCACATTTGCTATGGTGACTCACGGCTGAAGAAGAAGAGAACTCTGGAAGTTTGTTTTGCCTTCTTTTCTCTTCCACGTGGGCTTCTTTATCTTATAAAGGAAAATAAAAATCTTTCATGTCAAATGACCATTTTGCCCTTTACTTCATCTAATAATTACTAACAATGCATAATATATCTTCAAGTAAGTCATTGAACTATTCAATTATCCCACTTTAATCACCAATTTTAGAAAATTTTCAATCTAGTCACTAACCCGGTATTGAGGATGTTACAAATCTCCCCTTATTTTAATAAAATTTGTCCTCGAATTTTTACTGCACTCATTGATAATTACACTACCTATACATATCTTCTAATGCTCTTCTTCCACATTTGTTCCTTAATACATTCATATACTAATGCTTATCATATAAACAGTAACCATAACTTTCAATCCATTTCTATCTTTTCTCTCCTTCTATTCTGCATTTCCTTTGACCATTTCTAAAATTTTATATAATGTCACTCATCACGTAGACAGTAACATCCATTTTCATCACCCAACCTCATAAATTCATCTCTAATTACCTTATAACAATTATCAAACTTGTTTTCCATCATCATTTAACCAAGAACACAAACTTAAATCTTCTTTAAATATGATTAAACATATACTTTAAAGAATCTTTTCACATCACCTTGCACACTTTTCTTACTTCTATATCGAAATTATCATCTATACTTCCATATAACCTTTATCGTATCTAATCCTTTAACTCAATCCTTTTCATTTCTTTATTTATTCAAAATCAAAATCTCCTTATACACAAATCATATATTTCCTTTCATGTTCACATACTCTTGTCCTATCACCTATACTCATCTCTGTGTACCAATCTTCATTGCATCATCACAACTTTGATAACCCAATTTACTTATGCAGAACTTCATTCTTTACCATTTCTTATACTTGTATTTTCCTTCCTTAAGGCTAAATGCAAATACTTATCTCCTTATCTACATTATAGTTATCTGATCAGAATACACAACTATATTCAGATCCACATCATAATTGATTAATTCAACTTTATCCTTTTTTCTAATCTTATAACTCTATCACCTTTACGAGTCCGAAGTGTCACATTGACTTTTCAAACATTTATTCGTATAAAATAGTGAGTAATTCAAAAACTTGTATAACATTTAACTTATTCAAAACGTTTACAAAATATATCAGAGTTCATACAATTTATATCTTTAGACTACATGCCAACTACACTCTATATACCGTACATATATTTTCTGATCTGACAATTGGGTAAGGAGAACTGACCTGTCTTGCTCCTCTTAGCTCTTTACTCTTCTCACTTCTGTAACCTACGTGTGAAACAATCACACGCTAAGTCGTTGACTTAGTGAGGCATAAAACATATAATAAAACTCTAACTCGTAATCATGCTTGAACAATTTCTACTAACATATCACATACAAGCACCATACCCACATATACATGTAATGATTCCTACTATGCACCTTTCATATATATATATATATATACATATCCACACATACATATAATTATCTTATTTCCTATCATTATCATATTATCACCTTTCATATTTCTATTCTCTTGTTCATATAATCCATTAAGCTCATATCATATATCTTATAGCATATACAATAATCACTAACACACATATATCATATACAATACATTCCATGTTATCTCTTATTAGCCCATGTGCACCTGTGAGAACTGTAGATATGTGAGTCTATTGAGGTTGTGCACCACTATGCTGTCACCACAGCTCATATAAATGTCCCGAAGGACCTATCCAGAGGTCACAAAGACCCCGGTAACTGTCCAGAGGTCATAAAGATCCTCGGTAACTGTCCAGAGTTCATAAAGATCCTCGGTAACTGTCCAGAGGTCATAAAGATCCTCGGTAACTGTCCAGAGGTCATAAAGATCCTCGGTAACTGTCCATAGGTCCCAAAGAACCTAGGTAAACTGTCCATATGTTCCTTAGAACATAGGTATACTGTCCATATGTCTCGAAAGACATAGGTAAAACTGTCCATATGTTCCGTAGAACATAGGTAAACCCTCGACTCTTGGCATGCCAACTATACCCCTAGCTCTCATATCACATAACATGGGCATTATCATTTATAACATTTCATATCACTTGTTCTTTCTCTTCTGTCACATACCACATATATGTGTAACCATATACTTCATATCATATCACATTTTCCTTTTCTCCTATTTTTCATATCATGTCTCTTATAACCACATATGTCTGTCTTATCTCATATCCTATAATTCTTTAGCTTATATCTTATATCACATGTTTATATCATATAACTTATGTAATCACATATACTATTTATACTAGTTCACATAGCTTATTTCACTAACATGTATTCACACAATTCATGTAACATATGCAATAATATATATATATATCACATACACTCATTTATATAAGCTCTACTATGGAAAATAGACTTACCACTATTCCCATAGTATATCCCATACACATGTAACTTTTCATGCATGTTCATTTCAAGCATATCAAATAATGCATATGGTATGAATTCATATCATGTTTCATAATATTGAATGAATTATGTATCAAAATATTAAATCTAGACTTATCGCAAGTCTAGAACTGAATAAACTAACATAATCATGCTATGCATATGCACTCACCTGGCCTCACTAATCCATTTCAATCTCTTATCTTCCCTTTTTATCGATCTTACTTGTCAATGATTCCGGAACTCGTTTAGGCTCTGAATCTACATAATTATACATTTTAAGACAATTATTAGATACCTACACCTTTTAATTGGATACTAGCAACTTAAACGAACTTATTAAACCAATATTAACATTTTCCTTTAGGGGGAATCGGTTCCCTCCTGTGGGGGTATCGGTTCCCCTCTGGCATTCTGGAATTCTGTCATTTGAAGGGGTATCGGTTCCCCTTGAATGGGTACCGATTCCCCTTGCCCAGAAATCATATTTTTAGCTCGAAAATCACTTCATTTTCTCTCAAACACTTCATATATCATCCCCTTTTCATTCTTAACTCTAGTACACATACTTAAACCAATCTATATTCATTTATTTCATCTTAAACCTCAAAATCCTATCATCCATATAAGATTCAAAAATCATACCAAATTTTCAATGTGTTCTAAATCAAATTCTATCACTCCAAATCTCTTAATTTAACCATTGACAAGTCAAATTTAACTTCAAATTCTACTTATCAATTCTTTTCCAAAGTTTCATATAAAAACTCTAAATCTTTAATCTCTCTTAACTCCTCCATTCTTTGATTTTTACTGTAACCCAAGCTTTCCTTATGTTTATCCATCAACTAAAGATCAAAACCAAGCTTAAAATTCAAATAATAATCAACTAATAAAACTCTCACCTTTGCCTTGCTCTCCCACGCATGAAGAAGAAGAAAGGAGAAGAGAACTCTGGATATTTCTCCCATTTCCCACATGTATATAATTCCTTAAATGATCAAATGACCATTTTACCCTTTATTTCCTTTAACAATTACAAAATAACCTTCATCATATGTATCCAATAATCATTGAACTATTTTATTCTTATACTTTAGTCACCAAATTCTGAAACTTTATAATTTGGTCACTAACCCGATATTGAGGATGTTACAGCTAGTCAATAACATCTGTTCAATCTAGGGCACAAGCCCTAGTCAACCAATCATATACATCCTGTAATTTTCGTTACTCAAACTCAACATTCTGACTTCCTTTGTCTTATAATATGATCATCAATATACTCATTCTTAAACTCTTCTTATCGATCATCAGCTTTACTCAAATATACAAATCCTTATTTCCTTTACTATACCATGTTACTATGATCCAAATATACAACCGTATCCGGATCCATTTCATATTTAGTTATCATATCCTGACAATATCTTATAATCTTATAATTCCGGTACATTTTTATTACATACTATGGTTAGCCAACGCTAACTCTTTCTGTCTTAACTACGAACCCTTATCATCTAAACACTCTTGCTTATATACAATACTATCCCTTCATTTCAAACCCATAAGCTCTGACTTTATACATCTTATACGCTTGTCACTAATACACTTATTCTTGAACTCTTCTACCAATTCTCACTGCATCATTTGATCTTTTAACGCTCTTATGGTGATACTTGTTCACCATATTCTATTTTATCCACTAAATAATAAAACGACTCCATATCACATTTCTGATTCAAAACAGTGAAAATTTTCTATCATTATTCAAATATGATTTCAACTTTCTAAAATCAACCTTTAATCTTATAAGACACTTTCTGAGGTTTTCGCTCTTCATCCTGCCTGGCCAGGGCAGGTGAATTGCTATCACCATCAGATTTGTCGGCTATCGATTCACTTCAACAATTTCTATAATCAATTTCTATTATATCATACAAATCTTATTCTGTTAGCAAAACAACATACTCCTTACACTATCAGATCAGAAATTTTCACTTTGAGTTGGCATATACACATTTTTAAACCTCATTTGACTTCTGTTTAAGCCTAGAATCAGCTAACATTAGCTCTGATACCATTAAATGTAACACCCTCAACTCGGATCTGGGTTCGATATGTCACATTGACTTTTCAAAACTTTTTTCTTTACAAATCCACCAAAATCTTAAATTCATCATTTGAAAAAGTGAGTACTTTTTAGAAATAAATATAATCAAATTATTTTACAAACCAATCAGAGCATATTCAATCAAAATCTTGTAATTACATGCTAACTAAATTTTTTATAACACAAAATACATATACTCCATATGTTTCTGATATGATATTCGTAAGGAATATGCTAATATGTCTTGCTCATCTTCACTTCTCTTCTCATTTCTGTAACCTACGTGTGAAACAATCACATGCTAAGTCTATGACTTAGTGAGACAATAAACATATAATGTAAACTATAACTTGTAATCATGCATGAACAATTACTGCTATCACATCATACCCAAACATATATCCATTCATATATCAAATCCACACATGCATATAATTATCTTCTTTCCTATCATTATCATATTATTACCATTCATATTTCTATTCTCTTGTTTATATGATCCATTATGTTCATATCATATATCTTACAACATATACAATAATCACTAACACACATATATCATATCATATAATTCATATCACAAAACACACACACACACACTCACATATATATATATATCACATACATTGTATTTAATATTATATCTTATTAGCCCATGTACACATGTGAGAACATAAGGTATGTGAGTACATTGAGGTTGTGCACCACTATACTGTCACCACAGCTCGTATAAATGTCCCGAATGACCTATCCAAAGGTCATAAAGAACCTCGATAACTGTCCATAGGTCTCGAATAACCTAGGTAAATTGTCCATATGTTCCTTAGAACATAGGTATACTGTTCATATGTCCCAAAAGACATAGGTAATTCTGTCCATATGTTCCATAGAACATAGGTAAACCCTCGACTCTTGGCATGCCAACTATTCCACTAGCTCTCATATTACATAACATGAGCATTATATTCATATCACTTCACATATTCACATGTACATTTCACTTTTCATATGATTTCATAATTATATGTCACTTAGCTTATAACACTTCTCTTGTGTTCATATGACATGCAACTCATTGTTATATCTTATTCTCATATGATTCTTATACATCAAGTATATCACATTCATATCCCATAATATATATTAGATTCACATATATTATTTATTTTTCTCCAATTCTCCTTAAATCATA
The DNA here is from genome assembly GCF_006381635.1 of Hibiscus syriacus. NCBI lineage: Eukaryota > Viridiplantae > Streptophyta > Magnoliopsida > Malvales > Malvaceae > Hibiscus > Hibiscus syriacus. The sequence continues at coordinate 5,677,254 of NW_024063513.1, forward strand.
TGACTCTATTATTTATATAGCCTTTACACATGTTTATCTAGTTGCTATTGTTTCTCATGAATTCACTTTCATCACATTCTCCTATGATTACCTATTTTATCTCATAATCATATGTTCACATAAGCCACATAGCACATACAAAAACATATCCACTCATATAATCAAACATACATACATTTCATGTCATTCACCTACTTATAATCAAGACTTCATGCACTTTAATTATCGAAAATAGACTTATCACAAGTCCAATTTCCATATCAATCTATAAAATAAGATGCACTCACCTGTGCCTCACTTGCTATCAATTACTCATATGGCTTACTTTCTCTTCTTGATCAATTATAACCTTTCAATCATTACGAAACTTGCTCTCGATCGATATCTACACAATCATGTATACATATTAGCATTCTAGATACTATGATTCGATCCTTGATTTCTTAAGCTATAAGAAAGATATACTTCTATTTTTCCTTTGAAGTGCATCGGTACACTCTGTAGTGTATCGATGCACTAATTACATTCGATATTTCAATTTCAAGGGGGTACATTGATGCACTAATTGTGCATCGGTACACTCATGGCATTCGATGTTTCCATTTTTAAGGGGTGTATCGATGCACTTCCTGTGCATCGATGCATATTGAATTATTTCTGGAATTTGCCCTTGATGTATCAGTACATATTGAATGTGTATCGATGCACACTAGCCCAGAATTCCATTTCGTGCACGAAAATCCAATCAAATCAACTCAAATGCTTCATCTTTCACCCCTTTCATGTTTTTAACTCATATACACGTGCTTGAACCAATTTATATCCATATAAACCATCTTTAACCTCAAAATTCTATCCCTCACATGTAATTCAAGAATTATACCAACTTTGCAACATGTTTTAATTCCAATTCTATTGCTTTTAACTTCTTAATTAGACACTTCACAAGTCAAATTCAACTTCCAAAATCATTTAAACCTTCTATTTCAATAATTCATTTAAAAACTCATTTTTCTTAATCTCTCATAACTTTTTAATTCTTTGATTTTAAGATGACTTAAGCTTTCCTTAAACTTAATTATCATCCAATAATCATAAACTAACTTTAATTTCAACAAATAATCAACTAACCACAAAACTCACCTTTACTATAGTGACTCACGGCTGAAGAAAAAGAGAACTCTGGAAGTTTGTTTTGCCTTCTTTTCTCTTCCACGTGGGCTTCCTTATCTTATAAAAGAAAATAAAAAAATTTCATGTCAAATGACCATTTTGCCCTTTACTTCATCTAATAATTACTAACAATGCATAATATATCTTCAAGTAAGTCATTGAACTATTCAATTATCCAACTTTAATCACCAATTTCTGAAAATTTTCAATCTAGTCACTAACCCGGTATTAAGGATGTTACATTATCTTTCCTGATAAGGTTTTTAATAAGGCAACATGTTATACGTATTAAAGACATGAATACTCTTTTTCCTTTATTAAATTTTTTCCCACATGGTTTTTATCTTAATAATGTTTTAACGAGGCATATTATCTTCAAAGACATTCAAAGAAGAGTGTTATGAATATTTATTTATGTGGATGTCTATATAGATATTGTATCTATATCTATAAGATATGTTTTGATATACTTTATTATTAGGACTTTAATATCCATCAGAGTTAGAGTTCTATAAGTATCTACTCATTATGCTTATAAATATGGAGTTCATAGAAACTAGTGTACACAACTCATTGAGACAATAACATAGTTATCTATTCTTGTTATTCTTCTTATTGCTTTGTTTAGATTATTTTATAACATCTCTTTTATAGATGAAGAAAAATATTCTATTCTATATAAAGTGTATTTTCATATTTTATTTCATAACAATCTTTATTGAAATATAAAAATATTTTATTTAAAGTGTTAAAATATAAAAATATCATCATAGTATTTAAATGTAACATTTCAAAATATTTTTTATTAAGAATTTTTTTTATGTACTCATAATTTCTTTTGAACAATTTTAATCTAGAGATAAGTTTTGCTCATATAAGGGTATCGAGCCCACAACCTAAAAAAAGAAAGAAGATATTAATTAAAAGCTTTTAGCCATCTATTTTAGAGATGATTGACATGTACTAATATTGTTTTGTTTACAAATAAATTACAATATCATCGCATGTCTTATTTATAATATAAATTTAAATTAAACTTGATAGATGTTAGAATTTAATTTAAAATTCAAGATTTATAACTTTAAATATTTAAATAATCTGCATGACAGTATTGAATTATACCTATAAAAAGTAAAAATAGGTAATGCATAAATAGTTAACATTTAATTAATTTGTTGAAAATGAAGTATGTCATGTCTTGAGGACCCACGTGGCAGCATCTAAACAACCCTCTAGTAAATTTTATATTTTTTCTAATAAGATAACCTAAATCGACTTAGAGGTTCTAAATTTAATTTCTTTGCAACACGTAACATAAGAGTTTCATAAGTTAACTTTTTTAATGACAGTTTTAGTTGAAGATTCATGGGTAAAGACATATATTGTAAAACACCATGAACATTCTCTCATGACCCTCCAAAATAGAAATCTATCCAAACATGATCAACATTGGGTAATTTCATTCTACAAATTGTAAATTAATTTACTAAACAAACGAGCTATAAACTATATATCATTACTAACTTCGAGAAAAATATATCTTTATTATGTTGATAGTTAATAATTTGGAAGAGAAATCATTGAAAATTATATAGAAATAAAATTATGTAAAAAAAATTAGAGATGGAGAAGGATGTCGTTGGATATTGGAACGGATGTTGCCAGAGAGAGTAATAGATGGAGATAGAATGAGTTGCAATTTAGGGATTTAGGTTATGAGTTGCTGCTGCTGCGTAGTTTATATACCCAAAACATTTGTGTTGCGAAAATAAAAGCTGTTGCGAAATTAAAATTCGTGTTGCGAATTCGAAAATCGAGTTGCGAAATCAAAATTCCTATTGCGATTTAGAAAATCTTGTTGTGAAAAAGAAACTTGTGTTATGAAAAATAAATTCGCGTTGCGATTTATATATTATCGTTGCGATTTACCTATTCGCGTTACGAATTTGACTATTCGCGTTGCGATTTTGGAACCTGTGTTACGAAATTGGACTTCGCGTTGCGAATTTGTTTATCGTTTTCGTAAATTCAAAAAAAATTAATAAAATCATATATTATAAGACATTTTTTGTCACTGAAACTTTTTTCTCTATTTAAATAATATGCATGCCAATATTGAATTATACTTATAAAAAGTAAAAATAGGTAATGCATAAATAGTTAACATTTTATTAATTTGTTGAAAATGAAGTATGTCATGTCTTGAGGACCCACGTGGTAGCATCTAAACAACCCTCTACTGATTGGTCAACGTCACATTATCTCTTACATAAATTAAATTAAAAAAAGAGGAAGATATGTATGGGATCCAGAATAACATTGCTACTGCTACAGCAGTCCCTCCACCTTTTTTTTCTCCTCCTATCTTTAAATTTTATTTGCGTGTTGGCTACTTTTAGCCAGTTTATGTTTTTCATCATCTCCCTCTCCCATCTTTTATTGCAATCGTCGAATTGTCTTCTCCAACTTAAAATCTCCTTTTATGTTTTGCTTTCTTCCACTCACGCGCCTTGTCCCCTACTTCCCGTCTAATTCGAGTTTTTGAAAAATTCATGCAATCCATATATATCCATGTTCATCTTGGGGATTATTGGCGTCGATAACGAGTGTTTTTCATGGGATAAATTAAAATAGATTTAATCGAATTATTTTATTAATTATCTAATTATTGATATGGTTTACTTATTATTATTATTTTTTAAATATTATAATTAAAAAGTTAAATAAATTTACAATCCTTAATTAATTAAAATTAGATACCTTTTTAAAATTTGTATAACAATATGTATATTTCTTATTGTTTGCGCATTTTATTAGTTTAATTTTAATTGAATATATTAAGTAATTTTAATGATTAAAATGAATATTATTATCTTTAGAGATTTTAAACTCGAATAGTTACGTCGATAAATTATGTATGTTTTATAAATAACTAAAAAACTATGGACATATACTACCATATAATTCATATAAGATTATTCAAAAGGTAATAATTTAAATAAATCTAAGTTTCAAAAGCTTAAATTTGTATCAATTTAACTTTCAATTTTTTTTATTAATCTAGGGTAAGTATAAGAAAGTATTTGTTAAAAAAAAGCTCTCAATAATTTGACATTGGACGCTCATACTCTCGACATTCATGATGCTTGAACCCGAGACATCAAAGAATATCAACAATTATTTTTATCACTAATATCGCTTGATTTGTGCAGAAAATACTTCTTAAAATTTAATCAATTTCGTTATGTGGGTTTATGTCGAGAATAGCATATACTTTTCGGATAACTATATTTATAAAAACAATGATATTATAACTAACTAATAACTTATATAGTTAAGTTTGTTGGGGGAATCGGGTTATTTCCCACACGAACGTAGTTTCAAAATTGACCTAAAATGTCAAGATCAAAACCACCAAAGGTTGCACATCGGATAAACCTGCCAAACTATTTAATATTGAAACACAATGGAAAAAACCGAATAAAAACAATAAATGAGAGAACACACCAAATTTATGAGGTTCAACGAGAATATCGTCTACTCATCGGGCACCACACCGGATGGCAACTTCACTATACCACCAATATTACAACAAATGGAATTCTTTAGAATTCTCAAAGTGGGATAATGAATAATACAATAGGAAGAGAGAACTTGTTTTGAGATGATTTCTAATGAAATACTTAGGCCTATTTGTAGTTGAGTTTTAAGGACTAAACTTATAAATAACCTAATATTTTAGGGATTAAACATGAAAAATAAGTTGGCCACCTACCAAAGAATTTTCCAACGTGTACAAGTTAGCCACCAAATATGAAATTCCCATGTTCAAAGTTTGGCCACCAACCAAGATGAAATTTCCAACTTTCCAACTTAATTTCAAGCCAAAACTAACAAATCTCCACATTGGCTTGAAATTACCAAGCCTACTCAACTTCTTCAACTCCTCAAATTTGTAGTGCCTCTAATTACGCTCACAAGCGCCACACACCTGAAGGTGTTCATACTTTCAGGATGTTAATCAAGTTCAAACAATGATTGAACTTGATTACTGTTACCACATTGGTCATCATATCTGCAGGATTTTCTGATTTCATAATTTTCTGAAGTAGAATCTTTCATTCTTCAAAGATATCCCGCACAAAGTGATACCTCACGTCGATATGCTTACTCCTTGAATGGTAGACTTGATTTTTCGCTACGTGAATAACGCTCTGACTATCACAATAGAGACTAATGTGACTTTGAACAACTCCCAAGTCTTCTATCAACCCGTTAAGCCAAATTGCTTCTTTTACAGCCTCTGAAACTGCTATGTATTCTGCCTCTGTAGTAGACAAGGCCACCGTAGATTGCAATGTAGACTTTCAACTTACTGGGGCTTTAGCAAGAGTAAACAAATACCCAGTAGTTGATTGACGCTTATCCAAATCACTAGCATAATCGAAATCAACATATCCAACCACACACTGACCAAGTGCTTCATCCTGTTCAAAAACTAAACCAACATCCACGGTTTGTTAGAGATACCGTAGAATCCATTTCACAGCTTGCCAATGTCCTTCTTCAGGATCATGCATGTACCTACTCACAACTCCAACTGCTTGTGAAATGTCAGGACGCGTACACACCATTGCATACATCAAGCTCCCAACTGCATTAGCATATGGAACTTTTGCCATATACTCTCGTTCTTCATTAGTTTTAGGAGATAAATGAGAACTAAGTTTCAAATGAGAAGCTAGTGGGATACTTACATGTTTGGTATTTTCATTCATGCCAAAATATTGTAATACCTTTATCAGATATTGCTTCTATGTTAAACAAAGCTTCCCTCTCTGTCTATCTCTGCTTATCTCCATACTAAGAATCTTCTTGGCCTTACCTAGATCTTTCATCTCAAACTCTTGATTCAACTGAGCCTTTAATTTATCTATCTCCTTTTGAATCTTCGAAGCGATCAACATGTCATCAACGTACAAGAGAAGATAAATGAAAGATCCATCTTTAAGCTTTTACAAATACACACAATGATCATATTTGCTTCTAGTGTACTTTTGCCTCCTCGTAAAGCTATCAAATCGCTTGTAACACTGCCTCGAAGATTGCTTCAATCCATATAGCGATTTTTTTAGCTTACAAACCTATTTCTCACGACCACCATCTTTGTATCCTTCTGGCTGAGTCATATAGATCTTCTCTTCTAAATCACCGTATAAGAAAACCGTCTTTACATCAAGTTGAGCTAGCTCCAAATTCAACTATGCTACCAAGGCCAACAATATTCTAATGGAGGAATGCTTCACAACAGGGGAAAAATACTTCATTGTAGTCGATCCCCTCCTTTTGAGCGTAGCCTTTATCTACCAATCGTGCCTTTTAGCGAACATCTTTCTTGCTATGAGATCCATCTTTCTTTGTAAATACCCACTTGCATCCAATTGCTCTTTTACCTTTCGGTAACTGAGCCAGTTTCCAAGTATTGTTCTTTTGGAGAGATTGCATTTCTTCATCCATGGCACTTTTCCACTTATCACTTTCCAAGGTTTTTATTGCTTCTTGGTAAGTGACAGGGATATCATCATCAACAACTGGAAGAGCATAGGCCATCATATCAACAAATCGAGCAGGTCTACGAATTTCTCTTCTTGGCCTTGTAACTGTAAGTGGTTCTGGTGTCTCCAATGGTTATTGGGTTTGAACCTCTTCATCTTCTTATTCTTCTATTGGAGTTGAAGAATCAGCTGCATCAGCTTTTGGGATCATCATCTACTGAAACTCCACCTGTTTTGGAGTTTGCTCCACCTGCTGCGGAGTACTACTTGTCTGGACAGCTTCATTTGTTACCTTATTTATTAGGGCAGATTCATCAAAGGTAACATCTCCGCTACAAATTATCTTCTTGGTGTCTAAACACCAAAGGCGGAATCCTTTCACTCCATGGGTGATTCCCATAAAGAAAACCTTTTTTTCTCTCGGATCAAGCTTGCATTCCTTTACATGATAATAAGCAGTGGATCCAAATACATGTAAGGAATCATAATCAGTAGTAGGTTTTCCAGACCATACCTTCAATGGTGTTTTTCCTTCTATCGCTGATGACGACAGAAGAATGATGAGATGACCAATATATGTCACATCCTCAGCCCAAAATGCCTTGCCTAACCCAACATTAGACAACATATATCGAACTTTCTCCAATAGTGTTTGATTCATAAGCTCTTCCACCCCATTCTGTTGTGGTGTATTTCTAACAGTGAAGTGTCGAACAATACTATACTCATGGTAAACGTCAAAGAATGTGTCATTTTTATATTCCCCTCCATTTTCCGTCCTAAGACGTTTGATCTTTCTACCAGTCTGGTTTTCGATCATATTTTTCCATTTCAGGAAAATTCGAAGCACTTCATCGGATACACCCAAACTATTCTGGAAAAGTCATCTACAAAATTTAAAAAATAATGGTTTTCTCCCAAAGACGATATCGTTGAAGGACCCCATACATCTGAGTGAATATAATCCACAATACCTTTTGTATTATGTATAGTGGTGCCAAACTTCACTCTCTTCTACTTTCCCAGAACACAATGCTCGCAAAAGTTCAATTTGCAAGCCTTTTCACCTTTCAATAATCCTTTGTTTGCCAGAATTTGCAAGGATTTCTCTCCAGCATGTCCCAACCGCATATGCCACAACTGGGTTGCGTCTAAATCATCACCTCTGGAAGCTGCTGCAACTGCTCCAATAATTGTACTACCTTGATAGTAATACAAATTATTTTTCCTTATGCCCTTCATCATCACAAGTGCGCCATATGTGACTTTTAAAACTCCATCTCTCATAGTGACTACTGAGCCTTTGGATTCCAAGGCTCCCAACGAGATGAGATTTTTCTTCAAACTGGGCACGTATCGGATATCCGTCAGAACTCTAGTTGATCCATCTTGATTCTTCAATCAAATTGAACCTATCCCAACAGTTTTACAGGCATTGTCATTGCCCATATAAACAACTCCTGCATTTAGTTCTACTAAATTGGAGAACCACTCCCGATTAGGGGACATATGATAAGTGCAACCTGAATATAATATCCATTCATCTGAATGGAATATTATTGATGAAGCAACCAATGATATGTCAGAGTCATTTGCATCATGATCTGTAACACATGCATTTGGAGCAGCTTTTCCTTTCTTCTTCAGCTTCGGACAATCTTTCTTCCAATGTACTTTCTCATGACAAAAGGCACATTCATCTTTTCCCAGTCTGGACTTCGACTTTGATCTCCCTCTCCACTTTGGCTTTTGACTTTTCGAGTGACCTCTTGCCACCATGGCCTCTGCTTCTTCGTACTTGCTCTCCTTATTAGTTTTCTTCCTGAGCTCATAACTATACAAAGCATCAGTTACATCTTTAAGAGTAACATTATCCTTACCATGAAGTAGCGTTGTCTCAAGGTGCTCAAATTCATCTGGAATAGATGACAACAACATCAAGGCCAAATCTTCATCTTTGAAGGTTTCATCCATGCCCAATAAGTCTGCCACTAGCTCATTGAACGTAGTGATGTGTTCATTCATACTGGTTCCTGGTTGATAATCAAATTTGAACAATCTTTTCTTCATGTGGAGACGATTCTGAGAGCTTTTCTTTAGGAATTTTTCCTCCAATGCTTTCTACATCTTACTTGCAGAAGTCTCGTTCTTGTAGACATACTTCTGCTCCCTGGAAAGACAAGATCGAATCGTGCTACACGCCAAACGATTAATTGTTCCCCATTCTTTCTCCTCTATATATTCGAACTTTTCTTCCTCAATGGCGATGCCTAGACCTTTTTGGAATAAAGCGTCTAACACCTCGCCTTGCCACATGCCAAAATGACCGGATCCATCGAACAACTCCACCGAGAAATTTATATTTGACATCCTCCTCCTCACCGGTCCGGATGAAGAGCTTGATGTCTCAACTGATCCGTATTTTGGCTTTTTAATTCTAACGAACAATATTCAATAGCATGAATTGTATCTTTTCAGCAACGGAACCACCAGGATAACCTCAACCGAAGCTCTGATGCCAATTGTTGGGGAAATTAGGTTATTTCCCACACGAACGTAGTTTCAAAATTGACCTAAAATGTCAAGATCAAAACCACCAAAGGTTGCACAGCGGATAAACATGTTAAACTATTGAATATTGAAACACAATGGAAAAAACCGAATAAAAACAATAAAGGAGAGAACACCAAATTTACGAGGTTCAACGAGAATATTGTCTACTCCTCGAGCACCGCATCGGATGATAACTTCACTATATCACCAATATTACAACAAATGGAATTCTTTAGAATTCTCAAAGTGGGAGAATGAAGAATACAAGAGGAAGAGAGAACTTGTTTTGGGATGATTTCTAATGAAATACTTAGGCCTATTTATAGTTGAGTTTTAAGGACTAAACTTATAAGTAACCTAATATTTTAGGGATTAAACATGAAAAATAAGTTGGCCACCTAACAAAGAATTTTCCAATGTGTACAAGTTGACCACCTACCAAAGAATTTTCCAATGTGTACAAGTTAGCCACCAAATATAAAATTCCCATGTTCAAAGTTTGGCCACCAACCAAGATGAAATTTCCAACTTGCCAACATAATTTCAAGCCAAATCTAACAAAGTTTGAATCAAACTTAAGTAGCCTAAGTTAACTAACTTACTATTTTGATTAGTAGCTGAGCACTGTTTTCATACTCTAACATGATGAGGCAAACATTTCTATTGGGAAATGTACATTTGTTTTCATATTTGCGTGGGAGAATATCACGGGGTGATTATGAAATAATATATTTTGAGAATTTTTTTAAATATTTATAATGCATATATTTTACAAAAGCAACTGTTTGAACTTAATTCACTAAAAACAACATTTATTTATAACTTTTAAATGTTTAGTGTTGATTGTATGTCACGTACTTAGGGACGGTGAAAAGATTGAGTTTCGGGTAAGATGACAGCTGATAATGACGAATTGAGATGAATTTGATGATTTTATTGATTAAATTTATTGATGTTAGTATCTTAATTCTTGTTTTAATTGGTGACTAAAATAGAAATATTCTAATTATGGTGATTAATTGGATAGTTTATCCTACTTTTTATATTATGTTATGGTTCGATGCATGTAAATTTTAAATAGAAAAGTAAAATATTAAACGTATGAAAAAATATATAAAACAATAATTTTTAAGGTTTAATAGAGCTCGATACTCTTTAAATAAAATTTATTTTTAAAAAAACTCCATAGAGAAAGAGGGATTTTTTTTTTTTTGCGTCGCGGGACCATTTTAAGGTGGTAAAAACTAGTGTGGGGGAAATGGGTGAGTGGTGAAGCATATGTAAAGAAGACGACTAAGGAAGAGGAGAATGATTGAATGCCTCAACTTGTCTTCTTAGTTTCAACCTTGACAAGGATGGTTCGAAAGCATGCATGCATTCCCCTCCAAACCCATCGTTTTCTTTCTTTTTTTAACCTCTTCCTAGTTTCCTCTCTAATATTCCCTTTTTCTTCATTTGGAATAATTCATGCTTTATTTATCTCGTGGTTTAAACAAAAACAGATAAATCACTATTTCTCAGGCTTCATAAGACATGGTGAAATTGGTGTGTACGTACATTCGGACGTGAAAGGATTGAACACTTTGCAGGGTCGACCCAATCCATTATGATTCTTTAATTTTTTAGGTGGAGGCAAAAGTTTTGTGCATGGTCCCATTCGGATACGATGTTTCAACTTTCTCAAATTTCCACTATGCATGTTATGTTATCAAGATTTCCCACAGACTATACTCCATTTTTCTTTTCGGTGGGTCGGGACAGCTAATATCTAGCCAAGAATTCCAGTAGTTGAATCAATGTGTAATAAATTTCTAAACAGTTTTTATTCTAGTAGTCTCTTTCGATGTCTCTCGGAGTTGGCGAGAACACCAGCATCATTTATTTCGGAGTAGTGAATGCCAACAGATAAAGCGAGGTACGAGCGTAACTGATAAAGAAGACATTGACTTGATGTCAAATTAAGAAGCTGCCTTGTCTATCTTGGATATGGTATGTGTTCTTTTTCCCCCTATAGTGAAGCAACACATCCACATAGATTAGATGTTCAATCATGGATTTTGACTTCATTTCCGCTTCACGTTTAGAAACATAACATTAACACTACTTTGTGCTTGGCGTCTGTTTCTTTTTCCTTTTGGATGTTATGCTTACTACTACTGTTTATACGGCTATATATAATTACAATCTACATAGCAAAGTGAATATGATGATATTACTGTATACATCCGACATCAATTTAGATTGTTATCAATTGGATCTTCACTGTGAAGTAACACCAACTTTTCACATCTTGTTAAATCGAATTCTCTTCAAATTAGATTTCTTTTTGTTTGAGTTTGGTGTTAGAAATGAGGCATGTCTTAAATACTGAATGAAAGAGATTGTTGCAGAAGCTGAGTTGAAGGAATTTTTTCCCCTTCATTGTGGCGACCGTTACGTGGCATTGCATATTTTAGTGAATGGATGAATTCATGTAGCTCCACACACCTTGATTCCTTGGCCTTTTAACTTTAAGAAGAGAGAGAAGAGAGGAGAAGGCATGGAAGAAAAGAAACAGCTACCGGACATTGCATTGCAAGGCAACTATTTAAAGTTTTTTAATCACTGCCATTTAGCATTCATATTCCCCCGAGATATTTTTATGTTCAATTTGAAATTTACCCTAATTAATTTTTATTTTAAAAATTAAAATATTCACTTGTTCACATTAAGATCTCCAAATCGGCACAAAAGATGCTCATCCTATTTCACAATTTTAAGGTTAGTTTCTTCTTCATATGGGTTTTCCTCAAAATTGTCCTCCTTTTAAATATTTTCAAAATCATCTTTTTATGTATGTATGTTGCACATGCAAAGCTTCTAAATGGTTGTATTTATTAGTGCTGGGGAGTCTTGTCTCTTCCATTTTTGCAGGGATTTCAAGGCTTTGTTGACATTGTCTGGTTTTGTGCCTCGAAGCCCGCCTAGTCTTTTTGCTTCACCACCGATTTCCACACTGTTTCATCTCAGAAAAAAATGTCTGAATCTAATCCAAACTCACCTTGCGCCGAGCTTGCTGATTTCAAGCAACCCATCTATCATATAATGTCATTTTCAAACAAAAAGTCTAATAAATATATTGAACTCACAAATTTTAAACAAATTAATAATTATTAATTAAATTACCTCAAAAATCTTTTTATTAAATTAAACCCGATCAAATACTCACCCCAAATAAAAATGTTCATCTTTTGATTAAACAGTAAGAGTATCCCTATCCCTATTCGGGGTGTTTTTTTTGGGGGGGGGGGGGGGTTGCGGTGGGGTCCTATCAATATTAAGATATATATCGAGAGACACTAGTGTTTAGGACTAGTTTTGTCCGCTCAGTTTTTTCTTTGCCTCCGTTACTCTATCTCTTTCTCTGTCTCAAATTATTTGTCTTTATTCCCTCTTAACATCAAATCTTTAAACGGAAGCAAGTCTACTCCGAGTCTGAGCTAAAGCTTAAACCATAATACTTATGAACCAAACATTAAAACCGAACATCTTTGCACTTGACAAGTTGCTGTCTTTAGCGCAAGTAAGAACACCCAATGCTCTTGAATCTTGAGCTTCCCTTGTAGGTTGGATTGTGGGGGAGTGTGTTCTGTATGGATTTTGAGGTGATGGGTCTGGAGGGGTTCGTGGGTTTAGAGGCGGCTACTACTGGTTTTGCTCCTGATCCTGAGACGATGCAGAAAAGGTATGAGTCCGGGTACCCGAAGCAAGAGAGATCTGGAAATAATGAGGATCAGTGGAGGAGTTCAAAGCTGGCCAAATTTGAAGATTTCTCAGCCTCCAAGGCAACGTTGCTGAACCACAGAAATACTTTACTGAGATCCAATACCTCTATCTTCTCTGACGGACAACAACAGCAGCAACAATACTGAGCTTTTCTGCTCCCAAATCAGAAGCTCCTTCAGTGGCTCAAAATGTCGCATTCCCTTACTTTACCTCACATCACCTGCTTACACTAGAAACACAGGTACATATGTCGAAAGATGTTAAGATTCCAACATCATTACATATTCAAAATATCATTGAGGAAACTATGCAAATGGCTTTGACACGTCGGTTGATGCAAAGACTCGACAGGTTTTCTTATTGCTTTTCTGGTTTGATTCCATGGGTTCTGGTGTTGGGTCTGTCTTTTCATGGTAATCTATGACCGGTCTTTGGTTTAAGTCTTGTCAAATAAAAGTGAGGTTGTCTATTTTTCTTCTTCCTGTCTCGGGAGAGCGAGCAGTATTTTTGGTAAATAACTCAAACGGTGACTATGAGAGCAAAAGATGAAAACCAAAAGGTTTCATTCTCGGTTGTTTTTTTTGGGTTCTCCTCAATCCTTACCTGCCTCCATTTTTCCATTTTTTTACATTGGAGTAAAAACATTTTTTTTAAAGAAATTCTATTTCACTGCTTTGAAAGCCTTGAAATTTTGGCTTTTCTCTCGTCATTTTTATTTAATTTTTGTTTCAATCTTTCTCCTTTAACCTTCACTTGTTTTTCTTTGTTTTTTTTGTTAAAGGCTACAGCAGTGGAGGGTTTAATGGTACAAACATGCATGGGGTGTTAACAGGAGCTAGAGGACCATTCACTCCATCTCAATGGATGGAGCTTGAACACCAGGCTTTGATCTACAAGTACATAACTTCTAATGCGCCTATACCATCTGATCTTCCCATTCCTATAAGAAAATCCCATTCTGCTAGTTTTTCTATTTTCTCTGGTGGACTCCTCAGACCCAATACATGTAAGTTGTCTCTACTCTCTTCTCAGAGAAACAAAGAAAATAAAACTTTTTCCCCTCTTTCTATAATGTTCGTATAATTGCAAACGTTGCATCAAATATTCTCTCTCTCTCTCTCTCTCTCTCTCAGAATGATTTGGGAGTATGAAGGAGAGAGGCTCCAGCTAGTGATGCACTTTGTGTTCTTATTGGCAAAGAAGTACTTTATGGGGTTTCTATTATCCTTTTTTCTTTTCTCCCCCAAACTGTGAATACAGAAAACAGTGTTCAACTAAGCCAAAACGATGCACTACACGCGCTACTTGACTTGGAAATTTGTTTGAATCAAAAGCATCACTGTCAAGACAATTGAAATCTAACCTACATTTGTTTTGGTCCCATATACGACTAGGCAGCTTCACACAACATTTTTTAAAGCAGTGTGTGATAAAATTGATATCAATGGTAAACCAGAAAGTTTTATTTTGCACTAAACGCAGTTTAGCTAACAGATTTGGGGCGTTGTCATGCGTGCTTAAGGATGCAGTGGGATGTTCTTTGTAATGATTTGCACTGTGTGTTTTATTGACAAGTTTTTTTTAATGATGTTGCAACAGTGGGATGGGGAGCTTTTCATCTTGGGTTCTCAAATAACACTGATCCAGAGCCAGGACGGTGCCGTAGAACGGATGGAAAGAAATGGCGGTGTTCAAGAGATGCTGTTGCCGACCAGAAGTATTGCGAGCGGCATATGAACAGGGGCCGCCATCGTTCAAGAAAGCCTGTGGAAGGCCAATCTGGCCATTCCGCCGCCGCCACTACCACCAAACTGATGCCTAATGTCTCATCATCCCCAACATCAGTCAGTGGCAGGGCCAACCAGTGGCAGCGGCGCGTCCAACAGCCTCTCCATCGCACAACAGCAGTTCAAGAATTGGCCGCCTGGTAGTGCATCTAACCTTTCAGCGGAAGCTCCACTGAACAGGTGACAGAATTCGTCCCATCAGGATTCATTCCTTGTTTGTAAGCTGCTGTTGATAACATTTATCTTGGCATGGTAGGGTGCCTACCTTGTGCCCACTATTATTATTATCTTGTCTTGCTTTCTAAAGAATAATAATGTTAGATTGTGGAATCTACCTATCTTCTGCCATTCCTGACAGTGACTGGCCTCACTAGTTACTGTTAGGGAAGGTTCTTGTAACAGATTGTTTAATACCCTGTTACTGTAAAAGTTTGTCATTCATCTAATGCTAATTCTATTGACGGTTGGTTCTCTTCTAGGTTGCTTCCGAGTAAAGACACCGCGCCAGGACTCGCCGTCAAATCCCTGACCTGTGACCTAAAATCTAAAGAAAACTCCTCCTTGATCCCGAAGCAGCCCATCTCATATGAACAAAACTCGAGGGCCGAGTTTGGAGTAGTTTCCTCTGACTCACTTCTTAACCCATCTCATAAAGGTTTTTCCTTGATCAAGTGCAGAAATTTTGGTTCCTCTCTAGACGCTAGCAATCAAGAAACTGAGACCCAGCATTCCCTTCGCCAATTCATGGATGAGTGGCCTAAAACCCAGTCTGATCGTTCAGCCATTTCTTGGCCTGAGGTTGATGTTCAATCAGATGGGACTCAACTTACCATATCAGTACCCATGGCTGCCACTGATTTTATTTCCTTTACTTCCTCTACCAACAACAATGAGAAAGTAACACTTTCCCCTCTCAGATTATCACGTGAATTCTATCCTATACACATGGGGTTGGGAGTGGGCAATGAATCAAACCAGAGGCAAGCGAATTGGATTCCCATCTCTTGGGAGTCATCCATGGGTGGTCCTCTTGGTGAGGTATTGCATAGTACCAACAACAGCACGGGTGAGTGTAAGAACACATCACCACTCGGTGTCCTACAAAAGACTACGTTTGCTTCTCTTTCTACTAGCAGCACCGGAAGCAGTACGAGAGCTGAGAACAACAAGGCAAATGAAAGTGCCAACCTTCGCAATAATCTCCTCGGTTCAACCCTTGTTCACCCTTCCTCTCTGCCTGCTCTATAACCCACTCTTACCAACACCAAAATCACTAGGTTGTGGGAGAACGGAGAAATGGGGAAGCAAGAATTTTACCCGCTCTATAACAATCACTTATGAAAGCCTTATATTATTATGTTAATCCTTTTAATTTTGTATTCTGTACTTTGCCATGATTATAATCACTTAGTGTACGAATGGGAACAAAAATTTTGTTTTTTGTTTTTACCACCTTTACTTGCAATGTATGGTAATGACTTGTGTTCGTAACATAGTTCATAGGTTCTGTTGGTAGCATGCAAGCATGGTCTAGTAAACATAATCAATGTTTTTCACTGCTTAGAACTACAAGCCTCACTGTTACCTTTAACTGCAATTGTCTAGTAAAAAGGAACTCATCTCTACGGGTACTTTTTCTTGAAAAAAAACTTTTAAGTCAAAGTTACCACTCAACAACAGTAAATGTAACTTTCCAACCAACTTTCAAGCAATGCCTGGATGTGACTTACCATTATCACTTGCAAAGTTTGGAACTAACAATCCATCTATCCCACAGTGCTCCGCAGGCACAAAAAATAATAGATGTCCTCTGCTTAACTCTAAATGCAATCTATGTATTTCCCAATTCCCACTCCGGTTGATTGCGGATATGGAACATATGTTACATGAATAGCATTTCATATATCAAGAGTATCGTACCTTTATAACAATATTTAAGCATGCGCAATACTCAAATATTGACTTTAAAGATAATATAGTCTGCAACTACCAGAATCAAAACAACCTCTGCATGTAATTATTTTAAGCATTAGATATTCTTTGACAGGATTTATAGATTTCTTTATGTATAAAAGCTATTCAACAGCGATGGAAGCTTTCCTACACCCATTTACTCCAATAAGCTAACCAATTATATACATCGTCTCATCATTAAAGATCTCCTTTATCTCAGACCATGAAAGGAAGTAATCATGCAACATGATAATACATATGCAGACATTAAACTTACACCTTAGGCAGATGAGACAAGAAGGGTATATAAATGTTCGTTTTATTTTCTGGAACGAAATCAACTTTTTTGTTGCTGGGTATATATGAAAAACAAAATCACCAATTTTGGTTCACCCATTTATTGAGATGAAGCTTAAATGCTCAATCAATGGGCCCCAAAGTGAAATACGAACATCATGTAAATATTAGAGTATAAAATATGAGCTGACTGTTGAGTTTGTTAGTCAGTTTGTGTTTCTGTTATAGTTGGTGTTATAGTTGGTAGGCTATGTCATTCTGTGTATTGGGCTATAAATAAGGCCGACTTATGTGTAATTGGATATGAATAAATAAAGTCTTTTTCTTTATCATTCCTCCCTTCCTTAATCTCTCGTTTTTTTCCCTCATCTGTTATGAGATTTCATAATTGATTTCTCAGAAAAGGTCTTTACTCCAATGACCAACGTTTCATCATCTAATTTGGTATCAGAGCTAAGGTTGCAAATGTGTAATCGACGCTTCGCTCTGCCTCATTCCTCTTCGTGTTGATGCATTTATCTTCTCGCTAAGATGTAATCACTGCTTTGCTCCGCTTCGTTATTTTCTGATATGGTGTTATTATTGTAAGATCTTTATGTTTCTTTGATTTTGTGGTGTTACTGATATCTGTGATTTGGTTTTCTTCATGCTATTGCTTTGGTTAGAAATCTGCAGTCCTTGAGTGTTGATTTTCCGTTGGCTTGATATATCTGATTGATTGCCAAGGTTTCATATTTATGTTGTTTTATCCTCTTCTCGTTTGAAGTCTGTTGTCATAACTGTTAATGAGAGTAATAATAATATTCTTCCTAATAATGTTTGTACTGGCAGTAGCACTGTTAATTCGAGTGATTTACAAGGTTCTGCTAGCAAGTTATTTCCACTAAAAAGATTAACGTAGTGTTTTGATGAGTGGTTTAAATAGTTTAAATAGTTATTATTTTATCATCAATTACTCATTGATTCGTTGATTTACATTGCTAATTTGGTTATTTTCTGTTATTTTCTATACAGGACATTAAATTCTAAAAACTATGCTAAAAGGGGCGAATTTATGAAGTTTTTATTTTTCTGGAGTTGAGGTTGGACTAGTGGGCTTGACTTGGGCCATGACTCTACTAAATTGGCGTTTAGTCAGCACCTTCTAAAAAATCCAGTATGTATTTTCTTGCAAGTAGAAGACTCAATCGTAATTTTCATCTTGAATTTAGGAATTATCTTTATTTTTTGGGATTTTTTCAAACAATTAAAGAAATTATCTTTTGGAACTTTAGGGATTTATCTTTTGTGAGTTTTAGGAATTATCTTGTGTATTTTTAGGGTTTTAGGAAGCTACAAATACTTCTTTAGGGTAAGTTTCAAACACACCTCAGATTGCCTGAATTTCTTTGTTCTTGTTTATCTTCTTTTATAAAAGTTTTTACTTTTCTTTTCATTTTTACTTTTTTCTTTAAAAAATGTTAAGTATGATTTTTATCATACTCAAATAATTTTCTCATAAGCCAGGGGCCAAGCGATGACTCAATTTCGGTTGTGAGAATTGAAAAACACCTCATACCCTTTCGGGTTAAATTCTTAATTTTATGGAAACTAGATTGACGATCGATCTTTCTTAAAATCAAAACACACTTTCACTTCAAAAATAGATTTTTGGCTTAGATGTTATTATTTAACGTTGGGATTATAGAATCAATTGATTCGAATTGCCTTAAACACACTTAGCAATGACACACTAAGGGAAATTGTGATTGAGTTCGACTTTCATAGAGAAAGCATAATTCAAGTCGGGTTTTAAAAGTGCTTTTAAACTGTTTTGAGTTAACAATGATAGTCGAAGTTAATCCGAACAAAGATTGCAATTCCTAAAATAGATTTGGGAAAATCAACTACCAAAGAGGAAAATGAGTTACAAAGATTGAACCTTGCAGACTCAAACTGATATTTAACTGGAGGAAAATCTTATTCAAGGATCGACTGGAATTTGAGGCAAGCGAAAGCCTGAGGTTGATTTCATCATATTAGTTTTTAATTTAAAAATTTTTCTTTAATTCTTTTAATTTTTTTTACAAAATTTCCATCAAACACCCCAATTTACTTTCACTAGTTATTCTCGCCTAGTTTAGAATCAGAAGAAATCTATATTAGCGTCTTTCTTAGTTCCTATTGATCGACCCTTACCCTCTATATACTATTCTAGTTTATATTTTTGAGATTAAAGATATTATTTAACATTAAAACGACGAGTGTCATGCTTGATGATCACAATTATTTGTTGTGGCATCAACAAGTCTATTTGACTATTAAGACACAAAGATTGCTTCGGTTTATCAATGATAATGTTTATCCGCCCTCTCAACATATCACTCATGATGATATTGTGAGCATCAATCCTGAATATGAATGGTTTGGAGAGCAAGATGGTGCTCTAGCCACTTGGTTGTTGTTAACTATTAGGGAGAATGTTTTGCCACATTTAATTGGCTTAAACACTTCATCTGGCATACGAAATAACTTGCATAAATGTATAGTGGTAAAACAACATCACGCCTTATGTCATATCGAAGACTTCTTCATTCTCATAAGAAATGTGAATTGAACATGAAATACTATTAGATAAAAATTAAAAGTATATGTGATAATCTTGCTAGTTGTGAAATTATCTCTGAGTATGAACATGTCACTGTAATTTGAATGGTCTCTCTTCTAAGTATGATCTTCATTCTCATAAGAAATGTGAATTGAACATGAAATACTATTAGATAAAAATTAAAAGTATATGTGATAATCTTGCTAGTTGTGAAATTATCTCTGAGTATGAACATGTCACTGTAATTTGAAATGGTCTCTCTTCTAAGTATGAGTTTATCATTACTGTGATTACTGCAAGTCCCAACTAATATTATTGTTATAAGTACAATTTTGTTAGATGTTGATGCTAGTATGTCTAATATTCATGATGTTATTACTGTTTCTACATATTTAACTACTCAACCACTTTCTTTCTGGACTAAATTCATTGGATGTAGCAAGTGATTATAGGGGTGCTTCATCGGGCAGAGTGATAGTTCTAGTTATAGTTACAATAATAGATGTAGAGGGTGAGGAATGAGTTCCTCAAGGCCTCAATGTCAGTTGTGTGGTTGGTTAGGACATCTGGTTTATCGATGTTATTATTGCTTTGATATGTCTTTTAAGAACGAGTCTTCTAGATTTAGTCAAGGGAACAAGGGCCAACCTTTCGCTCACGGGGTGCCATTTGTGCAGTCTAATACTTGTGCTTTTAGTCCATATAATCATGTTTTTTTTATAATACACGTGTTAAACTCGTTTCATATAGTGTTTCAAGTTTCTCCACAGGTTCAGACTCTTGGTCATTTTCTTATTGATGTGCCAGTTTCTCTTGATTAATTTTCTACTTGTGCGTAGGGTAATGTTGTTTATGTAGTATCTTAACCAACCTATGTTCCTATATTATCTTTGGTTGCTGTTTCGAGTTCCTCTTCTGCTTCAGCTCAAGTGTTTCGAACAGCTCAAGTCCAGGTTGCTTCTCGGAACATTTTTTATGATTATGTCTGGTATCCAGCTTCTGCTGCCACGCGTCATCTGACCAATGATTTTGTAAATTTGTAATCTCGATCCACTAGTTCTGCAACAGGTACGGTTTAAGTAGGTAATGGTCAGTTGCTGCCAATTAGATTGTAACACCCTTAACTCATATTCGACCCGAATACAAGTCTGAGGTGTCACATTGACTTTTCAAACTTTGACTCTTATAGAAAATCCCGAGAATTTTTAAAACTTTCATTAAAACGAAATACATAAATTTACATAAGACCATAAAATACAAAAATCGATCAGAGTATTCGTAATTAACACTTATTACATGCCAACACTCTATACATAACCAAGTACATACTTTGTCAATTACTTCTGATATGATTTCTTAGTAATATTGATGTTTGTGCTACTTCTATTTCCACTTTTCCTGATTCTTGGTACCTACGTGTAAATCACTTACATGCTAAGTCATATACTTAGTGAGGCAATAAATGAATATGCAACAATAAACTTATGAATGTTCATACTTACCATTAGATCATGACATTTCAATATGCATGTATCTATCACACGATAACATATATAATCATATAATGCACATACGAAACTTACCTTCTTGTATCACTTTCACTGTAAATCGGTAATTCAATTGTTGTTGTTGTTGTCCAAGTATATTATTCTTATATTTCATATGTTCATGTACTCATATCATTTCTCTTGTGATCATGTATCTCATATCACTTCATATCATGTTCTCATATCACATGTCATATCACATGTCATATCACATATCATATCACATGAACATATATATGTCTTATGCATGTATCACAATAATTATCATGTATGCATGTTTACAACTACTGTATTATAAAAATCAACATAGGGATTAGACTTATCACAAGTCTTATTCCATTATAATATACATATAGTATGCACTCACCTTAGCTTTGTTTTGATTCGATTCTAATCCTTTGATCGTTCCGGAATCAGCTTACTTTTAGTATCTACATAATCACACATGGATTTATATCAGTATTATAACTAATATATTCTAATGGTTCACTCTTTAGACTAAGAGAAAAGTCAATTTCATCTTTTAATGAAGGTATACATCGATGCACTACTGATGCATCGATGCACTACTGATGCATCGGTGCATAAAAGGTATTCGATGTAGTTTTATTGCTGGGATGCATCGATGCACTCCTTATGCATCGATGCACCAATTGCATTCGATGTTTTTATTTTAAAAGAGTGCATCGATGCATTACTAATGCATCGATACACATTCAAACAATTTCTGGGTTTTAACCTTGATGCATCGATGCATTATGAATGTGCATTGATGCACTCTGCCCAGAATCCTCTTTTTGAACCCAAAAATCCATTCATTTTGGATTAAATCCTTCATGTTTAATCCCCTTTTTCATTCTTAACTCTAGTACACATACTTAAACCAATCTATACTTATTTATTTCATCTTAAACCTCCAAATCCTATCCTTCATATGTAATTCAATAATTACATCAATTTTTCAACTTGTTTGAATTCCACTTCTAACACTTCGTATATCTTAACTAGATTGATGACAAGTCAAATTTAACTTTCAATTCTAGTTATGAACTCTATTCCAAGATTTCATTTAAGAACTTCAAATCTTAAATCTCTCCTAACTCAATCATCCTTTGATGTTAAGATAACTTAAGCTTTTCTTAAGCTTAGTTATCATCTAATAATCAAAACTCAATATTAAATTTAACAAGAAACTCAATAATCAGAAATCTTACATTGGCTTTGGTTCACACGCACAAGAAAGAAAGAAGAAGAAGAAGAAGAAGAGAACTCTGGAAGCCTTTGTTGTTCTCTCCTTTTCAACCCACTTGTACTCATATATATCATTATCCCTTCTTTAATTAATTTTCCTTGCAAATGACTCTTTTGCCCTTTCCTTTCATTCTTTCTTTCAATTCAATCCTACACAATCATTTACATATAAATCTTTATACTATTCATTCATTCTATTTTAATCACCAAAATTTGAAACTTTCCAATTTAGTCACTAACCCGGTATTGAGGATGTTACAACTCTCCCCCTTAAGAAAATTCGTCCTCGAATTTTCATTATGAAAAGAGGTAGGGGTACTTAATCCTCATGTCCTCTTCACGTTCCCATGCTGCTTCCTCTACTTTGTGATTCCTCCACAAGACTTTAACCAATGAAATAGTCTTGTCCCTTAATTATTTGACTTCGTGAGCTAATATTTGAACAGGTTCCCGCCTCATAAGTTAAATCTGGTCGAATCTCAATTTCTTCAGTAGTCACAATGTGAGATGGATCAGATCTATATTTTCTAAGCATTGAGACATGAAAAACATTGTGTATCTTTTCCATTTCAGGTGGCAAAACTAACTGATATGCTACTGATCCTACCCTTTTAGTAATCTCAAAAGGTCCAATGAATCGAGGACTCAACTTTCCTTTACGTCCAAACCTCAATACTTTCTTCCACGGAGACACTTTCAAGAACACTTTATCTCCGACTTGAAATTCAATTTCTTTCCTTTTTAAATCAGCATACGATTTATGTCTATCAGCTGCAGCTTTCAGATTACTCTGAATTACTTGAACTTTCTCTTCCGTATTCTGAATCAACTCAAGACCAATAATTTCTCGATCCTTAAGTTCATATCAGTTCAATGGCGTACGATATCTTCTTCCTTAAAGAGCTTCATAGGGAGCCATTTTGATACTTGACTGATGACTATTGTTGTATGCAAATTCAGCAAGTGGTAAATACCTTTCCCACGATCCTTTGAATTCAATGACACAAGCTCTTAGCATATCCTCCAGAATTTGAATAGTTCGCTCGGATTGACCATCGGTTTGAGGATGAAACGTTGTACTAAAGTTTAACCGAGTTCCCAATGCTCTATGTAATGACTTCCAAAACCGTGATGTGAATCTAGGATCCCGATCAGAAACTATGGAAATAGGTACACCATGCAACCGTATAATCTCTCTAATATACAACTCAACATATCTATCCATGGAGAAATCAGTTCGTACTAGAATAAAATGGGCTGACTTAGTCAATCTATCCATGATTACCCAGATTGAATCCTTTTTGTTCGGAGTTAAAGGCAAACCCGTCACAAAATCCATCGTTATGTTTTCTCATTTCCATTGAGGAATTGAAATTGGTTGTAACAATCCCGACGGAACTTGATGCTCAGCTTTGACTTGTTGACAAGTCAAACACTTTGATACAAATTCTGTAATGTCTTTCTTCATTCCCAGCCACCAATATCGACTCTTGAGATCCATATACATTTTGTTTCCCTCCCGGATGCATTGTCAATGGACTACAATGAGTTTCCGTTAACAAATCATTCTTTAATTCATCATCATCTAGAATTACTAATCTTTCTTGATAATACAAGTTCTCATCAGACTTAATCTCATAATCCGTACCCTCTCCATTCTTTATCTGTTGTATCCTCTTTAAACACTTTTCATCTTTAACTTGCATTCGTTAATTCGATTTAGCCATACGGGCTTGACCGTCAGTTCTGCACAAATTGCACCATCGTCTCTTAACGATAATCTAGCATCAAGAGTTCGCAAAGCTGCAAACGTCTTTCGACTCAAGGCATCAGCTACCACATTTGACTTTCCAGGATGGAAATCAATCACCACATCATAATCCTTGAGAAATTCCACCCATCTTCTTTGTCTTAAATTCAACTCTTTCTGAGTCATCAAGTATTTTAAGCTCTTATGATCCGTATACAAGTAGCACTTTTCACCATACAAGTAGTGACGCCAGATCTTTAAAGCAAACACTACTGCCGCCATCTCTAGATCGTGTGTTGGATAATTTTTCTCGTGCGGTTTTAGTTGTCTCGAAGCATAGGCCACCACTTTGCCTTTTTGCATTAATACGCATCCCAAACCACTATGAGACGCGTCACTATACACTATAAAGTTCTTTCCAGACTCGGGTTGAACTAACACTGGAGCTTCTGTAAGAATTTTCTTTAACTTTTCAAAACTCTCTTGACATTCTTGAGTCCAAACAAATTTTACTTCCTTTTTCAACAATTTAGTCAGGGGTAATGCTATAATCGAAAAGTTTTTAACAAACCTTCGATAATAACCAGCTAACCCTAGAAAACTTCTAACTTCCGATACATTCTTTGGAACTTCCCACTCCATAATAGCTTTAATCTTTTGGAGATCCACTCGAACTCCTTCTGCAGAAATTACATGTCCAAGAAATGCCACTTCATTCAACCAGAATTCACATTTAGAAAATTTAGCATAAAGCTTCTTGTCTCGTAAAATATGTAAAACAATCTGTAAGTGTAAACTATGATCTTCTTCTGACTTTGAATATATTAAAATATCATCAATAAACACCATAGCAAACTGATCCAAATACGGTTGGTAAATTCTGTTCATTAAATCCATAAAAACAGCTGGTGCATTCGTAACTCCAAACGGCATCACGATAAATTCATAGTGACCATATCCTGTTCTAAATGCCGTTTTTGAAATATCTTTCTCTTGAATCTTTAATTGATGATAACCCGAACGTAGATCAACTTTTGAGAACACTGAAGCTTCCTTTAATTGATCAAATAAATCGTCGATTCGGGAAAGTGGATACTTGTTCTTGATGGTCACTTTATTGAGTTGTTTGTAATCGATACAAAGACGCATTAATCCATCTTTCTTCTTAACAAATAGAACTGGAGCTCCCCAAGGCGATACACTTGGTCTAATAAACCCTTTGTCCAATAACTGCTTTAATTGAATCTTTAATTCATGCAATTCCTTTGGAGCCATTCTGTATGGTGCCATTGCAATGGGCGTTGTTCCTGGTATTATCTCAATCTAGAATTCTACCTCTCTGTCAAGAGGTAAACCTGGTAACTCTGCAGGAAATACATCGAGAAACTCTCTGACTATAGAAATCTCTTCAATCCCTTTCTCATTGGTTCTAATATCCAGTACATTAGCAATAAACCATTGACATCCTTGTAGCAGTAACTTCTTTGCAGTCATCACTGAAATCACATTTGCTAATGGATTCCATCTTTCACTAAACACAATAACTTCAATTCCTTCGGAACTTCTCAAAGTCACTCTTTTTAATCTACAATTGACATCAGCGTAATAACGATATAACCAATCCATCCCCAGTATCACTTCGAATTCATCAAAAGGTAATTCCATCAGATTAGAAGGGAATTCAATTCCCTGAATCCGTATGGGACACCCTCGGCTCACCAAATTTATCCGAGCACTGTGCCCTAATGGATTCGTCACTATTACTTCATTGCTAGTAGTTTCTAAAGGAATGTTCAATTCTCTTACTAACATACTAGTAATATATGAATATGTAGACCCCGAATCAATCAATACAATAACACCTTTTTCAAACAATAGAAAGGTACCTGTTATAATATCTAGGTCATCACAATCCTCATTGGTCTTGAGGTTGTACACTCGAGCAGTGGAGTGTATCTCCTGTTGAGCAGAGGAATCTGACTGACTTATTCCTCTGCCTCTATCTCTTCCCCTATGGGCTACAGAAACAGACATCTCTGGATGTACAGATTCACTAGTTGACATTGGACAATCTCGAACGAAATATCCGGCGTCTCCACATCTAAAGCAGACTCCAGAAATCATCCGGCATACCCCTAAATGATTCTTTCCACAATACGGGCATTGTCTGGCTTGACTCTGATTAGTTCTCCCAGCTCCAGATTCTACTAACTGAGTTTGTCTACCTCTCATTTGATTTGATCCTCTAGAGGAGGATGTAACTGATTATGATCTAACCTGAGGTCGAAAACCAGCATCTCTGCCCCTTTTTGATGGTGCGGAACTCGAAGAAACACCCATTCTTTTGACTGTCTGAGCTTTTGAATTTTCAAACCTCTCGTTCTGAGCTCTTTCCAGAGCCTTGACACGGTTAACTACTTCTTGAAATGATGATAAATTTAAGACAAATAACATTTCCTTTAACCGAGGACGTAAACCCTCTACGAACCACTCACAAGCATCTTTTCAGTAGGAACTAGCTCGGCAGCAAAGCGGCTAAACTTATTGAATTCACACTCGTACTCATATACAGTGTGATTCCATTGCTTCAAATTCATGAACTCTTGCTTCATTTGACAAACAAATTGATCTCCAATGTACTTATGCTTGAATTCTTCTAAAAATAATGACCAAGTTACTTGGGCATTAGATATCCTCAATGTAACATTGGTCCACCAGATCTTTGCTTGTCATCTCAATAAGGAAATTACTCCATCCAGCTTCTCAGCATCAAAACAATGAAGTCCCGTAAGCATGATTTTCATGTCATTAAGCCAAAGGTCCGCAATAACAGGACCTTCATTGGCTTCCCCTTTAAACTCTGGAGCTCCTAATCCCTTCAACTCTTTCGCAACATTCATTTTTGGAGTTGAAGTAATAGGAGGTTGGAAACGCGTCAATATCGCGTCTAACGTTCTAAAGAATATATCTTGATCATTGACAGACATTCCAGAGGATGTCTGTTCTTCACTCTGCCTGGCCAAGGCAGGTGAATTACTGCTTTCAGCGGGTCTATCGTCTCCCGCTTCATTTCTAGATCTACTTTGTCCGGACATCTATAAAAATACAACCATATAGTTCTATTAGCAAAACAACATACTTACTATTCCATCAGATCAGAAGTTTCCACTATTTTGTTGGCATGTATACCTTATAAGACACTCTAGACTTCGGTTTATACCGAGAATTGACTAAACTGTAGCTCTGATACCATTAAATGTAACACCCTTAACTCATATCCAACCCGAATACAAGTCTGAGGTGTCACATTGACTTTTCAAACTTTGACTCTTATAGAAAATCCCGAGAATTTTTAAAACTTTCATTAAAACGAAATACATAAATTTACATAACACCATAAAATACAAAATCGATCAGAGTATTCGTAATTAACACTTATTACATGCCAACACTCTATACATAACCAAGTACATACTTTGTCAATTACTTCTGATCTGATCTCTTAGTAATATTGTTGTCCGTGCTACTTCTATTTCCACTTTTCCTGATTCTTGATACCTACATGTAAATCACTTACACGCTAAGTCATAGACTTAGTGAGGCAATAAATGAATATGCAACAATAAACTTATGAATGTTCATACTTACCATTGGATCATGACATTTCAATATGCATGTATCTATCACACGATAACATATATAATCATATAATGCACATACGAAACTTACCTTCTTGTATCACTTTCACTGTAAATTGGTATTTCAATTGTTGTTGTTGTTGTTGCCCAAGTATATTATTCTTATATTTCATATATTCATGTACTCATATCATTTCTCTTGTGATCATGTATCTCATATCACTTCATATCATGTTCTCATATCACATGTCATATCACATATCATATCACATGAACATTTATATGTCTTATGCATGTATCACAATAATTATCATGTATGCATGTTCACAACTACTGTATTATAAAAATCAACATAGGGATTAGACTTATCACAAGTCTTATTCCATTATAATATACATATAGTATGCACTCACCTTAGCTTTGTTTTGATTCAATTCTAATCCTTTGATCGTTCCGGAATCAGCTTACTTTTAGTATCTACATAATCACACATGGATTTATATCAGTATTATAACTAATATATTCTAATGGTTCACTCTTTAGACTAAGATAAAAGTCAATTTCATCTTTTAATGAAGGTATGCATCGATGCACTACTGATGCATCGATGCACTACTGATGCATCGATGCATAAAATGTATTCGATGTAGTATTATTGCTGGGATGCATCGATGCACTCCTTATGCATCGATGCACCAATTGCATTCGATGTTTTTATTTTAAAAGAGCGCATCGATGCATTACTAATGCATCGATACACATTCAAACAATTTCTGGGTTTTAACCTTGATGCATCGATGCATTATGAATGTGCATCGATGCACTCTGCCCAGAATCCTCTTTTTTGAACCCGAAAATCCATTCATTTTGGATTAAATCCTTCATGTTTAATCCCCTTTTTCATTCTTAACTCTAGTACACTTACTTAAACCAATCTATACTTATTTATTTCATCTTAAACCTCCAAATCTTATCCTTCATATGTAATTCAATAATTACATCAATTTTTCAACATGTTTGAATTCCACTTCTAACACTTCGTATATCTTAACTAGATTGATGACAAGTCAAATTTAACTTTCAATTCTAGTTATGAACTCTATTCCAAGATTTCATTTAAGAACTTCAAATCTTAAATCTCTCCTAACTCAATCATCCTTTGATGTTAAGATAACTTAAGCTTTTCTTAAGCTTAGTTATCATCTAATAATCAAAACCCAATATTAAATTTAACAAGAAACTCAATAATCAGAAATCTTACCTTGGCTTTGGTTCACACGCACAAGGAAGAAAGAATAAGAAGAAGAGAACTCTGGAAGCCTTTGTTGTTCTCTCCTTTTCAACCCACTTGTACTCATATATATCCTTATCCCTTCTTTAATTAATTTTCCTTGCAAATGACTCTTTTGCCCTTTCCTTCTTTATTTCAATTCAATCCTACACAATCATTTACATATAAATCTTTATACTATTCATTCATTCTATTTTAATCACCAAAATCTGAAACTTTCCAATTTAATCACTAACCCGGTATTGAGGATGTTACATAGATGTACTGGACAATTTTTTTTTCTTTCTAAAACATGTGAGTTTCATTTAAATATGGTGTTATTTGTTACAAACATAACTAAAAATTTGCTCTCTATATTCAAGTTTACCCAGGATAATAGAGTTGCTCTTGAGGTTCTACCCATACTTGTGTTATTCGTGATTTGGACTCTTGTGAGACTTTGCTTTAAGGGTACGAAGATGATGGTTTGTATAAACTAATTATACCTGCCAATGGCTTACATATGGGGAATAATAAATTTGATAAAACTCATAATGCTTTTTGTAATTTGTTTGATGCTGATTCTACCTTAGAAATGTGACATAGAAGGCTTGGTCACCCCTTGATGGATGTTGTGACCAAAGTTCTCTCAAAATATAATGTTTCATTGTTGGATAAAAAAGCTGGTTATATTCTTTATGGTGCTTATCGATATGTCAACTCTTGTAAGCTATCATTTCCTACTTTTTCTACAACTTATACATGCCCTTTAGAACAAGTGGTTGATGATATATATGTGGGTCTGCCCCTGTATTGTCTAATAACTTTAATGGAGTGTTTGGTTCAAGGATTGTGGGATTCCCATGGGATGGGAATCCCACATTCCCATGTTTGGTTGGCCGGGAATCTTATTCCCGGTAATGTTTTATTACCAATAGTAGATTTTTTTGGGTATATTACCGGGAATGTCATTACTTCTCTTCCCTTAGGTATTGTAACATTACCGGCGTTTTGGACTAAAATGTCCTTAAATTTTTTTTTTCAAAAATATCATTCTTCTGTCATTGAATAATAAAAATTCTACGAATGTTAAATTACAAATTTATCCTTAAATTATTTTAGATTTACAAAAAAAATCTATAATTAAAATTTTATATGAAGTTCAGAGGTTAAAATTTTTTTTACCCTTTCATTAAACCTTTTTTATATTTTTAATTTTGTAAAAAAAAATTATATAAATATTATGAATTTAATTTTTTAAAGAAAATATATAAATATTTTACAATTTGTAATATTATACAAATATATAATAAGGACAATTTGGTCAAATATACATTCCAATAATCTTTTATTCCTTTAACCAAACACGGTAATCTTACATTCCTGCTAAATCAACCAAACACAAAATACAACATTCCCAGTAATCATATTCTCTGGTAATCTTTTATTCTCACTGATAATCTTACATTTCGTGAACCAAACGCACCCTAAATACCATGTTGCATTTACTGATGCCTTTACTAGGTTTACGTGCCTTTATTTTCTCAAGTTTTATAAATAGGCATAGAGACAACTTGGGGTTGAGCTGAAAATGCTACAAACTGACTGTGGAGGTGAGTTTGAAGCTCTACGATTGTATTTAAAGGAGCAAGGAATTGTGCATAGAAAGTCTTGTCCTCATACTTCTGAACAAAACGGTCTTGTGGAGCGCAAACACAGACAAGTAGTCGAGGTCGATCTCTCCCTCATGGCTCAAGCCTCACTGACCTTAAGTACTGGAGTGAAGCCTTTTCTAGTGTTATCTTTTTGATTAATTGTTTACCTACTACTGCTTAGTTAAATGTGTCTTCATATGAAAAATTGTTTCACAAAATGCCTTTTAAATGACAATACGACATATTGACATTAATAATGCCTTTTAAATGACAGGCTGATAGAAGAGATATACATGAGTCAGCCTCCAGGGTTTGAACAATATGAACCGAATGGTGAAAAACTTGTCTGTCGACTTAAGAAAGCGATCTATGATCTTAGGCAGGCCCCTCAAGCCTAGTATATAACGTTGAAGTCATTTCTCACGACCAAGTTGGGGTTTCTTGGTTCAAAAGCTGATTCATCTTTGTTTATTAGGAATGATGTTAACACTAGGCTTTTGTTGATGATATATGTCGATGACATAATTATAACATGCATCAATAGTGATGAAGTTGATAATGTTGTGTGCCAGATTAATAGTGATGAAGTTGAAGTTGATATGGGGTAAGATTAATTTTTCTTTGGGTTAGCAGCATTCTAATGGGTTGATACTTACTCAAAAATGGTATATTACTGAGCTACTGGCCAAGGCAAGTCTGACTTGTGCGAATCCTACACCCACACCTATGGTGGTTGCTCCCAAGATGGCTACAGATGTGGGAACATTTTCACTGACATTCATTTTTATCGTAGCGTTGTTGAGGGTTTACAGTATGTTACGCTGATGAGACCATATATAACGTTTGCTGTCAACAAGGTTAGTCAGTTTATGAATAGTCCTAGTGAGACTCATTGGTGTGATGTCAAACGAATTCTTCGCTACTTATGTGGGACTGTGGACTATGGGTTGAACTATCAATGTTCTAGCTCTCATAATCTTATATGTTAAGCGGATGCTAACTGGGTAACATCGATAGATGATCAACAATCTACTACAAGATACTGTATTTTTCTTGGTGGGAATCTTATTTCCTGGTGCTCCAAGAAGCAAAATGTGGTGTCTAGGTCCACTTCGAAAGCAAAATATCGCAGTTTAACCAACTCAGTTTTAGAAATTGAATAGCTTGAACAATTGTTGGAAGAGATGGGTGTGTCTCTTTCTAGTAAACCGGTGGTTTGGTGTGACAATTCATCCACAATTTCCATGGTTTCCAATTCCACTTATCATGCTTGTGTCAAGCATGTTGAAATTAACATGCATTTTGTTCGCAAAAAGTTTCTACCGGTCAGCTGCTGGTGAATTTTATTCTTTTAGCTGAGCAATTTGCTGACGTTTTGATAAAACTCATTCCTCTTGCATATTTTCTTCCAATGCGTCGTCGTCTAGGAGTTGTTTCACTTCTTGAAGTTAAAGAAGATAAGTGAACTGGGAAGATGTTAGAGTATATAGTATGAGTTGACTGTTGAGTTTTTTAGTCAGTTTATGTTTATGTTATAGTTGTTGGGCTATGTCATTCTGTGTATTGAGCTATAAATAAGGCCGACTTATGTATAATTGGATATGAATGAATAAATTCTTTTTTCTTATTATTTCTCTTTTCCCTATTCTTTTGTTTTTTCATCTTGTATTATGAGATTTCATAATTGATTTCTCAAAGTAGGTCTTTACTCCGATGACTGGAGTTTCGTTCTCTAATTACAAATATATAGATGCTACCATTAAACTTAACCTTTCACAATAAAACCTGAACCATTCCTTACCAACGTTAGTGATGCTATGTAAGATGTTATAGCATTTAACGCAAGTATACATATCATTCAAGTAATAAAGTGGCATCAATTGAATGCTACAAATGTTGAACCCACAAGGAGCAGAGTGTTATCATTAGAGTTTGCAATTATAAGATTTATCAAATGTAAGAAACACTAAAAGAAAGTAATAAAATCAATAAGGAAAAACACCAGCTCATGCTACAACATTCCAGAAAGCACTAAGTTAGCTATCAAATCCATGGATGTAATATTATGAGCTTCAAATCTCATATAAACAATGCATACTCAATTTATGCAATCAACATTGATTAAAATCTTTTGAACTACATTAACTACTTTCATCAATTAAAGGCTCAAAATATTAACAACACTAATCAATTGGTTGCATACTCTTCAACACACACTATGCTACTCAGCAACACCAATACTTCCAAAGGTATATAACAAATCAAGTAAATCTATTTTTAGAAATAATTGACAATACTATATATTTAATTATAAGTAATTCTACTCGTAATCATAAAAGAAGTGTCAAAGTAAACACAATAGAAAATTCATAATATCATCCAACAAGAGTTTTAAACATTCAAATCACTCCCTCTATCAATAGAAGGCCTTGAATGCTGATTCGCTGACCGTCGATGCTACTCAACAAGCTTTCCTTGAGCTGCAGCAATCCCTAGCAAAGGCTTAGGCTTCCATGGCGTACGAAGATTGAACGTGGAAATTTGGATACTTTTAATGGCTCTCGATGATCACACTTTTTGCGTGCAAGTACTCTCATTTTATAGTTTGGATGAGAATCTATCTCCCAATAGAAGATGTCCACGTTTCAGGTGGTATCCAATCTAATGACAGCTGCCCGAGCCATATGTCCCAATCCAGAAGTTTCTCCCAACCGTATGGAGCTTAGACGACCGCTGTAGCATCTACTCAGTATTTCCTGCAATGCTACGACATATGTGTAACAGTTTTCAGTAGCAAAAATCAAATTTAGTGCGCCCTTGGTAACTCACAATGCTCCTATCATGCAGAATGTATAAAACTAAGTAAATTTAATCCTAAAATGCTCCTAAAAAGCTCAAGTTCAAACTAGACCTAAGTAAAAAAAAATACTAAAGATAACTTTTTTGGAGAGTTATCAAATAGCAGTACCAGGTTTGATAGGAAATTAATTTATTTTTTATTTAATAACCTATGACCGAAAACTATATTTTAAAAGATTCTTGTCCCGTCCTCCAACAATATTTAGAAAGACATAAAAGTTGGCTAACCAGAATAAAGATATGTTCGGAGGAAGAACCTTCACATACAAACATTAAAAATGCAACCTTTAGTAGAATACTAACATAAAAATGATGTGGCAACTCATAAGTTTGATCAGAAGTTCATTTATTTACCTATATTATCCACTGGTCTGTTAGGAAAACAATGAAGTCTGATTTACTGATTTACAGGCTGAACATCAGTTGCTGTAGCAGAAAACAGTTTAGAAGCCCGTAAAGAACATTGACAACCTTGTTCTTATCAAGTACTAGCCTTAACCAAGGATCATCTAACATGGCCAAGGAATTTATAAATGTAGTGGTGTGCGTAACCCTTACCCAATGTGTTCTCTGGTTGGGGCTTTAAACACCACCAAATTTGTTTTTAAGGAGCTGTTCACTATCACAGAAGCATATACAATAAAATGCTTTATGCTGATCATACAACCAACTCCTATATGCCATTTGAAATCCTTGCTAAATTTACAAACATTGGGTACTCATTATGAATTTGACATCCAATTCTTATGATCCTATAACAACTTTTCCATCAGTTAAGATTCAAGATTTGTTGGTTAATCTTTATTCATAATCCTAACTTAAATTTAAGTTAGTTGATGATTATCCTTATCTTAATTTTAATGCAGCATTTAATTACAAAATAGTTCGAATTGAACGTTTTGTTTAGAACCTAATTTACATTGCAATCTTTTTACTATTAAAAATACTCTCTTTTTATCTTTAATCATTTATCCAATCCTTGAGCAGGGTATAATAAGATTAATAAAAATAAGAATAATGATAAAATTTATCAAGTGATTTAAATAGTTAAATGAAGTGTTATTTTTTTAGATGTCTTGAATTTGAATTTTTTTTTAAACCCTTGAATTTGAATAGTTATATATATATATAGGATATGCACATATTGTTAATGAATATAAAAAATTAAATTATTATAAAATGTTAATGATTATAAAAAAATTAAAATATTATAAAATAATCATTAATTTTTATTAAATTATTATAAAATGATCATTAAATTACTACGAAACCATATACTGAAAAAGAACATTGGTTTGATCCAAATTAATATTAAACCAAAGGTGTGTGTACTTATTTATGATACGATAGGTCATTGCCGTGTGTAAGAAATATGTTTTTTTGGGTCTAGTATTGAGGGTCTAGAAATTATTGGGCTTAATAGGATGTTTCGAATTTTATTTTATAATCTACGACAAAAATTAGAGTATAGGTGAGCTCGTCACCTGTTCAGTTGGATATACTATTTTAATGATTCAAGTTAAATGAATTTCATGTGGATCATTATTTTATTATATTTAACGGGACTTATCATAGAAATTTTTTTATGGACAAACTTATTTTATTAAAAAAGAAAGTTGCTTAATAACAAGTGGATCGGTGTAGATACAAGGAAAACTTCGTATGGCTTTTAACTTTAACATAGACCGGGATTAATGAGGAAAAATAACTCGTCAACACAATACAATTTCTTATCCAAAATACCTAAGATAAATTCCACCAGCCCAAGAAACAAGACCGAAAGCCAGAAATAAAATCCTAGTCAATGTGTTAGATATTTGTGAATGTAAAAAAAAAATTAAACAAACTGAGATATACATAAAATAACTAACACTTGTGAATGTAAAAAATTTAAACAAACTGAGATAAACATAAAATAAATCACACACCAAGTGAATATTAATGATAAATTTTATTGTTACGATTTAATTTTAAAGGAAATTTAAGGGTCCTATTTGTTGGATTTGAGAAACATAAAATTCACATTCATGAGATAAAAAATGAGTGAACTAAAACTGTTAGAATCAGCCGACAATGACCACATACGATGCCTATCAGCAACGATGGTTGTGAGCTATGATTAACAACAAGAGACTTTGATCAAATTTATTTGATCAAATTTATGGCTTAAATTGATATTTCATCTAAGGTTTACGAGTTCAAATTATATTTCATCTAATTTTCAAGGTCAAATTAAAAATTAAACTATTTTGATTAACATGTTACATCATCAAACTAGCATAAATTAACGGTTTAGTGATTTAAATATAACAATCGATAGGGATGAAGCCGCGTTATGAATGGGAGTGGCAGCTGCCCCCTTAACATTGACAGACTAATTACATTTTAGGTCATTGGATATTTTAAAACTATTATAATTAAGTCCTTGTCCCCTAAATTTCTTGGTATAATTATTTTTTTTGGATTTCGTCAGTTCTAAGATTAATATAGTAAGTCTTGACCCAAAATTTATTTGATTTAATTATTTTGAAGACATTTAAATTTTAAAATTAGTAGAACTAAACTCCAAACTCTTACTTTTTATGATTTAATTATATTTTAAGATCATGTTTATTTTAAAATTAAAAACTTGCCCAAGGGATTTAAATTAAAATTACGGTAACGTTTTCGGTTGCGTATCGTTTATCGCGATTATGACAATAGCAAGTGCTATTGAGGTTATTGGGGGTATCGCAGTTGCCCAATAACGATTTTAAATAATATCTTTACCATTATATAATGGTCATTATTCTGATTATGAACCAATATTTCAATCCCATTTTGTCCCTTCATAATTTAATTTAACTCAGTCCATAATTTAATCTTGGACCCGTCCTTGACAATTGATAACGTAAATGACTAAAATTTAATAAATCAATAATGTAAGTGATCAAAAATTAATTTTTTTACAATAGAATGTAGCAATTTTGGGTAAATTTCATATAAATTTTTAGTTAACTTCATTCTTTTCTCAAATTTATTAGGTCCATTTATATGAAGGAACAAATTTAAACAGTAACAGCAACAGTTGAATAGCAATTAAAAGCAGACACCATAATTAAATTTTGAAACAAGCAAGCAATTTACATGTTAGCTATAGGACATTCATAAAGTCCATTAGGACTTCACTTGTAATCTCCTCTTCAATAGCGCATCCAACTACCATCCCGATATTCCATTTCTGGGAGTCAAAATCATTCCTCCACTGGGTTGAATTCATTATATCTAATTCCAACAATTGCTTAATAATGGATTCATCTCCGAGTCGTTTTCCCCATCCCTTGAATTTTTCACACCTAACCCTTGGAATCGCCTTAGCAGACCCTTTTCCTTTGCCTTTCTGTTCCTTGCCATGCTTATTTTCTACCAACTTTTTAGTACAATCAAAGAACTGGACCAATCAGGCATTTTGTGTTGTTTTAATCCCGCGCAGGCACACCTTGATTCCTCTGCCCTGGTTTCAAGTAAATTCAAGAGCCAAGGTGAGAGTATTGAGTCCACCTTGAAGAGCCTTTTTGCTGGAAACCTTTCTTGCTGTTTGAGGTGAATTAGTACTCAACTTTAATCAAAAGGGAAGCAATTATGAAAGCTTAGCAACTTTAAAGATACTAACGAGTATCGAGTGGGGAGCATGTTGAAGTAGACACTTCCTCTAACACTGACTGAGGGCTATGCTGTTTATTTTCTTCCATGCAACTCCATCCAAACTTTGACTCTGCAGCAGCCTGTTAGCTTTATGAGTAACAAACTTACGTCTTTCGTCATGAAAAGGTAAAGAGAAGAAGGAACAACGAATTAACATTTTGTTTACCTTCTTTTCCCTTTCACCGTCGAGTTTGTGGTCAGATACGCAAGTGTCGGCAACCATCCGTGGTTCATCTATGTCACTATCGGAGCATGAATTATACACTGTTGCGCTGCTAGCAGATGAAAATCTATCTGCCTCTGCAGTTTCTTGGGTATTTATGTCCATCTCAATGACACTAAGCTTTCCATCTTCATTATCGGAATTCTTGGTTATCAAGCCTTTAATTTTAAACAACTTGTTACGTAGTATAACTTTAAGAACCTTGGGAAATTGTGGAGAATCCTTCTTGCTGTCTTTTTGACTATCAGACTTGTTTAAGAACCTGGCCGAATTGGCATGGCAACAACTGAAGTTGAAGTTAATTCCTGAAATTATCTTCTTTTTCACACACCCTTTTTCTGAAAGGTAAACCTCTAAGACGAAAGGCTCTTGCTTTTCTTGGAGGAATTCTCCAAGCTGCCTCCCTGCCTTAAATGCTCTGCTCCTAGTGGCCATTTGAGCAAGTGTTAGGCTGAAGGGTGGTAGAGTTGAAAAATAAAGCTCAATGGTTTAAGTATGTTGACCAACAAGAAAGGAAACAAAAAGATGGAAAACAGATAATCTGTCAGCTTGGGAGTGAAAAAGAGTAGAAACAAGGGAAGACATACATACTCCAAAAGACCCTAAGGTTATATGTAGCTTTAACTGCTGAGATAACTTCCAAGAGCTCCCTAGACCCTAATTGTTGGGTTATGTAACAATCTTTTAATCAAGGCATCCGTCCTCCCCTTTCATTTTATATTACGTGTCGGAATTTATTTATTGTTTGGATACTTTTGAATGCTGGTCCATAACTAGTCATCATTGCTGATAGGATCAAAGGCGAATTGAACGCATAATTCCTAATGTCTTGTTAATTACAAAAAAACCTAATTTCAAATCATCTACATGTATTAATGTCTGAACACGTTTACATTATGAACCTGCATTTCATCTTGCTTTCCCGTAACTGTAGGGCACGCACGCGATATCATGGTTTAATGGGCCATGTATTAGTCGTGAACTTAGTTAATGCTCATTAAAGGGGGGAAAACACATAAAGAAAACTGCTTTATTTTTCGTTCTACTTTAAATTGAAGCATCTTTTAGATGGGAATGAAGGGTATAAATGATTGCTCTGTTTTGACATTATTTGGATAACATTTCTATGTCAAGTAACTTGAGGTCAGATCATCATTTCCCTTTGCATGATTTGCATGCTTTTCCATTTTGTTTTTATGTCCTTGGAATTCCCCGTTTGGACATGAATCGGTATTGGTAAACAATTGTACAATAATTTGAAAAGAAAACAAAAGTAAAATATGATTGACACGGACATGATGTATGGTGGGATCGAATGTTGGAATCATATTCTTCTTTGGCCAACGATAATAATATTATAATATGTGGGTATATACATATTCCACCACTACCACATGATGTGGATGCAGAACATGATTGATGGTATATGACATCGGCCCCCCTTTTCTTCACAATCTCTAATTAATAATAGGATTTATTATAAAATTAATGTCTAGATTATATTGTTTTCTATTTTAAATGCTTATTTTATTTATTAAATTAAATGTTTTATGTTGCGATTGATTTTATATCAACATCTAAAAGAAATCATCATCCTTCACTAATAAGTTCTTCATGCTTTGGTTTCTTCATCTAACTCGTACTTATAAATAAAATTAAAATATGTTCAGACTAAATCTTGATATCACTTTCGCATAGATACACTTCTATAAAGTTGAGATAAGATTTGAAGTCTTAAGATACTTTAATAAAATATAAGAATAAAAATTTATAGATTGAAATTGATTGAGTGAAAATATTTGAATTCTCAAAATTAAAGTGTTTGAGATAGAATTATTTAATTTCTTAAAATCGGATTGGATTTTAAATTTTCCCATTATTTTTCTTACAAAAATTTAAGAGGGTAATAGCAGAAGATAGACAAAGATCAAGTGTCACATTTTCTTTTCTTGCATGAGAATGAGAAAACAGCAAGGTGGTATAGTTTATAGCTTCAACATGGTTATGAACTCTGGTTTCTTTCAGATAGGCTTCTTCCACAGTAACCGGAGGATCTTGGAAGTAACGTAAGCCCATACTGTCAGCTCGCGCCAGCTTCGCCATTCCATCTGCAACGGTATTAGTTGCACGAGGAATGTGGTTGAAAAGCACTCGCCACTTCCTCCTCACCATGTTTAAGATGTGTGGGAATAACGACGAACCGCTATCCGTCTCCACCACAATCGCGCCAAGCTGCAACTCCTAAGCCAACCTAAGACCTTCAAAGATACACCATAACTCCGCATCAAGTACCGAGCAAATGTAAATATTCTTGGCAGAACCCATAATCCATCTACCATTCTTATCGCGAAGGACACCCCCACATGTTTTATGACCCGAGTCAACATATCGAGCACCATCTGAATTCAACTTAAACCATCCCATCGAAGGTGGACACCACTTCGCACCTTGGCGGTTGACCACAGACCTCTGATATACTAGAGCATTCATTGGGTCCTGGGTAAGTATCGATTCACTAACCAAGCCCTTACTCAGCTGGGGAATGTTATCACCCACCACAAAGTCCTCATTAAAGAACAACATATTCATTCGCATCCAAATGTTCCAAACGATCGCTCCAAATAACAAATCTCAGCCGTCAGCATGAGATGGAAAGTAGCTTTGGCTGACTAAGATTCTTCTTGACCCAGGCACCGTATCTATCTCTATAAATTTCGAATAACGATCCGGATGAATAACACTTGCCCAAGCTGAACGCTTCACCACCGAGTCCTCGCACAATGCACAACCTGCAGTCGGTGCAAGATGCCTCCGAAATCGTTCTTCATTCGTTAACAGGCGACCCTTATATATCAACCACAACAAGCATCTGACACGAGGAAGTCCCTTGTATTTTAAAATAAACTCCTAGCTACAATTATCTTGACTTTCCGAATCCTTTGTGTGTTGTTTATATGCACTCTTCGTCGTGAGCGGGCTGCTACTCTCCCATCTCCATTCCGATCTATCCTCACCCCCAGCAGCGAGTGGTGAAGGTACTGCAACAATATATGGGATAAGCGGAGAAGGGATTAAATTATGAAAAACGTTCCACTTTCAGTCGCCGTTAACGTCCACCATTTCAGCAATCTTAGTAGCCATTGAAACACCACTACTCTGCATGGGACATGCGTCCCGAGCCGACCCACTTCGCCCAGCCAGTTATCATTCCAAAAATCCACCGATGCCCCATCGCCTAGACTCCACACGATCCCCTCAGAAGTGTCCTACCATAGCAAGTTCACAACCCTCCATAATCGAGAACAACATGATTTGGCAATCGACATTGGGACAACCTCATTCATCCTATATTTATATCGAAGAACACGAATCGACAAACGATTTCTTTCCGCTATTAATCTGAAAGCAATCTTCATGTGCATCGGTTCGTTCTGCTTTTGTAAACACGCAAATCAAGTCCACATTGTTTATGCTCCGAACAGACATCCTCCCAACACACAAGGTGAACCCGCTGTTTTTTATCAATACTTCCCCAAATGAAACCTCTCATCAGCTTTTTAATCTCCTCGTAGACTCCCTTTGGTAATGAGCTCGATTGCATAAAATACGAAGGGAACGCGGAAAGAACTGATTTAACTAAAGTAACTCTACCTACCAAGGATAGGTTATGTGCTTTCCACCCTGAGAGTTTATCCCTTTGGTAATGAATCTTTTTTATCAAATGACTAGAAAATGAAAATTAATCATTTAATTTAATTAAAAATATATAATTAAAGCCTATTTTAAAAATAGATAATTAAAGTAAAAAAAGGAGCGTAATTAATAATTATTTTACAATAAAGCCTTAATAATATTGAGGTAGGCAACTAGCCTTTATCTTTTCAACTAATCACTCTACCAACTCTTCTCCGAAAATTCTTTTTCCTCTTCCTTGTCTTGCCCTCGTTTTCCATTTCTTCAAGCGCATTCATTTCTCTCTCTATATATATAAGGCTAAACTACAAGTTTAGTATCTAAAGCATTACTTTTGTTCCGTTTTGGTCATTCAACTACTTTTTATTTCAAAATCATATCTAATGTTGCATTTATTAATATTGATATTGATGTGTCATTATAACATAATGCCACATCATCTTTGATTTTTTTTATAAATATCACTTAAGCAATTCTATTAATTTTTTAACTTGAATGAAAAAAATAAAACCAAAACGTAATATTATATATAATTTGAGAAAAATAATAATTAAGTGATCAAAATAAAATAAAAATAATAGTTAGGATACTAAACATATAATTTACGTTATAAATAAACTAATATCACAAAGAATAGAGATATCTAATAAAAATATTTTAATTTTATTTCTAAATTCGAATTCAATTACTATTAGTTTGTTTCAATCACCTTTGCCTTTGGTCGGAGTTGGATTTAAGAGACGTTTGGGTGATGTGAAAGTGGATTGGA
This sequence comes from Hibiscus syriacus, assembly GCF_006381635.1. Classification (NCBI taxonomy): domain Eukaryota; kingdom Viridiplantae; phylum Streptophyta; class Magnoliopsida; order Malvales; family Malvaceae; genus Hibiscus; species Hibiscus syriacus. The sequence continues at coordinate 5,719,263 of NW_024063513.1, forward strand.
ACGCAGAAAATATATGGGATTTGTATATTAAAATGTTTAAATTAAAGAAGAGGTAGTGATGATAAGTTTGAAAGAATATTTGGATAGAATTGTTGTAGTTACTTAAAATAATAATGCTTCAATTATTCATTGTAATTGTTGTAGTTCTAAAAGATTTTGCCGAAAACTTGATTCAATTTAATCTGTTATTATCTATAAATTAACATATTTTGAATAAATTTTAAAATGATTTTAGATGGACATCTTGTGAATGTTAGATTTCATGAATGTGAGTGTGTAAAATCTGAATTAGATTATATATATTTTTTATTAAACTAAGGTGATTACAAAATAATATATGTTCTAAATACTCTCAATCATTTGACAATGAAAACTCAATCATCCTACTGCAGTAGTTGGTGCTCGAAACATGACTTATGAGAACAACAACAATTCTTTTAACCACCGAGATAAGTTGATTCGTGTAAATATTAAGTTATACTTAAAATGATAATGCTACAACTATTAATTTTGATTGTTGTAGTTGTTAGAGATTTTTTTTGAAAAACATGATTTAACCTAATCTGTTACCATATATAAATTAATATATCCTATATGGAAATTCAAATTTGCCATAAATGGAAATCTTGTAACGTCTATTTTAGGTTTGGAACTGCTGACTCCGCATTGGATAACCTGAGGTCAAATTGGGCAAATAGGGCACCACGTAAATTATTTGGCCCAATAGGGCACCCAAACATTTAATTTGGGATCTACGGTAATTGCAGCAGTCCCCATAAAACGCGTGACGAGTTTCTTGAGATATAATTTTTTAATGGGCCGTGTTAGGTAGGTCCCATAACCAGAATAAATCTAATATATTTTTAGGGACTCGTCACGCCGGCGTGACGTCAATGATGGCGTCAAATACTTTGAGTACTCCATCGTTTTCACCCGAAGATGTATATCAAAGTGGTGTAGTGTTCGGAACACCAAAATCGGAAGAAGAAGAAAATGAAGAAGATAGACGACTACGACGAAATTGACGAGCACCACGTCATTACCATTCTACCACGTCTCGACATCGGTAAGAATTGAACAAATATAAGTAATAAATTTGTTTATTTAGTTTTTGTAGTCAATATTAAATTGTATCAAAAATTCATTTTTAAGTAATAAATTTGTTTAATTATTTAAATTATAATTAATAAAGTATACTTTTATAAAATTATAAAAAAATTAGAATTGTTTAAATTTTATTGATATTTAGTGTAATTAAAAAAATTGGAAAAAATAAAAATTTTAAAATTTCGAAGTTAAAAATAATATGAAACTTTTAGAAATTTTTAATAAATTTTAAAAAAAATATTAAATTTTTTAAAGTTTCGAATTTAAAAAAATATGAAACTTGTATAAATTTTTAACAAATTTGGAAAAAAAAAAACGTTTGGCTGCCCTATTAGGCCAAATAATTTACCTGGGTTCCCTATTTGCCCAATTTAGCTACAACCTGAACCCAAAAGGTTTGCTCTCGTGGCCAAGGATGTGTGGGCCATGTTTGGACAATTTTTCCCATGATGTACAAACTATAGATAATGACAAATCTTTTTGAAATTTTAATTATTTGCTTAAGTTATAATATATTTTTGTGCATTAATTTATAATATATTTAAATTCATTAAAAATATATTTCGAATGGGAATATTTTTAAACAATACTTCACCTAGAACAACTTCTCTCTTAAATCTGCTTAATAATATTATTCAATTGTACTAGAATATTATATTAAAATTATTTCAAATTGACATTTCTTTCATAACTTAAAATCAAACTTGGTTTTTATAAATATGACACATTGTATATCTTCAACAGTTTGGAACTGCCACAAGTCACAGCATTTCGGTAAGTACTTCACAATTAATAATATTATTCAATTGTACTAGAATATTATATTAATATATCTTCAACAGTTTGGAACTGCCACAAGCCACATCAATACTTGTGTAACTCTCTAGACCCAACCTATGTGTCACGACTAAGTTTAGTGTACATTAAACAATTCTAAAACATTTCTAACCCCTTTTCAAAATCGAGTAATGAAAAACATAATTTAAAATTTATAAAGTTCAAACCGAGTAAAAGTAACAAAAAAACATCATGCATAAGTATGGAATTCCAAATAACCAGCACCGTAAAAGTTTATGCATTAGTAGTAAAACATAACGTATCATAAAACAAATATAACAAAATATAGGCACATGTCACCCATAATAAAAATAGTCTAGAAGATGGACAAATCTCTCTCGTAACGATGCAATCGTCTCTTCTAATGGCGTTAGTCTACCATCAGGCTTATAGCTTATTATTTGTCACAATAAAAATGTTTAGCTTTGATACTACTGATGCGAAATAAAATGTGTAAAAGAATTAACAGATATGTACAAAACAGTTCATAAGAGCCAATATCAGTTATTTTAATGATAAAATTCAATTTACCGAAAAATAGTGATTTTTTTTTTGGAAATTTAAGATGAATATTGAAATGCATGATCTTTATTGCGTCACCTACAGAAAATTTTGTTCTTTTAGGGAAAAGAAAATAGGAAGCACCACCACTCGTTGTTAAAAGCCTAGGCATTACTAAACAATGGAATACGATGATACCGCATACTCCTTAGCAAATGCATGTAACTTTGTCTACTATCTTATTAACACGTGAACCAGTAGTTATGTTTCTCAGTCGGAAAATGTATTCTTGACAACTTTGATACCCATGAAAATTCAATACCATAAATCTGCTGCGAAAGAAACAAAATAAATTAAAAAAATTGTCCTTATAATGGATTTCTGCAATACTCAATATAAATATATCAATCAATTGGTTATAAAAAATTATAAGAGAGAACAAATTAATAAATTTATTTAAGTTTTGCAGAAAAACTTTGATTTACTGATATGATAAGCTAACTGATCAGCAAATTATGTAAGAAAAATATCATTAACTAAATTTATAGTGTATTGACAAGTGATATCACTTTAGTTTTAACTCACATTATATTTTAAGATCTATTTCGAATAATTTCCTTACCTTTTATCATAAAAAATTATGGAAAAAAACGAATCAGTAAACTAATTGTATTTAATCAAGAACCAAACATTTGGCAACATATAAATCAATTTAAATGAAAAAGGTCGTGGAAAGTGAAATCGTGTTGAGTTTGGTATACTTAACTCATGGCAAAGGAGGACTGGCTATCAATCTCTTTATTTTGGTGGTTGGCTTACCAGATCTCCTCTTTTTCTAATTTTGTGCTTTATTTTTTAAGTTGATTTCATGGGGACTACAGATCCAAAATCATTCTGTGCACCTGCATTATATAATCAAGGCCCCATCTCTTTACAAATTCAGAGTATCATCAACCTGTTTGCATGCCATGTAATCAATAATGTGAAGGGACATGCATGCTTTTTTGTTTACGTAGATTAATCATTTTCTTTTTTCAAGTAAAAAAAAAACCATTTTCACATTTGTTACAAAAGAAAGAAAAAGACTTGGGCTCCTTTGCTTTTTGACTTGCATGCTTGGGGTTGGTTAGTGTAAAGTAGAGATTTGATGTCTATATTGGACTGACTCCGGGTTCCAATAAAAAAAATCAAATTATTAAAATTTTGTTTTTTCATTTAAAATTATTAAAAATATTTTAAACTTCAGTTAGTTAAATTTAAGATAAAATTATTGAATCAAGTGAATAAATTTAATTTAAAATATAGTTTAAACACGAACCGAACAATTTCAATGGTAAAAGAATTGTTGATATTCTTTGAAGTCCCAAGTTCGAATATCAGAAATGTCAAGCGTATAAACGTTCAATGTCAAATAATTGAGAGTTATCTTTGATATATATATATATATATATATATATATATATATATATATAATTTAAAGGTTTGAATTTTAATAACGTAGAATTTTTAATAAAGTTTATTTTTTAATATTTTGAGGGGTGGTGGAGTGGGGTATTATTAATAAAGCTATAAACTTTGGCGAGCTCAAACTTGTAAAGGAGTGGAGTATTCGAGATAGAAATCATATAAGTAAAGTTTTTGAGAGAAAAAAACTGGATGATGCGAGATTTAGACATAAGTTATATCAACCCTCTCTTTTAATGTCCGCCATGGAAAAAAAACAGCATATGATTTGTTACGGAAATTGAGTGTGAGGAGAGGGGTGACTTTGTAATTTGCACTGCCTTTTGCTTTTCGCCTTAATCGGTCCGTTTATGAACCTATTTTTTTTATTAAGTTAAGGGAATTATAAAATAATATATGTTTTAAATACTTTTAATTATTTAATAATTAATGTTCAATTACTCTGCTGCAGTTGTTGATGCTCGAACTCATGACTTTTAAAAATAACAACGATTCCTTCAACTACTGAAGTTATGAACATATTTAAACTAAGGGTTAAACAAAACAAATTTTATCTCCAACTGTTACGATTTTACTTTGTATAGATTGTACATGTGTGAAAATTAGTCTAAATAATAATACTTACCTATATTTGTTGTTTATAATTATACATGTATCATATGTTTAAATATCATGTGTAGTTTTTCAAAAAAAAATATCATGTACACTAAGTAGTTTTTATTATATTATGTATAATTCAAGTATTTCAATTAGTCATTATAATTCGTAAATATTTTTTATTCAATTTTAATTAGTGGGTGTCAATCAAAAATACATGAGAAATTGTCAATAATTTCACTATTCACCTATTTATTTAAAATTCAGATTATATTTTTTCTCCTATTATAGAACATACATTAATAAAACTAAAATTATTTATAATTTTAAACATAAATATTTATAATAAAATTAATTTTTAAAAAATTAAAGTGAATATAAAATAATATTTATTCAATAACTCTTAATAATTTAACAATAAACGTTTGTATCTATACATACATAACTTATATTAATTTTTGTTACGTTGAATTATAGTGTGTAATTGATAGCCCACTTAAATAAAGTAATAAAATCGAAGCACATTTCATTTATTTCTTAAAAAAATCACATTAAACCCATTTTCCCCTTCTTTTTAATTCTTGCCAACTTTTTCCACATGAGAAATTATAAGTGTACAGTGTACACAGTGTTAAGCTTTAAAGTTAACAAGTAACAACCGACCACGGAGATTTAAACCTAACCACATACGTGTGGACCCACGAGTGCGCGTCATATTGTTTGTCGGCTGCTCTAATTATAAACTTTGTCAACACTTTAATTCATGAATCCCATCCAAATTAACAGTAAACTGGTCATAAAAAGAAGAGTAAAGCAATGCATTTTCTCATAAAAATATAATACTGACCCATGAATTATATACAGCATGTAGGAAGGCAAGACACATGTACAAAGCCACGGACTACCGCATTATTGTAGTCAGAAAGACAAATGCTATAAAAAAGACCTAAACAAAATACTTTTTACAATATACCAAACGTGGGGTTTATCAAAACCACCACTTTTTCTCAATATTTATATAATTAAGTAGGGAGAGAGAGAAAGTGAAATTAAGCTCTACTTATTTCTGTAACTGCTAAAAAATTCAATAGTTTAGTTCACTTAATTAGAGCTTAATTTCAAGGGGGAAGGGGGCGTGATAGTGATTTAGTTTCAAAGTAAAAGGTTTAATATTGCAATATACGCTATCGAGGTTGCATGGTGGCTAAAGTCCAGTAAAGATCCGAGAGTTTGGCCCAAAGAGCTACGGATTCGGATCTCAACTGTTCATTTTCTCGCCATACAATGTGATATTGATTCATGACCGAACTGACTCGGTTTTTAAGTTGCCGGTTCTCTATGCTCAACCGGTTAATTTCGTCCGTGACGTTCTCCAAGTGCATCCTTTTTCGCCAACGGGACCGCCTCGCTGATTCTCGGTTCGATTCCATGCGTCTTTTCTTCCTCTCGTCTGCCGAGTACACCGCCCGAGTTGAACCTTCTGAACCATAGTTTGGACTGACTGGTTCATTAGGTTCAAGAGAAGATACCGCTCCGGTCGAGCCTTCTGAACCAGAGTTTGGACCAACCGGTTCATTCGATTCGAGAAGAGATAATAACTCTTCAAGCTCTTCGCGTGTGAAGCCGGTTTCGTGAACCGGTAATTCGAACTGGTCAGCTTCTTCAGACAAGAACATTGGGTCAATTAGACCAAACACAACAGGAGAACGAAAACGGTTTTTGAATCAATAGTAGTAGCAAGTGAGAGAAGAGAGGAAAAGGGAAGGAAAGAAGAGGAGGGAAAGGGTATTTAAAGGGAAGGGTTGGGGTCCTTTGGTAATAAAAGATTTTGGAATCATACTTTTTTTTTTAAAGGCAAAAATAAAGTTACCATTGCAAAACAAATGTTAAAATACTATACATATTTTTTAATTAATTATCCTTTGGTTTAAAGTTATCGTGGGAGAAGAGAAGAAGATTAGGTTTACCTTAATCACGAAGCATCAAACCAAAAAAGATTAAAAAAATATTTTTGATTGAAAAGTTATACATATATTTATCATAGAGACAAAGAGCAGAAGTCATGTGGGATACGTCGGAGAGAAACAACATATATATATATATATATATTTTAAAAAAAGTTATTTTTTAAAATATAAAATATAAAGGTGTTCGTAGAGAGTGGTGAGAGATTATCAAGCAATTGTGTTAAGTTCTGTTCAAACTTTATATATTTTACAATTAAATTAAAATATGTTTATTGTTGAAACAATACTACGTCAAGCTAGATGAATAATAAGTTGAATGGAAAATAAATTCGATATCCAATAGGGTTAGTTTCCTTAGATTCTGTGGGGGTGGTTGGTAACTTGAAGCAAATGAAACGGGAAATACACATAAAAAAATTATTCATAAGAAAATATGGATTTAAAGACAACATAGGATAGGAGGACAAGAAGGTTGTAGCTTAGTTTCTTAGTTATGATATTTGATTGTGAAGGGACATTGCATGTGAGGGAAAAGACAATTGCAAACGTATATGTATTGCACGTTTGGTTTTTTCGTCAACTATAGTGTAATATTATTTGCAAATTATATTTTATTTATGGAAAAACGGTTTGTAGTTTCTACCTTTATTTACGCTGTCCATTTTTTACTTTTTGATTTAAGGAGATATCGTATTAGTGTATTAAGTTAATTATATTCCATGGTATAGTTTGAGTTTCAAATTTTGTTTTAATTCGACTCGGAATTAGAACGATTTAATTGGTGGAAGAAATAAATTAAAAGAAATAGTTAAAAAAGATATGATGGATGCGGAAACTCTTGAATCCGAGTCTATCAATGATCCTGATTAAAGGTGTGAGGTCGAGCCTTCTCAGTATGATCTTGTTGCTCGATCAATTAGTATAAAATTATACTTTTTTTGTTAGCACTTAACTGAAAATTAAAATTTATATCAAGATGCACATTTTGTAATATTAAATCTCTTTTATCAATTAATTAGTCTATAAATAGATAATAAGATTAGTGTTATAAAAAGGATAATACCTTACAATTCATATGAGGTGTTATAGCAGCGAATGCTTATAATTTGGATATTATATTGAATTTTTCTCTTTTATCCTTGACTTTTTCTTATAATTTTTTCCACGAAAAATTCATATATCTTGTTTATACAATCAATTATAGTTATAGTTATCATCCCATATATCATATCATTATAAAAAAAACATAAATCCATATGGTCCCGTATGATAAGAATCATTTAAGGTACTTTTTTACTCTTGTCCATGCAATGATGCAAAAGAAATCTAAAAAAGAAGTTTTGTGGAGGAATTAGAATTTGCATTTTGTTTAGGTTACTAGTGCGTCGTGTGACCTTTTACTACACTGATGATTTGCTTTTCCATTACATATATGAAATGTATGCATAAATATGCTTTAGCGGTTTAACTGATCGCAGCAAAGATTCCCTGGTAGTTTTCTTAGTTGTTGGAAGTTGAAGCATAATTGTTTTTTGCTTGATAGTTTTAGTTAACTTTACTGGGGAAGTTCTCTTTTATTCGGCTGTTAGTCTTGATTCTATTAATTTCAGGGTACCTAGCTACCAAGCCATTCTCTAAAGGCCATTAAAAATATTGTAATTTATAATACTATAGACTGTAGTGGAGGCTAACATGCATGCATACGATCGCTCATGCTGCAGCGTATAATTTCATTTGCCTTTTATTTTATGAAATTTAGTTCAACCAATAGCTACCCGTCCTTTTATTTGTAAATTTATTATATAGATGTATGTCCTAATTTAACTGCTTTAATCAACTTCTATATACAAGTGGCCTTCATGTGCCCCATTTTCTTTTAACAAGGATGCTTGGATATGATAATATGTCGACCGAAAGTTTGAGTACAACACCAAAACTTTTAAGCTTGTTATGTTTTAAAAATAGTAATAATTCTGTATTAAAGCTGGTATTAAGTCTTTTTTTTTCATAATTTAGATAATAATAAAGTAACGAAGGACCCGACCGGGATTTGATTAGGATATGATTGACTCAACTATAAGTATAGATAGAGCTAGAAAGGGTAGCAAAGTCCAAAAATAGTGTATATATTTGGAGCATATGAAGCGTCAACATTTCCCACGATTGCAAAAATATGGCCAGGCGTCCCAACAGCAAGAGGAAGAACTAACTTTGCCATATTTGAGTATTACTTGAGGCGCAGGCAAACCTGGTGGAGCCTTTTCCCATGTGCACACTAAAGCCAGCAAGTAGAGCCCAGGCATAGTGTACCCTAAAGCTCATAAATCTTCATCATATCTCATTGCCCTTTGTTTACTTTCAGAGGCCAGCACCGGTTCCCCCAAATATATTGTGTGGCTATCGAGAAAAGTATCCGCAAGTAATATATACAGTCTCGTTTAATCCTACATTATGCACTTATTTATAAAAAGTTTGAAGAAGATAGATACCCAACTCAAAGTTGATCTGGTTGGCCAATGCGGAAAAGAATCATTATAGCAATCAAGGCCAGAAATCACTTTTGAAACCGACAATCTCGAGTCTTCCAAAACTTTTAGGTCATAGCCCAATACTGCAAAGAAACAATTCTTATGCAAATACAAGTAGAACTTCTTCCAAGTGATCGTCTTTGTCATGGATGAGAATCCCCTACACCTTTCATGTAAAGTCTGTCTGTTTCACCAGAGGAATGACCAATTGACAGAAGACTTCCAAATCCAGAATTCCCATCTGAGAAAGAAAGATAATTGACATGATATAACAAGGAAACAAGCATTAAATCAATTGGAAATTTGCAGACAATGTGTCTGCTTTTCTACAAGCACAGTGCCGTTATTTTTTCTTTGAAAAATGAAGAAAATGTTGCACCAGAAAGCACCAATGGGTGCCAACCTTACAAGACTGCAGTAAAAGATACATTAGTTATTCCTTAAACAAAACAACCAGATTCAATAAGTGTGTTTTAAATATCGACCAATTTCTTCATCAACATTCAACGAATAAACAAAGTAGAAAGTATTCTGAGTTTTTGCAGAATTCTCAAAGAACAAGAATAGAAGCCAATTCTTAGAAATGCATAGTAAAAGGGTCTACCACCATATGCATCCCAATCCATTTGATAGCTGACAAATCCACACAAAAATGCAAATTAAAGTTTCCATTACGATTTGAAGCATGTAAAGTTGTACGGAAACTGATCTTTGTTGCACAGAGACAATTCCAAAGCGGGTTTTCACTGAATAAAACCATTTTAATTTGGAAACTCAAGCATCAGTCTATTTGATGATAACCATCACCAAAATTGTATTTATAACTTCAGAATTAATTCATGAGAATAAAATAGGAGTCACCGAAAAAAAACAAGCAGCTCAAAGCTTCTCCTTCAGATGCGAAGGCCCTGGTTGATCATGCAACTAAAACAAATAAACCATCAGAAAGGACCCAAAGCTTATAATTTTCATCTTCGTAGAATTAGTATCTACTCTTAGTGGTAATTTGTTACTGGATTTGTATCTGTGACACTAGGAAAGGCTGCCCCATCTAGTGCATTAAGTAGCACACAGTAGCAATGATCCGTATCTGTCAGGACCTGCATGAGGAGAAAAAAATGTCACAACTACATACTGGTACTGCAAATCTACAATTAACAAAATGTTTCTGCTTTCCTAGTGAACCAAGAAGGATGTAAATCTTCAAATAAACAAGTGAGTTTGATCCTTGTACATGCTACACAAATACCAAGTTCCAACTCCTTGTTAGCTCAATGCCTTCTAAAACGGGTTGTGACTGGAAAGCAGTAATACTATCATAGTTGAAACATCATGTACGGTGTCCCACATCTAATCAGATGCATTAATGCAAATAACATCATCGTATGCAAACAGCTGAGTATTTACCACTGCATCAAAAGTGAAGTCAAAATCCTCTATGGCGAAGCAGATGTCTGGATACAAGTTAGTAAGAATGTCATGAAAATGAAGAAAAGTTATGAAAATGAAGAAAAGTTCAATATCATCAGGATTGCTAATAATGACATGCTTGCCTTTTTTTAGTCCAAACCGATTTTCTGTAAGAAATTCAAACGGTCCACATGTGATAAATCTTTAAATTGTATTTAGTTACCATAAAATAATCATCTTCTTACTATTATAAACTTTTTAAAAATATAATTCCATTAATATACTTTATAAGAAAATTAGAATATTGTTTTTTTATTAGTGTATTTGGTAAAAAATAAAAAATTGAAAGAAAGCCTTTTAAATTCATGATTTGATAGATCTCTCATAGCTTCTTTCGAATGAGAGTGGTTTACTTTTACCAATAACAATGAAAAATTATCATTCTTCTCATCTTCTTTCTCCTTAATTTTATTTCATGTTTAAAATTTATTTGTTTTCATTTTCTTTTTCATTCAGCCAAACGAAACATTAATGTTCAGGTTTAAAATTTTTAATTATTTTATTTTTCGAATAATTATTTTAAAGATGAGATGTCAAAAAATGTAATTCATGTATAATTTGGGGTTATAACTCTAATATTACTTAGTACATTAATCTTTTTTATGAAACATTAACCTTATTTTCTAATTAACTCATCATAATTAAACTCATTGAGTGACCTCAATGGTAGAAAAAATTGTTATTCTTCTTAGAGATTCCGAATTTGAACTGTTAAGTTTTCAAAGTGTGTGTGCGTTATAAGAGACTAAGAAAATTTCAAACTGATACAACATTCCAATTACCTCAAGTTATTAAAAAAAAATAACTCATCATAATTGATTAGTTATTTTAAAATTATAAACCTATATAATTTATATTTTATTTTATAACATAAACCCAATCGATTTTAATCGTATTAAATCCCTTTTACATAATAATTAAATTTTAGTATAAACTACATATTTAGTACATAAACTATCAATTTTGATTCATTTTAATAGTTAAACTTTTATTTTTTTAAAAATCATACCTAACGTTAGTTTTTGTTTCATTTTAGTACACCACCATTAAAAACTTCACGCATTTAGTTCCTAAACTATCAATTTTAGTCTGTTTTAGTATCTAAACTTTCAAAAAAAATTCAAAACTTAACGTTAAATTTTGAACGGGATACTAAAATGAAACAAAAACTAATATTTAGGTATAATTTTAAGAAAAGTAAAAGTTTAGGTACTAATATAGACTAAAGTTGATAGTTTAGGTACTAAACATGTAGTTTACCCTTCAAATTTTTACCATTAAAAACTCGCACCAATGAATACTATATTAAAATGCATATTTATCGTATAAAAGAAATTATATAATGTGAAACCACATATATTAAATTTTATTTTTTTTAAAAATAATATTTATGTAGAAAATAATTATTTTTAAAATTTTATAGCTCACATAAATTATGCTCAATCACATTGATTTAAATCATGGTAAATTGATAGTTTAGAAACTTTACCGTTTTTTTAATTTTATAACATAAATAACTAAGAGATAAATAAATAAAATCCGATTAAATAATCAACATTGCATAATAGATTTGTCATTATTGTAATTATAAATAGATTATTGAAATTAAGAACCTAAAATTTTAGTCTGGCTATTTGATGAAAAAAAATATAGGGTAAATGGCATTTAGCACTTAAATTTTAGATTATTGAAATATGTTTTAGTACCTAAACTTTTAATTTTTTTAAATTCAAATTTAATGTTTAGTTTTTGTTTCATTTTAGTATACTTCCATTAAAAGCTTAACGCGGTTAGTATCTAAACTATTAGTTTTAGCCTATTTTAATACTTAACATTAAATTTTGAACATGTGTATTAAAACGGATCAAAATTGAAAGCTTATGTACTAAAACAGATCAAAATTGATAGTTTAGATACTAAATGTATAATGTACCCTTATATTTAACAGCATGCCCAACTAAAATTATTACTCCTAATCATTATAGAATAGTAAAGTTAAAGCTAAATTAAAGGATAATAACTATTATGAATAATATTTTAATAGATATTATTTGACCCTCGTAACAAAAATATTCATAATCATTGGTTTTTTTTTATCAGATTATGAATAAATAAATAAATAAATAATATTGATATGATAATAAAATAGTAAAAAAATTTCAAAATTAGATCTTATTAGAACTTTATAATTCATATTTGAAAGTAGTTTATAAATTTGTAGTTATTGAATTTAAAAAAAAAATCATATTTCATTTTAGATATCGATTTCAAATGGGTATCTGTAATTCAAATTAAGAACAAATTTATAAGCATCCCTAATAAGTTTGAGTGATATCAATTTTCTATAATATTTTAATTAGCAATAAATAATTTAGAACAGAAATTAATTATAATAGAATTAATTTTAAATTATATCCGATTTTCATGATTTCTCTCTCTCTTAAACTTGTGTTTTGTCTGTTTTAGGTTGTGTTTGGTGGGAAGCAAGCAACGAAAGAATATCAAGGGGAAGAAGAAGAAAAAATGTGAATTTTGCTGTTATATAAAATAATGAAAATCATTGCACGCCATGGATTAGGACAAAAGTAAAGTAAAAGTAAAAGCAAAAGCAAAAGCAACTTTTGCTCAACAATCCACCAAGCAACAGTATAAAACATAAGCCAACAACATCATCATTTTGAATATTTAAAAGCAGTAGCGTAGTTTTTCGTTTCAATCTTTAAATTTTTTTTTCTGCAAAAATAAACAAATATCGGATGAGCATGCTCTCCGTAATTGGTAGGAGAATTGCATAAAAAATTCGAATATTTGATTTTACGTAAAAAAAATATTTAAAATAGGATTTGGGAAAAATTGGTTTTTTAAATCAGATCGAATATTTTAAAACCGGATAGTATAACCGGTTTGGGAAAAAATTAGACGACCGAATTTTTTATCGGATTAAAAATCGGTTTGAAAAAAACCGGATAAAAAACTGATTTTTTATCCGGAAAAAAATCCGGTCTGGGGTTTAAAAAATTGGATGATAGGATTTTTTTACCGGATTAAAAACCGGTTTTTTAAAAAAAAAACCAGATTTTTTCAAACCGAAACCGATTACACTGGTTACATCATCCGGCCCTCCAAACCGGTTATGATCCGAACCGGTTTTTTTATAAACTGATTTTTTGGCTTGGTGAAAAAACCGAATCGATTTTTATCCGATCCAAATCGAATTTAAATCCGGCTATCTGCATGTAAATTTTATAGAGTATTGTTAAAGAGTACTGTTAAAGAGTACTGTTAAAGAGTCCAAACTTGAAAGATAAGCACTACAAAGAAAAATATAAAACCTATAATAAAATTGATTTGATAAAAATTGAAGCTCAAATGTAAATTTTATAGAGCTTTTAAAATCTCCTAATTATTCTTTCTATCTAATGTGATTAGACTACGAAATCTGCTTTTTTTGGAGGCTGGTATCGAATGAAAAAAAGAAGCTTTGATCCGAATGTATAAAGAAAGGAGAAGTTTTCTTATTTTTCATTTCATATTGTTCACGGATTCAATCAGAAAGTAGAAACGATTAGCATTGCCAAAGCCATAAACTCCACTGAAACTTGCACAAATCCAAGGAACACCACCCATCATATTCTTATATTTAACTTACCAAATTTGAAATATAAGCAACATATATGTATATTCCAGCTGCAGCACTCTAGTCTTGAAGAAGAGCTCCTTCTTTCTTCCCTTTCCTTGTCCTCCTCCTCCTGCTAGTTCCAGCTTCACGCCTAGTGTTCCCATCGCTATGAATCAACGGCACATCGTTCGCTTCCTCGCTGTCGTCCTCCGTGGCTATACGGATGCAATAACATCGTTCTAGTGATGCAAAGAAAGCAGTCGCCACTCCATTGATGAACCATATAGCCACACCATCAAGCTTTCCGCATGCGGATGGCGTGGAGCCGCGGCCGGCAGGTGATGAGGACTTCACCGCACTGGCCTCGACGTCACTTGATCCAAGGTTGAAGAAATCGGAGCAGTTGCTAGTAGAACTGGAGGTAGTAGTCGCTGCCATGAATTTGGCAATGAGAAAGCCTTGAAAGTAACCACACACACAGAGAGAGGGTTTGGGTAAAATTGAAATTGTAAATTTATGATACTTGTTTTAATTATTACTATGATAAGTCTAATTCCTACATATGCCCTTAATCCATTGTGGAATTACAAGTGTGCCTTGTTAACTAAGTACTAACAGTCTAACATGACTGCAGCCTCAAAAGGAGAGTTACTGTTAGGTAACTTAAATATTTTAGTTTACAATTTCTTGATATATCTCTTAATTTTATATTTAAATAAACTAATCTTTTTCAAAATATTTTTTCGTATTTTTTTTAAATAAACGTTAAATACTTATGAAATCCAAATGTAGATGTAAAGTTAATTTCTATTATAGTTCCAAATTATATTGTCTTCATTTACAATAATTACAAACTAAAATATAAAAAAAATATTCAAATATACATTGAATTTTCATATAATTTTTAGGTACATTAAATTTTCATATAATTTTTAGATTTAGAGTGAGAGTACGGATCTAATTAAAAAAATGATGATACAGAAATAATTAAAAAAATTAAAGTTTTCTATAGCTTTTGAAATTATGAAAACAAATTATTTTATTTTATTTTAAAAAATTATGTAATCATTTCAAAAAAAAAATATTTATTCATAGTTGGACACATGTCATGTACTGATAAAAAATTAAAATAATCACATATCATTCTTATTTCTTCACTTTTAAAATGTAATTAAAGAAATTATCCTCTCTCTCTTTTTCAAGAAATAATTAATTTGTTCATTTTTAAAATTGACATAGACTTAAAGAATGTTAAAACTAAAATGTTTAAGTTAACAAACTATAATTTTAAAATTTTGAATCAATATATTCACATTTAAAAATAGAAGGACTAAAATATTGTTTTTATAGTAGATAGGTTAAAACGAACGATTAAATATAATAAAGTGATTAACATTAAAGAATAGAGTAAAATTGTAATTATAATACAAGAATTTCCAATAAAATTTAATCGATAAATTTATAATTAAGAATTGAGAACACATAAAAAATCTTGAGAGAATATATATTTTTAAAATTAAAGATTTTATACATTTGAAATCATTTAGAATGACACCTTATAAACTTGCTAAGGGGATTGAAATGCCTAATAATTTAAATAAACAACAAAGTTTTGTTTTTATTAAGTTAGGCGACACCATAAAAGATGCACATAACGACTGCTCTCTTTGCTTAAGCATAACAATTGGGGCAGACGAGGAGTCTGCAACGGAGCAGGCCCCCATGGTAGGGTTCTCTAATTAAGTAATCTGCTCCATGGCACTTGCCTCTTCCTTCACCGTGTTTGATTCGCACACGATGACCTTTTATTGCCTTTGCTAATGTCAATACTATCACCAGTGCCCTAACAAAATTGATATTTATGTGAACTGTGGAGGAGTTGGCAAAGAAGAGTGCTTGATGAGAAGGACCCTTGCTGCTCATGTGGAATATATTTATATTCAAAATCACAAGCCATGAGGAGAAAATAGGACTATTCAGTTCAATTCTAAAAAAACATAAATAAATCTGTATATGTTCATGTTGGGATGATTTGTATAGACAGCTTAGCTAATTTAGCGCGACAACGAATGCCCACACCGAGGTATACAGCAGCCATGGAGATATTGGGTATGCATTTGAATGATGCTAATGATTTGGAGGAAAGTATATTTGTGTCCCAAAGACCAATGACGACAAAAATGAACTTCATGAACCTCAATAATTGTACTTCAAAAAAGTAAATTATAGACTGTGTTCCTAATCAGGTCCATTTTATTTGTACCAGACAAAAATATGCAATCGGATTACAAGCAAATTCAGTAAAAGTTCAACTGTATTTCCATGAAGAGACTGGACAAATCAATTCAAGCAGGTAATAGAACCCTGCTGCCCTCCAAGATATGTAAGTACAAAGCAAGACAAATGGTGACATTAACAGAAGGCTTTGCACCAGCATATCTTATAGCATTCAATCCCCTTTGCACAACCTATTTATTGACAACTTGAGTGCTTCTTCTCAAACCATCCAAAAGTTTGCACAATATAAACTCCACCACTATGGACCTAATTGTTTCAAAGGTCACCCTCCCGGTCGCATCAACCACAAGCTTCCTATTGCTGGGAATTGCCGGGGTGGATGAGACCTTATCAACCCACCCACTATTATCAAATGAGCTTCCTTCTTCAACTCCTCCTGAAAGTGCTTCATTTTCGAAACCGTCTTTGTTCGACCTGAATCCACACTATGATTAAGAATTGAACTCAAATTCCGGTTCGAGTTTGAACTTGTTAGCATTTGATGTGTCGTTTTCACCAGAGTTGCAACAGCACCATTACTGACGGGACCAAAATTTCTCTCACATTGTTTTGATGCCTCGGATTAGTCATCCCTGCAAACATCTCATCATATGCATTTATATCCTTGTCAAGATATACTGCAACAGCGGTACTTACAAATCTTTGTACGCAGTCGGCGGTTAGCTCTTTAGACTTAACATCATAAGCACGGTAATCCATTTGGGCATATCAGATGGACCGCCGTTGCTGCTCGACCCATTAATTCCTCCACCATTTGAGTAAAATCCCAGGACCAGATTCCACGGAAAGTTGCCAACCACAACAGATGCAAAACCAGTGCCAGCATTAGAAAAGATCGTATCCAATACCCTGTCAGTAAAGCTGGAACGCCCTGAGCCCGTTTCCAGTTCAACCCCATTCCCTGCTTCTAACTTGTAACCTCTTAATATTAGAAATTTTGGTTTCTAATATTGATTCATATAATTTATGTAATTGATAATTACTGTTGTTGTACACATGGAGATGATTAATGTAGAATAGAGGAGACAATTATTGAGTGTAAATCTCTCCATTCCATACTGTGAAAATATAAGTTT
The DNA here is from genome assembly GCF_006381635.1 of Hibiscus syriacus. Taxonomy (NCBI): domain Eukaryota; kingdom Viridiplantae; phylum Streptophyta; class Magnoliopsida; order Malvales; family Malvaceae; genus Hibiscus; species Hibiscus syriacus. The sequence continues at coordinate 5,736,727 of NW_024063513.1, forward strand.
CAGTGATGTTATAGGTAACTAAAAAGTAAATGGGTCTTTCGGTTATTTTGACCGGAATTAGTTTTTTAAAAGCTCAAGTAACAGACAGTTTTTTTTCAATGCTCTCTCTTTTTTTCTCTTAAAAAGAAAAACAAGAACGCTATTTATTTTGGGTTCTGATTCTTTCATCAATATCCAATCAAGTCTTGATATCATCACAAGATAAATTGAGGATTATACAGTATTGAGATTGGATAACATTTATTATTTCTTGCTTTTGGGATATTCGACTATCATAATGAAATTGTCAGGTAAATTTTCATTTATTTTACTGTAATTCTTAATAATTATGTCATGAGCTTGATTTAATTACCCTATCAAGATCCTTGTATGTTAATTGCTTCCGCATGCAAGATTAATTGATTTTAACATTTGGCGTTAGAGCCAAGTTTGATGGGAATTAAATCACCAATTTTAGTTTCATAAGAAATTTGGGTATTTTTTTATTAAAGGTTTCATAAGAAAATTGAAAGAAAATTGAGTATTTTTCTTATTAAAGGTTTCATAAGAAATCTTAGTATTTTCTTATTAAAGAGTAAATCGACAATTGATTATGATATTGATGTTAAATTGATTGTTAATTGATAAGGAACAATGATATGATCCCAGTTTAATGGTGAATGGCGTTGTCGCGGCAAGTGAAGTTGTCATGGCAAGTGTAGGATTACATCAAATGATTTTGGATATGATTTAAATCTTTAATATTTAGTGAGTGCGTTAGTCACCAAAGTGGCCTACTTGAAATTCATGAAATGATTTATATTATGTTTATAAATGTTTATTTAATGTAGCATCATAAATGACATTTAAGAATAATAAACATTTATAGTTATTAACATGTAGTTATACGATTACCCAAAAGTAGATCTTACTTATGGTTAATAACAATTGAAGTAGGTTATAAACTTTGTTTAATTAATGTATAAGTTACATCCAAAGATGACTTGTATGTTAAAGTAAACTTAATGATTGACCTTATATATGCTATAAGAATTATGCATGTTTGATTATTGTTGGTTGTGTTTAGATCTAACCCAAAGGTGAATTTAAATGCAATATTTTGGTATATGTTATAGTCTGAATTGTGGTTTAAATTCAAAACAATTAATATGTAAGAGGTAAATGTTTGCAGTGGTCTGTACTATGTCAAATATGACTGTCAATTGTATAAAGTTTAATGGGCAGAACTATGATGATTGGATCGAATATGTCAAGCTAAATGCTGGCCTTTTGGGACTCGATTTAGCTCTAGTTATGGATGAATTCACTAAATCGACCGATACTAGTCTGGAGGCAGACAAGAAACTGTAGGAGAACTGAGAAAGATCGAATAGGCTTATGATGAGCTTTCTTAAGTTTAGCATAACGCCCAACATTAAGGCTTCCCAGCCCAAGACAAATAAGCAACACTTCTGTTCTTGAACCAAATTATTGGACAAATAATTACCATAAAAAGACAATTTAGCTCAAGAATTGAAGAAAAATCAGATGGCCCTTCCAACCATCTACTTCTATAATGTTTATTACAGTTGATCAAACCTCATCTTTATTACATAATCTTTAACAGAAAGATTAAAAAATACATGAATTCTCAAAGTTCTAAGAAGGGAAATTTTAACTTTACAGATTTTCTGTACAAATCTTGTATCCCAATCAAATAAAACTAAGAAAAAGCCGGTCTCGATGTTTATAACTCCTTTTACATGCTGTCTATGAACACGGGCAATAGTACTTTGACATTGCGCTTCTTTCCATTCAAAAATCCTTGCACAATCAGTCAACAGGACAACACACTATTAACACTTGATTGATCACTTATCATATTCAAACGAGCTTCCAAGTTCAGAGACACCTTTGGCACCTTTAACCAATTGCCCTGCATCGATGATGCTGTTGGTGTGTCCATCATTCCAGAAACTAAACAACCTTTTGGCTCCATCTTTGATCCAACAAGCAAAGCTTACGCCCAGCTGAATCAAATCACAGGTTTATGTTTTAGAAGTTTCAAGTCCTTTTGAAACTAACTTAGACTTTGCACGGGTGCTATCCTCTTCGGAATCCTCAAGATCACTGAAAGAAATATTTTCCACATCCTCCAGACAAAGTGCAGCCCCATTATGAACACCAAGTTCAGGACCCTCATCTTCTGGCCAATCAATCTCTTCATCATCAAAGTCTGGAATCCATATTTTTGAGGGTGGACCGACCGGAGTACCCTTATCCTCGGCATTAGACACCTGCTTCTCCTCGACAACAGACTTGTCTACAACTGGCATCTCAACACTTTCAACAGGATGCTTATCGGTCTCATAACCTGTTGGGAAGCTAGATGCCTCTTTAGAAGCATAGGTCCGAGGTGATATGGTTTCAAAAGCAAAATAATTGGAGGAAGGAATAATATAATTGCGCACTCTACTATGACAGTCTTCGTGGGAAGTGCTTCCTCCGTACCAATCAGTTTCAGGGATTGTTTGCTTTTGCAGCTCCTTCATCCACAACGATCTAGCTTCCCTTACCTGCCAGCAACAAATTAACCACCAAGAAAATTAATCAACATTCTGCATGTGAGCTTCATAAGTGCTGAATTACTGTACTGATTACTAATACCGTGAACAATAAGTACATAAAGTATATCTCATGAAAAACTACACTTATGGCAAAGAAATCCTAATTGTAATTCTAATAAACCATAAGAACATTCCATGGAACTGTATGAAATGACATGATACTTTACCGGGCATGTAACAAGTTCAACTAAGATTGAGAAGTTATGAAGAATCCTTCACCAGTTTGGAAGACGAATTTGTAAGCACAACCTTTTTGACAAAGTGGAGAGAAATATTTTTTGAAGGGAAAGAATGGAACACTTTTCTGACATCTTTGTACATCAGATATAACCCAGGACCCACGGAAACCAAGCCATAAAAGGGTTGATTAATCTAGACAAAAGCATGCATGGCAGACTTTCCGGGGGCTCGGCAAACTAGCAGACAAGTGACAAACTCTAAATATTACTTATTGCAAGCATTAACGATAATCATTAATCCGTGGAATAAATTAACTAGGTAGTAGGTGCAAGTGTAAAAAGTGGATATCATATTTGAGAGTTGACGCAAGGACTATGTGCAAAATTAATAAACTTCTAGAAAAAGGAATTTCATATCAATTAGCAAACTTTGCAATATCTTCTATTCCCATATTTATTTATCTTCAGATTTAAAAGTTCAAAATCTAAAATTGTAACCTCAACCAAGAAAACAAAATGAGAAAACAGAAACAGATATCAGTTAAACGCTCAAATAGGGCTCAATATTATCAAAGTCCCTTAGATGATACTTTCCTGTCGAAGAAAAATGTAAATAGCTTCACAAAGTAATAAAAGTCTTGGGCCTCTTAAGATATTATGCTTAGGAGAAGTCACTTACCTGAGGTGTAGACAGAACGTCAGCATCAGCCTTGTTAAGTCTTGAATGCAGGAGAACAAAATAAACTTTCCAGAAGTAACCGTCACTCATGTGGCACGGACAAAGTTCAATTCTCAGAGCTGCTAGTCTCGGAGCAAGATATTCAATAGCCATGGCATGGGCTCGTTGGGCAGCCGACATGTCAAAATCTATAACAAGGAAACAAGAAAAGACAAAAGCTCGAACTCTTATCGTCATTTTAGAAACCTAAAAATAATAAATCGTAAAAATAATCAAATGAAACAGCAAAAAATTACAATCAACATAAGCTAGACCAAAAGGCAAAATAATACAGGATAATGTGTTGGATTGAGTAAGGGTAACATAATCAATCTTATGCATCTAAAATTGCAGTACAGATGCCGGATCTTGATCAACTTTGCAAATAGAAATATAGGTTTTCAGCTCAATCACTTGATGACAGAATCACACACTAATGTCAAGGGCAGGAACCACAGACACACACTCAGGACATTAACTAAATTTACTTTTAGTTATAATCAATCATCTCCTTTCTTTTATGATCCGGAATCATTGGCTTATGAAGTCAACTATGAAAATAATGATAGCATCAATTTGGCATTTTTGCATAGAGAGAGTTTAGAATCCAAACTACTCAGTGTTCAATTGAAGTTGAAACAAGTTGAACATTTTGATCAGTTGAGCTGTAAAAACTGATCTGAAAAGCAAGAATTTGGGGGCAGAGCATCTAGATAAACAACCAAATTGTATTACTATACAATGAGATCAAATTTATCTATGACTAACGAAGAAAATTGCCATCCAAGTCTTCATCAGGATCAAGAGAGAAATCCAACCACGTTTCTGGGTGATGAGCGATATTTCTGGCAAACGCCAATACCTCATCTGTGATCCCAAGCACATCGAACTCCTGATCCTCTTCCTCCTCAATTCCATTTTCCATCTCGTACTGTTCCTGGTTTTCCTCCTGTCCAAACGGCAAATAGTCCGATGCCATCTTAGACAACGTTCCCCCGATCTCAGCAAAATCGTCCCCAATCCCCACAATTGCCGCTGAATCAGGTGGATCATCTTCGTCCCGTGAGATAGATCGATCCGACAGATCAGAATGATTCAAATTAGTGGATGATCGATCATTTGATTGGCCATTCAATTGCGTTGACGATGGAGGCGGTGGCGGAGCGAGAAAGGAAGCGACACCGAAGAGTTGTCCCGTTAGGCTATCTTTGAGTTGGGTTAGAGCTTCTTTGATGCCATGAAGTTCGTCCACTTGTTGAGGGGACAGCGATTGTTGTTCCTCCTTCGCCTTGGTTTCCTCGTTTGTAGGTGCCGATGATTGAGACACGCGGATTACGTCGTAGTTTTTCCCAGCCCTTGAAGCAGCCGATTCTTCGTCGTCGTCGTCGAGAGTGAGGGAATTCGCCAATGACCGAGCTAACCATGACATTCTTCCTTATTTTCCTTCTGTATATATATATATATATATATTTTTTTTTTGCCTTTTGGATTTTTAGGGTGGGAGGGTGAGGAAGTGATGGATGGAAACTTGAAAGCTTGGCTTGTTGGTTTAAAAAGGGTAGCCTTACTGTTGTTAAATTACTTAATATAAGAGTAGCGACAATCCTATGGTGATTGGACCACTAAAAGCACAGGTAGGGTCTGGGTTTATCATCCTAATTATTAATGCCGCGTAAACATAAAGAGGTTTGTGTGATCCTGTTCCGTTATGTCTTGAGAGAGGGAATCTTCCTTTTTCCCTTCCCTTCCTTTTTCATTTTCTATCAAAACAATACCTCGACAGTTTGTATTTTACTTACGAAATAGACTGGGCTTTAACCCTACCTCCTCTTTTTGTGGGCTTTTCTCCACTGCCTTACTTATTTTTTCTAATGCTTCATTGGGTCAACAAAAATCAAACCATTTTGATCTTATTTCATCTGAACCCAAAATTCGGCTCACAGTGTAAAACCTAGGGCTGGCTTTGCATCTATAATCACCCATATTTAATAAATTAATGAACGAATTCATTAAATGACTTAATAGTTAAAATAAATATGATTTATTTTAAAAACTTTAAATACGTATAATTATATATATATATATATATTAAAAACTTCAAATTCGAATATTATATTTATTTCTAAGACAACTATATTAAACCAAAATATTAAATTAAATATTAAGTGGAACCTTAGTTATTGTTTTTGTAAATATAATATATTTGTAATCAAAATAAAAATTAGTATCTCAAAAAACCCTATAAATAATGTAAATTTTATGTATTCATACCAACCACGTCTGCATGGTATGTGTTGCTAATTGATTAAGAAAAATGTCTAATAGATACAAGAGTAAAAACCCTATCCATTTTTCTCTCAAAAATATTTAAATCGTTTATCTTTTTTTTCATTTTTGGTTGATAAAAGGTGACATCAGCCTCTGTGCTGATTGTCGATGTCGATATTTCTAGTTTTTCCTTTAATTTCTTGTATCACATATTTATTTTTCCCTTGGCTTTTTAGTTTTCAATAATTATGCATTTATAACACATTTTTTATGTCTTTCAATAACTCTGCCTTTGTGACACGATTTTTTATGTCTTTATGACATGTTTATCTCTGATTTATGGGACATTTTCGCTCATTTGGTTGTTATTTTAGTTTATCTTTTTTCTCATGGTTAAATTTGGCATCGCCATGACTGATCAAGATGACACTTATTTGTTATCATGTTGATATTCCTTTCTTTAGACAATCAAATTGAACTTATTGGTTTTTCACTTCGCTTGATTCTAATTAATAGGTTGTCAGTAGTCTTTTAGTAGTTTTATCTCTTTATGTGGTTTGTTTGCTAATGTGATCAAATATGTTTGTATTTATCTTTTGTCTGAGTTTTTTTTGTTAGGTTTTTAACTTTTTTTTGTCATTGTGTGATCTTAAGTAGTTAGTTTTGATGTTAATGGTTGTAACGCTCCAAATCTCGGGTTAGTAGTTTGGGTTAACCCAAGACCGATAAACTGAGCCCAAAAGACCTATTAGAATAGTTTGGACCTAGTAAGTGGGCTTAAGTTGGGCCCAAGTGTTAAAGACTAGGGATGTTTTATTTTGAGATAAAAAGAGGAGGACTAATAATACAATTATCCCATGGCTCAAAACAAAAGCTAATTTTCTTTTAAAACAAGGTTGATTCACATGTACCCCTTATCTTACTAAACACTCATCATTTTCTTCTTCTTTTATCTCTTCTTATTCTTCTCCAAAGTGAACAAATGTGGAAACTTTAGAAAATTCAAGTTTAGTTTGGTTAAACCATGGTAAGAATATTAATCATCACCCTTCAAGCTTTAATTTAAGCCCCTAATCTTAAGTTTTGGGCATATAAACCAAAAATGGGTTTTAGGGAGGTTTAAGCAAATCAAGTGATTCTGGCCATTTTGGTGGATTCAAGTTATAGAGAGTGTTTTATTTTATATCCAAGTACCTAGTTTAGTTGGTAATTAATTTCTTGCCTTGTTTAGTGAAAGAGGTGGGAGAGAGCACCAAATCTAGGGAAAAGAAAAAGTGAGCCTTGGTTGATTTGGGAGGGATTTAAGTAGCGAAGGAAGCAAGGTAACACATTCACAACTTCATCATACCATTTGTGGGTCACTAGAAATGCATTCTAGCTTAAAATATGAGTTTGAAGTATGTTGAGTATTTTCATGGTAAATTCTATGTTTTATTGTTATAGCATGTTTCAAAACCTTATTTATGACCCCTTATTATCACATAAGACTTAAATAAAGATTGGGGACCTCAAGATAACATTTTGGGTAAATTTGAGTGTCTAATTCGTGCCCAGATAGGACATTTTCGAGGATGAGTATCAGTACTATAAGAACAAGATTGATATTGTTCTTATGAGAGGTAGAAAAATCAAATTGATTTTGAGGAGAGTATCGATACTCATCCTAAGAGTATCGATACTCAGTGTAACATCCTCAATATCGGGTTAGTGATTTAAGTGTAACATTTTTAATTCAATGACCAAACTAAATAAATTGAAAAGTGAAGGAATTAATTGAAAGATGTTGGTGTAGGATTGATTAATAAGTGAAGAAGAAGTAAGAGAGTAAAAGGGTCATTGAGCAAATAAAATACTAAAATAATAAATTGTGGGTATTATAATATCCATGTGAATGAATTGAAGAGATAAGTTCCAGATTACTCATCCCCCTTTTCTCTTCATCTTCTTCCTTTTCAACGTGAAACCCAAGCTCAAGGTAAGAATCCGAACTTTGGTCGTTTCTTTGATTTTTAGCTTGGAAATTGAAGTTTGGATGTTATATAAGCTAAAGGAAAGCTTACATGACATTAAAATAACAAGATAAATGTTTTAGAGATAGATTTGAAAAATGGGTTTTTAGATAAAATTTTGATATGGATGAGTTTTTGAAGTTTGAATAAGTTTTTTGACTTGTCAAGAGGTTAATTAAGGAATATAGAGTGTTAGAATTGATTAATAACATGTTTGGAATTTGGGTATGATTATTGGTTTTAAGAATTTGAATGAAGTATTGGAAATAATAAAGTGTTGAAATGATAGAAGTTAGTTAAAATGGTTGTAGCTAAGTTTGGTAGTATGGGAGAAATTGTTTATGAGAAAATTTAGTAAGAATGGAGGATTTTCGGATTTGAACAGTAAAATTTACAGATTATGCGGAGGGAACCGATACCCCCTGGGGGGGAATCGATTCCCCCTAAAGGAAAAGTTGAGATTTGGTTCATTAAATTTGTTTAAGCTGTTAGAGGTTAATTGCAAGGTTTAGGATTTTGATAATTGTCTCGAAAATTATGTTCATGTAGATATCGAGCCTAAACGAGTTCCGGAACAAGGGACGAGTAAGATCGATCGAGGGAAAGGCAAAGAGATTTAGGTGAGTGCATATGCATATCATGATTATAGAAATACATTCAGGTCTAGACTTGTGATAAGTCTAGATTTTATATCTTGATACATGAATAATAATATGACTTCTAAGTGTACATTACTATGATCATATGTTATGTGTGTTATATGCATTGTTTTACCTGATTTATGTATTACATGAAATGTGAAAACAATTATGCAACATGGAGTTATATGATTACATGAAAAGATGATATGAGCTATGTGATAAAGGTAAGAAGTTACATGTCTACGCGATATAAACTACATGAAATGTAAAAGCCCATGTTATGTAGATGAGAACTATAGGTATAGTTGGCATGCCAAGAGTAGAGGGTCTACGCGGTCTTTCGGGATAAAAATTCTACGTGGTCCTTCGGAACGTATATGTATTCTTTGGAGCATGTATGATGTCTTTTGAGACATGTACTTGATCTTTGGTATATGTATATGATTCTTAAGGAATTTCTATGTGGTTCTTAGGGGCATATTATATGGCACTACGGTGCAATTCTACGTGGCACTTCGGTGCATCTCTACGCGGTCCTTTGGGACAAATTCTACGTGCACTTCGGTGCAAATTTATATGAGCTGTGGTGACAGCATAGTGCACAACCTCACAGTACTCACATACCTCGGGTTCTCAGTATTGTATCATGGGCTATTGAATCTATTGAACTTACGGAATTTATTATATGAATTTATGATGATTAAATTGAGAAGATTATTGATAAGGTACATTGTTATGTAGCTTACATTGATTGCATAGATGTTTTCGTTACGTTTTATTTTATTATAGCATCATTGTTATATTTCATTGTTATTATTATTATGCCTCACTAAGTCTATGACTTAGCGTGTAAGCGATTTACACGTAGGTACGAAGAACCAAGATTAGCATAAATAGAAGTGGCAAAAACAACAACACTGTTAGAAGATCATATCAGAAGTAATTACTAAAGTATGTATTTTGATTGTGTATAATATGTTGGTATGTAAGAAATATAATAAGTTGTTAGTACTAACGCTCTGATCGACTTTTCTAATATTTTGAACATATTTATGTAAATGTAAATGTATAGTAATGAATGGTTAAATTTTTACGAGTTTTATGTACGTTTTACGGAAGTAATGTAGCAGGGGAATCGATTCCCTGTAGCAGGGTACCGATTCCCTATTTGTGTTCTGGAAAATTTGTGTAATCGGTACTGTAGCAGTTACTATTCACGGTACTGTAGCAGATTGTTGTTCATGCGTATTTTAATATATACAAATACGTTTTTGCCTAAAATTTTATAATAAACATAATTCAATAATTTATTATAGTACTTTCTTAAAATAAGTTTAAATGTTTGTTATTTTGTAAGGAAAAATGTTTTAAAAAGGTAATGTGACATCTCAGACTCGTATTCGGATCGGGTACGGGTTGGGGTGTTACACTTTTTGAAACCAGAGAAAAAGGTATCGAGATCGTTTTTCCAGTGTACAAATTTGGTATCGGTATTCAAGGGAGTATCGATACCCAGGGTAGAGTATCGGTACCCCCATAGGAGTATCGATACTACTCATTTTCCTTTAAATAGAAATTAGCTTGATAGTATCGATACTAGAATGAAATGTCGGGCATAATTTTAAGAGATTTTAATAGACAATAAGGTTCCCCAAGAACTCTAAAATTCCTCTCAAATAAGACTACAAGTGAGAACAATAATAATGCTTAAATACATTTAGAAACGAGATCAATTAGTTTGACATAAAACTAGCCTTGATTGATGCTCGAGAAACGATCAAGACACCCGAGTTTCTTTAGTAAAAATATTGCTGTCGAAGTATAGCCTTGTCCGGATATCCTTAGGTAGTGCGCGAGGCACTTTAAACTGACTAACTAGGGCTGAGGCCCGACACTCGCAAGGGGAGGGTTAGTCGAGGGTATTGTGTCCAATTTAGAGATCTTAAGCCTCATCCTCGGCAGACTAAAGGGGTACGCAAGCTCCGAGATACAGAACCCTTAGTCACACCATGATGTTTACCATAGAGTAGAGAGTGAAGTATACAAGTATACTTACTATTGCATTACACTTAATAGTTGAGCATTTAATGAACACTTTTAATGTGGTTTAGTTGTTAGTGTGGCACTAGGCTAGTAAGCTCAGCATTCGAAATTTGTTTCTATGCGCAAGTATCTAGGAGGAGCAGTTGAGGAGCCTTTTGAGTAGCAGTGTTTCCAGATTGAGTGCACCGATAGTACTTCTCGAGTTGTTCTTTACAGGGCATGTATCATTTGTAAACTCTTATGTATTCGAGTCGTAACTTTATTTTGAAACAATGGGTTATATCATTTTGATATACTTATGTTGGGAGCTTCCCAATAGAACTATTTGTATACATGTTTATGGTTGATTATTTTTTTTAAATGGCCTTAAATCATAGTTTTTAAATGAGTATAAAAGGAAAAAATTTGGGTTGGCCACTCCAGTGGTCCCATGTGGCATTCTAATTGGTCTACTGTGTGTCGAATCGATTTAGGGTGTTACAATGGTTATAAAAAAAATACTCTAGTTACTTGTTTAATTTACGTTTATGACTGTAAACATTTATTGTAATTTAGATATTTTATCTTTATAACAAAACTAGCGGCTTTTATAGAAAAAATCTAGTAGATACTACCTTAAACTCAAATTATAAAAAAAATAGTTTGATATTAAACCCTTATTATAATATTGTTCTTTCTATATTTTCTCTCTATATTTTCTGTTTTTAACAAAATAAGAGATATTTCGTATCGACTTGGGTTAGAAATAGATTCTTATCTTAAAACCTGAATTCAATAAAAACAATAATCAAAATGCCGTATCAAATTAAAATAAAAACTTTAAATTATCAAATTAGATAGACCAGATATCAAAATCTACCGGACGCATCCTAATTTTAATAGGGTCCATTCAATTTGACCATATTCCAGTCTAGGTGTGGTTAAGAGAACGGAGATGGGGACAATGGCTGGGCTCCTCGACCAGCTCTACTTTTGAGTAGCCTGTAAATAAATTGATCGTTCAACGAACCGTTGTTGAATTATACGGCGGGAAGTTCGTTTATGTTCGTTTATACGAATATGAATAAGATTTTGCGTTCGTTTAATTAAATGAACGAACACGAACAAATGACTTTTCGTTCATTTACGTTCGTAAACGTTCGATTATATGTTCGTTTATGTTAGTTCATTTATGTTCGTTCATCTGTGTTCGAACAAATGGCAGGTTGAATATGTTACGAAGATTATTGAAGTTGTTTGGATTTCAAGAAGATTGTTTTGTTGGACAAATTAACTTTAAGACTTTATTATGTTCATATAGCTTATTTATGATTTATGTATGTTTTTGTCGTATTCGAACAAATTGACTCTAAAGTTACAGGTTATATTAATGAATTTTAAGTTGTTATTCTTGTTGTTTACTTTTGTTACATTCATTTGTCGTGTTTAAATAAGTTTGTTTTTTGTGTTTGTGTTGTTCGTGTTAGATTTGTCTAGAAATTAAGTTGATAAGTTGGAAATTTCATCTTGGTTGGTGGCCAACTTATTGGAAATTTCATCTTAGTTGGTGGCCAAACTTTGAACATGTGAATTTCATATTTGGTGGCTAACTTGTACATATTGGAAAATTCTTTGGTAGGTAGCCAAACTTTGAACATATTGTTCTTGAAACTCAACTATAAATAGGCCTAAGTATTTCCATTAAAAATCATCCCAAAAAAAAGTTCTCTCTTCCTCTTGTATTCTTCATTCTCCTACTTTGGGAATTCTAAAGAATTTCATTTGTTGTAATATTGGCGATATAGTGAAGTTATCATCCGGTGTGGTGCCCGAGGAGTAGACGATATTCTTGTCGAACCTCGTAAATTTGGTGTGTTCTCACCTTTATTGTTTTTTATTCGGTTCTTTTCCATTGTATTTCAATATTCAATAGTTTGACAGGTTTATCCGTTGTGCAACCTTTGGTGGTTTTAATCTTGACATTTTAGGTCAATTTTTAAACTATGTTCGTGTGGAAAATAACCTGTTTTCACCAACAATTGGTATCAGAGCTTCGGTTGAGGTTATCCTGGTGGTTCCGTTGCTGAAAAGATACCGTTCGTGATATTGAATATTGTTTGTTAGAATTACAATGCCAAAATACGGATCAGTTGAGACATCAAGCTCTTCATCTGAACCGGTGAGGAGGGTGATGTCAAATGCAAATTTCTCGGTGGAGTTGTTCGATGGATCCAGTCATTTTGGCATGTGGCAAGGAAAGGTGTTAGACGCTTTATTCCAACAAGGTCTAGACATCGCCATTGAGGAAGTAAAGCCTGAATATATGGAGGAGAAAGAATGGGGAACAATCAATCATTTGACGTGCAACACGATTCGATCTTGTCTTTCCAGGGAGCAGAAGTATGGCTACAAGAACGAGACTTTTGCAAGTAAGATGTGGAAAGCTTTGGAGGAAAAATTCCTGAAGAAAAGCTCTCAGAATCGTATCCACATGAAGAAAAGATTGTTCAGATTTGATTATCAACCAGGCACCAGTATGAATGAACACATCACTGCGTTCAATGAGGTAGTTGAAGACTTATTGGGCATGGATGAAACCTTTAAAGATGAAGATTTTGCTTTGATGTTGTTGTCATCTCTTCCAGATGAATTTGAGCACCTTGAGACAACGTTACTTCATGGTAAGGATAATGTTACCCTTAAAGATGTAACTGCTGCTTTGTATAGTTATGAACTCATGAAGAAAACCAAAAAGGAGAGCAAGTACGAAGCAGCAGAGGTCATGGTGGCAAGAGGTAGCTCAAAAAGTCAAAAGCCAAAGTGGAGAGGGAGATCAAAGTCGAAGTCCATACTAGGAAAAGATGAATGTGCCTTTTGTCATGAGAAAGGCCATTGGAAGAAAGATTGTCCAAAGCTGAAGAAGAAAGGAAAAGCTGCTCCAGATGCATGTGTTGCAGAGCATGATGCACATGACTCTGACATATCATTGGTTGCTTCATCAACAACATTCCATTCCGATGAGTGGATATTAGATTCGGGTTGCACCTATCATATGTCCCTTAATCGGGAGTGGTTCTCCGATTTAGTGGAACTAAATACAGGAGTTGTTTATATGGGCAATGAAAATGCCTGTAAAACTGTTGGGATAGGTTCAATTCGATTGAAGAATCAAGATGGATCAACCAGAGTTCTGACGGATGTCCGATACGTGCCCAGTTTGAAGAAAAATCTCATCTCGTTGGGAGCCTTAGAATCCAAAGGCTCAGTAGTCACTATGAGATATAGAGTTTTAAAAGTCACATATGGCGCACTTGTGATGATGAAGGGCATCAGGAAAAATAATTTGTATTAATACCAAGGTAGTACAATTATTGGAGCAGTTGCAGTAGCTTCTGGAGGTGATGATTTGGACGTAACCCAGTTGTGGCATATGCGGTTGGGACATGCTGGAGAGAAATCCTTGCAAATTCTGGTAAAGAAAGGATTGTTGAAAGGTGCAAAGGCTTGCAAATTGAACTTTTACGAGCATTGTGTTCTGGGAAAGCAGAAGAAAGTGAAGTTTGGCACCACTATACATAATACAAAAGGTATTGTAGATTATATTCACTCAGATGTATGGGGTTCTTCAAAGACATCGTCTTTGGGAGGAAACCATTATTTTGTAACTTTTGTAGATGACTTTTCCAGAAGAGTTTAGGTGTATCCGATGAAGTCTAAAGATGAAGTGCTTCAAATTTTCCTGAAATGGAAAAATATGATCGAGAACCAGACTGGTGGAAAGATCAAACGTCTTAGGACGTACAATGGAGGGGAATATAAAAGTGACCCATTCTTTGACGTTTGCAATGAGTATGGTATTGTTCGACACTTCACTGTTAGACATACACCACAACAGAATGGGGTGGCAGAGCGTATGAATCGAACACTATTGGAGAAAGTTTGATGTATGTTGTCTAATGCTGGGTTAGGCAAGGTATTTTGGGCTGAGGCTGTGACATATGCTGACCATCTCATTAATCGTCTGCCGTCATCAGCGATAGGAGGAAAAACACCATTGGAGGTATGGTCTGGAAAACCTGCTACTGATTATGATTCCTTACATGTATTTGGATACACTGCTTATTATCATGTGAAGGAATCCAAGCTTGATCCGAGAGCAAAGAAGGCTTTCTTTATGGGAATCACCCATGGAGTGAAGGGATTCCGCCTTTGGTGTTTAGACACCAAGAAGATAATTTGTAGTAGAGATGTTACCTTTGATGAATCTGCCCTAGTAAAGAAGGTAACAAGTGAAGCTGTCCAGACAAGTAGTACTCCGCAGCAGGTGGAACATACTCCAAAACATGTGGAGTTTCAACAGATGATGATCCCAGAAGTTGATGCAACTGATTCTTCAACTCCAATAGAAGAATCAGAAGATGAAGAGGTTCAAACCCAAGAACCATTGGAGACACCAGAAACACTTGCAGTTACAAGGCCAAGGAGAAAAATTCGTAGACCTGCTCGATTTGTTGATATGGTGGCCTATGCTCTTCCAGTTGTTGAGGATGATAACCCTATCACTTACCAAGAAGCAATATAAAGCTTGGAAAAGTGTCATGGATGAAGAAATACAATCTCTCCAAAAGAACGACACTTGGAAACTGGCACAATTACCAAAAGGTAAAAGAGCCATTGGATGCAAGTGGGTATTTGTAAAGAAAGATGGATCTCATAACAAGAAAGATGTTCGCTACAAGGCACGGTTGGTAGCTAAAGGCTACGCTCAAAAGGAGGGAATCGACTACAATGAAGTATTTTCCCCTGTTGTGAAGCATTCCTCCTTTAGAATATTGTTGGCCTTAAAAGCACAGTTGAATTTGGAGCTAGCTCAACTTGATGTAAAGACAGCTTTCTTGCACGGTGATTTAGAAGAGGAGATCTATATGACACAGCCAGAAGGATACAAAGATGGTGGTTGTGAGAAATGGGTTTGTAAGCTGAACAAATCGCTATATGGATTGAAGCAATCTCCGAGGCAGTGGTACAAGCGATTTGATAGCTTTATAAGGAGGCAAAAGTATACTATAAGTGAATATGATCATTGTGTGTATTTTCAAAAGCTCAAAGATGGATCTTTCATTTATCTTCTCTTGTACGTTGACGATATGTTGATCGCTTCGAAGAGTCAAAAGGAGATAAACAAATTAAAGGCTCAGTTGAATCAAGAGTTTGAGATGAAAGATCTAGGTGAGGCCAAGAAGATTCTTGGTATGGAGATAAGCAGAGATAGACAGAGAGGGAAGCTTTGTTTAACACATAAGCAGTATCTGAGAAAGGTATTACAATGTTTTGGCATGAATGAAAATACCAAACATGTAAGTATCCCATTGGCTTCTCATTTGAAACTTAGTTCTCAATTATCTCCTAAAACTAACGAAGAACGAGTGTATATGGCAAAAGTTCCATAGGCTAATGCAGTTGGGAGCTTGATGTATGCAATGGTGTGTACGCGTCCTGACATTTCACAAGCAGTTGGAGTTGTGAGCAGGTACATGCATGATCCTGGAGAAGGACATTGGCAAGCTGTGAAATGGATTCTACGGTATCTCCAACAAACCGTGGATGTTGGTTTAGTTTTTGAACAGGATGAAGCACTTGGTCAGTGTATGGTTGGATATGTTGATTCCGATTATACTGGTGATTTGGATAAGCGTCGATCAACTACTGGGTATTTGTTTACTCTTGCTAAAGCCCCAGTAAGTTGGAAGTCTACATTGTAATCTACGGTGGCCTTGTTTACTACAGAGGCAGAATACATGGCAGTTTCAGAGGCTGTAAAGGAAGCAATTTGGCTTAACGGGTTGATAGAAGACTTGGGAGTTGTTCAAAGTCACATTAGTCTCTATTGTGACAGTCAGAGTGCTATTCACTTAGCGAAAAATCAAGTCTACCATTCAAGGACTAAGCATATCGACGTGAGGTATCACTTTGTGCGGGAGACTTTGAAGAAGGAAAGATTCTTCTTCAGAAAATTGCGACATCAGAAAATCCTGCAGATATGATGACCAAGGTGGTAACAGTAATCAAGTTCAATCATTGTTTGAACTTGATTAACATCCTGAAAATATGAACACCTTTGGGTGTGTGGCGCTTGTGAGCGCAATTAGAGGCACTACAAATTTGGGGAGTTGAAGAAGTTGAGTAGGCTTGGTAATTTCAAGCCAAGGTGAAGATTTGTTAGATTTGTCTAGAAATTAAGTTGACAAGTTTGAAATTTCATCTTGGTTGGTGGCCAACTTATTGGAAATTTCATCTTGGTTGGTGGACAAACTTTGAACATGTGAATTTCATATTTGGTAGCTAACTTGTACACATTGGAAAATTCTTTGGTAGGTGGCCAAACTTTGAACATATTGTTCTTGAAACTCAACTATAAATAGGCCTAAGTATTTCCATTAGAAATCATCCCAAAAACAAGTTCTCTCTTCCTCTTGTATTCTTCATTCTCCCACTTTGGGAATTCTAAAGAATTCTATTTGTTGTAATATTGGCGATATAGTGAAGTTATCATCCGGTGTGGTGCCCGAGGAGTAGACGATATTCTTGTCGAACCTCGTAAATTTGGTGTGCTCTCTCCTTTATTGTTTTTTATTCGGTTCTTTTCCATTATGTTTCAATATTCAATAGTTTAACAGGTTTATCCGCTGTGCAACCTGTCGCAACCGTCTTTCGGTTGGGCCCCGAAATTGGGCTTCGACTTGAAAAATGGATTGGAGTCACCACCGATCATTTTTTTTTAAAATGGGTTGATCGGACACCTCGTTTCTTACCTGATCTGCGTCTTACCAGTGATATGTCGGATTCGGGAGTCGGTTACAGTCAAGGAAGGGTTAGTACCCTTGAACTGCCCTTTCGGTACTATATAATTTTCAGTTGTCTTTAATTAAGAAAATCGTAAGTTTAAATTGAAAGGTAAAATATCGATCCGAATTACTTACCGTAAGTTGATTTGAAAGTTGTACCCTTTAAAAATGTTAGATTTGTAATGTGAAGTCAAATTGGATTAAGATATAAAATGCTAATTCACCAAACCCAAAAATATGAAAATGGTAATAAAATAAATAACATAAGGAAATCAAATAAGATGATAAAGTAAACGTACATAAAATATATAAAAAAAATCAGTAATACATACATGCCTAATAAGTTATCATGGTTAATAAATAAGGAAAAACAACAGTTAAGTAAAATAATAAAAATACTATATAAAAAAAACAAATGAATATATATACATATGTAAATAAACATTAGGAAGACAAAACAATATAAAAAAATAAAAATAAAAATGTATATATATATAAGGAAATAATAATAATATAATAATAGTAAGCAAAAAAATAAAAAATAAAAAAAGGTATATATATATAATAATAAACGTAATATATAAAAAAGGTTAAAATTAATAAACATAAGATTAAAATATGAAGTAAGGGCTAAATTGAAAAGAAAAGAAAATATAATGGTCAATTTAAGAATTAAAACGGATTTTGAATCAAAGAGAGGGGTCAAATTAAAGGTTTTAAAGAATGAAGGACCAAAAAGGGGGTTAACCCCATTTAACTCAAAAACACGCGGGTCACACTCCATGGGTCGGATTGCACGGGTTAGTTCGGGCATTATGGGTTAAGTATTTAAGCCAAATTTTTTTTTTGAGAAATCATTCATTTTTCTCATCTTCTCTCGCCAAACCACCCATCTCTCTCTCATTTCCTCTCACACATTCAATCGTGTTCTTCATTTAAAGAACACGACCACCATGAAATCCAGAAAACGACCGATGGCCACCTTGCGCCGCCTCGCCGCCGCTGTTGAACGGAGACGGCTGCCGTTCATCGGCGGCAAAACTTTTTTTTTTCAAAGCTCTTTTCCTCTGGTTTTCCAAAAATCCAGATAGTTTTTTTAGATCGAGCCTCGGGATTACTAAATCTAACAAGATAGATCTAAAAGAACTTCCCGTTTATCGGCCAAAAATGGTTCTATTTGGTGTCTTTCGGATCAAAACAACGAAATCAAGCAATAAGAACCACATGCAAGCCAAGTACACAACGAATCGAAGGTAAAAGAAAAAAACAAATACCTTTATTTCTTTTGAAATTCGTACAAGAGTGCTTTGAAATAGCTATCTATTTGTTTCGTATTTTTTTTGGTATTTGTGCCTAACCCTTCTGTCCCTCAGTGTGTGATTGTGTTCATCTATTTATAATATAAGGAATACCCTATTTTAGAATTTTAATCCGAGTAAAACTCGGTTTGGTTGTGATTGTTGAAATCCTAAATTAACACGTTGTGTTGCTTCGTGTTTGTTGAGGAAACCGGTGGCGTGGAGCATGAGGAGACCTAGAGCTTCGTATGCGGCGTTGATTTTTGGGGATCGGTCGAACGACGCTGAGGAGGGAAGCTGCTAGGGTTTCTGGAAACCCTAGCTTCAGTTGGGTTGTGTGCATGGGTTTGGGCCATAGCAGACTGCTGGAACATTTGGACCTGTATTGAAATAATAAAATTAATAATATTATACATATAATCATACAATATAATTTGTAAATAATAATAATAATAATAATAATAATAATAATAATATCAGACGAAATTGAGTGTCTTCACAACCTTTGGTGGTTTTAATCTTGACATTTTAGGTCAATTTTAAAACTACGTTCGTGAGGGAAATAACCCGTTTTCACCAACAGTTCGTTTATTGTGTTCGTTTATGTTCATTTATTATGTTCGTTTACATTCGTTCGTTTGTGTTCGTTTACGTTCGTTTATCATTTAAATGAACGAACATGAACAAGCTATATTCCTTAATGAACGAACATGAACAAAAAAAAAATTTGTTCGTTTATGTTCGTGTTCGTTTATTTATTAAATGAACGAACATGAATATATCTCCGTTCGTGTACGTTCGGTTCGTTTACATACCTATTTTGAGGATGCACAAGATTTCCCACCCGCATAAATGTGTGTGCTTGTCAATGGCAAAGGTATGCATGCATTCGTGGCAACAAAAGTGGAATCCAGGGCCCTCCCCTCCTTGGAAACCTGGAACTAATCATTCTACTCTTTATGTAATGCATTATCTCTGATCAAACACATATTTCAAAAGTATCCCCCCCCCCCCCAAGTTGAACATCATTTATTTGAAGAAAATAGGTAAAGTTGTTCTTTACCTTACTCATTCGCCTCCACCCAAGAAGATCCCATCTTCCATTGCTAAAATAGCAAGTCCATGGCAGCATCTACCACTTCTGCTATCTGAACAGAAACTTCTTTTCAGCAAAAGGCTCGCCTTCAAGCTGTTGCTTACAGTTTTGATTTCAATGATGAAATGAGCCCACCAGATTTTCTTTATAAAAAGTAAAATATATGGGGTACCCCTTGACCACCTTTTTTTCCCCTTGATACTTTACACGAGTTCCCTCAAATTTGCTCAACAATCTTTACAGTTCAATTCCATTAGAAGAAAAGCTTTATGTAAAGAGAGCACAGTCCAATTCAGAAATTCAAACTGTTACTTTTGTTAAGTAAACATAGAGGTTGTGCAGAGTTTTATTATTAGATAGCAACCAAAAGGGTTTTACAATCTCTACAAAACAGTTTAAGATTCGAGCCTCAAAAGATAACTCTTTGAACCATGGTATACAGATGTAAATTTTCACATAGACAAAGGAAATATAGGGATCAATCAGTCGGGGCAATATAGAAACCCTAAACACAAAAAAGAATCCCCTTCCTTTTATCATTTCCCTCTGTGTCATCATTTCCCAACCCCACTCGGCTCATTATAAGAGAATGGAATTACATTTCCTCTAGTGGATTGAAACAGCAAAGAACCAATGAGACAACCAGATTGAATTACAGCCTTGCTGGGAATTATTGGGTTGAAACTTGAGCATACAGAAAGTGGATTGACAAAGAAACCGACTTCAATTCTCTATTCCACATTATGCTGGCGATCGATGTGAAACAATAATATGATGGAAATTCTTTAGTGTACAGGTGAGAAAGAGCAAAGGGCACCTTAGAAACCCCTCTCCCTTGGGATCTCTTGGAAACGGGAACCTCGTCAGCCCCATTCCTTGCATGGATACTCGTACTAGAATAACAAACAAGCTGCAATTGTCCTTCATTGAATTGTTCTCGTGAGGTTACACTTGGAAATAAAGATGGTAGCCGTGTAATTTAAGCTACACAATTTCAACAACTCGGCTGACCGTTGCTTCAAAACAGGATTGCAACCACTCTGTATAATTAGAAGTAGCTTGGCAGCAAGGCCTGCATCCAGAGCAAGTGAAGCACATTCCTCGGGAGCAAACTTGCAAATGGCCCACAGTATTGACAATGCAAGCCGCGTACAATTTTCCGAAGCTTTCATCAATAATTTCACCGCATTTGGTATGGTATTTAGGCAATCTTTCAAAGCCAATCTTCCTTGAGGAATGTTCGACAAAAGCTCCAATATATAAAGGACTAATTCCAAACACACATTATTTAAACCAGGCATCAGCTCAACTAATTGAGGAACTGCGCCAACGTTGACAAAAGAGTTCCTAACCGATTCATGAGAACAAATTACTTTGAGAAAACTCAATCCAGCCAATACCCCATTTTGGTGCTTCTTATCTTTCACTAATCTCAGCAACCCAACTAAAAGACTCAAACTTGCAACACTTTCTGATGCAACATCGTTCCCTTCCGTCAACATCCTAATCAACCTCGTGCAGTTGATCTTGGTCTCAATCGACCCTTCATTTAAAATATCCACCATTAAAGACGTTTTAGCAGGCTGCAACAAATCAGACTTGGAATTGGAATCAAGATTCAAGTTCACAATAACTCCAATAACCTCCGACCCAACAACATGAGTTGTAAAAGGACCGAGCAAAGACGAAATCAAACTAACGCCACCATTTTCCACAACAGTCTTCTTAGCGGTCCCATGAACTTGAACCACTTGCCTAAGCTCCTTAAGAGCTCGAACTCTAGCTTGGCCCTTAACTTTCTTCAAATTCTCCAAAATCTCTTTTACCCTTCCTTCCACGTCCTCTGACCTCTTCTTTATCGACAAATACGTCTGAAAAAACCAACTAAAAATTAGCTGCTGAAGCGTCTTGTTTGGAGTCAGGGAATCATCCCAAAGCTCTTGCATCGTGGTGGGACAAGTGTAACGGCCTAAGGAGAACCATTTAAGAATGTTGGATCTCTCATAGGTTTGGCCAGTGCAAAGAGTGACCGGATTTTGCATTGGATCCAAAGAAATTGGACATATGAAAACCGTTGGCACATCTATGGACTCAAGCTCTTCAATCATTATCTCCAGATCCAATTTCTCTGACGCAAAACCGGTGGATATTACCCCACAACCGCCGCCCAAAATGCCATCTTTCATTGTCATTTCTAGATCTAGAACTTGGCTGTCGAACTTTATGTCGGCTTTTCTTCGATTAGATGGTTGATGCATCGGCATTTTTTAATACCCTTTGCTAAATGCTAGACTACAATGGAAAAAACCTTGACAAAATAGTTTTTTTTTCAAAGGAAAAGGAACAGAGCTAATTTACATGAAAACTAGCCTTTAAGAAGACATATCACATCTAGTAAACAAGAAGCGTGCGGGAAAGATTAAAAAAAATGAAAGGAAAGAGAGTAAGACTATCGAGGAAGGAACGAGTTTTGTTTATATCTTACTTCCTTTTTGACAAAACAGACGACACAATACCAATAGGGGACATCTTTTGTGATAATATTATATTAAAAATTTCTATTAATTATTTTTTTAATGTAATCTTTTAATATATTTGTTAGAAAAATATCTCTCAAACTACCTACATAATTATCTCAGGTCTTATTCAGTGCAATAACGTGTCTCGCATTTTATTGGATGTTAGGTACTGTGTACTTTTTCAGATTACTCAATTTAATATGATTATTTAGTATCTCATGTTTATTAGAACGCAAAATCTACGAGATATTGAGATATTATCGTTCGCAGAAGTTTTGAGATTTAAAATTTAAGAAGATTCTCATACCTTACGCTTCGTATAACGCGATGTATTTTTTGCCTCATACTTTGAAGAAGTGTGATGACCACTATAAATAGGCCCCCATCAACCAGAAATCCTCACATCTTCCTTCAAAAAAATAACTCTCTCTTTTATTATTACGGTCGTATTACTGAGGGTTAATCTTCCACAGATATCACTTACTGTCGAGGAAATTCGGCTGTAATTTTTATTTATTTATTTTAATTTTTTTTATTTTTTTATTTCAAATTTATGTATTCATTTATTTCTAATTTATTTGTTTATTTTTTTTATTTATTCCACTCGAATTTATTTATTTCAAATATGTTTAGGTATTTCGAATTTATTTTGTTCGTTTATTTGTTTGTTTTGAAATTATTTATTTATTTGAATGGATATGAACGTTCATTGATGAGTTTTATCAACCGTTTCTCGTCCCCTAATGACGATATTATTCAATACTTGCAAGAAGCCAGTTTTGGTTACATTGGCACCGTAACTGGTGGTACGAAGTTGCATCATCCATTGATAAACGCGTTGATTGAACGATGGACACCGGAAACACACACGTTTCATTTCCTTGTAGGAGACGACTATTACCCTTAAGATGTCGCATATCATCTTGGGATGCCTGTTAATGGAAATCCTATTACTAGTATGGCTCATGGGAAGTGGGGAACCTTGTGTGAGGAACCGGTCGGAGTTACTCTGATGGAGGATGATTTGGATGGAGTGAAGATCTAAATTAAATTTTTGGACGACAATTTTACACAGCTTCCCGCCGATGTTGCTCTAGAAATTAAACATATAATTATTTAAATCTATGTTTATTTATTGTAATTTATTTATTTATAATATTTAAATTTTGTTTTAGTTATTGTATTTTTTAAGATAATTTTTTAATGTATTCACACCATTTTTATTTTACAACAATTTGATTGTGCTTTTATTTTACAAGTTATTGGGGGTCTTGATGTCTGATAAATCACGAAACAAAGTGCATCTGTCGTGGTTGTATCATCTACGCGATTTGCAGGCCTCTAAAAATAAGAGTTGGGATCAACATTATTGGCCTTTTTGTTCTGGAAGCTATGTAAAGGTGTTAATCCGAACAAACAAACACTTAGAGATTGTTTGATGTTGTGACAATCTTAGGCTTGGTTTCAAATGCTCTTTTTAGCACTAATTCATTTACAACTGACCCATTACAATTTCATCTACTTCGGAGGTAATTACAAATAACATACGTTTATATATTTATTACTACATATTTTTTTAGTTTTACAAATAATTATATTTTATTATATGAATGATAGGTGGACCGTCACACTTACTCACACCCACATACAAAAAACTTAACGTGATTTTAGATTGTCGATCGAGAATATAACAGACGAAATAATCAATTTTATAATTTTATTTTGTAATTTAAATATCAATTTTTTATTCAAGTTTTTCTAACATAGTTTAAAAAAATATTTATGTAGTTCGTGTGAACGCCGTACATTGATGATACTATTACAGCGTGTACTTCGGATGAGATATGTCACAGTTCGCATGTTTGGATGTCGGTGGTCCCATTAATAGTGTATGAGATCGTCGAGTGACATCCTACTGGTCGCATATTACGGTAATTTGGTTGTGTCCAAATGAATCCGCCACCACCATGATGGTGGTGGTGGTGGTGGTGATCAGAGTGATGATGATTCCCCAAAATATAGATTGGTTCGTATAAATCATCGTCGGACGTCGGACGTCACAGTGCGATACGGGTGGACATAGGTATTATTAGTTTTTAATAATTATTTTAGTTATTCGAACTATATTTTCTTTTTTGTTAATTAATCAAACTCTGTTTTTTTAAAATAGTATTCAAATATAATGTTCTCATTTTTTAAAATTTGTTTAAATTATTAATTTCTTTAAGTTATCCATGAACAATATGATAATTAGTTGTTCGGTTTGATGCATAAACAACTTGGGAATCATCATTTTCTCGCACAAAATTTATTTTAATACTAATTTTAAAACATAATAAAAAAACAAAATACACGAGTTATTTATCGCTCTCTCTCCCGACGTTCATGGGCAATACGTAGCAGAACTGGCTCTTCGTCCTCATAGCCTTGTGATAATCGAGTAACTCATTCATTGCTTGTTGAATATGATTATTCCTCAAACGTTATAGTTAACTCGATGTTCCTACTGCCAACACGTGTTTAAGCCTTAAACATCTTCCGAAGGGCGCTTGTAATTGATAAGGTCAACATGTAATGTGATTCAGTGCCGGTATTTCCCATGGGAACTTTAGCTTGCAACGAAAGCATCTGTCGTGTTGTAGATTTTTCAGCTCCATTGAAATCAAGTCGTACAACTCATCTTTCTTAATTCTGCCATTGAATGAAGTGTAGAAATAAGTTTTGGAATGGAACACATTTGCATAAAATCTTGTCATTGCTATTTGTTTTATGAATGTATTTCATCCAAAATGGACAACAATCTTGTTTTTATAGACATATTTTCTCGCTCATTTTAATACGAGACTTGCCATATTGAATCAAATATTGATTCCACGTTAGGAATCTTTGCCACGTCAGGAATCCCTCAATAACTCGCATTTTGCAGAGAGCGAGTTTCCTGTCACGTCTGGAATCCCTGCAAAACTAGTCTTTTGCACCGCGCGAGATTACTCCACTATAAATAAGTATCACCCTTCTACTTATATTATAAATTTTAACACAATCTATGCTTATAAGGCATTTCTTCTGGTGACATAACTTGGCACTAAACTTATGTCAATATTGGTGCTATAAGTTATGCCACCCAAAGAGGATGTCTTTTATAAAATATATGACATTCTCGAAAAAATGCTTGTTTCATAAATTCTGTCATTTTCGTCAAACTAACAATGTTTATAAAAGAGATTCTTTTCGGGTGGCCTCCTCTTCAACTTGTCTTTTATACAATATATTTGTAAAATCGATTAAACATGAGTAACCTGACCTTCTTGGGAAACTCAACGAATGCATCCTCTTTTTGTGGCATCCTCTATGACTTTTCTCGCTTGAGACGCTGATATGACCTCCACTCGTCTTCTTAGCTTTTTACCTTGTATTTACTACGGAGGGCTTCTCGGGAAACTTCTTGTTCCATCAAACCCTGAACTTCTTGGGAAACTAATTGTTTCTAAGAAGGCATTCTCTTCAGGTGGCTCCTTCAACTTATCGCTTGTAACGTGAATCTGACAGTGGTGGGCATAGCTTTCGAATACCATTTTTACCCCTGATCCACTCTTTATCAAACTCATAGTGTTTCTAAAAAGACATCCTCTTCCAGTGGCATCCTCTACTTAAGGCATCAAACCCACATATGGCACACCTCCACTTGTTCCCTCAAACTTATTGTGTTTTTTCATTGTACTACTTTTGTTTCGAACAATTTTAAACACGATTATTACACCGCTTAAATGTCTCGTATGTGCTAGCACTAGCCATGTCTATCAAGCCATTTTAGCTTGTTCTGTATGCACAAAACCAAACATTAGATCCATTTTGAACGTGATTTTGTATCTTCTTATTCTTGCACAAAACAAGCTTTGGTACCATTTTCAACGCGATTTTTAACCCGCCTATAATATCTCGTATGTCTTTATATTAGCCTCAACTGAAAGATAAATTCCAATATGCTTAGAATCTTATAAATTACAAAAATTTCGAGATTAAATACTCGAACATGCTTATAAGCACTAGTGAATTGGTGAAAAAAATACCTCATTTTTTGGAAAACGCGAAGTATGTTAAATACTTCTCGCGAAAAATTTCTCGGGACAATTCAATGTCTCGTGGACCTCACGTTCTGAGAAACATAAGGCACTAAATAATCATATTAAATTAGATAATCTGAAAAGTATATAATACCTTGCATCCTATAAAATGCGAGATACATTCTCGCGCTGGATAGGTTACGTGTACCGTTAAGGGTATTTTTCAAACAAATCTACTAAAAAAATTATTGTTTAAAAATGGTTTTTAATATAATATTACATCTTTTCTTCTCTATTCTTTTGCTTTCCAGTGTTGTTTGTTTTATCTGATCTCTTTCTCTCGTCTAAAGGGTAACCCCATTCTCCTCCACCACCAATAATACCATTGTCATCATCAAAGAAATGATGGAAAAAGAAAAAAAATGCAATCTTCTTCACTCCCTAATAATACCAAAGCTATTTACGACCCTTACTCAACTTCCCCCTCAAGATTCCTGAAAGAAAGATACCAGCAAAAACCCAGGACCCAGATCAGCTCAAAAGTGAAAATCGGAAAGCACAATCAAAATTGAAACACAGAGAGTAATAAAGAGAGAAAGAAGAGATTTTGAGCATTAAAGATACGAGAGAAATGGGAGAATTTATACAAAATAAAAGAAAAATAAGATGAGGGTAAAATGGCACAGTCTTCTCCACTGCTATGCTTTTGGGGCAGGGCAGGTGATGAAAAACTCAAAAAGAAAAAAAATAAAATTTTATATATCTTCTACTTTTTGAAGTTTTAAATTTTATAAATAAAATTTAAATGTCCTGGAAAAAGCAAGGTTAACTGTGTGATTGACCGGCGGTTGGCAGTGAGTTTAATCCTTGATGACTGTGCATTCAAAGCTTTATTGACCGCTATATCCTAATTTATGAGCTCAATTTCGATTCTTTCATGCGTGTTTTTTGTTCAAAAAAAGGTTTTTGCTTTTTAAAGGAGTGGGTTTGGAA
This sequence comes from Hibiscus syriacus, assembly GCF_006381635.1. Lineage (NCBI taxonomy): Eukaryota > Viridiplantae > Streptophyta > Magnoliopsida > Malvales > Malvaceae > Hibiscus > Hibiscus syriacus. The sequence continues at coordinate 5,763,985 of NW_024063513.1, forward strand.
TGGTTCACTATTTTCAAAATTAATTACAAAATGATTCATTTCTATTTAATTATGAGAAGTAGATTATTATTTTTAAAATATCTTAAATTATTAATATTTTTATCTCATTATTGGTAGATATAATTATAAATCACTTTAACTCGTTACTACTCATACAATAATTATAACTTCATATAATGCAAGAACTATGTGTTGTAATTTTCTAAAACTATCCTTTAGGTCTAAAAAATGATATTTAGTTGTAATAAAGTCGTATCGTCGACCTAACAATGATAACCATTTAGTGTGTTTCATCCCCGATCAACATTAGACTTGTGGTGGAGTGATTGGGAATAGTAATGGTGACTGGGTTTCTGATTTCTGCAGGAACATTGGTCGGTGTTCAACTACTCAGGCCGAACTTTGGGGAGTTCTCGATGGTCTTGGTCTCTCATAATCACTCAACTTTGCGTGGAGCTGGACAGTAGTGAAGTTGCCAGATGCCTTGCCTCACTTTCAACCCTTCATGAGTCGGCAATCGCTAGGAGAATTAGAGATTATTTGAAACGCCAGTGGATAGTAATTGTTAGCTCCATACCTCGGACAGTGAATTCCGTGGTAGATAGCCTCGCCAAAATCGGTAGAAGACAACAACTGGGACACACTCTGCTCCACCATCCTCCTGCTGAAGCCCATCGTCTTCTTCTCTCAAATGTCACAGAAATAAGAAGATCCATCTGTAACAAAAAAAAAACATTAGACTTTCTTTATTTATCAATGTTATGCAAGTTGTCCACGTCCAAAGTTGTTATAATAATAAACTGTGGGTTGTTTCAACCAGCCAAATTTACACGCTTTGATATTATAATTACATGTTCATGATACGTCAATATTAATTACATGAGATACGTCGATGACATTTATCGGTTTTCATTGATATATGTACATGAGTTTTCTGATTAGAATCGGGAGAAAATTAAATGAGGATGACACCGAACCTACACTGCTACCGAATATTTGATTGCGTATAGATCCATAAGGTCGTCAAACCTCAAGTAGGATTCATCTTGATATGAATACAAAGAGAAAAGTTTTTTATTTTTATAAAAATCCTCTAGTTTTATTAAAAATAAAAAATATTTAGAATTACAATAAAAATTTACAAGCATAATCGTAAACGTAAGCTAAATTATAATTAGGACATTTTTCTATAACCATTGATACAAAAACTAGTCACCTAGATCACACAAATATTATAAAAGGAAAAGGTTAAAAAATCTAATAAATGCTCGAACAAAATAAAGATACGAACATATCTGACTGCATCGGAAAATGAACCACAGAATGGATGAAACTATTGAAAGACCACCGGAAAAACGTAAATTAGAGTCAAACAACATGAGAAAACTATCCACGAGCGCAAAACGCGTATCCAAATCAATCTGATGGTCCAAAGAAGGGAAGATCAACATGATAACAAATAAGCGCCATCTTTATCAGTCGTGGCGATGTCAAATGCAACTCTGAGAAAAAATAAACGAAAACAACGACCAAACAACTGAAAACTACCAAAAGGCAGATAAAAACGTGTTATAAAGACAGAGATAAACATGTCAAAAAGACAAAGTTATTCTTATTAAAAAATAAAGAAAAAAGACAACCGACGGTCGATAACCAATATTAAAACTGATGTCGTCGCCGACTAAACAAAATGAAAGAAAAAAATTGATTTAATCTATAAAAATTAACATAAATTGTAAATGGGAAAAAAAGGAGGGAAAGAGAGAGAAGAATGAGAGAGCGGCTAGAGTTTTTGAATACAAGAGAAAAGTTAGACACCTTAAATGATGTAAATATATATATATGTAAATATATATATATATATATATATATATATATATACAATTGCATTAGCATATTTTATTCTTGTGACATAATATTCGATAAAAAAACATTTTTATTTGAATAATATATTTTTAATACATAATTTGTTGAAATCAAATTGTTATTAACACATCTAATTTTATATACAACGAGTTTAATAATTTTTTTGAACAATGACAATTGAATTTTATTAACAAAAACAATAGAAAAAATACAAATTATAACACACCCAAAAAGATAATTGAGAACATAAGTCACATAAAAAACTCATACATAAAATCAAATATACAAAGAAAAACGAAACATTTCATTAAGAATAACGTCTAATATTAAAAAGAACTCAATAATCATTATAAGACCCATTATTTTTATCGAATGAGAAGTTTTACAAATTGACAAAGGAGTGGTGAGTGAACCAAACCATTTGACAGTCTGTTTCGTTACACAATTCTGATTATGTCGACAAATAACCTTTTACCAAAGAGGGGATCTGACAATACGTGACCACTGACAAACCAATTATAAATTAAATTTCATGATAATCTTTGTCTGAGCACCAACACGACTGCAGAGTTATGCAAAAGATGTACCAAAAGCTATAAAGAACGTGTCACAAGAGCATAAAAAATACCACAAGAATAGAGAAAAAATGTGTCACAAAGATATAATTTCTTATATAAAATTGAAAAAACTCAAAAAAATAAAATAAAGAACATAATATGAAAATGAATAAGAAAAATAATATCACCGACATTCGACAATCAATATTAAGATTAGTGCCGCAATCGATTAAACAAAAAGAAAAAGAAATACGACACAAAAATATTGAAAGAAAACTTAAATTAGATAAAATGAGAAAAATATGTGCGTTTGATATTTTTTAATGACTTGTATTGAATTTCATTCAATTTTTATACGAATGAAATTCAAAATAATTAAACCTTATAATCATAAATTATAAAATTTAAATCTTATATAAAAATCATAAAACACTAAAATCAAACTTAAAATTGTGATTTGTTATTAAATTTTTTTAAAAGAGACATTTTTTCAGTTTTTTTATTTTCGTTTGCCTTCAAAAAATCAACCCGTGACCGTCGGCCGTCTGTCTCCAACCTCTTTCGACCACCACGACCGTCAACCATCGTTAGTTTCCAACCGCCGACGCTTATAAATTCCTCTGCAGGAAAGTCCCAATTTTCTTCTTCCTCTATCCACCACTGTTACAGGTTAGTTTTAGATTTTATTTTCTAATGGTTAAATTACCTTATAACTCCCCTTATTTGTTTGTTATTTCCAAATGCTAAATTGCATAGAAACCCCCATAATTTCTCACATTTAAATTTTGGACAAACACATGTGTTTTAATAGGCATGGCTAAACAACACTACCCACCCGATACTTGTATTTTAATTTAAATGGTCAAATTTCATGAAACCCCCATAGTTTCTCCCGTTTAGATTTTAGACAATAGTATGTTTATGTTTTACAAGACTTCGCTAAATTACACTACCCACCTCCATACTTTTTCTTTAATTAAATAGTCAAATTTCATGAAAACCCCCACACTTTTCCCTATTTAGATTTTAGACTTCTAAGTTTTAAATATTCTATCATTTTTAATTTATTTTTATTTTGATAATTAATTTCAAATTTATTCTTTAATTTTAAATAGTAATAATAATATTTTAATTTATTAATTTATTTTTAACTCGATGCAAATAAAGTTGAATCTTAAAACTTTTGTAATAGTTTGTTTTAATAAATGGCTATCGATTATTATTAAAAAATAATTAATTTTTATTAGTATTAGTTTTAATTTTATTTGGATATTAATTGTGATCATATAATATTCATTTTGATATGTACGTTTGACTTGCTATAAATATTGATCATTCATATCGATTTAATATTAATTTTGTTATTAATCTTAAATTACAATATATTAGCGATTATGAATGATATGGGAAAGATCGAGAACAAGGAGATGGTAAATTGTAATCTCAATGAAGATGACAAAATAGATTATACAAATAATGAAACTTATACTGAAGAATAACAACTTGAATCTAATGTCGATGATAGTTAATATACATCCGATGACAAGACCATTGATTACTTCATTAGTGAGAATATATGGGACAAGACAGGAAAATAACTACAAGATTATGATGAAAATGACATGGACATGCTCAAGTGGAAGTCGTTGGATGATTATGTTCAGTTATACTATACTTATGCAAAAGTTAAAGGTTTTGGAGTTAAGATGGATTCAACATTAAGAAGTTGAAGTGATGGGCACATAATTTCAAAGAAATTGGTATGTCGAAAAGAGAGATTTAGGAAGGAAAAGTGGAACAACTTACCTAATAGAAAACGTGAATCGAAACCAATAAGTAAAGTTGGATGTCAAGCATTTATTAAATTCAGATTTAATGAGCAATATCAATTGTGGAAAGTTGAGAAATTCCACTCATATCACTGTCATGAAATGATAAAGCCAACACAAGTGTCATATATCAGGTAAATAAATGTATAATTATGTTATATTTTTACATTATTTTTTACCATTATTTTTTTAATATTTTTTTATTTGTAATACATATTGATGATTTGGTTGTAGGTCTTTTCGAAAAATTAGTGAGGCAGATAAGATCAATATTAATACCATGCATAACTCAGGAATTGTTCCGAATAAAATGATGCGAGATTTCATGAATGAAGCTAGTTCTCTTGAGAATATTACATTTATACAAAAAGATATGTACAACTACGTACATAGGATCAAATGAGAAGAAGTGGAAGATGGTGACGTTGAAACAATGGTGGTGTATCTTTATGGGAAGCAAGAACTTGATCCATTATTTTTTGTGAGCCATACAAGAGATGAACATGAAAACCTAGAGAAGTTATTCTGGTGTGATGGTATATCACGTATCGATTATACGGAATGTGGAAAAGTACTTGCGTTTGACAAATATTCACCGATGTTATATTTATCCTGCATTAAAAAAATATTTGATAGTTAATATAAAATATTTAACAAATATTTATACATTAATAAGTACAAACAATAACACAATTTAAGTAAATATAATAATTTCATAATGCTACTACGGCAAACTTTCGAGATAATGTTCTGAAAGAAATTAATTCACGAGCTAATGCACTCCCAAGATTAATTGCTCATAGGGTGAAATCCACAGTGTTGGCCGTAGGTCGCCATGCACTCCAGGCGACCTTGTAGGTCGCCATGCACTCCGGGCGACCTACCCTTGCTCAAACAGAGAGAATGAACGTGTTGCATGGCACATGCACGTCCCAACACATAGGTCGCCATGCCCTCCGGGCGACCTTGTAGATCGTCATGCCCTCCAGGCGACCTTGTAGGTCGCCATGCACTCCGGGCAACCTACCCTCGCTCGGCTTCCCTCGGATTCCCTCGCATAGCTCACTCGGTTGCCCTCAGATGCCCTCGCATAGCTCGTTCGGATGGCCTCAGATACCCAACGTGTTGGGACGTGCATGGCACATGCAATCTCTTGTAGCTCGCCGGGAGACATAGCGACCTAGTAGGTCGTCTGAAAGGCATAGGTCGCCATGTCGACCTACGGCCAACACTATGAATTTCACCTTATTTAAGCAATTAATCTTGGGAGTGCTTTATCTCGTGAATTAATTTTTTCCAGAACATTATCTCGAAAGTTTTGCCATGCTACTACATCGTTTTTGTTTATTAGAAAATATTTAACAAATATTTATACATTAATAAGTACAAACTATTACAAAAGTTTTAAGATTCAACTTTATTAGCATCGAGTTAAAAATAAACGAATAAATTCAAATAATAATATTACTATTTAAAATTAAAGATTAAATTTGAAATTAATTATCAAAATAAAAAAAATTTAAAATTATAGAATATTGGCTTAAGGGATATAGTTGCCCCTCTACTATACTAAATTTATCAATTTCGTCCCTATTGTATTTTCGCATCAATTTTACCATCGAACTTGTTTAATTGCATCAATATATACCTTTGACCGTGTTAATTAACAGAACAGTTAGTCTCTGCTGATGTGAACGCCAACTATTTTCACTTCAGATAATTTTATTGATATGTCAACCGAATGACGTGGTAATAACAAAAAAAAAATTAAGCAAACATCTTTATTTTTTTTAATTTGGTCACCTTTCCTAAACCCATAAATCAACAGTTCACCCTTTTAAGAGTTCTCTCAACTCTTTCATGCTCTCCCTCGGCCGAAGCAAACAAAAGGTCACCGGTCGCACCATTACTCCCTCTAACCGTCGCTAAGAACTCCGGAAAAGCCCAAACGTCGACCTAAAATCTTTAGACAACCCATTTATCTTCTTTCTCGTACGTTTCCCTTGAATAAAAATGCCAAAACTAAACTCATTAGACAGGCAACCTTTCTCAGGCATTTTATCAAACAATTTTCGGGCTTCATCCAAGTTGATGAGAGATAACCATTGTTGCTTGCTTCCTTGACCTTTTGAAGTTGGGTTTTTGGAACTTGTTTGATCCATTTTGCTTGAAAAATTTAGGATTTTTTTTTAATGTTTTTGTGGGTTTTTGTAATTTGTGTACTTCATCTTGCTTGAAAAAGTTGAGATTTTTCAAGTTTTGGTGAGTTTCTGAACATTGGGTTGTTCTTCTTTAGATGTGGAATTCAAAACTTAATAGCTTTTTATTGTCGACACTCGACAGAGAAAATGTTTTTTCGTCACTAATACTCTGCTTGGTAGCTAAGAAAACAGAGGAACTGAACTCTCTCTGAGAACTATTTTCGTTTTGTGTATTCGGCTACAAATATAGTTTGTGTTTTCTCGACTTTTTCCTGCAGATTTCTGTAACTATTTCTCTTCATTTTCCCGGAAAATTATCTTTAAATTCCCTACAAAAAAAAGTTTTGCTTCTTAATTAAAGTTTGTTTCCATTCCTGCAACCTTTTCACTTTCGGAAAAAGGAATTTTTAAAATCATTAATTCCCCATTTTTGCGAATAAATCCAAAATTTCGCTAGCAATTTTTAAAAAAACCCAATTTTGAATTTTCTCAAAAGGGTGAATTGTTGATTTGTGGGTTTAAGAAAGGTGATCAAATTAAAAAAATAAAGATGTTTGCTTAAAAAGAAATTTGTTATTGCCACGTCAACAAAATTATTTGAGGTGGAAATAATTAGCGTCTACATCAATAGAAACTAACGGTTCTGTTAGTCAACACAATCAAATGTATACATTGATTTAATTAAACAACTTTGAGGATAAAATTAATGCGAAAATACAATAAGAGTAAAATTGATAACTTTGGTTTAATACAGGGACAATTGTGACCCTTCAGCCTAGAATATTTGAAATTTAGAAATCTAAAATCTAAATAGGGGAAAGTGTGAGGGTTTTCATTAAATTTTACTATTTAATTAAAACAAAAGTATGAGGGTGGGTAGTGTAATTTAGCGATGTATTTTGAAACATAAACATAGATTGTCTAAAATCTAAATAGGAGAAACTATGGGAGATTTCATGAAATTTCATCATTTAAATTAAAATACAAGTATGGGGTGGGTAGTGTAATTTAGCCATGCCTATTATAACACGCACATGCGTTTGTCCAAAATTTAAATGTGAGAAATTATGGGGGTTTCTATGCAATTTAGTCTTTGAAAATAACACACAATTAAGGGGAGTTATAAGGTAGTTTAACCATTCAAAAATAAAATCTAAAACTAACCTGTAACAGTACAAAGAGGAAGAAGACGATCGGGACTTTTCTGCAGAGGAATTTATACGCGCCGGCGGTTGGAAACTAACGATGACTGAAGGTTGTGGTAGCCGCCAGAGGTTGGAGACGGACGGCCGACCGTCACGGGTTGATTTTTTGAAGGTCAACGCAAGTAAAAAAACTGAAAATAGTCACAGGTTGAAGGCTGCTGCTCCTTCGCGATGGAGAACTGGGCGACGGCGATCTAGGTGACGATGAACTGGCTACGGCAACTCTAGATTTATTGTCAACTATTTTCTAGCGAGAATCTAACTCCGGCGGTGATTGTGTTGATGGACACATTCAACCCTTAAATAATTTTAAAAAACTAATTCTAAACAAAATAAAGCAATCAAATTAATTATTATTTTTAATAAAAATATTATTAAATTATAATTCTATTAAAAGTAAAATTAAATTCTAATTAATGGTTAATTTTACTTAAATCCTTATATTTTTTGACATTTATGTAATAAGAATAAATTTGTTTATAATTCGTTTTTGTACATCAATTTAGTGGTATGATGTGGTACACAATATGCGTTGTAGAAGTTTTCATTTAAGGAGTGTTTTTTCAATAAGAAGTAATTATTTTTATAAGGCTTAATTAAAAAATAAGTGACTAAATTATACTTTTTTTCACATGGGTGTTTAAACTTTTACTCGATTTATCAAGGTGTCTAATGTTATAGACATTAATATTTTAGATGCCCGAACCATAATGACCATTACAATTTTTTATTGACACATGTGAGATTCTAGTAATTTTAAAATTTTTATTTAAGATAAAATATTTAAAATTATTATTATTTTACTAAAATTTAGAAAAAAAAACCTCAAATTCTTTAAACATTTAATTATAATCTCTTTACTCCTACCATCGATCATCCCTGGCAACCGATCCACTACCGAACAACTATTCATCTGTCATCACACCACTAACTGACCATAACCATTTTATATAGTTAATTTAAGAATAAATTATTGTTTGTACTTATAGCCCTGTCACTCATCAAATTATAAATATAACTTTAGTAGTATTTACACTTTTATTTTCATGACACTTTTAATACTTTATGACTTTATAACTATCGCAACGGTCCTTCGGGTGGTACGAGGATTACGTTTCGACTTAAATTGATGTGATGAAGTCGTCACCGATCATTTCAAATTAAGTTGATCGGACACCTTAACCTACCGTTTGTCAGATCTAACTTTTACAAAAAAAAAAATAGTCGGATTCAGGAGTCGATTACAGTCAAGGAAGAATTAGCACCATTGTATTGCCCTTTCGGTACCAATTTGATTGCTCCGGTCGTCTTAATTACGAAATCGAAATTGGAATTTAAATGTTCGATCTAAATTACTTACCTTTGATGAATTTTGATGTTTTAAAATTGCCTAAAAATATACAATTAATGTTAAGTATAAAGAAATAAATAATAAAAATACTTCAAAATGAAAAAATGGATTAGGGTACCAAATTATAAAAAAAATATAAAAGTAAGTTAAAAGGACTAAATTGATTTAATTCGAAATTCAAAGGAAAAATTACAATATGTGACCAAAATGAACTACACATCAAAAGTACAAGGATTAAAAAAATAATTTAACTAATTAGTAATTACACAGAGGTCCTCCCTATATATAGCCTTTAAAACTTCAATTTCCTTCATTTTTCACCAATTTCTCAAAAGCTCTCCTCTAACCTCTCTCAAATTCTCTTTAATCTTTCCTCATCGGCCGAAAGCCGACCACCCACTGACAAAGTCCCACTGCCCGGACCACCGCTCCGACCAACACCAATGGTCGACCCCTCGAATACTCCTCTCAATACCTTGATACCGAACCCGAGCCCCAAGTTTCCTAAAACCCCCCAAACATCATAGATCTACATTCAAAGTTTCGACTTTTAACTTTCCCGACGATGGCCTTTCGAATTCCAGTAACAATTCTTCCTCTGAGCCAAAATCGAAGCTACTACTTTTTTTTGTGGTTTTGCGAAATGCTTTGCTCAATTTTTACTGTGTTTCGATGCTTGTTTTCTCTTAGCTTCACTGGAGGCCTTTTTATAGCACTCGAAAAAGGAATGTTTTCCTTGAATCGGGTCATTGTAATCCCAATTTTGTTGGGATTTTATTTGCATGTTTGGATGTGACTGATTTTTCGTCATTTGTTGCTAAAAAAATATGGGAGTTCTCCCTCCGATTTGCTCCTTGGTTTTGCTCCGATTTTTTTATTTTGGGCTTCAGTTTGGTGACCTTGTTGGCGCGTGGCCTCCATGCACCGTTGAATAGTAACCATTGGGTTCATTTGGTGCGTTTTCGGTCGTTGGATCAAAAAGCCAAATCCAACCACCCTGGTTGATGCAAAGCTGATGCTTATATGAGAAAACCTTAATCTGTTGTGTCATGCTATTGGGCTTCCTCTTGCTGGGCTCTCACTGGGTTGGCTTGTTGGGTCATACCTCCTACTCGGCTGAACTTCTTTTTTGGACCAGATTGGACTATGGACTTGGACTCTTTATTGGATCTAAAAATAAAAACATTATTAATAAATAATATAATATAATATAATAACTATAATATATATAATACTAAATAATATACTATAATATAGTAATATAAATACTATAATATATAATATAATACTGTAATATATATACTATAATAATATAATATATATATATATATATATATATACACTATATTGTATACTATATTAATATAATATATACTATAATATAATATATACTATACAATAAAATATACAACATACTATATAACGTAAAAGAGTCTCAGACAAAAATTGATGTTTACAGTTATCCATTTTTACTCATTTATCAAATAATTAAAATAGAATAAAAATAAAAAATGACACAAATTTTTGTTCCGTATATAAATTGCGATGGTCATAGGCAGGAGAAATCAGGACAATGAATCAATGCTGGGTAAAAAAAAGGCCCAATGACGTTCGCCCTTGCTCATCAGAACAATCAATCCTTTCGTTATTTTACCATTTAAAACTAACACCGAAAAAGGGTGCATTTTTGAAGGAAATAAATATCAATTAAAAACAACACAAAGTAAGCCCACGTCTCTTATAAAGGTGATTTTGCCGAAAAATCACCTTAGGGAACTTTAATTCCCTGTCAGACACTGTTCAAATATTATTTTTTGATCTAATATCTTTTTACAGAAAGACGCATTTTACGTTGATCTGGTGTCACGTGGAGTAAAGCGCGCCCCTGAAGCACGCCTTATGCTGAGTTAGATACACGTGGCTAAAGCGTGGCTCTTGGTGCGCGCCTTACGCCACGTAAGGCTATAGCACGGGGCAGGGGCCGCGCCTTGCATAATTTACCCGAACTTTTCGGCTTTTAAGCATCGTCTCTTAGCTATAAATAGCCCCCTCCCCGTGAACTCTCTCACAACTCACTCTCAACCGAGAAATTAATACAATAATCCTTTCAACCAGTAAAAAACACATGTCAATCATCTTATATTTGATTCAGAAGTTCATTCGATCTTTCATTATAAGATAATTTGGTTATAGTTTTTTATAATTATATATTATTATTTGAAAAAATATTATACTAATTGTTTTCGATTAATTTTTGTGTTTGTAAAATTAGAAAGCGGGAGCATACGTCGAAATATTTTTGCGGTACATGTAATAATATTAAATTATATTATTTAAATTATTTACGTTTATGTGTAAAAGTTTTATTGTGTTATATTTTCGTTCATATATTATTTGTTTAATTAGGTTTGTTTCAGTTGTTTTTTTGCAGATATAATATTGTCGCACTTTTAAACTCTAAGAATGGCTCGACTTTCAGCTATTGTTTATTATGATGGAGAAATTCGAGAAGATGAAACCGACGTTGTTTTCGTATCAAATTAGCGTGTGAAAATATCATTCAAGAGAAACATAACTCTTGAGGAGCTGATAACGAAGATTTCGAGGAAGGTTCATGTTGGAAGTAGTAGAAGAATGACGTCGTTGCAGTACAGATTTTCAACGTCATTGTTGTCATTAACTTATACAACGTTCGAATTATCGAACAATGATGATGTTGAAATGATGGTTGATTCTCAAAGTAATTATTCTGACGGCGATATTCAGATGTATGCAAAGTTTGTTCAAGTGCATGCTAGTCGGGGTCAGTCATTAAGCTCCCACTATGGGCTGGCTGAACAAGTTGATCAAGTTGACAGCCCGACTACAGTAATGTATAATGATTTTAATGCTATAATTGGAAATACGCATCATGGTGCCGTCACATCAACTTTAATGGGGAGACATTCATCAGCAACTCCTTACGATATGTACCGAAGTGGGTCCACAAACAATCCATATGGAAACATCGCGTCCAGTTCAAGGGGAAGGCATTCATCTGCAAATTTCTTTGACCTTAATATGGAGATGTCATCGACGCAACAATATGTGCAGTTTCCATTTGACACGATGGCTTCAAGCTCCAGGGGGAAACATTCGACTGCGAGCTTTTTCAATCTCAATGTCGATATGCCTTATAGTTCAAGGGGAAGACGTGCAAGCAGTAGGTTCTTCGACCTAAATGTGGAGAGCATGGAGGAACCATCATCTCCACCAGAAGAACCGCTTCGTGAGCCTGGTGCAGATGGTGCTAAGACTGGACTATTTATTCACCCAGAATCACCGCAATTCAACTCATATGATGATGATGATGTAGATGAAGTTCTCTCAAATGTGGCACAAGCTGACCCTCCAGCACACATATATGAAGCTGATTATGGTGCAATGTATGGGCCAGAATTTGCGGATATGCCTCATCTCGGTGACTATGGATATTACTCATCAATAAATAATGGTGAGTTATTTTTAGGCATGAAGTTTTCAAGCAAAGAAGAAGCGATATTGGCTATAAAAAAATTTAATATCCGTAATTTTTTTCAATCCAGAATCGACCTCTCCACGACAGAAAAAATATGTATGTCACTCTGCCCGATTATGGTGCCTGACGCGTGTTAGAATTAAAGGTAAGGTGCGCCCTTGGGGCCGCGCTTTAGCCACGTGTATCCAACTCAGCATAAGACGCGTTTTAGGGGGGACGCCTTATCCCACGTAGCGCCAAATCAGCATAAAACGCACCGCAGGGGCACACTTTTTTGTAATAGATGTTAGATCAAAAAATAAGGTCTGAACGGTGACTGATAGGAAATTAAAGTTCCCTAGGGAGATTTTTCAAGAAAATAACCTCTTATAAAAGCATCTATGTTCTGTACTAAGTAAAGGTACGGAATATATAAATACAGAAAGTGGAATGGAAAGAGCTCGTGGGGCAGTAGTCCAGTCCAGGGGAGAGAGCGTGCCTTTGTTAAAGTGCCAGCCCGGCTTTTGAGTTTTGACCAGTTGGGTTCGCTCTAAATTTGGGGTCACTTTTATCTTTTATTTTCCTGGGCGGATTCATTGGTTTTCAGCTTTGACCACTTTGATTACCGCTCTTATGCACTTTGCCAATGTTTCCGCTGTTCCTCATTGGTTCAATATAACGTCGACACGTGAGGGAACCCTGCAACTTTTGCTCCACCTCCTCAACTCTAACGCCCTTTGTTTTTTTTTTTTATCAACTTATTCCAGTCCCATCCGAGATTAACTTACTCCCAGCATGTGTTGGTTATATTATATTTGAACGGGGATTTTTTTTCCAAATAATTATGTGTTATTTTCCAACAACCTAGAGAGAAAGTGTTTCTGAATTGGGGATTTGATCTTTGCGAAGCTATTAAATATTATAATCAATCAAACAAAAGCTGTTCTTTTAGTTTCTTCAAATATTCAGTAATATAAAGTCGAATATCAAACTGGTGCAAAGCATGCTGTTCTCGTTTACCAGCTACAATATCGAACTCCAATTAGAGATGCCCAATAGGGTTGTTTAATTAATAATAATCGAAATTAAATTTAATCCATCTTTCAAATATAAAAACTGATCGTCTACTTTAAAAAAACCTGTAATAAGTTCATCGTTAATTGTCTTAATAAATATTAAAGAACATTTACATATTTCATTTTATTGTCGACACACAAATTGATCAATTAGCTTAATTTTAACCGAATTTTACTCGTTTTAACTCGAATCACGCCTTCCCAGATTGAATGAAGTATATTTGCACATCCTAGGCCTGCAATGTTCTAATTAAATCCAAAGTTGGAACCGTTCATGTACAATGGAAGATCTGAAAAGTTGGTGATCGAAGGCTCTACCCAGAAGAGATTTTGACCTGGGCTACATAATTGATTGAAGAAATTTCTGCTATTATTTCTTCAAGTGCTGCCCTATCTTCAAGTATTGAAGTATGAGAAATCCCACTGATTCGGATCACCTTAAGTGGTTGATTTTCGTCAATATTCCAGAGTGACTCGAGTGCCAACAGGCTCACCAAGTTCACCGTCCCATCTCCATCCCCATAAACCACCTCTGGCTGCTCATCGAACCCTGCTTCCCCATAAACCAAAGTCTCTGGAGTCTTCACGCCTGTCCCAAATATACAGGTAATACTAACATTGGGAGCTTGTAATGCCACCGTCAAGGGCAGGATTCGTGATTTATAAGGTATCACCCCTTCCGGAAATCCAATGTCATTCAAAAATTGTGGGATTTCAAGAGCCGAATAAGCCTCGTCCGGAGTGATAACAAGAGCATTTTCAGGACCAAAAAGCTTAGGAGAAGGCAGCAACCATAGATTACTTTCGGAGCTCCTTTGTTCCCCGCTAACCAGCAACGGATCAACCAGAGGCACCCCGAAAGAACTCCCAGAAGCAAAAGTCAGCATTTCTTGAACCGTGCCGCCCCAAGGAGCTGAAAGTGCAACCAAGTGTTTGATGTATCGTTGGCGCCAAGAGGGTGAATTTCGGTTGAGAAGCTGGAGTACGTAAAGCGCTCCCAAGCTATGGGAGAGGAGAATCACTGGCTTTCCTCCATTGGAAGCGCTTGCTTTTTCTATCAGATGTTTTAGGTCTTCCAGGAACTTGGTGCCCACACGGGACGGGTGGCCTTCAGCTGCTAACCCATACCGAAAGTCGTACGGAGCTCCAAACAGGGTTTCACCACTCACATAACCAATCTCCTCCAAGGAATCTACCAAAGGTGCCATGTATGCTGTGAGTTTCCTGCAAAAAGAGCCGAGTATTTACAGTGATTAGATCCAGTCGTGTCATTCAGATACGAAAGCAATTTGGTTCAATAAACTTACTTTAGATTAGGGTTGAGGTAGAGGAGGGAGTCGGTAGAACCAAATGCAGGGACCCTGGATTCAACGCCGGGAGCATTGCGGTAATCATCTAAATCGGGGTCATAATAAAGCATCATACGATGAGCAAAACACTTGGTAAATGGAGCCAGCAGCACACTGGGGTCGAACCACAGTCTGAACCAACCTTCTTTATCCTTGGAAATTGGGTACCAACGGTTACAAAACAGACTCAGGGGCTTGTAACCAGTAGTTAACCGCGCTTCAAGTTGGTTCCCGCCACTCCCTGGAACCAAAATCAGAGGGTGAAGATTGGTGATCGTTGTACATATGCACAACATCGTTGTAAAGACGAGTACAGCTAGCTTGATGCATAGTCCAAGCATTTTTTTTCTTTGCTTCCTTATCTATTTACAACCCTGGCAATGGATCTAGGCAGAGTATGGATGGGATTGTTGTTATATGGGAATGGGATAACATTTATTTCGTGGCCTTTAAACATCCCCACAGGCAATAAGAGGTGGACAATGCCTCCACGTCAATGTTAATGCGAGCACTGTTTGGAACAAAATTGGATCTTGGTAGTAGATAGAAATATAATGAAAAATTCTATGCTTGGTTTTTTAAAATAATAAAAATATTAGTTTTTAAAATTATTAATTAATTTTAAAATTTTAATTAAATAATTATAAAAATAAAAAGTGAATAATAAAAAATATCAAATTTTATTTAAAAATTCAAAACTTTTACAGTAAACACAATTTAACATAAATATAATTTTTTAATAATAAAATAAATATTTAATCTGATTCAATTATTATTTGTTGTACCTATAGGTAGGTCTTAGGTTCAATTTCTCTTAAATTCATTATTATTTTAGAAAATATCTTATATTAACTAGAACTTAGCATATATAAAATATTATCAATTATTAATAAAATGTTAAATTTCCTTTAATGGTTTAGGTTAACCTTTACCTTTTTTGAGATCTCACTTCTATTTTTATATCATTTATTTTCATCGAACACTATATATATATATAATTTAGTTTAATGCTTTAAACATGTCTTTGAATTCCTCGACTTAAATTTTATTCTTCTTTATTTTAGGAAGTGTTTAGTTTACGGAAACGAATATTATTTATCATATACTTATGAATATATTCATGTCTAATTTTTTAAGATATGTTCATGTAAATTTTATTTTTTTATATTAATATTGACGTAGATAATCTTTTTTTTTTTTTGGTTACAAAGGGTTGGGATCACTGTGTTAACAGTGGAGAAGTCTGTTCCTCAAGGTTGCCTTATCCGCCTTGAGAATATGGAGGATCTCGCTGGGCGGGTGGTGAATCGTCGTGCGTCCCAAACATCTATCACGGCCAAGCTTGGCTAAGCTGTCTGCTAGCTTGTTTGCTTCACAAGGAGTATATATGAACATCACCGTCCATTGACGATTGGCCGCATATCGCACACGTCGTATAAGGCCAGGTTCAATCAATCATCGAGGAATTCAGATTCTCTATCACCAGGCTATTATTAGTCTCAACAATCAGCTGCCGAGCTCCATAGTCCCACGCCATCTGCATTCTATCAAGAATCGCCCACACCTCGGTCTCATACACGGAGCAGTAGTCGATGTACCTCGTAAATCCCTGTATCCAGTCTCCGTTCTCCGTTTGAAGGGCTCCCCCACTCGAGGCTGCCAGAGTTGATAGGTTAACGCTTCCATCGGTGTTAAGCTTGACATACCCCAGGGGTGGATGTCTCCATTGCGCTTTGCTTCTACTTCTCACGTTATTGAGCTCTCTGTTCTTGTTCTTCTTGATGATCTCTTCCCAGCTCTTGGCCGATTCAATGATATTTGAAATTGCCCCGATGCGACCATTGAAGACAAAGTCATTTCGAGCTTTCCAAAACTGCCATTTGAGGACGCCAAAAAGATGGTTCCAGTTCCAGTTGTCATTTTTAATACCTGCATTATTAGACAATTAAACTACAACTAATCTGTTAAAGAGAGGAAGGAGAAAAAAACCGAAATAAATCTCGGAGGTATAATTGTCCTCCAAATGGTGTTGGCTAGGTGGCAGTCCCGGAGGATATGCATCACGGTTTCTTCGGCAGTACAGCAAATGGAGCAGCTTTGGTCGTTGGTGATACCCCTTCGAGCTCGTTCAACGATCGTCATTAAACGGTTTCGAATAATCAACCAAATAAATTACTTCACTCGCTAGGGACCATCGAAGTTCCAAGCAAGGTTCCAAACGTTGTTCTTAGGGAACACTGTGCATTAATGATAACAAATTTTATTAAACCTCTAAGTTCGGTATCATCCAATTTAGTGCCATTTGAAATGGATCGAATCTTCAAGATAATAATCATAACTTTAAATTGTTTAATACAATACTGTCAAGAACAACGTGGAGGTAGCAAGGGAAGAGACGGTTGCAAATGGAGAAGCTGACATCAGTGCAGGGATCACCAAGGACAATCAAGAAATCCGTAGGAGTAAGAGAGGGAGAAAGACACCTCGGACCCTAACGGATTTTGTTCGTTTCTGAAGAGTGAAGTTATAAATACTGCTGCTGTAAATGAATAAGTTGTGAAAAAAACCTGAACATTTTCCTTCTCTTAATCTATTCTTTATCTTTTCTTCTCCTACCTTCTGTTTTCTGTGAAAAAAGCCACCGGTCTACGTCCATGCCTGAGGTACTAGCTCTGGCCCAGTTTCATGAGGCTAAAATTAATTATTTGGGTCGTGCCCAAGGCTCGAAACTTCCTCCACTTTTACCTACGCCAAATACCAATTTCATTGGGCCTAAAACCCAACTTGGCTACTCACCACACCTGGAAACTTCCATACTACCATCAAATTCTATTCTGCCACGTAAAATCTCTGTTGCTGAGGCTCAAGTTCGACGCGATCCCGATAAAAAATGCAAGAACCCTTAATTGTTTCTCATGGATGATGAGATCGAGGATAACCACCTCGAATCGCTGTCAGAGGAGGGAATCGAAGCTGACGACTCAGACGAGGTCATCCGCTAACAATCATTGGTTTCATTCAATGCTCTTGCCGGCTGTTTAGTTCCTAATACTCTTCGGGTTACTGGGGAAATTAGAGGCCGACAAGTGCCCATTTTGATAGACGGCGGCAGCACTCACAACTTGGTACAGTCTCGCGTCACGAAACACTTGGGTTTACAAGTAGCGGTAGCGCCGAACTTCAGGGTCCTTGTTGGAAATGGTGAGAAGCTGAAGAATGAAGGTTGTGTTAGGAATCTTAAGTTTTGAGCGCAAGTTACAGAATTGATTACAGATTTTTATGTTCTTCCCTTAGAAGGTGCTGAAATGGTGTTAGGTGTCGCTTGGATGGCCACTCTTGGGCCAGTGACTATGGATTTTTTCAAGCTCCGCTTCCAGTTTCGACAATGAGCGCAGGAACATTGCTGGCAAGGGGAATCGAAGTTAGGTCCCCAACAAATCTAGTTACACTATTTTCGACGGATGACTGATACAAAAGCAATAGCTGCGTGTTATTTATTACAATTGGATGTGGGTATGGTGACCGAGGCTCCAATCGAATAAGAGGAGATGCATACACTCCTAGCTGAATTTGAATCAGTGTTTGCAGCTCTACAGGGATTATCTCCAGTTCGGGAGAATGATCGTTCGATTCACCTGCACTCTCGAAGCTAGCCAATTAATGTTCGACCATATTGATACCCCTATTTTCAGAAAGCAGAGGTGGAATGACAAGTGCAGCAGATGTTGGAGCACCAATTAATTCGTAAGAGTACAAGCCCATTCTCATTTCCGGTCTTGCTGGTAAAAAAAAGGATGGCACTTGGCGGTTTTGTGTTGATTATCGAGCTTTAAACGCTGCCACGATTAAGGATAAATTTCCTATTCCCACTGTCGAGGAGTTGTTTGACGAACTCGGTACTGCTCTATTCCTTTCACGGAAGCTGCTCTCAAACTGGCGTTGGGGGAACCTACTACCCTACCTCCCCTTACCCCATTACATATGATAATAGGGTTTTATTGTTATTTTTGTTGTTGTGGTACTGCTCTATTCCTCTCCAAATTGGATATGCTAGCTGACTACCATCCAATCCGAGTCAAGGATGCAAATGTTCATAAAACAACTTTTCGAACACATGAAGGGCATTACGAATTCCTTGTCATGCCGTTTGGGTTAACCAATTCCCCGTCAACCTTCCAGGATCACTTGCACCATGTACGGCAGCCCAGGTGCTCCTCCAGTTGCGAGATAACAGATTTGTTGCTAAGCGCAGCAAATGTTCATTTGGGCATACCACAATAGAATATTTGGGTCATATTGTATCACAGGTGGGCCTAGCGGTTGACCCGACTAAAGTTGATGCGATTCGATCTTGGCCAACACCCACAACAATCAAGGAAGTCCGGAGTTTCCTAGGCATCGTTGGCTACTATCGCAAGTTTATTAAAGGCTTTGCTACTATTGCAACTCTTATTTCGGATCTGTTACGCAAGAATGAAGCTTTCATGTGGACTCCTGCTGCCCAGGTAGCAATGCAACAGTTGCAATAATGTCTTTTCTCTGCCCCAGTTTTGGGATTGCCAAACTTAGATAAAGAATTTCAGCTTGAAACGGATGCTTATGGAATAGGAATTGGAGCGGTGTTAACCCAGGATGGTAATCCGTTGGCTCACTTCAGCCAGAAACTTAGTTATCGAATGCAAAATGCTTCCACATATGGTCGTGAAATGTTCGTAATTATTAAGGCAGTTGGGAAGTGGCGTTAATATCTTGTGGGGCATTGATTTTCTATCATCATGGATCAGCGATCATTGCGGGAGTTAAACCAGCAAACCATTCAGACACTGGAGCAACAACGATGGTTATCTAAGCTGGTTGGATATGACTTTGAGATCCGTTATTGCCCAGGCAAACTTAACAATATTGCAGATGCCTTATCAAGGGAATTTGAAGCTACTTTCATAGTTCTTTCCCGACCTCTGTATGGAATTATTAGCGATATTCGGACAGCAAGTAAACAATATACAAATATTCAGCGTATTCGTGCTTATCTTCAAGATGGTAAAGGGGAATATCATGGCTATGAAGAACACGATGAACTGGTTTTGGTCCAAGGAAGAATTATGGTCCCTAGGGAAGTCGCGCCCCGTTCATTACTATTATGGGAGTTTCATTGTTCCTTGTTAGGGGGATAAGCGGGTATTACTCGCACATTCCAACGATTAGCTGCAATTTTCTATTGGAAGGGTATGCGCAACAATGTTCGTCAATATGTTACAGAATGTAAGGTCTGTCAAAGATTGAAAAGTACTAGCCTTGCCTCTGCCGGACTTCTTCAATCTCTCCCAATTCCGAATCAAGTCTTTGAAGACATCTCTTTGGACTTTATTGCGGGGTTACCAAAATCTAATGGCAAAGAGACCATTTTAGTTGTGTCGACAGCTTACTAAATATGGCCATTTTTTTGCACTACCAAAACACTTCAACAACAAGTTTGTAGCTAAGATCTTAGTCTAGGGAATTATCAAGCTTCACTGCATTCTGAGGACCATAGTTAGTGATCGCGATCGTATCTTTATCAGTGAACTTGGACAGAATTGGCAAGGTTGCAAGGGACCGAGTTATGTTTAAGCTCGGCCTATCACCCATAGACAGATGGTCAAACCGAAGCACTGAACCCCTGTCTTGAGATGTATCTCCGATGTATGGCTGGTGATGATCCAGGAAAATGGGAACAATACTTAGCTTGGGTTGAATATTGGTACAATACTACACATCAAACTTTGGCTGGCATGACTCCATGTCAAGCCTTATATGGGTGTGAACTTCTTGCCATTCTCAAATACTTGGAGGGCAGTTCTTCTAACACTCAAGTGGACAGTACATTGCAGGATCGTGATGCTTTGCTTCGGGTGTTGAAACACAATTTAGTGCAAGCACAAGCCCACATGAAAGATCAGGCGGATAAACATCGTCGGGAAGTCGAACTGGAAGGAGGTAGTTGGGCGTTTGTGCGTCTACAACCATATCGCCAATTGTCTTTACGACTAAAAAAATGATCAGAAGCTAGGTCCTCGGTTCTTTCCGTATCGCATTATCAAACACATTGGTCTTGTGGCATATAAACTGGAATTACCAGAATCTGCTCGAATTCACTCCATCTTCCATGTGTCCCAACTTAAACCATGTAAAAGCAAACCTCTGCAACAAATCACTCCTCTACCTTTGCTCACAGAAGGTCTCCAGCCTATGCCTATTGAGAACCTTAAGGACAAGGTTCCTTTTCCAAGAGAGGGTAATGTCAAGAACAACGTGGAGGTAGCAACGAGAGAAGCTGACATCAGTGCAGGGATCACCAAGGACAATCAAGAAATTCGCGAGAGTGAGAGAGAGAGAATGACACCTCGGACCCTAACGAATTTTGTTTATTTCTGAAGAATGAAGTTATAAATACTGCTGCTGCAAATGAATAATGTAATGTATGGCTCATAAATATACCAGTAAAGAGGATAAGGTTTTCTATTATAAATAGAGATGTAACCTAAACCTATGAGATATTGAATAAAATTTCTAGCGTCGCCTAGGCACCGAGGACGTAAGCACATTGTCGAACCTCGTTAAAATTCTTGTGTTCATTCGTTTACTTTTCCTGATTCTTCAACAATTGGTATCAGATGTCAGGAGCAAAATTCGAAGTTACGAAATTCGATGGTCAGGGTAACCTCGGATTATGGCAAATGAGGGTGAAAGATCTGTTGGTGCAACAGGGGATCTTGAAGGCTTTGCGACCTACAAGGTCGGCGTCGATGGAGGAGGAAGATTAGGAAGAATTGCAACAGCGAGTGGCAGGAACTATACGATTATGCTTGGCGGACGAGGTCATGTATCACGTCATGCTTCTATCGTCTCCAGACGAAATTTGGAGGAAGTTGGAAAGTCAATTTATGTTAAAATCCTTAACGACAAAACTATATCTAAAGCAACGACTGTATGGGCTAAAGATGCAGGACGATCATGTTTTGGCGCAACACGTGAATTTCTTTAATCAAATCGTTTCTGATTTGGCTCGGCTTAATGTGAAAATTGAGGATGAAGACAGAGCAATGATTCTGTTGTGTTCGTTGCCTCCCTCTTACGAACACATGATGACTACTCTTACATATGGGAAAGAGACTATCAACGTTTAGGAGATTACTGCAGCCTTATTGGCTCACAACCAGCGGAAGCAGAATACGGGGGAAATCTCTCAAGCCGATAACTTATATGTCAAGGGTAATCGAGACCGTGGACGGAAGACAGAGAAGGCAGGGTCTGGCAAGCAGAATTCCAGATCCAAATCTAGGGATACGAAGACAATTCATTGTTACAAGTGCAAGGAGGCGGGACATATGAAGCGAGATTGTCCGAAGTTGAAAAAGAAGACTGATGAGAAGCGTGATGATTCATCCAAGTCTGTGAATGTGGTCGATGATGACAACTCTGATTGCAGTAAGGGTAATATGCTTTCTATTTTAACGACTCAATTGACGGATGTTTGGATTCTTGATTCAGGATGTTCTTATCACATCACGCCAAATAGCGAATGGTTTTCGATATACAGGTCGGTTAATTTTGGTTATGTTTATTTGGGTGATGATCGATGTTGCAATATTGTTGGTATTGGTGAGGTCAGAATTAAGATGTATGACGGCTCTGTTCGGACTTTGAGTGGTGTTCGACATATCCCAGATTTAAAGAAGAATTTGATTTCTTTGAGCACTTTGCACAAGAATGGTTTTATCCCTAAGGCTGATGAGGATAGAGAAACCATTCGGATTGTTAAAGGTGCTTTGACTGTGATGAAAGGCAAGAAGACTGCAGGGAATATTTACAGATTGTTAGGGAGTACCGTTGTAGGTGGAGTTCATTCTGTTGAGTCATGTGATGATACAACCAAACTGTGGTATATGCGTCTTGCTCATCTTAGTGAATGTGGTATGGATGAATTACATAAAAGAAATATGTTGCATGGTGTTAAAAGTTGTAAGCTCGATTTTTGCAAGTATTGTGTTTTTAGTAAACAGACTAAAGTTCGTTTCAAGACTGCGAAGCACACAACTGAAGGGATTCTTGATTATGTGCATTCTAATGTATGGTGGCCTTCCACGACATCGTCTTTGGGTGGATCTAGGTATTATGTTACTTTCATTAACAATTTTTATGGAAAGTTTGGGTGTATTTTTTGAAACATAAGTCCGACATTTTTGAAAAGTTCAAGCTGTAGAAAGCTGAGGTAGAAAACCAAACATGACGAAAAATCAAGTGTTTTCGGTCTGACAATGGTACGGAGTACACATATATACAGTTTCTAAACTTCTGTAAGGAGCACGAGATTAAGAGGCATTTTACAGTGCGTAAGACACCACAACAGAATGGTGTTGCGGAACTGATGAACAGGTCGTTGAATGAAAGAGCCAGATGTTTGCTGTTGAATACGGAGCTTCCCAAACAATTCTGGGATGAGGCTGTTAACATGGCATGTTATCTTATCAATAGATCACCAAGGGCATCATTGGCTGGGAAAGTTGCAGAAGAGGTATGGACTGGTCATGAAGTTAGTTTTGATCACTTACGGATTTTTGGTTGTCCTGATTATGTGCATGTACCTGCTGATGAGAGATCCAAACTTGATGCAAAATCGAATGAGTGTATTTTTCTGGGTTACAAGAAAGGTGTCAAAGGATTCAAGTTCTGGGATCCAGTTGTGAAGAAAATTGTGATCAGTAGAGATGTTGTTTTTGATGAACAGTCCATGTTGCAGCAGAAGACAGGCACAACAGTGGTGGATTTCGAGCAGTTTCCAGTTGAGAAAACAGAAACTTCTCAACCGACTTCTGGTGGTTTCGATACGGATGATTTGCAGGATTATAGTCTCGCCAGAGACAGGGTGAGACGGATGAATATAAAGCCTTCGAACAGATTGGGTTTTGTAGTATTGGTATTTTTTGCACTTACTGTTAGCAGTGATGATCTAGTTACTTTTCATGATGCAGTTACTAGTCAGGAAAATGACAAGTGGATGACTGCCATGGTTGAGGAGATGCAGTCTTTGAATCACAATCGTATATGAGAGTTAGTTCCCCTTCCTGAGGGTAAGAAACCGATTGGTTGCAAATTGGTGTATAAGAAGAAACCAACAGTAACAGAAAAAGAGGAGGAGAAGTTCAAGGCTCGCTTGATAGCAAAGGGTTTTTCACAGCAGAAATGAGTTGATTATGATGAAAGTTTTTCTCCTGTGGTCAGGCATACTTCAATCCGAGCAGTACTTGCATTGGTGGCTAGTTGAGATTTGCATTTAGAGCAGATGGATGTTAAAACTGCTTTTTTGCATGGTGATTTAGAGAAGCAGATCTACATACGGTAGCCTGAAGGTTTCACTCAACCTGGAAACAAGCATTTAGTTTGCAGATTGAAGAAATCTTTGTACAGGTTGAAACAGTCTCTGAGACAGTGGTATAAACGATTTGACTCCTATATGATCACGATTGGCTACAACCGATGTGAGTATGATTGTTGTGTCTATGTTAAGAGCCTTGATGATGGTTCTTTTATTTTTCTGTTACTGTATGTTGATGATATATTGATTGCTGCGAAGAACATGGATGATGTTATCGGTTTGAAAACCTTATTGAGTCAGGAATTTGATATGAAAGATTTAGGTGCTGCAAAGAAAATTCCTGGAATGAAAATTTGCAGGGAAAGAGACTCAAGGAAACTGTGGCTATCTCAATGGGGTTATGTTTAAAAAATGCTAGAAAGGTTTGCGATGAGCAACGCAAAACCAGTTAGCACTCCATTGGCGAATCACTTTAAGCTCTCATCAGAACAGTGCCTGAAGACAGATAGGAAGCTGAAGATATGGAAAAGGTTCTGTATTCTAATGATGTTGGCTGCTTGATGTATGCTATGGTATGTACTCGTCCTGATTTAGCTCATGCTGTTAGTCAAGTTTGTAAGTACATGTCTAAACCTGGTAAGCAACATTGGGAAGCAGAAAAAGTGGATCTTTCGATACTTAAAGGGTACTATGGGAAATGTTATTGTTTTTGGTAGTCAGCGGGATAATCCTTTGGTTGTAGGATATATGGATTCAGACTATACAGATAACTTGAATAATAGAAGATCTACGAAAGGGTATGTTTTTACTCTTGGTGGAGGACCTATTTGTTGGAAGTCTACTGTTCAATCTGTTGTGGCACTATCTACAACTGAAGCTGAATACATGGCAGCGGCTGAAGCTGCAAATGAAGCTTTATGGCTCACTAGTTTAGTGAAGGAGTTGGGTGTTCAGCAAGGTGGAGTTCAGTTGCTTTGCGACAATCAAAGTACTATTCACTTGGCTAAGAATCAGGTATATCGTTCTAGAACTAAGCACATTGATGTACGTTTTCACAAGATCAGAGAGTTGGTTACATCTAGAGAGGTTTTGTTTCAGAAGGTACATACTGATGAGAATGCCGCTGATATGTTCACCAAGCCAGTTACGATAGACAAGTTCAAGCATTGCTTGGACTTGTTAAATGTTTCGAGTTGTTAAAGAAGTAAGGTAACCCAACCCACATTGAATGTTTCCTAAAGGATAGGATATTCGCCAAGGTGGAGATTTGTAAGGTATAGCTCATAAATATACCGGTAAAGAGGACAGGGGATGAAGCGTTACGATGCTTTCAATTTTGACCCGTTTTCTAAATACCGTGGAAGTTGCAGGTTCACGCCTCGTCGGTTCTTCGACTCCCTAGCCATGGCAGACCATGGTTACGTGCTCTCCAAGTATCTCTTCGCAACATCAAACATTAACCTTCCGAATTTCTTTAAGAAATCTTGGTGGCCCAAAGTGTGGAGCGAGACTGCGAATTGGATCGGATACGTCGCCGTTTCCAACGACGAAACATCGAAACGTTTAGGCCGCCGCAACATCGCCATCGCTTGGAGGGGAACCGTGACTCGCCTAGAGTGGATTGTAGATTTAATGGATTTCCTCAAACACATATCTTCAAACAAAATCCCATGCTCGGATTCAATAGTTGTATACACCCGTTTTGTAATTATGTATCAGGGTTTTCTATTATAAATAGAGATGTAACCTAAACCTATAAGATATTGAATAAAATTTCTAGCGCCGCCTAGGCACCGAGGACGTAAACACATTGCCGAACCTCGTTAAAATTATTGTGTTCTTTCGTTTACTTTTCCTAATTCTTCAACAAATAAATTGTGAAAAAACCTGAACATTTTCCTTATCTTAATCTACTGTTTATCTTTTCTTCTCCTACCTTCTGTTTTCTGGACCATTACAAATACATGTACTTCTAAAATATTTAATAAAGTATTTATATTTTGATAAAGTATTTAATATGATATTTGAATTATTGTTTTATATATTATTATATACATTTGATATATAATAATCAATATATAATATACCGATTTATTAATTCAGATAGAAGATTATAAAAATTTATCATGATACTTGAGCTATTGTTTTTTTTCGTATATTATTATTATTATTATGTTATATATGGATTAACATCATCAATAAATGTTCAATTAATCGATTAAAATACAACGCGTGGAAATTCTTTTACTTTTACTTATTGGATGAAAAGCATGTTTGAACTTCCCTATCACTTCACTGTATTCGCAAAGAACAGTACAACTCGCGGGTTGCTGGATTTTTTTTCTCTAGAATTCTTGATGGTCATATTTATCACTACTTTGTCTTTTAGGTTAATCAATTATTCATAGGCTGGCTTTTCGTGGAAAATAATTTTCCAAAAGTTCTTAATCTTCATTTGGTATGAGATAAGACTTGAGGAAACAAGCTTCAACAGAAATGTTCTTAGCACCAAACTAAGTAAATATTGTTTGAGCCACAAAGGGAAACAATAAACGCATGTATGATCTCAAATAAAATATCAACTTAAACAACAAACGCTGTTAGAGATTCTTTTTTTCTTTTGGTTTTCTCCCTATGCCAATACTAGTGTGATCCAAGTGGAATATGAATTAATTTAAAAGGAGGAAAAATCGTAGGAGAACTCTGTGATGGTAGGCCGTGTGGACCTAATTTGATTATTTGGGGAGATTTTGGCAGTCAATCGAAGCATGTTCTTCAATCCACGGCTGCTGGTTTCATAAAGGGTTTGTCCAAAAGGAAATTCCAGATCCAACCTTGATAGCTTCTACTCAACCTCCATATCATTATAAACATTTCCTACTAATTACCCCCAATAAACCCCATCTCTTCAACCTAACTCTTTTTCCTTTCACTAAATTTGCAGAATGAGAAGCAAAGGGCACAGCCATAACAAGTTCATGCGGTTCATCGCAGTCCCATTAAAAGCGTTGGGAAAAGCCAGGGACCTATATGTTAGAAGTTTGACAAGCTGTGCTTCAAGTGTCAGCTATGGACGTGCAGCCGGACAATGCTCAGGGTTGCCGAGGAGCTTTTGTTTAAGCTCGGCAACCTCAAATGACAAGGATGATTTTAGAGAGCTCATTAGAGCTGCATCTGTTAGGAGCTTGGGCCATAGGGATAAACTTGATATGCTTTTTCGACAACAACAACAACCACCGAGGGTGCGGATGGGATCAAAAGGGTTGCCGAAGAGCAGCAGCGTTGCCATGGGAAGAATTGATGAAGAAAACCCTTGTGAATTTGAAGAAAGCGAAGCAGCTGCTGTTGATAAGAAGCGAGATTTGTTGTATCCCAGAAGCAAAAGCTACGCTGTCACGAAAACAAGTCCTTCTTTTGATTCCTATTGACGATTGTGTTAAGAAGTTGCGTTCAAGGAGACGAGAACCTTTCTCTTTGTTTTATTTTGTTGTTGTTCTGTTCTTCTCTTTTTTCTAGAATGAAACACCAGTATAACTTGATCTCATTTGTTGGAACTCTAGAGTGGCAATGATGGCCAAAAAGATAATAAATCAAATGCAGCGAATTGCAGGAAACAATTTTACTGTTCAGTCTCGATGCGGAAACAAATTACCTCCCCGAGTGGAATTCCTTAGCCGTTAGAATGAAACTTCACTTATTTGATGATTGCAATCAGGAGAAGCATAATTTTTTTTTGGATAAGTAAATTATATTCATCGAAAAGAATGCAGCTTAGCTGCTACAAGACAAGGCAAGTTCCAACACTAGGTCTGCCCCCAACTTATGCACAATTGCCTATTAACATCATCAATCCTATGTATGCAATGACTATACAATTTGATTTTCACAGCCTCCTTTATATTATTTACAATAATATCAACTGAACGTGAAGAACTCCTGAAGTTCCTATGATTACGCTCCTCCCAAATGTAATACAAAAAACCAGTCCAAGCAAGCTTGAGAATCCGCACCCGAAGAGATTTGCCCTTCAAGTTCTCAATCAGCCAATTGAGTCGATCATCCCATCTATACGAATCAAATCGAATCCCACAAGAAGCTAGTACAACACCCCATACTTCCTGAGCAAAGGAACAATCTGCAAAGAGATGGTCACGATTCTCCAAACAAGACCCACACACAACACAACCATTATCCATGATCAAACCAAATCAAACCAGCCTATCTTTAGTAGGCAACCTATCAAGGATAGCCATCCAAAAAATTAGGGAGAACTTCGGTATATGAAAAGGAAACCAAATAATCCTGTGCCAGCTTACCTTCTCCCTTTGGACTCTAATGTTATCCCATATCCATTTGCCTTTAATTAGGCTCCAATTAGCACAAGGAAGAAACAGTCTCCTAGCCTCCTCTTGAAATCTCAACAGCTTTTTTAAAATCCAGCTGAAGTGGGCTTTATAATCAACCTCCCAGAAACTCACAGCTTTAAAGCAATATTCATGTACCCAGGCGATCCAGAATGAACCTTCATTTGCCAGGATATTTAGCACAATTTTGTTTTTGGATAAATTGCTAACTTCATTATCCAAGAATTAGCCCAAAACGCTGCTACAAGAAACAATATACAACACCCTTCTAAGGAGACTGAATCCCCCAAACTACACAAAGGCCTTGATTAATAACATCATGCCTAAGAACCTTTTTGTGAATCTTTATCCTAACGATTCCTTTTATCCTATCAACAATATTTTCTACACAACTAGCAACACCACGAAACTGTCTATGATTTCTATTCTCCCATATATAGTATATGTAAGCACACCAATCTATATACAAGGAACGATTTGCCTTTGAGATGAGTAATTGTCCACCTGAGCTCCTCCTCCCAACTCCCCACAACCCTATACACACTACAAAGCCTAAGGATAGCCTCCTACACCTCCCCTGAAAATGAGCACTCAAAGAAGATGTGATCCCGAGAATCCTGACTCCCCTCACCACAATTCTTGCAGCCTCCATCCACAACTATTCCTATTCTACTTAAACGATCAACAATACGAAGTTTATTAATCACTGTCATCCAAGCAATGAGAGAATGCTTAGAAACATTTATAGAAAACAACAAAAGCTTCTGCCATCCAACCTTATCCTTCTTACTGTGAATCTCTCCGCATCCAACGAGTTGAAACCTTTTTCCAATCTACAATATTATCAAACAAAGACTTAACCTCCTCGCGAAGCTTCAATATATATATATGCAACTGTCTGCATCAGAAATTAGAAACAGAACAACTAACCAACTGCAAATGACCTGCATAGCTAAACCACCTAACAATCCACAGCCCAAGCTTACCTTTAATCCTTTTCAGTAAACTAACACGGTCCCCTTTTCAAACAATTTACGAGGAACAAGAGTAACACCTAAATACCTAATATAAAAAATATTATGAATTGCACAAACCAAGCGACTTTAGTGGTAAATAAATTGTTGTTATTCCTTGAGGTCTCGGGTTCGAACACTAAAAATATTAGGATGTGATTGAGAGTTATCATGTCACCATTCGGTTGGAGGACTAACTTTATTTTAATTTATTAAAAATATGACTAAATTGAGACAATATATAAATAACATTGATTAAATGTGTGATTATACCAAAATATTTAACAACAGATAACTCGTGGTGATCACATCTTAATTAAATAAAAATAAAAGCGATCATATATATATATATATTTTGAAATCAGTGAATAAAAGTATATAAAACACAAATAAAAATAATAAATCGTGTAGTTAATCTAGATAGGAAAACAATTGTTTCGCTTCGATTCGGAGGTTCGAGATTTACTTTTTATACTCTGTTGTAGCAGAATAGAAGTAAACCTCAGCTATCGGCTATTTATTAATCTATTAATTGACCGTTGGGATTATTTTCCGATTTCGCTATGTTGGTTTAGATTCGGGACACATATTTGATTTGGGTATTAATCACGTCAAGTTGGGCCTGATTTGAGTATAGAATTTATGGCCTTTACGTTATTTATACCGTTGAATTTTGCTGTTTTGGACTTTCCAAGAGGAATTGGATAAGATTTGCTCCATATTTTTGCATAATCGTTCATGCCTGTTCTTCTTACTCCTAGCTGTCCATATCATTCAAAAGGGATGAACAATCCATTTTTTTCTCTTGAAAGCCAGTTGGAGTTCTCTCTGCCAATTTGCAGAAGATGTTGGCGGCAACTTTGAATGGATTTTCTGAATTTCAACCCAAGTTTTGGAAGAACAGCAAAGCCCTCTCGTCTTAATTTCTGAAATCTACTACCAAGTTATCCTATGCTACTGTTAAATCTTTGAACACAACGAATAAGTTTCTCTAAAAAAATATATTTGGTGTCAAACACTTTATATATCAGAAATGAATGCCAAGTGGGATATCCATATTCAGAACATAGCCTGCCTGTTTGATGAACACAAGACCAGGGTTTTATCCAGTTTTGTTGTTTAACAGTAACAATAAATTGAGAGTGAATATACTAATTAGGATGTGGAAGTGAAAAAAGGACAAAGAGAGAAGGATTGACAAGACAAAGAAGGCAAGTGTTGTCGTTTTCCGAAGATCCAAATTCATCTCCAATATATGGCTACAAATTCTGGGGATGGCCCTGGGAAACACCTTCACTTAAAAGATTTTGGAAGGGGAATCCACCAAACAAACAAAACTCCCATTAAATTTTTCCAACCCCAGTAGTATGTATGGATCACATTCTTGGTTGGTCGTCAGAAATGGAGGTGGCGGGGATGGTGCTTTTGGGACCCCCTTTTTTTTGGTGGAAAATGAAGCTTGTCTTTTTCTTCTTTCCAATCTGAAATAAACTTGCCTGTTTTGAATCAGGAACAAGCATAGCTTACCAAATTTACCTACCCTACCTTTTAAGCTAAGCTGGCAATTACAGAAGTGGGAAACGTTGGGTCATTCTTCTTCTCTTTCGCTTGTGTCAATGTACTATAACTTTAAACCCGTTGATAAGAAATGGCGAAATTCACTTTACAGCTCTATCATATGTAGGTGAATTGGAAGAATTTATCACTTTTTAACCGGTACGAGATAACACTCGATTGATATACTTTTGTAATGGCCTCACTTGATTAATGGGAAGTGCTTTAATGCATATACACCCTGTCCCTCCCTGGACCACTGCCATTTTCGTTTTGCTTCCCTTTTAATATTCTTTTTTGTTAAATATTATTTGTGTATATAAAGCATAAACCTTTATATTATTCAGCCAAAAGAGTTGAAAGAAAAGAGACTAGTGTTTTCTGACAGTATTGAAATTTACACAGTGAACTATCAGCTCAGCATTGAATTTTTTTTCAAGTCTTCCATGGAATCAAGTGGAAGGCAATGTTCGGCAGAATATTCTTTCAGTATATTACTAGTTTTAAATACTAAAATCTACGGTGAATAAACCTCAAGAATTTACATGGTCTTGCATGGTGATGTCAAGGAAAGAATCTGGAGATTAACACTGAAAAATAAAATAAATATAGACACCAATGACTCAGGAATTTAATTTATTTTAATGTTCTCAGGTTGTTTCCCACTGCAATGACAGGAACAAATAAAAAACTAGAATTAAAGGAAGGAACAAGATCCCATTGTGATCCAATGCCTTTATAAATTTTTTTACAAATTCCTCACATTTTTTCTCTCCAGAGCAGCTGCATGCAGTTGTAGAGACAAAGGCTGTGACAGTTTACCCGTTTTGTCATTCCCCAGTTTCCTCACTAGAAACCACCTGTATCCAAGAGATTAATACGGTACAAATTAGGCATAAATAACCATCAGTTTCCATTTTTACTCTACATATTGCACTATATTCTAAATGCCAAAGCTTCACGAGAAAGTGAAATGTAAAAATTCACCTGAATCTTTGGAACCTGTTTTCCCAGATTTCAAGAAACCAATATTTTTGTGGAATGCTGATTTGCCCTGAAAAAAGAAAAGCTCAAAAGTGGCATAACTAAACTTCAATTCAGGAGAATGTATACATAACAATGGAAGGCAAACTGGTTTAATGGATTTAACTAGTACCTTTAATTGTGTACCAGAGAACCCTTGTGAAAAGTCCAACAAATCCATTGAAACTTCTTTCTTGCAGCACTTCTGTTCATAGACACCAAGAACACCCATCATTACTCTATTTTTGTTTTAAAAAATGAACCGATACTGTGATACATATCAACATAGACTATATAGTAAGAACATTATCTTAATTGAAGAAGTGGAACATACCTTGGAAAAGCTTATTACAGGGGAACTGGCAGTGTCATCAAGATAAGAATGCTGTTGATTGCTACCATGATCTTTGATTTTTTGTTTGTTTTTGCTGCTTCTCTTAGCTGGTTCAGGGGTTGCAGGAACAGAACAGAAGCTCCCATTTTCCTTATGGCATTCCTCGTAATCTTGGTAGTAAGGTCTAGGGCCAGAAGATGCATCAGACATCATGGATAAGTCCTCCTCCTCATCGTCAACCACGAAGTTCCCACTAAACTTTTGATACCTTGATTGAGAATAAGAGGATTGATCTAAGTAGTGTGTCCAACCAGATTCACAGCCACTACCACATTTTGAAGCTGATACATTCATTTTTTTTTCACTCTCTTTTCTCTAACCGATCTACAACCCCTCGTATATTAAAAAGAAATGAATTTGCTATTGGAAAAATGAATAAAAAAAAAAGACTCCTCTCTCTTTTCTCTCTTGGATTTTCACATACATGCAAACTCTTGAAGCTGTTGTTTATAAACAGAAAAGGAAAAGAGGGTATAGCTGGATAAGACCAAACGAACCACACTCAAATCCTAGACTACTTTTTGTCCTTTCTTCGATCCTTTCTCCCTCTTGTTTTTTTCCAAGGTAAATCAATCAAATTTGCCAGTTGGCTTAGTGAAAGAGAGAGTGGAAATGAAAGCAATTGGTAACAATGGTGATAAGGGAAGCGGTTAGCAATTCATGCATAAAAGTAGTAAAACAGCAGCCTGTACAACCATGGAGCTGTCCTTTCGATAAGAACCTGTAAGTGGAAATTGGTGGATGTATTTTACTGCTCATTTAATTGACCTATAACACCTATTGCTTTCCTGCATGTCATTGTTGCTTATATGTAGTCTTTGATTAGTTTGGAAGTGATAGAATGGCTTCAAAGAGGGTAATAAAATCACTTCAAACGAATGTATCAAGCTGGACACCTAATTACTCAATAATGGTAACACTTCCCTTTAAAAGAGATTAGTGAATTATTTAAACAAGGCATTGTCATGACAGTACTGTCTCATGTCTTTAATACTCTTTTACTGTCAGGATTCTCTAAATGGGACCCTTTTTTTTCTTTTTGTTAAAAACTGCAAATTGTTCCATCTTCACTTGCTAGAAATCATAAATAAATCATGATTCAGAGTTTCATGATGTGAAGATCCAATTTTATTCTAAACTTAAAAATAATACCCTTCTTTAATTTGTTTAAACCAAGTACACCAAATGTGAAACGGGGAGACATGCATGTCCCTTTGCTGAGTTGTTGCGGACTCATTTTTGGTAGTAATCGAGACACTAATGTAAACCGATTCCTTTTCCCTTTTCTCTCTTATTTTCTCTATTTATTTTACCTGCGCCACAATTGAAATCTAAAGCTAGAAGTTGGAATGCATTAAAATGGTGGGGTATGGAGTGACCCCATGAATGTTAGGTCATTGCAAAGCATCTGGCATCTGAAGAATATGTATTCCGAAAGGTAATTTTCTTTTAGAAGCATATATGCAAATACAGCAAACCTTCCTGTGGTTGGACTGTAGAGACTCTGAGTTATGTTAATGGCTGGCGATGCTTTTTAGCACCATTGCACAGTTACACTCCAAAGATAATTGGGAGATGGAAAGTAAAAGTCTAAGAACTATTGATGCTTTGATATTTGACGAGTGAACTCTACAAATACGACTTTTCCTTGTTCATCCTGTTCTAATTCACATGGGGGAGGGGGGAGAGCTTTAATAACTCATATCTGAAAGTCATTGACTACTTGTACTGAAACTTTGAAAAAAAACACCACTTGCTTGAGGGACTCGGTCTTTAAGATTGAGAAGACTTTGGTCTTCAGCATTTTGGAATTGTGTGATTGATTCTTAAAACATTTTAACGACTCCGATTCGCGTTGAGCACGCAGCCATCACATCAAAAGCTTGTTCTATACTTGCTTAATCATCGGCATGATAAATGAACCGGTTTTGGTAGGACTGGGAGAAATCTACAATGATGTAATATAATCTGACCCGAGCATGTTAAAGATGATGGACTGACATATTATTCAGATGCTGCTTAAGAATAATATCTTTTTTTTCTCTTTCGGTTTTAAGGTAGAAAATCCACCCTAGTACATTCAAAATAGCTGTTCTTGGGCCCTACTAATAATGTTGAATCCTCATGGTGACCACTGATGCAATTGCAAAATCATACACCGATATCACACGGCTAAACCACGTACGACTTCAATTTTAGTTCTTACCCCAGTGTAAAATTTTGTTAGAAACAATAATTTACTGCAGATCTCATTTCATTTCCAAACCAGCCTTGATTTCATATATAAAGTAGACCAAATAGCTAGCCAACTGGATTCACCTTTTTCCAAGGGGGGACTGAAAAATGTTTTAATCTGGGATCCTTAGAATCTAGGATTATAAAAAGAAATGACAGAAACCATTGGCCGTTTAATTAGGCCAAAAGTGGATGCTTGATTTTAAGAAAACAATGATTATATAAGTTGCAATGCAAAAATGAATCATGGAGCCGTTGTAGTATCTTGTTCTGGATCAAAATGGTCCCAGGCATTAAACTCATGTGCACATGGCCTTTGGTAGTTTGTGGCCCTTTGCCAGTCCATGACTCGTAACCTCTATGAGTAAATCAAATCATCAGTTTCGCATTTGGTTGTTGTTATTGCATGCTCTCTCATTCAGTATTTATTTTATATACATAATGTTTCCCATCCTGCTCGATTATCAGATTAGCATACAAATTAATTTGAGGAGCAATACCTAATCAAGTACAAAACTGTAAACACTTTGAATTAGCATCCTTTACCTTGATTGCATTCTGCCTAGAACTAGAATCAGTAAGACTTTGGCCAATTGCTACAATCCGGTTGTTGAAGGGTATAACAGTATGGGTTTGCAGACAGCTTGGAGTTTTCCAACAGGGTCCCTTACAGTGGAAGAGTCAAAGCAAAATTGCCAGTTGCTTCTTAATGATTACAGCAAAATACCACCCTCCCCTCTCTTCTCCATCAAAATTTCCAACCCTTCCCCTAATAATTAAATGTATGGTTTTCTAGCATTAAAAATGGCAACTCATTTGATGAAACGATCTTAAAATATGCTTTAATAGCACTACTAAATAAACCCCAGGTTTTAATGGCTAAAGCAAACAAAGTGGCAGTCCGCATCAAACAAAAGCCAAGTCAAATCTCCCCATCTTCTAAATAGGGTTGTTTATCGAGCGAGTCGATCGAGAGTTAAACAGTGCTCGATTCGTGCTCGTTAAAAAATTTTGTTGCTCGACTCGATTCGTTGCTCGTTAAGTTCGTTAAATTTTTGCTCGACTCCTGCTCGTTAAAAATTTGTTGCTCCACTCGTTGTTCTTTGAGCTCGATGCTCGTTAAGCTCACCAAAATTTTTACCTTATTTTCTTAATTATAGTTAAAATCTACTAATACTATACAAACATAAATTAATAAATTTAACCAAAAATATTATCAAAGGAGTGTATGAAACAATTTCAAAGTTTAAACTCCAAAGTAACAATCCACGAATACATTAAAATAATAAATATGGTTTGATTTTTTAGTGTAGTAAAATACTAATTAATAATTTAGTATTTTTTGTTGTTTATTAAAAAATTAATAATAATTTAGTATTTTTTTATTGTTTATTAGAAAATTAATAGATTAACAATTTATCATATTTTTTATTATCTATTAGTAAATTAGTATTTTTTAATGAAATAATTTTTTAAGATAACTACTAAAAAATTATATAAAAATTAACAAGATGTTCGTGAACTTATCGAGTCGAGTTGGACTTTTTACTCTAATCAACTCGTTAAGGTCTCGAGTCGAGCTCGAGTTCGAGTTAAGTCATCTCAAGTCAATTTTTTATCGAACTTTGACTGAATCGAATTCGAACTGCTCATAAGTTACTGAACTCATTGAAACCACTACTTCCAAAGGAAAAAAAAAAAGGAGCAATAGTTTTTACACATAAAAGCACACGTCTACTTCGTATTTAATTTGGATTGCACGAATGATTGCGAAGTGGAAGAGGCTACGTATTATTTTATTTTGTTTTATAATCTGGAAAACAGTTGCCTTTCTGTGTTAGCAGCAGTGTCATATGTATTTTATATAATATCGTCCAAACTAATTTTTGTACCGACAGATACTATAGAACTTAGATGCATTCTCAAACTGATGACCATCCATTCCCCAAAGACTAGAGAAGCTCAAGCTCCCCATAGCTTAGTCGGTTTCAAACTGACATGATTTATCTTCATGTTGATGTATGATTCTTCCTCCACTTATACCCATATTTTGCCAGAGTTTTTTTCTTAAAGAAATATATATAAAACAGAGTAGAATTATATTAAATGTGATTGCAAGAAGGTGCAAGTTGTGATGAAAATGAAGTGGGGAAGCGGGTACAACTCGCCATGTTTTCGGGATCGAAAATCTTGCTGCTTTCAGTGGATGATGCTATTTCAGGGCTCAAAAACAAGAAACTATATATAGAGCCGGGACGACAAATTGCCTGAATCTCACCATAACCCAATTTCAGCAGAGTACGTTTTGATCCGCTGACGATCCTTGATTGTCCTTATATGCATACCCGAGTTCTGTTTCTTCCTAATTGTCTTGCCTTATTATTCTCTGCCTCCTAGATATCTTCAACTTCAGAATCTGTCTGCTCAAGTCCAGTCCAATTCTTTAGAAAAGGCTTGTTGGTAGTAGATGCTTTTGTGAGCCGGATATAATTAGATCCATTTATTAAAAAAAACTAATATTAAAACTTGGTTATATTAGATGGATTATTATTTGGTACAACATTAATGAAAAATAAAAAGAAATTAGCGTTAGTGACAGTTGGCAACATTTTCTTTAAACGATATCGAATTTTTATTAAAATAAAAGAAGATACAACGTTTACAATGCAAGAGAGAAATTTAGGGACTATGTTCACCAGAAAAATTCAAACAGAGAATAAAAAGATAATCTGAAAGTGCAATATAAGTGGAAACCTTCTTTTGAATCTTACGACCATCATATATATATATATATATATATATAGTAATCCAGTAATCGTCAATAGTACTCCTTTGTCTCTATCTAATTAGACACTTTAAAGATAATGTAGGAGTAACGAGCGGACCAAAGCAAATTTACAGACTCCTTCGTAAAATAAATCTGAATATATCGACAAACAACCACAAAAGAGAATCTAATCATTGAATAACCACCGACAATCACGAAGCATAAACGAGCGACATGAGGATCTCCACAGGATCACATATTTACCATAGAGATAAAAAAACATGTCATAAGGCGGAAGAAACAGGCCACAAGAGCATAGCAATGCGTACCACAAAAGTAGAGTTAAAATATACCAAAATTACATATGAACATATGCAAAATATACTAAAAGTCTAACAAAAGAGATTTTATTAAAAATTAAAAAAAAAAACTGAATAAAATTAACAAGCTAAAATGGGATATGAAAAAAATAATAGAAAAATAAATACCGACGATCAACAACCAATACAAAAACTGGTGTCATCGCCGACAAAATCAAAAGAAAAAAATAGAATAAGTTACGACCGTAGAGAATAAGAGAGAAAAAAGCTGGGGCTTTGTACAGTTGACAACATTTAAACGTTGTTTGCCAAATTAATTTTTATTGATCGTGTATCAAATAATATTAAAAAAAACAAAAGATTTATATATAATAGTTTTTTTTTGAAATTAAATTGTTATTTTAAGAATTAATTAATTATTTTTTTGGTTCCCAGTTTCAAGGCTTAACCTTGACTAATCTGGACAAATCCACCAACTAGACCAACTTGGTTCGCACACTTGGTTTTGGTGGATAAATTTCCTAGCAGAGATTTTTTGCATACACAATGACTCAAACTCGAGACCTTACTTAAACGATATCAAACTGCTTACCATTTCAATCAACCCCTATTTGTAATTAATTAATTACTTTAATAGAATAAAATGATATAAAAACTAAATAAACGCTGTTAAATAAATCAAAAAGAAAATGTTTAACAAATACCATCATTTTGTCTAAAAATTATATATTTAATCTTTATGTGAAAATAATAAATAGGGTGCAGTACCCTTTGTGCTAGGGCTTTCTCTACCTTTTGGTTAGCCGTAATTCTATTATGTGGGTAGCCCTATGAGATTTTCTCAGTTTTCTCTAGTTTTTTTCGCTAGTTTTGCTTTTGATCTATCTGTTGTGTGATCGGGTATGGAGGACATTAAGCGTGAACTGGAAGAATTACAGTTGGAGGATGAGGAGGAACAAAATTTGGTTTTAACGAGTACAGATTCTACAACGCAAATTTCGTTTGAATTTTTTTTTGTTGGGCATTTTCTTAATGCGATCATGGTAAATTTCCAAGCAATGAGGAATACGTTGGCGAATGTGACATCATATTGGGGGAATTTCCATTACTGAATTGAGAGAGGGGCGATATTTGTTTCAATTTTTTTCATATGGTGGATGTGGATAGGGTTGATATGGACGGACCTTGGTACTTTAATTCACATATGCTGCTCTTGTATAACACCTCAACTCGTATCCCATCGGACCCATTCGGATACGAATCCGATGTGTCACGTTGACTTTTCAAATCGTTTACTTTTAAAAGATAGTTGAAAATTTAAACTTTTATTTGTATAATAATGGTGAAACCCTTGATCAGAGTATATAAAGAGAAGAGAAAATAACTTCAGTGACCGAAAATGCCTTATAATATACGATTTTAACCAACTTTTTTTGAATTTGCCAAAATGACCAACAAATTCACAACACGATCTCAAATTTCGCAACCTAGGTTTCAAATTCGCAACGCGAAAGTCAAATTCACAACGTGAAAGTCGAAATTCGCAACGCGATAGTCAAAATTCGCAACGCGATACTCCAAAATCGCAATGCAATTGTTTCTTAAGAATTTTCTCTAAAAAGATAGTATCCGCGCGGACGTGTCGAAGACACGTATTACCACGACCACGACTGGACGAGATAGCGGCGACAGTGCGCGAGAGTCCCCCTTATTCTCTTTCACTCAACAAGGAAGTGGGAAATCCAAGCCTTAAATACCCATTCCCAATACTATGTGGGATTGAGTATTACCAACACTTGTTTACAATGCTAAGTTGAAACATTTAACATTTGGAAGTAGGAACACATTTAACCAAGTGAACATCCTTTCGGTGGCTAAGATAATTAAGTGATATTTGTAATCGAGTTGGGAAAACTTGGTTTGTTTTGCAATATTTAAATGATATTTGTTTTTAACATAAGATCCTATTCCATTATTACGTGCCAGGATGTACACAACACATTGGGGTTAATTCAATGTTTTTTATGTTGGCTACATTGTGTGATGGCGACATCGTCGGGGGAACACGACGAAGTGCTTACTCTTGCTTCACATCATCTCTTTTATCTTCTCTTAACCCAACTTTCGCCAAGTACATTGCCTTCTCAAGCATTGATTAAATGTGTTCCAACTTAATTATCGTGGCCACCGAAAAGATGTTCACTTGGTTAAATGTGTTCCAACTTCCAAATGTTAAATGTTTCAACTTAGCATTGGAAACAAGTGTTGGTAATACTCAATCCCACATAGTATTGGAAACACTATTGAGAATGGGTATTTAAGGCTTGGCCACTTCCTTGTTTAGTGAAAGAGAACAAGGGGGACTCTCGCGCACCGCTGCCGCCGTCTGTCACGTCCCGTCGTGATCGTGGTCGTTGTAATACGTGTTTTCGACACGTCCGCGCGAATACTATCTTTTTAGAGAAAATTCTTAAGAAATAAATGCATTGTGATTTTGGAGTATCGAGTTGCGAATCTTAAATCGCGTTGCGAATTTTGACTGTCGCGTTGCGAATCTTAAAATCGCGTTGCGAAATTTGAGATCGCGTTACGAATTTGTTGGTCATTTTGGCAAATCCAAAAAAAGTTGGTTAAAATCGTATATTATAAGACATTTTCGGTCACTGAGGTTATTTTCTCTAAAGAGAATTCAACTTAATTTGAAAATAAAAACTCAATATATTACATAAATATAATAATGTATGTTACAAAAATGATCAGAGCATACATGATTAAACATTTAATTACATGCCAACCAAATTCAATACAACAAAATACATGTAACACTCCCAACCCGTATCTGACCCGAATCTGAGTTCGAGGTATCACATTGACTTTTCAAAACGTTTTTCTTTACAATTTGGCTAAAATTTAAATTCACAATTCAAGAAAATGAGTATTTTACATTAATTAAAATCAATTGGTTGAACAAAACATATCAGAGCATATTCAACTCGAATCTCTTAATACATGCCAACTATATTTAATATCACGAAATACACATGATTCAAAACACTTTTCTGATCTAAACTTCGTAAAGGAGAGACTGACATGTCTTGCTCCTCTTAGCTTCTCTTCTTGTTCTCTAGAACCTACGTGTGAAACACTCACACGCTAAGTCGATGACTTAGTGAGATATAAATAAACTTAACTATAACATCTCATTACTAATTCCTACTATGCACACTTCATGTAGTCATATTAAACTATAAAACACATTATGCATCAAAACATAAATACATACATATACATTTCATTATCCTTATTATTATTCTTATCATTATTAGCATTATTATTATTCAATCTCTTAGTTATATGCTCTTGTACCTAACATTCTTAACCAAACAATATACACATCATCATATAATTTTTATAACATATTTCATATCACAAAAGCATATACATCACTATATTTTATTTGTTGTTATATTTTTATTAGCCCATGTATACTTCTGAGAACTAAAGATATGTGAGTACATAGAGGTTGTGCACATATGTTGTCACCACAGCTCGTATAAAAATCCACTGAGTGACATGTGAATTTGTCCCGAAAGACCGCGTAGAAATGTCCCGAAGGACCACATAAATGTCCAGAAGGACCGCATATAACACATATGTCCCGAAGGACCACTCCTTAAATATCACATATATATTCCAAAAGACCAAATATATGTTCCGAAAAACCCCATATATGTTCCGAAGAACCCCATATATATTCCAAAGGATTACATATATATCCCGAATGACCACGTAGAACCCTCGACTCTTGGCATACCAACTATACCCCTAGCTCTCATAACACATAACATGAGCATTATCTTTTATGTTTGTCACATATTCACAGAACAAAAAAAATTCTTATAGCTTCACGGGGACAGAAAATGAGGCCTGTTTCAAGTACCCGATACGTTCCGGTACGGGGACGGCTGGGGTACGTATCGGGGAAGTGCCACAGTGGCAGGGTACGGCTGACCGAATTGAGGGACGGTCAAAGCTTATCCGAGGACGTCCCCAGGGGTAATTTTGCTCATCCATCGGTGACCGGCTTGCCTTCACATCAACCGTCACCAGAAGCAACCGATGAACCCAACATCGAGCTTGAACCGAACTCAAACCCCATTTCCCTTTGTCTAAACCATTAAACCTAGAAAACTAAAATAAAAAACCCCTCGACCTTTGGTCTTCTCCGATCTCTGGTGACGTTTCTCAGCTTACGACTATCAGTTCATTTCCACGGTGAGAAACTCGACTTTCCCAACTCCGACGATACCAAACCCTAGGTCTAAGGTAACGAAAACACTCCTCTCCCTTACTTGTTATTTCGAAAATCTCTAAAAAAGAAAACTGAAAAGAATCGAGATATACCATTTTGAAAATCACTATCTCTAAAAAAATGGAATAATCTCATAGATAGTCCTCAAATATTATATGTTTACTGAAATGGTTACATAATTTACAATAATTACAATTTGATCAGAGAAATAATTTAGGGATTTTACTATTCTAAACTTAATATTATGGTTTGAGTCTTGATATTTGATTTTATTTATGATTTTTTATATATATTTATAATTTTAAAATTATTTTATATGTCGTACTCTTGCCGTTCCCGTACCTTGTTATTTTAAAAATTATCGTTTCCCATCCCCGTCCCCGTCTCAGTGCAACATAGGACGGCATTACCAATGACAAACATATTATTTTATACATGTAGCACTAAGTGCAAGTAACAATGCTGCAACCACATGAAAAGTATTAGACAACAGAATTATGATACCAGTCTATCACCATTCAATGTATTCATTAGTCTTCCTTGATAAGGTAAATTCTGAGCATCTACTGTCAATGACTTCCAAATACAAAAACATTGTAAGAAAATAGGTTATTACCATAAGAAAATTATGCAATTAAACCCTACAAATCCCATCAATAGAAACAAGAGAGGCTAAACTTCTGATTTCTATTTAAATCTTGCTAGCATACAGTCATCTACCTTACTAACTATGGTGCCGGTAGGCCTCAGGTCAGTGAAGGAAAGTAAAAGAACATTACGTTAACAAAAAAAAATTTAAAAAAAACTTCAAATTATCATAACTGATAGATAATATAAAATTTGCTCCACAAGACTAAAACATCAGGAAACCCATATCTTTGACAGACACCAATCACGACGGCTAAATTACATAACTGACACCGTTTGCTTTTAATTTTACCTTTCTGACACCGTTTGACCAATATTTCCAAAAGTAGCACCCTTTCTGCTGAGTTGGCAAAGGCGCGTCCCCGGGGACTTGCTTTACCCGTGTTTTCGCTGAGTTGGATGCCACGTGTGAAAGGCGCGTCCCCGGGGACGCGCCTTTGCCATATCAGCAGACACGTGTGGAAAGCGCATCCCCGGGGACGCGCCTTCCATTAAATGTCATAAATGCCCCCATCCGTTTTTCCTAACTACCCCTCCTCCTCCCCTATATAAACCCCCTCAACCCTCCCTCATTCTTCACACCAAAATCATCTTTTCCTCTCTTATATAACTCAAATTCTCCAACTATTTGAGTTTTAAATTTGTTATTAGTGGTAAGAAATTTATTTTTATGTTAGTATTTTTTTAAATAGTTATTATTTTTATATTAATATATTATGTAAATATTATTTTTTTATTAAAATAATATTATATAATTATTATTATTTAGAATTATTAATTTTTTGCTAATTATATTGTTTTGTCTACAGTTATAATGGAAAACGAAATGCTGTTGCGATTGGATATTGATCATATCTCCAGACATTTTAGCGATATGGTAATATTTTTATAATTAATGTTATATTTAAATTTATTTTTATTTTAAAGTTATTATGAATTTATATTAATTTTTATTTTTTATAATATATATTATTTAGGATGCTGATCGTATTTTATAAACTTTTATTAAAAATCCACGTATACCGACACCGGAACGTATTTTGCCATATTTGGCTTCTGCTGGGTTCGGGTATATTGCAACAATTATAGGCGGTTGCAAACTCGAACATGTCCTAATTTCTGCATTGATTGAGAGGTGGAGGCCCGAGACACACACTTTTCACCTT
This sequence comes from Hibiscus syriacus, assembly GCF_006381635.1. Lineage (NCBI taxonomy): Eukaryota > Viridiplantae > Streptophyta > Magnoliopsida > Malvales > Malvaceae > Hibiscus > Hibiscus syriacus. The sequence goes on from NW_024063513.1 coordinate 5,808,066, forward strand.
CCATGTGGAGAGGCAACAATTACATTGGAGGATGTCTCTATGCATCTGGGGCTTCCCGTCGACGGAAATATGATGTGTGGTATGGCGGATGGTGATTGGCAATCAATATGCATTGATTATCTTGGAGCTGCTCCGCCAGAGTTTAATAAAGGTAGAATAGCTTTATCTTGGTTGAAAGCTAATTTTGAGGTTTTAAATGAAAATGCTTCAGAGGATCAAGCAAAGGCATGTGCTCGGGCATATATTCTACGAATAATTGGAGGAATATTGATGCCCGAAAAATCTCGCAACCAGGTGCATTGTATGTGGTTGCGACATCTGATCGATTTTGATGAAGCTGGAAGATATAGTTGGGGTGCTGCAGTTTTGGCATTTCTCTTTAGAGAAATGTGTCGGGCGACGAATTATAAGAAAACTGCTATCGGTGGATGTCTTCTGCTTCTACAATAATGGGCGTGGTTCCGCATGCCTTTCTTATGCCCGATCGTGAATGAACCATATGTATTCCCCTTATTGTTGAGGTAATTTTCGAACTAAATTTTGATTTAAATATTTTCAATTAAATAGGGTGATATTTAGTTTATATTATATTTCATAGGTGGTCGATGAAAAGAAAGGACCATAAAAGTATACCTACTGGGTTAGAGGAAATTCGTTTACTTATTGATACGAAATCTGGGTCTGAGGTATGTTTTTAAATTTGTTTAATTATTAATATTTTAATTTAAAATGTTAGATATAATTAGAATATTTTATTTATTTGAATTGTATATTTATATTTCAGTTTCAGTGGATACCTTATGCGAGCGATGAAGTGAAAGCTTGCATCCCACCCCACCTTAGTGGGTCATTAGAGGTATGGATATCGGTTATACCTCTTATATGTTATGCTATTATTGAGTGGCATCCAGTTGATCGCGTGCTCCGTCAGTATGGTTGTACGCAATATATTCCTGGAGCTCCTAGGAATTTAGACGGCGTGCATAACATAGATAGACGGGGAAAGAAGGATGTTAACTGGGTGGTGAGACACAGAAATTGGATTGCGCTTTGGGAGAACCGATATACACTGTTGGCCCCTCGACAATATTACGCTGAAACTGGTTATATGGTTACGGATAACTATATGGACTGGTTTAATGAAAATGGGAAGTCGTTTCTACTTTCGGCGGAAGCACGAGGGGTTAACATTCCTAGGCGCCGAGAAAGACGTCAACCGTCTCAATATCATCGTCCCCCGACGCGTGGACGGAGAGAAGGCACTATCGGTTCTGCATCAGTCCCACCACAACATCCTTATTCGTCGATGCCGCAAGGGTACATGCCCAGCCCTCCACTTCATATGCCAAGCCCACCAGTTTATATGTCATCTCCGCAGGGTTACATTCCGAGCCCGCAGGGTTACATTCCTAGCCCGCCAGGTTACATGCCTAGCCCGCCAGGTTACATGCCTAGCCCGCAGGGTTTTGTACCATATGGAGGTGCATATACGACTATGTTTAATGATCCAGCATATGGTTCATATGCATCTTATTTGGCTGGTGGTGCTTCTTCGCAGACACCTCAATCTCCATCTGGATCACATACATCGATGCCAATGTTTCCACAGTTTCCACAGTTCCCGGGGAGCGGTGGGATTGTTACTAGCACTCCTCCAGGGTCGTTATTTTATACAGGCCCTTCAGCCCCTTCAGCGTCATCTACACCAAATGAAGAAAATGCTGCTGATGATGATAGTGAAGATAAGGAAACTGAAGAACAAGTTCCACGAAGAAATCCTCCACGAAATAGGCAACCACCGCCATGTGGAACTCATTCGAGAAGACGACATTGGTGATCCAATTATATTTAATGTTATTTAAATAATTATATTTCAGAATTTTATGTAATTTGGTTATGTTATTTAAATGTTTCATGGTTGTTACATACATATTTTTTAATGTTATTTTTTATTCACATTTAACATTAAATGTTTGATAAATGTTTTTAAAATACAAATTATATTATTCGAAATTTAAAATAAAATAAAAATAATATTATTCAAATTTAAATTTAAAATATAAATTATAGTATTCGAAATTTAACATTAAATTTCAACTTAATATTCCAATTGTATTCGAAATTAAAAGTTATATTCCAATTATAGTTCACAATACTTAAATTGAAATTAAATTTATCCATACATATGATTTTATCATTAACATATATATTAAAACGTATACATTAAAATCAACTTATGTTGAGTTCATCGATCGACGGAATCAGCCAAGAGGGGGGTGAATTGGCAATTTATTCAATGTCACATTTCAATGCTCATTCCATACAATTTCAATGTCACAATCAACTTATCACTTCACATTTATTCAATTTATCCATAACATTTTATCTAATTTATTCAAACTTCACATAACGTTTTAATTTAAGTTATTCTTAACTTGTTGAACTTTCAAAAGAAGTTAAATTTTGGTTATAATTTACCTGATTTACTGATATATCTAGTGTCCCCGAGGGACATGAGTGACATAATAGGGCAATGATAACATATTCTCTGATGAAATAATGGAAGGCGCGCCCCCGGGAACGCGCCTTTATGTGAATAGTGAAATAATAGGTACTGATATATCTAGTGTCCCCGAGGGACATGAGTGACATAATAGGGCAATGATAACATATTCTCTGACGAAATAATGAAAGGCGCGCCCCCGGGAACGCACCTTCATGTGAATAGTGAAATAATAGGTACTGATATATCTAGTGTCCCCGAGGGACATGAGTGACATAATAGGGCAATTATAACATATTCTCTGACGAAATAATGGAAGGCGCGCCCCCGGGAACGCGCCTTCATGTGAATAGTGAAATAATAGGTACTGATATATCTAGTGTCCCCGAGGGACATGAGTGACATAATAGGGCAATGATAACATATTCTCTGACGAAATAATGGAAGGCGCGCCCCCGGGAACGCGCCTTCATGTGAATAGTGAAATAATAGGTACTGATATATCTAGTGTCCCCGAGGGACATGAGTGACATAATAGGGCAATGATAACATATTCTCTGACGAAATAATGGAAGGTGCGCCCCCGGGAACGCGCCTTCATGTGAATAGTGAACCGATTATAGACACTATTATATGCAACATATTATAAACTTTCAAAACAAACTTCAGTTCACAATCTTTCAAATTCTCAAATTCCCAAACTCTAAATTCTCAAATTCTCTGAAAATGAGTCGTCTTTCTGCTGTTGTTTTGTATGATTGAGAAATTAAGGAAGCTGAAGAGGGGGTTGTTTTTGAGTCAGATCATTATATCCCCTTAACCTTGAAGAGAAACATCACAATTGAGGAGTTAATCACAAAAATTTCGTTAAAGATTCGTGTAGCAGGCCAGAGAAGACTATCTTCACTTCAGTATAGATTTCCTACTGAACTTTTTCCGCTCACGTATACATCATTTCAGCTTTCAAACGATGATGATGTTTCTATGATGGTTGATGCTCATATGGGGAGTTCACAATCTCTTATTGAAATGTATGCCACTTTTATTGAGGTTCGTGCAACTCGTGATCTCTCATATTTCTCTCACTTTGGCATTGCATATCAAACTGATCAAGTTGATAGCCCGACACAATTGATATGTAATGATTTCACATCATTAATGGCGGATCCAACGCCATATACCATGCCATCAAGTTCAATAGGAAGGCATTCATCTGCAACTGCTTATGATCTCAACCCACGTGGCTTCACCAATAATCCATATGGCAACATCTCTTCTACTTCAAGGGGCAGACATTCATCTGCCAATGTTTTCGACTTACATATGGAAATGCCAACGAGACGACAGTCTATTCACATCCCACATGATACAATGGCCTCAAGTTCAAGGGGAGGACACGCAAGCGGGAACTTATTTGACCTCAACATTGGATTATCGGAGGAACCCTCATCTCCACCAGAAGAACCTCTTCGGGAGCCAGGTGCAGATGGTGCTGAAACGAGATTATTCGTTGAACCTGACTCACCACAGTTTAACGTACATTTTGATGATGACGAGGATGACGTTCCGATAAATACAACACCAGCCGAACTTCCTGCACATATGTATGAGGCTGATTATGATGCAATGTATGAGCCTGAATTTCCAGATCTTCCTGATGTTGGCAACTATGGACTTCAATCATCAGTCAATGACGGTAATTTACATATTGGAATGGAGTTCGCATCGAAGGAGGAAGCAATGATGGCAATAAAGAGTTACAATATTCGTAACTCAGTTCAGTCCCGAGTTGATCGATCTAACACGGAGAAATATGTCTGCTACTGCGTCCAACGTCACAACGGATGTCAATGGATGGTCCGTGTATCAAAGAGGAAGAGGAAGAACAACTTATGGGAACTAACCAGATACAACGGTCCTCATACATGTTGTGGAACAGGTATAAACCAGGATCATCCCAACTTGGACTCCAATATTATTTGTCAAGCAATCATGCCCATTGTGAAGCAAAGCTCTCATATAAAAAAGCGTGGTTGGCAAAACAGAATGCCATTTGCAAACTTCATGGCGAATGGGATTCCTCTTACAACGAGCTGCCCAGTTGGTTTCATGTTGTGCAAAGACTTAATCCCGGGACAATTGTTGAGTTCGAAACTCAACATCATTACGTGAATGATCGAATGGTTCGCGATCGCTGCCAATTTTACCGAGTCTTTTGGACTTACCCTCAGTGTATTAATGCAGTCAAGTACTGTAAACCAATTGTCCAAATTGATGGTACTTTCTTGTATGAGAAATACAAGCAAGTTTTATTATTGGCTGTGGTCCAAGATGGAAACCACAATATTCTTCCTGTTGCGTTTGCCCTCGTTCAAGGAGAAGACACTGAGTCTTGGGCTTTTTTCCTTAAAAATTTACGTTTACATGTTGTCACCAGGGAACAACTATGCATTATTTCAGACCGAGGAGCCGGGATAAAAGCAGCAATGGACTCTTTGGGTACAATGTATAGACCTCCACATGTTCAACATCGTTATTGTGTCCGTCATATTGCTGCAAACTATTACGGAAAATACAAGAAGAACGATGAACGTCAGTTAGTCGTGCGGATGGGTATGTTACTTTTTCTCAATTTTTCTATCAATTTCTTATTACTTATTACTTATTTATACTTCATATTAACTATTACATATTCCTAATGGCTTAGGTTACGAACTCTTACCTTAAAGGTTTGAGTCGATGCTACAAGAGCTGTTTGGCAAAAATAAGAAGGGGTGCGAGTACATTATGGACATCATCAAAGAAATGTGGACAAATGCATATGACGGGGGGTATCGCTATGGTCATATGACAACAAACTTGGCTGAAGCAATAAATTCAACCTTAAAGGGGGCGCGTCATTTACCAATCACGGCGTTGGTTAAAACGACTTATTTTCGTTTGGGTCAACTCTTTGCAAAGCTCGGTGGACAAGCTCTTACTTGGATGCAAAACGGACATATTTACCACCCAAGACTAGTAGTTGATTTACAGAAAAAAGTGGCTGCATCAAATGTGATGTTAGTTACAAATTTTTCTCGCACCCGTGAATTGTTTCGTGTAACCGAAATGCCACGTCCGCTGCAAGGGATTGAAGCTAACTCTTTCAGAGTTAATCTGCAAGAGAGGTGGTGCGATTGTGGTTTCTTTCAAGTACTCAAATATCCATGCTCTCATGTCATTGCTGCTTGCTCACATTCGCATTTGGACTACAAAAATTATGTTGATCCTGTATACCAACTTTCACAAGTATTCAAGGTATATGAATTTGAGTTTCCGCCCATAGGAAACGAAAGAGACCCAAATGAGATTCAAACTTGGCTTACAATTGTACCAGATCCATTGCTATTGAGGGACTCAGGTCGTCCAAAATCTACTAGAATACATTGTGATATGGATATTCGGGAGAAGTCAACAGAACAAAAACGATGTGGCCATTGTAGAAACATCGGGCACAATAGAAAAAAATGTTCAGCTCTGTTATCATCATATAACCGTCAACTCTTATGTAATTAATATTGTATTTAAATGAATGTTTTTGTTTCTAATAATTTAATGTTATTGCATTTATATAATTTGTCAATGTATGTACACCTAAATAATTTTTTTTAACTTTTAAATACATAAATATATTTAATATATTTATTTAATATAATAATTAATATTAGTTATAATTTTTTTTAAAATATAATAATAATTCCACCTTCTAAGTAGAGAAAAATATTAAATTAAACAAATTAAAAGTTATTAAAAAATTTATGTATACGATGACACATTTCATGTTCTGATTGGAGGATTAAATTTATTAAATTAAATTTTCAATAAGACTAATTTTATAAAATATGTAAGTCTTGAAGATTAAATATGTAATTATACTAATTTATTAACTTATGCATCAATATTTTCGTTAAATATTGATATGAGATGACTAGATTGATAACATTTAAATAATTAACTGATAAAATTAATAGATCGATAATCAAAATCAAAAATAATCGAAACTTGATAATTCTTACATTATAATCGAAACATTTTACATAATATATTATTAATTTATAATAATAATAAAAATAAACTATTTATTATAAAACAAAATACGTGTATGCTGAGTTGGCAAAGGCGCGTCCCCGGGAACGCGCCTTCCACACGTGGCATCCAACTCAGCGAAAAACACGGGTAAAGCGCGTCCCCGGGGACGCGCCTTTGCCAACTCAACAGAAAGGGTGCTACTTCTGAAAATATTGGTCAAACAGTGTCAGAAAGATAAAATTAAAAGCAAACTGTGTCAGTTATGTAATTTAGCCAATCACGACAGAGTTCCCACACATTCAACAACAAAGGCTTAACAAAATTTACCAGAATTCAGTAATAGCAAAAGAAAATGAAGCAAATAAGGGCAAAAGAGAAAGGAATTACCTTATCTTCCCAAATGTGGAAAAAATGGTATGGGTGACCAGCATTGAAGGCTTGGATGAAACTCTCGGCTCCGCAACCATCGCGACGGAACCCCTCTCAATACAATCGTATCTGGATCGTGTCTTCCGCCCCTCGAGTAACCTACAAATAAAAACCCAGTTGAAAAGAAAAATCCCGATTTGACTTCAAATTCAAGACAAAACTGCATGCAAACCTCTATTTCGAAAAGCGTGTAACTCCTCCCAATCTTTCTTCATCGTTTCAAAATCGTCCGAAACTGGAATTTCAACAGCAAGGTTATACTCAACTCCTTCAAGATTAAGCTCAATCCCATCCATTTTCTCCGCTACATAGCTTCTCCAATCCAGAAATTTCTTTTCCAATTCCTTCACGTCATCTTCGGTCTCTTCACTCTTCTTCCTACTACTCAAAAACCCAAGGTCACGAATGAAGAGAGCGCCATGGGCAACCGGCTCGTCTCGCTTCCGTTTCTTGAGGTCTTTGAGCCTTTTTATCTGGAGGTCTTCTTCGGGAACGGTAACGGGGACGGAAAGCGAGGACTTGAGGAAATCTATCAGGGCTCGCTTTAGCTGCCATTCATCAATTGGTTTCGACACCGATGGGAGGGCAGGGTGGAAAGTGAGATTGAGTTTCACGCGCGGTACTAGTGACAAAGCATTCTCGATTTCTAGGGTTTCCGTTGGCAACAGAGTCTCTAGCGGTCGCATTTTAATCGAATAACCTGTCAAGTTTCCACCATTCTCTGCAATTCCTGATACGATTCTTGGTAGGGAAAAGAGAAAAGAAATAAGAGAAACGCTGCCGTTTAGTTCTTCAAGCCGCTGGAAATGGCTTTGTTACGACGCAGATGGTAGACACATTACACATATAATGCGTTTAAGAAGATACGAACGAAACTCCTACTGCCTCTACGAAAAGACCAAAAAGTTTCTTATTTATGACGTGGCGGCGTTCAATTGGTTTAAAAAGGGAATAAATAAGTAAACTCATCCGCAATCTATAAAAGAACGGGTAAGGAAAATCAAATCTCAAAGGAGAACGGAGAAAAAAATGGGGTGTTTCTCTTGCTTCGATGGAGGAAACAAAGAACAGCGAAAGGAGGAAGAAAGATTGGCCTCTGCCGAAGCTCGTGCCAAAGCTGCTGAGGCTGCTCAGAAAAGGTATCTTAGTCCCCTCTTATATTTAATTTTTCAATCCCTTCTACAATTCGCCTTTCTGTTATCTCATATTCGGTTGCTTCTATTATACTATTACCATATGAAAAATATGAGTCTCTTGCATTTTTTTGGATAATTCTCAAATGTTCGTTATCTTGGGCGATCGATGTAAGATTGATCCGTTTTTTTAAAAAAAATTGTTTACGGTTATTGCGTTTTGATCAGAAAAAGAGGAGTTCAATGCTGAAAATTAGGATTTGCTACTATGTTATGGAAGATTTAAACATTGTAAAATAAGTCCGATTTGATATCCTTATTGAAATTGTTACATAAATTGCTAGCAGCGATATAATTATATTTAGTCTATTGTTCTTTTTAGTTGTGAAAGACGAATTTTCCTCTGGTTTGATGTCAAGTAGAGAAGCAGGCCAAGTTGAGCTTTCTAACAGTTTATTTTATTTTATTTTAAATTGAAACCATTGATCAAAATTGCAGGCAAGAGCAATTTGAACAGTCAGCTGCAGGAAGAGCTGCACGTGCACAGATGCAAGCGGCTGCAAAGCAGTCAGCAAACTCTAATAATGGCGAACCTGTTTTGAAGGTTTTTGTTACTAATATGCTAAATTAGCTTCAATGACATTGGCTTCTCAAGTTTTATGGTTATGAAAATAAAATCTGCCTCATAAAGTGGGGAAGATATGAGAGTTTTTCTCCATCTTATCAAGGCACTGTGTTTCCCGTAATGATGCCCTTGTCCTCCAATCTCATGCCGTGCTGCCTTTCGCTCTTGCACACTGATAAATAATTTCCTTTCCTTTGGGGTTCAGTTTCCATTATATTTATAGTTAAGCAAAAAATACACAAATTTTACGCATCTGTAGATTGGTTATTACGTTTTGCAGTGGCAGATGGGTTGAAGTCGAAGTTTTGCTGTCTATATTCAGCCTAATTTGCTCATGTATATATGGGTATATATTTCTATATGTTTATTCAATTAACAATTTTGTTGATAGATTATCGTTAATTATTTTCTGTGTTTTTTCTTAAATCAGGTTTACATCCTAATTTCCACATTGGTAGTATCATGCACAATACCATTGAGAATTTTAACACATCATTTCCATCATAAACTCATGTTTTCTGATGTCTCTAAGGTTTCTTCACTTGATTTTGCTCCTTCTAAACTTACTGTTTTCTGTCGTGCAGAAATAAAATTTAATGCTACCGTAGTTTCCAAGTTGTGAGCTCCTCTTGTCAAATAAGTGATACAGTAAAAATGCACCAGCTGTCCATTCTTTGTTCTCTATCTTCAGTTGTAATGGATGATAAATCCAACAAGAAGTTGAAACTGTAATTTTACATGTTTGCTTTGTTCAATATATCAACCTCAACGTATCTAACTTCTTGATTACCTTTACAGATTCCATTCCCTCCCCGGTAATTTTCTGCCCCTGTAGACTTTTATTTGTGGCCTGGATTCAGCTTCTATGAAATAAAAAGAATTTCGTAATGGAGAGAAACCTGTGACTTAATAAGAATTTCGGTATTGATCAGAAAAAAGCTGAAGCTAAAAATTAAGAGGCTGCTATACATTTTGATAAAAACTAGTCAAAATCCCATCATGGCTAACTAATCAAATTCCACCATCATGTGAAAGCTTCAACAGGAGCTGATAGCCTCAACTCATAGGCTGCTTGAAAAAAGTCCGCTGCTAGTCGCAACGAACCATCCATTTTTGCAATCAATCCAAGGTTCATCCATGCATCATGATTTGTAGGATCTAATCGAAGAGCATTCATTAGGAAGCTTCTTGCGATTGGAACTGATTGACCACCAGATTGCCTGAGTAATGCAGCTGTTGAAACAATGCTGGGTACGTAATCTGGTTCCATTGACAGTGAGACTGAGAATGATACCAGGGCCTCTTTATAAAGTGATTGGGCTTCAAATAACAAACCTGCAAAACAAACACCTTTGAAATTAAAAAGGAACCGCATAAACAAACATGCAGTGATAGATGGATTTGTACCTGTTGTAAGCCAACTTTTGGGTGAATAAAGTTCAATTGACTTAGCTTTGTCTAAACATATTTCTGCATCAGGCTACGAACCAAATTTGGTATAAATTGTAGCTAGATCTTGCCAGGCAGCCATTTCCATATTTCTTTCAGCTGCAGTCTGCAGAAGACATCAGAACAATGGTGGAAAACGTTTTGCTTTCACCCTTAGGTAGGTTTTTCTCTTACTCTTGTTTAAAGAGAAAAGATCACAGAACAACAGTGTCAAACTAGCCAGTATTTTAAGTTAATTACAAGCATAATCTGCAAACGCATGAACATAGGCATGCTACTGTTTGAGGCCAAAGAACTCGTACCTCTGTATCAGAACTATTAGAGTTATTTATTAGACTGTGCTTCTCTTTGTGCTTGAACCAGAGACAGCAAGGTTTGGTAAGTTTCAATTGATTGCTTGGGCTGTTCCCGAGCAATCTGAAGTACAGCTTTCAAACTAAGAAGTTCTAACCGATCCATCCTACTGGCTTCATCTAAAGCAAACTCAAGTATTGTTTCAGCATCTTTGGACCGCCTGTCAGCAGAAAGTATCAATGCTAATAACTTCCATCCTCTTCCCGAGTTTTCAGCCACCATGCTAGAATACTTCATTGCATTGTCGAAGGCTACATTTTCCAAACTGAGGTCAAGCATCACTTCTGGGTCTTCCTTCATGCTGAGAGAAGCATAGTTAAGAGAGGTCAAGGATTCTTTCTCGAAGAGAGTTCTTTCAGAATCTGATATGGAACTTCTAGCGGCATTCCCATAGCAAATGCCAAGGAACTTATGGGCTTGAACCGTGACTTGTCCATTCACTTCATCTGTCAATTTGATCACATTACGAGCAAAAGTTATTCCATGATGAGCATGCTTTGCATCTTGAGAAGATATATAAGCACCAAACAATAAAGCAAGGATATGAGGTTCGTGCTTTGCTTCGGACAGGCCAGAAACTTTCTTTAACAAGTTCAATCATCAATGCCACCTCATTCTGGCCAGCAGCAGCATAACAAAGAGCAAGAAAATACCACCTCTCAGCTCTTTCATATATGCCCGGAGGGGCCTGCTCCCCATGTTCTGCTAGTAATTCAAACTGCTCAGTAACTGAGAGAGCAAAAGCGAGATGATCCATAATTTCTGCATCCCACTTTATTTCTCCAAATACCACTTTTTGCATAAATGTTAGAAGGATAAGAATTGCTTCCTCTGTATTACTATTCGGTGTAGTTGAGCCCCATACAGATAAGTGAGGTGGGAGGGTTGTTTCAACACCAAATTCCACGGTTTGACTAAAGCCCAAATCTTTTTGTACGCTTGCTAACCTCTGGGGATCCAAATTCCATGGCTTGACTAAAGCCCGACGATACGCAGTTATAGCTTCATCGAGATAACTGTTATGGATTGAAGAGAAATAGAGAAGATTACGAGAATAGAGAGGATAGAAGAAGAGAGAATTTAGAGGAAAGGAAAGTTCATCATTCATTTCATAACCCCTTTTTCCATTACATTGCTGTTTTATTTACATACAAGCAAATAGATAATCTGTTATGCCAGCTGGCCTGTCCTTGCTAACCAATTCTGTTATCTCCACAGGACTTGGGCTTTACTGGGCCACCCGTGTATCACTTGGATCTCCTGGACCCAGCATCTGAATCTGCTGGATCAACCGGTTTGGTGATTTAATAATCCCCGTGTGCCTCACGTGCTCCTCTTTCAGGTAATTACTTCCCCATTCAATCTTAATCCCTAACCCTTGTTTCTTCATTTCCCCCAATTCTCTCAATTCTTCTTCGATACTCTTTTCTCGCCCTTCGTCTTCTCCCTCTCGCCTACCTTCTCCAACTGTGACAATACCCGCCCCATGAGTCGTGCGTCTCGTCCAGGTTAGTCCAACGAACCAATAACTGTGTAACTGGTTTATTCTGTCTATTAATAATCCTTCTGCCCAATATTCTACTAGGTTCGATTTTGAACTGACCTTCAGCATCAATATCAGGAGGATCAGCTGAAGTTGTTGCTATGTCTCCAACATGCTTCTTCAATAAGCTAACATGAAAGACTGGGTGCAAACGCGAGGTATCTGGTAAGTCCAATTTATAGGCTACTTCTCCAATTTTATAAATAATTTTATAAGGACCATAACACCTTGCTGCCAATTTTAAATGTTTTCGCAGGGCAAGAGAAGATTGTCGATACGGTTGCAACTTCAAGTAAACTAAATCTCCAACTTGAAAAACTCGTTCTGACCTGTTTTTGTCTGCTTTCTGTTTCATTCTATTACTGGCTTGCTCTAACTGGACTTTGACCAATTGTTTGATTTCTTCCCTGCTACGCATTAATTCTGCTACTGCATGTACATTAGTCTCTGTATGCCAAAGCATTGTAGGAGCCTTGTAGCCATAGAGAGCCTGAAAAGGTGTTAACTTTAAGGCAGTGTGGTAGGTGGTATTGTACCACCACTCAGCATGTGGCAACCATTTAGCCCATTGCTTGGGTTGATAAAAACAAAGACCCCTTAGGTACTGTTCTAAGCATTGATTTACCTTCTCTGTCTGTCCATCAGTTTCAGGATGGTAGGCAGTGCTAAATAGAGTCTTAGTTCCTAAGAGTTTCATCAGTTCTCTCCAAAAGAGACTAGTGAAAGTCTTATCTCTGTCTGAAATGGCCAATTTAGGCTGTCCATGAAGCTTATAAATATGATCCAAATATAATCTAGCCACCTCAGCTGCTGAGTAAGGATGTGACAGAGCCAAAAATGACTATACTTAGTAAACTTATCAACCACTACTAAAATACAATTTTTCTTCAATGATGTAGGCAGCCCTTCTATAAAATCCATAGTGATGACCTCCCAAGCCTGTTGAGGAATAGGTAGTGGCTGTAGCAGTCCTGGTTTAGAAACATGCTCCACCTTAGTTTGTTGACAAACTGCACAAGCTGTGACATAGGTTGCCACCATAGCCTTAAGTTTAGGCCAATAAAAATATGATCTAATTCTTTGATAAGTGGCTTGACTTCCAGAATGACCTCCATAAGGTGAATCATGTAACGTCTGAAGAATCTGTAGTCTTAAGGTTCCAGCAGTTCCAATATAAACTCTTAAATCTAAGGATGCCCTTTGAAAATCTCCAATTAATATCAACAGTAGGATTCACAGTTAATTTAGAAATCCAATCAGCAGCCAATAGATCTTCTTTATAACTAGCCTCCACATCTTGAACCCAGTTAGGAATAATTACAGTTGTACCCATAGCAAAACACTGACCCTGATCCTCCCATTGCCTAGATAAGGCATCTGCCACAACATTGGATTTTCCCTTTCTATACTGAATAGTATAATCCAAACCCAAAAGCTTAGTCAGGCATTTCTTTTGAATTGTAGTAGTCAACTTCTGTTCCAAGAGATACTTTAGAGGTTCATGGTCAGTTTTAATGACAAAAGGATTTCCCTCTAAGTAATGTCTCCATTTAAAAACTACCAGTAGGATAGCTAGATACTCTCTTTCATAAATAGAAAGGCTAGAATTTCTAGGACTAAGAGCCTTGCTTAAATAAGCAATAGGTCTGCCATTTTGAGATAAGACAACACCTATACCACCTGAGCTTGCATCTGTTTCCAAGCAAAAATTCTTGGAAAAATCTGGGAGAGCTAAAACTGGAGCACTACTCATAGCTCTTTTAAGTTCTTCAAAGGCAGTTACAGCTGCACTAGTCCATTGAAAGTTGTCTGTTTTAAGCATCTGTGTCAGTGGCTTGCTGATAGCACCGTAGTCTTTAATAAATCTCCTGTAATAGCCTGTTAATCCTAAAAATCCCCTCAAAGATTTTAAGGATTTAGGAAGAGGCCAATTCTTCATTGCTTCCACTTTACTAGGATCAATAGCAACTCCTGCAGCTGAAATAATATGTCCAAAGTATTCCACTTGGTTTTGTCCAAAAAAACATTTGGAGAACTTTGCAAATAATTGATTAGCCTGTAACACCTCTAAAACTTTCTGTAAATGAGCAATATGAGCTGCCATAGAACTACTGTAGACTAAAATGTCATCAAAAAACACCAACACAAATTTTCTAAGGAATGAACTAAATAATTCATTCATTAATGTCTGAAAAGTAGCAGGGGCATTAGTAAAGCCAAAAGGCATTACCTTAAATTCATAGTGGCCTTGATGAGTTCTGAATGCAGTTTTGTGTATGTCTGCCCTTTTAATTCTGATTTGCCAATACCCTGATCTGAGGTCAATCTTTGAAAAATAAACAACACCATGTAACTCATCTAATAAATCCTCCACCACAGGAATAGGAAATTTATCCTTAATAGTCATGCTGTTGAGTTGTCTATAATCCACACAGAACCTCCAAGATCCATCTTTCTTCTTAATTAATAGGCAGGGATATGCAAATGGACTCCTACTAGGCTGAATAATAGAGGAAGACAACATAGTAGCAATTTGCCTTTCAACCTCTGCCTTCTGATTATGTGGAAATCTGTAGGGCCTTAGATTAACAGGAATTGAATCTGGCTTAAGAGGAATACCATGGTCGTGATTTCTTTTTGGTGGAAGGCCTTTTGGTTCCTCAAAAATAGTCTTGTATTTTTCTAAGAGAGGCCGAATAGCTGTAGGAATAGGGTTAGAACCTTCTGTCATAGATAATAACACCACATGTCCCAAAATAACAGAGTCTGAAGCTGTCATTTTCAATAAAGAAGCCCCTGAAATTTGCTGCAAAAATTGAGATGGTTGCTGACAATGTATAACAATTTGTTCATCCTGATGAACAAAACTAAGAGTCATTTTATTGAAGTCCATCAAGATTGGACTAAATAGTTTCATCCAATCTACTCCCAATACCATATCACTTCCTCCCAATTGTAAAAGTCTGAAATCATGAACAAAAGAGTGCCCTTGCATTTGCCATTCAACCTTATTGCACCTTGCTGAACTATAAAGTTGTTGTCCATTAGCCACTGTAATAGCTAAAGGGTAAGGTGTATTCACCTGTATACCAGCTTCACCCCACTGTGGTGTTAGAAAACTGTGAGTACTGCCACTGTCAATTAGAATGTTCAATGGTTTGCCTTGGATACTGCCCTGAATTCTTAGTGTATTATATCCAATACACCCAGTGATAACATTCATAGATATTTCTAGGCTCTCTTCTTCCTGTAGGACTGGCTGTTCTGAATCAGTAGGTACAATATCTGAAGGAAGAACAATCTCATCTTCAATCATCATGTTTAATTGTTTAATTTTACACTGGTGGCCTGGGACAAATTTCTCACCACACTTAAAGCACAAATTATTTTGCCTTCTGTACTCCAGTAAATTCTGTTTTGGTTGCAAAGTGGTTGAACTCTTTTGTGGAATTGGTAACTGATTTGGCTTAGAATTAGGTAGGGAATTTGTATAGGATGGGTTTCTAAAGACTGGCCTCAATCTTTTACTTTCAAATTCAACAGACAATTCATACAATTTAGCTTGCCTATATGCTTCAGACAGTTTCTTAGGATCTAGGGCTTTGACCCTATGTTTAATGTCATCCCTTAATCCACTGATAAACAAAGAGACAAAGAATTCCTCACCTAGAGTAGGGTTCTGTAAAAGCATGTGAGGTTGTAATTCTTCAAATCTATCTTGATACTCTTCCACAGACCCTTTCTGAACTAATTTAGTAAACTCTTCCACTATATCAGCAAAGGCCTTATTACAGAACCTATGACATAGGTCTGCTTCAAACTCATGCCATGTAACATGGTGTTTTTGCATAATATAGCCATCAAACCAAATTTCTGTTTTTCCTGTTAAGTACATTGTAGCTACTTGTACTCTTTGTTCCTCAGCAATATTACATAGTGAAAAGTACTTAAGACATTTATGTATCCAACCTCTTGGATTACTACCTTCAAAAAAAGGTAGCTCGATTTTAGGTCTGTGCAACATACTCCCTGAAGTATTAAAAGACCCCCCTGTGCCTCTTCCATCCACATCTAAGCCCATTGTATTGTTCTTAACAGCGCTGTTCTCCCCCACTTGATTATCATTTTTAAAACTAGTTATATGAGCAAGCAACTCCATTGGCTTAGATTTTAAAATTCCAGGCTCATCAGGTTTATAAGTAAACCTATTTTTATCATTAATCACTGTAACCTGTACAGCTTGCTTTCCACTCATATTATATGAATTAGGGGTCTGTACCTGTTCCTCCTCAGGCTGATTTTGATCTCTTTTTCGACCAGTCAAAATCCTCAAAAGCTCTTCCACGTATCCTTGATTTGTAGCCATTCTAGACTCCAAGGCAGTGATACGCTCCTCTTGATTTTCCCACCACTTAGGAATCTTAGTTTCATCTTGAGACTGCTTAACCAAAGTAGTCAATTCCTCCAATTGTTTCTGTAGTGCTGCAAAATCTGATGATTCAGTCATTGTCTGGTTTTTCTTTGGCATTACAACTTCAATGGCCAGGAAAATTCAGGCTCTCGATACCAATTTGTTATGGATTGAAGAGAAATAGAGAAGATTACGAGAATAGAGAGGATAGAAGAAGAGAGAATTTAGAGAAAAGGAAAGTTCATCATTCATTTCATAACCCCTTTTTCCATTACATTGTTGTTTTATTTACATACAAGCAAATAGAGAATCTGTTATGCCAGTTGGCCTGTCCTTGCTAACCAATTATGTTATCTCCACAGGACTTGGGCTTTATTGGGCCACCCGTGTATCACTTGGATCTCCTGGACCCAGCATTTGAATCTACTGGATCAATCGGTTTGGTGATTTAATAATCCCCGTGCGCCTCACGTGCTCCTCTTTCAGGTAATTGCTTCCCCATTCAATCTCAATCCCTAACCCTTGTTTCTTCATTTCCCCCAATTCTCCCAATTCTTCTTCGATACTCTTCTCTCGCCCTTCGTCTTCTCCCTCTCGCCTACCTTCTCCAACTGTGACAATAACCTACCTTAATCCATAGATTAGGGAGCAATTCCAATGCTTTGTGAAATATTTCTTGTAGCTTGCAATCTTCTGCAATTCCCTCAAGCATTCCATTAGGCAGTGCCGCCTCAACCACGTCTAAAATAAGTTGCAATCCTTTGCAGCCTCTGATAAATGTAGAAAACACAAGCATCAAAACCATTTAAAGCCTACATTCTAACAACAATTCCATGGATATATATATAAGCCATCCACCAACAAGGGCAATGCCATTTTTAAAATCCTTGATCTTCAACGACCAAATTTGAACTGTCCAAGAACAATAGAAACTACACTAAAACATCGCTCATCTTGATCCAGACATGCTCAGGGAATCATAAGATTGTAAGATCAGTACTTCCTAAGAAGTAAGCAGTCTATTGTGAAGCAAACCAATTATGTAAGTTCCTTGTAGGGAGAAACTAGAAATACCTGTAATATACCCAAGTTCCTCCTACGATTTTGCTTTCAATAAAATGGCTTCCAGAAGTAAGCTCACTGAATGCATTGACATCACAGTAGGAGGGATAACGTCACCTTTGGACCGTGGTTTGCGTTGCCGGGTTCTCTCAACAATAGTCATAGTCATCCTTGGTGTCAAACTTTTGATGTCAATACCCTGAAAAACCTGAAGCGCTGCATCAAAATTCCCTCTTTGATACTCTAGCCTCCCCAACAGCGCCCTTGCTTCCTTCAAATCCGTCCGAAAAACAAAACAAATTATCTTGCAAATGATGGGTTGGAAGAACAGATTGATTTATGGCAAATAAAAGCTCTTGCCCAACTCATAATTTAAGGAGAGAGCTTCTTTGAGAGTGGATTCAACTTCATCCACTCGAACAGCATCAAGCTTCGATTCCCAGACTCCGGTCCAAGATGAAAGTCCACTGGCAGAGAAATCTCTGGTTGCTAAGGACTCCGGCGACTGTGGAGCGTCTTCAAACTCGAACTTTTCACCTGAGCAAGGACACAGCATCTTCTCCAAGGAAATAACAGCCTACGATTTGGATGTCAACAGCTGGAGGAAAATGGATTGGATCAAACAAAATAAACAGATGCAATTGCATTTAAACCGTAATGGAAGCCAGTTATTGAACAGTTACAATATGATAAAACAGAAATGGAAATCCACAAACAAGTATCGATTACAGCAGTGACCCTCATAAATGATTGAGCCAAAAAGGAAAGAAAATGGAAAGAGACAAAATCTCTTGCGGACGGTAAGTTGTAGGAGGAAACGCCAACAACAAAAAGACAAAGCGTATTGAAAGAGAAAAAGAAAAGTTCACATGGAATGAAATGAGCGAGACCAAAGAAGAAAGCAGAGCAGAGCTTTGGACTTGCCAAAAACCAGCAGCGGTGGTTACACCATGAAAGCAACTTCTCTTGTTTCTTTATTTTCTGGTTTTTTGTCAATTCATAAATCATTTCAGCATTTCCTCTTCAAAAAAAAAAATTGGTAAGTTGGTGACAACTGAAACCAAATACTTCAAAAATAAATAATGGAGTGGTTTTAGAGATCTGATTAAGATATTATAGTATTTGTTGTTTGCTTAATATTATAAAATTAAAAGTTGTTTTGTATGTGTGAAGTGATGCAAGCCAATGCCCAATGGTGGTTTTGCAGAGCTTAACAGCTAGATTCTTCTTGTCATTTTCCGGCCCTTTTTATTCTTTTTCTTTCCTGTCTGTATTTTATGAAAATTTGGGCTGAGGCCGTGGCCGTTCTGAAAAAATATTTGAGCGTAGATACGTATATGGTAATGATAAAATAATTTAAATGAGAGAAGTATAAATAAAATTTTAGGATAGAAACTATTAATAAATATATCACTAATCGAAAAAAATTTAGATTTCATGATGAACATAATAAAATTTTAAGGTAAGTATCATCTATAAAATATGTGACTAACTTAAGAAAATACAGATTTTACGTTGGGCACATACCCACTTTCAACTATAAGTGCATCTGCTATTGGATGAGGACTGGTTTTTTCCATTAACACTTTTTCTTTTTTCAATTAAATAATGACACATGTTAATGTTATAATATCTATATTTTTTTTGGATAATTATGATGATAATATAATATATATTATTAATGATATATGTTATTATCTAATTAAAATGTTATTATCTATATTTTTTATTTTTTTTAATTAAATAATGACACATATTAATGTTATAAGAGACAATAGTCACAGAAAAAATTTATACATAAAACAAAAATATTAAATCTAAAGATAAAAAAACATAATCTTCTGTTGAGAATAACGTTTAATATCAAAAGAACCAAATAACCTTTATAAAATTCATTGTCTATGCCGAATTAGACGCTTTACGAAGTTATAAAAGAGTGTTGAGCGAATCAAATAACTTGACAGACTGCTTCGCTACACAATTCTGATTATATCGACAAATAACATTTTACCAAAAATAAAAAATCTGACAGTATGTGACATCCAACAAACTAATCAGAAAACAAATGTGAGAATCTTTATGCAAGCACCAACACGACTGTTGAGGTATGCGGAAAACTTACCAAAAGTCATAAGAAATGTGTCACAAGAGTAAAAAAAACATCTCATGTGGATAAATATTCTTATTTTAAATTAAAAACTCAAGAGAAAAAAGAAAAACAAATGACATAATATGATAAAGAACAATAAATATAATAATCACTTGTGATCGCAATCAATATTAAGAATAATATTGTCACTGATTAAATAAAAATCAAAAGAAAAAAAAACGTCACAAAAATAAGAGAAAAATTATATTGGATAAAAAGAAAGAGAACTTAGGTTTCCATTTACACGCATCAATATAAATTATTTAAAAATAAAACCCTAGCCACTATCTCCTTTCACCCTCTCCCCTTTTTTTTCCTTTATAATTTGTGTCGTTTTTTATAGATCAAATTATTTTTTTCTTCTTTGATATTGTTTAGTCAGTTGCGACATCAGCTTAGATATTGGTTGTCAATCATCTGTTGTCTTTTTTCTTTGTTTCTTTTTTAGTTTTTAATAGGATTACTTTATCTTTGTGACATGTTTATTTTTGTCTTTGTAACACGTTTATCTCTGTCTTTTAGTAATTTTTTTTTGCCATTGTTTTCGTTTATCTTTTTTTCTCATGGTTGAATTTAACATTGTCACGACTGATCAAGATGACACTTATTTGTTATCATGTTGATCTTTCCTGCTTTGGTCCCTCATATTAATTTGAATATGCGTTTTACGTTCGTTGATAGTTTTCTCACTTCACTCGACTCTAATTTGTTATTTGTCGGTGGTCTTTCAGTAACTTGTAAATCTTTATTTTAATTGCATATTTTCTATTTTTAATAAAACTTGCGACTTTCTATAAAAAATAAATAAAAGAATTATAATTGGATATGTTTTTTTCGTAAACTATATGAATGACCACTCAACCATGAGGTAGGTGTTAATATGACCACTATTTTCAAAATTGAGTTAATATGACCACTTAACTATTTAATTGATTCCAGTATAGTCACTTGTTGTTAACATTTAATGAAAATATTTACGTGACAGTTAACAAAATTGATATAATTATACTTTTTATTGTTGATACTTGTTCATTCAATCAATTTGGTCATACTTTTACTTTTATTTAATAAATGAATGATCTAATCAAGTGTGTCACATATGATCATGAAATGTGTCGCATTTGACATGTGGCAACTCTTAATTGTTAATGGTAAAATATTGACTTTAATTTAAAAATTTAAAAATAATAAATTTAGTATAAAAATATTGACTTTAATTTAGAAATGTAAGAATAATAATTTTACTTTAAATTTTAAAACCTCTTAAATACGGTTTATAGTACATATAATCTATTTTATAAAAAAAAATATTTGTTTAATTGATTTATATTCTCTTATATTTTATAATTGGTCTAGATTGAAATCATCATTTGAATGATTTTATTCCTTTATTTTTCTATCATTAACAATATTATAAGATAAATATAGTTTGTTGCAATACTTAATCAAATGAAGCATTTGGTCTAGTGGATTTGGTGATATTCTTCTAGTTAAGAGACCTGGGTTTAAACCCCCATCAAACGCAAATTATCTTTATTTTATTTTCTACCCAATAAGGAGAGGGCAATAAATTAAAATTGATTAAAAAACCTCTAATCAAGAGTTCACCCGTGTTATGATCATACGTTGAAACATGTTATCTTTCGATTGAATAGTTAATTTATTGAATAAAATTAAAATTATGACCACATTGATTGAATGTATAAGTATTGAAGATCAAATATATAATAGAGAAAATCGCCTCAGTGACCAAAAAAAAGTTATAATATACGATTTTAACCAACTTTTTTTGGATTTGCCAAAATGACCAACAAAATCGCAACGCGAAATAAAAATCGCAACGCGATCCCCAGAATCGCAAATCAGTTTCCAGAATCGCAACGCGATTCTTGAAAATCGCGATGCGATAGTACAAATTCGCATTGCGATTTTCCATAATCGCAACGCGAATATGAAAATCGCAACGCGAACACATAAATCGCAACGCGTATCCGTAAATCGCAACGTGTATCCGTAAATCGCAACGCGTATGGGTAAATCGCAATGCGTATCCGTATATCGCAACGCGTATCCGTAAATCGCAACGCGTATCCGTAAACCGCAACGTGTATCCGTAAATCGCAACGCGTATCCGTAAATCGCAATGCGTATCCGTAAATCGCAACGCGTATCCGTAAATCGCAACGATAATCCGTAAATCGCAACGCGTATCCGTAAATCGCAACGATAATCCGTAAATCGCAACGAGAATCTGTAAATCGCAACGATAATCCGTAAATCGCAACGAGAATCTGTAAATCACAACACTGAAATTTTGGGTATATAACACTGAAATCATAAACTAAATCCCTAAATCGCAACTCATTCCATCTCCATCTATCACTCTCTCCGGCGACATCCGTTCCTATATCCAACGACATCCTTCCCCATCCGGCAACAGGTCTTAGTTTCGCATCTCGTTTGTTTAGTTACAACCATGAAATCATCTAATGTTGATCATGTTTGGATAGATTTGTGTTTTGGAGGGTCATGGGATAATGTTAATGGTGTTTTACAATATATGCCTTTACCCATAAATCTTCAACTAAAATTGTCTTTACAAAAGTTAACTTATGAAACTCTAATGCTACGTGTTTCAAATAAATTGAATTTAGAGCCCCTAAGTGGATTTAGGCTATCTTATCAGAGAAATGGTAAAGTTTATTTGTTAACCGACAATGAAGATGTTGAACGATTCATTGCTTACATTAGTGTTTCACAAGATGATGTTACATTGTATGTTGTTGAACCTAGAAGTAGTATTGTTGGGTCAGTAGCGGGTAGTAATCAACTAAGTTTTTCTCAAAACCCACAACCTTTCTCTAATCCAAATCCCAATCAACTTTCAGCACCAAATTCCGGTTTTCGTATTGACCAGTTAGACGATGATGAGCCAACAGAAAAAATTGTGAGTACTAGTCAGTATTCGAAATTTGGTCTTGGTCAATATCCGGACTTTGATATTGGTCAATACACGGATTTTGATGATGTTTCAGAAGAAGAACAGACCATGCGTGTAATGATATTGATATTGGTCAATACCCGAATTTTGATGATGAAACAGCCGTTGCCGAAGAATGTAATGTTGATGATAATGAGGAGGAAGTTACGACTGTGAATGAACATGTTGAACATCCATTCTGTAATTCATATAATCCTGAAGAAGAAAAAGAAGAAGAAAAAGTCCCCGAAGAAAAGAAAATGCCACGGGCGTATAACTGGAATATGCCAGAATTACTTCAGATACCGGAAGAAGAGTTGATAAAGAAAGCAGTTGATTGTTACACAAAAGTTTTTCGTATCAAGAAAGATGATTGTTTTGATACAAAGGAAGACTTGAAGATAGCTTTATATACGAAATGTGTGGAAGATGGCTATCAACTAAAAGTTAACAAATCAAGCAAAGATCGTTTCGAAACAAGGTGTATGATTGACAAAAACTGTACGTGGCGTATGATTGCAAAGAGAATAAAAGATTGCAAAATGTTTCAAGTTAGGACTTTTATTGATAAACATACATGTTCAAGAACCCAAGTTTTTCCTCACCATAGACAGGCAAACAAAAAGGTGTTGGGTGGTTTTCTGGCTGAGTTAATGTTTTTGAATGGCAGGGTATATCGGGGACATGAAATTATGACTGACATGAATGCTCGGTTCAAGATTAGTATATCATATTCTCAAGCTTGGAGAGCCAAATGTTATGCCTTGGAATTGTTGAGGGGGTCGCCAGAAGCATCGTTTGCCCAACTGCCGGCTTATTGTCACAATTTAAAGCTGAAAAATCCTGGGTCGGTAACTCATATCAAAACAGATAGAGATGGACGCTTTGAGTTGCTGTTTATCGCCATTGGTGCTACGGTTAGTAAATCAATATAATTTTGTTGACTCATTTTTGTTAGTTACATGCATTTCACATTTAAATGATTATATTTCTTGTGTATATTATTTTGTAGATTCGTTCGTTTATTACTTGCATGCGCCCAGTTATTATAGTTGACGGAGCACATTTGAAAGGTCGATACCTTGGAGTAAACTTATTAGCAGTAGCCATGGATGCTAACAATGGGATATTGCCAATAGCTTACGGGGTTGGCAAATCTGAAACCTCTGATTCATGGACATGGTTTATGGGGCATCTTAGGGATTGCATAGGTCCTATTAGCAATCTGACAATCATATCCGATAGGGCAAACTCAATTGACAACGCTGTTAGAAGGTGTTTCCCAGATGCTTTTCATGGACTTTGTGGTGTTCATTTGTATAGAAATCTAAAATCAAGGTCTGCTGGTATAAAAAAGCACAAATGGACATACTGGAAGGCTGTAAAAGCTTATCGGGAAGTGGATTTCAATAAGCATATAAATTGTTTAAGACGTGTTTTACCTCAGTGTGCTCAAACACTAGAAGATGTCGGGTTTGAAAGATGGTCAAGAGTACATCAACTTGGAGCAAGATATGGTTTCATGACGTCTAATAGTGCAGAATCAATCAACGCTCTAAGTCGTCATTCCCGGAAATTACCCATTACTATGTTAATGGAGTTTTTTCGAGCCTCTATTCAACAGTGGTACTACAAGAAAAGAAACCATGCAGGTATTATTTCTTTGAATTCGTAACTTATCATATTTATATATTTTACTAAGTATTGTTTATTTAAATTTACAGGAACATTGGAACATCGTGTTACACCATGGACTGAAAAAAAGATAACGAAACGTGTTGTGAAGTCAACATCATGGAGAGTTGAACCATGTTCAAACACTTTGTTTCAAGTACTGGATAATAACTTAAATGGGCTAGTCGATCTAAATGCAAAGACGTGTAGTTGTATGAAATGGCAAACATCTGGTTATCCGTGTGGCCATGTTATAAAAGTTGCTCTTCATTTAAACCAAGATGATTCAAGCGCATACGCTATGGATTGCTACACTACAGAAGTTTATCGACAGACTTATGCCGAGATTGTCTACCCTATTCCACATCCTTCTGAGTGGGACATACCAGATGACTTACAAACAGTTTTGCCACCAGCCATGGACAGAAGGCTACCTGGCCGACCAAAAAGTCACGATCGTATACCGTCTAAGGGTGAAGAGAAGAAGAGATCGACATGTAGTCGGTGCAAGGAAAGTGGTCATACAAGGTTGACATGTGGATCACCAGTGCCATCAAAATCATCTTTTCCTCTACCAAAATATGGATCCTCATCAAAATCCAAAGCTCATATGGTGTGAACTTTGTATTATGTAAACGTTGTTATTCAGTTGTATTATGTAAACGTTTTAACATTTAACATTTTATGTGTATTATGTAAACGTTGCCATCAAAAGCTCATATGCAAACGTTGTATTATGTGGATTTTATGTGTGAACTTTTAACATTTTCAGTTGAATTAATGACTCAGGCCAACCATTTTGACTTAACCAACTCTTGTTATTCAGTTGTTATCACTATTAGGCATGCATTTGACTATCGCAACACGGAAAATACAATCGCAACGCGAAATGAAAATCCCAACATGAAAATCGCAATGCGGAAATGAAAATCGCAACGTGAGAATCGCAATGCGAAATGAAAATCGCAATGCGAAATGAAAATCGCAACGAGAGAATCGCAATGCGAAATGAAAATCGCAATGCGAAATGAAAATCGAACAGACATAATCGCAATGCGAAATTAAAATCGCAATACGAAATGAAAATCGCAATGCGAAATGAAAATCGCAATGCGAAATGAAAATCGCAACGAAAGAATCGCAATGCGAAATGAAAATCGCAATGCGAAATGAAAATCGCAACGAGATAATCGCAATGCGAAATTATAAACGCATTGCGATTTTCATTTCCGCATTGCGATTTTCATTTCGCATTGCGATTCTCTCGTTGCGATTTTCATTTCGCATTGCGATTTTCATTTCGCATTGCGATAGTCATTTTTGCCTTCAACATAATGCAGATTGAAATCAACAAAATCAACCATTACATTTCAATCAATTAAACAAGCACAAATAAGAATAAGAATTATGTTCGCATCAATTACACAAATCAACTTTTACAAATCATCTTTTACAAATCAATTAAACAATCAAAAATTGAATCAACTTTTACAAATCAATTAAACAATCAAAAACAATCAATTAAACTATTGAATCAACTTTTGCAGCTCGACATCATTTTCACGCAGTTCACTTCTGAGATTAACCTGCAGAAACCAAACATTTGTTCAAACAACACTTTCTACGCAAATTATTGAATTCTAATTACTTAACCAAACATTTTCATTTATAAGTATATAA
Organism: Hibiscus syriacus; assembly: GCF_006381635.1. NCBI lineage: Eukaryota > Viridiplantae > Streptophyta > Magnoliopsida > Malvales > Malvaceae > Hibiscus > Hibiscus syriacus. The sequence goes on from NW_024063513.1 coordinate 5,834,126, forward strand.
ACTTACCAATTGTTTATGGACATTTTTATAACGCGGATGCAGGTAGGCAGCGTCTCGTATATATCGATTTAGCCATATAATGCCGAAACCACAAGCCTACTGCAGCTTTATCTCTATCGGTGGGAGGTAGATACTTGATGCTTCCCGTCGTCAAACGCTCCAACGCCAAGCATACGAGAGGACCACAATCTCCTCTGGCTCCGCTCGTTTGTTGTGGCGCGGTCTCGTCTCTAATAACTGTAATATTGAGCTTCTTTGGCTTCTTGTTTCCAGAACGAGTCCAATAATTGATCGCATCCAAGAATTTAGCCAAATGAGAGCTCCATCCCTTAATAACATCTCTTAAATCAGCCAATGATATGTAATTTATCATGCTGTCATACACTATTGTCTTAAGGGATGGGAGCTGAAGCTCGACGAGAATCCAATGTTTACGTTCCAAAACAGGGATAAACACCTGCAATCATAAGTAATAATTCATTCATTTGCGCACTTATTTCATAAAACCTTTAAACTCAATCTAAAATAAATACTAACCTTATCGACCTCCCACCATGCAGGATAAAGTTTAGTTTGTCCATTGCCCAAATCAAATGATTCATCTCGTGCATTCTTCAAGTGAACGGCGTGAAAAGACGTCGGCATTATTGTATATCGTATATTTTTATTTTTCTTAAGTTTTCTATTATTAGAAGACGTGTCACCCACGCATCGATATGCTGTTTTACAAAAAAAGACATATATTAGTGACTTACATAAATTTAAAAAAAAAATTAATCAAATTGAAATATAAGAAAAATATAAGACTTACCCCCCATCGAAATAGCCATTGTCTTCGACCCCTAATAATACGCCCCACCAAGGCCGTTCAAGCAACAAAAAGATATCATCGGTGAGCTTGCATATGTCAGTGAAACACCCCTTGCTCCGCTCATGTAGATAAAAATCAACTGCGGTCTTAGCCCAAAGGGTGTTATCCAAAATTGTGTCCGGTAGTTGTTCCCTCTCCTCTTCAGATACCGGTATGGTACTGGCCGGTAACTCATACGAGAGCCAACTCTCATCCATCATGTCCGGAACCGGTGGGGGTTTCTCAATACTTCGATATATTACCCCATGTGAATCGGGCTCTGGAATGGTGGGAGGGACCTCTTCAACGATGACAGTTGCCTCTTGAACGGTGGGAGGGGACTCTCGAGGAATGATATGGGGGGCCTCTTCAACGATAGGAGTGGACTCTTGAGGGATGACAGGCGAGTCGGGCTTCTTCTTGCGGTGTCTTCGCACTATTGGGGTGTACGGAGACTTAATAGCACGTGCACGCTGTCTGATGCGTGAACTCCGTCGTGCAAGCATAACCCGACGTAAAGCATCCACTCTATCGGGCCGCTAAATAATTAAATACAAAAATCAGTAATAAACAGACATGATATTTAAACAGTGAAAACAAAGACAAATATGTTTCAAACTTGCATTGTATTCACCCAAGTCATTATTCTATCATAGTTCACAAAATGCATCAGATAACAAAGAAAAATGTTTCAAACTAATACCCTGAAGTTAGTATTTGTCTTTGATTTGTCTATTGGTTGAAGTAATGCAATCCATTCAAGTTTCAATTTGCAGAAGAAGAAATAGTTTACTTTCGCAACACGAAACTTAAAATCGCAACGCGAAACCAAAATCGCAACGCGAAATGAAAATCGCAACGACAGAATCGCAATGCGAAATGAAAATCGCAACGAAAGAATCGCAACGCGAAATGAAAATCGCAATGCGATTTTGGTTTCGCGTTGCGATCTTGTCGTTGCGATTTTCATTTCGCATTGCGATTCTGTCGTTGCGATTTTCATTTCGCGTTGCGATTTTGGTTTCGCGTTGCGATTTAAGTTTCGTGTTGCGAAAGTAAACTATTTCTTCTTCTGCAAATTGAAACTTGAATGGATAAATTTACTTTCAACCAAAAGACAAAACAAAGACAAATACTATTTCACAGTGTTAAAGAATACACAGTTTAGCAGAATTGGCAGCAACCGAACAAATTTACTTTCAACCAAAAGACAAACAAAGACAAATACTATTTCACAGTGTTAAAGAATACACAGTTTAGCAGAATTGGCAGCAACCGAACAAATTTACTTTCAACCAAAAGACAAAACAAAGACAAATACTATTTCACAGTGTTAAAGAATACACAGTTTAGCAGAATTGGCAGCAACCGAACAAATTTACTTTCAACCAAAAGACAAAACAAAGACAAATATATTTCACAGTGTTAAAGAATACACAGTTTAGCAGAATTGGCAGCAACCGAACAAATTTACTTTCAACCAAAAGACAAAACAAAGACAAATACTATTTCACAGTGTTAAAAATACACAGTTTAGCAGAATTGGCAGCAACCGAACAAATTTACTAAGCAATCTAAGTGAAATGGCTAATCTAAGTGAAATTACGAGTAAATTTATCATTAAGTTAAATATGGAAAATCTTAAACTTACCTCGTTGCGTAGAGTATGAACCTCATTCTGCAACGATACTATCATCTCACGTAGAGCGGCAACCTCACCACGTAAAGTTGACACCTCCACACGCCATGCACCATCGTTATCGCGTAGAGTACCGATCTCCTCACGCAAGGCATTGACCTCATCACGTAACTCCCTTGACTCATCCCGTTGAGGTGGAGGTGGAGAACAGGGAGATAGGAGTCGTGGCATCTTTGCCGGTCGCCTATCATGAGGTGATGGTGGAGAAGAGGCTCGATGATGTGACGGGATAGGTGATGGCTCTCGTTCTAGAGATGTATAGTCGGGTCGATCGGGTGATGGCTCTAGGTGAGGTGATGGCTCTCGAATTGGAGGAAGTGGATGCTGCTCATCATCCGTGCCATCAAAAAAATTCTGACTAGCTTGCCACCAATCAGTGGCAAGCTCTTCCTCCGTGGGTGTCAGTCTTTGTAATGGAATGTTGGCCTCCTAAAATATAAAAACTCAAACAAAGTTAAACGTCTACTATTAATAACTTGTTTATATATTATATGAAAGTATTTGTGTTAACTTACATTATTTATTGTGGCATATGGTATTAAGTCTTCCCAATCCAACAGAGTTTTCCTCTTCCAGGAAATAGCCCTGGGAATATCATTTGACGTTTTATTGCATATGTACGCATGCTGGGGAAAGCCTCGAATATCCAAATCTACAAACAATATAATAACAAAATTAGTAATTGTTAAATAATTAATTATAATTTTAGAAACATTATATAGAAATTCTTACCTTAAAGGCCCAAACAAAGCCTGACAAAGTGTATTTGGACCCATCGCCCCGCAAACTTTTGCGGTCATCAAAGGCAGACGACAACTTAGTCCAGGTAGCTTTCCATATATACGAACCCCACGGAAACAGATTCCATGCATTCAGGTCCTCTACCAATATTATTAGCTCCCGATGAATAGGTTGTCTGGCCTCTCTGCCTAAAAAGCCGGCATACACAAGTAGTAGAAGGCATACTCGGACAACATCGACGTCTTCCATCCGAGTGAAACCAGCTTTCTTATTAAATAATTTCTTCAGGTCGTCGACATGTAGGTTCGGCTTCTCCATTGACTCATCCGGAAAAACCCGGGATAACCATGATGGGCGGGCGATATGACGAGTGTACCGGCCTACATCATCGTGTCCGAATCGTAGACCAGTGATTAAGCAGAACTCCTTCCGCCCAAAGCAAGTATACGCTGGTGGAAAATGAAACCATATCTCTTCCTCACCACGTTGTATACTGTCGGGTAGATTTGATGTCATGGTCTGAAGCCACAAATGGGTCAAATTAGCATCTCCACCCGGATGCTGTACTCTCAGCCATGGCCCGAAGCAGGTTTCCTCAAACAATTGTCTTTGAGCAGGTGAAAGCTTCTTTGCAATTGTAGTGGCCAGGCTGACTTTATTTCTCAAGGTCAATTGAGCCGAAAAAAATTTCTACAAAAACAATAAATACCAAGTTAGATATACCAAAAACTACACTGTGAAGATATACCAAAAACAATAAACATAAAAAGTAGTAGTTTATTCTTTAAACTAAAATTTGCAACACTGTTTTGTCTTTTGGTTGAAATGAAAATCGCAACGAGAGAATCGCAACGCGAGATGACAATCGCAACGAGAGAATCGCAACGCGAAATGAAAATCGCAACGAGAGAATCGCAACGCGAAATGAAAATCGCAATGCGATTTTGGTTTCGCGTTGCGATTCTCTCGTTGCGATTTCCATTTCGCGTTGCGATTCTCTCGTTGCGACAGTCATTCCCTCGTTGCGATTTTCATTTATCTCGTTGCGACTCTTCTGCAAATTGAAACTTGAATGGATTGCATTACTTCAACCAAAAGACAGAACAAAGACAAAGACAAATACTAACTTGAAAATCGCAACGAGAGAATAGCAACGCGAAATGAAAATCGCAACGACAGAATCGTAACGCGAAATGAAATCTAAGTGAAATGGTTAATCTATTATTGAAATGACCAGTAAACTTATCATCAGTTTCAATATGAAAAACCTACAATAATGCAAACATTTCAAAATAAAATAATTAAAAAAACTAACCCTCGGAGGTTGATTTTCCATTTCTGAATATTGTGAGGGATTCTGACCGTGAATGGTTGTGAGGGATTTCGCGGAGATGGGGACGGAAATCTTCGGAGATGGGGACGGATTTCTTCGCCGTAGAGAGTGAGAGATGGAGATGGGACTGAGTTGTGATTTTAGGTTTTAGGTTATGAGTTGCGATTACGGGATTTTGTCTTAATATTCTTTTTGTAATTTGAAAATAAAATACGCGTAGCGATTATAATGGCGCTTTAAATATCGCGTTGCGATTTACGGATACGCGTTGCGATTTTATGTATTATCGTTGCGATTTACGGATACGCGTTGCGATATACGGATACGCATTGCGATTTACCCATACGCGTTGCGATTTACGGATACACGTTGCGATTTACGGATACGCGTTGCGATTTATGTGTTCGCGTTGCGATTTTCATATTCGCGTTGCGATTTTGGAAAATCGCAATGCGAATTTGTACTATCGCATCGCGATTTTCAAGAATCGCGTTGCGATTTTGGAAACTGATTTGCGATTCTGGAAACTGATTTGCGATTCTGGGGATCGCGTTGCGATTTTTATTTCGCGTTGCGATTTTGTTGGTCATTTTGGCAAAACTAAAAAAAGTTGGTTAAAATCGTATATTATAACTTTTTTTTGGTCACTGAGGCGATTTTCTCTATATAATAATATCAATATTATTAATCGACACATAAGCACCTCTTCGTTAAATGTTAACTATATTAAAACTAAATAAATAGTTAAATGATCATATTAACTTAATTTAAAAAATGATGGTCATTGACTAAATTTTAAAAACAGTAGTCACGTTGACACCAATGCCATAGTTGGTAGTCATTTTCACTGGTTATCAATTCCAGGTCGATGTTGTAAATGACCCAAAAGTCCAAAGGGCCCAAACAATACCCATCAAAAGAATACTACGGGCAGCCCACCCTCTCCCAATATCCTTTTGTAGTTGTAGAAGCAGCAGCTCTGTGAAAAGGGAGGGGAAGGGGACTGATTCGGACAAAAACTCGGAAACTCGAGGGAGGGAAGGCAACTGCTAAACAGGGGAATTGTGCCTGTTTATGATGCTTAAAATTTGAAGCCGATAAAGGCTTTGATAAAGGGAAAGAGGAAAAAAAGAAAGAAGAAGAAGAAACAGGTAGATTTTTTTTATAATAAAAGTTGAGGCTGAAGAGATGCTAGGAAAATGTGGAAGGATATCGGAGACAGAGAAATGTGTAAAATCCGTCCGAATTCCTTTTCCAGTCGGATCAAATCCAATCGGATTTCGAATCTCCAACTCTCCAATAATAAAGACATCGTTTCTCCTCACAGAGGCTCCATCAATTCCTTTCAGGTGTTCTCTTTTTTAATCCACAGCTCTTTCAGTTACCTGCTTTCTTATGATTATAATTAAATTCTACTTTTCTTTCTTTAAATGTATAGAAATTTATGGCATTTTTTTGGGTTATCGTGCAAAATAGGTGGATTTGACTGAGGGAAGATATTTGTTATCGGGTGCATCCGATGCATCGGCTGCTGTTTATGATGTTCAAAGGCCAACTTGCTATGAAGGAAATGGTCTGATTTCCAAACGCAAATGTTTGTTTTCAGTCGATAAGCAACGCGGAAAGGGTCATAAATATGCCATTTCATCGGCCATTTGGTATCCTGTTGACACCGGACTATTCGTTACTGGTTCTTATGACCATTATATCAAAGTTTGGGATACGAATACCACCCAGGTATTTTATTTGCTTTATAATGTTTGTATTGTGAATACCGATTCTGGGTTTTCTTTAAACTGATTTGTTTGTTATTATAGGTGGTGATGAATTTTAAAATGCCTGGAAAGGTTTATAGGACTGCTATGTCTCCACTGGCAACATCTCATATGTTGATTGCTGACTTTGTGATATTGCTTCGGGGGCATTTGCTCACACTTTGTCTGGCCACCGTGGTATGCTGAAAGTTTGATGGAATTAGTCCATTTCCATTTCCTTCTCTTATTGGTTGGCTGCCATTGATCTTCAATAGCTTTTATGTAGAATTTGTACTTATAGTTAACACTTAACATTTTGTGCTAAGTTTTATATAATTAAGAATGCACATTTTTTATTGTTTGCCTGAATGCTGCATTTGACATCCAGCTTATGTGGTTTATATGCACCAGTAAGTATGCTGAATTGTTGATATAAATTATAATAGAAAAACTTCTCCAATCTGACCCTTCTTTTCAGGTCCACTGCAATCAATATATTTTTGTCTTAGCTGAAGTTAGACAAGAAGTTGTCTAACGTATAGGTTCTTTGGCTGCAGGACTATGTTGTTGTGTACATGTATCAGCCTATCTGATTTTGGACCAGCCCTGCAACCAGAGAACTATCTTTTACTCTCAATTTTATTTTGGTCTTGCGGCCTAAAGCATGAACTCTTCTTTTTAATTGCAATTGGCTGCATGAGAATAGATTTACTGTGTTTGCTACTTCTTCTTCTTCATCTTGAGAGGAGGGAGGCATGCTAATATTTAAAATAGACCATTTTTGGATATTTTCTTTATGGTACAAAATACATCTTCCCTTTAACTGGTGGAAAGAGTTTGACCATTCCGTCATCAAATGATGAACTCATAAAGCTAGCAGTGCTACAATCCCAATTCTCACTTTTCACACTTGGTAAATAAATTCTAGGGTACGGGAAATTGTTAACATGAAATGATAAGTACTATGTGATTACGTGGTGGCTGATGGAGTAATGACTGTGGAATGGTCTACTTCAAATGAGTGGGTCTTGATAACTGGTGGGTGTGATGGTGCGATTCGATTTTGGTGCATTCGACATACTGGATGTTTTCTTGTTCTGGATCAGTCGCAGTCTCAACTCGGACGGCGACCACCTGTCTTGGCTCGTTCTGCTGCAAATAAGGTATGCTTGTTGTAAGCTTGGGTTTGTTGCATCACATCCACTTTCTGCATCTTTATTGGTCCTATTCCAAACTAGTTACAAGATCATAACTTACATTTGCAGTTAATATTTTGAATTTGTTGCAAATAGTCATGGATGTAATCTTCTGTTTGTCCAAATCAAGGAGAATTGATTTTTTTCTATTTATGTACGATGATACAAATGATGGCAATTCTAGTTAACTTTTCCTGAAGTGGATTATTATGCTGTAAGGCCATCCAGATTCATGCATGAAGGGATAATTGCGGATTTGCAGGGTGTATGAGTTTAAGAAAATTGACATTGTCTTATAACTGTTGTCCTGGTATCAGAGTATCAGGCACAATTCGACCCTCCCTCCCTCCCCCATTCAGTAGGACAAATGCTATATATAGTCTTACGGTTTTTTGTCCTAGCCGCATTTGCTCCACTTGCACTTTTTCTTAAATAGCTCATCGTGGCAAATTAGATATTTTATCTTGATAATTTTTTATTATATAGTGTAAAACTCTTCCTTTATTTATTTATCTTCTGGCCAGGAGTGCAAAGCTCTTACTTTGGTTTGGATAATGAGTGTAAAGATCTTTTTCATCGTGAATTTGTTTCTGTTGTACCTTTTGCAGGTCTCAGTCTCAAAGTCACTGTCAGCAGGCCAAAACTCATTGGGAAAACCACGAGCTCCACAAAAGAAATATGCCAATGGGCATGGAATGAAACAGTCAACAATCGGATAAATGCCAGCTGAGAGTTCTGCAAGACAAAGATTACATCCGGGGATGCTTTCCATTCAAGATCGTGCCACTGCTCATTATGGTGCCGTAACTGGTTTAAAAGTAACTGATGATGGCATGTACCTTGTAAGTGCAGGTTGAGTTTTGATTGTTTCCTTATTAATTATTTCTAGCTAAAGCTGATTCATATTAGTTGAGGGGCGTTAAATGTGTTATTGGGGAATCTTCTGTAGTCTATCAGGTAGCCTTAAAAAATGGTTACTGTTGTTGTTTAGGTGACTATAGCCTATAGGTATGCAAAAGCAGAAAATTGAGTTAGATATAATCTGTAAATGATGCTGCAATATTAATTGATTCTAAGCTTAGATCCATTTGACTGCTTTGTGGGTTTTATATGGAGTCCACTCTGATCATATAGGAAACTATCTGTGAAATTGTTTAACCTTCTTTTTTTGTGTCCTTGGCTGATATTTTAATATTTTTTGTGAAAACATAAAACAAAATTAGGCAATAATCTCTTCAAATTACATGATAATGTTACTTCTTTTCGTCTCATGTTTTTTCTTTTGAATTCAGGCTCTGATTCAAGAATAAAGGTGTGGGATCTTGAATCTGGCTACAATACACTTGTAAACTTTGAAATGGTGCACCTCCAAACGAGCAAGGCGGTTCAGTTAGCCATATCTCAGGAAACAGCTCAAGTCTTTGTCCCATGCATGACAGTTGTGAAAGTAAAATATTTTTTCTTTGTCATATTGTTCATATTTTATAATCATAATATTCTTCCAAGATTTACACCTTAAACGTCCATTGAATTTTTGTAGGCATTTGATATCTGGTCGGGTAAAATGTCCCTTGCATTTCGTGGTCACTATGAATCTGTAAACTGTTGTTGGTTCAGTTCACAGGATCAGGTATGACGTAGTTTCTCTAAAACTTTCCCAAGGTTAAATATACATTTTGGTACCTGAACTTGGCTCCAACGTTCCATTCAATTTTGTACTCGGGCCGTTTTTTGGTCCAATAAGGTACATAACTTGCCTTTTTTTTATTCATATTGGTACTTGAATTTTGTTTCATGGTTCAAATAAGTCATTTAGTGTAAGTACCAATTGGGACAAAAATACCAAGTTCAATACCAATTTGAACCAAGAAATGAAGTACAGGTACCAAATTGAACCTTAAAGAATAAGTTCAGGTAGGAAACTTAAGGTCCCAAATTGAACCTTAAAAGACGAGTACAGGTAGCTAACTGATCCAAGAAAAGCTTGGGCACCAAATTGGACATTAAAGCCAAGTTCAGGTACCTAAAGGTGTATATACCCAGTTATATATTATTGATAAGACATTTGTGAGACATGACATCACTTATTGATCAGCTGTCTGTAGGTTTATAAATATATGTAATGACTCGTAAGCTAAAATGCTATTTGGGATATACATTTTTTACCCATATCTATCTTGCAAACAATGATTGTACTGTTAAAGCACAAGAGTTGGAATAGTTTTATCTAATCATTATAGAACCAATCCACTCGAATCTAACTTTTAATAAATTGCTTGCCAAAAATAAAGCAAATGCTCCATGCCGATAATATATGTTTTCATAGCATGAAATCTAGTCGGATCTTTTTTATTGAAGACTGCTTTGCTGAACATCTTCAACCTTCCGCCACCTTTTGACTGTGACTGATTGTTCACTTTGTTCAGGAACTATACACAGGCGGCAACGATCGACAAATTCTTGTGTGGTCTCCATGCAAACCGATTACAGATGACACGGTACTTCTTCCAAGTCAAAGATTTCTTTTTCATTTCTTGTTGTTTCATTTGACTGCATTCTCATTTGGCTGTCTTACAAGATTGTTCTAACTAAGCAAATTTAAAAACGCAGGATGCAGGGCATACTAAAGATCAAGATAATTGGAGTGATTAGAATCTACTGCTACATCGAGTTGTTCTATATCACGTACCATCTTTAGCTTCTTTCTTCCACTTTTATATATTATATGTATGTGTATATGCACAGTTGTTTGCTTCTTGTCAATCATTTGTATTTCTTTTTCTCTTCGTTTGACCGTCGGTTGTTCTTTAAAGGATATAATATATACATATGATTAGCGTTTAATGGAGGGATCATTTATTGTCCTAAAACTAAGAAGGCTAGTAGTAATATGTCACTAATTTCCTAACTACTTGCATAAATATAATAAACCCGGCCTGCCTTACCGCTCGTCAGTCAAATTTGCTGCGTGTGAATTTGGGAATCCGCTTGTTCAACAGACGCTCAACCGTTAACGCTATTGCCGCTTTATATATATATTCCAGTCAATCTTCTTTATATCTAAGATAGGTTTGAAATGCGAATAACTTAACGCAGCAAAAGAAGACTTTTTTACCCAACTTCTTAGTCTTTGTTTTTTCGCCCTTTTTAGTTGAAGTAACCCCATATTCAGCACGGCATTGAGTGGCGTCTCATCCGAAGATGGAATCAGGAAAGCCCATTGTTGCAAAAAGCTTGAAACGTAGGACAGGCAGATCAGCAGAGATGGATCCTGGGATTTGGAGCAAGCTACCACCGGAACTTCTAGAGCACATACTTTGGTTTTTGCCTCTTAAAACGTTCTTGAGTTTGAGGTCAACTTGTAAGCGTTTCAAGTCTCTTGTGTTCTCCCCTTGTTTCATTTCCAAACACTCCTCTGCTTCTCAGTTGTCTTCGTTTTTGTTGCTTTCCCATCCCCAGTGCTATGGCCATTTCCCGCTCTATGACACAATCCGTGGGGCTTGGCGCAATTTAGCACTCCCCTCCTCTTTCCTGCCGCCTTCCGCTGCTAACTTCGATCTCCTTTCATCATGTAACGGACTTGTCTGCTTCTCTCTCCTAAATTCGTCTTCTTTCCTAGTTTGCAATCTCTTGGCCAAATCCTCCAGGATTATTCAATTCCCTTTCTTCCCCTTTTCCTTTGAGATGCTTACCCTGGTTTCCACAGCGGATGGATATAAGCTCTTCATGCTTTGCCTAAAATCCTCTTCCAATTATGCTTTTGTGTACGACTCCAAGGATCATTCATGGACACAGTACGATGGTTTGCAGCCGCTGCTGGTCGAAAATTTCCATCAGGAAGGCGCGTCCATGAATGGATCTTTGTGTTTCGCTACCCCTGAACCGTATTCTGTAGTGTCCTTTGACTTGGACAATGGGAAATGGGAGACCCTCAACACTGAAATGCCGGGGGAGCTTACATTTGTGAGGCTGGTGAGTGACACCGACGGAGGGAAACTGTATTTGGTTGGGGGAATGGGAAGGAATGGAATCTCGAAGAGTTTGAGGTTGTGGGAATTGGGTAGTGGAGGGAGGTGGGTGGAAGTGGAAAGGTTGCCAGAACTGATGTGCAGGAAGTTTATGTCTGTTTGTTACCACAACTAGGAGCATGTCTATTGCTTTTGGCATCGGGGTATGATCTGTGTGTGCTGCCACACATGGCCAGAGATTTTGTACTGCAAGGTTTCAAGGAGAAGTTGGCATTGGATACCCAAGTGCCCTTCACTCCCGGACAAGTGGAGCTGTGGTTTCAGGTGGTTCTCCTTTCTACCTGACTTCTACGCTTCGGCTTGACTTATCTTGAATTACTCGGTCTTCTCTGTACAATTTCCGGTGAAAGTGGGTGGGATGTACTCAAATCACCAACCTGCCTTCCCACTTGGAAGTTGTTTTTTTCTTCTTCTGGTCTCAGTTTTGTGTTTTCATCCATCTAATATTTGTGTAAGTTGATGTTGTTGCCCTGCTTGTGTTTGTCAAATCCCAGATTAGTGTGATGCGAGCAGCTAATATTTACCAAGAGACCTTTGTTTTGAGCAGTTGGATTGTGTTTTCGGAGTGATGACCGGTACTGATGCATTCGGCCAAACCTATGTTGTTTAAAATAAATTATTTGGATGTAATGTATCTGTTCAACTCCAAACCCTTTTATTTGCCTTTCTGGTAAACCAAGGAAAATAGCACGAGGTTTTAGAACCACGGTTTGAGGTTTGACGGTCGTTGAGCTTTCCTCTCCTTTTTAAAAAAATAATCGATAAAAGCAATAGTTTCTCATTGTCAACGTTATTGGTTTCATTAGCATTGTCCTTTTTCAGTTTATTTTCCCATATAACAAATATATATTTGTCGTTTTAGCTATAAAAAAATTCTGGATTTATACAAGTAGGGAAAAAATTAGGACTCGGGTAAAGCCGATTCAAAGGTAAATAGATACTTTGAACGAGGGAGACTATTTGGTTAGGATTTTTTTATCTGAAAAATTAGAAAGACTCGTTCATTCCCAGACAAATATAATAAATGTGGTATGAAAAAAAATTAAAAAATTAATTAAGATCAAAAGTATTAATATTTATGTCAAATTATGTTTTTTAAAAAAGGACAAATGATGAATGAACAATTTAAATATAATATAAGTTAAAGTTATATATTTAAATATTATAAATATATTAACTAAATTAGGATAAAAGTATTTACTCCATGAAAATATATAAAATTTATCTAAAAAAGCCAAAATGAGATATAAGATTTGAAAATCTCAAATAATTTATTTTGCTACTTGTAAGGTGATTCAATTTCGAACTTTGAGCATTTAGTCTAACAATGTAAATTAACATTTATAAGAGCAGCAACACTCAACCTGAAACTCAAGTAGCAATCAGACGATTTGAGACAAATTCATAAAGTGTAAGAGCAGAAATATTACGTTGTCAAACAGAGGCCAATAGAAACAAGGAGGAGATGGTGATTAGCGTACCAAACAGAGAAACAGTTATTGTCAAGAGAAAAGAAACAAAACAAAACAAAAAATCAAATTTAAGGATAACATGCTGAACCTGAAACCATAACGACACAAACACCAGGAAAAGAAGTAGCAGAAAATATCTGATCATCTAATTCATGCATCCAAAACTAGCTTATGTATATTTATATTAGTAGATCGGACCCTCACCTCCAAATTTAAAGCAAGATGGTATTAGATTAAACCCCAAAACTAGGTTCCAAACCAATAATTTATTATAACGAGTAAATATCAGAGATTATTTAACAATTCAAGACGTAAACACCGCAAGTGATTTCCATTTTCAATCACTAGATGCCAATGCGAAAGTGACAAGAAAGAAAACGATAAGATTTGGCAATCTAATCGGCTACGTTGTTTGTTGTTATCAATAAGTCAAACATGGGGAGTCTGACTTTGTCATGTTCACTCCAGCATTGTACAATTCACCAGAAGATCCAAAAGCAATGCTGAAAAATCAACAGCTGGGGATTTCTTCACTTCACGAAAATGCTGAACCTCCAAGTGACGGATGTATGTATCGTCCAGGGTGGCATCTTATGTTAGTTGTTACTAATCTTGAGTAAATCTTTCTTTTTTATCTTATCATTCTGTTCTGTTCTGTTCTGTTCTTTCTTTCTATAAACTCATCTTTATCGTGATTGTTCACTGTAGATTTAAGTTCGAACTATCGTGATTGTTTACCGCAAGATCCCTATGCTTTTCTCTCAAGAGCTCAACCGCTTTCTTAAATGAAGAAACCAAAGAGTATTGCCGATCTCTAACTCTTTTATCCAGCTCATCAATCGGAGGCTTAACCGTAATTTCCCCCTTTAAAATTTGTGAAGGAAAGAATTCCAAAAATTATCAGTTGAAGCCCCCAAACAATAAAGTTCTCCAGATTCAATGCTCACACACACAACAGACAGACAATGAAGCCCAAATCAACTTTTAGGAAGAGGAGGAACAAAATCGAGTCAAAAGATGGAAAGGTGGACAAATGGACCTTCCCTTTAAAAAAATTGGTACATTTTTTAAAGGCAAAGTTGAATGGAACATATTACAACATTCCTTTTCTTTTTCTTTTAAAAATATTAGAGTGAAATTTTTGTATGTAAAAGTAAATTATTATCACACTCATACTGCAAGTAATTTCTGCTATTCGAATCTTTACGTGTGTTGAGGGATGAACAATTTAGCATGGATTTAGGAGGGGTTTTAAATTTTTATATATCTTTATTAAAAATTTATTTTCGGTCTCCTCCAAAATTTTATAAACTTATTTCCCATTAAAATTTTGGGTAAACTATGCATTTAGTTTCTAAACTTTCAATTTTTTTAAAATCATATCTAATGTTTAATTTTTGTTTTATTTTAGTACCCTTTAAAAATTTAACTGAACTTTTTCACGTGACATTTTTATGGGTATTCAACTCCTATTTTGATCATTAAAGTTTAAAATTTTTTAATTTAAGTACTCAACTCTCAAATTGCTCATGTTTTAATCACTCTGATTTATTTTATTAATAATATTTTGTGACATGATATTTTTATTATTTTATTAATATATAATTAAAATAAAAAATTGAAAGCAAGAGTGATTAAATTAGGACTTAGGAGTAATGCAAAAGTTAAGTAATTAAATTTAAAAAAAAATAAACTTCAATGATCGAAATAGGATTGAGAAGATAGTTGAATGGTGAATGATGTAATTTATCCATAAAAAAGTGTCAAGTTGTAACAATTTTGTTAAGTTTTCAACGGCCGGTACTAAAATGAAACAAAAACTAAATGTTAGGTATGATTTTGAGAAAAATAAAATGTTTAACTACTAAAATGGACCAAAATTGATAGTTTAAATACTAAACATGTAATTTACCCTATAATTTTATAAGTTGAACACCACTAACCTAAAATTTTGCATTCGTGATTTGAATACAATCAGTTAAAGAGCTTACTTTGAATGTAACGAAAAAAAAGAACTTAATTCGATGGCTCACAAGCAAAAGCAATGATTGCTATTGATCCATGCTTAGAAAAGTAAAAAGGAAAAATGTCTACTTGGCAAATTTTCATATAATAGTTTTTAGAATGAATATTATGGAAAATCGCATTGATCTTGTTCAAGCATAATGTCACGGACTACCAGCGAACTTGTGGGCGAGGTCGGTCCACAACATACTACCCATGGGGCTGCAACCAGCACAAGGCAGGTCGTTCCCGCTGTGGTGCTGAGACCAACACCCACCAGGGTGCGACAGACGCAGCCCAGACAGCCCACAAGGGCCACACCGAGACCAAGGAGCATACAGAGCCGAATAGGGTCAAGACATGCCCGTCCAAAACTACCCACAAGCACGACCATCAAACAACAAGAGTCGCCTAGGGTCGTGATCACCGCACACCAAGGTGTACCTAGAACCGAGGCCAACACACGACAAGGTCAGCCAAGGGCTCTAACCAGCAAGCAACGGGACGCACTCGGGGTCGGGGCCAATGCACATCGGGTGTGCGCCTAAACCAAGATGAACGCACAAAGGGGGTCGCTTGGGGACGAGGGCATTACACATCAGAGGCACACAGGGCCAAGGCCTGTGCACACCGAGGGTGCACCGAGGGCCGAGGCCAGCACCGACTTAGGGCCTATTCACCTAGCAAGGCCGACCATTACTAGGAAAATAAAGCCAAGTAGCATAGTCCTTGTTTGAATATGACTCAAGTATTAGAGTTTCAACTAAAGGAGTTTTACTTGTAATTAGACTAGGAAGTAGTAATGAGGTGTAAGGGGACTTAATTATAAAAGGAGGTCTCCCCACCTCCATTGGATATAGAGAATTTGATGTGAATAAACTTAAGCATTCAGGCTAAAAATTTTCTTACACACGCTTACTTACATTTTTCAATGCTTTTCCATTGTTATAGCAACAATAATCGAGGAGTTTAGGTTGACTTAGACGTCGAGCAACCGAGCGAGACATCTAAGGGTCGCACGGACCAGCTAACCGACAGTCTAGCCCCGTGATAAGTGGTATCAGAGCTAGGTTCGTGATTAGACGAGATGACTTCACAACGTGGAGAGGCAACAACATTCGAGGGCGTCGAGACTCGCAACGCGGAGAAGAAGCGAGGAACGTTGAAGGACATGCTCACATCACTCCAAGGTAAGATCACCAAACTCAAAGACTCCGCGAGGGAAGCTAGGGATGTGTTGGATCGATTGGAATCCATTGACCTAGAAAATCTAGGGTCACTGGATCTCGAGAAGCTTGAAGCCTTGGAGAATATCCATGAGGATGTGCACACTGCACTCAACAGATTAGATGCAAAGAGTTCCCAACAAGATGATGCGTTGGAAGCCCAAATCCTAGCCTTAACACAAGAGGTCGAAGAACTTAAAAACCAGGGTTCCGAAACCGAGGTTGAAAACCTAAAGAAGGAGATCGAGCAACTCAAGACCGAGGTGGCCTTGTGCAAGGTTGTCGTGGCTGGTGGCATGTTAACCAGCGCCCTTAAAAGTCGGGTCAAGGTCCCTAAACCAGAAAAGATTAAAGGGACTAGGTCGGCCAAAGACGTTGAAAATTTTATGTGGAACATGGATCAATACTTTCGAGCCATGAGTATCGATAATGATACTGAGAAAGTAAACATTGCTTCTGTTTACTTAATTGATTTAACACTCTTATGATGGCGACGTAAATGCTCCGAGATGAAACGAGATGGCACCACCATTGGAACCTGGGCGGAATTCCAAGCTGAGTTCAAATAACAATTTTACCCTTATCATGCTGAGAACGAGGCACGATTGTCGAGTTAAGCCTACAAGTCCCGAGCCTAACCGAAGAGGACGGGTTCTTCACCTTCATGGACGGATTAAAGCCATGGGCCAAAAACGAGTTGGAAAGAATGGGTGTCAAAGAATTGTCTAAAGCTTTGACAACCGCCGAATCCATCATCGAACTTGGTGTTAAGAAACCCAAGCCTCCCAAATCAAAAGTCGAGGGTCCTAGTAAGATAAACCAAGATGAAGGCCAAGAACAAAGCCTATCAAGATGAAGGCCAAACTTTGGCAAGAGTGAGTGAACCTGATTGAGCTAAGATCATACCTTATTCTCCTCTTTTTTTTCCTTCTCATAACTTATGTATCTCAGCTAACCAATTATTGTCTTTTTTTTAAAGCTAACTGGTATTTATCTTAATGTTGTTAGGATAGTTATCGTCCCCAGACATCAATGAAGATTGGTGGGGATTCACTGCACACATCATCATGGTCTCAGTTGATACAGGTTTCTCGTTCACTTCTACTGCTTCATTGTTACTTGCATATTTTCATAACATTACGCAATTTTTTTGAGGCGCTTCCTTGCTGGAGGTTTCACTAAATACATGATGCAGGTTGGTGTTCTTTCAAGGGAGTAGACACTTGTTGATGCAAATTACTTGTATTTAATTTTCTGGTGGATTGTTATTTTCCTGTACAAAAAATACTATTTAATCAACCCGAGTTTTAATTATGTTAAAACTTTTTTCAGTGATCAAAATAAAGACTATAGTACTAAAGTTCAGTAACTATCAGGTAATCAACTCATGTGGTTTATAGAAATTATAAGGAAACTCTACCAAATTTTCTAAGTTTTTCAGTGATTGTTTGAAATAGATTAGTGAAGTTATGAGACGAAAAATACTTGTGGGTCTAACAACTCTGCAATAATAGTAGCACTTTTTATTTAGATTTCGAAAACAAGGACATTCCTCTTTGTTAATTATAGGAAAATAGAGATCCAAGCTACATGGATTCAGTAAATTTTTAATCAAACTAAGGGAGATAATTTCCAATAATGTAATTAATTAATTTCTTACAGATTTCACAATAATACAAGTTAGAAAAAATATATAATAAGTGTTTAATGTAATGACAAGACTCGTTACACTCCCAAAGATAGTCTTAAATTTATATTTGTTGATGATATTGTTGGGAAGAGCAGCTACGAGCATTGAACCGTACAACCGATAAGAATCGCATCAAGAAATATAAAAATTTGTTGTCAAATATTAACTTAGAACAACTCTGTAGGATGGCTTCTTCGAGGATCATAAAAGAGTGCAGATTTTCTTGTTGAGACTGATATCGACGCCATTGAAAGCAATGGGAGCATACATCCACAGTTCATCAGAGCTTAAAAGCTGCAACCATGGTAAAAAAAAAATTACTACAATATTATATTAATTTTACTTCAACTCGTTTCTGTGCCTAGATTAAAGCAAACCTCTTCATAGTTTGTTTTATAGGTTTTATTTCATCTAACCATTGTCTATTTTACCAAATTACCTTGATTTGTAGCTGCATGAACTTCACATAATGAACAGCTTCTTCAAGCATAGTGCTGATATCAACCTGTATTATCATCATCAATGATCATGAGTTTTGTGGATCTTCATTATGAAGTAGCTAAGTAGATCTCATTTATAAAATATATAAGAAACTATAATGTTGGTTAATTACCTTTGTGCCGTTTGGGACAAGGTTCTGTAAAATTCTCAATCTCTCATTAATCTTCTCTCTTCTTTTCTGCAATAATCAAGCAAAAAAGATTTAGATATTTGGCCTAATGCCAATCGAACCATGATAGAGCTAGGAAATTTCTTACCCTTGCATAGAGGCTTTGGGGATCAGTTGCAGACCCTCTGCTGGCTCTTTTCTTTCCATTCAAGTTAAGGGCCTGAGCTGCTTTGGAATATGAGGTTGCCAATACGCCCCCATTAGTATTATCCTGAGAAACATTGTCATCATCTGAAGTAAAGGTGCTAGAACTCTGTCCGTCCGAGCCGATGTTGCTCTCTTCATTGCCGTTTAAATTGTTCTTCCGGTTCTTATTCGACTGCAGATTCTTCCAAACTTTTGCTGCCTGCATTTCAAAACCCTGAAATATAACCTCCATAATGAGGATTATACATGTGTACGTATGTACTAGCTTAAAATTCATTTTTCCTCTTACATCTTTTGGAACCCGAGTTCTTTTCTTTCTGGTATGAGATGAATTGGTAATGATTTTATCCCCATCATCATGCAGTTCCAGCACATCAAGCTTCCTCTTGAGCACCAACTCGTTAACATTGTCAGAAGGATGCCTACCATCTAACTCTGGAAAGCAGTCGGCGCTCAAGTCTTTAATGACATTAACAGTGTCTTCCATAGCAATGTTCGGGAATGCCGGGGTAAATGAGTCGGTAATTTTGTCATACACCCCGTCAATGTCCATTGAAACATCCAAGGACAGAGAGATATCATTTGTTAAAACAATATGATTAGAACCACCAAGGAAACAGGTTTCATGATTTGGCTGGGGTACAAAAAAACTACTGCTTGAATTGCTACTCTGACTACTTTCCTGAGATTTGTAGTGAAAATTAGAATCAAGAGCATTGGAAGAGAAGAACAAACTCTCAGTGACACCACCAATGCTCATATTGGCTTCAGGATTAGGACAAAAGGTCGACGGATTTATGAAGTTCAACCGCTCGTCATGCTTCGGAGGAAAAGAAAACTGATGAAGAATTTGCTGCATGAAATCAAGCTGATCTTCATTGGAGAACATTCTGTTAAATGAGTCCCAGTCTTCATCATGAAAAACCGCTACCGATTCCATCGAAGCCTGTGGTGGAAAACAAAGAGGTTTTTGTTTGTGTGATGGTCGAGATGAGCAAAAAACTAGAGACACATTTATACCACCAAATCATAAGGAGAATGTTGGCATGTATTGACTTACATTAGTTTATTGATTTCTTAATTCCAAAATTATTATTCTGTTATTGAACCAGGAGTCCACTGTGGGGCCTAAACCAGGCAAAGTACAACTCACAGGATGTCTAAGTTCATGCATTCATCCATTAAATTAATTCCAAGGGCACATTCCTTAGACCTGACAATTAAATTTGTAGTTAAATTGACTTAGTGGTCTAATAACAGTGATTAAAAGATGACTAAATGTGATTACTTATGCAGGTTAGATTGAGCGGAGAGGCTTAGGAATAGAATGAACCACGCCTAAGTAGACTACCTTTCCCTTGAATATAATAAAAGCACCAGGAAGTTAAGCGGATTAAACAAACACAGAACGGCCCTGCACATCGTGGGAATTGAGTCTGACATTCTTTAATTAAAGTGAACTTAAAAATCCCGACACGGTAACGACCAAACTCCTCCCCTGTCCTGGCAAAATCCTAACTGTGTTGCCTTTGCTTTTAACTTGCTAGTTATGATCAAATATTATATATTGGTAAGATCATGGATGGACCGAGGGATATTTAGAGTGCAGTTGCACCCTTAAAAAATTCAAATCCTTTAGGTATTTTTTTAAACATTTTATTGATTATCTAATTTCGCACCTCTAAAATTTTGTAATTCGTATATCTATATTTCTAATTTAACTTCTAAATTACACACATAACATAGAATTTGTGTCCACCCCTGAGTAAGACTGGTACAAAATCATCTCTTTACAGCTGATCAGTTTGAACAGTTCAATCCTTAAGCCATTGCAGAGGGAAATTCATATGCACCAAGCTTGCTGACAAACTCCGGGCGATAAACTCAAAATATGATGACAGCTGTGAATCTTATTCAGGAACAAATTCTAATATGAGCCCGCTGTAATAGATCAATGAACAAATTAGCCATAAACACAAACTGACAATACATTATTAGACTTTAGGCCGTATGATACGGTTGAAACCCTGACGTGTGAGACAGAGTACATTGTTTACGTGTCGTTTGGAGCTTGCGCCGGCCATTGCACGACCTTTCAAACAAACATGTGGGACTGGGAGGGACTAGAAGAAAAGTGGGATCGATAACTTGTCACAATCTGATATTATTCTTCATTGGAATTTAGAATTAGATGTTCCTCACTTCCCACCTTTCGAAATTGGTTCTTAGTGCTTTGGGATCCGCAACTAGCAGAGTTTGCTGCATTCGTGTCACGTTTCAATGGTAATTTACATTATAAGTCTTTTAATTTAGCATCAGTTTTCATTCAACTCACTAATTACATCGCTAAAATTTTATTAATAACAAATTTGGTCGCTTATACTAACTCTATGAAGTAATTCTAATGGAAATGCATGCTGAAGTCATCGTTACATTAAAAATATTCAATGAAATTGGCATAGATGGCCTAATTTATTAATAATAGAAGTTCAATGATATAATTTGATAAAATCAAAGATTTGTGACTTATATGAAAATTGACAATAAATTGGATGATCTAAAATGCAAGTTACCCTGTTTAAAATTGCTGTTACTCTTATAAAAGACATTGAACCCTAATTGTGATTAGTTAATTACCTCGTTATTAGCAATATCTAGCGTAAATGATCAAAAGCTTTCAATTGATACCCCTATCTTTCTTAGATCGTGAGTCTAAAATCTATTAAAAATAATTTTTTTATTTCTCCTCTCTATGTAGAAATTGTTCAAAAAAAAAGTTAATTACCTCATTAACAATGATAAGCAAGGAAACCACTTCGCTTGACAGATATGGACGATATAGTGAACTTGATTAATTTAATTAAGACTTAATTAGTTTTATTCATGTAGATTAAAGTAATTTACTTATATTAATACTAAATATAAATGATAACCGGAAAGTGTGAAAATTAATATTATCTCATAAAAAAATGTCAATGGTTGGTAAAGCTTACTTTTCTTCATTAACATTATATGCATGAGCTAGTGTCGGTCCACGCTTACAAAAAGTTTAATTTGTTTTTGCACTTTAGTCTATAAAGTTTTTTTTATTATATAATAAAGTCTGCAAAGTTTAATTAAGAAACACTTAGTTGGTTATAAATTGTATTTTATTATTAATTAATAATTATTCAAAAAATAAATTTTTAAATGCACAATAGCGAAAATATCTAGTTAATAATAAATGTTAATTGAATTATAATTTACATTTAATACGCATTTATGATAATACATTGAATATACTACAACTTTGTCAAGGCGCATGGATCGAAAATAATAACAAAAAATAGTCAAGGAATATAAATTATAAGGAATATAAATTATAAACATGTACATATATTTTTTTCCAATGCTACCGATATATTATTATATGCATCATTTTATATCTCCTAGGTATAATTATATAGGAAAGAAAATAAGAGAAATGATTATTTTTATCTTATATATAAAAACAAGGGTAAAGTATATAAATAGTCCCTCAACTATAGGATGTTTTCTTAAGTCATTTGACTATTAAAAGTTACAAAATGGTCATCTGACTATACATTATGCTCCAAACTCGTCCTTTTATGTTAAAATATTGATGGTCATCTGAGTTAAGCATTAACATGCTGATTGAAATATGATAGTTGATGTTTGAGATTCTGAGATAAGATTTTATAATATCGCAATCAGCATGCCAACGTCCAGCTCAGAATGTCGTCAATTTTTAATAAAAAAATCAGTTTGGGACATAATAAATAGTTGAGTGACCATTTAACTTTTAATAGTTAATGGACACAACGAAGTAACATCATATAGTCGAGATATCATTTTATAATTTTTAATTGTCAGATGACTTAATAAAATAGTTTCCTATAACTGAGGATCATTTGTAATATTTTACCCTACAAATAAATCATTCTAATTTGAGAGGGAAAACATGAGAAAAAAATATAGAAGGAATACGAGTTAGTTTAAAATATATATTTTTCAAAGTATAATTTTATTTCATTTTTTAAATTCTATCAAATAATGAATGAACAATATACATTTTATTTTAACTTTCAATAACTTTACCAAACTCACCGATGAAAATCAAATTTGAATTTTTCTTATTTTTTATATCCTTTAATTTTTCGTCCTTTAAATTTTATTTTCACTTTACTAAATAAAAGCCAAGTGTTAGGGTTGTTGTCCTCTTTTATTAAAAAAAGTGTCTACTCTAGAATTATTAGTATATTAACTCTTAAAATTATTAATGTTTAAGATAAATTACATGTCTGTTTTAGTATTTAAACTTTTATTTTTTTTAAAAAATTATACTTAAAGTTTAATTTTTGTTTCATTTATAGTACCCATTCAAAATTTAACGTTAAGTTTTGATTTTTTTTAAAGTTTAAGTACTAAACAAACGGACCAAAACTTATAATTTAGATACTAAATGCGTTAAGTTTCAAATTGTGAGTACTAAAATGATTTAACTATTTTGACTTAAAAAGATAAATTTTTTGTCATGATAAATTTAAATTAATAATTATATATATTAAATTTATCTTCAAACTCATTTAGTTACATCAATTTCATCATTTGACTGATGTTGATAATTAAAGTGTTGACATAACAATTAATGATGATGTAGTTGCCTAATATACTTATATGACAACCCATGATAATAAGATGACAATCTATATATGAATATCAACGTGACATAATGCTTAATTGATTTTTTTCGACGATAGTATAATTAATTTTTTTGATCGGGTTTGAGTAAAAAAACCAGTTATAACTTTAAACTCAACAAAAGCAACCAATTAAATCCTTCTACTGCATTATCATTAACAATGGACGACCCAACCATTATAGTAGATTGTCATGTTCACATGGTAAAGTTGTCATGATTAGTATTAATCATAGAATGAAATTGATACAATTAAATGAGTTTAAAAATAAAAAAAAATATAATTGAAAATAAAAAAAATAAAAAAGTTCAAGATTATGAAAGAAATTATATAACTCGTTAAGCCATTTATGTTTAGATAAAAAAAATTGTTTTTACTTTTTCTTGTAATAAATAAACCATCTAAAGTCAACGCTCACTGAATATATTTTTATAGGATGCATGTAATTATGATTTTAAAAGTGATAAACTATTAAAAGTCAATTTTTTTAAAAAAAGTGAAATGTCAACTTATTATTATTATTATTATTATTATTATTATTATTATGTCAACTTTTATTACTATAGAATATACATTTACCCACAAAATAATAAAGAAAAAGGACCAATTCCTAATCTAGTCAATGACACACTTCATCTTTCTCTTAAGTGCTCCTGCGCACCATTAAACTATATAAATATTAAATTATATATTTTTATATGATCATGTTTAAAGATAAATTTATAATAATAAACAGATATAATGTGAACATAATATGTTTAACAAGAATATATAAACTAATATTTAATGCTCTCACGGTATTTAATTTTATATAATGTTAATAAATTAAATAATATTATATCATCGTACATTATAAATTTCCATTTATTTAAATATATTCGTATTAAAATATCATCTCCTATTTCATTCAACTCAATGAGCTGAAAATTATTATTCTCCTGTGAAAGACATTAAACTCTAATTACAATTAATTACTTACATTAAGGAGGTCAATAATAAGCAAGGTAATTATTTGAATATAAAAGAGATAGTAAACTTTGGTATAGTCTTAACAAATTTAATTAAGACCTAATTATGTATATTTATATAGATTTAGGTATTTAAAGGGAGTGTTGTTATCCCTAAAAAAATTAAGTTAGAGTAATTATATCGATAGAATATATATGACTAAAAAATATTTTAAATATATATTATTTTATATTCATTTAAACTATTAAAAAAATACTTGGCATTCATTAACATAGAATATAAATAACAAGACGGAAGAGTGAAAATTAATATTATCTCAATCTCATAAAATAACATGATAATGTGGGCCGTCCACCGTCGTGGTTAATAAAACTTAGCTATTTTATCAACAACATTAAATGCATGAGCTAGTGTCGGTCCATTTTTACATAGTTTAATTTGTTTTGCAGTTCAAAAATAAATTATAGTTTCTTATTAATCATAAATTTTAAGAAAATAAAATTTTGAATGCACCATAGAAACAAGTCTTATTAAACAATTGGTTAAAGGGAATTTAAGAAAAAAACGTATACAATTTAGGAAGTTCAAATTCGAATAAAAATAAGCTCCAATTCAATAATTATGGTATTTAAATTTTAAATTATGAATTATCCAAACAATATAATTCCGATCAATTTTTTTTTTCGGATCAATTTTTTTAACTATAACTAAATAGTGAATTATTTTATTGTCATGAGAGGAGAAAACAGTCTTTAATTTTTTTTTAAAATATCTTCTTCAATTAAAAAATACAAATAAAAATGGTCTGCTTTAGAAATATTAGGTATATTAATACTTGAAATTATATTTTTCTAAGAAAAAAATGTGTCTAAGATTATTTCTTCCTAAAGAACTGTGATTTAATTATTCTTAAACAATTTTCTGTTTGCCTTATCTTTTGCTTGTAATAAATAAACTAAATAAAGTCAATGCTCTTATTTCTAGTCTTCCAGATGCAAGTAATTAAAAAATGGTAAACAAGTACAATGTCAACTTTTATTATTATTTTTTATTATCAAATGTCAAACTTTTATTATTATTTTCTTTTATCAAATGTCAGCTTTTATTATTAAAGATTATATATTGTAATATGGAAGTTAATCTGTTGGTTGGAAGGTAAATTAAATCAAATAATGATGAAATAAATGAACTAATTCTATATATACCCACAAGACAAGACAATAAAGAAAAGGGGACCAATCCAAATTAAGTCAATTAAATAATGAGACCCTTGATATTATCTTAATATCATTTGTATAATTATTTTTTCTACTGGTAATGCATCAAACGATAATTCATAAAGATATTAAATTAATAAAATTAATGAAAATTAAAGTAAAACTATTACCAAATATATGATGTTAAATTACAAATTCTATAATTGCTAGTCAATTTTAGTTTTTTCTGAACATCCCATTATAAAATTTGAAAGAAATTAGGGACATACTATCAAAATCGAATAATCACTTTAATCTCTATTTTATTAAAAGCATTCTAACACCAATGTGAATATACAACATCATCATTTCAAGTGTATTCAACAATAAATGTTGACTGTTATTTTATCAAAAAGTAAGACGTTACACATAAGAGTGCATAAAAAAATCAAAATATCTTTTCAGGAAAATACTAAGAGCTTGATGTTATACGTATTTTTAAATATCTTTTAGTAGGGATTAAAATTGAAATTTGAAAAGTTTCGGGGACCAAAGCCCTCGCTATACCCTACCTTCGTTATTGACAGGTCAAACGAGTGCCTCCAGCCGCTGATAGAGATTCTTGTAAGTTTTGGTGAATTTGATGAATTATGATTGGATTTGGACAATTAAACTCAGAGGGATAGCTGAAAGAAGAGGTTTATATAACAAAACCGATACACGGTACACAGTATTTTGAACACATTTATCCTGCTGCAAATTACGAGAATACAAGCTTGTCTTGGGTTCGAATATCAAAATGCTTGGCGAGCATGGTAACGCAGATACCATGCTGTTATTCTCATATTGTAGTTCTTGCTTTTTCGATGTTCCTATCGAGATTTAAGCTTTAGATATTCAAGTGAAAGAGCATTCAACTGTGTGTTGCTCACGGTTGTCTTAAAGAGGGTGGTGCAGAATGTCGCCTCGTTACCTTTATCTATCATGTTGGTTAAAAAACCATCTCTTCCCCTGCCATGCTACCACGTAAATTTTCTTTCTTTTAAGAACATGTTTCTGTTTTCACTTCAGAACTAGTTCTCTTTAAGGCTCTTTGGTTTTCTTGTGTTCACTCGCCCTAGAAAAAGGCAACAGTACCAATGAGATCAATATTCAATAGTGAAGAATTCAATTCCGCTTGGAAACATGACAATGGCATTAATAGCAATAATGTCTTGTAGTGTAAACCAATGTGTCATCTCAACGAATGCCACTGGCTTCACTCGTTACATGAAGTAAAATAAAACTGTCCTCCAAAGTAGCTCTTTAGTGAAACAGGGAACAATAACTCCCAAATCAAAGTTAACATACTTCTGAGTTCAATCTAATGTGACCTTAGTTTACCAAATGTTAGCCCTTTTATTCAACAAAGTAGTTTTCTTAGGCTTTTGGCTAAAGTTCTAGCTCTGTTGCAACACTCAACTAAGGCCAACAAACAAAGTCTTCTTCCACCACAAAATTTGTGAGATCAAGTGGAGCTTACAAGAACAAACAGTGGTTTGTCTCATAATCCTGCCCTGAAATATAAATCGAGAAAACATTAACATGAAAGTGAATGCAAAAGTCATAGATGACAGGAGAAATATACAGAATACTTTATGCTTGAATCATAGCAGATGAGATGTCTGAAATCAACAGAAAGCACAAGTCAATAATTTCAAATCTCTGACAGTTGATACATTGAAAAAAAGAACGTTTAGCACAGACCGAAATGAAGTTATATTTCAGAGCTCCAATAGCTGTAGTAATTGGCTTTTCATCAACACAAGACAAAATTCCCATGCAGACTTACATCCACTCAAGCATGCCTCAATGCTGTAGTAGAATTTTCTATTACTAATAATGATTTTACACGAAACTTATTGCCATAAACTTTGCTAGTTTTATTTTAATAGAAATGACATAGGCCCTATTGCATATATCTCCAATGAACATGAAGGCAAAAACAAGTGAAAGAATGTGATTAGTAATGTGCCTCTTGGAACCTTGCATCATGCTCATAAAGAACAGTTATGGCTGTAATAAAGAAGACACTCAAATTATTAGAACTTATTGTCCGGCACAACATGCTCAGACATAGGCCTGCCATATGAAACTAGCACCAATATTCATTCTTCAACCCAGTATGGCACCACAAAAGCTCATAATCTGTTCTAATCACAATAAGCAGTATCTGGCAGACTTTTTCCTTTTTTACAGTGCATTAACATTTGTTATTTTATTTTATTATTTTTCTGTTTTCCCCTTCTAAAGCTGAATTAGAATTCTAATTGTTTATATCACTCCCTTGATATGCCCAACTACAAACAGCTCCCTGGATATGCCCAACTACAAACAGCTCCCTGGAAATTCGGTCAGTTTCGCAGAAGCATTATAAAGTCAGTAGTTAGATTCTTGAACTAACAGCTCCGTAGTAACCAACCCCATCAATCAAGAGATTTTCATGTGTTCAGATTTCAGAAACAGATTTATACTATGTATTAAGAGAAGAGATTTACCTGCAACAACAGAGATATCTTTCCCCCTGTACCTCTCAACAAACAAATCGATAGTATCACGAAATGCCTTGGTATCAAGAAGCAAAAGTTGTTATGTCCTGAAACATTATACCTGACAAAAAGGAATCGTAACCCTAAACAATTAATAAAGTCCAAAAAAAAAAGCAAACGGCAAAGAAGAGTGAAGGGAAGTTTTCTTTTTTACCAGGTTTGGGAAGTTTGGGATGATACGAATCGCAGAAGAACTTTTGGAAATACGAGGGTCTTGTTCATCTTGAGATGCCATTTTTGGTTGACTTGCAACTGAATCACTCGCTGCTCCAACTCAACACAGAAGGCAACGGAACAGTGGTAAGACTGTGTGTGAAAGAGAAAGACTGCCCGTTGACACACACCTGACCAGCCAAATTACATTGGTTCACCGAATATGATATTATCAGTGAAAATAAAAAATTACATTGTTTAATTAAAGGAATAAAATATTATTAGATTATATATTTTATCAAATTATCTTTATTATATATTTATTTTTTAACAAGTTGAATTCTACTATAATATTATTATAATTAATTTTTATATATATTTTTAAAAATTTTAAATTCATAAAATTTATATAATTTTTTTTTAATATTGAAAAGATAAATAGGTTTAATGAAAGGATAAAATTTTATTCTAACCCCTGAACTTCATATAAAATTTAATTATAGACTTTGTTTTTGTAAATCTAAAATAGTTTAAAGATAAATTTATAATTTAACATTCGTAGAATTTTTATTATTCAACGACAAAATAATAATATTTTTGAAAAAAAAAATTAAAGGCATTTTAGTCTAAAACGCCAATAATCCAACAATACCTAAGGGAAGGGGAGTAATCACATTCCTGGTAATATACCTTCAAAATACCACTGTTAGTAATAAAAGATTACCGATGGCTGAGAATGTTGGCCAACCAAACGGGAGAATGAGGGTAATAACATATGAAGCCCCTAAAGATTATATAAAATAATAATAAATAAAAAGTAACCACTAAAAATTCATGTTTTTATCCAAAAATTACCAAAATATTATAATATTACATATCATGTACCGTTTCTTTAAATTTTATTAATTTAACACCCTTTTTGATAAGGCACATTAACTTTACTTAGGTAGATCGAAGGCACATTTCCTGAAGCGTGCCTTGCATCATCCTTCAAAGCATTTTAAAAAAATAAACTTTGAAAAAAAATTAAAAAATAAAACTATAAAGACTAACGTCATAATTTGATACATATTAATTCCATGAGTTGAAGAGTTTAATAGAGTTAGTTTATATATGCATATTATAGTATTTAGGTTATGTTTCTTGACAATGTAGGATAAAAGTTAAAATGTATATTCTTTAACTTTTTATCTCTATATATAATGAATATACTTATACACTATTGTTAAATTACATTAGGTTAATATTTATTATTAAGGTTTATATTAATTAAGATTAGATATTTTTTATATGTTAATATATTTAAATAATTATTTTTTAATTAATAGTTCAAAAAATTTATGTAACACAAATTAAAATATTTCATTGACATATAAATGTATTATTTATTGAATATGATTAATTAGATCTATAATTTAAGTTGAATTTAACATAAAAATATAGAGAGAGAACATTATTTGGTGCCATGAACATGTAAGATATGAGGTTTATATAAAAATTTGTAAGAAACATAATAAAAAATATTAGATACTAAATTAACTTTTAAAGCTGATATATATCAATTAGAAAACAATTCGTAATTTTTTCAGCACAATAAATAGATGCTTATGTTGAAAGATTTAACAATATAAACCTTAATAATAAATATGTGTTATTAAGCTTTATATTAAATTAACTTTTGAAGCTGATATATATCAATTAAAAAGTAATTCGTAATCTTTTCAGCTTCACAAGTTCCTTCGGAATCTCCCCTTTAAAACTGTTGAAGCTCAGATACCTAATCAATTTTTTCGGTTAGTAGGAAGCATCAATCTTGATTATCATAAAATGAAAAAAATACTTCCAGATATTTCTTATAGATGTGTTAGACTCTTAAGCTCGCCAATTTCAAAAGGAAGAAGATCTTGTAGCTTATTTTGTATCAATTTACTACAACAAAAACATGTAATTAAATAAATTACATGAAAAATACTCATTTTCTCATAATCTAGATTTAAAATAAAAGAACATAAAATATTTTAAGGCGTTTAAGCCGCCCAAATATAATTAATCTTATATTTGATCTTACATAAGTATACCGTTTTCCCTTTGATATATATCAGCTTCAAAAGTTAATATATAAAAATAGTTAATCTTAATTAATATAAACCTTAATAATAAATATTAACATAATATAATTTAACAATAATGTATAAGTAGATTCATTAGATATAGAGATAAATAAGTTAAGTAATAAACTTTTTAACTTTTATCCTACATTGTTAAGAAACATAACCTAAATATTCCAGTATGACTATATAAACTAGCCCCATTAAACTCTTCAACTCATAAAATTAATATGTATTAAATTACAATGCTAATCCTTGTAGTTTTATTTTTTATTTTTTCAAACTTATTTTTTAAAATATTTTTAGAGATGATGTGGACATTGGGAAGCATGTCCCTTGAAGCCCGCCTTCCCACGTGGTGACATGTTAACATTTCCCTTGGAAGACACACTTAAAGAAATACATCTTCGGTTCACCTAAGCAAATGTATGTTTCACGTAACGTGCCTTATTAGAAGGGTGCTAGATCAATAAAATTAAAAAATGGCATGTTTCACGTAACACGTCTCATTAAAAGGGTGCTAGATTAATAAAATTAAAAAAATGGCATCTGACAGGTAATATCATAATATTTTGGTGATTTTTGGGCAAAACCTCCTAAAAGCTGCCCCTAGCTTAAATATCTTTATCCTATGTGTTTTTTACATTAATAGCCTTCAACAAACACACTATTTATATAGAACCGGGGAGAGTGTATGTCAAGGGAACAAAATATTACCAGAGCAGAGTGGAGGAGGGAGGGTACACTTGTAATTTCGCAGACGAAATACAGGTGGTTTGTAGGAAGAGGAAGGAGCGAACCAGCCGTCGTCTCGTTTGGGGAACACAGCGTAGCCAGGCGGAGGTGTCTTTGACAATTGAGAATAGATTGGGTTTGAAGAAAAGAGTACTAAGCCCTTCGTATCATTCTGCACCACCGACGACTAAATCATAAAACAAAAGAGAAAAAACAGTCATAACATTGGATCAAATGTTAACTCTAAATCGCTTGACTATTCATGAGGGGAAAAATATTTGAGGTGTTTCACAAACAATTTATGGTTGATAACTTGTAGTTGATTTTAATAGTTGATTTGATTAACTGTTTTAATCAAATGATTTGAAAATTTTATTTGATTAATTGTTTATATAGAATGTTTGATAAAATTTAGTTGATAGGTGATATGAGTAAAATGACAAATAAAAGATGATACATTTAATTGTTAAGTACATATATATTTTATAATACTTTAGTCTTTATTGGGTGAAATTATTCGGATAAAATAATTTTGACAAAAAATTAAAAATTTCATAAGAAAACTAGTGAATATTTTTAAAAAATTTAAATATTTTTTTAAAATTTAATATTTACAAATCTTAACCTCGTGAGATTGATACATACTATTAACCTTGTATAAAATATCAACATTCTATTTTTTCTACTTTCATGTTTTGCTATATTTTCTTAATTAAAATATATTTGAGAATCTACAACTAAAAAATAGAATATTAAAATAAAATTTCATTAAAATATATTAGTATGGAGACTATTTCATTATATTAGGTTTTATGGCAAGGATGTAATTATGAAAATAATAAGGTCAAATATGTCATTTAACATTTTATTTTGCAATAAGCTCTTTCAAACCGTTAGATTTGTTGACATTTTCAGCTTATTTTACACAATAAACTGTTTTAAAAAGGTGTTTACCAAATATTAAAAATAGAGGGTTTGACTACCCATAAACTATTTTATTTATGTTCAAATAAACTATTTTTTTCTCCAAAAAGTTGTTTATCAAACACTTCGGAGGGGAAAATGAGGTTTAAGGGAAAAATGAGATTCAATTAATCATACTATTTATATTTTTTCCTCATATTTCTTTAGGTTATAAGTTCTAAACTAACTAGTAACACTCTCAATTTCCTAGAATCTTTCATTTCCCCCTCGATTAATTTAAAATTTATCAAAGAATTATTTTTTATTGACGAGTTCTTTCAATTCTGCTTTTTAGTAAATTCGTTATTACAAATAAAATGGGCTAGCGTCTAGAATTACTGATATGAGCGAGCGTCTAGAATTAGAACAGATAGTATCAAAGTCCAAGGTGGTAGGCAAAGCAAGGCATGGTCCAAACCAAACAAGTGGCGTGAAAAATAACTTTTAAAAGGTCGCAATCTTGTTACGCAAGTGCCCCATCTTAAATAGTTTCCAACGCAACAACACTTGCTGTATTAAAAAAGATGGCGACGGTTTATGCCTTGGTCCATTGGAAGATCACTGCTTCCGCTCTTTAGCAGCTTAAGCTCTCAGCCTTCAATTTGCATATCCCTGAATTTTTCTCTGCAAATAAAAGCTAATAAATTAAGACCCACGTGTCTTCCATCTTCTTTAACTAATAAATTCGCAATGACGAGCTTTTAAATTATGGGATAAGTTCACTAATTGATTTGGACAATGAATCTAAAAACGAGAATCCCATGTGTGGTGCTTTTGTTCCCTGTAATAGTCGCCTTTGTTTTGCACCCAGCTACAAGAATAAAAATTATTTGATTATGTAAGCATTAAGAAATGACCTATGTAACATAAGCCACTTGAAGGATGTCATCAGAATTCTTGTGTTCGGGCAAATGGGTTTTCTTTTGCTTTATGTTGGTTTTGAACGGTTTTGATGATACCTTTTTATATTGATATGTGCATTAAGTACATATTTTTCTACCAAAATTGAACCCAGATTTTAAGATAAAACAGAGAAAAAACTAAATGGAACTCGTTGGACTATAAAAGATAAAATGGTACAAAATTTTTACAAATAACTGAAGGATGTGCGTTTTTGGCAAATAGCAGTGACATTCTGATATGTTACCACCACATTTATTGGGGAATCGCAATGGAACTTTACACCGAGGAAAACGAGACCTCAGACTGTCCAACACATAGCTTATATGCATACGAATGAGCATTGATACAACACTTCATTTTTGGAATATATATCTTTCCTAATGAATCACACTCACAGCTTCTAATTAAGTGGGTCTCACATTCTGGAATGTTTTTATCCGAATTTTTGAAGGGCTGTCTTGGGCCTGTAAAATGGACGGTTCATGATCAACCACTAGTCGGCGCTCTTGTTCCTGTTGTATTCGGATGTTTCGAGCAACTTCCTAGGCGGCTACGAGCTCAACAATATAGATACTCTTCTTTTTTTCCTCTGAATAATCAACTGGCTTTCTTCATTTCTTGCATGGTAAGTATGTTGTAAGACTACTATCAGTAACCAAAATGTATTTTTTTTTCTTCCAGAAAACAAAAGTTGTAGCTATTCCACTGTCCAAAAACAAATGTTGCATCTATTTCATGAATAAGTTTAACAGTCCGTTTTGTTTTTCCTATTTTTCAAAGCATAGAACCAAACCCAATTCTGAACTAAACTGTGATTAAATATGTATTTCCATTCGAATTTCACGTGAATCACAAGTCTATAGTACAAGTAGTTGCAAACCATTTTTCAACACTATAATCAATCACTAAGGTGGGGGATGAGTATTATATAATATTAAAAATATGATTAGTTTAATGTGCTTAAACATTGTTAAATTATAGTCTCATAATTTCAAACCAATTAAAATCTAATTAATTAGTTAAATTAAAAAAATATGCGAATTATTTTCCCAATTCCAGACAATTTACAGAGCAACATTCATTATTAATCTAGGATCATCAAAACTATAATGTGGAAGGTCTTATATTTGTTAAGAATCATGGAATTGATTCGGGAATCATAATGATTGGGGAATGCAATTAATTGAGTCGGCAGCCAAAGACAAGTCTTAGCAGCAATCAGCTGCCTTGACACAGGGCCTGCCTGCGTGCCTGGTGATTTCACCGCGTTATTTATTTATTTATTGTGAACTCTGTTTAGGGTGCTCTGTCTTAGTATCTTTCCAAGTATTGTCACTTTATAGAAGAAAAGGAAAGGAGGGACGCCTTCTGGGGTTCTTACAAGTCTTGGAATCATTTGACCGACTGAGGTTAGCTACCCCACAAGAAAACTCAACTGCATTCCAATCGCCAAATAACCAACTATTTGTGTAACACTTTTGTTAATTCACACCACTTGTCACGCAGCTTCCCTTCCCCACCCCCCTTTAAAACCCCTCCTCCTCGCTTCTCACTGTCCTTCAACTCTCAATTTCAGTACTACTGCTTTCCTCTACGTCTCTCTTCCGACTGGAATTAGAAGAAAAAGTTGTTTGTTTTATTGTGTTCGGAAATCAGATGGCTTTAGAAGCTCTCAACTCTCCAACAACAGCTGCTACGCCTCCTTTCCAATTTGAAGATAGCAACTTACACTGCCTGGAATCATTCACCAAGCGTAAGCGTTCAAAGCGGCCGCGTTTCGATCATGTTACCAACGAGGAAGAATATCTAGCTCTGTGTCTGATCATGCTCGCACGCGGTGGCGAAGCCAACTCCGCCAACACTTGTTCAACCCCACACTGCCATCGCTCTCCTACTCCAACCACCTCACTCCCACCAGCGCCAGCACCGAGCTCAACGGAGCAGAAGCTTAGCTACAAGTGCAGCGTTTGCAACAAGTCCTTCAACTCTTACCAGGCTTTGGGTGGCCACAAAGCCAGCCACCGTAAGCTTTCAGCTGGCAACGACGACCAGCCAACGTTAACAACCAACTCTACGATTGCCGGTGGAGTTATTTCCGCCGCGTTGAACCCAAGCGGTAAATCCCACGAGTGTTCCATCTGCCACAAAAGCTTCCCTACTGGTCAGGCCTTGGGAGGCCACAAGCGATGCCACTATGAAGGTGGGGCTGGGAACAGTGCTACCGCTAGCGCAAGCGGCGTGACATCTGAAGGAGTGGGGTCAACCAATAAAATGAACCATATCAGTCAGCGGGTCGCGTTTGACCTAAACCTTCCGACTTTGCCCGAATTCTCACCGGCTAATTTCTTTGTAGCCGGCGCTGATGACGAAGTGGAAAGCCCACACCCCGCTAAGAAGCCGCGTGGGATGATGCAAATGCCACCCAAAATTGAAGTCAACTAAACAATTCTAAGCTAGAAGCCGTTTTTATAGTCGCGTAGGGATTAATTAAATTTTAGACCAGATTGAATGCATTTCTTTTGATATTGTGAGACATTGTTCGCCCTCTGTACATAGCACTTGAACGATTTGTTTGTGGCAATGCTACTGTGTTTATTTATTTGTCAACTCAATTCAATACCATTTGATCCTTATCTTCAGCTCACTCTAGTATAATTCGTCTTTGTTGTTATACTTTACTAGTGTTTATTTTGTGCTACATTTTATGCTTAAATGTTCTTTGATTGTTCATGTTTACTATTAAATTGGACGTTTTTATGTATTTTCTGTGCAGGGCAATAACTTCTAGAAAATGTGTTTAAAAGGGTCAAAACTGCATTTTTTGTTCTGGAATCAATGCTATAATAGTGGGCATGAAAGTGGGCACGAAATGGTGACATGACAGTGAGTCGACATCTTCTAGAAGACCCAGTCAGTAGCGTCCAATCAACAGCTTCCAAAAGATGAGCAGACGGCTGAGCATTTCAAACACATTCAAATTCAAGATTTATCTTTTAAAATTAAATTCAAATTATTTTTTAGAATTATCTTCTATATTTTCTTAGGATTATCTTTAGTATTTCTAGGGTTTTAGAAGGCTATAAATACCTACATCGGGTAAGCCATTTTTCATATCTAGAATAATAAAACATATCTTTTGTTTCTTTCTTTTTATAAAATTTCTTTCTTTGTTATTTTCTTTTAAGCTTTGTTTTTAAAATGCTAAGTATGACTTAGGTCATGCTTAACTAATTTTCTTCTAAGATGAAGGCTAAGCTATGACTCAATTCTAATATGAGAATTGAAAAACACTTAAGTAACTTCGGATACATTTATCAATTTCTTTTGCGCTTATTTCAAATCAAAATAACTTTTCAAAACCAAAGATAGTCGATGGTCAGAATGTTGTTGCGATTAAACATGTGAGAGGAAGGATCGACTAATTGATAGCAAATGAACTTCCTGGGAACATAACTAGCAAATTGTTGTTAAAGTGAGAATTGAGATTGGAAACAGTTTGTATGGAAACAACTATTCGAGTCAGTTTTTATGCGCTTAAGCGGTTCTTGATCTACAACAATTAATGTTGATTAGATCAATTTCCAAATCCGAGATCTAAGAGTTGCACTTGGATATTCAATATAAAAGTTAGTAGAAAGGATCTGTCATTGTAGACAAAGTAGTCGATGTGAACCCCGAAGGGTAAATCTATTTCGATGATTCGAAGAATGTGAGTCAAAGCGAATGGCTAAGGCTGATTTAATCCATTGAATTCTCAAGATTCTACATTTCTCTATTTTTTAAAATCAATTTTCCTTGTTTGTATTCTTCAACCACGATACCCCCATTTATTTCTTTTTATTTCACGCCTAAAGTCAGAGTCAAAAGATAAAGAATTTCATCTATCTCCTTAATCCCTGTGGGTTTGACCCTACTTCTCCTATACTACGTTAATTTTCTTATTTATTTATTTATTCGAGAAGAAGGAATTTATTTTGACGTGCAAAACGATATCGGTCAAATTGGCACCCTTTCTAGGGACTAACAACAGTTATTGATTGTTTTCTTTAGTTTTTGATTTAGGACTAGAAACAACCAGAGAAAATTACTAGATTTTGACCCAGAGATCGAAGCAAGAGCCCAAAGACTCCATACACAAATGCTTCGAGAAAAAAAGAAAAAGACAAGAATAACAAGAATAAAGTTCAAAAATTGATCCAGATCTAGAAGTAGAATCTAAAATTTACGCCTATATCGAATCAAACAACGAAGATCAGATCCCGATGATAGAATAACAAATGATCCGGAAGCTTGCTGCAGCTCCTACCACTTAAACACTATTTTGCATAGCCTTTCCACAAGGTGAAGTTCTATTTTAGTTTAAGATCGATTTTATTCATCTTTTGCCTACTTTCTGCAGTCTTCCCAATGAAAATCCATAAAAGCACTTATCGAAATTCCCAATGGTTTGCTCTATCATGAAACCACAGGGAGTTTCTAAAGATCAAATAAAATTGAGAGCATTTCATTTTTCCTTAGCCGAAACGGCTAATAAGTAATTATTTTATTTACCTCCAAACTCATTTAATTCTTAGGCTAACATATGCCAAAAATTTCTTGATAGGTACTTTCCGGTGGCCAAAGAAAGTGAGTTACGAAGGAGCATTCTTTCAATCCGACTAAGAAGAAAATCTTTGCAATTATTGGGAAAGATTCAAAAAGCTTTGTGCGAGTTGTTCGTAACACAGATTAAACGAACAAACATTGTTGCAATATTTTTATGAAGGGTTATCGCCTTTAGAAATGAAGATGATCGATACTGTAAGTGGAGTAGCCTTAATTAATATGATGTCAACAACTGCGAGAGAATTAATTTCTACCATGGCATCCAATTCTCAATAGTTTTCAAGTGAACCCAGCTGACGGACTCATAAGATAAGTACATTTTCCATTAAAAATAAATTAGATAAATTAATTGAAGTGATTAATTCATTGGTTGCAGATAAATCTGGGGTAGCAAGAGTTTGTGGGATATGCACGATGCCAAATCATCCAACGGATTGCTGCCCGATGCTACAAGAAAATATGCAAGTCAACGCCATAAGGAGTTTTCCAAGACCTCCTCAAAGACCATACAATCCATATGGGAATACTTATAATTCGGGATGCGAGACTATCCGAGCTTCAGTTATGCACAAAATTCGAAGCCAAATTATCAATCGAGACTACCTCCACAACCACAAATGCAAAAGACATCATTGAAGGAGATGGTGGAGAAGTTGGTAATTTCTCAGGAAGAATTCATTGTTCCTCAGAAAAAATTCCAAGAGAGAACTGAAGTGCATATGCAATAGTTGGATAAACAAGAGAGAACTAAAGTTAATTTTGTGTCCGTCGATAGTGAACCACTAATGATGTGGCATGTCGTGTTCGACTATTTTGAAGATTTTTTAAACAGTTTTCTGTTTCAATCTAGCGTTCCACTGTAGCCGAGCCCGGAGCCATCGCTAGCACCCGAAAAATCCTCTTCACCATGCCCATTCTTTGGGTAGCAGCATAATTCACACTTACCCGTTCTTTCGGATGAAACTGAGGACGTGAGGGATGACACGTTCGACCCCTTCAATGAGTGCAATCTTCGTGGTTGAACCTACTCAGTTTCGATTGAGGAAGTGCTACAAGGGTATCTCGATTTTAATGGTGACAAAGCGGTATGATTCAATAACATTAGCCATCGACGATTTCAGGTATGCAAATATATCTTATCACGTACACTTAATATTTTACATTTGAGCGATAATCGCACACTACTTCGATGTTATTGGCTATATTTCGTACTCTAATATTCGATGCAACACTTATTAAGAGCTAGTCTTTGAGTTTCTCATGAATTTTAAATTCTCACAAAATCATGTTGTTACCTTTCAATTGATGAGGCAATATTTTAGAATGACGTTAGTTGCTTTTATTTTTTCTATGGGGTTTGTGACGGATATCACGAACCAAAGTTTTCTAATGTCTTTGTGTAAGATTCCGTAGGATTTTGACACTCATATAGCCTATTAAACATTTATCGGCATGGCAGGAATACAATTTGACTCTTGAACATCAAAAGCGTGGCACGTTCACGACCCGACTCTCTGATATATCCACCGATTTCTAGCATACAACTTAGGGTATTGGTTTACGCGCACCTTCGACAAAGTTGTGCAAACCAATCGACCCTTAATAATCAGCCCTTATATTACACACCTAGTTCAACGTTTATTTCCAACAATATTCGACACTACTAATTTCACTTATTCTTTTCCTATGGATGCTTTGGACTCTAGGTGCTTGGATTCAATGGGACTTATCGCCGGAATACCCGTCGCTCCACACATTGTCCCTCCTGGCACCATCACACCAAGCCATGAGTACGTTTTCATGAGGAGGGTCGATCCTCTATCGGCAGCAGTAGCTAGCATGCAACCGAATGTGTGAGAGGAAATGAAAGGCGTCTAAGGCCGCCTCATCTCCATTGAATCCAATCTCGTCAAGATTTTCTCCTACCTACGACCGATATCGTCTCGACGCAGCCGTGGTCATGGCTGTCATTAAACCGGGGATTATTCATTTTCCTCTCCTTTATATCTTTATTTTGTATTATGTTTTGGGACAAAACGACTTAAGTGAGGGAGGAGGATAGCATGTTAGATTT
The DNA here is from genome assembly GCF_006381635.1 of Hibiscus syriacus. Lineage (NCBI taxonomy): Eukaryota > Viridiplantae > Streptophyta > Magnoliopsida > Malvales > Malvaceae > Hibiscus > Hibiscus syriacus. The sequence continues at coordinate 5,873,930 of NW_024063513.1, forward strand.
TTCCTCGCTTGTTATACTTGAAATTGAGTTTTTGTTAGTGATATGCTTGGATAATTGGTTGTTGATTCCTTTGACTTGTTAAGTAATTTGTTTGCTTTCCAATGAATTGTCTAATTTTGCTTTGAATTGACATTGAATGCATGATGGTTCGTTGGTTTAACTAGTTAATTTCTCAAAATTTTTGACATTTCATGGTATATTGGTTGAATTGATTCATTCACTTGATTCTTTGAACCTATTTTGGTGAGACTTGAGCCTAATAAGCATGAAATTTTTCTTTTTTGTTCTTGTTCTTTGTTTCGTTGAGTGTGCCAAACATTGTTTTTGCATTCTAAAACTTGTGGTTTGATTCTTTTTTAGGCTACATGCATAATGAATTCAATGTTTTTTGGATGATAGAGACATTAGGATTAACCATTTTCTCTACCCCAATAAAAAAGTCTACCTTTTAATTTATCCCTTAGTAAACCAAGTTTGAGTCGACTTTCCCTTTTCTTTGATTTTGATCTCATCAGATTAAACCCGAAGCCTTTCCCTACATATCCCCTCTTTTCATACCATTATCAAGACCTTGATCATTCACTTTTGTCACTAAAAAAAATAGCCAAAATAGTGGAGAAATACTGTTGGAAATTTTGTTTGACCAAAAAAAAAAGAAAAAACAAACATCACCCATTTTGTTCGGAGAACAAAAAAAAATGACCCTCAATTTGAATGATTATCCCATGGTTGTTTTATTTTAATTCTCTTCCTTGTTCTTCATTCTTATTGGTGGCTTGTTTTAATTTTTACGACTCTTTGTATCAGCAATTTTAAATCTTTCTTTTCGGCCTATTTCCCTACCCAAACCTTAGCCACATTACAATGATTAAAGACATCTTAACTCTTGCAATGAATTTGTTTTTAAGTGGTGGAGATTATATCACATTACAAGCTTATGGTTATGTATTGACTTGCTTTGACTTGAGCGTTTCTTGTCCTTAAACACTTTGAGTGAACGAGCGAATCCTTTGTGAGGTAATCAAGTTGTGCATCATGAGATTAGTAGCCATTGGAATACCTTGTTTCGATTATTTCCTAACTTTACAACTTGCTTGATTGCTTTCTAAGTTTTAATTCTTTGCTTAATTATGGTTTATTGGGACAATCGAATTATGATATGAGTTAAGGAATGGCAACCTATAGATTTAGTATGTTGATTGAGAAATGCTTGAGGACAAGCATTATATAAGTAAAGGGGAATTTGACTTGCGTATATTTTGTGCTTAAATGTTCTTTGATTGTTCATGTTTACTACTAAATTAGACATTTTTATGTGCTTTCTTTGCATGGCAATGACTTCTGGAAAATGTACTTAAAAGGGCCAAAAACTGTATTTTTTGTTATGAAATCAAGGCTGGAAAGGCTGGAATAGTGGGCATGAAATGCTGATGTGACAGTGAGTCAATAGCTTCTAGAAGACCCAGTCAACAACGTCCAGTCTGTAACTTCCATAAGATGAGCAGATGGATGAGCATTTCAAACACATTCAAATTCAAGGTTTAGGATTTATCTTTTAGAATTAAATTCAAATTATTTTTCTGAATTATGTTTTGTATTTTCTTAGAATTATCTTTAGTATTTCTAGGGGTTTAGAAGTCTATAAATACCCACCTTGGGTAAGTAATTTTTCATATCTCGAATAATAAAATATTTCTTTATTTTCTTTCTTTTTATAAAATTTCTTTCTTTGTTATTTTCTTTTAAGCTTTGTTTTTAAAATGCTTAGTATGACTTGGTCATGTTTAGCTAATTTTCTTCTAAGCCGAGAGCTAAACGATGACTAAATTCTAATGTGATAATTGAAAAGCATTTAAGTAACTTTGGATACATATCTCAATTTCTTTTGCGCTTATTTCAAATCAAAACAATTTTTCAAAACCAAAGATAGTTGATGGTCGGAATGTTGTTGCGATTAAACATGTGGGAGGAAGGATCGATTAATTGATAGCAAATGAACTTCCTGAGAACACAACTAGCAAATTGTTGCTAAAGTGATAATTGAGATCGGAAACTATTTGTATGGAAACAACTATCCGAGTTGGTTTTTATGTGCTTAAGCGATTCTTGATCTACAACAATTAATGTTGATTAGATCAATTTCCAAATCCGAGATCTAAGAGTTGCACTTGGGTATTCAATATACAAGTTAGTCGCAAGGATATGTCCTTGTAGACAAAGTAACTGATGTGAATCCCGAAGGGTAAATCTATTTCGATGATCCAAAGAATGTGAGTCAAAGTGAATGCCTAAGGCTAATTTAATCCATTGAATTCTCAATATTCTACATTTCTCTATTTTCTTTAAATCAATTTTGCTTGTTTTTATTCCTCAACTCTTTCTATTTCACGCATAAAGGTCAAAGTCAAAAGACAAAGAATTTCGTCTATCACCTTAGTCCATGTAGGTTCAATCCTACTTCTCCTATACTACGTTAATTTCCTTATTTATTAATTCGAGAAGAAGAAATTTATTTTGACTTGCAAAACGACACCGGTCAATACTCTTAACATGCGGAATAAAAGACGGTGTTGTGGCTGGTAGCAGGCAGCTGGCAAATTAAGGGGTGTTGAAACTTTGTTGAATGAAAGGGACGTGCAGGAGCTACACTTAAGAAGAAACAGCAATTCTAGGTCCCCGTTGATGGTGTTGTTGGCCTAATATTCTGAATTGTATATAATTAACTTTAATTAAAAGTGGATAGGCGAGGAGAAGGGATGTGGATAAGATCAGATTGGAATGGGGTGCTTGCTGAGGGGCTTTCTATTTTCTTTTGGGGGAAGAGATTAGGATGACAGGTGCATGGCTTTGGCTTTGCTTAAGGGACCTCTTTTCTTTTCTTCTTCTATTCTCTTCAATATTTATTTTTTAAAAAAAACTTTTTATTATTGGTGCTAGTTATTCACTGAATAATTGATGGGATGGTGATTCGGATTCCTTGAGGAGTTTTGGATTCTTCTTTGTGAATTATGATGCCACCATTTGTGTCCTCCCAGACTCCCAGTGCCAAGGATTTTAGTGCGCTGTCTTGTTAGTATTTATTTACTCACTTGGAAAACGTATATACAACAGTAGATTAAACTTGTAAGCATATTTAAGGCAAGGGCATCCGGGGTGTTTAAATTGCCATCTCAAGCTAATGAATACCTGATTACAAGGAATTTGGTGACTTGGCAATTCCTCTTCTAATAGTTCCACTTCCAATTTTTTTTTTCAAGCGAATTTTCCGCTTAAAGAAATTGAAATATACAACGACGCGTATTAAGATGCCTAATTTTACCCCAATTAGTACCAAATTATTTAATACATTTAAATATAATTTTTACCATTCGCCCTAATTCATCGGACAGTCTAAACCATATATAAAATTTAGAAGTTGTATAATATGTCAACTGATTTTATTTGTGTACGAGTTAAATTTTATATTTTTTAAATATTTAATTAAATGGATTAAGGAATTTAAAATAAAAGTATCTTTATTTTATTGATTTAATGATCCAAAATATATATGAATCCCCTCTTTATATATTTATAAAGTTAGAAGTCAACTCGAGTAGCAGACAGTGAAATGGAGTGTTTTATTTGACAAAACCCTAGAAGAAAGTATAATTGAAGAGATAAGGCAGCCTTTGATAAATGCATTTGTGGGTGTCGTCACGCTGATAGTAGGCCGGTCAGATAAATCACTTAACAAGTAAAATGGGGTACATAGTTGCTCAATGATTAATGTAAGGTGGTTGGCAAACCGACCGTCTCTATATTCTATAAGAGAAACAGAGGTGGATTACTTTTTCTTAATCAGATTAACTAATCAAATCAAATTGCTATATACCAAATGCATTTCAGCTACATACAGTTTATTATTATTAATTTTACTATCTGCTGGTTAATAAATTAAACCAGTGCACTGTCCAGTAATGGTAGGATGATGGTAATAATCTTTCTCGTGTCAAAATACCTAAACCACGTTCTTTGTATTCGAGTATTTGACCGGACGTTATGACTTTTGAGAAAACGTCGTCCTTCTGGTTCGTTGGCCTAAGACAATTCAAAGTAAACAAACCTAACTCAGCAACCTCAAGTCTAACCTTGACTTGAATGTATCTTTCGATGATTGAGGATATGTTTTAGGCAAGCGGTTTAGCACTTGTTCTCACCCCCCCCCCCAAAAAAAAAAAACCCTATACATCGAAAACCAGACCAGATTCAATATAATTCCACAAACTATCTTAGACCTTTACCATTTGTTCTCCACCGCCTCTATATATTGAAACAAGAAAAGTGGTCCAACCTAGCTATTTTGGACACAGTATGTATCTGATTTTAATGTGTGAACTTATAACTATATCATACAAGTTATTAATAGATCAACATTTATATAAACATATAGTATTTTTGAATATATTTTTTAAATGTGGGAATATTGCAGCATAGTAGGCTGGACCTGCATTCTTAAGATGGGCATCTCCAGTTTGACCTACAGTGTTCACTTGCAATTTTATAAACTATTTTCGTTTTGTGGAGTACACTCCTTTTATAGACTGTGCTGTATAATCAGGTATAAGAAATTGAATCCAAATGGAATAGTTTACACACATCTCTTAAGTCAACTTCCTTTTGTTATTATTTTTCGAAGGGTATGGCTGAAGAATTAATCAAGCAGAGTCTTGATTACAGTCTAAGTGTTGAAACTCCACCTTCCCACCCTGACCAGTTGTTGATCTTGTTAGTGTAGTGCATTTAGTTGCCCATTCTGGGATGCAGATCAGATCAAGTGGAGCATACCTGGCTTCCGCATTTACCATTAATAAAAGAAATGGTATATATACATCAAAGGGTTTAACTTTTCCCTTGTCTTTTCTTTAAGAAATAAAGTAATGATCATGCACCACGACGTGCTTTGCTAAAAAAAGGCACCAAACAATAGGTTAGAACTCGACAAATGCCTACAAATGTGGAGAAGGAACTCCAAGATAGTGACATAATCCGATTTTGTGTTATCTCCTTTTCATTCAGAAGTATAACGAAGTGAAAGTGGAAGAACTCCCCCCCCCCCCAATTCAAGTTCCGCAGAAGACTACATAACTCCTCTAAATCTCCAGGCTTTAAAAACAGAAAATAAGGGATGATATCTACATTAACACACCATGGGGCTTGAACCCACGACCACAAGGTTAAGAGCTTTGCGCTCTACTGACTAGCTAGACGGGCAAATTAGCTACCACAAATGTTGTAAAACTTAATATATGTTTTGTATCACATACTCAAAAGAGAACGCTCTATTCCTTATTAAGTGTCTAATAGATTCATGCCTTATGCGAATGTGCCTCTTCTTACAATTGTAAGTTTGGTTCTTGGTCACACTAATTGCAATTTGTGAATCACATAATAAAGAAACTGGAGGAGTCGGTCATCTTCACAACGAAATTTTTGCTAACAAATTTCTGAGCCACTCGTCTTCTTGCCCGGCTAGGTCAAGAGATATAAACTCTGACTCCATTGTAGAACAAGCAATACAAGTATGCTTTGCTGATTTCCACAAGATAGTTGCTTCACCCAAAGTAAAAACATACCCACTCGTAGAGCTTACCTCATCATTGTTAGAATCCCAATTGGAGTCACAATATCCTTTCAGTACTGCAGGATAGCAACTAACTCAGGTTTCCAATCTATTGTGCCCTTAAGATACTTGAGTAAGTGTCTGAGAGCAACCAGTGCTCACCACTCGGATTATGGGTATATCTACTAAGTGTGCTCGCATCATAGGCAATATCAGGTCGAGTATAGTTCAATAAGAACATTAGGCTTCCGATCACTTTTGCATATTCAATTAGGGAAACGCTACTTTCTTTATCCTTAAAGAGATGTATGTTGTGGTCATAAGGAGTTCGAACAGGGACGACGTCAAAAATGTCAAATTTCTTCAACACTTTCTCAATATAGTGTGCTTGACTCAAAGAAAAACCCTTTTTAGTTTTGGTAACTTTGACTCCTAAGATTACATTGACTTCTCCCAAATTGGTTATCTCAAATTTAGTAGACAATAAATCTTTTGTTTTGTTAATGGACTCAATGTTAGTACTGAAAATTAACATGTCATCAACATACAAACTTATGATAATGCAATCAACACCAATCATCCTCAAATACATGCATACATTCGAACCATTCACAACAAAACCAAAACTAATGATAGTTTTATGAAATTTCTCGTACCACTATTTAGGATCTTTCTTGAAGCTGTAAAGTGACTTTTTGAGTCTACATACTTTCTCTTTCATACCAGGTGCCTCAAAACCAAGGGGTTGCTCTATATAGATCTCCTCATCTAGATCTTCATTCAGAATGTAGTCTTTATATCCATTTGATGTACTTACAACTTGTGAATTGAGGCTAGTGTAAATAATGCACGTATCACTTAGATTTTCGTAATGGGAGAGTAAGGATCGAAGAAGTTTAAACCAAACTTTTGCATGAACCCTTTAACTACTAGCATTTCCTTATACCGTTAGATAGAACCATCTGGTATGAGTTTCTTCATGAAGACAATTTGTTGCTTATTGGTTTGAATCCTCTAGGCAACTCAACCAATTCCTAAGTATGATTAGACATTATTGATTCTAGTTCATCATTGATAGTGCTTTTCTAGAAATTAGCATCGATAGATCGTATAGCTTCCTCATAAGTTTTAGGATCCTCATCTAACAAAAATATTTGAACTATAGGACTAGAAATAGAGTCTAAATCATTTATATCATAAATAAAGGAAGTTATAAAATTTGGTCCAAAAGAGGTTTCAACTCTTTGTCTCTTATTTCTTCTAGGCTCGAAAATGATTTCTTTAGAAGATCTAGCAGGTACACTAGAAGAAATGGATGGAATGTTTTATATTTGTGTTTTTTCATTTAATCTAGATTTCTATAAAGGAAAAGAATCATCGAAGAAAATGGCATCTCTTGACTCACAAATAGAAAAATCTTGTAGAAGTATGAATCTGTATGCGACGTTGTTTGTAGCATACCCTATGAACATTGTATCAATGGTTTTAGGTTCGATGGTGGACTCCTTAAAATCCAGTAACCCTACTTTAGCCAGACACCCACACACTTTCAGGTATTATAGATTTGGAGTGTATCCTTTTCAAAACTCGTATAAAGTAGAATCTAATTTCTTATAAGGTACTCGATTCAATATATAATTTACCGATAGAATGGCGTCCCCCACATGTTATCAGATAACCCTGAACTTATAAACTATGAGTTCATTATCTCTTTAAAAAGTATTTTTCCTTTCGGCTATATCGTTTTGTTGAGGAAAATAAGGGGTTGAAGTTTCGTGAATTATGTCATTCTTCTCACACACATTTTTTAAGAAATTTGATTTGTATTCACAACCTCTATCAAATATAAGTCGTTTGATTCTCCTATCTAATTGATTCTCAACTTTTGCCTTATAAATAAGAACGAAGTTTTCAGCCTCATCTTTTGTTCTAAGGAGATAAACTTTTGTCTATCTCGAGTAATCATCTACAAAAGTTATGTACTAGTGTTTTCCTCTTTTACTTTCAGTGTTTCTAAAGTCTGATAGATCACTATGAATGAGTTCTAACAATTCATTCTTTCTCTTAGAAACAATCTTAAAGTGAGGTTTAACATGCTTGGTTTCTACACAAATTTCACATTTATTAAAGCCACTTATGTCTAGTTTAGGCACAACATTCATTTTCATCAATTTCTTTAAAGATTGAATATTCACATGTTCTAATCTAGCATGCCACATATCAACATATTCAACAGTGTAAGCAAAAGTGGTAGCTTTATTCTCATTAAGTTGAGTTTCTATGACAAATAAACCTCCGTTTAAAAAATATTTCCCAATATAATCACCATCTCGGGAAAATACAAGTTTATCTTCCTTAAAAACTAACTTAATGCATGTATTATTCAAAAGTATGCCACTTATTAAATTTCTACGCAGGGTAGGTACATACAAGACATTATTAAGGGCTAAAATTTTACTGGAAGTTAACTTGAGTAAAACTTTGCCTTTTCCCAGCACTTCAGAGCGTTGAAATTCCACATGTACACACGTTCACCTTCGTCCCCATCTTCGAACTTAGTGAAAAACTCCCTTGTTGAGTAGAAATGTCTGGAAACGTCGGTGCTAATGACCCACTCAACATTGTTCTCCACCATATTCACCTCTGAAACCATCGCTGCAATGACATCAACATTGTTCTCCGCAAAGTTCAACTATGGTATGTTCTCATTCTAACGGTCGGAATGGTGTTGGAACTGGTAAGGTTTGTGGTCTACTTGACCCCACACATAGCACTTGATGGTCTTGCCTTTAGCTTTAGACTTCCCTAGCTTCTTGAAGTTGGTGCCCTTTTGCGACTTGGTCTTCTTATTCTGATTCCCCTTTTTCGCTTTCCTTTTATACTTAGACCTTGAGGCATAACCATATTCAACCAAGTTAGCTTTAAAGAATAAATTACCAATAAAGTTAGTAACCTTATCCTTAAATCGGTTAGTCTCCTCTATTTACATGTGGCCCACCAGCTCCTCAACTGAAATGTCTATCTTCTTATGCTTGACAGAGTTGCGGTAGTCAGACTAGGACTTGGGCAACTTTTTGATAATGACATTGGCCTAGATCACTTCACACATTTGTATTCCTTTGGAAACGATGTCGGCAACTAGATTCTCATAATCATAGACTTGATCCATTATGAGCTTATCATTCATCATCTAGAATTTGAGCCATTCATCGATAACGTATTTCTTTATGCCTGTATCGTCATCATTGTACTTCTTCTCTAGAGTGTCCCAGATCACCTTGGCACTTCTTTCCTTAAGGAACATGTCAAATAATTTTTTAGACATGTGGCTGAGAAGGTATCCTCACACCGTCTTATTGTCCTTATCGTATTTCTTGGTGGTAATAACAGTCGCAGCAGTAGCGGCTAAGGTGACATCTAATAGAACCACATCAATATCATTTCCGACAACTGAGGTTGTCGGCGGCATGGTTGGTGGTGGCTTGACCAACCCGTAATCCAGGTCAAGCTGCTTGAAAAATATCAGTATTCGCTAGGACCACCTCCGGTAATTCTTTCCATCGAGTGCGTCGAGCTTGGAAAGGTCGGGAATCAGCTTGCTCAAAGATGATGTCATATTTGCAGTATATGAATTCGTTTCTAAATTGTTGGAAATTTTGGTTGCAAAATCACACCATTAGCACTGACTGGAAAAATAAACAAAATTAAATAATTCAATCGTTGTAAATTGTGTCATGGTAAAACCACTGCCTTAAAAATGAGTTCGCCCCGGTGTGTGTAATCGGTCCAATAGGCAGATCATTCCTCGAGGTTAACAAGGTCGCTCCAAATTCCGTACACCCAGAACTAGAGTGGACTGTTGGTGGTACTGCTCCTCGCCGAAAAGAGTCAGCTTAGAAAGCTCTGAGAGATTTGAGAGATGTTTGAGTGAATTGGTGAGTTGAGAGTGATATGAAGCTCTCTATTTATAGGCTTGGTTCAGGGGTAAATTTGTCTAACAAAAATCATATATAAATTTGATTAATTCCAAATTTAAACCTTGTCCAAAGACTGTTGCAATTCACTGTTGAATCTGGCCCCAAATTAGTCTAGGTTCGTGCATTCATTTTTAGCCGTTTGTAACTCATATAATTACTTCTATAACTCATGTAATTATATTTGTAACTGACACCATAATCATTTGTTAATCCCTTTGAACATAGATGTAAAATAGTCTAGATACATGCAACGTTACACATGTTTAATTTCATAATTTAATTGTTCCGATTTTAATTTTCAGGCAGCCTATAAATATCATAATATTATTCTTTCACAAATCTTTTAAAAATTTTCTCTAAAATTATAGTAATAAGCCACAACTACGTCCACATCCATGGTGCACAAGAAGCCACCTTGTTCTCTATCACTCAATAAAGGAGTGGAGAATGCCTTAAATACCCAATCCCAATGTATTTCCCATTGTATGTGGGATTGAGCATTACTAACACAATACATTACTCAAAGAATCTGCCATGAACAAATTTGATTCGATGAACTACACAAAGAGAAAAGATGAAGACCTCCTAAAGTGTTACAAATCATAATCACAATATTTGGGGACATCAATACAAGCTTCCATTAAATTCCATCAAAGGACCATCCCGAGAGGGGGGGGGGGGAATCAATTTTCCTTCTCTTGCACTCACTGTAGGCGGCTAGAGATGAAGACTCGCTTAAAATTGGAGTCAAAGTTGAAGATCCAAAATGCCATTGCAGTCATAGGAACTAATCCCTGTTCGAGAAATGCCAACCACATGGTAGCTGAAGCAATGGACGAGATAAATGAGTTTTCTACGGTCCCATTGCTTTGGTGATTATGAGATTGATATCTACTTTCTACCAGGCATAACTAACCAAAAGAAAGGGACTAAATGAATGCAGTCGCTTTTGCAACTCTTTTATTTCCATTCAGCTGTTGGGATCAAGAAAGAAATTTGCACTTAGGCTATGGACAAAACACAAACATTAGTGATCATCTTTGTAGTTAACCCTTGAAAATATAAAGGAAAACCAATAAAAACAGTACTGGCGCGAAGTTGAAGAAAAATCAAAGAAATGTGGTTATTTTGTGTGTTATAGTTAATGGGGTTGGTGATATAAACAATTCCAGTTTCGTTAGCTTTCTGAGGGTTGCTGATTTGGTCACCTTCTCTTTTTATATTAGCCTCAGTCTTTGCTTAAGCAGGTCCACCATGGGAGGCACCGTGATTGTTTCCTATCCATGTTCATTGCTTGTTTTCTGTTAGTTGCCTGGTAGCTCAACCCCAGTACGTATGAAAATTACAGCTTATATTCATCAAATATTCATTGACAAAGCACCAAAGTAGAAACCCATTAATACTTTTACAAATTGAGGAATAAGTCAGCAGATAATAGATATGATGGTTAATCCACTAAAATAGAAATGACTAACAATACAAGGCCAGTACCGAACAGACGATCAATACACAAACACAATAAGCTGTTTACATAGGCAACTTGAAGTTATTGAGTGGACAGGATTCGAAAACACAGCTGGTTAAAATATTAGACGATACAGATTTCGTAGCCACATTCTTTAAATGACAGAATCAACTTTCAGATGGCTAAGTGGAACCCCCAATCTTGGGATTACCGGGAGGTGAGGGTTTTGGAATATATGGAATAAGAGGACTACCATGCTCAATAGGGCCAGGTTTTATAGATGCCTTTGAGCGTGGAACTGGATCAATGGGATCGTAATCTTCCATATCCACATTCCTCTGCTTTTCCTTGCTTGTACTATCCCCAATCCCCTGCAAATTCAGATGAGAAAACGCCTCAAAATTCTAAAACAAAAATAAGGATTTGTCTTAGCTGGTTGTGGCCATTCATGATACCTTCAGCTTCCTACTTGTTCCAGTCACCCTTGTACCGTCACCATGTTGCAAAAACTCCATACCTGCGATTGGGGCATTTAAGAATCTGCTTTCATGTAATTATTATTGATTCCTATGGTGATATATGTCTGGTTGCTGCTATTTTTTTTATTAGATTTACGTGCACAATGCATTAACTTTAGCAAGAAACATTTGATCATTTTCTAAGAAAAGGAGATAATTCTGATCATTAAGTCCGTGAAAACGTTGCTCGAATATCATGAATTGACATTGACATGCAAAGCTGCAATTTTAAGCTACATTGTTTTATTGGCGTGATTCAGATACGGGCCAAACACAAGTGGATCGATTAGTTATAAACACCACTGAAATAAAACAATAAATAATTGCTTTACCCTACAGCTAGCAAGGCAACAACCAAAAGAAAGAAAACAAAGACGAGAGTTGGGGTTAAAGACAACCCGAACGCTTGACCAAAATCATTTCCGTAAAACTTGCATAACAAGAAATAGGATGCAGTGAGGTCATTTAATTCTTTAAATGACAACCAGCCAAGTGCAGTCACCAAAGTTTGTGCATTAAAGTTATTATCTGCAAGGTTATGATAATTGGGAAGATTGATTTGACATTATATTCTGGTCACTTCTTGTTATAAATATTGCGTCAGTATACGTTGGTATATGATCAAAGGATTCAATTACTCCTTCCGTCTTATAATTTATGCCTTATATCGATTATGTACGTATATATGTACGTATATTTAGGAGATTGATTTGATCACTAAAAATGATAAAATTATTCATAAAATGTGATTGATAGATTTGTCATGTGTTTTGATAGATGTGAAAAAGTGAGACATATAAGGACAAAAAATAAAATATAATAGTTGTTGTTTGTTTATTTTTCTAAAATGACATTTTGAACGAGATAATTTTAAAAACCAAAAGAGACATGTTTAGTGGGACAGAGAGAGTAGTTAATAATGAACACTCATATACTCAACGTGCTTGAACTTGAGATCTAAAGAGATAACAAGCATCACTTTAACCACTAATGTTGTTTGATTCATATAAAATTGTATCTATTCAAAAAAAACACTCAATCATTTATAATATGCCCGTCACTTTAGAACTATTAAAAAAATACTCACTCAGTCCCACTAAATGTGTCTATTATTGACTCTTTAAAAGTAAAAAAAAATTAAACTTTGACAATGATTATTTTAAATATTTTAAACCATTAAATTTTATAAAATATATATTTAAAAAACTATTTGATTTAAGGTTTTTAAAATATATTTTTTATACTTTTATCAATAATAAATTTTAAATAATGATGAGTCAAAGTTAAAAAATTGATAAAAAAAAAAGTAAACATTAGACCGATATAATGGGACAAGGGAGTAAAATGTTTACATTATTCATTGTTACTGGAAAAGAATCAGTTAACAGACTTCATAACTGCCGTTGGTGCACATAAACAAATGGGATTGCATGCGTTCATTTCTCCTTAAATGAAGTTAGAAGTATTATGATAATATAGTCAGATAATTAACAAATAAACGGTTTTTCAGTATTTATGCAAAATAGTATATTATTTAACTATATAGTAACTAATATCAGATGGAAGAAGTTTAAAGAACTGTGCATTATTGCATTTTGCTATAATATCACTGACAACAGCTCCAAGTGCAGCAATTACCCGTGGTCCAGTTACGAGAACAAGCCCATAATTTTTTTTAAGGACAAATAGATTGTGCTCACTTAATAAAAGAAAAACAGAAGAGTACGAATTGAAACATTTACCAGAAATGGAGGAGCTGCTGAGGAAGGTAAAGGCAACCAACGCTGCCCCGACCACAAAGAAGAAAACCCAAATCCCAGGGAACTTCATAATGGCGATGTCAATGGCGGATGATGAGTTCTCTTCCAAACAAAGAGTTGATTTCTCTTAACTACAACCCTTGAAAAAACTCTGGAGAACTCTTTATATCCAGCTACCAAAGTATATTTAAAGAAAAATAAAGGAACAAGTTTTCGTCACCCTAGATTCGAGAAACTTCAAAGTCGTCCAGAAAACCCGTGGGGATAAGGAGATGAAGTAGGTGGCTCGTGATTACTGTCTCTAGTGCCTAAGAGCGGCCCATGCCATGGTTTTGAGGGGATTGAACATGTATTTATATATATATATATATATATATAAATGTACAATATAAATGGTTGAAACTTTAATGGTGGGTAAGTGAATAATAAAAGAAAGCATGTGAGTTTCATTATCTGGTCTCTCATGGCTGTAGGGATGCAGAGAAGGGAGTAATTGCCATTGTTTTTGCAGGGGAGGAACAGTGTCATTGTGAGAAATGAAAGAAGACTTCAATGCGGCAGAAAAACAAAACAAAAAAAATGTGGTGGGAATTCGAGCCGTTGGGCACGTTCTTCTCTCCAATACTCTTTAGCATTTTGTTTTGTGGCAACTGCCAATGCACCGTTTGTTTGCTTTTTCTCATACATCACCAACCATTAAAACTCGGAACAACTTTTTGTTTTGTTACAACTACTCTCCTAACTAAATGAAGCTTTGGCACACAACTTCAGACAAAACCGGCCGCCGCCAACGTATGAACGGTAAATATGCTTTACTAACTACAAAACATTAATCTTAAACCCTAGAACCCTGCTGAATATCATATCCCTTCCTTAATTGAATCCAGGGTTAAAGTGGGGAAAAGATTTTATAGTTTGGCTAAGAAAGTGGGATGGTGATGATTTTCTGTCGTTTCCAGTGTCTGAAAAAGAACATGCTCCAGCCAGTAAAGTGGGTTAATTGAATATCATTTTATAATTTTTAATAGTCGAGAGATTTAACGGAGTAGTGTCTTATAGTTGGGGGACTATTTATGTAATTTACCATATTATTATTACAAGTGTTACCACTTACCAGTTTTTGTTTGTTTGTTTGTTTTAATCAATTTTGTGGAGTTCGAACCAAGAATCTATTGAATGCTGACTACTTGAACTAATGGGGATACATAAAAACGGAGGTGGAAGTGGCATGGCACACAGGTCGTGTTGTTCAAGTTCAATAGACCAAGGTACTCCTTCATATCCTGATTGAGGCTCTTCACCGGACTGTCCTTTATGCGAACCGTAAAAGAGACATCGTACCATCTGTTTTTCTTCACCTGCAATCTCTCAAGAAGCCTTTGGCATCTGATAATTGTTCTATGTCCAGTATGGAAGACAAGTGACCAGAACAGTTATTATGAATGCATTTAATATACTTGGTGGGAGAGTTCTCTCTCTGATTGAGCTAACCGTGAAACTTTTAGTTGCTCAAAATCCTTTTATTGTGGCTCAATATCCAAGTTATGTTAGAGATTCTCTTAAATTTTACTTGCTAATAATCCATTAAAATTTTATTAGAATTCTATTGACTATAGATTATTAAATAACTAAATTTATATAAAATAGTAAATTATCAATAGGAAGAAAACCATAATGAATAAGATTTTATCAAGCATTCTTATATAAAATAACAAAATTTAATCTTTAGAATTAGAAGGTTTAGAAAAGATGTAGTTTTCAAGATTTTTTATATGGCAGAGTTCGTAATTCTGCGTACAAAGTTACACATCGTTAAATATTGTTATCTACAGATGGATCCATGTCTCAACTATTTTATGATCTTTATTTATCGTTAAGTGAAGGAGAAAAGTGATCAAATCAGTCTCTCAATTTTGTATCCAACCAATTCAACCAGTAAGGTAAACCGATTTAATATAACTTTTTTGTAATGTTTAAATGCTAATTTCAATCCTAAATCAATATGAAATATAATTAATAAACAATTATTAACAAAAGTTGTGCATTTAGCTTAATATATGACCTTTAACGTAGAACTAGAAGATAGAAATTCAATCTCATTAACTACACAGTACACACACGCCCGCGGAAAAGAGATTGTTTCACCGATTCACTGCAACTCTTCATCAGCTTTAACTGATTGACCAGTTTTCAACCCAAATTAACGGGTTTTTTCACATAGTACTAACCAGACAGAAGAAGCCAGCAAGCAGCCAGTCCGATTTCAATAGATGTAAATAGCTCAATAAATGAATAAAGAAAATAGCGGACCCGAAAACTGAATGAGAGCGACAATATAATTCTATCTCTAAAGAACCAGAGGCATGGCTACCGATTATATGAAATATTCGATACTAAAGATTGCTTTTCAGTTGTCGATCGTGTCTTCCAGGACGAATTTCAGTTTGACAGTTGAGTTAAACTAAAAGATTTTCTCTACTCCACGCTCACTTTGTTTAAGCTTGCCATGTATGTCAAATAGATTGTCCATATATAGGCACATGAACTGTTCATTAGGGGCTGCCAGAAAAAAAAATGTTAGCAAAGGTATTAGTCAGTATTCACAGCAATTGGATATGGGAAAGTTGAAAAAACAGATGGCGGTAACCCATAAATACCTGGAGATGAACCGGTACAAATTTGTACGTAACAAAATCACAGGTTGGCCAGAACATAGCACCATTTATTAATGTTGGGAGGAGGTCACGCTTCAATCTAGCAGCAATCTCTTCAGCATTTTCACCTACGGAAACACAATAAGAAGTCAAAGAACAATACTTCATTATCGGAACACCAACATCAAACAACCTGAAACTTAGTTATATAAAATAAGTACAAGAAAAGAACTGGGGCTTCATCTTTGAAACCCTTGTGATAGCACTTAACTATCGTACTCTATTTTCGGAGGATGGGTACAACTACAAAACTAGACAGTAAAAGACAAAAACAATAACAAGGCCCCATTAGAAAGGGCTACAAAGTCAAGCAAATAGCAAGCACAAATAGCATACCAGTAGCCAAAAGGACATTGCATGATACGGGCAAAACTAGAAACATAAAAAAACGCTACAAGGTTCAAGTGACAACAGTTCATCCAAGATGAGATCTCTGGTTTTCAGCTGAAGAGAATTTATGAAATAATGATGGTTGATACCTTTGCTATGTCACCTGCTGAACTCAATGAAGACAATAAAACTCCCAATAAAGCATAGATTCGGAGAATATAGTTTGTAGAAAGCCCCACGTCCCAACATTGCACTTACAATATGCAGCTGTACTCGCTTAAAGAAAAAAGGGTGACGGATCAGTAACCTTGTAATGCCGCATTGTAGGAGAAGAAAACCGAAGTGATCAGAGGCCCAAAGACAGCCTGCCCCAAAAACATTTTCTTGAAGGTAGTCAGCATATCTCGTTTAGGCAAAGCTTTTGACAAAAAGTTAAACCAAAGATGTTGCGATGGCCCCAAGAGAAGCAATCCATATCCAGCCATCCGTAATGTCCGTACGAAGTCATAACCAGAAGATGATGTGATCATCTACGAAGATGTTAATTAAAAAAATGTGAGAAGGAAACATAATTATGGCAAATCACCAAATAATAAAGCAACAGCATTATAGAAATGGAGATATAAAAAAACAATATAATAAATAAGTACCATATTTGGAACCAGGTTAGCTCAAAGGTATTTTTGGAAGTTAATTTAACTCGAAAAAAATAACAGATAATTCAACAAGATAAAAATAATTGCATTACTGCAAGGCAATAATTGTTAATGCAAGCATCAATAAACACCTGGAATGCAACGGACACTTCCTTAAACAAATAGATTCTATTTCCATAAAGCAATCAAAATGCAAAATATCCAGACCCTTGTTCGCAACATTGAAAATTTTAAAAATTCTCAAATTGGGATAAGCTAAAACCTAAAGAAACGGGATTTACCTGAGAAGTAAAATCAGCAGAAGCAAAGATAATCGAAGTTGAGATAGATTTTGTAATAACAGGATTGGATTCAAGCTTCTCTAAATACCATCCCAATAATCCCACCTTTGAAGACGATGACGAGGTTGAAAAGGAACGCATAGAAGGAGAACCTTTGAAACTTGTGAGTTTATGAGGAGAGGACAAAGAGTAAACTCTCCATCTTTGGCTGATGATAGGCGATTCGTTGAAGCTTTTTCCATGGAAGAATGAATGGCTATTGGAAGAGAGTCGGATGGTGAAGCTTTTGAGAGTGTTGCCACCACTGCCCATTTCTGCAACGACTGCTTCAACTGACGGCACAGCCTGGTCCGGTGCTATGACCTAGTGATTAGAGGCCCATCAACCAATATTTGTAATGGGCTCTGGGATAAGGGGGTTAGGGTAGTAGGAGATAATTAAGGGGTCCAATTGGTAAAGACGGGCGAATTCTCTGAACCACCACCCGGGCAGTCTCCATACCCGCTATCTGACGTCACAAGATGGGCGAATTCTTCACCACGCATGTGTCCTAATCCCATATCTATCATCCTACGACTCACATCACTCGAAAACCTTCCTTTCATGACTCCACAACAAATTAATCGTAAAATAATGCAGTGAAGAAATTCAAAGGAAAATTAGTTAATGAAAACACACTAAAAAAACAGAGTTAATTTAGAAACTCATGCAACATCGCATCTTAGTGAACGCATTGGCAGTGTTAGGAAAGAGCATTTATATTTACGTATAAAAGCTATGTGTTGTGGTGGCATTGGGCGTAGAGAGGTGTGATATGAACCGGAGCGTACTCGTCTGGTCCTGGTGATGAGACCAATCTGCATGACCACAGCTCACATAGGGTGCATTTGTAAATAGATCTCGACCGAAATAAATACAGAGAAAATAATTTCAGTGATCAAAAATCTCAGATAATATACGATTTTGACAAATTTTTTTTGGATTTACGAAAATGACCAACAAAATCGCAATGCGATCTCCACTATCGCAAATTCGCGTTGCGATTTTTCATTTCGTGTTGCGATAGTCTACAGTTGTCGTTGCGATTTTCCAAATTCGTTGCGATAGTCTACAGTTGTCGTTGCGATTTTCCAAATTCGTTGCGAAAATTCGTTGTGATAGTTTTAAAAAAAAAAGATTTTGTTTCTTAAGAATTTTCTCTAAAAAGATAGTATCCGCGCGGACGTGTCGAAGACACGTATGACCACGACCACGACCACGACCCGAGACGAGACAGACGGCGGCGGCGGTGCGCGAGAGTCCCCCTTGTTCTCTATCACTCAACAAGAAAGTGGGAAAGCCAAGCCTTAAATACCATTCCCAATAGTGTTTCCAATACTATGTGAGATTTGAGCATTACCAACACTTGTTCCCAATACTATGTGGGATTGAGCCTTAAATAGTGATATTATTTTTGAATGTTTTGCTTAAAATTGCAATAATCGCGATTGATTATAGATTGACTTTTAATTATGACATATTTAATCGTATAATACTAATGCAATTGGTTGCTGATTCAGTTTTTTTAAGGTGCATGATTGTTAATTGTTTCCTGAATAATCACATTGTATTGAAAACAAATGTTGGTAATGCTCAATCCCACATAGTATTGGAAATACTATTGGGAATGGTATTTAAGGCTTGGCTTTCCCACTTCCTTGTTGAGTGATAGAGAACAAGGGGGACTCTCGCGCGCCGCCGCCGCCGTCGTGGTCGTGGTAATGGTAATGGTAATGGTAATACGTGTCTTCGACACGTCCGCGCGGATACTATCTTTTTAGAGAAAATTCTTAAGAAACAAAATCTTTTTTTTTAACTATCACAACGAATTTTTGAAACGAATTTGGAAAATCGCAACGACAACTGTAGACTATCGCAACGCGAAATGGAAAATCGCAACGCGAAATGAAAAATAGCAACGCGATTTTCAACTATCGCAACGCGAATTTGCGATAGTGGAGATCGCAATGCGAATTAGAGATCGCATTGCGATTTTGTTGGTCATTTTCACAAATCCAAAAAAAATTGATCAAAATCGTATATTATTTAAGATTTTTGATCACTGAGGTTATTTTCTCATAAATACATAGATTTGTAATTAGTTAATGACCCACACCCAATTTAGGACTAGGCCTCGATCCAAAGCAACGCAGGTCCTCAAAGACGTAAGTTAAATAAATATTTGTAAATAAATTAATTAATTGATAATATATTTTATTCACTGAAATTTACGGTTGATGATTTTATATATTTTCATGATGAGGTTTAACGCATTAATAATAGATCATTTAGAAAATGACATAAGATGTATTTTTAAAAAATTAATTTATGTAAGATATAATAAAATAAAAATGATCTTAAATATATTATTGATTTTTTTTAATTTAATCTGTTTTTAGAATTTCCTCTTAGATACAACGAAGAAGCTTCATTCCTACTATTCTCCTTTGGTTCAGCTTTGTATTTGTTTCACTCTTTAGTATTTCGAGTCCTTATTTTTTTTTTTAATTTCATGGATGATAAATAACTTCATCCGTACTGCAAACTCACCCCCCGTCAACCCCATATCTTCAATATCACAACTTCTTCATCCCATTCCCTGTTCTGAATCTAAAGTAAATCCCTCCCTGATTTTTTTCATCTAACATATTTTAAAAAAATATTATTAGGTGAACTAAAATAAGTATAATAAAAATTATCTACTATTATTTGTATATATTTTTATTTAAAAAATTAATAATAATAATTTTTTCTGAATATAAAAAAATATATCAATAAGACCAATATAATTTTTTAACGGGACTTATATATTTTAAAAAAAAATTAAGACATGGGTGGTCATGGCCTAAGTCCCACCCCCTGAATATGCCGCTATCCAAATCCAAAGTAAATCCCTTCAAATCAGATAGTAAATTTCTCGAAAGAGGGGACACCGCTTACAGGTAGAGCTCACTCAAAAAATTAGGAGCCGGGAGTGAAAATTTAAAAAATATGTTCATATAAAACGAAAGCATATTTTATTATTTTAAAATATATATATATATATATATATAATTTCCTATTAATAAATTATAGGAGTATAATTAAAATTTTATCAAATAAATTATTTTTTTATAAAAAAATCCTTTGAATACAATTAAAATAATAAAAGATCGTGACTAACTTATAATATTATAAAATATATTATTTTATTATTTTATGAAGGGGAAGATGAGATCCTGAGCAGGAGCTCATAATGCTCCCCTACCGAGTCGGTTCTGCTTATGAGCTCCATTAACATGATGGTTCGGATCATGTATTTGATTTTTCGTATGTTCTTAATAACATTTCCGAATTTTGAATATTTTTGAATTTTTATAATCAACTATCACAACTAAAAATGTAAATGGTTTTATTAAAAAATATAAATTTTATTTATTTTTACTTTATTTTATTAACGTATTATATTAATAATATGATACAAAAAATATTATTAAAAAATATAAATTTTACTTTATTTTTTTTATAAATAAAAATAGAGAAAATAACCTCAGTGATCAAAAATGTCTTATAATATACGATTTTAACCAACTTTTTTTTGATTTGCCAAAATGACCAACTAAATCGCAATGCGATCGATAATTCGCAACGCGATCTCCGGTATCGCAAATCAGTTTCTAGATTCGCAACGCGATTCTGACTATCGCATTGCGATTTCCCAAATTCGCGTTGCGATTTTCCTAATTCGCATTGCGATTTACATAGCGTCATTCGTATTAACGCGTATTTTTTTTCAAATTCCAAACACGAATATATTAATATATCGGAAACTGAACCGTCCACAGTATATCCCGTAATCGCAACTCATAACCTAAAACCTAAAATCACAACTCAGTCACTTCTCCATCTCTCACTCTCTACGACGAAATCCGTCCCCATCTCCGAAGATTTCCGTCCCCATCTCCGGCGAAATCCCTCACGACCATTCACGGTCAAAAATCTCTCACAATCATTCAGAAATGAAAAATCAACCTCCGAGGGTTAGTTTTTTTAATTATTTTTATTTTAAAATTTTTGCATTATTTTATGTTTTTCATATTGAAATTGATGATAAGTTTACTGGTAATTTCAATAATAGATTAATCATTTCACTTAGATTTCTTATTAGATTCATTCGATTGCTGCCAATACTGCTAAACTATTTAGTCTTTAACCCTGTGAAGTTAGTAGTTGTCTTTGTTTTGTCTTTTGGTTGAAGTAATGCAGAAGAAGAATAGTTTCTAAACTTAAAATCGCAACATGAAAATGAAAATCGCAACACGAAAATGACTATCGCACCGAGAGAAATGAAAATCGCAACGCGAAATGAAAATCGCAACGCGAAATGAAAATCGCAACGAGAGAATCGCAACTCGAAACCAAAATCGCATTGCGATTTTCATTTCGCGTTGCGATTTTAATTTCGCGTTGCGATTTTCATTTCGCGTTGCGATTCTCTCGTTGCGATAGTCATTTCCGCGTTGCGATTTTCATTCTCTCGTTGCGATTTTCATTTCAACCAAAAGACAAAACAGTGTTGCAAATTTTAGTTTTAAGAATAAACTACTATTTATGTTTATTGTTTTTGGTATATATTCACAGTGTAGTTTTTGGTATATCTAACTTGGTATGTTTATTGTTTTTGTAGAAATTTTTTTCGGCTGCATTGACATTAAGGAATAAAGTTAGCCTAGCCACTACAATTGCTTCGAAGCTTTCACCTGCACAAAGAAAATTGTTTGAGGAAACCTACTTCGGGCCATGGCTGAGAGTACAGCATCCGGGTGGAGATGCTAATTTGACCCATTTGTGGCTTCAGACCATGACTAGCAATCTACCCGACAGTATACAACGTGGTGAGGAAGAGATATGGTTTCATTTTCCATCGGCGTATACTTGTTTTGGGCTGAAGGAGTTCTGCTTAATCATTGGTCTACGATTCGGACACGATGATGTAGGCTGGTACACTCGTCATATCACCCGCCCATCATGGTTATCCAGGGTTTTTCCTGATGAGTCAATAAAGAAGCCGAACTTACACATCGACGACCTGAAGAAATTGTTTAATAAGAAAGATAGTTTTACTCGGATAAATGACGTCGATGTTGTCCGAGTATGCCTTCTAGTACTTTTGTATGTCGGCTTTTTAGGCAGAGAGGCCAGACAACCTATTCCTCATGAGCTAATATTATTGGTAGAGGACCTAAATGCATGGAATCTGTTTCCGTGGGGTTCGTATATATGGAAAGCTACCTGGACTAAGTTGTCGTCTGCCTTTGATGACTGCAAAAGTTTGCGTGGCGATGGGTCGAAATACACTTTGTCAGGCTTTGTTTGGGCCTTTAAGGTAAGAATTTCTATATAATGTTTTCAAAATTATAATTAATTATTTAACAATTACTAATGTTTGTTATTATATTGTTTGTAGATTTGGATATTCGAGGCTTTCCCCAGCATGCGAACATATGCATTAAAAACTTCAAAAGATATTCCTAGGGCTATTTCCTGGAAGAGGAAACGTTTGTTGGATTGGGAAGACTTAATACCATATACGACAATAAATAATGTAAGTTAACACAAATACTATCATATATAAACAAGTTATTAATAGTAGACGTTTAACTTTGTTTGAGTTTTTATATTTTTAGGAGGCCAACACTCCATTAATGAGACTGACACCCACGGAGGCTGAGCTTGCCACTGATTGGTGGCAAGCTAGTCAGCGTTTTCTTGATGACACGAATGATGAGCAGCCTCCACTTCCTCCACTTCGAGAGCCATCACCTCACGTAGAGCCATCACCTGATCGACCCGACTATACACCTCTACAACGAGAGCCATCACCTATCCCGTCACATCATCGAGCCTCTTCTTCACCATCACCTCATGATAGGCGACCGGCAAAGATGTCACGACTTCTATCTCCCTGTTCTCCACCTCCACAGGATGAGTCAAGGGAGTTACGTGATGAGGTCAATGCCTTGCGTGAGGAGATCGGTACTCTACGCGATAACGATGGTGCATGGCGTGCAGAGGTGTCTACTTTACGTGGTGAGGTTGCAGCTCTACGTGAGATGGTAGTATCGTTGCAGAATGAGGTTCATACTCTACGCAACGAGGTAAGTTTAAGATTTTCTATATTTAACTTGATGATAAATTTACTCGTAATTTCACTTAAATTAACCATTTCACTTAGATTAACCATTTCACTTAGATTGCTTAGTAAATTTATTCGGTTGCTGCCAATACTGCTAAACTGTTTATTAACACTGTGAAGTTAGTATTTGTCTTTTGTTGTCTTTTGGTTGAAGTAAATTTATTCGATTGCTGCCAATTCTGCTAAACTGTGTATTCTTTAACACTGTGAAGTTAGTATTTGTCTTTGTTTTGTCTTTTGGTTGAAAGTAAATTTGTTCGGTTGCTGCCAATTTTGCTAAACTGTGTATTCTTTAACACTGTGAAGTTAGTATTTGTCTTTGTTTTGTCTTTTGGTTGAAAGTAAATTTATTCGGTTGCTGCCAATTCTGCTAAACTGTGTATTTTTTAACACTGTGAAGTTAGTATTTGTCTTTGTTTTGTCCTTTGATTGAAAGTAAATTTGTTCATTTGCTGCCAATTCTGCTAAACTGTGTATTCTTTAATACTCTGAAGTTAGTATTTGTCTTTGTTTTGTCTTTTGGTTGAAGTAATGCAATCCATTCAAGTTTCAATTTGCAGAAGAAGAAGAAATAGTTTATTCTTGAAACTATATTTTAGCAACACTATTTTGTCTTTTGGTTGAAATGAAAATCGCAACGCGAAACGAAAATCGCAACGCGAAATGAAAATCGCAACGAGAGAATCACAACACGAAACCAAAAATCGCAACGCGAAACCAAAAATCGCAACGCGAAACTATAATCGCGTTGCGATTTTCATTCCGCATTGCAATTCTCTCGTTGCGATTTTCATTTCGTGTTGCGATTCTCTCGTTGCGATTTTCGTTTCGCGTTACGATTTTCATTCTCTCGTTGCGATAGTCATTTTTCACGTTGCGATTTTAAGTTCCAGAAACTATTCTTCTTCTGCAAATTGAAACTTGAATGAATTGCATTACTTCAACCAATAGACAAAGACAAATACTAAGTTGACAGTGTTGCAAGTTTGAAACATATTTGTCTTTGTTATCTGATGCATTTTGTGAACTATGATAGAATAATGAATTGGGTGAATTCAATGCAAGTTTGAAACATATTTGTCTTTGTTTTCACTGTTTAAATATCATGTCTGTTTATTTACTTATTTTTGTATTTAATTATTTAGCGGCCTGATAAGGTGGATGCTTTACGTCGGGTTTTTCTTGCACGACAGAGTTCATGCATCAGACGGCGTGCACGTGCTATTAAGTCTCCATACACCCCAATAGTGCGAAGACACCGCAAGAAGAAGCCCGACTCGCTTGTCATCCCTCAAGAGTCCACTCCTATCGTTGAAGAGGCCCCTATCATTCCTCGAGAGTCCCCTCCCACCGTTCAAGAGGCCACTGTCATCGTTGAAGAGGTCCCTCCCACCATTCAAGAGCCCGATTCACATGGCATCATATGTAATATTCTTGAGAAACCCTCTGACGTGCCGGACATAATGGATGATAGTTGGCTCTCGTATGAGTTACCGGCCAGTACCATTCCGGTATCTGAAGTGGAGAGGAGATAACTACCGGACACAATTCTGGATAACACCCTTTGGGCTAAGACCGCAGTTGATTTTTATCTACATGAGCAGAGCCAGGGGTGTTTCACTGACATATGCAAGCTCAACGATGATATCTATTTGTTGCTTGATCGGTCTTGGTGGGGCGTATTATTAGGGGTCGAAGACAATGGCTATTTCGATGGAGGGGTAAGTCTTATATTTTTCTTATATTTCAATTTGATTATTTTTTTAAAATTTATGTAAGTTACTAATATATGTCTTTTTCTTGTAAAACAGCATATCGATGCGTGGGTGTCACGTCTTCTAATAATTAGGAAACTTAAGGAAAATAAAAGAAATACACGATATACAATTATGCCGACGTCTTTTAACGCCGTTCACTTGAAGAATCAACGAGATGAATCATTTGCGTTGGGCAATGGACAAGCTAAACTTTATCCTGCATGGTGGGAGGTCGATAAGGTTAATATTTATTTTAGATTGAGTTTAAAGGTATTCATAAATAAGTGCGCAAATGAATGAATTATTACTTATGATTGTAGGTGTTTATCCCTGTTTTGGAACGTAAACATTGGCTTCTCGTAGAGCTTCAGCTCCCATCCCTTAAGGCAATAGTATATGACTGTATGATAAATTACATATCATTGGCTGATTTAAGAGATATTATTAAGGGATAGAGCTCTCATTTGGCTAAATTCTTGGATGCGATAAATTATTGGACTCGTTCTGGAAACAAAAAGCCAAAGAAGCTCAATATTACAGTTAGCAGAGACGAGACCGCACCACAATAAACGAATGGACCCAGAGGGGATTGTGGTCCTCTCGTATGCTTGGCGTTGGAGCGTTTGATCACAGGAAGTATAAAGTATCTACCTCCCACCGATAGAGATAGAGCTGTAGTAGGCTTGTGGTTTCGGCATTATATGGCTAGATCGATATATACGAGACGCTGCCTACCTGCATCCGCGTTATAAAAATGTCCATAAACAATTGGTAAGTTTATAGGCTTTTGGTTTGAAAATGTTTGGTTAAGTACCTAGAATTCAATAATTTGTTGTTTGTGGTTTTAGATGTGTAGAAAGTGTTGTTTGAGCAAATGTTTGGTTTCTGCAGGTTAATCTCAAAAGTGAGCTACGTGAAAATGATGTATGGCTGCAAAAGTTGATTCAATAGTAGATGAGGAAATAAGAATTATTGCTTATTTTTTTATTGTTTAATTGATTTGTAAAAGATGATTTGTAAAAGTTGATTTGTTTAATTGATGTGAACATAATTCTTATTTGTGCTTGTTTAATTGATTGAAATGTAATGGTTGATTTTGTTGATTTCAATCTGCATTATGTTGAAGGCAAAAATGACTATCGCAATGCGAAATGAAAATCACAACGAGAAAATCGCAATGCGAAATGAAAATCGCAACGAGAGAATCGCAATGCGAAATGAAAATCGCAACGACAAAATCGCAACGCGAAACTAAAATCGCAACGCGAAACTAAATTCGCATTGCGATTCTCTCGTTGCGATTTTCTTTTCGCATTGCGATTCTCTCGTTGAGATTTTCATTTCGCATTGCGATAGTCATTTCCGCGTTGCGAGAGACATTAAGATGATTGCGAACGTCATTTTCGTGTTGCGATAGTCAAATGAATGCCTAATAAGTAATAACAACTGAACAGATCATAGCAATTTTCAAACTCAAGTTACTAATACATGCCTAACTGAAAATGTTAAAAGTTCACACATAAAATCCACATAATACAACGTTTGCATTTAAAAATCACCTAAGTTAACAGTCCCAAAAGGTGAAGCCGGTTGTGATAAGGATTTTAATTGCTTGACACCATATGAGCTTTGGATTTTGATGGGGATCCATATTTTGGTAGAGGAAAAGATGATTGTGATAGCACTGGTGATCCACATGTCAACCTTGTATGACCACTTTCCTTGCACCGACTACATGTCGATCTCTTTTTCTCTTCACCCTTAGACGGTATACGATCGTGACATTTTGGTCGGCCAGGTAGCCTTCTGTCCATGGCTGGTGGCAAAACTGTTTGTAAGTCATCTGGTATGTCCCACTCAGAAGGATGTGGAATAGGGTAAACAATCTCGCCATAAGTCTGTCGATATACTTCTGTAGTGTAGCAATCCATAGCGTATGTGCTTGAATCATCTTGGTTTAGATGAAGAGAAACTTTTATAACATGGCCACACGGATAACCAGATGTTTGCCATTTCATACAACTACACGTCTTTGCATTTAGATCGACAAGCCCATTTAAGTTATTATCCACTACTTCAAACAAAGTGTTTGAACATGGTTCAACTCTCCATGACGTTGACTTCACAACACGTTTCGTTATCTTTTTTTCTTTCCATGGTGTAACACGATGTTCCAATGTTCCTGTAAATTTAAATAAATAATACTTAGTAAAATATATGATAAGTTACGAATTTAAAGAAATAATACCTGCATGGTTTCTTTTCTTGTAGTACCACTGTTGAATAGAGGCTCGAAAAAACTCCATTAACATAGTAATGGGTAATTTCCGGGAATGACGACTTAGAGCGTTGATTGATTCTGCACTATTAGACGTCATGAAACCATATCTTGCTCCAAGTTGATGTACTCTTGACCATCTTTCAAACCTGACATCTTCTAGTGTTTGAGCACACTGAGGCAAAACATGTCTTAAACAGTTTATATGCTTATTAAAATCCACTTCCCGATAAGCTTTTACAGCCTTCCAGTATGTACATTTGTGATTTTTTATACCAGCAGAAGTTGATTTTAGATTTCTATACAAATGAACACCACAAAGTCCATGAAAAGCATCTGGGAAACACCTTCTAACAGCGTTGTCAATTGAGTTTGCCCTATCAGATATGATTGTCAGATTACTAATAGGACCTATGCAATCCCTAAGATGCCCCATAAACCATGTCCATGAATCAGAGGTTTCAGATTTGCCAACCCCGTAAGCTATTGGCAGTATCCCATTGTTAGCATCCATGGCTACTGCTAATAAGTTTACTCCAAGGTATTGACCTTTTAAATGTGCTCCGTCAACTATAATAACTGGGCGCATGCAATTAATAAACGAACGAATCTACAAAATCATATACACAAGAAATATAATCATTTAAATGTGAAATGCATGTAACTAACAAAAATGAGTCAACAAAATTATATTGATTTACTAACCGCAGCACCAATGGCGATAAACAGCAACTCAAAGCGTCCATCTCTATCTGTTTTGATATGAGTTACCGACCCAAGATTTTTCAGCTTTAAATTGTGACAATAAGCCGGTAGTTGGGCAAACGATGCTTCTGGCGACCCCCTCAACAATTCCAAGGCATAATATTTGGCTCTCCAAGCTTGAGAATATGAGATACTAATCTTGAACCGAGCATTCATGTCAGTCATAATTTCATGTCCCCGATATACCCTACCATTCAAAAACATTAACTCAGCCAGAAAACCACCCAACACCTTTTTGTTTTCCTGTCTATGGTGAGGAAAAACTTGGGTTCTTGAACATGTATGTTTATCAATAAAAGTCCTAACTTGAAACATTTCGCAATCTTTTATCCTCTTTGCAATCATACGCCACATACAGTTTTTGTCAATCATACACCTTGTTTCGAAACGATCTTTGCTTGATTTGTTAACTTTTAGTTGATAGCCATCTTCCACACATTTCGTATACAAAGCTATCTTCAAGTCTTCCTTTGTATCAAAATAATCATCTTTCTTGATACGAATAATTTTTGTGTAACAATCAACTGCTATCTTTACCAACTCTTCTTCCGGTATCTGAAGTAATTCTGGCATATTCCAGTTATACTCCCGTGGCATTTTCTTCAGGGACTTTTCTTTGGGGATTTCTTCTTCTTCTTTTTCTTCTTCAGTGTTATATGAATTACAGAATGGATGTTCAACATGTTCATTTACAGTCGTAACTTCCTCCTCATTATCATCAACAACATCTTCCTCGGCAACGGCTGTTTCATCATCAAAATTCGGGTATTGACCAATATCAAAATCATTACACGCAGGGTCTGTTTTTTCTTCTGAAAAATCATCAAAATCCGAGTATTGACCAAGATCAAAGTCCGGGTATTGACCAATATCAAATTTTGAATACTGACTAGTACTCACAAATTTTTTTTGTTGGCTCATCATCGTCTAACTGGTCAATACGAAAATTGGAATTTGGTGCTGAAAGTTGATTGGGATTTGAATTAGGGAAAGGTTGTGGGTTTTGAGATTGTGTTTGGTATTGGAAATGTGGTGAAACAATATTTGCTTGGTGATGAAATTGTGGTGGAACCATTAAATTTTGAGCACCATAAACTGGGGTTGAAAAACTTAGTTGATTACTACCCACTACTGACCTAACTTCACTACTTCTAGGTTCAACAACATACAATGTAACATCATCACTTGAAACACTAATGTAAGCAATGAATCGTTCAACATCTTCATTGTCGGTTAACAAATAAATTTTACCATTTCTCTGATAAGATAGCCTAAATCCACTTAGGGGCTCTAAATTCAATTTATTTGCAACACTTAACATTAGAGTTTCATAAGTTAACTTTTTTAATGACAGTTTTAGTTGAAGATTCATGGGTAAAGGCATATATTGTAAAACACCATGAACATTCTCCCATGACCCTCGAAAATACAAATTTATCCAAACATGATCAACATTAGATGATTTCATTATTGTAAATTAATTTACTAAACAAACGAGCTGCGAAACTAAAACCTGTTGCCGGATGGGGAAGGATATCATTGGATATAGGAACGGATGTCGCCAGAGAAAGTGATAGATGGAGATGGAATGAGTTGCGATTTAGGGATTTAGGTTATGAGTTGCTGCTGCTGCGTAGTTATATACCCAAAACATTTGTGTTGCGAAATTAAAACCTGTTGCGAATTCAGAAATCGAGTTGCGAATTTGAAATTCAGTATTGCGATAGTCAGAATCTCGTTGCGATTTACTAAATCGCAATGCGATTACGTAAATCGCAATGCGATTTTCCTAATTCGAATTGCGATTTACGTAATCGCATTGCGATTTAGGAAAATCGTAACGCGAATTTGGGAAATCGCAATGCGATAGTCAGAATCGCGTTGCGAATCTGGAAACTGATTTGCGATACCGGAGATCGCGTTGCGATTTAGTTGGTCATTTTGGCAAATCCAAAAAAAATTGATTAAAATCGTATATTATAATGCATTTTTGGTCACTGAGGTTATTTTCTCACAAAAATATTATCATTAATAATATAATATAATGATGAGATGTTATATAACGTCATCATCCTCAAATGGTAGTTTAAAAAATAATTTTAAAAAAATAAAATCAAGATTAATATTATTAAAAAAATCAAGATTTAAATTGAAAATGGGTAATATGTTGAGTATTGTTTTTATCAATTTGGTTATTTAAATATCCATTTGCACGAATCAAATGAATTACGTGATAGATGAATTATTATTATTTATTGAGATTTTAGATTCAAACATCAAGAATATTAAAGATATGAGGTGAGAATTATCTTTAAATACATATTAAATTTTTCTTATCTTGTATTAATAAAAAAAATACATGATCCTTTAATTAATTATGACTTTGGGTGGCTTTGAAGTTACGTTTGCAAGTTTGATGGGAATCAATTCAATAAAGAAAATGTCTTTACGAAAAGCAAATAAAAGGACGACGCATTGTTGAATTTCCGAAAGCGACACACCAGCAACCTCCAAAGCTTTTTCTTCGCAACAGAAAACCTAATGTGCAACCTAAGTTTAGGGATTGTCTATCTGCATGTTCATGAGAAACAACCGGCTAAAGAAGGATAAAGAATGAGTGCAATAAAAAATGTTATGAAAAGTATGACGTTTTTATGGAGCGTAACTTAAAACGTTAACTTTTTAATATTTTTGGTTGAATAAAAAATATTATGAAAAAGATGTGCAACCGAAAAATGTTAAGAAAAAAATTTAAATTTTAAGATACACTAAACTGAAAATGTTATGTTTTTATAACATTTTCGGTTGTGTCCCTTCCCTGTAGGTCCTTAACCTTAAATTAGGCCATCGTCCCATATACATTCCCTGTGTTGCTAACTCGAACAAAAGTTGCATGTAACTTGAGCCGTGTTACAATCTTTAGAAAGCAAACCGGAACGTAAAAGAGTATAGAAAACGAAAGCAACTGACAATTGATCCGTGTTAAACCTTGTTTAGAAACATAAAATATTAAATATGTTGATTGATTGATGAACCATGCTGGTGGTCGAGTACAGGAACCATTCGGCCGTCAAAGGTAAAAGAGGTCCACAGACTTTGATTCCGTAAACAAAAAAGGCTAAGGGACTGCATAAAGATTGAGGATTCTGAAATCTGAAACCACTGTCAGCTTTCCATTTTAAAATTCAACTAAATAAAGTTCTTAATAAGGTAAATGCATGAAATCTTTTAGCTTGTCAACATGCTCGAATGTGAACTGAATTTGCTAAGATACCGACATGAGATTGAATTGAACCACCTTCAACAGTAAATGGTCCAATGATCGAATGGGATGTACTACATAAAATATCTTAATAAGGTTGATAATCCTGAGATAACCCAAAATTTAAATGTTGTGAGTCAGCTGCTATTAGTTTGGTTGAAACCTAGCGATCAATCAGTTAAGAGCCTCACATGAAAGTTAATGTTCTGAGACTTGAAAGTTACATCTGCTATTCACCTTCAAAAGGAGTGAGGTTAAGAAAATGGAGTAAGCAGGAGCTAGATATTGTCCCTTTAAAGACTTAATGGTCGTTTAGAGAAGAATTATTGGAGAATTTATTGCTAAACGACACTGATCCTGGAAATACATGGTTATCATTAGAGGAGTAGGGGTCCATTTCCAGCAAATCGCCACTCAAGTATATACCATCGTATAAAGTGGGAGAAACAATCCTTTCGTTCCCGTTGTGGTTGAACCCTCCAATAATTCAAAAGCTCTTTGATTTGGTAATATGACTTAATGACTCGATGTTCACATCCTGCATCAGAAATCTAAATCCTCCTTTTTCACCCCGGAATTAGTTGCTTTGGCCTTTGGGTTATGGCCAATCCATGGGTTTCCACTATGGCACCGAATACCTGATAATGCTCACTTATTGGATTAAAGAAAAAGTTAAACAGCCAGTAACTTTAATCCTTAGCAAATGGGAGATTAGTGGATTCCCCACTACCACTTTACGTAGTATCATTGGTTGATTTTGAAGGTGGGGTGTCGGGTGGAAAGGGAGAGCTGATCTATAATAAAAGATAACATGTTCTAATAATCACATAAATTATCATTATAGTCGCAGTTTTTTAATTTAAAGGAATACGATGAAGTTGGGATTTTGGGTGCAAAAGCAGTGCAGATCTAGAAGATAAGATACCGTGTTGCAATAATCACATAAATTATTGTTGCAGATTCTGTTTTCTGAATTTATAATGAAAGCAATTCCCTCGCATATTTAACCTGAGCATACTTGCCAGCAAGATTCACGATTTTTCCAGACTATTATGAAAGCAACAAGCAAATAAAACAACTGGAATGGTGACTGATGACCTTTAGTTATGTCTAATCAAAGTGACTAAAATTGAAAGGGCCTCTGCTTACCTGTTACATGTGTGACAGTGTGCCTAATTGTTTTAAAATTTTGGAATCTTGTCTTTTACACTGGATTTCAAAACCATATCTATGACAAATTCAGCCTGCCTTCGATTTAAACACTGAATTTTGCTTTCATGTTCAAAAGACAAGTTTCCGGGCCACCAAGAATTAAGCATATTCCTATTTTACAAGCCATCATAAGACGAGTATGAGTCGATGTAAGAAATATGAGTAGATTAAGGTTAGTCGCCATTATTTGCCGCTTGATTTCTACACGCATGCCCCAACTTGAGGCGTTTAACATTATTATTTTAATCATCAATCATTGAAAGAAGAAATTTCTTCCATTATTGAAGGGCATACTTTGTCGGGAACCGATTTGGGGGTCAAACTAATCTCTCCTCATATAGCAGACCCTTCTCCCTTGGTGACCCATGCATTTAGCAATCGAGAGGAAGTGAAATTGCAAACTCGAGCTGTCTTTATTTCCTACACTGAAGAAATGAAGTCATTCAAGTTCAAACTAGTAGACATCTTTCTATTTCTGTGTTTGTATTATGCATACATCTTAGCAGAAGAGAAGATCCAACAAGACAAAAGGACTTACATAGTCCACATGGACAAGTCTAACATGCCAGAAAGTTTCACTCATCACTCCCTCTGGTATGACTCATCTTTAAAATCTGTCTCTGACTCAGCATCCGTGCTTTACCGATATGAAAACGTAGTCCATGGCTACTCGACTATGCTAACAGCCAAGGAAGCTGAATCACTAGGAGACCAACCTGGAATTCTCTCTGTCTTACCTGAGGTGATATATGAACTACACACAACTCGAACGCCGGAGTTCCTTGGGTTAGGAAAGAGCACGGCTCTCTTCCCCACCTCTGGTTCAACAGGTGAAGTGATTGTTGGCATATTGGACACCGGAGTGTGGCCTGAACATAAAAGTTTTGATGATTCCCAGCTTGGGCCAGTGCCATCTCGCTGGAAAGGCAAGTGCGAGGTGGCGAAAAACTTCAGTGCATCAAGCTGCAACAAGAAACTAATTGGTGCCAGGTTTTTTTCGAAAGGATATGAAGCTGCGTTCGGACCTATTGATGAATCAATGGAGTCGAAGTCCCCGAGAGATGATGATGGACATGGAACTCACACGGCAACTACAGCTGCCGGGTCAGCTGTGCCCTTTGCTAACTTGCTAGGATATGCTTCCGGGACAGCACATGGGATGGCTTCAAAAGCCCGAGTAGCCATCTATAAGGTGTGTTGGCTTGGTGGGTGTTTTGGCTCTGATATTGTAGCAGCCATGGACGCAGCTGTTGCAGATAGAGTGGATGTTTTGTCGATGTCTATTGGGGGAGGATTATCAGAGTACTATGGTGACACTGTTGCCATTGGAGCATTCACAGCAGCCGCAAATGGAATTTTTGTATCTTGTTCAGCGGGAAACAGTGGACCTACACCAAGCAGCTTGTCGAATGTTGCACCATGGATAACGACTGTTGGTGCTGGAACATTGGATCGTGATTTCCCCGCCTCTATTACTCTGGGAAACAATGAAAAATACTTTGGCGTGACACTATATAACGGAAAGCAGTTGTCTGATTCCATGGTGCCACTAGTTTACGGGGGTAACACCAGTAATTCAAGTGGTGGGAATCTTTGCATGACTGGGAGTCTGGTTCCAAAAAAAGTTTCTGGGAAAATTGTGGTATGTGATCGAGGGGGTAATGCGAGGGTGCAAAAGGGTGTTGCTGTGAAGGCTGCTGGTGGTGTAGGGATGATTTTGACAAACACTGACCCTTATGGGGAAGAGCTAGTCGCCGACGCACATCTCTTACCTTCAGCAGCTGTTGGACAGAAAACTGGGGATGCAATCAAGAATTATATAGCTTCTACTCGAAACCCAACCGCCATTATTGGTCCTGGAACCACAAAGTTAGGCGTTCAACCATCTCCCGTGGTAGCAGCTTTCAGTTCTAGAGGTCCAAACCCAGTCACTCCAGCAATACTAAAACCAGACATTATTGCACCAGGAGTCAATATTCTTGCTGGATGGACTGGCGCAGTTGGTCCGACAGGGTTAGACAGTGACCCAAGGCATGTAAACTTCAACATCATTTCAGGCACATCAATGTCATGTCCCCATGTTAGTGGGTTAGCTGCACTTCTCAAGGCTGCTCATCCAGAATGGAGTCCAGCGGCCATCAAATCAGCCCTCATGACCACAGCTTACACAGCTTATAAGAGTGGTCAAAAGGTCGAAGATGTTGCCACAGGAGGACCAGCAACACCATTTGATTATGGTGCCGGGCATGTGGATCCAGTTGCAGCCCTTGATCCTGGTCTCGTCTATGATGCCACTATCGATGACTATCTAGGTTTTCTTTGTGCCTTGAACTACACACCAAATCAAATTAAGAGCACTGCCCACAGAGACTTCACTTGTCAGAAAAGTAAAAAGTATACCCTTGGAGATTTTAACTATCCATCCTTCTCTGTTCCTCTGGACACTGCATCGGGAAGAAGGGGTGTGGCCAGCGTCTCAAGCACCATCAAATATACTAGGAGCCTTACTAATGTTGGTGCCCCAGAAACATACAAGGTTTCTGTGTATTCACATTCTCAAGCAGTGAAAATGTCGGTTGAGCCAGCAACACTTACTTTCGGTGCACAATACGAGAAAAAGAGCTACACCGTGACATTCAAAGCGAGTTCCATGCCATCCGGTACAACCAGCTTCGCCCATCTCGAATGGTCAGATGGAAAACACATTGTTCGCAGTCCAATAGCTTTCAGTTGGACATAATCATGACACTAACTGGACTCATGCTACAAATACTGAGACTTCCAAGTGCCCTCTGACAGTATATGGGTCCGTCTCAAACTATATTATCTTACGGAAACGTTCAAAGCAGATGCAAATATAAATGCTCTCTAAGAAAATTGGGGAAGAGTAAATTGTGTTCTTAAAAAGTGGTCAGGGAAAGTGGCGGAATAATTGTACGCTGATCTGCCTAAATAAGGAACATGTATTTTCATTTAAACTGGATTCCTAGTTTAAGTATGGTTTACTGATCTTACATCTAGTGTTCTAATATCCATGTATTACATCACTCAAACTGTTGGGCAAGATAAAAGATGGTTATTGTCATTATATTTCTTTCTTTTTATTCTTGTTCTTTTTCCATTAACTTCACACTATTGAGCAAGATAAAGATGGTTATTGTAATTATATTTCTTTCTTTTAAATGCTGCTCCTTTATCAATTAATTTCACACATCATACCTACAAGATTTTACACAAAGACTTACTGCCTCAACAATCTAGCAGAGTACTGATTGACAAACGATTTCTAGTCTTCCCAACAGCTTTGCATCAAAACCAAAAGAGAAAACAGCACTTAGAGTATCAATCACATGCATCTAAGATGTGTGGCTTATTTTATTGAGCATTACAGGGTTTTGCCACACTAAACCAAATGAAACAAGGAAAAAAAACAACGAGAAAATGGAGAAAATGGTTTTAATTACAGAAGAGGTAGAGTTTGAAGAGCATTGTAAACAAATAATCATTGGTTACAAAAGTCAAAAGGCCTTTCAGATTGGTTATCTAGTTTGGCCAACAATGGGAATATTAACCGGCTCATGTCTCTCTCCTTATACTGTAAAACAGAAACTCATTTTTTTCCTTGTTATTTGAAGAATAGTATGATGATTTCTTTTAAGAAAATTTTAACTCAAATTTGCGTTAGAATGAGTATTATAATAGAACCTAACAAAAAGAACAGACTTCTGACCAAATTGTCTTATTTTCTAGTAACTAAAACTTAACCAGACAAAGGAATTTGGAATAGATCCAGCACACACACAATGGACTAGTTCTTATTCAGTAACAAATTTTCTGAAAGATGTTATCTGCACTAAGTGAATCCATTTTACACAATCCTAACGGTCCAAAGTTATGAAACGCATGAAAGATGATACCGGAGTGCTTTAGATAAATCCAAATTTAAAGGAAAAAGTAATTCACATGTAGGGCATATGAACTCATCATTCTGGTTCCTGTATAAGCTGACAAACAGGGAGATAATACGTGTCAAGTTGCCAATATTTCTGACTCACACCACTCCAAACTTTTTCACCTAAGCAATCCTTCACGGGCAAGGGGATTAATTGTGTCGAGTACCCCAGAATCTCCAGTTCTAGTGAAACTAAATGGCAGTAAACAACATGGAAGAATGCGTTACCTCCACAAAGGCCATTAAAAAACGACTAAATTCCTCCAGGTTTCAATAACTTACGAAGATGCTGATGGAACTCTCTCAGGTCTTCGTAGTACTCTCCATAGGTGTCAAAGAAAATACCTATAAAGGTTTCACATACAATTCAAGGTGTTACTTAAGTAGGTAGTCCTATATACCACAAGGACACATTTCTAAGATAAAAAGGTTATTACTCTACACTAGCTGAGTTAGCACTTCCTTTCTAAAGTTTTTACGAGGTAAGAACTCGGACTATTAGTATTTAATAATCAAACTCAAAAACTTTAATTATTTGAAGAAACTACACTGAAACTTGCATCTCCAACTGAATAAGAAGAGAAAATGTCATAGAATGAGTGGCATACATGATGATTCACACATGTGCACAGAGATTGAGTGGTGTTCAAATTACCATCATAAGAATCAAGTTGTGAAAGAACATCTTTCCAACGACCAAATATTATCTTCATGTTATCCTTTTTGCCCCAACCAATTTGAAGCATGCGTTCATAGACCTCCGGATAAGCCTCGACAATTGTGTGCGTAGCTGGACCATACTGTTGAATAGTTGTATCCACAAGACCCATTCCAAACCCAACATTTAGTATGTTGCCACCTCCAGTGCAAACAGCTTTAGCATGAGCTTCCATCAATGATTTCTCCCAAGCCATCATCACAGCTTTGCGTCAGAGTCCATCAACTTATCCTCACTAAAGGTAACTCTATCTTCCAAGTAATCCCCTTCAGAATCACCATGCTTTTTTGTTTTCCTTGCAACCGTTTCCAAAATTAATTCTGCCTGAATTCCTGTTCAATTACAGACACTTATTTGTCAACACATCATATAAATTCGCTGTTGGAATCTCCCCCGTCCGCCCTATTGAAACAATGTGTAACCTTTTTGCTATAATTGGTTTCAATTACTATATTTAATGAATTTTTCAGCTCCCTGAGTCTTTTTTTTCATATTAAACTTCAAGTAAAGAATTAAACAAAGCAACGAATTACCAGCATTGAGAAGGACTTCAAAGGCTTCCTGGTAACCGGCGTACATTGCAAAGTCACCGGCGGATTGGTTAGATGGAGAGAGAGCGTTCCAGGGGGCGCCAGCCTGAAGGAGGGCTTTGACTGCATCGGTATGCCCGAGCTTGGCGGCGTGCATAAGTGGCGTGAGACCATCCCTGTCGAAGAAGGAGACATCGGCTCCTCATTCTATCAAAGATTTCGCTTTGGCGACGTCTCCGTTTCTCGCAGCTTCGCAGTGTTGCTCTCCTTCTGTTTCCATGTCTGCGCGTACTACTCCTGGTCACATAGTGAGGAAATGCGAAGTAAAACCCTGCTACGCAAAGTTACAGATCAAACTTATTTGTTTTCCGACAGTTACCACCGCGAATCACTCCTCCACTTACCATACCTTTTATGTAAAATGGTAGGTCCAGTTCAACCAACAAACCCAAATTGACAGGCCTACACAATTAAATTTAATGAATTTTTTTAAAAAAACAACTAATTTTATTCATAACCGTAAATATTTCAAATTAAAAATAAACATTTACAATTACAATGATAAATTAAGCATATAATTAGGAAATTTTCTTATAATCATTGAAACAAAACTATGAATTTAAGATCACATAAGGATCATACAAAAAAGATTAAATTTAACTAAGAAATTCTAACAAAGATAGATAAAAACATATCGCATCGACAAACGAACCACAAAAAGGGATCAAATTATTGAAAAACTACTGATAAACCATAAATCAAACTCGAGCGACGTGAAAAGCTATCCACAACTGCAAATCAAGTATCCAAATACGAAATTTAATACGTTAACATTAATTTTTTTCCTTTTTATAAATTTTGTAAGTTGAATTTTAATAAATTAATTATAATTTAAAATTTTAAAGTAATTACAATTTTTTATTAATATAGAGGAAGTGTAATGTAATATTTATTTAAAAATAACTCATTAAAGGCTTATACATCTAACATTCTTGATGTTGAAATTCAAGATTTCAAGGAATAATAATAACTCCTTCACCATCGATATCACTTGACCCGTGCAAAAGATTAATCTCATGTTAAAATACATATAGTAAAAATGTTTTTTTATGTAAGAATAAACATTTTAGCTATGAAATGTTATCATTGATTCTCGGATAAACTATCTGTTTAGTCATTTATTTATTCTAATGTTTTTATTTTAATCATTTAATTATTTTTAAAAATCATACCTAATGTTATATTTTATTTATGTTTTAATCACTTACTGTTAGACACTTAATCATTGACTTAACAAAAATGGTGATGTAACATGGTGTAATAATAATTTTAGTATCTAAAATTTACTCATACTATCAAATTGATTATAATTCAAAGCACTTCAATAAATTCTGGATATTTAAAAATCTTTTTTTTTATCTAACATAAAATGTCAAAATCCTCTCTCAAATCCCAATCTTCCCCGACACCTGTTCTTCAATGTCGTCATCGTCAGTTAGTCGTCACCTTTTCACACCGGAGATGAGGTGGAGTGTCTTGAAATGTATTCAATGGTAGATTCCTGGGGTAAAATCATTGTTTGCTTTATATGTTTTCAGATTGGGGTGCTCATGCTATATTTTGTATCCATATTCACATAAATCACATTCTCAAATTGAATTCATCATGGTATATGAAGCTTAATCTTCTTGCCATCACATGTAGTTCCATTCACATATCATATGATATGAAAAGGAAACAGAATCTTTGACTGGCAGTTCATACTTATTTGGGGGGAAGGTTGTAAAGGAGTCCGCTTGTGCATGTTATGCTGGCACTTGAATGTTACACCAAGTAAAGTTTTGAATGTAGTACAACAAACTGAAGGAGCACTCTACCTTGTTTAAGAGATCTAGTTTTTCATCTCACTAAATCAACTGATTGTTGATTATAGCTCTTTATTTATAATTGAAAAAGAGAACAAAAAAAAAAAAGAAGCGTCTTGAATTTGGCTTGGTGGTTCATCTTGAAAGTCAAGATGAGTTAGAGCGTGGATGAGCCAGCATTGAGGCATCCGTAAGCGAAGTAGGAAGCAGCAACCAAGAGCGGTAAGAAGAACTCGACAAGGGTCGCGTGTTTAGGCATGTGATCATCCTTGATCACAAAAGCACTCATCTCATTCTTCTTGGGTTCTTCAACTGGAACATGTGAATCCCCTTTGAAGGTGTAACCCTGGACAACACCAACCTGGTACTTGAGGAGCAACTTCTGAGACGACTTGCTGTGCCCGATATCATTGAAGGCATGTGTGGCGTCCTTCCCTGCACACAACCATAGTATCATTGCAGCAAAACTCCGTCTTGAGGTCTTTGAGAGTATCTTGTTGTACATGAATTCTTTCTTCAACCCTTAGACAATTGTCAGTCGTACTTTGATTGCAGTTTTGCTCTATTACAAGTATGATATCTTCCAAATCTTTTTCGTACACTATTTGAACCCCACATTTCTTCACCTCAACACATTCGCCAAAAACAATGTATTTCAATGATAATTCAAGTTCATCGCACTCCTGATTTGAGCAATCTTGTGTTGATATATTCTTAGTTTCACTTTCACCACATTCATTCTCTAAGGAATATGGACATATCACGTTACGCGACAAATAATGAAGAAAAATGTGATCATTTTTTATGGGCTGAAAATATTTTTCCCTTAAAACAAAGCCACTTGCATCCACAATTCGAGTTTCTCTACAACGGATTACAACTCTACAGCCAATATCCTCATTCTTCAAAGCATCACCGTTGAAAAAAATGCAGCAGAAAGCAACTCCCATTCTGGGATTTCACTTCCAGGTATAATAACATCCAACTGTTTTCTTGATGTTGCGAATACTTGTGAAATAAAATACACATTGTTGGTAATTAAAAACATAAATTCTAAAGTACGAGATTTCGTTAAGCAAAAAAGAGAGATTGAACGACCTTAAGATGCTTTTTCAGCAATGTTAATGCATTGGCTTTTTTAACCAATCTGTAGCAGTTTGTACCTATAATAATCGCCTAATCCACTGAATTGCATACTTTAGATGGATTAGCAACTAGTTACAGAGAAGCACAATCATCTATGCTCACATATATTATACTAGATGGAAGCTCAGACAAGTCTTTCAGCCCCCCGACAATTCATCAATTTAAGAGTTTTACACTTGGAAAAATTAGAAAGCTTTTGGGCTAAATTAGATATAAAATTATTGTTCAAAGATCTATTTGACATTTTAGTGACCAATTTGTTACTTTTGAAACTTTAGTGAGGAAAACAAAAACTTACTCAAACATTAGTGACCATTTGTGCAGTTTATCCTTTATAATTTTTTATATTCATTGTGTTATATCAACAATTTGTTAAAAGTCTAACGACATTTAACCCTTAGTGACCATATATGAATTAAATAAAAATAAAAGTAATCAAATATTATATTTTCTAAATTCAGTAAGAAATATACAAAACGTAAACGAAAGTGATCAATTTTGTAGTTTATCCTTTTTATTTTTTTAATTGTCTATGCAATTCTCAAAACAAACGAAAATTTTGTTTATTTGTATAAACTTGATAGAAAATCAATTATTCATTTTCGATCGACATACAGAAATAAACAAATTCAAGGTCGAAAAACATCGACATTTGAATATAGTTATGCATTCATAATGGATCAATCAGCCCATACAACGATAACTAAAAGGTCCATCTCACACACCTCAAATGGCACCGAGTGCCCCCAACTCACCTCAATTATTAACCATTTATAGAATAAAAATTTATTCATTACTAATCAATCAATTTACAAACGAGGATTAACAAGTTGAACCTTTATGAAATAGGGTAAATTCTAATTTCCTTATTATGCCAGTAAGGTAAACCGTTCACTGTTGGTCCCATTCTCACACTTGAAGTCTCGAACTAATTACCCTTTGTAAACTGCAGAGGACAATTCAGTTTCGATGGCTTCTCTATAAAATTTCTAGGATTCCTTAACAATATTTTGGGTCCCTATTTAAATGTTTATGGTGTGATGGAAATGAAGCATGGATTACTTATCCAAGCCTGGATGCTAATAAAGAGTCATGTGTTGGTGAACCTTTCCTTCACCTTCTGCTTCGGTTTCTCCCTGTTTATGCGTAATTTGGTATAATAGCTTTGGTTTCATTCTCCTCACCGGACTGCTATCACAAGAATCTAAGAATAAAATCGGACCAGTAGTTTAAAATTTTAAGCGAAACCAAGTAAATAACAAAGGCCGACTCTAAAACCTCTAATCAAGATTACAGCCTTACCACAACCTCAAACCATTGACCATAAACTGATATA
This sequence comes from Hibiscus syriacus, assembly GCF_006381635.1. Classification (NCBI taxonomy): domain Eukaryota; kingdom Viridiplantae; phylum Streptophyta; class Magnoliopsida; order Malvales; family Malvaceae; genus Hibiscus; species Hibiscus syriacus. Next base: position 5,916,265 of record NW_024063513.1, read on the forward strand.
CCATAAATTTCCCACCAAGGCTTTATATAATCAACAAGTTTTATTGTATAATAATTCAAGCTTGTACACTATAAAAAAGACACAATGCGTCATAAACAAGTAAAGAACAGAGCAAACCACACAGCATCATCGCAAATACAGCAAAAGTTTCACTTCGAAGGTAGAGGTTTTCACAAATACATCTAAGAGTTCCATGCCTTTCCATAATAGCTTACCTTCTACTTATTTTAGACCAACAGAAATTCATCTTCAGTGGAAAAACCCTGGAACAACTTGAAGCAGGAGATTGAATGATCAAGGCACAATCTTGTAAGCCTTCACCTTATCAATCCAAGTAACAAACGACTTCCTGGAATTCCTAAATCCCACAAACCCATGTTCCTTACTCTTATTCATACTCATTAAAGGCATCTCCACCGATAATAGCAAATCCACAAACCACCACTGCCCCACCTCCTCCAAACTAGTTTTCTGCAACTGGTTTTCCTTCACTATTTCTTCCCACAGACTTTCCTTGCCTTTCATCATCTCCTGCAACCCCCGATTCTCCCCTTCTACGAAGCCAAATTGTTCAATCCCGAATTGCTCAGCAAAAACGGTCCACAAATGTTTCCACTTAAAAACATCCCCATTAGATACATTAAAGGCTTCGTTTTTCGCGTAAGGATCCACCACCGCCCATATCTGTTGCTCCGCAATCAAATCCGCGTCCGATGCTTCAGAGTAACAGTTCCAAGCGGCTTTGCTTCCAGGAAACAGCAACGGTTTGCCTTCGTGTTTGCAAATGGCAGCGTAAACGCAAAGAGATCCAACGAGGTTCATTAAACTATAAGGCGAAAACCCAAATATGTTAGTGGGTCGGTGCACCGACCAGGTTAATGTTTCCTTTTTCTCGATCTCTTCAAAGAGGATGTCTTCTTGAGTGTAGTAGAAATTGGGAGCGTTTAACCGCGGCAAATCTTCGGAATAAGGCGGATCATGCGGTTGGATCTTACCAAACAACTCGAATGGTCCGATATAATGTTTGCCTCCTGTTTTTAGACATATGTGGCGTAGATTGGGTGCGTTCGGGATGACGGAGCGCAAAACATTGCGTAGCATGGAACCGTTGACTTCGCAATTCTCGGCTTCCGATGATCGGCTGATCCAGCTGACGTAGAAGATATGGGTGACGTCGGTGAGTTGGGAGAGCGTCGATTCGGTTTCCATCGGGTCGGATATGTCGCACTGGATGTACTCGATTGGATGGTCGGTGTTCCAGTTTGGTCTGGGGCGACGAGCCACCCCGTATACTTTCCATGGGCCTCCGGGTGTGTCGGATAGCGGTAGGATCTCAGCCAAGCTGTTACCGACTATGCCGGTGACTCCAATTACCAAACCAACGCTCTGAAAGCTTTTCGGTGCTTCATCTTCCTCGAATTTCTTCTGCAAAAATTAAAACAAAAAGAATAACCACAAGCAATTTCTTAAAGGCGGTAAACATAAATCTACCGAGCCAAAATTAAAAGGGGGCTCACCTTTGCGGCGCCAATAGCACCAGCCCACCACCAGCTCATTTTTATCTCTTCGAGATATTTGGATGGGAAAATAATAAAAAGGGAGAGGTAAATGATTGATGCCCGATGGAACAGCGAACTAACAGACTGGGGCTTGTGATTTTGTTGATCCAAAGGATTGAGGGATTTGAAATCGAAGGAAGAAAACGACAGAAAGAGTGATAAGGCGATGACGATGTTTGGGCTGCTCTTGATACTCAACGTAGGGGCATTTTTGTCTCTTCAAAATCATTCCAACAAAATAATCTACATTATTATTTGGACCAATAATCAACTCAGTGTACTTATTTGACCCAATAGGTCACCTCTAAATTTATTTTAGAATCTAATACAAATGTTACGGTGTTCAACAAATTGTCATACTCACGTAACAAGTTTTTCAGTGAATTATTTTTTAAAAAAAGCATAGGTTTGTGGGTTTTTTTGGATCTAATTATTTAATATATTTATTAAAACTCGGTGTACTCATATGATGAATTCCTTAATATATATATATATATATATATATAAAATTTAAAATAATTATATATAAAAAAAATTATGAGACTCGTCATGTGAGCATGACGACTACCATTTGAATTTAAAAAAAAACTAATCGTTAACTGAACGTTGGACATAGCCTAGTCGTTTATAGCAGTTAGAATTGGAAGTATAAATAGAGGTTTAGGGTTTATATTGTGATTTATTGAGAAGAAAAACAATTTATTAAGAGAGAAAAATTGTGTTTTATGATGATTTTGAAGCAATATGTCTATAAAAAATGTTATGTCTTGATCATGTCTATATTTCATTGGTTGAACTGACTCCACTAAGATTTATTTCTTATATTTTTTAAAGTTCAAATTATAATGTTAATGTTGTTGTTTTGAAGAAAAAAAATTAATCGTTTGAATTTTAAATTGTAGTAAGAATAACGAGGCAATCTTCATTGAGGAATGAAAAATACACCGTCACATAAACAGACTGTTATTTATCTATAACAATCTAGATTGTATCTTGCCACATCTCTTCGTGGTTTTCGGGTGGTGTTTGCATTGTTTTCTACATTGATTACACGTTGGAGACCCGAAACTCATATGTTTCATTTTTAGAGTGATGATGCAACTCAACGTTTCGATAAATGGTATGATGTTAGTGAAACAAAACAATTACAATCGAGACACGATTTGCGAGGTATTAGTAAAGTTGCCACCACAAGATTTCGTAGATAGGTATCGAATGCGGATGACGTGGTTGAATAATGATTTTCAAGCTGATGACCATCCTACCGAGGAAGAGGTCATGTATGTAGCCCGAACATATCTTCTCCAATTGATTGAAGAGATATTGTTACCAAATAAATCCGATAATTTGGTGCACACTCAATATATTCCACTATTGCGAAATTTTGGTGAGTGTCGTCGACACAATTGGAGTTCTACAAGTTTGACATTTTTTCACCGTGAACTTTACAAAGCTACAATTGTGGAAAGGAGTCAAAGAGCATATGTAGTGGGTTGTCTAATCTTATTACAACAATTTCAGTTGAGTTTTCTTTCGCTATACGATAATTTCTTGAATTTATATTTGAGTAAATTTGTATTATTAATTAATATGTTTAGAAATTTTGAATAAATAATGTTATTGTTAATTTGTATTTATTATGTTGTTTAGATAGCGACATAAGATTGCCAATACAAAGTTATCGGGTGAATCAAAACTTGATGTACAAATAAGGATCGATATCTTCGGTAGACATGCGACAAATATTATAATTTTTGTGTATAACTTTTAAATTAAGAGTTTTTTTTATTTATACTAATGTAGTCTGTTTACATTTTAATTATATTCCATATAATGAATCAGATATCTATGTCGCGGAGATGTGGTGTGTCATCATGTTGTTTCTTCATTTTGTCATTGTTGAGATCTATGTCGCGGATAGAGTGTTACGACAGTTAGCTCTCATCAATCCATTTCAATACAAATATTTGACATTAACGAATTACATAGAATTGACATGTGTGTGAAGCATAAAGAGAATTGACCGAGGAAACATGTTACATACATACAACAATGGAATGAGAGGCATTTATATGTGTCTATTCGTTATGACCTTACACCATATGATCTTGATTTCTCAATATCTCCCTACCTCCAAAATTATGAAGCAAATGAAAAATCATATTTAACAACGCCGAGAGATAGGGTCAAATGGGAACAAATGAAGGAAAAATATGCTAAAAAATCATTAACAACAACAACATCTTCTTTTTCTGTTTCTACCGATTATTTTACATATCAAACAAGTTATGGTGTTTATCATCCATATCATGCTTCAGTAGAGAGTCGACCGAAATGGAATGTAGTACCACTCTCTCAACCACCTTTGAGAGAAGATGTAGGTCCAAGGTTATGTTTCTATATGCTCAATTAACTATTGATTTTGGTGTGCATTTTGAGTCAATGACATCGATGATGACATCAAATACTTTAAATATTTCATCATTATCACCTGAAGATGCAAATCAAAGTGGTAGATTAATGTACACTACATCAGTTCAATAAGAAGCAAACATTGAAGAACATGATGAAAATGAAGGCGAAGGTGGATAATCGCAAAGAAATCGACGAGCCTCACGTCATTATCATTCGACCATTTTTCGACATTGTCAAGAATTATGAAAATATAAATAAATTTTATTATTATTAGTGATTGTATTTAGTTTTTAGTTTGTAATAAAGTATTAAAAAATACTAAAATTATTAAATTTTTTAAAATTTAAAATTTATTATTAAATAATTTATTTTTAAAGCAAATTGGGACTCGTCATGGATGTATGGTGAGTTCCAATTGGATTTTAAATTTTGTTTGTTACTCACGTTCACTTAACGACTAATTTTTTAAATCCAAATGAAACTCGCCATGTGGGCATGTCGAGTCCTATAATTTTTAAATATATATATATATATATATATATATATATTATTTTAAATTAAAATATTTATATTTATATATTAAAGAAACTCGTCATGTGAGTATGACAAATTTCAAGAAATATATTAAATAATTAGACCTCACAGGGCCCACAGACCTAACTCCATTCAAAAATAATTTTATGAGGAACATGACGAGTTCACTAAACACTAGAGCATTTGAAGTAGATTCCAAAATAAATTAGGAGTTGGCCTATTGGCCTAATAAATATACGGTGTGGATTATTACCCCAAGTTTGTTGTATATGCAAGTTCTAAAATTATAGATAAACTACTTGATTGATCATTTTTTTAAATTTTATATATATTTTCTCATTTAATTCAAAAAATATAATATTTGATCATTTTTTATTTAATTAATATTTAGTCACTTTCATTTTTATTTAATTAAGATGTGGTTACTGAGGGTCAACTGTCGTTATACCTTTAACAGATTGTTGACGTGGTGAATTTATAAAATTAAAAGGGTAAATTACACAAATGGTCACTAATATTTGTTTACATTTTCGTTTTCCCTATTGAAGTAAAAAAAAAACAAATTAGTCACTAAGACATTAAGTAGGTCATTGAACAATGATTTTATATTTAATTTATTCTAATAGTTTTCTAATTTTTTATTTATCATTCAAAATATTTGATTGCTTCACATCCAAAAAAATTAATTTCTAAGTTTGATTTTTATAATTCAAACAATATATATATTTGAAAAAATTAAAAAGTTTTTGGGTAAATTAGATATAAAATCATTATTTAAGGACCTATTTGATGTTTTAACGACCAATTTATTACTTATGAAATTTTAGTGGAAAAAATGAAAACTTACTCAAAAATTTTTGATCGTATAGTTTACCCTTATTTTATAAATTCATTATGCTACATTAACAATCCATTAAAGGTCTAACGACAATTAACTCTCAGTGACATAATCTTTAATTAAACATAATCTTTAATTAAATAAAAATGGAAGTGATTTAATTTTTTTTTGAAATCAATGAAAAATATTGTACAAAATTTAAACAAAAATGATCAATTTTGTAATTTACCAAAAAAATAATGATAAAAATAGTGATCTCTTAATATCGATCATCGAAATAGAATTCTATTTTATCATGTAAGATAAAACATATTCTTCTAATCATAATTTTGAAATTTGTATTTGACAACGGGAAAGTTGAGGAAATATTGGTGGCGCCAAAATTATTTGATATAATATACTAGTTTAGAGTTTTATTTTGTGAAATTATGGTAAATGCTGAGTGTAATTGAAATTCGTCACGTCCTGTTGACGGGTTCACCTAAAAAGTATTTTTCATTAACTCAGGGCATGTGAGCTCCACGGATCAAATATTTAAATTTAATTTCTGACAAGTTTAAAAAACAATTATCTTTTAAAAAATCAAGAGAAAATCGTCATCAATGTAATCAATGCAGCAGATTTCCAATTAACTCAACAATGAACGACTACACACAAATCCACCGCAATAAATGTTCGAATAATCTGAATTAGTTAGAAATTTGAGTGCAATTACCTAATATACAATGGCGTTTTTTCAAAAAAAATCATTTTTTTAATTTAATATTCCCGATCAGATACCGGTTAGATTATATTTTTCGATCTAATACCCTTTACAGTAGGGCGCGCCCCCTGCAGCGTGCTATACGTTGATTTGGCGCCACGTGGGGTAAGGCGCGCCCCCTGCGACGCGCCTTATGCTGACATGGATACACGTGTGAACGGACGAGGGTAGGTTGGTAATTAAGGGTATGGCGCGGCGCAGGGGCCGCGACTTACCTGTGATTCTGACACACGTCAGAAAGGCGCAGGTCCTGCCTCGCGCTATACCCTTAATTACCAAATTACCCCCTCCCGTTCACATTCATCCCTCCCTATAAATACCTCCATTCTTAATCAATTTCATCACACCAAATCCTCTCAACTTCTCTCAAATACTCTTATATTCTTATTAAGGTATATTTTATTATATTTAGTATTTTTTTAGTAATTTATTTAATTATTTTAATTGTTTAATATTTTATTTAATTAATTTTTTTTTGCAAATATAAAATGGAAGGCGGTCTACTTTGGTTGGATGGAAATCATATATATCGACACTTTGCTTATACGGTAACATTTTAACGTTTTAATTTAATTAATTAATTAATTTAATGCATGATTATTAGTTTAAAAATTAATTTGTGTAATTATTTATTTTTTAGGAGAGACCGTATAATAGATCTTTTTATTAGGAACCTTAAGTTAGTTATACCTACTCGTGTAATGCCGTATTTAGTAGAGCCTGGATTCGGTAACCTATGTAGATATCAGGGTCACTGTAAGATAGAACCAGACCTTATTTCTGCCTTAGTAGAGCGGTGGAGGCCGGAGACCCACACATTCCATCTTTCGTGCGAAGAGTGCACGATCACGCTTGAGGATGTTTCTATGCACTTGGGGCTTCCGGTGGATGGAGGTGTGATATCAGGGATAGCTTCAGGTTCTTGGACTACTTTGTGTCAGGTTAGTCTAGGACGTGTCCCGGAAAATTTTAACGGTGGACGGATACCGTTAAATTGGTTAGATGCCAATTTTTTGGAGTTGAGCGAGGACGCGTCTGACGATGAAGTTAAACAGTATGCACGGGCATGCATACTGCAGCTGATAGGAGGGTTGCTGATGCCGGACAAATCGCGCAACCAAGTTCACTGTATGTGGTTGCAACATCTTGGCGACTTTTATCTGGCCGAATCACTCAGTTGGGGCTCGGCAGTTTTGGCTTGCCTGTACAGGGAGATGTGTCGAGCCATTGACTACAGGCGTAATGCTATCGGCGGATGTCTCCTGTTGCTGCAGTCTTGGGCAATGTATCGATTGTCCTTTTTATGTCCCGTTGTCAAGAACCCATTCGTATTTCCGCTACTCCTGAGGTAATTATAAAACTGATTTTGTATATTAATAATTTTATACAGTGAATAAGAAATTATTTTTCTTGAATATGTGGTCTACTGATAGGAAAAATCATCAGGAGCTACCTAATGATTTAGAAAAAATTAGGGTGTTAATCGATCAGAAGGCTGACATACATGTATGAATTTAAACAATATGCACGGGCATGCATACTGCAGCTGATAGGAGGGTTGCTGATGCCGGACAAATCGCGCAACCAAGTTCACTGTATGTGGTTGCAACATCTTGGCGACTTTCATCTGGCCAGATCACTTAGTTGGGGCTCGGCAGTTTTGGCTTGCCTGTACAGTGAGATGTGTCGAGCCATTGACTACAAGCGTAATACTATCCGCGGATGTCCCCTGCTGCTGCAGTCTTGGGAATGGTATCGATTGCCCTTTTTATGTCCCGTTGTCAAGAACCCATTCGTATTTCAGCTACTCCTGAGGTAATTATAAAACTGATTTTGTATATTAATAATTTTATACAGTGAATAAGAAATTATTTTTCTTGAATAGGTGGTCTACTGATAGGAAAAATCATTAGGAGCTACCTGATGATTTAGAAAAAAATTAGGGTGTTAATCGATCAGAAGGCTGACACACATGTATGAATTTTAATGTTTAAAATTAGATTTTAGATTATAGTTATATAATTAGATTATTATTTTGATAAAAATTATATATATTTGTTTTAGTTTGAATAGGTGTCATATTCTACTAATGATGTAAGGGCGGTGATCCCACTTGAGTTGAGGGGTCTATCAGATGTTTGGATGGCGATGGTCTCTTTGATCTGTTATGCGACCGTCGAGTGGCACTCCACTGATCGCGTGCTCCAGCAATTTGATTGTTTTCAACTAATTCCGGAAGCACCTCGCAATATGGACGAGTTGCATAGCACAGACAGACGCGGCAAGACAGATACAGATTGGCTGGTAAGGCATCATGCGTGGGTCGTGTTGTGGGAGGATCGACATCGGTGCCTTCCCCGTAGAGAGCCCATTTTACTTGACCTCTTGATGGTTGTTGACGGTTATTACGAGTGGTTAAACAGTAACGACAAACCGTTTCTACTTCCCGAGGATGCACGAAGGCAGACCTTTCCGCGACGTCGACAGAGACGTTCACCGACACAGCACCATCGTCCCCCAACTCGTGGACGGAAAGCAGGTGCATCCGGTTCATCCTCAGCTGCACTAGCAGGACCTTCACAGCAGTCACCGTATCCATCGACTTACATACCGCAACCATATATGATGCCACCACCACCTTTCCATTACCAGATGTCGCCGTTGCCGCCTTCACATGCTTTTATGACCCTCCGTCGCCGCCGTCACAGATGACCCCTCTTGGAGGCTATTATGGGTCTATGTTTGTAGATCCGACTTAGGGTTTATATGCTGGATATTTGGCGGGTTCAGCCTCATCACCCATGGCCGCAACACAGACACCTCCTGTACAGTTTTCACACTCAGCGATGTCTGGGTATTATGAGTTTTCCCAGTTTTCGCAGGCCGGTGGGATAGTCAGTCATACACCTCCAGGGTCTTTATTTTATGGAGGTGCTTCATCGTCATCAGCTCCTCATCAACCTAATGTACCTACTCAGGATGACAATGACGACGACGATGATGATAGTGGTGATGATGATGACAGCGAGGAGTCACAACCAGTGATACGAAGAAATCCTCCTCGAGACCGATAGCCACCGCCCTTCGGAACACATTCGCGTCGCAGGCATCGATAGATTTTATTTTTTATCATATTTGTTTTTAGTTTATTGGACTTTTTAATTGTAATTTTTTATTATTTCTCATTTAATACTTACTTTATTTTTGTTAAATTTGTTTGACTTTTTTTAATGTATTTCAGTTAATTTTGTTTATTACCATTTAATATTAGTTATTGTAATTTGGTTATCATTTACCATTTAATACTTATTGTAAGTTTATTGTATTTAAAATTATTTTGAAATACCGAATTGATCGATAACTTTCTTAAGTTTGTCACTTATTATCTATTTTTTTTAAATCACATATAACACAAACGTCCAATCTCGTATTATTGTATCATTTTTTAATCTTCATCAGCGATTATCGAATGACATTAACTTGAAGTAAATGCAAATCAAAGTACAAGAATTATTATTTGATAAGCAAATACATCATTTCCACATCAATTGTTACTTGATGGCAACAAAAGTGGACATGTTTTTCTAGTGTGTCCTGAGTTTCTACAATGCCCACATCTTTTGTCTTGTCTAGATCTTTCTCGAATATCCATATCGCAATGAATTCGATTGGATTTTGGACGACCACGCTCCCTCAATAAACTTGGATTTGGTACAATCGGAAGCCAATCTTGAATCTCATTAGGGTCTTTGTCATTACCTATGGGGGAAACTCAAATTCGTATACCTTAAAAACTTCTGATAGTAGGTATACGGGATCCACAAAATGGTTATAGTTTTGGCGTGTATGCGAGCAAGCTGCTATCATATGAGAGCATGTATACTTAAGGGTGGTTGCCACATTGGACCCAAAGACTTCATTGCTACTTTGATCCCAGCTCCGCGATCTGAAATGACACAGATGTTTTCCCTCGTGATAACACGTGCACGTAAATTTCGGAGGAAAAATGCCCAAGAATTTGTATCTTCTCCTTCAACAAGAGCAAAAGCAACTGGAAGAATGTTGCGATTGCCATCTTGGACAACTGCCAATAATAAAACTTGCTCGTATTTTCCATACAAGAAAGTCCCGTCGACCTGGACCACAGGCTTGCAGTATTTGACAGCATTAACACACTGTGGGTAAGTCCAAAAAACTCGGTAGAATTAGCATCGATCGCGGAGAACTCTATCATTATGGTATGCATAGGAGGTTTCGAAGTCCACAATTGTCCTAGGATTCAACCTCCGCACCAGCCTAAACCAGCCTGGAAGTTCGTTGTAAGATGCATCTTATTCGCCATGAAGTTTGACAATGACATTTTGTTTTGCCAACCAAGCTTTTTTATAGGAGACAGTGTACCCATACTGCGATTGTATAGCTGAGATCAACACAACAACAGCTATATGAGAGCTTGCTTTTACCATGGGAATGATGGTTTGACATATCACTTCAGAGTCCAAGTTGGGATGATATTGGTTGACCTCTCCAGCACAACATGTGTGAGGACCGTTGTATACTGTTAGTTCTCATCTGTTGTTTTTCCTCTTCCTCTTCGATACGCAAACCATCCAATTGCATCCGTTTTTGCGTCGGGCACAGTAGCATACATATTTTTCGGTCATGGAGCTGTCGACTCTGGACTGAACAGAATTACGGATATTGTAATTTTTGATAGCCATCATCGCTTCTTCCTTGCTTGAAAACTCCATGCCTAAAGATAACTCACCATTATTTATTGATGAGTAATATCCATAGTCACCGAGATGAGGCATATCCATAAATTCTGGCCCGCACATTGAATCATAATCAGCTTCATACATATGTGCTAGAGGGTTAGTTTGTGCCACATTTGCTGGAACTTCATCTACATCATCATCACCATTGGAGTTTAATTACGGTGATTCTGGGTTAATGAATAGTCCAGTCTCAGCACCATCCGCACCAAGCTCAAGAAGCGGTTCTTCTGGTGGAGATGATGGTTCCTCCATGCTCTCCACATTTAGGTCGAAGAGCCTACTATTAGCACGCCTTCCCATTGAACTAGAAGGCATATCTGGATTGAGATCAAAAAAGCTTGCAGTCGAATGCCTCCCCCTGGAGCTTGAAGCCATCGTGTCAAATGGAAACTGCACAGATTGTTGAGTCGATGACATCTCCATATTAAGGTCAAAGAAATTTGCAGATGAATGCATTCCCCTCGAACTGGACGCGATGTTGCCATACATATTGTTCGTGGACCCACCTCGGTACATATCGTAAGGAGTTGCGGATGAATGTCTCCCCATTGAAGTTGATGTGGCGGCACCATGATGTGGATTTCCCATTATGGTATTAAAATCATTACACATTACTGTAGTCGGACTGTCAACTTGATCAACTTGTTCAGCCAGCCCATAGTGTGAGCTTAATGGGTGACCCGAACATCACGCACTTAAACAAACTTTGCATACATCTCAATATCGCCATCTGAATAAATACTTTGAGAAACAACCATCATTTCAACAGCATCATTGTTCGATAGTTCGAACGTTGTATAAATTAATCGCAACAATGATGATGGAAATCTGTACTGCAACGACGACATTCTTCTACTACTTCCAACATGAACCTTTCTCAAAATCTTCGTTATCAGCTCCTCAAGAGTTATGTTTCTCTTGAATGATATTTTAACACGCTCATTTGATACGAATACAACGTTGGTTTCATATTCTCAAATTTCTCCATCACAATAAACAATAGTTGAAAGTCGCATCATTCTTAGAGTTTAAAAGTGCAATAATATTATATCTGTAAAAAAGCAACTGAAAAAAACCTGATTAAATAAATAATATATGACCAAAAATATAACAGAATAAATTTTTTACACATAAACGTAAATAATTTAAATAATATAATTTTATATTATTACCTGCACCGCAAAAATATTTCGACGTATGCTCCTACTTTCTAACTCTACAAATACAGAAATTAATTGAAAACAATTAGTATAATATTTTTTCAAATAATCATATATAACTATAAAATAAATACTATAACAAAATTACCTTATAACGAAAGATCGATCAAACTTCTGAATCAAATATAAGATGATTGTCGGATGTTATTTACTTATTCAAAGGATTGTTGGAGAGAGAGTTTACGGGAGACATCTATTTATAGTCAATAGATGATGCCTTAAAGACGAGAAATTTGGGAAAATATTGAATAGCACGGCCTCTGTCCCGCGCTAAATCTTACGTGACGTAAGGCGCGAACCTTACCCCACGTGGTGCCAAATCAACGTATAACGCGCTGCAAGAGGCGCGCCTTACAGCAAAGGGTGTTAGATCGAGAAATATAATCTAATCGGTGCCTGAAAAAAATATTAAATTAAAAAAAATGATTTTTTTTGGAAAAAACGCCATATACAATAGTCTACTGCATAGGTTATTGTATTAATGCATGATTGCATTGATTATTGTCTTAATGAACATTATGGCAGAAGAAGTTGGAAATATGCGTATAATTATTAATGCGCGAGTTAATTGAAAATTATTAACGATAAAAAATATTTTTGGAAAAGGACGAGTTTTAATAAATTAAATTAAAAATTAATATTACAAAACTCGTCACAAGAGTAAAATAAATTAGGGTCAACTACATGAATGATTACTTATATTTATATTTATTCACTTTTTGTTATTGATTTTAAAAAATATAAGATATGATCACTTTCGTTTTTATTTGATTAAGATGTGGTCATCCCGAGTTAATTGTCGTTAACAATAGTTAAATATTTTGATATAATCACACATTTAACCCTTGTTATTTACATATTCTCTCAATTTAGTCATACTTTTAAATAAATTTTAACATAAAATATATATTTTAAATGAAAATAAAATTAAAATATTTTTAAATTAGGTCAATAATAAAATATATTTAATAAGTTAATATAAAAATATTTTAAGTTAATATATATAAAATTATATTATATATAATCTGGGAAACGGGTACCCAATTCATAGGTTTTTTTTTTGTTTTTTCTTTAAATTATATTATTTTTTAAAAAAATATATAGAAAAAATCTAAAATTTAAAAGTCTATAATATATATAATCCACACGTAAAGTTTAAAAATTTAAATTACATAATTAAAATAAAATTTATTAAAAATTAAAAATAAAGAAATATAATTAAATTTTAAATGTTTTGAAGTTAAAATAAATATTTAAAAAAATTAGAACGTAATGTGAAATAATTTAAGAAATTAAGAATTAGAACGTTATGGTGTCAAAATTTAGAAATTAGGATTTTAGAATGTTAGAGTAAAATAATTTGAGAATTATAAATTAAAATTTAAATATAAAATAAAAATGAAAAATAAAAAATATATAATAAATCGGGTATCGGGTAGGTTGGTACCCGATTAAGTAGGTTAAGCAACATTTTTTGATTCAGGGAGGTCCTAGAAACCCAAAAAAAATAGCGGGTCAAGTACCCGACCAAAAAAGATGGGTATTTTTATCATAAATACCCGGTGTTTTTTAACTAGGTCGGCGGGTCAATTGGTCAGGTCAATCAGGTCGAATATTTTTTAACACCCTTACGTGGCATGACACATGGCATCATTCAATCGGAGGATTAAATTTATTTTAATTTATTAAAAGTATGACTAAATTGAGATAATATGTAAATAATATGGACCAAATATGTGATTATATCAAAATATTTAACAATTGTTAACGGCAGTTAACCTGTGATGACTACATCTTAATTAAATAAAAACAAAAGTTACTATATCTTATGTTTTTTTAAATCAGTGACCAAAAGTAGATAACACACAAACATAAATGAACATCTGTGTAATTAACCCAATGAATCATACTAAAACAATATTTTGCCAAATTATTTTTTCGCCACCAATATTTCCCTGAGTTTGCCATTTGACGGCCCCAGATTATATGTAAAATGCCTTTTTTTTATATAAATGATATCATTATTTAAATTATAAATATAATATGAAATTTTAAAATATCATAATTTTATGTTTAAATGTATGATTAAAATAATTTTTTAATTTACACGTTGATCATGAATCAAATGTATATTATCTCCTTTTTTATTCCGTAAAGAACCTCAATCATATTTTTACAGACAATTTTATATCTTATAAATAAAACATTATCTAATAACAGAGTGCTTTTTTTTTTTGAATAATAAGGAAAAAGGCCAAACTACTATTAGCTAGCAGTGCCTATCTCACATCGAACAAGTTTGACTATCACCATTGACAAACTCTTCTGGCTCAGACGGTGGATCATAGAAGAGATGAAGTCCAAAATTACGGTTCCAAGCTAGACCAGCTAAACCATCAGCAACTTATTGCACTCTCGAAGGACAACTGAATCGCAAACTCCAGTTCCGGTTGATGAGGTAATAATATGCGGTAGCATTGACAAGCCCCAGCCAACTTCAAATCACCTTTGATCAAGGCCAAAGCTCCCCTGCAATCAGATTCAAAAATAATTCTTCGAACATTGTCTCCAAGCTATTGTTAAACCCTAAAAAAATTCCCTCACAATTCCGCATCAAGAATCGAGCAAACCCCTACAGCTTTAGAAAAGCCCATAGTCCAAAGGCCTTCATGGTTTCGTATAATTCCGCCACAGCTAGATGCACCCGAATCCGGTCTGCGTGCACCATCTGTGTTTAGCTTCACCCAATCAGCTGGTGGTGGCTTCCAGGGCAGGAAGCAGTTAATCGGTGGCGCACACGTTGAGAAGCCAGTAGTGCGCATTTGCAAAGCATGAACCGCTTCCATTGGTGAATATATAGTTTATCTAGAAGTTCTGTTCAAAACAGAAGTTCATCTAGAAGCAATATCCTCACATCAATTAAATTGGCATACTCGAACTTAATTACTGACACTAACTTTAATTATAGTTTTATATCTGATAATCTGAATATAATTGTAACATGGTTTTTTTTTAGGAAAACTGTAACATGGAAATATAACATAAAAACAAACTAGCTTTCAATTAATAAGACAACTTTGGAAGCACTATAAATAATAGATTGAGATGCAAGCGAAGACGAGTACAAATCTGTCAGGTATTTAGTAATACGTTTGATTGGTTCACTTACATTTATCTTCCTCCGTGAATTGACAGGAACCTCAACACCATAACTTAGTTCCAGTCGCTGGAATAACCTGTTAGTTTGTGTGTGTGGTAGTGACACTAAAGAGTTCATGAATTGATAAAAGAACACAGAGATGCACCCCATTTAGGAAACAAAATGATCAGTCGGTCTGTCCTCTATTGTCAAGTTAGAGGGGACATTAAACAACTTAAACCACTTAGGAAACATAGAGCTCCCTGCTAATTAACTCTGGAAGGTCCTTGAAGTCGGGCATCATCTAGTGCTGGCTACAAAGCCAATATGAATTTTACCCTCAATAAAATAATACCATATAAACCCCTTGCAAACCCTTTTCACACTCCTAACCATTGTTTCAAGCAACACCATACAGATAAAATGAAGGCAACTAATCATCAACAAACAGATGCTACACTTTTTCCCCTCGTTTTTTTCTCTTTGGGTGGTTACTGCACTGTACACACCTTCTAAGTCCAGAATCCAGATACAAAAATATACGAGAAACTGAATTATTAGCTCTGCCACAAACAATCATAAATATAACCAAGAATTACTATTTGGCAGGCATCAACATACAGTTTTTTAGATGCTGACAGTTAAGATAAAGCTTGGCATCAAACAAAATATGCTTACAAGAATCTAAGAATAAAATTGGACAAGTAGTTTAAACTTAAAGCTAAACCAAGTAAATAACAAAGGCTGGCTTTAAAACCTCTAATCAAAATTACAGCCTTACCACAATCTGAAACTATCGACCATAAACTGATATACCATAAATTTCCCACCAAGGCTTTATCTAATCAAGAAGTTTTATTGTATAATAATTCAAGCTTGTACACTATAAAAAATACAATGCATCATAAATAAGTAAAGAACAGAGTACTCCACACAGCATCTTCACAAATACAACAAAAGCTTCACTTCGAAGGTAAAGGTTTTCACAAATACATCTAAAAGTTCCATGCCTTTCATAATAGCTTACCTTCTACTTATTTCAGACCAACAGTATTCATCTTCATTGGAAAAACCCTGGAACAACTTGAAGCAAGAGATCGAATGATCAAGGCACAATCTTGTAAGCCTTCAGCTTATCGATCCAAGTAACAAACGAATTCCTGGAATTCCAAAATCCCAAAAACCCATGTTCCTTACTCTTATTCATACTCATTAAAGGCAACTCCATCCATAACATCAAATCCACAAACCACCAATGCCCCACCTCCTGCAAACTCGTCTTCTGCAACTGGTTTTCCTTCAGTATTTCTTCCCACACACTTTCCTTGCCTTTCATCATCTCCTGCAACCTCTGATTCTCCCCTTCCACGAAACCAAATTGTTCTATCCCGAATTGCTCAGCAAAAACGGTCCACAAATGTTTCCACTTAAAAGCATCCCCATTAGACACATTAAAGGCTTCGTTTTTTGCGTAAGGATCCACTGCCGCCCATATGTGTTGCTCCGCAATCAAATCCGCGTCCGATGCTTCAGAGTAACAATTCCAAGCGGCTTTGCTTCCAGGAAACAGTAACGGTTTGCCTTCGTGTTTGCAAATGGCGGCGTAAACGCCAAGAGATCCAACGAGGTTCATTAAACTATAAGGCGAAAACCCGAATATGATAGTGGGTCGGTGCACCTGGTACCGACCAGGTTAATGTTTCCTTTTCCTCGATCTCTTCAAATAGGATGTCTTCTTGAGTGTAGTAGAAATTGGGGGAGTTTAACCGCAGCAAATCTTCGGAATAAGGCGGATCATGCGGTTGGATTTTACCAAACAACTCGAATGGTCCAACATAATGTTTGGCTCCTGTTTGTAGACATATGTGGCGTAAATTGGGTGCGTTCGGGATGACGGAGCGCAAAACATTGCGTAGCATGGAACCGTTGACTTCGCAATTATCGGCTTCGGATGATCGGCTGATCCAGCTGACGTAGAAGATATGGGTGACGTCGGTGAGTTGGGAGAGCTTCGATTCGGTTTCCATCGGGTCGGATATGTCGCACTGAATGTACTCGATTGGATGGTCAGTGTTCCAGTTTGGTCTGGGCCGACGAGCCACCCCGTAAACTTTCCATGGGCCGCCGGGTGTGTCGGACAACGGTAGGATCTCAGCCAAGCTATTCCCAACTATGCCGGTGACTCCAATTACCAAGCCAACGCTCTGGAAGCTTCTCGGTGCTTCATCTTCATCAAATTTCTTCTGCAAAAAGAAAAATTCACAAGCAATTTCTTGAAGGGGCTAAACATAAATCTGCCCAGCCAAAATAAAAAGAGGACTCGCCTTAGCAGCGCCCACAGCACCAGCCCACCACCAGCTCATTTTTCTCTCTTCGAGATAATTGGATGGGAATGTTATGTTTAGGTCAGGAAGGATTAAGAATTTGGAAGAAGTAAAGGAATTCAGAATTTTCATTAGATATTTTTTAAGATTTTTCAATACACTTCATTCTATTTTATGTTGTACATTGTACCATTTTCGTTACTTCTTCCAACTGTATTGGATTTCCTTATCACCAGATCAGCCTTAGTTAATTCAGTGGGTCAGTTTGCTCTAAGTCCATTTTCTCAACGCTAAGTCCTGTATCGTTTTGACTGTACATTATCTCAACTGGTTCTTTAATCCCCAATTCTTTAATTTCCACCTCTTTTAGCCCTAATTTCATCGTACTCACTTCCAATTCCTTTTCTATCTTTGATTTCTTCATCCCAACCATGACATTACCCTCCCCAGCAGTAGATCCTTGACCCCAAGGATCAAAATCAGAAAATTGAGACTTCAAGGCGGAATAATCCTCCCAAGTTGCATTCTCCGGTGACAAATTCGACCATTGAATAAGCAATTGAGTCACCGGTCGATTTTGACACTTCACACTCCGTTTGTCAAGAACAATAGCTGGATAAATTTTCAATTGGCCATCATCCCCTACCTCTAGAGGATCGAGAGAGGTAAGCATATTCGACCCAATCTTTTTCTTTAATAAGCTCACATGAAAAACTGGGTGAATTTTGGAATGTGGAGGCAACCGAAGTCTGTAAGCAACTAAATCAATTTTTGCAATGATTTTGTAAGGACCAAAATATCTGGCAAAAAGCTTCAAGTTCTTTCTCAGGGCCAATGAAGTTTGTCTATACGGTTGTAATTTCAGGTAAACATCATCTCCCACATGGAATTCTCGTTCAGTATGATGTTTATCTGCTTACTGTTTCATTCGATTATGAGCTAGCAATAAATTCTCCTTTAAAATTATATTCAATTATGTTATGTGTTGCATGATCTCATGAACTGTTTGTATCGGAGTAGTAGTCTGCTGTTGTAATAATGGGGCTTCATAGACATATAGTGCTTGAAATGGTGTTGTGCCAATGACAGTGTGGAAATTGGTGTTGTACCACCACTCTGCCTGAGGTAGCCACCTCGCCCATTCTTTTGGCTTCAAAAAACATAGACTGCGTAGGTACTGCTCCAAGCACTGATTAACTCTTTCCGTTTGGCTATTTGTTTCCGGATGAAATGCAGTACTGAATAGGGTAGATGTCCCCAATTGTTTTAGAAACTCTTTCCAAAACAAACTTGTAAAGATTTTATCTCTGTCTGATATTGCAATTTGAGGCTGGCCATGAAGTCAATAAATGTTATCTAGAAATTTTCGAGCCACTTCCACAGCAGTATATGGATGAGAAAGGGATATAAAGTGACTGTACTTGGTAAATTTATCAACAACCACTAGAATCGTATTAAACTTAGATGAAGTAGGAAGCCCTTCAATAAAGTCCATAGTAATAACAGTCCAAGCTTGAGTAGGAATAAGAAGGGGTTGCAACAGACCTGGTGGAGAAATATGATAACTCTTCGTTCGTTGGCAGATATCACATTGTTGCACATGAGTAAGAATAATAGATTTTAGCCCAGGCCAATAAAAATAACTCTTGATACGCTGGTAAGTAGCTTGACCACCCAAATGTCCACCCAAGGGAGAATCATGAAAAGTTCTAAGTAATTCTTGCCTCAATGTACCACCAGTCCCAACATATACTTTTCCCCGAAATCGAAGCACTCCTCGAACATATGACCATTGTTGAGGTCTTATAGTTCGTATGGAAAGGTTTGTAATAACTGTTTTAGCCAAATCATCATCAATATATGTAGCTTCAATTTCCTGCACCCAAGCAGGTGTAATCATAGTGGCAGTGAGTGTATTAAATTCAGACTCCTCTTCAAAACATCTTGATAAAGCATCAGCCACCTTGTTTGAACTTCCTTTTCTGAATTTAATTGTATAATCGAGTCCAATAAGTTTAGTAAGGCCTCGTTTCTATATCGTCGTTGTTAATTTATGTTCCAATAAATGTTTGAGTGGCTCATGATCAGTTTTGATAATAAATGGTCGAGCTTCCAAATAATGTCTCCATTTAGTAACAGCCATCAAAATTGCCAAATATTCCTTCTCATAAATGGACATATCTGCATGTCGAACTCCTAATGCTTTACTAAGATAAGTTATAGGACGACCTTCCTGAGACAAGATAGCTCCAATACCACGAGAACTTGCGTCAGTCTCTAAACAAAAACTCTTTGAAAAATCTGGCAAAGCTAAGACAGGGGCTCTGCACATAACATCCTTCAATAGCTCAAAAGCTTCCTTAGCAATTGCAGACCAAAGAAAATTGTCCTTTTTCAGCATATTGGTGAGAGGTCGGCTAAGCTCTCCATAGTTCTTAATAAATTTTCTGTAGTAGCCAGTCAACCCCAAAAATCCACGGCAAGGATTTTAAATTTTTAGGAAGCTGCCAATTTCTCATTGCCTCCACTTTAGATGGGTCTGTGGCAACTCCATTAGAAGAAATAATGTGCCCCAAGTATTCAACCTGCTGTTGTCTAAAAAAACACTTTTCCCTCCTTGCAAAAAGCTGATTAGTTTTAAGAATTTGTAGAACCAATTCCAAGTGATGCATATGGTCCTCTAAAGAAGGACTATAAATTAAAATATCATCAAAAAATACCAAAACGAACTTCCGCAAATATTGGCCAAAGATATCATTCATTAAAGATTGAAATGTGGCTGGTGCATTTGTTAGGCCGAATGGCATTACCTTAAACTCAAAGTGGCCGTGATGAGTTCGAAATGCTGTCTTATGGACATCCTCTTTCTTGATGAGGATCTGCCAATATCCCGACCGTAAATCAATTTTTGAAAAAAAATTTGACCCTGTCAACTCATCCAAAAGATCCTCAACTACAGGAATAGGAAATTTGTTCTTGACTGTCC
This sequence comes from Hibiscus syriacus, assembly GCF_006381635.1. NCBI lineage: Eukaryota > Viridiplantae > Streptophyta > Magnoliopsida > Malvales > Malvaceae > Hibiscus > Hibiscus syriacus. Next base: position 5,936,821 of record NW_024063513.1, read on the forward strand.
ATTGGTTGAGCTTAGGCCTGTAAATGAACTGAACGTTCAGCGAACCGTTCATGAACTGTGCGGCAGGAAGTTCGTTGATGTGCGTTTATTTATTAAATGAACGAACATGAACAAGATTTTGTGTTCGTTTAATTAAATGAACGAACATGAACATAGGTCTCGTTCGTTCATTTACGTTTGTGAACGTTCGGTTATGTTCGTTCGGTTATGTTCGTTCGGTTATGTTTGTTTATGTTCGTTCGGTTATGTTCTTTTATGTTCGTTTATTTATGTTTAACTCAATCTTCTTAAATCAATTTTGGTGACCAATTTGTAAGTATCTTAAAAATATTAATTAATTTGATATTCTGATGACCAACTCCATAATTAACCCAATTTTATTTGGAAAACCCAACAATATTAACATGGTTTAGTTCTTTTTGAACGATCCATAAGCTGCATACCCAGCACCGTCACATTCACTGCGTCGGAACCCTATGTGACTGCGCCACCAACAATACTTATGTTCGTGTTTTCGAGATGAGTTGGGCTGACTTTGAAAGTTTTCGAGTTCGAGTCGAGCTCAGTAATACTCGAGCTCGACTTGGCTCGTTTACACCCCTAGGTAGGGTCTCCAATGTTTATGTTTGTTTATGTTCGTGTTCATTTATGTTCATGTTCGTTTATGTTCGTGTTCGTTTATGTTCGTTTACTTATTAAATGAACGAACATGAACAAGTTATATTCCTTAATAAACGAACATGAACAAAAAAAATTTTGTTCGTTTATGTTCGTGTTCGTTTATGTTCGTTTATTTATTAAATGAATGAACATGAACATACTTCCGTTCGTGTGCGTTCGGTTCGTTTACAGTCCTAGTTGAGCTGTCGATAATCGGCACAAAACCTCCAAGTACCATCCTTCTTCTTAACCAGCAAACATGGAGAAGAAAACGAACTCTTACTAGTCTGGATAATGGAAGCAGTCAATAATTCCTTAACCTGTTTTTCGACCTCAGATTTCTGCTGATAAGGAAAACGATATGGTCTCAAATTAATTGGTGGAGCATCAGCTTTAAGAACAATAACATGATAATGGTTTCAAACCGGAGGTAGTCCTTTTGGTTCATTAAAAACTTACTAATAAGCTTCTAGTAAGGGTTGAAGAATAAGTGGAACTTCATGAGAATCAACTTCTGTACTTATCCAATAGAATTCTCCAATAACCTCGATTTGTTTTGAGGTCAATTTCTACATCTTGTCTCCCAAAATCATCTTAACAGAAGGAATTCGATGACCACCTTGCAATGAAATAAGATTCCCATCTTTCTTGAAAGTTAATGTCATCTCATTGAAATCCAAGGTAATAGGGTTGAATTTCTTCATCCAATCAACCCCTAAAACCATATCACTTCCCCTCATTTGTAGTACTCTGAAATCATGTACAAAGTCATATCCTTGCATATGCCATGTAAATTGATTACTTCTCGCTGTACTGTGAAGTCGTTCCCCACTAGCCACAATGATGACTAAAGGGTCAGTTTGTACTACCTCCATTCATTCCTTTGCCCATCGTGGAGTAATAAAGCTATGGGTACTCCCACTATCCACCAAGATATTCAAAAGTTTAGTATTAACAGTACCTTGTATTCTAATGGTGTTGTGACCAGCAGTACCATTTAGAGCATTAATGGAGATTTCTAGAGCTCCATCATCATGTTCACTCTCTTGTAATAGTTGTTGTTGTATGTGAATGTCTTGATTTAAAGGAGGAACATCAGAGTCATGGCCTTCATCCTCCTCCATCATGTTCAATTGTTTCTGTTTACATTGATGCCCAGGGCCATATTTGTCTCCACATTTAAAATAGAGTCCATTAGCTCTTCGGTAATCCACCAACTGTTGTTTAGCAGTGGTTTGAGGTTGCAAAAGTCTAGGGTTCATCGTCGGAGAAATCCCTTGAATTCTCGTAGGTGGCAGAACAGAATTCGACTTAAAAATGGGTCGCCCTTTTCTATTTTGAACTTCTATGGATAACTCATATATCTTAGCCTTTCTACCAGCTTCAATAACTGTTTTAGGCTCAAGAACTTTAACTTTGTGCTTGAGCTCGTCTTTCAACCCACTCAAAAAGCAAGAAACAAAGTACTCCTCCCCCAATCCATGATTAATTTGAAGAATAAAAGGTTGAAGTTCTTCAAATTTATCCTCATACTCTTCCACAGAAGACGTTTGAGTTAATTTGTTAAACTCATCTATAACATCAATATACCCTTTATCATAAAACCTGTGGGTAATGTCTGCCACGAATTCATGCCAAAAGACTCGGTTTTTCTTCATAACATAGCCATCAAACCAAATCTCAGCCCTACTGGTTAGATACATAGCAGCCACTTCTAGCTTCTGACTGTCCGGTATAGAAAATATAGAAAAATATTTGTCACACTTCCGCACCCAACTCCTTGGGTTACAACCATCAAAAAATGGAAGTTCTATTTTTGGTCTAGGAGTAAACATATCCATATTGTTGGTTGTATGGCTTAGTTCCATTAATTCAGAACATTTGAGGATAGATGGTTCCCCAAGTGCTTGTGGATTTCCCCTTAATTTCAATTTATGCACTGTAGAAGGTACCTTCGAGTTATCTCCAGGAAATATAGGTTTTGAAGCTAAAATCCCAGGTTCCATCGGTTGAAATGAATATTTCTCTCGGTCATCAATAACAGTTACTTGTAAAGGTGTTTTTCCGATTACCTGTGGCTGAGTTTTTGTCATATTGTTTTGATTTGTTGCAGGTGAAGATTGACCCGATTCATCTCCAGCTTTCTGCATTAGACTCAAGAGCTGTTGCAAATAACCATTAGTCTCATTCGTTGTCTTCTCCAAAGATTCCAATCGTTGCTCCCATTCCAACTTTTGGTTGACCCACCAAACAGGAACTTCTGCATTGAGAGAGCCGTCAGGATCATCCATGGTATCTTTGGTTTGCTCGGTCTGTCCCATCTTCTACGTCTTCTTAGTCTTTCCCAGCTTGAAAAAAAAATTTGGATCAAATTTAGCCTAGCTCTGAATACCAATTGTTATGTTTAGGTCAGAAAGGATTAAGAATTTAGAAGAAGAAGGAAAAGGAATTCAGAATTTTCATTAGATATTTTTCAAGATTTTCCAGTACACTCCATTCTGTTTTATGTTGTACATTGTACCATTTCCGTTACTTCCTCCAACTGCATTGGATTTGCTTACCACCAGATCAGCCTTAGTTAATTCAGTGGGTCAGCTTGCTCTAAGCCCATTTCCTCAACGCTAAGTCCTGTGTCGTTTTGACTGCACATTCCTTCAACCGGTTATTTAATCCCCAATTCTTTAATTTCCACCTCTTTTAGCCCTAATTTCATCGTACTCACTTCCAATCCCTTTTCTATCTTCGATTTCTCCGTCCCAACCATGACAGGGAAATCAATAAAAAGGGAGAGGCGAATGGTTGAAGCCCGATGGAACAGCGAACTAACAATCTGCCAGTGGTGTTTGATTGACCAAAAGGATTGAGGTATTTGAGATCTTGTGAATTCGAAATTACTCCACATAAGTAATTAAACTCAAGAAAGAAAACGACAAAAGGGTGATATGAGCGATGACGGATGCCCCGGATATTAAGAGGGGACTAAAATTGCGCTCAATTTAATTTTTTTTTAAAATTTTATTTATTATTAAAGAATTTAATTTTAATTAACTTGATTTATAATTTTATAAATTTAATTTAATATAAATTTTTTTTAAATCTGTGTCAAGTTATAAAATAAGACTTAAATAATTTGAATAACTTAAAACTTTTAATTATTAATGAATAATTTTTATATTTGAATAAAATTCCTCAATTATTCATAAAATATGTAATATATCACATGTCGACCAAACATTTTTTTATGTCAATTAATATAAAAAGTTATTTTTATTAGTATAAGATATGTTCAATCAATCATTTTTTAATATTTGATAAGACATTTTTATTTTAAATAATAAAAGCAAATATTATTTTAATAAATAACTTCTGAATGATATTGTTTTCATAGAAAAATTTTAAAATGACATATATGTGTAAATTGGTTATATTAATCAGCATATATGAAAGGGTGTGGCTTTTCGTTCTGTTTCCATGGAATCGGTGAGAAGTTTTTCTCTAATTTGGAATTCCATTTCTACTCTAATTTTCACACACAAGAATTAAGAAGGTGACACAAACAGAAATTGAAGGTTTCAATAGCTGTCCAATCTCATCACGTTGTCGTGCCAGTACGCTCGATCTACTTTGTGGCCAACTTGTCTATTTTACAACCTATTGCCGGCTCCTGATAGTTTACTTTTTATACCACGTGGCTTAACTCCAAAGCCGAGGACAAATTTGGATGTAGGAAGTGGGGTTCGAAAAATAAAATACTAGAAAAGAAAATGAATTGCTGTTTAAGGCTTTGTAGGAAGTGCTTGAAAAAAATGGATTTGAGGAGGTCAAAACTTGGATTTATATTGCGAGCCTTGTTCAAGAAACTAATTGCTAAAGTTGGATACTTTCATCGTCTGGGCTTCAACCCGTTAAGCTTTGCTTGATTCAAAACTGCTACAACAAAATCAATGCTAATAAGTTTATATAATAAAATTGAAAGAGTAGATCTAAAGCCATAATTTCATGCAATATGGATGGCACTTGACGTTGCTCAACAGCATAATTTTGTTATGGCAGAGTCAGTGTAGCTAAAGCCATAAACCAATACGGGTCACGCCAATCAAGCTCAAAACAATCTTCTTACTTTTTACCTACCTGTGTTAGCTTCTCGCTATATAAACAAGCCCCTCCTCCATTGCAAACTCCACTCTATTACTTCGTTTTAATTTCTTGGGTCTATCTCCCACTCCAAGGCAAATCCTGTTTGAAAAAAAGAAGAAGAAATGAAGCTCTCCTTGGTGACATTCCTTCTTGTTTCTCTTGTTCTCAGCTCCTTTTTCTTTGAGGAGTCAATGGCAGGTACACGAAAATAAAGCTAATATGCAAAAGAAGTAACAAACAAACAAATAAACATGTCGATTTATATATTTTATTTGTAATGGACGATAGTTGTCAGTGACTGTGGTTTTATGTAAGGCAGGTTACTGTTTCTACAAGTGTAAGGCAAGGTGCTCCAAGGCAGAGTTTAAAGAGAGGTGCATGAAATTCTGTACAATTTGCTGTGAGAAATGCAGTTGTGTTCCATCTGTGGATATTGAGAACAAGCATGAATGCTACTGCTACGGGGACATGAAGGACTACAAGGGATTGCCCATGTGTCCTTAAGCCCCGTGTTTGCTTTGCCTTTCTTTCCCATTTCTCATGGCAATGTTGTGGAAGGTGTATATTTGCTTGTGGGACTGAACGTCTTAAAGAGTTGTGGACGAGGACCCATTAAATGTTTTCTATTAAGCTAATATCATCAAGGTTTCCAATGAATAAATAGTGTTTTGAGTGGTTTGTGGATAAGTTACCTCATTTGATGAATTATCTAATACGATCATTATTGATAATCGCGCTCGCTTGTTTGTAGCTAACGATGATTTAGAAGCTCAACAGCTTCAATCATGCGTTACTTGATCTCGGGATTCAAAGAGATTTGTTCCACTTAATGACATGAGAGCTAAAAATATGATCATCGTTTCAAGCTATATATTTGCACTCACTGGTTTCTTTTTCTAACAATAAAAAAAGGGTCGATAGAAAAATTTTACAACATGGGGATTGGGTAGTTCTGGCTTGGATGCATCATCGTCGTCATTTTTTATAACTTCAAAAGCATGTAGTGCGTGCATGATAGTAATGTAGTATTACAAGATAACCATGAAAGCAAACAACTTCGCACCGTTAAACATTTTAAGATTTAACAGGATTAAGGTCTTGTTCTGGTATAGAAGCACCAACAGCAACAGGCTCATAAGCTGCTTGTTGGTGGTGCTGATGGACCAACCATATGCAAATAACTGATAAAATGAGAATCAGAGTTGTTACAGATCCAAGTAACGTTGCAAGAAAGTGATGTTGCCACCATGACCTGCAAAGCTCCGGTAAGAACCACTGTAATTTCTGAAGCTAAATCAACACAACAAAACAGGAAAAGAAACAATATATACACGATTCTTGAGACCCTATAAAAAAATTGCACAGTGCACATGGTCATGTCATGTGCACCGACACACGCACACACAAAAAAGGGTGCCACCCATGTACCACACATTACTTGAGTTCAGGTTAAGTAGCTTCATTATAAAAAAAAAATTAGTCCAAAAGCAGGAACCTTGACTACAGAAAAAAAAAAACCCAAAACTTGTAGACAGGTAATAGATACCACTGCCAGTATAAAGGTCTAAACCAAGGGGCCCTTGTGGCATCGTCTGTCCCTCCCAACCCTCCTAATCACATACATCTTCGGATGAAAAAAAATGCTAATCTGATGATAGCCCATCTCCACCAGCACCATCCCACAATTGCTTTAACATAACTAATCAAGTTCAACCTTTTAACAACTTTAACATAATTACTGGTAAGCATGTGACAGTCAAAATGCATCAAAAGTAGACTGTTTGGCCTTTAAATCCTAGAAAAGGTCACTACTAACAGAAAATATCATGGATTTTCCTCCAGATCCTTCAGGGGAGCTTAGAATTCTGTATCTTATCTCAAGTACAGATATTACTAATTATTTAACTTGAAATGAGCAGACTAGACTTTGGGTTCCTTCATGGTCCAAAATGCTCCAAATATTTATTTGTTGGAATAATAGTAGAAAACCAAACCCACACTAGTAGCATAAAAGGAATAATAGATGAGTAAATGAAAAAGGAAACATACAACTCCCTTTGAGGTTCAGCATTCCATTCAACCAACTTATAATCTCCAAATTTCTCTGGTAACTGCATTCTGTGACCCCTTAACCTCATAATGATGCTCTGCACATAAAAAGGAAAACAAGCTTTAGGTCAATGCTGGGGTAAATAGATGTAGAATTTTAAGTTGCATATGCAAACAATAGAATCAAAGTAGCTGTAATACCAGTGCGGTGGTATTAGAAATATAATTAGCATTTGCAACAGGAAAAATTCCCCATCTAACAATGAAGTCTTTCCCGTGGGAGGTGACATTCAGCAGTCGAACCTGAAAAATTAAACCAATTGCATAATTACAGTTGAACCGGCAAAATCAAATAAACATAAGGAGATACTAGTTACTGATGGATGTATCTAAGTTTTTAAACGACTATGGGAAGTCATGTTTGAAGCTAAATAGTGGCAACTATATATGCCCATGCCAAGTAGCCACAAAAGAGATTAAGAAAACCACACATAATCATAGGGCAAGCAAGATTAATTTAAATACTACTGAGGTCCAATAGATCACCTGATAGGTGGACACCACTAGTTAAATCTGCATGCTACATGTTTTAACAAAGCCATCAAATTCTACCAGTGATTCCAAACATAATTGAAATCTGATTCAGATAAAATTGCACCAATAATGACGTAAGGTAGTTCTTCCCAAAAAATGGAACCAATAAAAATGTATTTCAACAGAATCTAACACTGCCTCAAATCTAATCACCTTTTAAAACTCTGTTTAGTCAAGGTAATTCAGCTTTACCTGTGAATCATCAACTTCCAGTTCCTCAGAAATTAATTTTCCAAGCTCCTTGAGGTTGTGCTTCAGGTTGGAATCGGCGGTGCTAATTGACACACCAAATGTTATAAATCCAATATGATATGGACCTGACTACCATGTTTGGGGAGAAATTCATCAGAGAAAATGTACAGTTTACAAGAAATAAGCAACTTGTGGTCCAAAAAGTAAAAGTATGAAGCAAGCACCAACCGCGTTATGCTTGCGGAAAATGATCGTTATGTAGTAACAATATATCAAAAAGCATGTGAAATGAAATTAGGCCATCTTAACTATAATAAGCCTTCATAAGAAAAGAATTTAACTACTAATCCATATGTAAGGAAGAATAGTTACTTAAATTGTCATCATGATACATCAATTCATGAAACAAATGTGGGGGAAGAAACCAATCAACATGTGCAAAACATATCAATGAAGCAAGTATTAAAGCCACGCACCTGAAAGAATATTCCATGTCGATGCACTTCGGGATAGTACAGGAGGAATTTCCATGTTAGTATCATTGCTTTGTGAGACTAAAAGAGCCGGTTCCGGTGCAACAGAGAACTGCAATCTCCTCCATAGTTCAGAACAATTAGTTTTTAAAAAACCTATCCTGTCATTAGCCCGATCATAAGTGACAAGGGTGTTCTGGACGACAATTCCTGCCTCAGACAAACAAAAGTTGAAGAGATTATGACTACAGTTACCCAAACAAACAAAATATATCAAGTTGGAATGGTGCATACAGGCCGAGGAGCCCAGGTTAGCCTATGTATACTATAAGAATTTTAGGCTCTGTTTGGTTTCAGGAAACAGAGACCATTTTCCTTTAATCTTAGAAATATGTGAAAATTAGAAAATTTCACTAAATATGTTTTGCAAAAATTGAAAGCGTAAAAAACAAGGGTCTTTAAACTTATTGAAATGACTCGGGTTCAAATCCATGTAGACAAACATATATATTATTTTTTCCAGCAATTTTTAAATATTAAATCGCTGACCCTGGTTTGAATCTATATAAATGAATGGAATTTCTTTATTTTATTTATCATGTTCCTATTATCAGAAAATAGGTAACCAAACCTATTTTCATATTTTCATTGTTTAAAAAAATTCATATTTCTATTTACCAAACATGCTTTTCAATTTTTTTTGGGGGGGGGGGGGCGGCGGCGGAGGGTTTCACAAATGATGCAACATACCTCCTAAAAGAGTTGTTGGTTCTGAATTTGGGAAAATTCCCAAGCAATATGCACCACTAGCCTTTGTATGCTACAAAGCATGCCAATAAGAGACAGACAAAGGAGATGCATATCAGATAAGAGTTTGTACTTTGAAAAAACTAGCACAGAAAATAGTTTGAACTTAAATTAGCTTTTCCACTAACCAAGGACTCGTGTTTATCGTTAAGCATGCAAAGTTAGGGGGGAAAGATCAATTACCTTGAACAGGTAGTTTTCTGGAGACAGCAATAACTTCTTTCCATTCTTAAACACCATCTCAACCTCTGGGAAAATTTTTGATAGTTGTGAAACATCACTGTATCACATTCCGACAATAACCATTAAGATTGAGTTCAAGACAATGACAGCATATCACATAAAATGAAAAGTTATCAGCAACACCTTCCGGCACCAGAAAAACAGATATCATGATAATTAGGATCAGGACCAGGGATCCTTTCGAGAAAATGAATTGCACTAAGGATCTGCATTTAAACAACCAAGTATGAAATAACTGTGAAGACAATTAGATGATGATATTTATGTTAATAAAGAATGAAAACAGTTGAAGACGATTATCGAATAACTGACAGAGTAGTTCGAGCAATGAATTGAACAACACCAAAATGGTATTGTCTAATGAAAGAGACTAATCATGGTTGCAGCCACAGTAACCCTCAATGCTGGTTGCAGCCACAATTTTCAAGATTGAGGCACAGACCATGTAATGGTTCAATGAATATTATATCCTAAATGCATAGACTGCATAAATCAACCTAAAATAGTCATAGAACATGCTAATTCATGATAAATGCAAAATGCAGTTAGTCCATTAATATTTTATTGGCACTTTATTTTTCCTTGACAAAGTAACATTACTATTTTTCCAGTTATTACGAAAATGCATTGCCTGTATGCCAAAAAGAAAAATAATAACCATCTAGAATATTTGAACAACAAAAAAGAAAAAACCATGCAAAATAGACGTGCTTCAAAGTTCAAATCTCTGAAGAAAAAATGTCCTATAACTGAGAAGTTCCAGAAACTGAATGATTATATCAGACTGTATTTAAGAAGCAGCATCTCAAAGTGCTAAGAAAGAAACAAAGAAGTTACAAAAGGAATAACTTTAAATGGCATTGCAACCCAGATATACTAATATGCATCTGTACTCAGCTTCCTCCACAGTTGCCTTGTTATATACATTCCTAAATTTCCAACTACTCTTCAATGTAGCAGACATTAGAACAAATGGCAAAATGAATATCATTTATCTACTAGGGCAAGTGAAAATGCAATCAAAGCACAAGATCTTCAATCACACAACCAAGATCAAAAACTCTTTCTAAGCTTCAATTAACATAGTAAATCATAATCATAGAATAGAAATTAGAGAGTGAGAACTTGACTTGTGATCAAACTAAAAAGAACATGAAACTCAAAGCAGTCAGATCTTACAGCATTCCTAAATGCAGAAAAGGCGTCTCGGCGAAAGTAAGCATATGTTGTTCCACTGTCCAAGACTGTTCCATGCTTACCATCAAAGACCCCAGCCGGTAAATTCAATTGCTTTCCAGCAACATGAATTTCCTTAAGCTCAATGTTGTAGTAAGGGCTGTTGACATTAAAAAATTATAGTGAATGTGTAACAAGAATTATATGCATTTTTACATAAATGCATCCGACAAATATGATCCTGTAAGAAAGAAATACCTGCGGAAAGGGTCTGAATGGGAGAAAACCATGTCAGGAGGAGGAGAGATTTCTCCGAGAACCATTGCACCCCCACCAACATCCATCCCTCCATAACACAAAGAAAAGGAATCACCAATAACACCCTTATCTACAAGTTGATCAACGACACTAAGTCGCCCACGACCCAAACCCATTATACCATCAGCTCGTTGGCTGTAAAGGTCCCCTGTTTCCATATTTTCACAACCAAAGATAGCAGGCTGAGGCGCAAGTTCACTGTCATTCCCAAAAGAAACAAGATCCTCCCCAAGCACCCCACTGCTGGAACTCATTTCAGCATACCGTCTATCATAAGTGCATTGTTTTTTCTCATCATCACAGTTACAACTTGGATTGCATTTTACAGGTTGATAAGTGCTAGACATATCTGGTTGGAACCTCGGACCCTGGATTCTAACAAGAGATTAAAATTCCAACAAAATTACCGCCAATTCCCTTAATTTCTAACTAGTAGATCTAGAAAATAAGAAATTAGACCGAGATTCTAAATTTACTTGCCTAGCACGACTCATTTCTCATCATAATGAATTAGTGATAGAACTTTAAGAATAATACTCAAAATCACCCGTTTAAACTTCTTTAAAAATCTACTATGCTAATGACTCAGATTTTCGATTTGATTAAAGCTAAAAAAATGAATCAATTTTAAAATTGATTAATTACAATTATCAACCGGGTAAGCCAAACTGCACGAACTTCATACGACGGAAATTAACCTGATGGTCGCCGCAATGTGAACAACTAAAGCAAGGAACATAAGTTACTGTACTTCCGGTGTCCACGATAAGAGCGAATTCCTGAGGAGGCGATCCTATCCATAGCCGAGTCGTATGGTAACTGCAAATTAGAAAAGAAAGAAAAATAAATTTCTTCAGTATTAAAAAAAAATACAAAAGTGGAAAAAAATAAACTCTATTTAACAGTAGAGAGACCCGTTGGATAGGAGATCGTCGTAGAGTCTCGTGCGAGCATTTGTAGTGGAACGGGGGAGCTTTGATTGCTGCAGATGACGGCGGAGATTGTCCACGTGTCTATGCAGGGAATGGTTACGTGATGATAGACGTAGCGGAAGGACCATCGGCGGCCGTTGATTATTTCTGGCATCGACGATGGAGATATGGAAACCGGTAACGTAACAGACGATCAAAAAGAAATAAGTTAGGAAAAACCAGGTTCGAGGCATGGCGCGTCACTTCGGCTCCAAATTACGGTCAACGACGACAGACCATTGCAGACAGAAAAAACGATCCGCTAAAGCACTGAACACTAGTCTTAAAAAAATGAGACGCGAAAATAACCGAAGATTTTTTTTATATAATTTAGCCGGCATAGTCTGCCATTCATGGGAAGCCACGTTGAAGAAGCTTTAATCAAAGTAGATGACGACAGACCATTGCAGACAGAAAAACGATCCGCTAAAGCACTGAACACTAGTCTTTAAAAAAATGAGACGCGAAAATAACCGAAGATTTTTTTTTATAATTTAGCCGGCATAGTCTGCCATTCATGGGAAGCCACGTTGAAGAAGCTTTAATCAAAGTAGATGACTACAGACCATTGCAGACAGAAAAACGATCCGCTAAAGCACTGAACACTAGTCTTTAAAAAATGAGACGCGAAAATAACCGCAGATTTTTTTATATAATTTAGCCGGCATAGTCTGCCATTCATGGGAAGCCACGTTGAAGAAGCTTTAATCAAAGTAGATGACGACAGACCATTGCAGACAGAAAAACGATCCGCTAATTTACTGAACACCAGTCTTTAAAAAATGAGAAGCGAAAATAACCGAAGATTTTTTTTATATAATTTAGCCGGCATAGTCTGCCATTCATGGGAAGCCACGTTGAAGAAGCTTTAATCAAAGTATATGACGAATCAAACGGCCGGCAGTTATCATGGGGGAAAATAAATTGAATCACGATTGACCATGCTAAGAAACGTGCCCAAAGGTCTTTAATGGCGGAGGAGCCTCGTTTTAAGAACGAAAGCTTTATTATCTTTCTTGTCAATGATTTATATATCAGTTTTCCCGCACCAAAAACCAGCAAAGCCCCATTCATACCGTTAAAACAAACATCACAATAAACACTTATAAATCATTTCGTGTTGTGTAAAATTGATGTTGCCTACTAGAGAATCAGGCAGAACCGCAGAAGTTGTTTCCGGTTGCGGACTCTATATGAAGTATGACTGCATGAATTCCACAACCCGGAGGTGCTTTGAATAACAAATACTAATAGAATCCTTGAAAGCTGAATGAAAGAATTTACTCTCATAACCACACGGGCCAAACCTTTCATAGTGCTTAAGCCAACCGTATCCAGGTGCAATAGATTAATGAAGTAGCTCAAGACATTTATATGTTGTTGTACAATGCATAAATAGCTTTGCAAGTGCATGAAATGAAACTGAAGATGGATGCACTAGAGTGACTTTGGACACCGACAAAGCTGATTGAATAATATAGTCCCCTAAAAGGATCCACGAGAACATAAAATTGAGACAGACATGAGAAGTTGATATCTAATATTGGGAGAGGAAGCTAATCATATGTGGGTGTGGTACATTTGGCGAGCAAGGGGTGAGCCTTGGGGATGGTCAGCCCATTCCCTTCACTCATGTCAACCATCTCCTCACCAATTCTCTCCCACTCAAAGCACTGAATCAGAGATCCCAAAGTGAAAGGAAACAAACCCATAGCCAAGCTCTCTCCTGGACTCGTCCTCCTACCTGTCCCAAATGGCAACATCTTGAACCCATTCTTTACCATCTCTGGTCTTATGAACCTCTCGGGATTAAACTCAGAGGGTTGTTCCCAACATCCAGGATCATTCTGAATGGCCCACGTATTAGCCAACAGCATTGTGCCTCGCGGGATACAGAAACCTCCCACGCTGCATTCCTCAGATGACTCGTGCGGTATTAGAAGTGGGGTAACGAGACACATCCTTAGTGTTTCCTTTATGATGCCGTGGAGGTACGGGAGTTTGCCTATATCTGATTCCTCCATCACCCTCTTTGATCCTATCTCCTTGTCTATTTCTTCCCTAGCTTAGGAAAGGGTTTTTGGATTGTTCAACAAAAGTGATAGTGCCCACTCCATGGTCCCAGCTGATAACAATATATGTACACAAAAGATAAGTGGAACATAGAGTATAGTAGAGATGAACATTGATTTTACAAGAGAGAATAGCTTACTTGCATCATTCCTTTGATGATATCATCTGTTTAATATTCAGAATCAGTTTCTTTCAAAGACAATAGAACATCAACCATCGTTTTGCTGCTCTGTTCAGAATACGAATGACTTGTTATTTTTCGGCGCTCATCAATCAAGTTTTGCATGAAATCGTCCCTCTTCTTTTGTAATATTGCCAGCTTCTTGTCAATTTTATTCAATCCAGCTCATTTCAAAACAAGTACAAAATCTCCAATATTTGTGGCTCCACTCAACTCAAGGGTCTCTGTCATCACTATTTCTTTGAACTTTCTTTCTTCCTCCAGTTCTTCCGCTCCTTCACCATAGTATCTCTTCCCAGCCATCATCCTCATCATAACATTGAGAGTTAATTCAAAAAACATTGATTTCATCTCCACAATCAGAAACTCACCACCCTTTGATATCCTGTAAAGCATGAGAATCAAGGATCAGACTTCATCCATTTGTATCGCAAGATACTTTTGAACACGATCAGATGACAAGAGTTCGAGAGTGGCCAGACGCCTCAAGTTTCTCCGGTGATCGCCATATGGGGCCCAGGGAATGTTGAAAGTCAAGCATGCAAGCACATGCAATTTCGGTGGAGGTGCACTTTCGGTGCAAGTGGCAACAAAAATGTTGATTTTTGGGCAATGGTAAAAATTGCAATTAGTCACTAGACATTAGGGTATTTACAATATTAGTCATTAAGCTTCAACTATAAATACACTAACTCATTTAGCTTTAAAATCATCCCAAATCATTCTAGCTTTCTCCCAATACTAGAGAATTTAAAGAGTTTTCTTGGGAGTTGTTTTCTCATTTTTTTATCAAGAGAGAATTGTCATTGTTTTCTCCTTCATAGATCGAGAGAAGTTGTAATTCTTATTTTCTCATAGTGAAATTATTCTACCTTTGCTCGTGGTTTTTATTCTATATTATTTAGGGGTTTTCCATATAAAATTTGTGTCTTCTTTATCTTTATTTTTTATTTTCTCAAATTATTATTTTCGATTTTGCTCTATCTGGTAGTTGTATTCCACAATAATTGGTATCAAGAGCCAGATTAGAGTGTTTAATATCTACTTATTGTCTTTGTGATTGCCACCAAAAGGTGGATCCTCCAATATAAGAAAGTAAGAAGGTATTACCCATTCTTTGAAAGTTTCAGAGAACTATTCACGATAGTGAAATAGTGGGAGCTATCCGTAAAAGAAGCTATAACAACGAAATTTGATATTGAAAAATTCAATGAGAGAAATTTCTCATTGTGGAAATTGAAGATGAAGGTCGTCCTGAGGAAAGACGGTTGTCTAGGAGCTATCAGTGAAAGGCCTGTAGATTTCACAGATGACAACAAATAGATCGAAATGGACGGGAATACTGTGAAAAACTTTCATCTAGCATTAGCAGATGAAATATTGTCAAGCATCGAGGAGAAGAATACAGCTAAGGAGATATGAGATCATCTCATCAAATTGTAAGAGGTCACATCGTTGCACAATAAAATTTTCCTTAAGGGGAAAATTGTACACTCTCCGTATGTCAGAATCTACTTCAGTGACAGAGCACTTAAACACGTTGAACACTTTATTTTCTCAGCTTACATCCTTAAGATGTACAATAGGAGAACAAGAACGTGATGACATTCTACTTCAAAGTCTACCTGATTCGTATGATCAACTCATCATTAACTTGACAAACAGTAATGTCACCAGTCTAGTCTTCGATGACGTTGCAGCTGCTGTTCTACAAGAAGAACATCGGTGCAAGAACAAAGAAGACATATAAGTAAATCTACAACAAGCAGAAGCGTTGACAACGATGAGAGGGAGATCAACAGAACGTGTCTAAAGCAACAGTCACAAACATGGTAGATCAAAGTCGAGAAGCAAGAAGAATTTAAAGTGCTGCAACTGTGGAAAGAACGATCACTTGAAGAAAGATTATTGGAGTCTAAATAAAAACTCCAATCCACAAGCCAATACTGCAAACACTTCAAATTAGGGAGATGCTCTATGTTGTGAAGCATCAACCACCGTGGAAGGTAGAAAAAGATTTGTATATATATGGCTCATTGATTCAAGAGTAACATATCACATGACCTCAAGAAGAGAATGATTTCATCATTATGAACCTGTCTCAGGAGGATCTGTGTATAGTTGTAATGATCATGCCTTAGAGATCATTGGTATGGGAACCATCAAATTGAAGATGTATGATTAAACAATTAAAGTTGTTCGAGATGTGCGGAACGTGAAAAGCCCGAAGAAAAATTTATTATCCTACGGATTGTTGGATAATAATGCAAGCAAGATTGAAACACGAAAAAGAATCATGAAGGTGTTCCGTGGAGCGCTTGTGGTGATGAAAGGCGAAAAGATAACAACAAACTTGCACATGCTGAAGGGAGAGACCTTGCTAGAAGAAGAATCTTCTATTTCCTCATGTAGTTCAGATTCTGTAATGTTATGGCATCAGAAACTTGGACACATGTCAGAACAATGAATGAAAGTCCTTGTAGAGCAAAAGTTACTTCCAGGCTTAACAAAGGTATCACTTACTTTGTGTGAGCATTGCATAACAAGTAAGCAGCACCAGTTGAAATTCAACACGTCAAATTCTAGAGGCAAAAGTGTACTAGAATTGGTTCATTCTGACGTATGGCAAGCACCAGTTACATCCCTAGGCGGAGCAAAATATTTTGTCTCATTTATTGATGACTACTCCAGGAGATGTTGGGTGTACCTATTAAAAAGAAATCAGATGTATTTTACACTTTCAAAAACTTCAAAGTGTGGGTGGAACTTGATTCTGGAAATAAGATCAAGTGTTTCAGAACGGATAATGAAGGAGAATACACAAGCGAAGAATTTGATTACTTTTGTAGGAAAGAAGGCATCAGAAGACAATTCACAATGGCGAACACTCCTCAATAAAATGGAGTAACAGAGCGAATGAACAGAACCTTGTTTGAAAGAACAAGAGCAATGTTGAGGGCTCCAGTCCTAGAAAAATCATTTTGGGCAGAAGCAATCAATACCGCCTGTTATTTGGTGAATCGAGCTCCATCAACTGCAATAGAGCTAAAGACACCAATGGAGATGTGGACTGGTAAACCAGCTGATTATTCAAACCTCCATATATTTGGAAGTATTATGTACGTGATGTACAACTCCCAAGAAATTTCAAAGCTGGATCCAAAATCCAGGAAATGTAAATTCTTAGGTATGCTGATGTTGTAAAGAGGCATCGCTTGTGGGATCTCACTACCCGCAAATTGATCATCAGTAGGGATGTTATCTTTGTAGAAGATAAACTACAAAGAAAAGAAGACGATGATAACTCTGAAAAGTCAGAGACTACATAGATACATGTGGAAAAGGAGTTTGAATAAGGAGATTCTTCTAAAGCATAACCAGCACATGATGAACAAGAACCAGAGAGTTCTGAAGCTCCAACAACTCGTCAATCAGATCGTGTGAGAAGACGTCCCAATTGACACTCATATTATTTTATAGAATGTAATATTGCATATTGTCTTTTAACAGAGGACGGTGAGCCATCAACATACCAGGAGGCAATAAACATCTCAGATGCTTCACTGTGGATGATGGCGATGCAGGAAGAAATTGAATCCCTTCATAAAATAATACATGTGACCTTGTGCCACTACCACAAGGAAGGAAACCAATTGGTAACAAATGGGTCTTCAAAATCATGCGAAATGGTGATGATCAAGTGGAGAGGTATCGTGCAAGACTGGTGGTCAAAGGATATTCTCAAAAAGAAGGCATTGATTTCAATGAAATCTTTTCTCCTGTGGTTCGACTAACAATAGTTCAAGTAGTCTTGGCAATGTGTACTACACTGAACATACATCTAGAGCAGCTAGATGTTAAAACATCTTTTCTTTATGGAAATCTTGAAGAAGAGATTTATATGCTCCAGCTTGTAGGTTTTGAAGAAGACGAAAAGAAGAACTTGGTTTGCAGGTTGAACAATTCTATGTATAGTCTAAAGCATGCGCCAAGGTGTTGGTATAAGAGATTTGATTCATTCATTATGTGCCTTAGATACAACAGACTTAATGCAGACCCTTGTGTTTATTTCAAGAGGTTTGGTGATAACGATTTTGTTATATTGTTGTTGTATGTGGATGACATGTTGGTTGCAAGACCCAACAAAGATAATATTGAAGAATTGAAGGCACAACTGGCTAGGGAATCTGAAATGAAGGGCTTAGGATCAAAAAACAAGATTCTAGGGATGCAAATTCACCGAGACAGAAGTAATAGGAAGATTTGACTTTCACAAAAGAATTACTTAAAGAAAATCTTGTCACGATTCAACATGCAAGATTGTAAGCCAATTTCTCTTCCTATTAACTTCAAATTATCATCCAGTATGAGTGTTAGCAATAAACAAGAGAGGATGGAGATGTCTCGAGTACTGTATGCATCGACAGTGAGAAGTTTAATGTTCACTATGATATGCACAAGACTAGACATTGCACAAGCAGTGAGAGTTGTTAGTTGGTACATGGCGAATCCAGACAAAGAGCATTGGAATACAATAAAGAGGATCCTGAGATACATTAAAGGGACCTCAAATATTGCATTATGTTACGTAGGATCAAACTTACTTATCAATGGGTATGTCGATTCTGACTATGCAGAGATTTGGATAAAAACAAATCTATTATAGGATATGTGTTCAAAGTTGCTGGTGGAGCTGTAAGCTGGGTTTCAAAATTGCAGTCATTTGTGGATTCATCCACAACAGAGACATAATATGTAGCAGTTACACAAGCCAGTAAAGAAACAATTGGGTTGAATATGCTATTAGAGGAGCTTGGGTACAATTAAGAGTATGTCTCTCTGTTTTGTGACAATCAAAGCCCCTTGCATCTAGCAAGGAATCCAACATTTCATTCAAGGACAAAGAACATACGAGTTCAATACCATTTCATTCGTGAAAAGGTGGAAGAATGGACAGTAGATATGCAAAAGATCCATACCAAAGACAACATAGTAGATTTCATGTCGAAGGCGATCAATGCCGATAAATTTACTTGGTGTCGATCCTCTTGTGGCCTGTCAGAGACGTAAGCAACATGAAGGTACAAGGTAGAAAGAATGATGTGAAGATATGATTGTTCCAATCAAATCTTAAAGTGAGAGATTGTTGAAAGTGAATCATGCAAGCACATGCAATTTCAGTGGAGGTGCACTTTCGGTGCAAGTGGCAACAAAAATGTTGATTTTTGGGCAATGGTAAAAATTACAATTAATTCCTGGACTTTAGGGTATTTACAATATTAGTCATTAAGCTTAAACTATAAATACCCTAACTCATTTAGTTTCAAAACTATCACAAATCATTCTAGCTTTCTCCCAATACTAGAGAATTTAGAGATTTTTCTTGAGAGTTATTTTCTCTTTTTTTTATCAAGAGACAATTGTCATTGTTTTCTCCTTGGTAGATCGAGAGAAGTTGTAATTCCTATTTTCTCATAGTGAAATTCTTCTGCCTTTGCCCTTGGTTTTTACCCTATATTATTTAGGGTTTTCTCACGTAAAATTTGTGTCTTCTTTATCTTCATTTTTTATTTTCTCAAATTATCATTTGCAATTTTGCTATATCCGGTAGCCGTATTCTGCAACAGAAAATAATATAATCGTAACCAAGGTGTTTACCAGCGAGCAGGCGGGGGCGGTTCGCGAATACGACATCATTTTTGGTGAAACATTCTTCTGCGGCCGACGAAGAAGACACGACAAGGACAGGGCGAGACCCGAACTGAAAGAAGAGAATATGATAGTGTTGCTTGGAAAGCTTAGCAAGGGTGCGATGGAGTGGCTTTTAAATGAGATGAAGATGGCCTATGATGGGAAGGGAAAGAGCAGGGCTTGGTGGGAGTCGTTTGTTATCGAGCAACTGTTTGATAAGAAAGTAGAGGAAGACGAAGAAGACAACAACGTAGTAGAACATGGAGGCTTCCATGAGAGGAAGAAAGGAGATTAAACTTTTGATATCAATTTCTGAACATGATGGAATTATTTATGGTATAGGAGAATGGAAGAATGCTAGTAGGCAACTGGTGACGCAAATCAATGATGAAAGGCGATAATACAAAGTCTTCTGGGTAAGATTTAATGATAAAACATATCTAGCGGAGGCGTGTGAAGCAAATGCGCCAAACAACAAAGATCTACTCATAATCATTTGCCCTTCTTTTTATGTGTGGAACGTTTATTTGATAAATTCGTCGAGAACAAGCTAAATCCTACCAAGAATACGGTATTCGCTTTGAAACTTTTAGCTGCCTATTAGGCTGCCAGCTTGTTACTCTGGTCCTGAATCAGTGATTCCTAAAAGTGGACCAGTAGGTTTAGCCTTGCCAAACAATTGGGTAGCTTGATTGAATTGTGTAACTAAATGGCTTAATTAGAAAATAATTGGCCCAACCATACCCTTTTTTCTAAATAAGTGCCCAAACTTTTTTTCTCTATTCATTCAGATGCCTACCGTTATAAATATTATCACTTTAGGTGTCTCGGCTGAACGCTTGTTAAATTATATTGTTAAAAAACATTTGTCACGTTCTGGTAATTTTAAAAAATTTATTTAAAAATTAAAAACTATTATATTTAAAAAACTCAAAAAATTCAAAAAATTCGTCGAGAGGAACTCAAAACTTGGAAAACTTAATTACAATCCCTAAATCACATCGACGACAGCCATTTGTCGTCGATAAACTTTCACCCTATCTCACCTCTACCCGACGATCGATAATCCCATGAAAAGCCATCAGAAAAGGAGCCAATCGACAATAAGGATGACGACTTTGACAAAGAAGATAGCAAGGATGACATTGGTGGTCGTGGCCAACAAGGACGACATCAACGGCTTAGGGATTTGGGTTTTTTTTTGTAATTTAAGTAGAATTAGGGTTATTTTTTAAAAAAAATTAATAAAATAAAATAAAATTCTCAAAATTACTAGAATATGACACGTATCACTTAACAAAGTTTTTTAACAGAAATTACGGCTGGAGCACCAAAAGTGATGATGTTTGTAACGTTAGGCACTTAGATAAATCGAAAAAAGTTTTGGTACATATTTAAGAAAAGCGATATAGTTTGACACTTATTTTCTAATTAAGCCTAACTAAATAAATAAATCGCACTTTGTCGGGTGCTATTAGCATCAGGGCCGATGATTCCCTCAGCATAAAAACACAAAACGACCCTCAGTTTGTTGCAGTCTACGGGAAACACTCCGCTGCAGCCTGCACTCCACAATGATAGTGCCATCATGATTTAAAATCCCATTTCATTCCCAACTCTCAAGCACAGAAATCAACATTGAGTTACAAAGGGACGAGACCTTACGATTCTCACGTGTTTGAACTATGACATACCGAGTGTTATGAAACGGAGGTTTGAGCCGCGATGATCATACTTTTGCATATTGATGACCTTGTATCCTTATTTTTGCTATAGATGTTCATAAAATTGCTTTTATAGGGTACCCATGCAATCCGGTTAGGCTTAATATAAAAATAAGAATTTAAATTATTCTCAAGATTGATTTTTTTATGTCTAAAGATTTTTTTATTAAAAATAAAGTTTAATATTTTTTTCGTTACACTTTTAATTGTTTACCTTAAAAACCGTTAAGTGGCACGTTAAGTTCAAATTTTAAGAAAAATATTTTTAAAAAATATTTTTAAAAAATATTTTATTTCTTTAAATAATAAATATGACTCGTGTCACTTAACGTCGTTTTTAACGGTAGACATCTAAAAGTGTAACAGAGAAAACAATTGACATATATTTTTAACAATAAATTCTTTAGATACCAAAACTCAATTTTTGATATAATTTAGACACTTATTTTTGTATTAAGTCATCCATACAAAATTTGTATCATCCTTAATCCGTAAACGTACTCAATTACGAATTAAAGATGGCACATCATCTTCTTAAACATTTGCTAACCGAAATCAGATCAGATTAAACCTTTTTTAAATTTGTTCCTTAATTCCCTTTTTCATGAAATTAGTAAATCGTCTAACTTAAAATTTGATATTTTGATCTTAAAATCAAATCCGATGTTAGGCAGTCATATAGCAGTTCAACAATGAACCATATTAGAACTTAAACTGCCTACATAAAAATCTATTTCGATACGAATACTTTTCATGCAAATTATATATATATATATAATGCAACCGACTTATAAACTAATTTATCAGAGCAATTAACCACATAAATTTAATATACATTCCAACTAGCTTAATCAAAAGTGTTAAATACCGTACTAATACTGGAACAAGTGCAATCCTCAAAAAGTGATGTCCATTATGCTGCTTAATCCACTAATTGATATTTTTCTGTACCTGCGCATGAAATATTCATACGCTAAGTAATAACTTAGTGATGCATTATTAAAAATAAATCATTCAAATTAGCATAAACTGAATAAATAAATATTTCTTACGGAAAATGTCTTATATAAAGATATAAGAACACAATAATATATTGAATAATTCATTTCTTTCATCATAAACCTAAAAATATCATTTTAGAAATCTTATATACATATTCACAGATAAAATCATTCAAAGAAATATTCACTTTCAATGAATCAGTCATTCATGTATATTTCAGAATATTTAACAGATAACCTAATGTACATAATTGATAATACTAGGTACACGAGTCAAAATTAGTGTGTGCACATGATACAGTCGTAACTGCCAAAACTGAACGTAGTCGTAACGCTAAAACAAAACGCACCTGTAACACCCCCAACCCGTATCCGACCCGGATACGAGTCCGAAGTGTCACATTGACTTTTCAAACCTTGACTCTTAAGAAAAATCCCGGGAAATTTAAAACTTTATTTAAAACAAAATACAGACTTTATCAGAGTGCTTGTACTTAATGACTTATTACATGCCAACACTTTATACATAACCAAATACATACTTTGTCAAATATTTCTGATCTGATCTTTTGGTAAGGAAAACTGACCTGTCTTGCTCCGCATCACTCTTTACCCTTCTCGAAACCTACGTGTGAAACAATCACACGCTAAGCCGAAGACTTAGTGAGGCATAACAACTTATAATGCACTTTAAAACATATATCGATACATGCATGTTCTGTTCTATCATGTTATAGCAATTCCATGCATTTTTCATATCGTATAAAATTATATCAGATTAATTGTAGTAAATACATACATACACATAATTCATCATTAACAGTTTATCATATAATCACATACTTTTTCAATCAAACACTATACACACACAACATCATATCATTTCTATAGCATTTATCATACCACTAACTTATATTTGTTCATATCTCTGGATTAGCCCATGTACGTATGTGAGAACTATCGATATGTGAGTCTATAGAGGTTGTGCACTAATGCTGTCACCACAGCTCGTATAATTGCACCGAAGTGCCGCGTAGAATTGCACCGTAGTGCCATATAATAATGTCCATAAGGACCACATAGAATTCCTTAAGAATCATATACATATGCTAGGGATCATATATGTGTCTCACCAGACTTCACACATGTTCCAAAGAATATATATATATGTCCCGAAGGACCGCGTAGACCCTCGACTCTTGGCATGCCAACTATACCCCTAGCTCTCATGACACATAACATGGGCGTTATCATTTATTTCATTTCAATATTCACATAAACGTGTAATTCACTTTCACATATCACGTATCACATAGCTTCTTTTCATATTATCACATAGTCACGTAGTTCACTTACACGTAGATCATTTCTATATAATTCACATGTCACATATGTCATGTTTTCATATAATTTCTATCATTTCTCACCCAATCACCTTTATTCATGTAAACATACTTATCATATCTTGTTCACATAAGATCATATACTTCATATAATATATCGAAACACCTAGAACACTTTCATGTAGCTTATAGTCATAGGTCTTATCTCATAACATATACTTTTTTTCACATATATATTTCATATCATTTCTTATACCCTCACATAATTCATTTAACATACATAACATATTATGTAACATTATAATAGAAATACCTATAAGTCATATCACTTAGAGCACATATATACTTATAGTCACATTGCTTATATCTTAATCTTATGCCTTCTCTTAGACATATATATATATTCACATGTTCAGGTAATCCACCATTTCATCACATAATTATGTATTCATATAACTCATTTCATTTCATATCCATCTATATAAATATATATTCTCAAGATTTATCCTAATATAAATCATATAGCACTCTTATAATTCATATTCATATTCATCTAGGGCAGACTTATAAACACATCTCACTTCTATTATTTCTTTATATATATATATATATATATAATCTAATTTGTTTACTTAATTCAATTTCATATAACTCATATAATCTTCTCATATAACTTCATAAATTTCTATCATACAACTCATGTGTTATAGTTTTATTTAAACATATGAATCTTTCCCATCTAGCTTATCTTATATGTTCATCTTATCATTTATGTTCAAATCTCCTAGTTAGTGTACTATTCTCACTTCATCCTATAGATCAATATTATCCAGCTTATTTCACTTATCATATAATAATAATTATATTTTACTATGATCACATAGTTTATATCTCATATAATTCATAACCTTTCTTATGTAATTACTTATACTTTCTCACTTAACACATAAAAGAACAGATCAATCCATATAATCAAGCATACATACATGCATATTCAATTCATGCCTTTAATCATGCATTCATGTGTAACACTTCAGGAAATAGACTCATCGCAAGTCTTATTCCCATCGCACATCATATACTATTGAATATGCACTCACCTGGGCCTCGTTGTTTGAATCAATCCTAATCCTTAGTTTGTTCCGGAACAAGCTTTCATTCTATATCTACATAATAATACATTAATACTTATCAGTATACTGATTGATATATTCGAAACTATCACTCCTTAGTCTCAAAGAAAAGCCAATTTCATCTTTTAATGAAGGTATGCATCGATGCACTACACCATGCATCGATGCATAAATCATATTCGATGTTTGTATTTAATGGGGATGCATCGATGCACTCCTTATGCATCGATGCATAAATCCTATTCGATGTTTTCTATTTAAATTCATGCATCGATGCACTGCATGTGCATCGATGCACCTTAAACAATTTCTGGTATTTATCATCGATGCATCGGTGCACAATGAATGTGCATCGATGCACATTGCCCAGAACTGACATTTTAGCACGTAAATCATCAACTCTTCCCTTAATTCTTCTATTTTAAGCCCCTATTTTGACATTAAACTCAACTACTATAACTTGAACCAACTTATATCCATGCAAATCATCTTTAACCTCAAAATCCTATCTTCTTTATGAGATTCAAGAATCATACCAAATTTTCTATATGTTCTAAATCCAATTCTATCACTCCAAATCTCTTAATTTAACCATTGACAAGTCAAATTCATCCTTAGAATTTCAAAAACCTTTCTATATCAAAAGTTCATTTCTAATCTTTTAATAGAAATTCCTTTCTCATTCTCTCTTCTTGATGTTTTAAGCTTATATAAGCTTTCCTTAAGCTTATATAATACTCCAAGAATCAAAATCAACTTATAAATCCAAGAATTAAACAGCTTAAATTAAACTCACCTTTAAATAAGGCTTACGGGGAGAAGAAAAAGCTGGAGAAGAAGACTCTGGATAATTATCTCATATCCCACGTGTTTTATAACCCTTAAAAGAAAGATAAAAATCTTTCTGGTCAAATGACCAATTTACCCTTTATTTCCTAATAATTACTGAATAACCTTCATCATATTTCCAATAAATCATTGCACTATTCAATTATCCTACTTTAATCACCAATTTCTGAAACTTTATAATTTGGTCACTAACCCGGTATTGAGGATGTTACAGCACCCTTAGTACCATAATGCAAAAATAGTGCAAGATAGATGTACATGAAGGTACCATAATGCACTCATAGTACAAAAATACTGAATCACTCAATCTCATGGTATGACAATCGTACCACTAACTCTCAATGCACATACAAAGGGTTTTGTAATCAAAACCAATATAAATTTTAATTCACAAATATCCATAACATAATTCAGAGCGATTGGGCAGTTATACCCGAATCATTCTTAAACCATTTCAAAAAATATTATAAAATAAACACATTATAATAAAATCATATTCGATTCATTTCAAAACATTAAAATAATTAAGAATGCACTCACCTTAATGCATCGCTAACTAACCCTTACTTCGATATCCTTACTCAATTACTTTTTCCTTAACCTTGGATTCGCTTCAGTCACGCTTGCGTTGAGTATTTAAACAATATAAAATTTACAACACACAAACATTTCAAAGCACATGTTAGTAATATAATAACATAAGCAAAATGTAGTAGCTTAAATTGTAAAAATTTAGTCTATGCTTGTTCGATATTAAACATAACTACTCACTTAAATAATCTAAATATCACACTCTAAGTCCTTCAATATTTAAATTTCTCCAATTCTTCCAAACTTGCATAATTGTCGAATAAAACCCATAATTTTTCTTATTCATAATTTAATCCTAAAACTTTAGGAAACTTGAAACTTGATCCAAATCACCTTTAAACTTAATATTAGCATTCTAATATAAATTTTCAGAATTTTATTTCACATAACACCCATCAACTTTACATAATTTCCAATCCACATCCAAAATTTCTAAACTTTCAATTTGGGTCTCCAAAATTACCCAACTTACACATTGATGAAGACTTCTTAGTTCAAAATGCAGCTTTAGAAAAATAGGGATTGGAATTGGCCTCTTCTTCACCACTTATTACAGCCTGCTGCTCTCCCTCATTTCCATAGCTGGCTTGCAGTTCACCAAGTTCCATCAAAACAGGAATTTTTCCGTCAAAATTGCCTGTAAAGAGATAGCAAAGGATCGTTGGAATCAAAGCCACCCAAATGGTCCTTAATATGGAAGCTTGCTGTCCCGGGATGAATACAATGCTTTATTTGACTCGCTATTCATAACAAGCTATTAACAAACGATATGAGATACAATCGGGGTCTATCCCATGACCCCTCCTGTCCGATGTGTGGATTCCTTTTGAAACGGCGCTTCATATCCTTCGCGATTGCTCGGTCACTTCTAAATTCTGGGCATCCTTCCTCCATCAACTGCATGGTCATGCAAATGATCTTTTGCTTTGCGATTGGATCACCTACAATATAAATCAAAACCAGGTCAGCCCCCTTCATGACACCCCCTGGAATATCCTCTTTGCTTCAGCTATTTGGAAAATATGGAAGCGTCGTAATTCTTTTATTTTCTGTCATGACTCCATCTCAAATTACCTCCTTCTCAAAATGTGCACTACCGAGGCAAGTTGTTTCCACTTTAACACCAAGCCGATTCTGTCGAAAAGGACTGCAAGAATGGAGCTCATACAATGGCAACGTTGGATTGGCCTGAACACCGATGGTGCTGTCTCTCCTTTCAGCAACTTTGGCGCAGCTGGTGGTATTTTCCGAGACCACAACGGAAGCTTCATCCAGGGATAGAACAGGCAACTTAGACTCACATTTGTTCTTCAGGATGAACTTTGGGACGTTTACTGTTTATGAAGGTCTAGAACTTGCTTGGTACAATGGTTTGATAAAATCACGATCCAAACTGACAATGTCGATGTTCACAAGCTGTTATCCTCTTAAGATTCAAGCAGGCTTTTTGCCTCATTCGAGCTATTTATAGATTTTGATATTAGTATTTGTTCATAACAAAGTTTGGTTGGTTGATGTTATTCTCATCCGATGTGAGGCAAACGAAGCTGCTGACAGACTCGCTAAGGCCTCTTCTTCCTCTTCGGATGCCCTCTTCAATTATAATGTTGCGCCGGATTACTTACAAAACACTCTCTATAGGAGAGATTATTTTATGGTCCGACTCACCACATTATCTTTAGTCTCAGTGAACGAGAGCCACAAATTTTAAAATAATTTCCAAATAACTGCTTGTTCTTTATTTACACGTAGGATTTAGGTAAAGATCCACCTTAAAAAAATAGAATGAAAAAATATTAATGGTTGAGGTCACGAATGATGTGGTAGGCCTGGACCATCTAATAATTTTTCCTCTCTATAAATGTCCATGGTCCCCCATGGCCGAATAACTTTTTCTTGATGTAATGGCCATGGTCCCATGACCAAATAGTTTCTTCTTGATGCAATGGCTTATGCCTTCTTTTCATTAAAAAAGTTACAAGTGGCATATTCATTTTTTTTATCATATCACATTTTAACTATTTTATGGTGTATGTCATACTATTATGTTATTATAAAAGAAATATCAAAATAAACCTCATTTCGTATCTCGTGTTTTGTGTTGATATTTGTCATAATTTTTTAACCTAATATATATTCATATAATCTTTAATAAATTGTTTTATATAGATTTTGATATCAGTATTTGTTTATATTATGTCAATTTTTTTCATATTTATTCTCTTGTTTTAATTATTAAATGTTGAGTTTAAAATATTAACAAATTCAATAGTGAAGAGAATGTTTCATACAAGTCCAAACCCACTTCAATTTAGTTTTGTTATGGTTTCTAACCATTAAAGCAAACCTTCCTTTTTCAGTAAACACAGGATAAACGTGCTTAATTATCACAATTTAGACTGATGCTTTGGCTTTTGAAAATCTAGTTTCCAGTTATGATATTGCTTCAACAATGGCGGAATGCTTGACCACATGAACTTTCAAATACCAATACTGCACTACTGTGAGAAAGACAGTTTAACACTAACATGAAGCAGTAATAGATAACCTAACTTTGAAGATTTAACCTACAACATGAATTCACTTGTCTGAATTCTGTAATTTTCAAGTTCTCATGGTCAACCGGGTGGTTAGTTGTTGTTAGCCATATGCTAACTGCTCTTACTTGTAGGGTTCATGACTCAGACTGAGTTCAATTATGATCTTCCGAGTTTCAATTGATCGCTGAGAAGTAAGCATCCAGTTGGCTGGGAGTCTATATGCCCGTCCTTATTGACTCTGCTTCGTCATTTCTAAAATTTTGCGACAGAAACAGAGACAAGAGCGACCTTGTCCATGCCAAATAAATTTGAATTCGTATTATGTCAGCTTGCATCACCAAAAACATTCGTGCTGAGTTCCGATTAGAAAGTTCCGGTACGTGAATTATGACATGGATTCCACTGTTGATTTTCAATTCATTTTTTTAACGGGCTGGGGATAATTCAGTAATTCTGGAAAAGCCATTGGCAGAATGAAAGAAAGGAAAAAAGTCTTGTTTTACTACTAATTTTGATTTTGATTCAAACACATGCATTTTCCAGGCAAGTGTGATGATGACAGGTGACATAAGTAGCAACGATATCAAACTTCCTATTCATTAACTTTTTTGTAATTTTGATTGGCTTATGACCTCATTCCTCGCTTAATCAAAAGGTAGGTTGGTGGCTAGTTATCCCCTTGAAATCTGTCACGTGTCCTAAATGGGCCACGCCCCTTGTTTTAGTTCGGTCAAACTAAGATCTGAAGCTCTGACGAACGAACTGATATCAGCTTACAAGCTACTGTTTTGACGCTGCATGGATGGATTAGTATATATAGGCATCTGCATGCAACTCTTTT
The DNA here is from genome assembly GCF_006381635.1 of Hibiscus syriacus. NCBI lineage: Eukaryota > Viridiplantae > Streptophyta > Magnoliopsida > Malvales > Malvaceae > Hibiscus > Hibiscus syriacus. Next base: position 5,966,408 of record NW_024063513.1, read on the forward strand.
GTTTCAAGCAAATTACACAGAATTTGGCAATCAGCGACCATTTTTTTACCTCTCTTAGCTACTAAAACAAATTCCAAGCCTACCCAACCTATCAAATCATCACAAGTTCTTAATGGCCAGGTCTTTCACCTTTGTTTCCCTTCTTCTTGCTTCATTTATTTTCTCCTCCGGGGCTCGTCCTCTCAATGATGCAGTGCCTGGCTCAGGCAGCTCTATGTCCAAAGGGAAGGTTTTGTTGGATGATTTGAACCTTGCCATTGAAGGAATCAAGACCGGTGGTCCAAGTTCCAGTGGAAAAGGCCATGCATTCGTTGACTCTGTCACCAACTCAGGCCCAACTTCCAGAGGACATGGTAATGCATTCGTTGATGTGGTCACCAACTCGGGTCCAAGCTCCGGCGGAAAAGGCCATGCATTCGTTGATGCTTTCACCAACTCAGGTCCAAGTTCCGGTGGAAAAGGCCATGCATTCGTTGATGCTGTCACCAACTCAGGTCCAAGTTCCGGTGGAAAAGGCCATGCATTCGTTGATGCTGTCAACAACTCGGTTTCCAGTTCCAGAGGACAAGGCCATGCACTCGTTGTTGCAGTCACCAACTCGGGTCCAAGCTCCGGAGGACAAGGTAATGCATTCGTTGATGCTGTCACCAACTCAGGTCCAAGTTCCGGCGGAAAAGGCCATGCATTCGTTGACGCTGTCACCAACTCGGGTCCAAGCTCCGGAAGACAAGGTAATGCATTCGTTGATGCTGTCACCAATTCAGGTCCAAGCTCCGGAGGACAAGGTAATGCATTCGTTGACGCCGTCACCAAATCAGGTCCAAGTTCCAGTGGCGGTGGACATTAAGCTTAGCGTCTTATGAATAGCGGGATAGCCTACAATCGGTCTAACATCTTAGAGCTTTTCTACTATAACAAAATCTTAAGTACTTGTTGTTCTTTAATTATTCTGTTCAATTTTATAGCTATTAATGCTGCTGTGGTAATTCATTTTGAGAGTTTAGGTATGATAATTATTGTTAAATCAAGTATTAGTTTTTTCATGAAATAAACCTTTACCTTTTTATTATGCTATGTACTCTATTTTGCCTTGTGCAATGCATGACATCTTCCAATTGAATCTTTCATGTGGAAACTTGCATGAAAACTTTGCAAATTATATGGGACCAAGCTTGAACTGTGCACAGATAACCCTTTATTGTCATTCGGGAATTGTCCATCAATATACGGCTGCAATTGCATTTACCTTAATCAGGGGCGAACACCAAATTTTATATTACGAGTAAATTTATAAATTTTTAAGTGAGTGAAAACAGATATTTAATACAATATACAAAGAAAATATCTAAAATATATAAGAATTTGAAAATTTTAGAGGGGACGACCACCCACCGTCCCCGGTCCATCCTTGCTTAATGAATCAATCGGCATAAAATGTTTTTTTTTAAATGGGGTACTTTGTATTGAACGGATATTACAAAGTAAACTACCTAAGGATCTCATTAAAAAAACCTCTCTATACCTATTTAGAGGAAAAAGAGTGAACCTTGAGGTAGTACAAGGATACATTCAATAACAATCAATACAACATACACAAGCACTAAAAACACGGGCATCAAATGGTAAATAATCAAACCACATTACCCCTACCCCAGCCCATACACGCTACTAAGACCTGCATACAAGGATAGTAACAAAACATTCCAAAGCAATACCATAGCACCTAACAGAACAAAATCCGATTCTGCATAAGCCAAACTTTACATATGACAACCAGGGAACTCAGACCACACTACTACCTAAACTTCAAATGATCACGAAAGATTCCGGGCTCCTAACAAAGTCTTGCACATAGGAAATTAACGACGACCATAGGAGACTCGCCCATATCCTCACCTGAATTAAAACTTTAGTAAAAATTTCCTCCACTGAGAACACAATTCCGGAATCTGATTTTATTTCTACATCGGCAAATAACCCAAATCAGTCCAAAGAAACCCAGTTTCCACAGAAACCGAAATTTTTTCCTGACTCGTTGAGTGAACCAAACCTCTAATAACTGTTTTACATTCCAAGGGATCACTAAATTCACTTTCCACACTCTACACCATCGTTACCATACTTTCCAAACAACCCCACATATACATAGAACATGATTTATAAAATGTTTTTTTTTTCAATACTTCTCAAAGGAATTGATTAATGAAGCCACTATAACACCTCTATTCAAAATGGACATATTATTGAATATGCGTTAGGGGATGCTACTTTTTAACAACAGAATAAATTTCGGACACGAGAAAACTTATGTCTAATCAATTAAAACTAATATGTATACCAATCAAACATTCAGGGGCTTATTAGTGGACGAGGAGCATGTATTAGTTGAAATTTGGTTTGCATTCTAGTATATGATTGGGTTGAAGCTTACATGTTGAAGGGGAGACGATTTATGACCATGGATGTTATGATCAATTGTAGCTGGTTTTGGAGGAAATTGCAGACACAGAGGTCGTTGGTTGCCAAGTTCATCAATCCTGTGACGGGTTAATGGACTCGAGGTGCCAAGTTTTTTGTTAAGTATGACAAGAGATAAGGGAAGGTTCTGAAAGGCTGAGTTGGCCGATATCACTACAATATCCTTTGCACATTCCAAAATATTCGTTGGTTGTCTAGTTTGCTCTTCATGACAGAGTTCTAACAAAGGACAGATTGGTCTGGTGGTGACTTGGTATTCGGGATGATAGGTGCCCAATTGGTCGAGACGAGGGATCACCTATTTTTTCAGAGACTATGTGTGAAGTTAGCAGCAAACTTTGTTTTGGACAATTACATCACATTTATTAAAAAACAAAGGTAAAAATTCTTTTGGGTCTTTAAAGCCCATACTTAGAATTGGGACAACGAACTATGTGTAACTTCAATGTGCCACGTGGCTTTATATGAATGGCCTACAAGTTACGAAAAGCTAGTAAAAATGTCTTTAGAAGAAAATAGACTGGGTTCTAATGAATTTACTACTATGCCATATCCCTTACCGGCCTTATATATTCCACAGCGAAATCCGATCATGAGGAAAACAAGATTTCGCTAACCGATAAAATAAAACCCCATAACTGAAACCCGCGAACCGAAATCCCTTCCCGCTACCTAATGGGAAGTTCAAACATCTCCTGGACCGATGACGATTCCGCCACCGAATCTGACGATACCGCCACCAAGACCGACTCCGCAACCGAAACTGATGAGGAATTCCGTAACCGATACGATACCTGTCTTTTCAGAGAAGACGAGAAAGTCCTCGTATACCATTGTTGCTTCTTATAATTGGCTAAAGTAACTAAATAAAAGGAAGATCTTAAGCTCTTTTCTTCCCATTCTCCTTTAAAACCACTTCTCTCATCGTTTTACTTGCCAGGTTTTAAAATTCGAGAAAAGGAGTAACGGCTGGCATTATTTCGTTCATTATCTTGAAAAATTCCATTTAATCTCTCTTCTCTTTTTTTTTTTTCACCTAAAATTGATTGAAACTTGATTCTTTATTTATTAATTTGTTTCTCTGTTTCATAGGGGTGGAAAAAGAAGTAACTTCTCTTTGAAATTATATGTACATTTTGAAGAAAAAAAATTGGATTGTTGATGCCATGTTTGGTTTTCACAGCTGGGATGAATGGGTAGGTGTGGATAGGTTAATGAAATTTACAAAAGAGAATCTGCAAAAACAGGTAGCACTTAACATTCAAGAAACTGAAGGAAGAAAAGAAGGGTGAATTTCGAACTTCAAGGAGAGGAAGAGCTCGTGTGTATCTGAGGAATCCCAAAGGTTGATTTTGGTGTTTTATTGTTTGTAAAAAATATGAAAAGGACTATTTTGTTACACTCTTTTTTGGGGTTCAAGAATTAAGATATGTTTATCTTTGCAGGTAGTAGGGGCAGAAAGCAAAAGAAAGATGCTATTTGCAAGATATTCCCATGGTTTTGGATATCATTGCCTTCGCATTTTCAATGCTTCTTCAATTGGTTCATTTGGTTAGAAATTTAGTTTATTGGAATTCATTGTGAAAATATATTTCTAGTAAATCAGCTAAAGACATCCTTGGTTTAAAAGCAAAGAGTATGGATTTTGAACTTCTGTTATGTGGATTTCATGTTCAATTTAGTCTAATTGATTGCTTAACTGTTCTCAACTGTTAGGATAAGGAGTCTGTACCTTCAGATAGTTCAGAAAAGCTTGTGAACATCCAAATTCCACTCACTCTGAAGAAGCAACTAATTAACGATTGTGAATTTATTACTCATTTGGGAAAGGTCAGTATATCCTCAGATTTGAATTTGAATGCAGTATTCCATTTGTTTCATTTTAAGACTTCCCTGTCAAATGTCAATATAGATGGTCAGAATTGATTGTCATCTTATTTTACAGCTTATTGTACTTCCATGTACACCAAATGTGGAAGACATATTGAAGATGTATCTTGATTATCGACATAAGAAGGATAACATGTAAGTTGTCCCCTCCCTTTTTGTCTCATTGTTATTCTATAACCTGCAACATTCATCTCATATGAGCATGGCCAGCTCCTGTAGCGGTCAGCTAGATGGAGAACCTGCTTTGTTTAACTCCTTGGCACTACATATTGTCAAACAACTGTTAGTGACCTGATGGATCGAAAGACCTCCATGACTTAAAATGTACCTTGAATTGCTGAAGCTGTGAAAGGTGCAAGGAAAGCAACGGATCAGGATTATTGGCACAATTTTTTGCATTTATGCATAGTTTATACTAGGTTTGCTAGTTTTTAGCTTGTAATGGAAGAACAATAATTGCAGAAGTATCCACTTGGAAGGTAGGAAAGGAATTGAAATGAGAAAATAAAAAGGTGGTTTTAAGGTTTGGTATTTGGAATGAGCTATCTTCTGATTTTAGGTTCTTTAATTCTGCCTCTCAAAATTATTGATCCATTAGGTGCCTTTCAGTTGTAAGTGAAGTGCTTGAATCTTCAATCCTAATTAATGCCTTCGAAGTTTTATAGATAATTGTTTTACCAACCTTCCATTTCTATATTCTTGGCTTGATATGTGTAGTTTTCTAATAGTTGGCATGAAAATGTAATACATGTAGGGTATTTGATTCAGTTAGAGAAATTTTTAAAGGGATACGTGCTTACTTCAACAAAGCATTAGCTGTGATACTTTTGTACAAAAGTGAGCGTAAGCAATATCGGAATACTATTACAGAGGATATCTGTCCATCCATACTATATGGGGCCGAACATCTATTGCGTCTATTTGGTATGTGTATCCCATATGCTCTGTAATTGTTACATATAGGGAGGAATTTTACTTGCTAATCGAGATCTTTCCTTACTCTGATAATCCTTTTGTAGTTTGAGTTGAAGCTTAGAAAGCAACCAGGACAGTTCTTCCGGAGTCTTAACAATTTTCAGATGACATTTGAGAATGTACTAAATTCTATCAAAATTTTCAGGATTGAATGCATCATTTTTTTGATAAGCTGTTAATACATAAAATTCTTACATAACATCAACCACTAATAGTTCCATTCAAGCAAACTATCCACTAGTCATAGCACAATATAGTATTACACACTGTTATCTAATAACGAAACTAGCCTTTAACGAACCGTTCTGGGTTTATCCTGTAATCTTTTGCTATGTCTAGACGTGGCATGCATGTGTGTTGCAATTATTACAGCTTCTTCCTGGTATTTCATTGAATGTTTGATTAATGCTGCTCCCAAGATTAATGAATTTTCCTTGCAATGAATTTTATATCGTGAAGTTCATTCTGAATTTACTTTCTTTTGTTCACAGTGAAGTTGCCCGAGTTATTGATGCGTGCAGACATTGAACAGGAGACATTATTGGAGTTGCAGAAAAAATTAGTCGACTTTCTCAAGTGCGAACTCACATTATATTTTTGTTTTGATGGTCATTTAACTCTTCAGACAACTCAAATTCCACTACCCATCTCCTTGGACCTCCCAACCCCATCCCACCACCTCACAATTATGCCTTTTTAAGGCACATGATATTTCATTATCATCAATCTCTGCTGAGTGCTGATGCATGAAGATGTATGTCTTCTCATTGCAGGTTCTTGCAGAAGAATCAGAATACCTTATTTCTCTCGAGATACTATGGTGCAGGAGATGTTGAAACAAGCTCCAATAAACATGAAAACTGATGCAGAAACTTCTTCCAAACCATTTGTACATACACCAATGAGTGGTTGGAAGTTTCTTCTACCTTCCATCAATGCTTTTCCTTAGGCTTCAGAAAAAAGGTTACCGAAACATGAGAGGGGCTTGTCTGTCACTGAATTTGCCTTTCTAGGAACAGATTGTATCTATATATTTGTAGGATAAGCTCCGTCAGGAGCTTTGTGCTTGTCGTTGTTGGTTGGCTAGTATTTCCCTTTTGGATTCCAGCTTCTGAGTACATTGAGCAAAACATAGTCTAATCCCACATTCCACGCGGCCTTACCAACTGCACTACGCCCACAAATTGGGGTTGGACCCCATCTTATATTCTCAACGCAGCTCCTTTCTTTTCAGCCTTTGTATTTATTTATTTATAGAATATTTTTAAATAGGGATTTATGTTTAGGAATAGAGAATTTAATATTGTTGTGTGTGTGTGATGGGGAGTAACTAATGTTCAGATTGGAAAAGGGCTTTGGTAAAATAGTCCCAAAAGCTTTAGAAACCCTTTGGTTTATAGATATATAAGTTTAGCAACTTGGTTATAAGAATTACCTAAACTAAAGAGTGATTTTTTAAAGGCTTAATAAAAAATAAGTGTTCAAATCATGTCTCGAAAAATATTTTATTGTCTAAAGAATTTTTTTTTTATTAAAAATAGGTGTTTAACAATTTATCAGTTATATTTTTAAGTATCTATTACTATATTTTTTTAATTTTAGATTTTTTATAAATAAAAATATCATTTTTTAAAAGAAAAAAATTAAAAAACTTAATTTCCTTATAAACCACCCCCAAATTTTGTATTGAAATTATAAAAAGAACTCTAAAAAGTTAAAATCTCTTATTTCAATCCTATTACCAATTGTCGCTGGTCATCTTTGTCTATCATCGTCATCGTGAACAGTAACCCTCCTGTCGCCGTCCACCCATTGATCATGTGTGAAGTACTGCAATATTCCGTTAATCTTTGTTCTCGGATTTTCATGACTATCAACCAATCTTTATTCTCTCCATGGCTTTACATTGCATGTGTTTTATAACTAAAAAGCTGCTGGATTTATCTAATTACAATTTTTCTTCTTCTTAATTTTCCTCGTGTCTCCATCCAGTGAGAAGTTTATTCATTCACATCTTATCTATTCTGAGTTACTCAGATGAATCTCAGATTAAGTTTTCATTGGACCTTCCCATTCGCTGTCTTGGTTTTTTCCTCACATAACTCATGGCCAGGCCAATTATCTTACTCTTAGTATCATTGATTCGACTCTACTCATTTTCTTCTTCCTCCAATGATCATCTACTTGAAGGGTCATCAATTCATTGACAGTGGATACCGAAGGAGATGTTTTAAATTCACCAGATGGAAATTTCAGCGTCGGGTTTCACCCCGTTGGCCCCAACGCTTACTTCTTTTCCATTTCGCCGAACAAACCATGTTGCAGAGACAATTGCACCGTCGTCTGGATGGCAAACAGTGATTACCCCATCAATGGTAGACACTCGAAGCTTTCGTTAACCAAACACGGTAATCTTATTTTTCCCTATGGTGGACGTACCAGTGTTTGGACCACCGATACAGTGTTTTATATGTCACCTGCACATTTAAAACACCGGCAATCTGATCCTGCATGATTCGAAGGGCACAACACTTTGGCAAAGCTTTGATTCACCCACAGATACTTCGCCTCCGCTCCAACAACTCAAAACGCACGCCAAGCTTGTCTCGTCAAGAAGCCGAAACAATTAGTCTTCGGGTTTGATTTTAATCTTTACTTCGATTCTGATAACGTTCTTATTCTATCATATAAAGGTCCTGAGGTTTCCAGTATTTATTGGCCAAGCCCCTGCCTTTTGGGATGGGAAGTTGGAAGATCCACCGCCAACAATAGCAGAATTGCAGAACTGAATGAGTTGGGCAAATTTAGTTCAACTGATATCAGGAATTCAAAAATATCAAAGTTAAGAGGAACCAGAGGTTACATGGAAGATGTGAATGGAACATAGAGTATTTAACGTCTATTGTCAAATAATAAATAAAAAATTATAAATTTTAATCCAGATAGTCTTCTTCGTTAAATACATGCAGTGATATTTGTAAAGGAAAAATATAATTTCCCAGGTTTAAATTATATATATATTATATTTTTCAAGAGTAGCACAGCAATAAGATATTAATTTATTAATCGTAAACTTTTGAACTTCGTGAAATCAATACAATTTGTTGGAGAATGAAGAAGTTTTCCTCGAATTAGACTTTGATGCGTTGAGGATCAGGATCTGACCTCAATAATTTAGGTTTGCAATGAATTATTTATTCTTCTTTAAATTACAAGCAACAACTATTTTAAATTAAATTCTGTTTTTTTATTCAAATACCGCCAAGACAGTGGAAGTGGCCAGTTTGTTATACTAATTTGATTTGATATAAACCCAGGAACTGGACAGCTTGAATACATTTCCTAAGCCGCCTATGAGTAAATGCACCCAGATGTTCTTGTCCCCAAACTCAATTTATTAGAATACTGCAAATCTCACGACTTCGCAAACAGCTCTCAATTGCCAAGGACTGCTGACTGATATAACAGAAACATGGATGGGAATGATTGTAGACCCAACATTGGAGGGGAAATTCAACGAGGCTGAAATGTCAGTCTTGGTTAAAGTGGCACTCCAATGTGTGCAGGAAGACAAAGATGCAAGACCAACCATGGGTGAAGTAGTTCAGATTCTGCTTCACCTTGTGGAAAAACAATGAGTAAGGAAGCATTTGAGTTATATTCTTCAATGGTCAAAGTCGTAAATGATCAACTGCTTACTGTTGGAAAAGAAAAAAGCATCAACTTATAGGTAGCCGCTTGACCATTCTACAATAGTCAAAATCCGTAAATGATTTGTTTTAACTTGAGAATTATTGACCATTCTTCAATGGTCAAAGTTGTACATTATTAACTATAACTTCAGATATATATTTTATGGAATCACATTTAACAAATGTTATCTCAATCAACTGTTATTGAGCAGAAAGAACGTCCGATCTTGCTTAAGAAATTTAATACTTCATCCATTAAATTAACTGATTGTTGGTAATTTATTTGCTATTATTAATCTTAGCATGTACTTGCAACTTACATACTTTTATGGGATTCAGGCGCAAGTAAAGTGCTATTGAAAATCCTGAAGAAACATCGTTCTTGGAGACTTATGAAGCAGTAGATTCAATGTATGGTCAATCAAGTACATCTTCATTTTAGTAAAATTGAGATGCAAAGAGAAACTCGGAATCGAAATAGCAGCAGTTTGACTTAAAGTCCAAGTGAAGTGAAGAAAAGAGTATTATCTTGGAAATGGTAACAGGGAGGACCCCAACCATAGGTTTCCCTGCCATGGGCAACGATTATGACACAAATAAAGTGGAAATATCTACTAGAGATGCCTCTAAGTTTTTTTTTTAATAATTTTATGCTGCAATATGATTTTGTCACATGCCTAAAATCTTAAAAGCACCGCTTAGGCTAACTGCCAAACAGAAACACACCACTAAAATTCATTTTCAGTTTCACTTTATGACAAAACACCATACATCATACAAAAATGGTTTGTGGTGTGTCCTAACCGTCCACCGATTATTAACTTTTGCATACTTTTTCAAAAATTTTAGTATCTTTGATTGAGGAACGGGAAATATAATATCAGCAAAAGCAGTTGTTTTGGAAATTTAGAGGATATTTTCTATATTTTTTTTTCGAAATTCAACTTTTTGAAGGTTTTTTTCCCCTAACAGTCTTCTCTTTACGCTACGACAGAAACAACTAAACCGACATTGAAAGGGACTAAAACAAAAGAACTGAAGGAAAAAGAAGACGTTTTTATTTTTATTCTTCTGAGGATTCTTCTTGTCGTCTACTCGAGCTTGCTAATGCCAATACGCTTAGCAACAGCATTTCTGATTGCTTCAGTTTGCAAAAGAAAGACCATTTTGTTCAATCCCAGACGTATAGTTTCTCACTTCTGTTCTTATCATCTCTTGCATAACTGCCAAAAACTCAGCGCTAAAATACTGCCGCTCCATACGAAACGTTCCGTTTTGCATCTCAATTTGCTTCGACTGAACACTTGGACCCGAACCAACAGCTGGAGCAGCTGGTATTGGTACCGGAGCCTCTGTGGGGCTAGGAACAAGGTTGGATCTGGGACTGGGATCTGAGATCTCACGAGGAATGGATCCGGGCAGCGAGAGGGTGAGTAGAGTAGGTGGATTAGTTGAGGATGATGCCGTTTCCAAATGCTGACTAGAAGTGGCCCAAGAACCGGTTCTTGCTAACGGTGTGTAAACCGATGACGCAGCTGGTAAACTTGAGTCACTCACATCGGATCCCGAAGGACTATCGTGGTTCAAGTAAAGACCCGATATATTATTACCAACATCAAGACTGGCCGATCTTTTAAGCAGATGCAACGAACCATTGCGCAAATATCTGGTCACGTAATAGCATTTTCGCTTGAGCATCGAGTTCCAGTGATTCTTAATGGCGTTATCAGTACGGCCATTGAGGAGTCGTGCGATGGTGGCCCATTTGTTGCCCAATCGAGCATGAGCTCGGATTATGGTTTCATATTCTTCAGGAGTGAAGGGTCGGTGTTCAACCTCGGGGGAAAGCTGGTTGCACCATCGGAGCCTGCAGGACTTCCCAGTTCGACCCGGTATTGATTTGCTTATTAAAGACCAGTTTCTGGGGCCGTGCATCTGAACCAGCCGCAGCAAAGCCTCGTCTTCTTCTGGACTCCATGGGCCTTTGATCTTATCAACGTCTTTCCTCGTAGATGCCATTGGAATTGAAGAAAAAATTCAAAAGCTCATACAAAATATAAGAATTACAAACTTGTTTTTGAAGTGATAAGAGGGCTGATAAAAGATGGTGGAGATGGAGCCTCTCCTTTGATTAAAGAAAGGAGAGCAAAGAAGAGAAAGAGGGGGATGTATATATGGAATGGAGATAAGGATCGCTTACTGAAACGGTAGTTTTGACCAGTCACCGGGACACTCAATTTTAAAAAGAAAAATTATTAGTGAAGAGATATTTAAATTTTTATTTTATATAGTAATATTTTCAAAACAAAAATAGATGAATAATGTTTTCAATTCTGTTTGAAAAACTCAGTTCAGAATATAAAATTATTTCTTATATTATTAGATATTTCTTATTCTAAGAAATTAAATAACATTATTGTGTATTTATTTTATTTTTTAATAATAATATCATTATATTATAGTTATTTTATCAAATTTTATTAATGTTTTTAAAAAATATGTATCCAAATAATAGAATTATTAGTATTTTAAATCTATAAATAATGAAATGTTAACATTTTAAAAGTGTTCAAAATTTTAATTCCTCCCCCCCCCCCTCCAAAACATACCTTACAGGATTCTTCCAGGCATGGAACTTATTAGTATACAGCTGTCAAGTTGACACGCACCATTTCCATGTTTCTTCAAGTTACACGTATTATTGTCTTGCCCTTCCAAAAATATGAACTACGTGTTGTTCCAAACCTTACGTGCACCACTGGTGAAGTTAAATGGTTAGTAAGTTGGAAATATCTCTCGAAAACATCTGGGAATTTAAACTAACCATTTTATATACTACTAAACTTTTTTACTGTATATTTTACTCCTTGAATGCGGTTTATGTAGTATTTAAGGGTGATACAATTCATTTTTTATGAATTGTATGATTCATTAAACAAAATTATACATTAGTAGATATTTCCCCATATCATTAACTTCTGCATTCGAAGAGTATACAACTTCCGATTGTACAACGATGTCGGCTTGTACAGTTTAGTGAGATGATCTCATATCTCTTTGGTTGTCTTATTTTCCTCAATGCTTAACAATACTTCATCTGTTAATGGTAGATGAAAGTTTGTCATAACATTCTCGTCAATCTCATTCCATTTGCTGTCATCTGTGAAATCTATCGGCCTTTCACTGATAGTCGCTAGACAACCGTCTTTTCTCAAGATGACCTTCAATATCAAATTTCGTTGCCATAGCTTCTATTACGGATAGCTCCCACTATTTCACTATCATGAATAGTTCTCTGTAACCTTCAAAGAATGGGTAATACCTTCTTACTTTTTTATGTTGGGAGATCCACCTTTTGGTGACAACTACAAAGACAATAAGTAGATATTATATATTTAAATCTGGCTTTGATACCAATTGTTACGTAATACGACTATTAGATAGAACAAAATCACAACTAATAATTTGAAAAAATAAAAATGAAAATAAAAAATAGACAAATTTTACGTGGAAAACCTCTAAATAATATATGATAAAAACCACGGATAAAGGTAGAAGAATTTCACTATCGAAAAATAGGAATTACAACTTCTCTCGATCTAACAAGGAGAAAATAATGACAATTCTCTCTTAATAAAAAAAAATAACTCTAAACAAAACTCTCTAATTTCTCTAGTATTGAGAGAAAGCTAAAATGATTTGAGATGATTTTAAAACTAAATGAGTTAAGGTATTTATAGTTAAAACTTAAGAAATAATATTGTAAATATTCTAAAGTATAAAAACTAAATGATTAATTTTTTCATACCAATTTTTCAACCAAATTGCAGCAGTAAATTTTGATTTCTACTTCTGCTAAATTCGGTGCATTAATTCACCGAAAATTAGCCATTTTGTTTTTTACTTTCAACAAGCCTTTGTAAGAAAATGGAAATTCCAGTACTGCTGACAAACGTAGAATATTAGACTAAAAGACAAGCAACCATCTTTGCTTTGAAAATGGTCCTGCTTCCTGTGAAATAAATAGATTGAGAAGCAGAAAGATGAACCTCCCTTTTGCCACACTTTGCCGCAAAGCCTCTAATGCTTTCCTTCATTGTCTTGGCTCTTCTGGCTCACGCCTTACACAGCCAATGTCAAAATCTACTTCATCATAAACTAAACGTAATTATCCTGGCCGGCCAAAGCAACATGGCCGGGCGTGGCCAATGTCTCTTCGACGGGCATTCCGACATGGGACGGTGTCGTTCCTCCACAATGCCAACCTAACCCTTCAATCTTCAGGCTGAGTGCGGACCTGGCATGGGTTGGAGCCATTGAGTCAATCCATGCTGACATTGATGCCACGAAGACAGATGGGATTGGACCTGGAATGTCTTTCGCTAATGCGGTACTGACAAAGGACCCCGATTTTGGGCCGGTAGGATTGGTGCCGTGTGCCGTGGGAGGGACTAGCATAAACGAATGGCAGAAAGGGGAGTTTCTTTATGAGCAGTTGGTAAAGAGGGCTCAGATGGCGCAGCAGAGTGGAGGAGTTTACAGAGCAATGCTTTGGTATCAAGGCGAGGCTGATACAGTCAATGAAGAAGATGCTGAATTGTATGAAGGTAGGTTGAAGACATTTTTCAATGATTTACGTTCTGATCTGCACGCACCTATGCTCCCAATATTCCAGGTACCATTTGTTTGCATTGATTCTTTTCTTCATAAGTTTTGATTCATTAAAACCATAGGTAAAGATTGCATTCATAAGATTGCTTTAGAAGATTACAAGGCACGTGTAGTTTGTTAGGTTTTAAATTTGAGTTATTCCTTGTAGGACATTGAGAGGGGACAATAATAAACAAAATTGAAGTGAATTTGTATTGATAAACATACAAAGTTGGCTAAAGATTGGTAATGTTGGTTGCTAGGTGGTTCTAGCATCAGGAGAGGGACCATATATTGAGCAAGTGAGAGAAGCCCAGTTAAATGTTGGTAATGCTCAATCCCACATAGTGTTGGAAACACTATTGGGAATGGTATTTAAAGCTTGACATTCCACTTCCTTGTTGAGTGATAGAGAACAAGGAGGGCTCTCGCGCACCGTCGCCGCCGTCCGTCCCGTCTCGGCTCGGCTCGTGCTCGTGGTCGTGGTAATACACGTCTTTGACACGTCCGCGCGGATACTATCTTTTTAGAGAAAATTCTTGAGGAATTTCTCTTTGAAAGAAACAAATGGAAAATGTGAAAGATATCAACTGATATTTATAGGTTGCTGAGGACTGTTTGAATTTCAAATAATAACAGCTGAATTATTTTTTATCAGAACTGATTTACAGCTTTGTACAGAGGAGACAAGCTGTTAATATCAGGAGTTACAGGAGTTATTTGATTTAATTCCATGGGTTACATGATATAATTTCGGGAGTTATAACAGCTGAATAATGATACAATGAACCTAGACTATTTCTGAGTCAGGTTCATCTAGACGTTTCATCTGTTACAAATAAGAGGTTTAATCCTGAAATTTTATGGACGATTTTAACCCTATTTCTAGCCTATAAATAGAGAGCTATATTCAGCTTCTCAACTTACTCCAAAACATTCACAATTCACTTACAAAGTGTTTTCTAAAGTTCTCTCTATGAGTTCTCTCTGAGTGCTTTCCGATCAGAAGTGCAATACCACCAGCAGTCCACTCCGGTTTCGGGTGTACGGAATTCGGAGCGACCGTGTTAACCTCGGGGGACGGTCCGCCTACTGCAGCGATTACACACATCGAGACGAATTCGTTTCTAAGGCAGTGGTTCTTACCACGACACGGTTTACGAATCTGTTCTTCTTAATTACTGTTTATATTTTCAGTCAGTGCTAACGGTGTAGTTTTGCCGTTCATATATCCAACATTAAATATAGGCCTCCAAAATGTGAAATGCGTGGACGCTAAGGCACTAATACTGGAACCAGATAGGCTACATCTTACCACTCAGTCCCAGGTGAGACTCGGGCAGATGCATACCTTCGGTTCATCCCCAGATCTTTAACCACTAACAACGCTCCCCCCCCCCCCAATTTTTATACCTTTCTTACTCCGTTTTTAATAATTGCTCAACTTTTTACACGTCTCTGGACGTTCCTAACCTTCTGATAACATTGTCCTCCATATAACTTCCAAATATTGCCTTGTTTCCATTGCAGATATGTATTAAGCCCAAGGAGGGAGCAATTGTACACCCATTATTTTAGAAGAACTATTTAATTTAGTTTAGTGTATTGAGGAAGGATGGATAAAATAAGAAAATTCACCTACCAATTTTTTCTTTTTGAAAAAAAGTGTTAAAATTTTGGACTGTCTTTTAATTTCTAGATTCGTCATTAATTGTTTGTATGTGTTCGTAGTAACACAGGACAAGAAAAAAGAAATATTCATTTAGACTGAGAAAGAGCCTTGTGCAATTGCTGCCAGATCAATCTTGAGCTTATTATTCGATGATTAAAATGGGCCAGTTGTTTAACTTCTAACTCCAGTACTAACAGTGGTTTTCCAATGTGAATAAACTGACCATCGACGGACTAACAACCAACTTCCTGCATTAACATCGTTTTGTAATTGCACCAAACAAAGATTTTTTTTTACCAGTAAAACTTAACCCTATTAGTAGAGCTTGCTACATAGAGTTCCAAAGTGATGGAACTTTTTCTTTTTTCCATCAAATTCCATATTCTTTTCTGGTTTGTTTCATAACTGTTTGTTTGCATCTTTGGGTCTAAGAAAATTTGCTCTTCACTGAACTTATTACGAAAATTCTTAATTTATCCATTGTTCTTTTTTAGTAATAGAGGATTGTTCGTTTTTAGTGATAGAGGATATTGGGGTTGGGCTATTACGAAAATCTGTATGACATGGACTAGAAAGGATTCGGCCAGGCGCAACTATCAACATGTACGATTGCTTGGTAATGGGTATTGAACCCAACACAGCTCCTCCTGTTTGAGCTTTGTAACCCAAGCATAAGGGGCTGGCGTAAATGGATGGGCAAGAAATAACATATATTTGTTGTCTTCTACTCTCCTCTATCACCGTGCAATGCATCACACAAGAAGAATTAAATGGAGTGGTCAGAGTGTGGCATTATCTGAGCTTGGGAGTTGGCTCCCTCCCAGATGCCATCACCAACTTTCTTTCACCAATTTTGCCTGTCCTTTCACCTCCAACATAAAGAATGATATAAACCAATTCAGTGGATTCAGAATTCATGAAGCAATTAAACCAGTCACGCATGGAACGTGTATCCCCGCTTCTAATCCAAATCAAGGTCAATAGAGTGGGCCGCCTTCATCAATATTCCTCACCCCAAGGGCTCCTTCCTCTATACATATATCTGCTTTTCCTTGTTATTAAAGATACATGATTTTTGCATACAGGGTCGAAATACAGTATTAACTCATTATGACCTTTGTTTTACAATAATTCTCTGCAAATAATGAATGAGCAGTCTACTTTAACAGTTTGTTCTATAATACAATCAACCTACGTAGTGAATTATTGACTTAGCAATGAAATAGTAAAGAAAAAAAGGAAAGGCAGATATTAATTGCAAAGCAGCCCTTTGTTACTGGACTGATAAGAAGAGTAGATGTTGGTTGCATGTGCTGTGAAGGCCATCAATGTCAGAATCCGACTTTTCTACGCCTTATTGAAAGTGTTTTGTTTTATATTTCTGGGAGGCTCTGTTTTTCTCAGAACAATAATCTTATTGGAATTAACAAAGTCTAAAAAAAAAAGCAATTTCCATTTTTCCCCTTTTATTTCTATTCCCAGTTCCATCAACAACATTGCTCTCATTTATACTTAAATTTTATCTCCAGACTATGTTTCATTAGCAGCAAGGAAAATAGAATAAACAAATGCATGTGGTGTGTGCAGGCTTAACACCAGTATCACTAATATGCATGGCCCGGAAATAACTAAAATCCTTTAGGCGGTCCAAAATGGCAGAGACGAGTGATGCTAAGTCAGAGTCAACTAAACATGGAATCTTCCCCAGCTCTGTTTTAAGCTCTTTGAGCTTTGGGGCATTTAAATGGTATCAGTAAATCACAATGTCCATAAAACAAGAGATGTACACTGTCAAAACACATTTTATCTTCTTCCTCTTTGCTTTTGTTTTGTTTAATTTTATCAAATATAAATACACTGACAACGGTATCAGTATTTGTTTTTTTTTTAATTTTCAATTTTCATTAAAACCATCCAAATAGTACTTTATTTCATTACCATATTTAGTATTATTTCATCATATTATTGTGATTCTTTTATATATAAGAATTAAGACTACAGTTATCATAGACAGTGGCGCAGTTGGTATGATTCATGTTAGATGGATACAAATAATTAAAATATAAGTACATAGAGGATGCGGTTAATATGGGCAAAAAATATAAATGCAGCAACTTTATATTATTAACTTAGCCCACATTCACAACGCATAAAACAATTGTTAGATCTAATCATAAATGTCAGGCTTAGCAGATTAAGCAACTTGGTAAAAGAAAATAGAGAGCAGTGAATATTGCAGTATAATAAGCAATTCAGAATAAAACAAAATCATGACTCATGATTCCCCTTTAGTTTAGAAGGAAAGCACATAATAACCTGCTTCGTACCGTCTTTTTCTAATCTTCAACTGGTTTATTGTCTTATATATTACCTACAATTCCAAGTATAAATTCGAAGGAATGGTTTAGGGTTTTGATTAAAAAATGATGTCTCTTAACAGCTGTTGGGGGCTAAATTCAAAGGAAGGTGAGCTCTTCCAACGAGGTCAAACCT
Organism: Hibiscus syriacus; assembly: GCF_006381635.1. Lineage (NCBI taxonomy): Eukaryota > Viridiplantae > Streptophyta > Magnoliopsida > Malvales > Malvaceae > Hibiscus > Hibiscus syriacus. Next base: position 5,984,258 of record NW_024063513.1, read on the forward strand.
CCCAAAATTATTGTCATAAAATCTGAGTGGCCGACAACTTGTTCCTCCCTTCACACGCAAACAAAAATATATGTTGTGTACGCTTTCGGCCTCCCGCTCTCTTGGTCCATATTTGATTTCGCCATTGGAATTTCGATACATACACGTACAAAACTATACTATGTATTCTGATATAAACACACAACTCCCTATGTATTTCAATCATGTTCAAGTAAAACATAAGAACAATCTGGACGTAGTACGTCATAAATGTGGCATTTCTTTTTAAAGAAATTTGTTTACATTATTCTCATGAAAATAACAAAAAGACCCAAAGCATCAATGCCAAGGACTCTGCATTGTTATGTTCCTGAAAAACAAAACAACTTTCTTCCGGATAAAATGTAAATCATCTCTTCTTGCAAATTTCAACACCGATTGCTCTAAGGAGATTGTTCTAAAGATGAGTCTCGGTTGGAGTTTTGGTATAGGAAAATGCAGAGATGATGAGCGCTTTAACTTGCATCATAAGAAAAGAACAGCAATGTTATTGCGAAGACTATTTATAGTCTAGGAAAGGGTAAAAAAGACCGAGGAACTGAAGATGGAATTTAGCGCGGAATACTGAGAAAGTTTGGAGCATGGCTTGGCCTTTCCAGAAACTGGTCTTGTTGAATTCTGCTCTTCTTGGATTGAGGCTCGGGTGAAGAAGACAAAGATGATGTCACAGCCCAGGAATCGTTCGAATTATCTGAACTAAACTTCACATCCAATACGCCATTTGGGCTTCCCGGAAGGGTGCTAAACCTTCGTTTGTTTGATTGATTCCCTTCAGCTCTTGTTGTTGCTGATTCTATAATCAACTTACAGCATTCATCTACCTCGTCCTGTTCAAAAAATGGATCGAGATTTAAGAACCAGCACGAAATTTCCGTATTTAGCATTGGCTTAGAATTAGTGCTAACAGAGAAAACCCAAGATATATAAAGCAATTACCTTATCGATTCCCAGGATGAGTAACAGCTGGTTTTGGTATTCAACTCTAAGATTAGGTTCTACACAATCCACAGCGTGCAGCATTGTAGCAGTGGCCATTACAGAAGGAAGGTAGCACAAAAACCTAGAGTCTGCCCATGAATTTAACAAGGGCATCTGAGAAAACAGATGTACAAAATAGGATGCATCTTGTTTCTTAATGAAGATTATGAGGTGCATTCAAGTAGATTCAATTCTAATTACCAATTTGATAGATAAAGGAAAGTTTTTTTTCTTTTTCTTTTTTTGGTTTTGGTGCTAACCTGAAATGGCAGAGATTAGAATGCGGTCGCATCTCCTAAGGAATTCCAAACAAAGAAAGTCCTTCGATCCAAGCCTCCTTGCAATGTAATCAAGAAATGAAAGTGGGGTAACAGGGTTCATCTTCCATTGAAGTGTGGAAAGCACTAAAATCTCCATTCTTTTAATGGTTTTAGGCTCAAACACATACCTGCTCTCCTCCACCTAAACAGATCGATAAGAAAACGGGAACCAAATGAAAAAAAAGTAAAAAGAAATAACATATATACTTGTAAGTCCAGCAGGAGAGGCACTTGGGTTTCCTCCACTTTGGCTGCAAGAGAAAGACAAGCTACAGCAGCTAGTTGAGTCATCCATGGCTTGTCACTCTGGAACCGGAAGCTAAACAAGAATCTATCGAGATAGTTGACGCCAAGAACAGCAGTGAGGGCAGAGAAAGAGTAGTGGACATTGACTTTTAACATCCATTCCACAGCTTCACGCCGAGTCTCAGCTAGATTCCCATTGCTTTCAAGGACATCACACAGTTGATCTCTCTCTTCTTTTGAAAGTAGAGAAGAAAGTTCATCATCTTCCCAGGATAAGTCTTGTTCTAACAAGGCTGGAAAATGATTTGATTTATTAATCCCATCATTGTAATAACATCCTCCTGCTTCCCCAAAGTAGTATTCCCTGGGTTCTTCCTCCCAATTTTCTTCTAAACAACAAAGAGCATCAAAAACAAAACAAGAGTTGAAAGCCATTTTTCTCACTTTTTTTATTTTTTTTTTGTTAGCTTGGTTTCATTACAGAACAGAGGAGGAGATGAAGAGAGAGAGACCAAAAGACGGAGCTTGAGGCATCATCTCTCAATCTGTGTTTCCCAGGAAGACAAAAGAGGATTGTGGGTTTTGTATGTGTGTGTGGGTGGGCCGGGGGGGGAAGTGAGCAGTAAACCAAGGGACGTGTTTTAGTTTTGTGGGTTTGATGCAGCAAACAAGGACTAGTACTTTGAAAAGTTTTGAAATTTTCTTTTGTGGATTGTTTTTTGTAATTGGGGAAGAAGAATATAGGACTAGGACCCAGACCTACTCGACACGTGACATTCAGTAACTTGTATCTCTGGACGCCAACCTAAAGTCTAAACCCTTCCAATGCCGGCGTTTAAAAAAAAAAAAAAACCCGATGATCGATATATTTATCTATCTTACATCAAGTAGATTATATTTCTGGATTTAACACTCGTAGCAGTAAAGAGTACTTCATGTCTCGTGTTATATGTTGATTTGGCGTCACGTAGGTATAGAGCGTCCTCTGATCCGCGCTATAACTGTTTATCTGACACGTGAGATATAGCGCGGTAAAGAGAACGCGCTATATCTTTAATTACCCCCTAATCCTCCCTATAAATACTTATATCTTCTATTACTTTTATCACACCATATTCTCTTAAATTCTTTTAAATTCTCTCAAATACTCTATCTGTTTAAGGTATATTTTATAATATTTTTAATATTATATATTTAATTTATTTAAGTATTTTATTTTATTTAATATTTTACTAATATAATTTTTTTACAAATATATAATAGAAGACGGTCTACTTCTCGTGGATTAAAATCATATTCTCGACACTTTGCTGATACGGTAACATTTTAACGTTTTAACTTAATTTAAATTATTTGTAATAATTTGTTGATTTATTTAATGCATGATTATTAGATTAAGAATTAATTTGTGTAATTATTTAATTTTAGGAGAATGATCGTGTATTAGATCCTTTTATTAGGAATCTTAAGTTAGTGATACCTAGCCGTGTCTTGCCGTATTTAGTAGAGGCTGGATTTGATTACATAGGTAGATATCAGGGTCACTGTAAGATAGAACCAGACTTTATTTCTGTCTTAGTAGAGCGGTGGAGGCCGGATACCCACACATTCCATCTTCCGTGCGAAGAGTATTATTATCTGCACCGCAAAACTATTTTGACGTATGCTCCTGCTTTTTAATTTTACAAACACAAAAATTAATTAAAAATAATTAGTATAATATTTTTTCAAATAATCACAATAAACAATAAGTATAATAAAAAAATTATAATAAAATTTATAACGAAAAATCACATGAACTTCTAAATCAAATATGAGAAAATTATCAGAATTATTACTCGTTGACGGAATTGTTGTATTAATTTATAAGTTGAGAGGAGAGATGTGAGAAACTTAACCTGGAGTGAAGGGTATTTATAACCATATAAGGCGCGGTACCTGCACAACGCTATATGTAATTATTCAAATAATAGGTATAGCGCGGACCAGGGTCCGCGCTAAATATAATTCTGTCAGATACCCAGGTATAGCGCTGAACAGGGGCGGCTATATCCCTACGTGACGTATAGCGCGGATCAGGGGGCGCGCTATACCCACATGTAAGACATGTCAACATATAACGCGATACAGGGAGCACACTATATCCCACGTGGCGCCAAATCAGCATATAACGCGGGACAGAGAGCGCGCTTTACTGCTACAGGTGTTAGATCAAAAAATATAATCTGACCGATATTAGATCAATAAATATATCGATCACCGATGATTTTTCGAGAAAAACACCTTCAATGCCAATGAATTTTAATTTTTCTCATCTGAATTCTTATATTATATTCTATGAATTTGTATTGTACAGTTCCTTTGTTAAAGGTTTGAATGGGCCCCCGAGGGAGATTTTTTTTTCCTTTTCTTTCCATCTCTATAAATTTAGAAAATAAATTAAATTTTAAAAAACACAAAACAGAATTTAGTTTTTGCCTGAGAGTTCAGAGTAGTGCGAAGGATGGCATTGGCGTGTACACACAAAGACCCCAACACATGAAAAGAACGTCTGATTGCAGTGCCCCCAACCCAAAGAAATTCAACTGTTGAGAAACTCAAAAGGTACAACAGCAGTAGACTTTTTTAAATACATTTGCTAAGAACATAGGGTAATTTTATACTGTGGATCAGTTTTCGGTTTCTTAAATATATATATGTAAGTGCATGCACGATGATTAGCTGGATTTCATTTACAGTGTTTTGGAACTCGCACTGGTTGGACCTTGATACCAACATCCACAACGGGTATTATTATCAGCAGGAACCACAGCCACAACCATTCAACTTCCTATTCCATCCTTTAATTTGTCTCCATATTTTAATTATTATAGCTCTACTCTTTCTTTTTATTACTTATATTTGTTATTTTTTTTATAAATATCTCTGCGTATGATGCAAGGAGGAATATCATTTATGGTAGCCCCGCAAAAATGGCTGCGCTAGTACAATACAATTCAAAACTCATCCTTACATATATATAATCCAATTTAGGTTTAGTTTAAAATAATTAAAATTTAATATATAAAACTTTATTTAACTTAATTTTTAAAAATGTCACACGGGTTTGCTGTAATAAGACGGGCAAGTAGTACCGTAAAAGGATACAGAAAACAGAACACAGTTGTGTGGATTGAGGCATGCAGCCAAATATAATGAATGAAATAAATGGAGGCAGAGGTGCTAGAAATTCAAAAACCTGTAGCTTGCCTTCTTAAAACGAAGTGTGCAAGTTTGAGTAGGGGTATATGAATGTGATAATGGGGTGTATTAGTTTCGTCCCTGTTGGGTGTTACATCTGCATGTAGGGTGTTCCTTTTTGGTCTCTTAAATGAGGCCTCCATTATTAACAGAAATGTTACTATACAGAGTATGCATGCTTGGTTGCAGAAAGCCATGAAAAACATTCAAATTAATTCTACAATTTAAAAAAAAACATTTCCCCGTGTAATTTACTGCTCTCCAGCAGGATAACTCAATTCCTTTATTTTTTTTTTCTTTTTGGGTACAGGCAGTGGATTAATTATAGAATAATGAAGCCTGTTGAGAATAGAAAAGGAATATTTTTTCCAGGAGAAAATCGCCTCAGTGACCAAAAAAAAGTTATAATATACGATTTTAACCAACTTTTTTTGGATTTGCCAAAATGACCAACAAAATCGCAACGCGAAATAAAAATCGCAACGCGATCCCCAGAATCGCAAATCAGTTTCCAAAATCGCAACGCGATTCTTGAAAATCGCAATGCGATAGTACAAATTCGCATTGCGATTTTCCAAAATCGCAACGCGAATATGAAAATCGCAACGCGAACACATAAATCGCAACGCGTATCCGTAAATCGCAACGCGTATCCGTAAATCGCAACGCATATGGGTAAATCGCAAAGCGTATCCGTATATCGCAACGCGTATCCGTAAATCGCAACGAGAATCTGTAAATCGCAACGATAATCCGTAAATCGCAACGAGAATCTGTAAATCGCAACGATAATCCGTAAATCGCAACGAGAATCTGTAAATCACAACACTGAAATTTTGGGTATATAACACTGAAATCATAAACTAAATCCCTAAATCGCAACTCATTCCATCTCCATCTATCACTCTCTCCGACGACATCCGTTCCTATATCCAACGACATCCTTCCCAATCCGGCAACAGGTTTTAGTTTCGCAGCTCGTCTGTTTAGTAAATTAATTTACAACCATGAAATCATCTAATGTTGATCATGTTTGGATAGATTTGTGTTTTGGAGGGTCATGGGATAATGTTCATGGTGTTTTACAATATATGCCTTTACCCATGAATCTTCAACTAAAATTGTCTTTACAAAAGTTAACTTATGAAACTCTAATGCTACGTGTTTCAAATAAATTGAATTTAGAGCCCCTAAGTGGATTTAGGCTATTTTATCAGAGAAATGGTAAAGTTTATTTGTTAACCGACAATGAAGATGTTGAACGATTCATTGCTTACATTAGTGTTTCACAAGATGATGTTACATTGTATGTTGTTGAACCTAGAAGTAGTATTGTTGGGTCAGTAGCGGGTAGTAATCAACTAAGTTTTTCTCAAAACCCACAACCTTTCTCTAATCCAAATCCCAATCAACTTTCAGCACCAAATTCCGGTTTTCGTATTGACCAGTTAGACGATGATGAGCCAACAGAAAAAATTGTGAGTACTAGTCAGTATTCGAAATTTGGTCTTGGTCAATATCCGGACTTTGATATTGGTCAATACACGGATTTTGATGATGTTTCAGAAGAAGAAACAGACCATGTGTGTAATGATTTTCATATTGGTCAATACCCGAATTTTGATGATGAAACACCCGTTGCCGAGGAAGATGTTGTTGATGATAATGAGGAGGAAGTTACGACTGTGAATGAACATGTTGAACATCCATTCTGTAATTCATATAATCCTGAAGAAGAAAAAGAAGAAGAAAAAGTCCCCGAAGAAAAGAAAATGCCACGGGAGTATAACTGGAATATGCCAGAATTACTTCAGTTACCGGAAGAAGAGTTGGCAAAGAAAGCAGTTGATTGTTACACAAAAGTTATTCGTGTCAAGAAAGATGATTGTTTTGATACAAAGGAAGACTTGAAGATAGCTTTGTATACGAAATGTGTGGAAGATGGCTATCAACTAAAAGTTAACAAATCAAGCAAAGATCGTTTCGAAACAAGGTGTATGATTGACAAAAACTGTACGTGGCGTATGATTGCAAAGAGAATAAAAGATTGCAAAATGTTTCAAGTTAGGACTTTTATTGATAAACATACATGTTCAAGAACCCAAGTTTTTCCTCACCATAGACAGGCAAACAAAAAGGTGTTGGGTGGTTTTCTGGCTGAGTTAATGTTTTTGAATGGCAGGGTATATCGGGGACATGAAATTATGACTGACATGAATGCTCGGTTCAAGATTAGTATATCATATTCTCAAGCTTGGAGAGCCAAATGTTATGCCTTGGAATTGTTGAGGGGGTCGCCAGAAGCATCGTTTGCCCAACTGCCGGCTTATTGTCACAATTTAAAGCTGAAAAATCCTGGGTCGGTAACTCATATCAAAACAGATAGAGATGGACGCTTTGAGTTGCTGTTTATCGCCATTGGTGCTACGGTTAGTAAATCAATATAATTTTGTTGACTCATTTTTGTTAGTTACATGCATTTCACATTTAAATGATTATATTTCTTGTGTATATTATTTTGTAGATTCGTTCGTTTATTACTTGCATGCGCCCAGTTATTATAGTTGACGGAGCACATTTGAAAGGTCGATACCTTGGAGTAAACTTATTAGCAGTAGCCATGGATGCTAACAATGGGATATTGCCAATAGCTTACGGGGTTGGCAAATCTGAAACCTCTGATTCATGGACATGGTTTATGGGGCATCTTAGGGATTGCATAGGTCCTATTAGCAATCTGACAATCATATCCGATAGGGCAAACTCAATTGACAACGCTGTTAGAAGGTGTTTCCCAGATGCTTTTCATGGACTTTGTGGTGTTCATTTGTATAGAAATCTAAAATCAAGGTCTGCTGGTATAAAAAAGCACAAATGGACATACTGGAAGGCTGTAAAAGCTTATCGGGAAGTGGATTTCAATAAGCATATAAATTGTTTAAGACGTGTTTTGCCTCAGTGTGCTCAAACACTAGAAGATGTCGGGTTTGAAAGATGGTCAAGAGTACATCAACTTGGAGCAAGATATGGTTTCATGACGTCTAATAGTGCAGAATCAATCAACGCTCTAAGTCGTCATTCCCGGAAATTACCCATTACTATGTTAATGGAGTTTTTTCGAGCCTCTATTCAACAGTGGTACTACAAGAAAAGAAACCATGCAGGTATTATTTCTTTGAATTCGTAACTTATCATATTTATATATTTTACTAATTATTGTTTATTTAAATTTACAGGAACATTGGAACATCGTGTTACACCATGGACTGAAAAAAAGATAACGAAACGTGTTGTGAAGTCAACGTCATGGAGAGTTGAACCATGTTCAAACACTTTGTTTCAAGTACTGGATAATAACTTAAATGGGCTAGTCGATCTAAATGCAAAGACGTGTAGTTGTATGAAATGGCAAACATCTGGTTATCCGTGTGGCCATGTTATAAAAGTTGCTCTTCATTTAAACCAAGATGATTCAAGCGCATACGCTATGGATTGCTACACTACAGAAGTTTATCGACAGACTTATGCCGAGATTGTCTACCCTATTCCACATCCTTCTGAGTGGGACATACCAGATGACTTACAAACAGTTTTGCCACCAGCCATGGATAGAAGGCTACCTGGCCGACCAAAAAGTCACGATCGTATACCGTCTAAGGGTGAAGAGAAGAAGAGATCGACATGTAGTCGGTGCAAGGAAAGTGGTCATACAAGGTTGACATGTGGATCACCAGTGCCATCAAAATCATCTTTTCCTCTACCAAAATATGGATCCTCATCAAAATCCAAAGCTCATATGGTGTCAAGCAAAAGGCAACCATCTTTAAAATCCAATCACAATTGGCTTCACCTTTTGGGACTGTTAACTTAGGTGATTTTTAAATGCAAACGTTGTATTATGTGGATTTTATGTGTGAACTTTTAACATTTTCAGTTGAATTAATGACTCAGGCCAACCATTTTGACTTAACCAACTCTTGTTATTCAGTTGTTATCACTATTAGGCATGCATTTGACTATCGCAACACGGAAATTACAATCGCAACGAGAGAATCGCAATGCGAAATGAAAATCGCATTGCGATTCTCTCGTTGCGATTTTCATTTCCGCATTGCGATTTTCATTTCCGCATTGCGATTTTCATTTCGCAATGCGGAAATGAAAATCGCAACGAGAGAATCGCAATGCGAAATGAAAATCGCAACGAGAGAATCGCAATGCGAAATGAAAATCGCAATGCGAAATGAAAATCGCAACGAGATAATCGCAATGCGAAATTAAAATCGCATTGCGATTCTCCCATTGCGATTTTCATTTCCGCATTGCGATTTTCATTTCGCATTGCGATTCTCTCGTTGCGATTTTCATTTCGCATTGCGATTTTCATTTCGCATTGCGATAGTCAATTTTGCCTTCAACATAATGCAGATTGAAATCAACAAAATCAACCATTACATTTCAATCAATTAAACAAGCACAAATAAGAATTATATTCGCATCAATTACACAAATCAACTTTTACAAATCATCTTTTACAAATCAATTAAACAATCAAAAATAAGCAATAATTCTTATTTCCGATCATCTACTATTGAATCAACTTTTACAAATCAATTAAACAATCAAAAAACAATCAATTAAACTATTGAATCAACTTTTGCAGCTCGACATCATTTTCACGCAGTTCACTTCTGAGATTAACCTGCAGAAACCAAACATTTGTTCAAACAACACTTTCTACACATCTAAAACCTACAAACAGCAAATTATTGAATTCTAGGTACTTAACCAAACATTTTCAAACCAAAAGTATATAAACTTACCAATTGTTTATGGACATTTTTATAACGCGGATGCAGGTAGGCAGCGTCTCGTATATATCGATTTAGCCATATAATGCCGAAACCACAAGCCTACTGCAGCTTTATCTCTATCGGTGGGAGGTAGATACTTGATGCTTCCCGTCGTCAAACGCTCCAACGCCAAGCATACGAGAGGACCACAATCTCCTCTGGCTCCGCTCGTTTGTTGTGGCGCGGTCTCGTCTCTAATAACTGTAATATTGAGCTTCTTTGGCTTCTTGTTTCCAGAACGAGTCCAATAATTGATCGCATCCAAGAATTTAGCCAAATGAGAGCTCCATCCCTTAATAACATCTCTTAAATCAGCCAATGATATGTAATTTATCATGCTGTCATACACTATTGTCTTAAGGGATGGGAGCTGAAGCTCGACGAGAATCCAATGTTTACGTTCCAAAACAGGGATAAACACCTGCAATCATAAGTAATAATTCATTCATTTGCGCACTTATTTCATAAAACCTTTAAACTCAATCTAAAATAAATACTAACCTTATCGACCTCCCACCATGCAGGATAAAGTTTAGCTTGTCCATTGCCCAAATCAAATGATTCATTTCGTGCATTCTTCAAGTGAACGGCGTGAAAAGACGTCGGCATAATTGTATATCGTATATTTTTATTTTCTTAAGTTTTCTTATTATTAGAAGACGTGTCACCCACGCATCGATATGCTGTTTTACAAAAAAAGACATATATTAGTGACTTACATAAATTTAAAAAAAATTAATCAAATTGAAATATAAGAAAAATATAAGACTTACCCCCCCATCGAAATAGCCATTGTCTTCGACCCCTAATAATACGCCCCACCAAGACCGATCAAGCAACAAATAGATATCATCGGTGAGCTTGCATATGTCAGTGAAACACCCCTGGCTCCGCTCATGTAGATAAAAATCAACAGCGGTCTTAGCCCAAAGGGTGTTATCCAGAATTGTGTCCGGTAGTTGTTCCCTCTCCTCTTCAGATACCGGTATGGTACTGGCCGGTAACTCATACAAGAGCCAACTTGAATCCATCATGTCCGGCACGTCAGAGGGTTTCTTAAGAAGCCTACATATGACGCCATGTGAATCGGGCTCTTGAATGGTGGGAGGGACCTCTTCAATGATGACAGTGGCCTCTTGAACGGTGGGAGGGGACTCTCGAGGAATGATAGGGGGGGCCTCTTCAACGATAGGAGTGGACTCTTGAGGGATGACAGGCGAGTCGGGCTTCTTCTTGCGGTGTCTTCGCACTATTGGGGTGTACGGAGACTTAATAGCACGTGCACGCTGTCTGATGCGTGAACTCCGTCGTGCAAGCATAACCCGACGTAAAGCATCCACTCTATCGGGCCGCTAAATAATTAAATACAAAAATCAGTAAATAAACAGACATGATATTTAAACAGTGAAAACAAAGACAAATATGTTTCAAACTTGCATTGTATTCACCCAAGTCATTATTCTATCATAGTTCACAAAATGCATCAGATAACAAAGAAAAATATGTTTCAAACTAATACCCTGAAGTTAGTATTTGTCTTTGTTTTGTCTTTTGGTTGAAAGTAAATTTATCCATTCAAGTTTCAATTTGCAGAAGAAGAAATAGTTTACTTTCGCAACACGAAACTTAAAATCGCAACGCGAAACCAAAATCGCAACGCGAAATGAAAATCGCAACGACAGAATCGCAATGCGAAATGAAAATCGCAACGAAAGAATCGCAACGCGAAATGAAAATCGCAATGCGATTTGGTTTCGCGTTGCGATCTTGTCGTTGCGATTTTGGTTTCGCGTTGCGATTCTGTCGTTGCGATTTTCATTTCGCGTTGCGATTTTGGTTTCGCGTTGCGATTTTAAGTTTCGTGTTGCGAAAGTAAACTATTTCTTCTTCTGCAAATTGAAACTTGAATGGATAAATTTACTTTCAACCAAAAGACAAAACAAAGACAAATACTATTTCACAGTGTTAAAGAATACACAGTTTAGCAGAATTGGCAGCAACCGAACAAATTTACTTTCAACCAAAAGACAAAACAAAGACAAATAATATTTCACAGTGTTAAAGAATACACAGTTTAGCAGAATTGGCAGCAACCGAACAAATTTACTTTCAACCAAAAGACAAAACAAAGACAAATACTATTTCACAGTGTTATAGAATACACAGTTTAGCAGAATTGGCAGCAACCGAACAAATTTACTTTCAACCAAAAGACAAAACAAAGACAAATACTATTTCACAGTGTTAAAGAATACACAGTTTAGCAGAATTGGCAGCAACCGAACAAATTTACTTTCAACCAAAAGACAAAACAAAGACAAATACTATTTCACAGTGTTAAAGAATACACAGTTTAGCAGAATTGGCAGCAACCGAACAAATTTACTTTCAACCAAAAGACAAAACAAAGACAAATACTATTTCACAGTGTTAAAGAATACACAGTTTAGCAGAATTGGCAGCAACCGAATAAATTTACTAAGCAATCTAAGTGAAATGGCTAATCTAAGTGAAATTACGAGTAAATTTATCATTAAGTTAAATATGGAAAATCTTAAACTTACCTCGTTGCGTAGAGTATGAACCTCATTCTGCAACGATACTATCATCTCACGTAGAGCGGCAACCTCACCACGTAAAGTTGACACCTCCACACGCCATGCACCATCGTTATCGCGTAGAGTACCGATCTCCTCACGCAAGGCATTGACCTCATCACGTAACTCCCTTGACTCATCCCGTTGAGGTGGAGGTGGAGAACAGGGAGATAGGAGTCGTGGCATCTTTGCCGGTCGCCTATCATGAGGTGATGGTGGAGAAGAGGCTCGATGATGTGACGGGATAGGTGATGGCTCTCGTTCTAGAGGTGTATAGTCGGGTCGATCGGGTGATGGCTCTAGGTGAGGTGATGGCTCTCGAATTGGAGGAAGTGGATGCTGCTCATCATCCGTGCCATCAAAAAAATTCAGACTAGCTTGCCACCAATCAGTGGCAAGCTCTTCCTCCGTGGGTGTCAGTCTTTGTAATGGAATGTTAGCCTCCTAAAATATAAAAACTCAAACAAAGTTAAACGTCTACTATTAATAACTTGTTTATATTATATGAAAGTATTTGTGTTAACTTACATTATTTATTGTGGCATATGGTATTAAGTCTTCCCAATCCAACAGAGTTTTCCTCTTCCAGGAAATAGCCCTGGGAATATCATTTGACGTTTTTATTGCATATGTACGCATGCTGGGGAAAGCCTCGAATATCCAAATCTACAAACAATATAATAACAAAATTAGTAATTGTTAAATAATTAATTATAATTTTAGAAACATTATATAGAAATTCTTACCTTAAAGGCCCAAACAAAGCCTGACAAAGTGTATTTGGACCCATCGCCCCGCAAACTTTTGCGGTCATCAAAGGCAGACGACAACTTAGTCCAGGTAGCTTTCCATATATACGAACCCCACGGAAACAGATTCCATGCATTCAGGTCCTCTACCAATATTATTAGCTCCCGATGAATAGGTTGTCTGGCCTCTCTGCCTAAAAAACCGGCATACACAAGTAGTAGAAGGCATACTCGGACAACATCGACGTCATCCATCCGAGTGAAACCAGCTTTCTTATTAAACAATTTCTTCAGGTCGTCGACATGTAGGTTCGGCTTCTCCATTGACTCATCCGGAAAAACCCGGGATAACCATGATGGGCGGGCGATATGACGAGTGTACCGGCCTACATCATCGTGTCCGAATCGTAGACCAGTGATTAAGCAGAACTCCTTCCGCCCAAAACAAGTATACGCTGGTGGAAAATGAAACCATATCTCTTCCTCACCACGTTGTATACTGTCGGGTAGATTTGATGTCATGGTCTGAAGCCACAAATGGGTCAAATTAGCATCTCCACCCGGATGCTGTACTCTCAGCCATGGCCCGAAGCAGGTTTCCTCAAACAATTGTCTTTGAGCAGGTGAAAGCTTCTTTGCAATTGTAGTGGCCAGGCTGACTTTATTTCTCAAGGTCAATTGAGCCGAAAAAAATTTCTACAAAAACAATAAACATACCAAGTTAGATATACCAAAAACTACACTGTGAAGATATACCAAAAACAATAAACATAAAAAGTAGTAGTTTATTCTTGAAACTAAAATTTGCAACACTGTTTTGTCTTTTGGTTGAAATGAAAATCGCAACGAGAGAATCGCAACGCGAGATGACAATCGCAACGAGAGAATCGCAACGCGAAATGACAATCGCAACGAGAGAATCGCAACGCGAAATGAAAATCGCAATGCGATTTTGGTTTGGCGTTGCGATTCTGTCGTTGCGATTTTCATTTCGCGTTGCGATTCTCTCGTTGCGATTGTCATTTCTCTCGTTGCGACAGTCATTCTCTCGTTGCGATTTTCATTTATCTCGTTGCGACTCTTCTGCAAATTGAAACTTGAATGGATTGCATTACTTCAACCAAAAGACAGAACAAAGACAAAGACAAATACTAACTTGAAAATCGGAACGAGAGAATAGCAACGCGAAATGAAAATCGCAACGACAGAATCGTAACGCGAAATGAAATCTAAGTGAAATGGTTAATCTATTATTGAAATGACCAGTAAACTTATCATCAGTTTCAATATGAAAAACCTACAATAATGCAAACATTTCAAAATAAAAATAATTAAAAAAACTAACCCTCGGAGGTTGATTTTCCATTTCTGAATATTGTGAGGGATTTCTGACCGTGAATGGTTGTGAGGGATTTCGCCGGAGATGGGGACGGAAATCTTCGGAGATGGGGACGGATTTCTTCGCCGTAGAGAGTGAGAGATGGAGATGGGACTGAGTTGTGATTTTAGGTTTTAGGTTATGAGTTGCGATTACGGGATTTTGTCTTAATATTCTTTTTGTAATTTGAAAATAAAATACGCGTAGCGATTATAATGGCGCTTTAAATATCGCGTTGCGATTTACGGATTATCGTTGCGATTTACAGATTCTCGTTGCGATTTACGGATACGCGTTGCGATATACGGATACGCATTGCGATTTACCCATACGCGTTGCGATTTACGAATACACGTTGCGATTTACGGATACGCGTTGCGATTTATGTGTTCGCGTTGCGATTTTCATATTCGCGTTGCGATTTTGGAAAATCGCAATGCGAATTTGTACTATCGCATTGCGATTTTCAAGAATCGCGTTGCGATTTTGGAAACTGATTTGCGATTCTGGGGATCGCGTTGCGATTTTTATTTCGCGTTGCGATTTTGTTGGTCATTTTGGCAAATCCAAAAAAAGTTGGTTAAAATCGTATATTATAACTTTTTTTTGGTCACTGAGGCGATTTTCTCTTTTTCCGGTCCTCAAAAAATTATTTGGAAACCTATCCCTATTTTTCAATTATTTTGAAAACCATTTATTTTTATTAATTTTTAAATTTTGAATTATACTTTTGATAGATAAAAGCCACTAGTTTTATTAAAAAAATTATAATAATTGTTTACAACCACGGCATTAAACTACAACACATAATAATAATAATAATAATAATAATAATAATAATAATAATAATAATAATAATAATAATAATAATAATATTTCTCTATAATCATAACATAAAAAACTAGTCACTTAAGATTAAAATAAAAAGGTTAAAAACTAACTAAATAAACTTGAATAACAAGTACATACATAAAGATTTGATCGTATAAATAAACGAACCATAAAAATATCAAGCTATTGAAAAATTATTGTCAAAATGCAAATCATAATCGAGCAACGAGAAAAAATTATTAATGAACACAAATCGTGTATCTAAATCTAATGAGGGTCAGGGAATACCAGAATGATAACAAATAAGTGTTATCTTAATTAGTAATAAAAATGTCAAATCTAACCTTGAGAAAAAGATAAGTAAAATTAGTGGTCAAAAGACTAAAAACATATCAAAAGACGAAAAAAATGTATTACAAAGATAGAAGAAAACGTGTCATAGAAATATAATTATTAAAAAAACAAATATATGACATAATAAAATAAAGAAAAATACAATTAATACCGACGGTGAATGACTAACACCAAAATTTATGTCGCCGTTGATCACAAAGATGGAAAAAAAAAGACTTACGACGACATAAGAAAGAAAAGGAAAATTAGAACATAAAAACATTAATAATATATTATAGAATTATTTTTTAATTATATTTAAAATTGCAATGTTTAACTTTTTAAATATTTCCTTTAAAGAAACTTTTAAACATATAATACATATTGTTTTTAATTAAACATTATTAAAATTATAAATAAGAATTAATTAGGATTAAAACATGTGATAAAAATATTAGATATATAATTATGCAAAAAAGCCTAAACACCGAATTACATAAAAAAAAGTTGATTATTACATTATGGTTTAGGATCCAATTACATAGTATAAAATTAATTTTTGTTTACTTTTTTATAATTATAGGATGAAGGGAAATCAAAAGTTGAGATTAACATTAGAAAAAAATAAGATATTCATTGGGAAAAAACAAAGAGATATTTTCAATCTTTGATTTTCCCTTATCGAACGAGCATAAAAATGTATAAAACTAGAAATTTATTCTCATTTTTAAGATCATCGGATGAAGGGAAATCAAATATTAAGATTAACAGTAAGAAATAATAAAATATTTATTAAAAAAACAAATAATTAATTTCAATATTTAATTTCATCTCATTCAACGATCTAAAAAAATATAAAACTAAAAATTTTATCGTAAGCGTAGGTAGATTCTAACCCTTATATTAACATAAATATTAAATTTATATGTCAAAATATAATAATAAAAAAAGAGTTGCCTTTGAGGCATGGAAAATGGGGAGGAGGTGCGGTGAATGAAGATGAGAACTCGGAATTGTATGGCAGTGTGGATTCTAACTCATAAGTTGCTTTCCTTCTTTTGCTTTGCTGTTACTCCCAGTGTTTTGAAAATCGGATCGGATCAGTCTGTTCAATCGGTTCAATTGAGAATCGTTGTTTAGTCCGGTTCAAACTACATCGGTTGAACCGCTACTAATGAACCGGTCGGAACCGTTGAACCGTTCGAATCGGATCGGCTGAAAATCGGAAAAAACCGAGAAAAATCGGATATTTTGTTTTTTTTTTAAAAAAAAAATTAAACCAAACGACGTCGTTTGTTAAACGAGCCAAGTCGAACTCGAGTATTGCTGAGCTCAACTCGACTAAAACTCACGAACTAAAAATTATCAAGTTCAACTCGAACTCGAAATATAATATTGAAACTTGAACTCGAAAAGGCTTGAACTCAAAAAAAAAAATTAGAAGCTCGATTGAAGCCTAAAATTCGAGCTTGATTGAAGTGAAAAAATAGTTTACTCTATGCTCACCAAAAGTCTCCATGATTTTGAATGCCAAATTACCTCTATTATTTATAGAAGTTAGTTGTGATGCTCTTTTATGTTTCTTAGCAATGTGAGATTGTTTTGTTCTCGTATTTTTACTCTTTAGACTTTTGGGATGTTCTTCTATGTTTTTCAGCCATGTGAGATTGTTTTTAAAAAAAAATTAAACCAAACAATATCATTTTGTTATGATTTTTTTAGCCCTAAATTTATTTTTTAATTATAGTTATATAATTATATTTATTATTTAATATGTTTTACCTTAAATATTATGTTGTAGTTAATTTGAATCATTTTGTTTCACTTGATTTTATGGTTTTTAATTTATATATGTTATGACTTGCTTTGAATATGACTTGTGATATACAAAATTATTTTTTATTAAATATTTTTTGTATTTTTATTTAATTTTTTAAATAATTATGATGTCGTCCGATTGAACCACCGAACCGATAGCATAACCGATTTACTAACCGATCCGGTTCTAAAAACCATGGTTACTCCTGCTTCTCACTTTCCTTTTTTTACGCAGATCGATCCCCTATAAATGAAAGAGAAAATCGCCTCAGTGACCAAAAATGCCTTATAATATACGATTTTAACCAACTTTTTTTTGATTTGCCAAAATGACCAACAAAATCGCAACGCGATATCAAAACCGCAACGCGATTTAGAAAAGCGCAACGTTGAAAAGAAGATCGCAACGCGATCTTCCAAGAATCGCAATGCGATTCATAAAATCGCAACGCGATCTTCCAAGAATCGCAACGCGATTAAGAAAATCGCAACGCGATCTTCCAAGAATCGCAACGCGATTAAGAAAATCGCAACGCGATTCAGTAATTCGCAACGCGATCTTCCAAGAATCGCAACGCGATTCAGAAAATGAGTAAATTCTTTCAAAAGTTGTTGCATTTGTTTCTTTCTTAAGAATTTTCTCTAAAAAGATAGTATCCGCGCGTACGTGTCGAAGACACGTATTACCACGACCACGACCACGACCACGACCACGACCACGACCCGACCCGAGACGAGACGGCGGCGGCGGCGGCGGCGCGCGAGAGTCCCCCTTGTTCTCTTTCACTCAACAAGGAAATGGGAAATCCAAGCCTTAAATACACTTCCCAATAGTGTTTCCAATACTATGTGGGATTGAGCATTACTCAACACTTTAAAGAAAATATAGCAATTTTTGTAGCATGTTTCCCGCTTAATCCATATTTAAAAATATTAAAACATTTTATCATATTAAAACTATATGTATAAGTTTGAATTGAAATGTAGATATCTACAACTCTTTTAATTCTCTTGATAAAATGTTTTAATATTTTTATATATGGATTAAGTGGGAAAATACTACAAAAATTGCTATATTTTCTTTGAAGTGTTGAGTAATGCTCAATCCCACATAGTATTGGAAACACTATTGGGAAGTGTATTTAAGGCTTGGATTTCCCATTTACTTGTTGAGTGAAAGAGAACAAGGGGGACTCTCGCGCGCCGCCGCCGCCGCCGTCTCGTCTCGGGTCGGGTCGTGGTCGTGGTCGTGGTCGTGGTCGTGGTCGTGGTCGTGGTCGTGGTCGTGGTCGTGGTCGTGGTCGTGGTAATGGTAATGGTAATGGTAATACGTGTCTTCGACACGTCCGCGCGGATACTATCTTTTTAGAGAAAATTCTTAAGAAAGAAACAAATGCAACAACTTTTGAAAGAATTTACTCATTTTCTTAATCGCGTTGCGATTCTTGGAATCGTGTTGCGATTCTTGGAATCGCGTTGCGATTTTCTTAATCGCGTTGCGATTCTTGGAAGATCGCGTTGCGATGTTCTGAACCGCGTTGCGATTTTCTGAATCGTGTTGCGATTTTCTGAATCGCGTTGCGATTCTTGGAAGATCGCGTTGCGATTTTATGAATCGCATTGCGATTCTTGGAAGATCGTGTTGCGATCTTCTTTTCAACGTTGCGCTTTTCTAAATCGCGTTGCGGTTTTGATATCGCGTTGCGATTTTGTTGGTCATTTTGGCAAATCAAAAAAAAGTTGGTTAAAATCGTATATTATAAGGCATTTTTGGTCACTGAGGCGATTTTCTCTAAATGAAACTCATCAACAATTAAAGAAAAGTAAAAAGAGCAAAATGAAATATGGGTGAGCGCAAGTCGTAAATGCCTCATCATACCTGCAATCTTTACGTATTGTTAATTTATGTTATATAATTTTTATTATATTTATAAATTTATTTATATTATGTTGTTTTATTGTTAATAAAAAACACTAACCAATAATTACTTGGTTTAGTGAGACAAGAAATTAAATTTCTTTAAGTAAAATCATGAGTTTTGATCTTGACTTTTATGAATATAGTAAAATGGGTTTGAAAGGTCACACCAATAATGAATCGCTACAAAATTTCCTCTGAAAATTTCCTAAAAGAAAAAAAAAAACAGAGTTGATTCAAAGTAGAATGATAATTGTAGGGAAGAGTGGTGAAAGAGTCGGTCTGAAAAGGGCGCATCAATTGGAGAATCAAAAAGTATGGGTGGTGCTTTTCGCCATCTAACTGAAACCACACACAACAGAAAGCCAAGCCTTGGCTTTATTGGGACTCATGAAACCAATTGCTTTGCAGCCCTATGACCACACCACCTAACCATATGTACAAGGGCAAGGGCAAGGGCAAGACGTGGCTGATAGGATCACAAACTGTTGAGAGATCGAAATATGTTCGATCCTCTTTCTTTCTTGGCATTTGAGTGTTCACCAAATACGATTGTGCTCCCATCTGTACTATGATGATGCAATATGGATTTTCTCCATCCAGCTGTCTAATAGGTTCGTCTGTCTTAATCTAATCATCGTGTTGCTCCCTTAGTCATGATGGGGTTTGCACCACCTTTTCATTATTTATGGTTCTAATTCCCAATTTCAAATCCTTGGAGGTGGAAACGTTTGTTGGTTGCAAACGATGACTTCGATTGCAATAGCGCATAAGTCCATGGAGCTGGATCTGAAGTCGATCATTTATCTCTGCAGGTTGTTTTACCTATATCTTATTTCATGGCAAACGTACTGAGCAGTGAACAACCTTACCATCTGATGTTATCCATCAGATAAAATAATCACACAAGATCATACAATGAAAATCAATGCAAATCCATCCTCCTCAAACCTCCGAAACTCCAAAGACGCCGTCTGTTTCTCATCAAAGTAATTTTCTTCTACTATGTTCTCCACGTCTCTGTATTCAATATTCAAGAATCACGATACCATGCAGTTCTAGGAGAGAAATTAAACCATTTTATTGCCTTGATAAAAATTCAAGACCTACAATAAAGCCCTTTGACCAATCCTTATATTTTGTAAAACCAATAGCTAGCTAAGTTCTCTAAGGATATGAAGAAAAGCTTCCTACAACATATACACACTTGCACAAAGCCAACCACAACGAAGATAGATACAAGTCGACAGAGTGAGAGGCTCATTTCAATAATATTTTTCTGTCCTCATTTGAAATTGTAAACATGAAGCATTAGTCAAGAGTCATTTACAACATTGAAACCCAGAAATCAAGGCTATATATAGGTCTCTGATACAAATTGACAATCTCTCTAACCAAAGGATATATTTAAAACATCAACAGTGACACCAAAATCATACTCTTAACACTGCTACTAACATTATGTTTCCACATTTTAACCACTACCGCGTTTAAAATGTTCTCTAATAAATCTTTCTGCATGAGATGGGTATTTATCTCGAATGTACGCTCGGAGACACTTCTGGTATGAGAAATCTATCCATCCACCATCAGTTCTAACAACAAAGAGACACCTTGAGCGACTAAACTGAGGATGTCGATCAACCTTCAAAGGAGATTAAGCACATTATTAGTTTGTACTTTGTACTAGAAAGCAAATACCAATGTACGCCATACATCCATAAAATATATAATGAATACACACATGGAAAGCAGCACTGCTAGGTCAGTTTCATCCAACCACAACAGCTATTGAACAATAAAACAGTACAATTCCATCAGCAAGTAAAGCAACACTAGCAGGCAGATTAAAAGAAGATTCTATGTCAAAATAATAGAGGAAAGAATGGGACCAGTCATCAAGGATAGGGGAAATTGAAATTCCACATAAAGGAAAGAGTGATAGATTTCAACACCACAAGAAATAAAGGAAAGAGGAGGCTGGAATTTCATAAAAGAAAAGTCTGGATGAGCAAATTCCAAATCTTGAGACGAAGAATCAGCCTAACTAATATAATGTTAAGACATATTTTATATGGTAGTAGGACATACAAAACAATCAACTGCACTCGTTTAAGTTGAAGTAGAATTCACTTAATCCGCACATTCTAAATTTTGGCCTACAAGGCATTCTCACAATGGAAATACTTAAATTTACCCAAAACACGTGTTTCATTATATAGCAATCCAACCAAAACATTGAACAACCTGCTAAAAGGCAATGCGATCAGAAACTCACCATAATAGAATCAAGTCCACACCCAATTTTATCTTCAGAATGTGGATGATGACGAAGAAGTTTCTCTAGCACAGTTTCCTCATCCGAAACAATTAAACGTTCCCCATCCTTATACCTAACATTAAGAAATAAATAGAAGTATAACAATCACTAAGCTGGCTACAATTTAAAATAGTGCTGCACCGCAAAGACAGATTTGCTCAACTTATTAGCTGCTACTTCTGAAAATGAAAAGCATCTCAAAATTATATGTTAGCTTGTTTTTCTCAGCAGTGCAAAAATCACAGGTTTTAAGATTAAGACATGGTTAGAATATATTACAACATTTTCCTTTCTTAAGATTCAGTAACACATTTAAATTTTAAAATTCAAGTACTTTTAGAGAGCTCTTTGTTTCTAAATTTGTCATTGTAGACTTACAAGTATATGCAGCTCCAGTCTAAGTTCTAGCAAACTCGTAAGAAAAATACAGGGAGAACTCCATGTACCCCATATTTCTCTGTGTGTTTAATATATACAAAGGCATCTAAGAATGGAAATTCATGAATATAAAATTGGATATCATGCTTGCATATCCAATCAATACCAAGTTCCATTCTGTTCCCATCTTTTCTGTCCTCAACGATGGAGGATAATGTGGGATATTGATGGGAACTTAGTGGCAGGGTTTGAAGGGACGTACGAGATGATGAGGCAACAGTAAAGTGCTCGTTTGTTGACGCCAGTAGCTCCAAAATCCTAATAAAACAACTTCTTTTATTTATGGCCAGGAGCAGCACGTGTTATATCAAAAAGCAATATTTTGACAGAGGTAAAAGATTCATTCACACAATATTAATCAAGTTCTTACAGTAAACAGAAAGGCAACCACAACAAGCTTGACCATGCAAAAGCTACAAATGTGGGTTTCATCCCTCTCACAGCAGCAAAGGACTAATAAATTCAATATTTCATCCTAATAGAAACCTTCAAGCTTAATGCGTTATCTACTCAGGACTAATACATGAACTAGTGAATAAATGGCAACCTGCTAGCCTTGGAACAATGTCAGGACTCAGAATTTTGAAACTACTAGTAACTGACAAAGAAGTAGATCAACAATTTGCCTCGTTAAAGTATCAACGGAGCTAAAACGGAGAGTTCTACAGTGCAACACTTTAATATAAGACTAAAATAAGACGCTACCGGTTTTGTTATTGTTTAAATAATAAAATCGGTAAAAAATTACTTAAAATATTATTATTTTTATCTAAAACATTTTTTTAATATATCCGGTCATTTTTTTAACGCCTAATAATGTTTTCGGTCATTTTTTAGCGACTAATAATATTTTCGGTCATTTTTAGCGCTAATAATATTTTCGGTCATTTTTTTAACACCTAATAATGTTTCCGGTCATTTTTTTATCGATTTTATTATTTAAACAATAACATAACCGATAACGATTTTTTTAACCATATACATCCGTTATCATTTTCAACTAAAACACTAGAACTATCATAAACAAAGGTTCAAGAATCTGAAAAACGCATCATTAGACATCTGTTCGAAATTCAAATCAATTACAATTTAATAGATGTACGGAACTCAAATGTATAAACTAATTCTTAATTTTTTTCGGTAAATGGAGCCTATAAAATAGACCTTTTGATAACATGGCTAAGGCTGAAGAGACTAACCTATTGGAGTGAAGAATCTCTTTAACTAGAGAAATGATAGGCTCGATGTCTCGAAGAATCTCTTCCTCCTTATCCTTCCATTTCCTGTAATCAGGATCATCCCACCTATGGTACTTCGGTGGATCTCTCACAGTTAGCACCGAACCGCTTTTCTCCGCAGATGATACCTCCTCTTTATGCCCAGTCGTGTCTGAAGCGGCACAAAAAGGTCGCCGCGGAGACGAAACGGTTCCGGCGAAGAGACAGTTGTACCGTTGCAACCGGATCCGCAGCAGCGGGATGCCTTTGAGAAGCAGAGGAGAGGCCATAAGTGTGAGTGAAGTGTGGTTGAGGAACTGATGATAGTTAACTCGTCACTTCTTCACTTTTTGGAGGTGGGGTCGAATCGAAGCGCGCCGTTTCAACGATGAGAGGCTTCACAGCTATGGTTGGTCAAAAAATCCAAATCTGACGGATGAGATGGGTTTGAGAAAGGAAATAGTTGGTTGGAGTTAAGTTTAGAATAAAAATATATCATATATATATAATATTTGTAAAAATATCATCACATATGTCGTTTAGATTTCCCTTATGCCTTAAGTCTAGCTCTTCATTTTTCTCGTCTGTTTTTTTTATTATTAAAACTCAAATTTTTTAATTATGTAGGCCTTCACTATATTCAATGGGACTCCAGCACCACCGTTCAACCTCTCGCTGCAGTGAATCAATAGCCTTCTCCTCCTCCTATGTTATAGTGACTTAAACTCTTACAACTAAATAGACACGAAATTTTTAAAGTTCTCTATTTTCGATTATTGTCTTTATCGTCTTTTATCGAACAATCAACCAATGATGAATGACAAAACCAAGATTCCAGTTCATACGGGATAATGTATAATTAATCAAAGCGATGAATAAAATAGAATTAACCGTAAAAATATGAGATAAACAAAATCAAAATTAGTTAAAATTAGAAGGTATAATTTGCTTTTTACCCATGTAATTTTTTAATTATAAAAAATAAAGGGCAGTAACCTTTCAGGATAAAACATAGCTCAGTCCGTGATGAACGACTTGTATGAATTATAGATAGAAATGATTATAGATGACAATAGTTTTCGTCGACATTGATCATACATGAATTTTTTTATTTGAGTTTTAAAATTTGATCTAATCAAGAAAAAGAGAGAGAAAAGATGAATCGTTTGGTGATGATGATAATCAAAAAAATTGTCTAAACAATGACAACAATGACAAAGACTAAGGTTCACATTTGAAGAAAAAAATATTTAAAAATTACTCGAATTAAATTGATGATATATTTTAAATTTTGAAACTAATTTAGAGTGAGTAACAAATAACAACTATATGTGATGAATCAAGAATAGGTAGAGAGAGTTTTTCCTTAGATCAATGTTAGGGTGAGAAAAATCCTAACTCGACTGAACCATTCCACCTAATGTCCATCCTAACCCCTTGATTGGAGCATCACCGACCTAATAGAAGTAGACATGGATTAAAATTGTTAGCATCAAACAATGCTATAGAATTTCAATGAATTAGGTTGAAATGATTTGGTTCATAGGATATAAAATTATATTGGAGATATGATTGTTAAAATATAATGTTACTTCTTATATTATTGAAAATAATATTATTAATTTTATTCATTTAACTACAATATAATATTATAATAATAATTTTTTGATAAATTTAAAATTTGATTTAAATATATTTAGAGGGGAGGAAAGTCGAGAAACTCTTAATAGAAATAAAGTGAATGTTTTTAGTGGGTCTAAAAGTCACGAATTAAAAAAAATACAAGAAGATAAGCAACTCAACCATTCAACAAAATCTACTTGTTCATTTAATGAATTAGAGGATAATAAAGGTTATATTTAAATTTATAAAAGTGACGACAATATTAGAATTTTAACATGCAATTCGAAATGTTGGTTTCCAGGTCGAAGGAAAACAATAATGGGAACTCAATGATTAATTTTGCCAACAAATGATTGGCTGTCGTCTATTATAACTGTGGCATATTTGGGCACGTACTCAAATAATGTTCGATCATATGTCTTAAAAAAATCATCAAAAGAACGAATCATGGATCCATGTAAAAATTGTCAAGGGAAATGATGAGAATCCAAAATCCAATCTTATGGAAGAAAATGAACCCAGGATATAAAATAGAGAAATGCTGTCGAAGTGAAGAAATTGAAGGTTTTTTTACCGAAATACCATCCTGTCAAGTAATAATTACCTATCAAATATCTTTTCTCTAAATTTTATCGATTTAGTATCATTTATCTATAGTGGCACTCGAAAACTCATGCAAGCATTTAGCAGTCCAACTCAGCTTTCCTTAAGGATCATTTTGTTATAAAACGAAAATATTAGTGATCAATTTGTAACTATTTAAAGTTTAGTGAGAAAAAAGAAAAATTATCCAAAGTATAGTGACCAATAGCGTAGTTTACTCTTTAATCTATGAGGCGGGGTATCTCACAATTCCAGCTAGGTTTGAACAGTTACGACATTTGCTTTTATTGGACTTCAACTTTGACCCAATAAAGAATAGGGTGGGGGTGGAATTGTCTCAGGAAAGGCGGGTTAATATATGGCATTACCGGATACATTAAAATGTATTTAATAAATTCGGTTTAGCGGTACCTATTATGTTGACAACTAATAATTTTTTAGGTAGAAAATATGAAAAACTATTAAAAAATTTGGTAACCGGTAAACTTTGGTTATCGGTAAGTATCTATACTTTTTATAAAAGTGTCCATACTTTTAACATATTAAGTAAATTTTACCAGTTTTGTCATAATGAATCTGGTTTTGTCATATTTTTACCTGTTATATTGTAAAGTATTTATCATTTTTATAAAAGTGTCCATACTTATTTCATTGTGAAAATATATTTATTATTATCTTTGGTTAATATTGTTAAATTTAAATTCTAAATAATATTTTATAAAATATCAAAACAATCAAATAATTTTTTGTGTAAATGAAATTATTAAATTAATATTGTAGGTGGAAAACATGAAACACTATTAAAAAAATTGAAACATAAATTACATAACTTTAAAAAAAGTATATATCATTTTTATAAAAGTGTCCATACTTATTTCACTGTGGAAAACATATTTATTATTATATTTGGTTAATATTGTTAAATTTAAATTCTAAATAATATTTTATAAAATATCAAATAATCAAATAATTTTTTGTGTAAATGAAATTATTAAATTAATATTGTAGGTGGAAAACATGAAACACTATTAAAAAAAATTGAAACATAAATTACATAACTTTAAAAAAAGTATATATCATTTTTATAAAAGTGTCCATACTTATAAAAGTAGGTCTAAGTCATGAAGAAATATTAAAAAATTGTGCTACCGGTTCGTGTCGATTCAAAACGATATAACAGGTAAAACTATGACAAAACCGGTATAGAAATGATAAAACCGGTAAAGCGCTACCGGATACATTTAAAGTGTCGGTACTTTAATATAAGGATCGACACTTCGTGAATTTAAAAGAGAAGCAGTTTTAAATCCTATAAAGTGTCGATACTTTTAAAAAATGTATCGATCCAAAACGATATACCAGGTAAAAATATGATAAAACCGGTAACAAAATGATAAAACCGGTAAAACGTTACCGGATATATTGAAAGTATCGATACTTTATATAAGGATCGACACTTTGTGAATTTAAAAGAGAAGCAATTTTAGCGCCTATAATGTGTCGATACTTTAAAAAAATATATCGATCCACAACGATATAACAGGTAAAAATATGATAAAACCAGTATCAAAATGATACAACCGGTAAAATGATACCGGATATATTGAAAGTGTCGATACTTTCGTAAGTACGTGTAATAAATTATCGACACTTTCAAAGAAATAGGTAATTATCCTTTCGAAAGTATCGACACCTGAAATAAAAGTATCGACACTTTTGTATTTGTATCGATTAAATATAAATAACATATCCGATGAAAATATAAGCTAAATCTCCTCTGAAAATAGATAGAACGGACGAGTTTTTGAAATCGAAGCGTAATTGTTGCTGCATTTCAGAAGGCGTTTCTAAAGCGAAGTTTGTTTGTTTGTTGCTGCAGTCGAATCGAAAAGTATGTTGTCGAAACCCTAATTTTTTATTATTACAGTAATCGCGATAAGGTTTTTATGTGTTATTTGGGGTTTTGGAGTAAAGAAGCATTTGGGAACGATTGCAGATAGAAAGTGATATTCAAGGAAAAATATAAATGCTGATACTTTTATTAAATATTATAGGTAGAAAATGATATTATAGGTTGTATAAATGTGCCGACACATTTTGGTGTGGCCATTCAAATTCTTTTGAAGAAAACCGTTTTACCACAAGAGTAGTTATATATATTTGTATATTGAATAAAGTGTATGTAACAAAATAATTTAATTTGCTTAAACTGATATATGAAGGAAAAATGGAGTCAATGGGTTGGAAAATTGTTGGTGGAGCAGATGACTTTGAAATTGAGGCCGAGACTCGAAAGCAACCCAAGGGTGGATATATGTACTTCTAGTAAGTATCAATGTCTTTTTGTTATTATTGTTGAAATGGTAATTGGATTAAAGTATCGATAAACTTTAAATTGATTACAAATTTTAAATGTTGACAGTATGGCCGAATGCAAAATGATGAAGGAAGATGGCACACAGAGCGGTTCGGTATGTAAAATGAAATTGACATTGAGTAGTATTTAGTGTTAATGTATTGATTAAGAAACGTTTATGTTTTATATTAGGTGACAAAAGATGTGAGGTCCAAATGGAATTCAATGAGTGATGCTGAAAAGGAACCTTACATCACACAGTCAAGGAATGATGGTAAAGAATACAAAGAACGGAGGAAAGCACATGAAAATAAGGTATTCATTAAACTTGTAAATACGTTGATACAAAATATATAAGAACTATAACATTATATATTGTTAAAAAATGTAGGAAGTGTCAACAAGATGCAGCATTAAAAGGGTGAATTTATTAATTAAACACCTTAAGGAGAAGGGTCAGTTGAATGTGCTGGGAGAAATAGGTTTTGGATCGTTGGTAGGAGTAAGGGATCGACCTATTCGGAGGGAATTTTGTCGATCCTTGATGGCGCAATTTGATGTCAGGCAATGTATTGCTAAATATGGTGATTTTTCATTTCCTCTCGGGATCCCATGTGCTGCAGCCGTATTGGGGGTAGAAAATGAAGGCAAAAGTGTTGTAGAAGTCTGTAAGAGTAAGGACTGGAAAGCACTTGCCTCCAAATATGGTTTGAAGCATAAGGTGACATATGCTGAAATTGAAGAGGAAATAAAAAGTGGATCTTACGTTGGGGATGAGCTGAAGGCCAGAGTTCTATTATACCTTGTCGGTATCTTTCTTTGTCCAACGGGTAATACGTCAACGAACAAAGAACATATGAAGCTCATTTGTGATGAAGGCTTGAAGGGTGAATTCAATTGGGCTGAATATATCCATTCGAGATTGATTGAATCAATAATCACCTTTAAAAAGGGCAGCCAGAGATACCTCAAAGGGTGCATAGCAATCTTAGAGGTAAATGAGTTGAAGAACTTTTTTGTGTTTTTATATAAAAATATAAATTTTATTATAAATGCAGGTTGCACTGTTCGATTTTTGGTCGGGCTGTGAGGCAGTGCCGGCTTATGAAAGAACCGGAGTGGCACGCATCCGTGCATGGGGGAAGGAAGAGGTGGTTAGAGTGATGGTGAAGTTGAAGTTGGATAGAGAGAAGAAGCAAGAAAGGGTAATAAATGTAATTACATAATATTAAGAATATAATCAATGTCTTAATATTGTAATTTAATTTTGAAGGTTATTGGCAAGGATGTAGAGGAGGCAGTGGAGGCAGAGGAGAAGAAAGAAGGGATGGTTGTATTGGGGGATGACGGTGAGTGGGACGACGGTGAGGGAAAACGTAGTAACTTCGACATTTTGATGTCTGAATTGACTGATATCAAAAAATTCCAATTTGAAATCATGCAAAGACAATCAAGAGTCGAAGAGAAACTTGAGAGAGTCGAAGATACACTTGAGAGGCATAAGGGGGTAGTGGAAGGAAAAATAGATGGAGTGGTGAAAGAAGTAGAGGTGTTGAGGGGTGAAGTGGTGAAAGAAGTTGGGGTGTTAAGGGGTGATATTAAGATGGTGACGGGTGAAAATTTTGAGGGAGTGGTGAAGGAGGTTGTGGAATTGAGGAGTGAACTTACGGGGGTGAAGGGGGTGGTTGATAAATACTTGGATGAAGGAGATCAATTGAAGGGTGAAATAAAAGAGATGAAGAGCTATGTAGAAAAAAATACGATGAACTGAAAAAATATGAAGAAGAAAAGAGGAGAAGAAAGAAGAAGATGGAAGAAATGAGGAGGAAGGAAGTCAATGTCATTTATACACCGGAGAGTGTTATAGCAGCAGATTTGGATTCGGAATTTCCTGCACCCCAGAAGAAGAAGCAGAAGGTAAGTTGAATAAAAGAAAACTTAATTTGATTTTTATTATGTTGTTGTGACAAAAATTTGTATGCAAAATTGTAGGTTGAAAAAGCGAATATTCCAAGCGGAATTGATGACATCGAAGCTGCAATTTGTGATTATTTATGGAATAGCGAGTTAGAATCGGAGTAAGTGAAATATATTGCTTTGTGAGTTATATTTAAATATTTCATGACAACATATTAATCCTAATGATTCATACAGATATTCTGTAATATCAATGGGAAATCAATTCGCTAGTGTATACGACGTTGCAACGTTGAAGCCTACGGAATGAGTTGGCGGTGTGGTAAGTAGAAAGTAGAAAATGTTAAAACTTATTGAATATGTTCTGATTGTGTAATTAATTTTGTTAGGTTATTGATTTGCTCGCCTGGACAGTATGCTACGATTCTCAGAAGTCACTCCGGAGGATTGGCTACCTTCCATACCACTTAGCGATGAGTTAAATTAATAAATGGAGATAAGTAGTGTTATAGACGGTAAATTAATAATGTTTGTTGCGTAATTGCAGCAGCAGGCGTTGGATGCCAACATCAAAGAAAGTGTTGAGGGTATTGCTAGCTTCTGGGGTCCCATACTGAATAACTATGTGAAATTCACCGACTGTGAGAAGGTAAGACACCATACCAATTGCAAA
This sequence comes from Hibiscus syriacus, assembly GCF_006381635.1. Classification (NCBI taxonomy): domain Eukaryota; kingdom Viridiplantae; phylum Streptophyta; class Magnoliopsida; order Malvales; family Malvaceae; genus Hibiscus; species Hibiscus syriacus. The sequence goes on from NW_024063513.1 coordinate 6,014,705, forward strand.
TGATGTTTTCGGATATAGAATGTTGAATTTTGTCAAATTGGGTGTGAAATTTGTTGCAGATCATGATCACAATAAACTACCATAATTCACATTGGTATCTGTTGGTGTTGGATATGGTAGATCGTGTTGCAACAATATATGATAGTATGTTTACAACTGAAGCAGCTAAACAGAGAGTGAAGGATGCTAAGAGATTGGTATGTATGTATGTATGAAAGGACATTATGTAAATTATAATGCATAATTTTTTTGGTACATAACTTCTTCTATTTTAATGCAGATTAAAATATTAGATTCTTATAATAAGAAACGCATTTGGGTTGAATCCTGTGGATCTCTAGGAAAGTATCCCTTGAAAATTTTCAAATTTGTGGAGCATAAGAAGAATAAGCAATTGAATGGGTATGAGATGTTATCACAAATAGAAAGCTTAATTTATACAGTATTCATCATAATTGACATGTGTGGTTTTCAAATTTTGTAACAGACATGATTGCGACATGTATGTGATGATGTGGATGGAATCGATCGGTTCTACAGGGGCAACTGGTGATTTTGTAAGTGGATAGAAAAATTTGTTTGTGGTAAAATTGTTAAAAGTCGTAGATTGAATGCTGTAGTTGACAATACTTAACGTTCTGACAATTTGAATATAGGTTGTTGGAGACTGGGATCGATAGCGAATATTAAATGATCTCGTAAGCCACAATCAAAATGAACGAAGACAGGAGATAACAAAAGCTTCCATATTACATAAGAATAACAAAAGGATGCAATGATGTAAATGTAGGGTTAATTTTGTATAAGATTTATAATTTTGTATACGATTTATATTTTTGTATGTGAATATAATTATGAATGAGATGAGAAAAGTTAACAGTATGTTGTTGTACATGTTTCTTATACACATTAAGGGTCATGTTGATACTTTGAAGTAAAAGGCAAATTTACAATATGGCCAACAGGGTGCAACCATAAAGTGTCGAACCATATATAAAAAATGTCGATCCCAAAAACATCGAAACCCAAAAGTATAATGTAATATGTAATTTTTCAATCTAACCGGTACAAGTATACCGGTTTTATGAGAGAATATGTCTAAATAATGTGTCGACACTTTTTAGTTTGTGTCGATATTTTTAGTCCAGAATGAATGGAAAACAGGGTGCAACCATAAAGTGTCGATCCATATATAAAAAGTGTCGATCCCAAAAACATCGAAAACCAAAAGTATAATGTAATATATAATTTTTCAATCTAACCGGTACAAGTATACCGGTTTTATGAGAGAATATGTCTAAATAATGTGTCGACACTTTTTTAGTTTGTGTCGATATTTTTGTTCCAGAATGAATGGAAAACAGGGTGCAACCATAAAGTGTCGATCCATATATAAAAAGTGTTGATCCCAAAAACATTGAACCCAAAAGTATAATGTAATATGTAATTTTTCAATCTAACCGGTACAAGTATACCGGTTTTATGAGAGAATATGTCTAAATAATATGTCGACACTTTTATAGTTTGTGTCGATATTTTTGTTCCAGAATGAATGGAAAACAGGGTGCAACCATAAAGTGTCGATCCATATATAAAAAAGTGTCGATCCCAAAAACATCGAACCCAAAAGTATAATGTAATATGTAATTTTTCAATCTAACCGATATAAGTATACCGGTTTTATGAGAGAATATGTCTAAATAATGTGTCGACACTTTTTTAGTTTGTGTCGATATTTTTATTCCAGAATGAATAGAAAACAGGGTGCAACCATAAAGTGTCGATCCATATATAAAAAGTGTCGATCCCAAAAACATCGAACCCAAAAGTGTAATGTAATATGTAATTTTTCAATCTAACCGGTACAAGTATACCGGTTTTATGAGAGAATATGTCTAAATAATGTGTCGACACTTATTAGTTTGTGTCGATACTAATTTAAATATCAAGTGTTTTTCAACCGTTCACTATATATAGTACTCTTAATCGAGAAACCCTAAACATAAAGACAAGCATGCAGAAGATAACTCTTCCTCTTTCTTCTAGCGTTATCATAAGTGACGATCATATATTCAGGTAAATTTATCGATATTTTATGAGTTTGATTGATTTCTATATTGGAGTTTTTTTCCTGAATGTGTTTGTGTTCCATTGTAATAGCATCCAACCAAAATGGCTCCAAAACGTCAGCGTCAGAAGCGAGGTCTTTCTCAAAGCTCTTCTCAACCCAGTTCTTCTCAACCACAACCTCCTTCTGTAACAAACGATTCTTCTGAGGAAATCAGGTCCTTCGAAACTCTGAACTTTAGATCCGATATGGAGAAACAAAGATGGTAGACGAGTTTTAAAGTAAGGAAGATTCGTCCCGAACGTATCATTGACCTGGGTTTCTTGTTTGATGATAAATATGCATTTAGTTTTAAATCCACATTTATATCTTGGGGTTGGCTTGAATTCCTTGGTGTAGAACCAAGATATTATCCCAACATAGTTAGAGTCTTCTACAACAATACTTCCTTACAGCACGAGCCTAATAAGACTAATATAATAGGAATTAATACACATGTCATGGGGAAGGATATATATATATCTCCAGAAACTATTGCGGAGGGTTTAGGTGTAGCGAATACAGGGGATTCAGATGAAAATGGTGTAGATTGGTCTACAATTAAACGGGTTGCTAGAAATAGCCCAATTCACATCGATGTAGAGTCGAGAGTGTTTCACAAAATGCTCACATGGTATATCCAGCCTAGTGGGGGAAAACATTCAACGCTTCGAGACAGCGATTATTGGTGGATAGCAAAGTATAAATCCAAAACGACTCCAAACATTGCAAAACTCATATTTAATACAATTGTATATATGGTCACAAAGGGAGCAACAATTTCAACTACACTACCATATGGATGTGTCATCACCCATCTGTTGAAGAAGAAGGAAGTTGATTTTTCGCATGACGCCCCTGTTCGATTAACCCGCAAGATTGACATGGTATTTATTAAAAAAGTGGGATATGATTTTGTTGAAAAACTCGGTTGGAAGCGTGTCAAGGAGGTCGGATTAGATCAAGAGAGGGAGGAAATGAACCCCATTGGCCATGAAGAAGAGCAACCAAGTGGAGACGCAATGATGGAAGAAGCTCCAGTTACAGAGGATGTCACAATTAAGACCGTGATGGAATACATGGTCAATTTTTGGGAGCATATTGATTTCCTTGTGAGTGGAATGCGATCCGATATTTCATCATTGCAACGTGAAGTCTCCATGTTGCGTAACGAATTACGTCAACGACATCAAACGAGTTAGGTAATTCATTATCTATGTTTCTTAACATTTACATGTTCTGAACTTTATTTTATTTTCTTTTAACAGATGTGGACAACCAAGCGGTCAATGAAGATGAAGCTGACGATGAAGATGACGATGATGATGACGATGAAGCTGACGATGAAGATGATGATGACGATGATGATGATGATGAAGATGATGATCCAAACAAGTATATCGTGTCTGCAACGCCGCCTTCAAGAAAACTTTTAATTTTTGATCTCAATGGTGTCCTTGCCTACATCCCAAGACTGCCTGCAGGTTTTAATTCTATTCTTTTGTATCCATTATTTTAACATATAAGCGTAGAACTTTAATCTCATTTTCTTCATGTTGTAGATGTTATCCTCAGAAGAGGATTATTTGAATTTATGCAATTTTGTGTCGACAATTTTGTTGTTGCCCTTTGGTCTTCAAAGATGAGGTTAGAACATGTTTGAAGCAATTGAATTACTGTAGTCAAAATCGTTAATATACATTTGAATGTTAACATTCAAACTTGATTACAATCTCAGGCATAACGTCGACCGTGTACTTGAGAAACTACCTGTATTTTCCGAGCATTTTCTATTCGTGTAGGTAAGATGAATGTCATTACAGTTTGCTGACTTTTCGTTGTCTATGATTCCTACATATTTATGTTCGACTGTTTGTGAACAGGATAAAAAAATGCAAAACATACGATTCTGTTACCTACTGTAAAGATCTCAATGATGTTTGGAACGCGTGTCCAGATTTTAACGAGCTAAATACACTTTTGGTCGATGATTCAGCGGAAAAAATGATTTATAATCCGGTAAGTTGCATTTATGCAATATGTTTTTCCAGTTGAACAGGTGTTCAGACATTGATTAATTTAACAACTTATGTATTTATATAGAAATACAATTACATATGTCCACATACCTTTGACGCTGCTTCCCATTCGAACGACAATGCTCTAGGTATGACACAAATTTATTCATGCTTATGCGAATTTAGTTTATTGTTAGTAAAATTGCACCTCATTAGTTTGATAATTGAAATTATTTATGTATGTCCACAGAAAAAGGCGGAAACATACGAGAGTATTTGGAAAATTTGTTGAAGGCCTCTAATGTTCCGGACTTCGTTAGAAATAACCCTTTTTCATCGGATTAATTTTATTCGTCGGTACATTATTTGAACATTCTTGTGTATTTATATTTTGGTGTGATTATATTGTGTGTATATTTTCATTAATTATTCCATATTTGCTTCTATGTGTACATATACATTTGAGGATTGTTAAAATATCAATACTAATGTATTTTACATCTGCTTGCAAATGTATCGAAACACATGACTATAGCATTGTTTTCGATGATATCCACAACAAAGTGTCGATTTAAAAATGTGTCGACTGAAAAATGTAACAGACAATTTTGTAATATAACCGGTATAAATATACCGGTTTACTTATAAAATAGGTAAATATAAGCGCTACCTATTACATAACTTACATATTATTAAATTAAAAACAATAAACATATATATTACATATTTATTATTATCTTTGGTTAATGTTGTTAAATTTAAATTCTAAATATTATTTTATAAAATATCAAAACAATCAAATAATTTTTTGTGTAAATGAAATTATTAAATTAATATTGTAGGTGGAAAACATAAAACACTATTAAAAAAAATTGAAACATAAATTACATAACTTTAAAAGATGTATCGATCCTTTTTATAAAAAGTATGAACACTTTCAATATAATAGGTAAAAATATGATGTAATAGGTAGCGCTTATATAATGTAATATGTATCGTTTATATAATGTAATAGGTAGTGGTTATATTGTAAAGTATCTATCTTTTTTATAAAAGTGTCTATACTTTTTTCACTGTGGAAAACATTAATTTAAAGTTATCTTTTGAGTGAGTTTTAAGATATTAATTTAGTAATTATAGGCGTCTAATGATTTATTTTTTACGTTACGATATATATTATTATTAAATTAAAAATTCTAAATATTATTTTATAAAATATCAAAACAATCAAATAATTTTTTGTGCAAATGAAATTATTAAATTAATATTGTAGGTGGAAAACATTAAACATACTTAAAAAAATTGAAACATAAATTACATATCTTTAAAAAATATCGATCCTTTTTATAAAAAGTATGGACACTTTCAACATATTATAATAAAATAGGTAAATTTGCAATGCTATCGGTATAAATATACCGGTTTTATGCGCGAATAGGTCTACAACCTATATCGACACTTTTTAATATTGTGTCGGTATTTTATGTCCAGATTGGAAGAAAAATGTGTCGATACATTGTTAAAAAGTGTCGACATTTACACATCGGAACCCATAATTATAATGTAATAGATAATTTTGTAATATAACCGGTATAAATATACCGGTTTTATGAGCGAATAGGTCTACAACCTATATCGATACTTTCTAATATTGTGTCGGTACTTTATGTCCAGATTGAAAGAAAAATGTGTCGATACCATTTAAAAAAGTGTCGACATTTACACATCGGAACCCAGATTTATAATGTAATAGATAATTTTGTAATATAACCGGTATAAATATACCGGTTTTATGAGCGAATAGGTCTACAACCTATATCGACACTTTCTAATATTGTGTCGGTACTTTATGTCCAGATTGGAAGAAAAATGTGTCGATACCATTTAAAAAAGTGTCGGTAATTTTAAGTAACGCGGTTTTTCTTCCTTCATTCAAAATATTTATATGTACATACAATAGGAGTCATGTTGATACTTACGATATATGGAGATCGTTGTCATTCCATTCCGTCTTTGAAAAAATCAGTTGATGTAGGCTGTGTGCTTGTACTCAAACTGAGCTTGACTTGAGGACATGTTAGTTTGTTATGTCCCTCACCGTTGCAGTACCCACATCGCCTAATTTTCTTCTCGACCTTGTTCTTCGGCACTTCTTTTCGCTTGCGTTGTTTTCGTTGAGGGTCACGAACATTGTTTACTACAATGCTCTGGTTGACTGAATGATTCAAACCAAACGAGTTTTCTGATTCTTCTATTAGTTTTTTATCTCATCTCTTGCGGTTTTGAAAGACTCATCAGTCTTTGATGCAATGTAGCATAACCTACTTGACGTTGAACGTAGAGCATCGAACCTTGCCATTTGCATCACTTCTGGAGACACATTCAAATCAACATAACTGTCTTTAATTCTATTCTTTTGTATCCATTATTTTAACATATAAGCGTAGAACTTTAATCTCATTTTCTTCATGTTGTAGATGTTATCCTCAGAAGAGGATTATTTGAATTTATGCAATTTTGTGTCGACAATTTTGTTGTTGCCCTTTGGTCTTCAAAGATGAGGTTAGAACATGTTTGAAGCAATTGAATTACTGTAGTCAAAATCGTTAATATACATTTGAATGTTAACATTCAAACTTGATTACAATCTCAGGCATAACGTCGACCGTGTACTTGAGAAACTACCTGTATTTTCCGAGCATTTTCTATTCGTGTGGGTAAGATGAATGTCATTACAGTTTGCTGACTTTTCGTTGTCTATGATTCCTACATATTTATGTTCGACTGTTTATGAACAGGATAAAAAAATGCAAAACATACGATTCTGTTACCTACTGTAAAGATCTCAATAATGTTTGGAACGCGTGTCCAGATTTTAACGAGCTAAATACACTTTTGGTCGATGATTCAGCGGAAAAAATGATTTATAATCCGGTAAGTTGCATTTATGCAATATGTTTTTCCAGTTGAACAGGTGTTCAGACATTGATTATTTTAACAACTTATGTATTTATATAGAAATACAATTACATATGTCCACATACCTTTGACGCTGCTTCCCATTCGAACGACAATGCTCTAGGTATGACACAAATTTATTCATGCTTATGCGAATTTAGTTTATTGTTAGTAAAATTGCACCTCATTAGTTTGATAATTGAAATTATTTATGTATGTCCTCAGAAAAAGGCGGAAACATACGAGAGTATTTGGAAAATTTGTTGAAGGCCTCTAATGTTCCGGACTTCATTAGAAATAACCCTTTTTCATCGGATTAATTTTGTTCGTCGGTACATTATTTGAACATTCTTGTGTATTTATATTTTGGTGTGATTATATTGTGTGTATATTTTCATTAATTATTCCATATTTGCTTCTATGTGTACATATACATTTGAGGATTGTTAAAATATCAATACTAATGTATTTTACATCTGCTTGCAAATGTATCGAAACACATGACTATAGCATTGTTTTCGATGATATCCACAACAAAGTGTCGACTGAAAAATGTAACAGACAATTTTGTAATATAACCGGTATAAATATACCGGTTTACTTATAAAATAGGTAAATATAAGCGCTACCTATTACATAACTTACATATTATTAAATTAAAAACAATAAACATATATATTACATATTTATTATTATCTTTGGTTAATGTTGTTAAATTTAAATTCTAAATATTATTTTATAAAATATCAAAACAATCAAATAATTTTTTGTGTAAATGAAATTATTAAATTAATATTGTAGGTGGAAAACATGAAACACTATTAAAAAAAATTGAAACATAAATTACATAACTTTAAAAGAAGTATCGATCCTTTTTATAAAAAGTATGGACACTTTCAATATAATAGGTAAAAATATGATGTAATAGGTAGCGCTTATATAATGTAATATGTATCGTTTATATAATGTAATAGGTAGTGGTTATATTGTAAAGTATCTATCTTTTTTATAAAAGTGTCTATACTTTTTTCACTGTGGAAAACATTAATTTAAGGTTATCTTTTGAGTGAGTTTTAAGATATTAATTTAGTAATTATAGGCGTCTAATGATTTATTTTTTACGTTACGATATATATTATTATTAAATTAAAAATTCTAAATATTATTTTATAAAATATCAAAACAATCAAATAATTTTTTGTGCAAATGAAATTATTAAATTAATATTGTAGGTGGAAAACATGAAATATACTTAAAAAAAATTGAAACATAAATTACATATCTTTAAAAAAAGTATCGATCCTTTTTATAAAAAGTATGGACACTTTCAACATATTATAATAAAATAGGTAAATTTGCAATGCTATCGGTATAAATATACCGGTTTTATGCGCGAATAGGTCTACAACCTATATCGACACTTTTTAATATTGTGTCGGTACTTTATGTCCAGATTGGAAGAAAAATGTGTCGATACATTGTCAAAAAGTGTCGACATTTACACATCGGAACCCATAATTATAATGTAATAGATAATTTTGTAATATAACCGGTATAAATATACCGGTTTTATGAGCGAATAGGTCTACAACCTATATCGATACTTTCTAATATTGTGTCGGTACTTTATGTCCAGATTGGAAGAAAAATGTGTCGATACCATTTAAAAAAGTGTCGACATTTACACATCGGAACCCAGATTTATAATGTAATAGATAATTTTGTAATATAACCGGTATAAATATACCGATTTTATGAGCGAATAGGTCTACAACCTATATCGACACTTTCTAATATTGTGTCGGTACTTTATGTCCAGATTGGAAGAAAAATGTGTCGATACCATTTAAAAAAGTGTAGGTAATTTTAAGTAACGCGGTTTTTCTTCCTTCATTCAAAATATTTATATGTACATACAATAGGAGTCATGTTGATACTTACGATATATGGAGATCGTTGTCATTCCATTCCGTCTTCGAAAAAATCAGTTGATGTAGGCTGTGTGCTTGTACTCAAACTGAGCTTGACTTGAGGACATGTTAGTTTGTTATGTCCCTCACCGTTGCAGTACCCACATCGCCTAATTTTCTTCTCGACCTTGTTCTTCGGCACTTCTTTTCGCTTGCGTTGTTTTCGTTGAGGGTCAAGAACATTGTTTACTACAATGCTCTGGTTGACTGAATGATTCAAACCAAACGAGTTTTCTAATTCTTCTATTAGTTTTTTATCTCATCTCTTGCGGTTTTGAAAGACTCGTCTGTCTTTGATGCAATGTAGCATAACCTACTTGACGTTGAACGTAGAGCAGCGAACCTTGTCATTTGCATCACTTCTGGAGACACATTCAAATCAACATAACTGTCTTTAATTCTATTCTTTTGTATCCATTATTTTAACATATAAGCGTAGAACTTTAATATCATTTTCTTCATGTTGTAGATGTTATCCTCAGAAGAGGATTATTTGAATTTATTCAATTTTGTGTCGACAATTTTGTTGTTGCCCTTTGGTCTTCAAAGATGAGGTTAGAACATGTTTGAAGCAATTGAATTACTGTAGTCAAAATCGTTAATATACATTTGAATGTTAACATTCAAACTTGATTACAATCTCAGGCATAACGTCGACCGTGTACTTGAGAAACTACCTGTATTTTTCGAGCATTTTCTATTCGTGTGGGTAAGATGAATGTCATTACAGTTTGCTGACTTTTCGTTGTCTATGATTCCTATATATTTATGTTCGACTGTTTGTGAACAGGATAAAAAAAATGCAAAACATACGATTCTGTTACCTACTGTAAAGATCTCAATGATGTTTGGAACGCGTGTCCAGATTTTAACGAGCTAAATACACTTTTGGTCGATGATTCAGCGGAAAAAATGATTTATAATCCGGTAAGTTGCATTTATGCAATATGTTTTTCCAGTTGAACAGGTGTTCAGACATTGATTATTTTAACAACTTATGTATTTATATAGAAATACAATTACATATGTCCACATACCTTTGACGCTGCTTCCCATTCGAACGACAATGCTCTAGGTATGACACAAATTTATTCATGCTTATGCGAATTTAGTTTATTGTTAGTAAAATTGCACCTCATTAGTTTGATAATTGAAATTATTTATGTATGTCCTCAGAAAAAGGCGGAAACATACGAGAGTATTTGGAAAATTTGTTGAAGGCCTCTAATGTTCCGGACTTCGTTAGAAATAACCCTTTTTCATCGGATTAATTTTGTTCGTCGGTACATTATTTGAACATTCTTGTGTATTTATATTTTGGTGTGATTATATTGTGTGTATATTTTCATTAATTATTCCATATTTGCTTCTATGTGTACATATACATTTGAGGATTGTTAAAATATCAATACTAATATATTTTACATCTGCTTGCAAATGTATCGAAACACATGACTATAGCATTGTTTTCGATGATATCCACAACAAAGTGTCGATTTAAAAATGTGTCGACTGAAAAATGTAACAGACAATTTTGTAATATAACCGGTATAAATATACCGGTTTACTTATAAAATAGGTAAATATAAGCGCTACCTATTACATAACTTACATATTATTAAATTAAAAACAATAAACATATATATTACATATTTATTATTATCTTTGGTTAATGTTGTTAAATTTAAATTCTAAATATTATTTTATAAAATATCAAAACAATCAAATAATTTTTTGTGTAAATGAAATTATTAAATTAATATTATAGGTGGAAAACATGAAACACTATTAAAAAAAATTGAAACATAAATTACATAACTTTAAAAGAAGTATCGATCATTTTTTATAAAAAGTATGGACACTTTCAATATAATAGGTAAAAATATGATGTAATAGGTAGCGCTTATATAATGTAATAGGTATTGTTTATATAATGTAATAGGTAGTGGTTATATTGTAAAATATCTATCTTTTTTATAAAAGTGTCTATACTTTTTTCAATGTGGAAAACATTAATTTAAGGTTATCTTTTGAGTGAGTTTTAAGATATTAATTTAGTAATTATAGGCGTCTAATGATTTATTTTTTACGTTACGATATATATTATTATTAAATTAAAAATTCTAAATATTATTTTATAAAATATCAAAACAATCAAATAATTTTTTGTGCAAATGAAATTATTAAATTAATATTGTAGGTGGAAAACATGAAACATACTTAAAAAAAATTGAAACATAAATTACATATCTTTAAAAAAAGTATCGATCCTTTTTATAAAAAGTATGAACACTTTCAACATATTATAATAAAATAGGTAAATTTGCAATGCTATCGGTATAAATATACCGGTTTTATGCGCGAATAGGTCTACAACCTATATCGACACTTTTTAATATTGTGTCGGTACTTTATGTCCAGATTGGAAGAAAAATGTGTCGATACATTGTCAAAAAGTGTCGACATTTACACATCGGAACCCATAATTATAATGTAATAGATAATTTTGTAATATAATCGGTATAAATATACCGGTTTTATGAGCGAATAGGTCTACAACCTATATCGATACTTTCTAATATTGTGTCGGTACTTTATGTCCAGATTGGAAGAAAAATGTGTCGATACCATTTAAAAAAGTGTCGACATTTACACATCGGAACCCAGATTTATAATGTAATAGATAATTTTGTAATATAACCGGTATAAATATACCGGTTTTATGAGCGAATAGGTCTACAACCTATATCGACACTTTCTAATATTGTGTCGGTACTTTATGTCCAGATTGGAAGAAAAATGTGTCGATACCATTTAAAAAAGTGTTGGTAATTTTAAGTAACGCGGTTTTTCTTCCTTCATTCAAAATATTTATATGTACATACAATAGGAGTCATGTTGATACTTACGATATATAGAGATCGTTGTCATTCCATTCCGTCTTCGAAAAAATCAGTTGATGTAGGATGTGTGCTTGTACTCAAACTGAGCTTGACTTTAGGACATGTTAGTTTGTTATGTCCCTCACCGTTGCAGTACCCACATCGCCTAATTTTCTTCTCGACCTTGTTATTCGGCACTTCTTTTCTCTTGCGTTGTTTTCGTTGAGGGTCACGAACATTGTTTACTACAATGCTCTGGTTGACTGAATGATTCAAACCAAACGAGTTTTCTAATTCTTCTATTAGTTTTTTTATCTCATCTCTTGCGGTTTTGAAAGACTCGTCTGTCTTTGATGCAATGTAGCATAACCTACGTGACGTTGAACGTAGAGTATCGAACCTTGCCATTTGCATCACTTCTGGAGACACATTCAAATCAACATAACTGTCTTTAATTCTATTCTTTTGTATCCATTATTTTAACATATAAGCGTAGAACTTTAATATCATTTTCTTCATGTTGTAGATGTTATCCTCAAAAGAGGATTATTTGAATTTATGCAATTTTGTGTCCACAATTTTGTTGTTGCCCTTTGGTCTTCAAAGATGAGGTTAGAACATGTTTGAAGCAATTGAATTACTGTAGTCAAAATCGTTAATATACATTTGAATGTTAACATTCAAACTTGATTACAATCTCAGGCATAACGTCGACCGTGTACTTGAGAAACTACCTGTATTTTCCGAGCATTTTCTATTCGTGTGGGTAAGATGAATGTCATTACAGTTTGCTGACTTTTCGTTGTCTATGATTCCTACATATTTATGTTCGACTGTTTGTGAACAGGATAAAAAAAATACAAAACATACGATTCTGTTACCTACTGTAAAGATCTCAATGATGTTTGGAACGCGTGTCCAGATTTTAACGAGCTAAATACACTTTTGGTCGATGATTCAGCGGAAAAAATGATTTATAATCCGGTAAGTTGCATTTATGCAATATGTTTTTCCAGTTGAACAGGTGTTCAGACATTGATTATTTTAACAACTTATGTATTTATATAGAAATACAATTACATATGTCCACATACCTTTGACGCTGCTTCCCATTCGAACGACAATGCTCTAGGTATGACACAAATTTATTCATGCTTATGCGAATTTAGTTTATTGTTAGTAAAATTGCACCTCATTAGTTTGATAATTGAAATTATTTATGTATGTCCTCAGAAAAAGGCGGAAACATACGAGAGTATTTGGAAAATTTGTTGAAGGCCTCTAATGTTCCGGACTTCGTTAGAAATAACCCTTTTTCATCGGATTAATTTTGTTCGTCGGTACATTATTTGAACATTCTTGTGTATTTATATTTTGGTGTGATTATATTGTGTGTATATTTTCATTAATTATTCCATATTTGCTTCTATGTGTACATATACATTTGAGGATTGTTAAAATATCAATACTAATGTATTTTACATCTGCTTGCAAATGTATCGAAACACATGACTATAGCATTGTTTTCGATGATATCCACAACAAAGTGTCGATTTAAAAAAGTGTCGACTGAAAAATGTAACAGACAATTTTGTAATATAACCGGTATAAATATACCGGTTTACTTATAAAATAGGTAAATATAAGCGCTACCTATTACATAACTTACATATTATTAAATTAAAAACAATAAACATATATATTACATATTTATTATTATCTTTTGTTAATGTTGTTAAATTTAAATTCTAAATATTATTTTATAAAATATCAAAACAATCAAATAATTTTTTGTGTAAATGAAATTATTAAATTAATATTGTAGGTGGAAAACATGAAACACTATTAAAAAAATTGAAACATAAATTACATAACTTTAAAAGAAGTATCGATCCTTTTTATAAAAAGTATGGACACTTTCAATATAATAGGTAAAAATATGATGTAATAGGTAGCGCTTATATAATGTAATAGGTATCGTTTATATAATGTAATAGGTAGTGGTTATATTGTAAAGTATCTATTTTTTTTATAAAAGTGTCTATACTTTTTTCACTGTGGAAAATATTAATTTAAGGTTATCTTTTGAGTGAGTTTTAAGATATTAATTTAGTAATTATAGGCGTCTAATGATTTAATTTTTACGTTACGATATATATTATTATTAAATTAAAAATTCTATATATTATTTTATAAAATATCAAAACAATCAAATAAATTTTTGTGCAAATGAAATTATTAAATTAATATTGTAGGTGGAAAACATGAAACATACTTAAAAAAATTGAAACATAAATTACATATCTTTAAAAAAAGTATCGATCCTTTTTATAAAAAGTATGGACACTTTCAACATATTATAATAAAATAGGTAAATTTGCAATGCTATCGGTATAAATATACCGGTTTTATGCGCGAATAGGTCTATAACCTATATCGACACTTTTTAATATTGTGTCGGTACTTTATGTCCAGATTGGAAGAAAAATGTGTCGATACATTGTCAAAAAGTGTCGACATTTACACATCGGAACCCATAATTATAATGTAATAGATAATTTTATAATATAACCGGTATAAATATACCGGTTTTATGAGCGAATAGGTCTACAACCTATATCGATACTTTCTAATATTGTGTCGGTACTTTATGTCCAGATTGGAAGAAAAATGTGTCGATACCATTTAAAAAAGTGTCGACATTTACACATCGGAACCCAGATTTATAATGTAATAGATAATTTTGTAATATAACCGGTATAAATATACCGGTTTTATGAGCGAATAGGTCTACAACCTATATCGACACTTTCTAATATTGTGTCGGTACTTTATGTCCAGATTGGAAGAAAAATGTGTCGATACCATTTAAAAAAGTATAGGTAATTTTAAGTAACGCGGTTTTTCTTCCTTCATTCAAAATATTTATATGTACATACAATAGGAGTCATGTTGATACTTACGATATATGGAGATCGTTGTCATTCCATTCCGTCTTCGAAAAAATCAGTTGATGTAGGCTGTGTGCTTGTACTCAAACTGAGCTTGACTTGAGGACATGTTAGTTTGTTATGTCCCTCACCGTTGCAGTACCCACATCGCCTAATTTTCTTCTCGACCTTGTTCTTCAGCACTTCTTTTCGCTTGCGTTGTTTTCGTTGAGGGTCACGAACATTGTTTACTACAATTCTCTGGTTGACTGAATGATTCAAACCAAACGAGTTTTCTAATTCTTCTATTAGTTTTTTCATCTCATCTCTTGCGGTTTTGAAAGACTCGTCTGTCTTTGATGCAATGTAGCATAACCTACTTGACGTTGAACGTAGAGCAGCGAACCTTGCCATTTGCATCACTTCTGGAGACACATTCAAATCAACATAACTGGGTGCAGAAGCCTTCGCATCATTAGTCCACCTACTTTGAATCAAAGTCCCGGGCAAATATGTGTAGTCCAATTGCTTCAAAATGTGAAGTTGATGGCGACACGGAAGTCCAACGGTCTCGAATTTTTTGCAGGAGCAAATTAGAGTTTTCGTACGAGAATCAAAACTAATTTCAAATTTCTTATTTTTTTCTGCGTACTTTGACAAAATATAATGTTGACATTCATCTGATAAGGACTTAATCTCTGCCTCAATCCGGTACAATGTCTCCCGTATAAGTTCATCTTGGAACGCACGAAAAGATTCGCGGGTAAAAATCGCAGCGGCATGGCTTTCAAGGTCGACCAGTTTTGTGATCTGGAAGGGCTTCGTATGGGAACTTAAGTAATCCGCTTTCAACTCGTTCATACGCATTCTACTAATTCCATCTTCAATTGCACGAACAACATCTAAATATATTTTCTTGTGTTTCAGTGCAATAGCTAGTGAAGCATTCATAGACTCGCACCTTTGTGTTGAGCGAATATTGGCAAAGAAATGACCGGTTAGATATGCTTGTGCCCATAAGTGTCGTGTATTTCCCTTCTCAATCACTCATGGATGCTTTTGGACGTTGAATTCTGAAACAACCGAACGCCATTGAATATCAAATTCCTTGGTTGTCCACCAGGAAGCCATGCATTTTGAGAATGCTGCTGTAAACTTTGGGTCACCAATGTTAGCTTGTGCATTGCGAGAAAGATGCCAAGAACATAATCTGTGCTTAGCATAAGGGATAACAGATTTGATAGCCCTCTGCATTGCCCTATCCCCATCGGTTACAACGGAAATAGGTGATTTATTCATCATGGCTTCTAAAAAATTCTGTAGCACCCACTCGAAAGATTGAGACGTCTCGTCAGCGATTATGGCAGTGGCAAACACAATTGTGTTATGGTGATGATTGACACCAACAATAGGCATAATTGGTCGACCATACAAATTATCTTTGTACGTTGTGTCGAACGCAATTACATCACCGAAGCATGTGTAATCCGATCTCGATGTAGAATCCGACCAAATAAGATTATACAATGCCCCCGATTCGTCTACCGAGTATGTCATAAAAAACCCAGGATCATCATGTTTCTTATAATCAAAGTAGGCAATAAGCGCATTCACATCCCCATCGACGATTTCCTTTGCTTTACCTCTTTGAAGTGCATTGTAGAGGTCTTTATGTGTAAATCCAACATTATGATAGCCCCCTGCCTGCTGCGTTAAATAGTTCATTACTTGTGACGTGCCAACACCGACCTCTTTCAATGTTGTTGCCTCATCGATATCAGCCTTACTTACAGCTCTATTAGAACGCATAAATGGTGTCATAGCAGGTGTGCACAATGCATGATTATGTTTCTGATCAGACTTACTTATACCCCACTGATCGTTTGTATTTGTTGCTGTAACTACGACTCTAACCTTACATCCTGTTCTTGTGACTGGCGTATGAGCACGTTGACGATCAACAGTATTGACTTTTGATACTCGAAACCCTTCTTTGGAACAACAAAATTCTTGTGTCTTCACATTCCCTTCCACGTCAAGCCGTGTTGTTCCCTTACGTGCACTAAACCCATGTTCCCGTGCGAATCCCTTGTAAAAGTACCAAGCTTGATCACGTGAACAGAAGAGCTGACCAACCAATCTGTCAGATTCATCAACATTATGTACTTCATGGCATTCCTCGGTTAGCTTAACATTGTCTACATCAGTATTATCCATGGCAAAAATTTTGTTGTGCAAGTTCAGTGCTCCAGGAGTTGATGGAGATGTAAGCAAAGGTTCATTTTGAACATGTTTCAGTCGTGCTGCTTTCAATAGGATGTGGCATTGGTAGTGGTAGTTAAAGGGTGGGTACAACATTAAATTCGCAGAACATATTTAGGATGTACAATAACTACAAGTATATATTATCATTAAATTTAGGTATGTACAATAACTACATATTTAGGTATATACATCTTTTGAGTAAGTTTTAAGATATTAATTTAGTAATTATAGGCGTCTAATGATTTATTTTTTACGTTACGGTATATATTATTATTAAATTAAAAACAATAAACATATATATTACATATTTATTATTATCTTTGGTTAATGTTGTTAAATTTAAATTCTAAATATTATTTTATAAAATATCAAAACAATCAAATAATTTTTTGTGTAAATGAAATTATTAAATTAATATTGTAGGTGGAAAACATGAAACACTGTTAAAAAAATTGAAACATAAATTACATAACTTTTAAAAAAAGTATCGATCCTTTTTATAAAAAGTATGAACACTTTCAATATAATAGGTAAAAATATGATGTAATAGGTAGCGCTTATATAATGTAATAGGTATCGTTTATATAATGTAATAGGTAGTGGTTATATTGTAAAGTATCTATCCTTTTTATAAAAGTGTCTATACTTTTTTCACTGTGGAAAACATTAATTTAAGGTTATCTTTTGAGTGAGTTTTAAGATATTAATTTAGTAATTATAGGCGTCTAATGATTTATTTTTTACGTTACGATATATATTATTGTTAAATTTAAATTCTATATAATATTTTATAAAATATCAAAACAATCAAATAATTTTTTGTGTAAATGAAATTATTAAATTAATATTGTAGGTGGAAAACATGAAACACTATTAAAAAAAATTGAAACATAAATTACATAACTTTAAAAGAAGTATCGATCTTTTTTATAAAAAGTATGAACACTTTCAATATAATAGGTAAAAATATGATGTAATAGGTAGCGCTTATATAATGTAATAGGTATCGTTTATATAATGTAATAGGTAGTGGTTATATTGTAAAGTATCTATCCTTTTTATAAAAGTGTCTATATTTTTTTCACTGTGGAAAACATTAATTTAAGGTTATCTTTTGAGTGAGTTTTAAGATATTAATTTAGTAATTATAGGCGTTTAATGATTTATTTTTTACGTTACGATATATATTATTATTAAATTAAAAATTCTAAATAATATTTTATAAAATATCAAAACAATCAAATAATTTTTTGTGCAAATGAAATTATTAAATTAATATTGTAGGTGGAAAACATAAAACACTATTAAAAAAAATTGAAACATAAATTACATAACTTTAAAAGAAGTATCGATCATTTTTATAAAAAGTATAGACACTTTCAATATAATATGTAAAAATATGATGTAATAGGTAGCGCTTATATAATGTAATAGGTAGCGTTTATATAATGTAATAGGTAGTGCTTATATTGTAAAATATCTATCCTTTTTATAAAAGTGTCCATACTTTTTTCACTGTGGAAAACATTAATTTAAGGTTATCTTTTGAGTGAGTTTTAAGATATTAATTTAGTAATTATAGGCGTCTAATGATTTATTTTTTTACGTTACGATATATATTATTATTAAATTAAAAACAATAAACATATATATTACATATTTATTATTATCTTTGGTTAATATTGTTAAATTTAAATTCTAAATAATATTTTATAAAATATCAAAACAATCAAATAATTTTTTATGCAAATGAAATTATTAAATTAATATTGTAGGTGGAAAACATAAAACAATATTAAAAAAAATTTAAACATAAATTATATAACTTTTAAAAAAGTATCGATCATTTTTATAAAAAGTATGGACACTTTCAACATATTATAATGTAATAGGTAAATTTGTAATGCTATCGGTATAAATATACCGGTTTACTTATAAAATAGGTAAATATAAGCGCTACCTATTACATTATATAAGCGTTACCTAGTATGTTATTATACTTTATAATATTTTCAGTTAAATAATATAAAATAACCAGTTTAAATTTTAATCGATTATTTATTTAATCGGTCACATCATATATTAACCGTTTTTTAAGCGCCGCAGCGGAGAACTACCCGGTGGGGTTCACGAAAAGTATTACTATGAGGATGGGAAAGACGTATAGAAACTTGAGAGTGGAGGGAAGGCTATTATTTTGTGCAGAAAGAAAGACGAGACCAACCAAACAAAATCGAGACAAAAGGCCAAGTGAGGTCCGTCCGGCTGGTCTTTTCCAAGAACAAAACCGGTGCGGAGCCAAAAATGGTCTTTAGGTTTCGCCCAGGATAATTAACCTGTGGCCGTTTTTCTATTTGCTTTTTGCTTCTTTAGGTTTAGGTATTTGTTGTTGTTTATGGGTCAAGCACTGTCGACGATGAAACACACCAGCCGTGGGGATTGTAACCGTATCCAACTTTCAAAATCGAAATCAACGGCTCTGATCTCTCCGATGCAATCTGAGGAAGCTGAAGAGCTTGAACGAAGTAGCATGGATGGATTATCTGATTTCATCTCAGTTCTACCCGACGAGTGTTTGGCTTGCATTTTCCAGTTTCTTAGCCCCGGTGACCGGAATCGCTGCTCTCTTGTTTGCAGGCGGTGGTTGAGGACTGAAGGACAGAGCCGTCACCGTCTTTCCCTCAACGCCCAGTCAGATCTGCAACCTTTGATTCCTTCCATCTTCTCTCGCTTTGATGCTGTCACGAAACTGGCCCTGAAATGTGACCGTAGATCTGTTGGTATCGGGGATGAAGCGCTTGTTCTAATCTCGGAGCGCTGCCGGAACTTGACTCGCCTTAAGCTCCGAGCTTGCCGTGACTTGACCGATGCCGGAATGTTGGCGTTCGCTAAGAACTGTACGGGCCTAAAGAAGCTTTCGTGTGGATCTTGCACTTTCGGAGCTAAAGGCATGAACGCCGTGCTCGACCACTGTCCAGCTCTCGAGGAACTCTCCGTGAAACGACTTCGTGGCATCATAGACGGAGCTGCAGCTGAGCCGATAGGGCCAGGGGTGGCGGCGGCAGCGTTGAAAACAATTTGCTTAAAAGAGCTTTATAATGGACAGTGCTTTGGTCCGCTTATTATTGGTGCCAAGAATCTGAAATCCTTAAAACTTTTTAGATGCTCGGGTGATTGGGATAAGCTTTTCCCTCTTATAGTTAATCGGGTCACGGGTATCGTAGAGATCCATATGGAACGGGTTCAAATAAGCGACATCGGTCTCCATGCCATATCCAACTGTTCAAACCTGGAAATTCTTCATCTCGTTAAGACTCCAGAGTGTACGAACGCTGGACTTGGAGCTGTTGCTGGGAAATGTAAATTGTTAAGGAAGCTTCACATTGATGGATGGAAGGCCAATCGAATAGGCGACCAAGGCTTAATTGCTGTTGCAAACTCATGCCTTAATTTACAAGAATTAGTTCTTATTGGCGTTAATCTGACGAACATAAGTTTGGGAATGTTAGCTTCAAATTGTCAGAACTTGGAACGGTTAGCTTTATGCGGTAGTGATGCAGTGGGTGACGCAGAGATTTCATGTATTGCTGCGAAATGTATAGCTTTGAAGAAGCTTTGTATTAAGAGTTGTCCTGTTTCAGACCATGGAATGGAAGCACTTGCTAGTGGTTGTCCGAATTTAATCAAAGTGAAGGTGAAGAAATGCAGAGGAGTAACATCAGAGGGAGTGGAATGGTTAAGAGCAAGTAGAGGATCACTCGCAATTAATTTGGATACGGGGGAACAATTAGATGCGAGTGCCAGTAATGTCGGGGCAGAAGATAATGCAGCTGAATTTCCTCCCATCGTAGCAAGTCAAATTGGTGCTTCTGCTATTGCTTCAAGCAGCACAGGTCGATCTACATCGAATAAGCTGCTAGGGCTTTTGAGTGGGAGAAGTATAGTGGCCTGCGCTCTGAGAAGGTTCGCAAACAGTAAAGGCAGCACATCTCATAGTTAATTTCGCAAAGGTGGGAGAAAAAGCATTTTGGTTATTGAAATGTTTAGTTTGTTGTGCGTTGTAGTATCGGATCCAATGCTTCGGAATTTAATTCAATGCCTATTTGCTGTTTGATTGTCTTTAGAGTTGAATCTTCATCCTCAAAAGTCACAGTTTCTCTTCTATTTTCCTATATTTCTTCTGACGGCAACACCCTTGTACAGTAGTTAGATCATTGTATTCGTTTAGCTTCCGATTCTTTCTTGATGCATATCATGACAAGTATTCCAATTAGATTCCAAGTTTTGTGTACCGCAACTGCTTGACTTAAAGTAATCATATGGTTCTCAAAGTCATTTACAACATGTGTGTTTGAATCATTGCAGCGATTATCCACTTGTCTGTGTTATATTAACTAATTGAATGCATGAAGATCAATGCGAAAAATCCGGATTGGTATGTCATTACGATTTCATCTGAACTTGGTTCTATTATGTGTATAGAAGAGGACTACAATTGAGCAGCTGAACGTTGTTTGAGGTCCATTGACCATTCCAAATTTCCAGAACCCGCATCTAATCATGCTTTTTTCTTCCATTAACTTTCATGTTTCAAATATCTGGTCTCCACTCCATTTTGATCTAATCCTGTTACTTTACAATGAAATAATTTATATATTTATATTTTGAAGGGACAAAAAAGATTTAGATATGGTTGAGAGAGAGATGAGAAACAAAGATGTCAAGTACTCAATATTAATGAAAATAGCTGAGGTGCCGACTAGAAGGAAAAGGCAGCATGATTCATATCGACTCACAAAGAAAAGCATATAAAAGTTGAAGAATCCCATTTACTAACAGTATCTAAACCAAATCATCCACAAGGCGTTCAAATTCAGTGTGTTGTCAACTATAAATTGATGGCTATTTTTTCACCGATACACCAATCTGAACTTTTCACTGATACACCGATCTAAACCTTCCACAGAATTATAGTGGAACATAGTACCAATTTAATCTGCTTTCTTCTCATTCTCTACTCTAGGCTTTTGATATACAATAATTTGACCCAGGATTGTGCCATTTGTCACGATACCAAGTATCGAGCCCGCAAGAACTTCAAGGGAGTCAAGGACACCAAATGTATAAACCAGCAGTGTACATGCGGGTTTTTTCATGGCATGGCATGTGTACAAAATGAGTTTACACTGCCATTTTTTTAGTAAAATTGGAAGTTCTCTGATCTATTTTATGGTTTCCCAGAAAAAGAGGAAGAAATTTTGTTTTAGACAGAAGCAGATTGCTCCAAATGAGAATGGAGAACAAAACAAACAATGAGACATGGGAAATTTTTTAAACAAGTTTATAAGAAAAAAATTAGACGATGAAAGTATAATAGAAAAAGGATACCACTTGGTGGTGCTTTTTCCTGGACGCTGGTAAATACTCTCGCTGCAAAAGAAACAAATCAAATGAGTTTAGTTTATGCCTTGTCATTGGTACAGGAAAACGCTACCTCTACAGCACTATGGACACTGATACTCCAACTTAATCGAACAAAAAAGAAAACATGGATAATCCAACAGCTCTATAAACAATATGTACTTACCAAGGGAGCCAGCAGTAT
The DNA here is from genome assembly GCF_006381635.1 of Hibiscus syriacus. Taxonomy (NCBI): domain Eukaryota; kingdom Viridiplantae; phylum Streptophyta; class Magnoliopsida; order Malvales; family Malvaceae; genus Hibiscus; species Hibiscus syriacus. The sequence continues at coordinate 6,037,440 of NW_024063513.1, forward strand.
TCATTAAGCATGTTAAGAAGCTGAGCTCCCCAGTGCTTTTGTTCTTCTCAAAGAATAATTGTTCATTAAAAACAATAAAGAGTTAGCTAACAAGTTAGATTGTATAAAAAGTAGAAAGTCACAGAAGATGGACATGTAATAAGAAAGTAAGCTGAAGGAACAGAGGAGCTCATTATCACTTGGTGGGAACTGACCTGGATTTAGTAATATCTAGTTAGACAAATAGCAATTTACTTGATAGAATCTATTGAGTCAGAAGTTCACTGAATTTACTAAAAAAGAAGCCTTTTATTTTAGTAATTATGATCATAAATAGGTTGTGATGAAACAGTGCAACAAGAAGTGAGCATTGATGATTTCCCACTCTTCGAACATAGTACAACTTTGTTTTCAAACTATCAACAGTAAATACCTTAGAGGCAAAACCACAGCAACTATGATTTACAGGTTATACCATTTACAGCATTTAAGGATTACAAAATAACAACCCCCGACGGGTTGGGCAGACAAACTGCAAATATGAAGCCAGGAACAACAAGAATCAAAGCCTTATACAGATATGAGCTGTAAAAAATATATCAGAGAAATGTTTACACCTTCCTTCCCTTTAATTAATAAGGAAATTTATGGAGCTGTGGCAATTTCAAAAATCAAAATGTTGGTGAATAAATTTGTACAGTTTAAGAGAAGGACAAACTCAATATGGAAAATTCAAGTAATACTTACAGAAAAGTTCTTCCATATTTGTGGCACCCTGGCAACAAAAAATATTGCATGCTGGGATACCTGTAGCAGGTCATGTCCACATTATTATAGTGTTGTCCATTCAAAGCTCTATAATTGAAAAAATAAAGTTACTAAGAAGTATATATTATATATGCAGATGTCTGTTAATAATATTATTCTCATAGCCATTAGTTGATGACAGAGACAAGGTAAAATAACAGAGAGGAATGCCACATACTATGTACAAAAGAATGTTTTACAGATACAGTATGGACTGTAAAAGATGCCACTCACATATAGAGCTTCAAAAAGAAGAGGATCAATTTTACCAGCTAAGACCGTTGGCGCTATAGCACAGAATCTGAAACACCAACATGTTAAGGAAACATATATATTTCCAACAGATCATAGGTTAAAAAGAATCTCCAAACAATAGAAAAGAAAAATATAACAGAGAAACAAGCAGGATACAGCAGTGCTCTGGTCCATGTTGAGATGCCGAGGGGTTGTGAAAAGTAGTAAATAACCACAACTAAGATTATTGCTGCAAGAGAAGAAAAATCAGATCAAACATTTCAGGAGGCAATATTAATTTTCTCAGATAATAGTAAGAAGATGAAAAGAAAAAAAGAACAACTAAACCAACCAAAAGATGAACATGTTTGTAGCGTGGCAAAGATATGAAGTTTGCAATCATATTACAGAAGTAGAGAGTTCAACGAGTTCAGAAAATATACTGGTTGATTTAAAAATGATGTATACATAGCATATTAATTTTTCAGTTCCAGTTCTAATTTATCTACCAAAATGCAGCCACACACATGCAGACCATGCATGCATGAATGCACAAGTACCATAAGACACATACCAGCAGGAGAAATGGTAATGGAGAAAGAAACATGAAACTGGTTTGTGATTGCAGGATATTAACATGCATGTTACACAACAAATCAATTTTTCATTAGCATGTATCAATGCAATAGCATTCAAAGCACACAGTCAATAAGAAAAATGACTCCAATTCCCATTATCCTTTTAAAAGAGATGACCGAGATTTAAAAAAAAAATTCTTCTATGACAAAAGTGAAGTTCACATTAACGACAGAAAAAATAAATAAATAAAGGCTAGATTTACCTTGGATCAAAAGAAATACCAACTCCCCATAAGCTGAAAAGGGTAGTCCTGTTTGAAGGCAATATGCCAAAGCAATGGTATAACCAACTACTTCAAGCTCAAAGGCTACACGACTAAGCCCTCTAACACTCCTATGCTTCAAAATTTTCATTATCTGCAACGGTTACGACATTAGCAGCATTAATCAAATAACACATTCATAAAAAAATACAGTAATTGATCTCACTTCAGAAGTCACATAAAATTCACTTATTGATCTCATTTCTACACAAGAGATCACTACTTATAAGAAAATTAAACAATCTCAATACATTTAGCAATAAAAAATCAAGGAAAGAGAAAATTTATCTCTGAGATCAGCGATGAATTAGTGAAAGATTTGATATTTACAATGCAGTGGAAAAACCCAAAAGGCCAATCAGATAAAAAGGGGGTTTGGTAGCAGAAGAAAGGGAAAAAGAGAAAGAGACCTGAGGGAGTTTGACGGTGGTGGAGGCGGCGACGATGGCATAGCCGAGGAGTTTGGAGATGAGAGGGAGCAAACAGTCCTGGGGAGGGAAACTGCCATTCTTTAGAGACCCAAATGCGCAGCTAAGATCGATACCCAGGTAATCCATTCCTTTTTTGCTTTTGCTTCTCCTTCGCTATGCTTTTTCTTTTCACCTCTCTGTTTCTTCTATGGCTTTAAATGCCTCCTCCTTAATTAATACGAAAACAGAGTCAATTGTGAGTATTTTCCACTTGCCATTGCTGATTAATTCCTAAAATGATATCCTTGTAAAGGATTCAGTGCTTAATCAGGAGGTTAAGTACGTTGAATAATTATTGCATAATTGATAAAAAAAATATTTACATTGAAATATTACTAAAATTAATTACTTTTTTCGTTAGCATTCCAACATAAGGAAGGTCATAAAGGTGGGTTCGGTAGATGTATATATATATTAAATTTAATTTTATTTAGGAAAAAAAAGAGAAAAAAAAGCACCAAGTCGTCTAGAACTTATAACTAAGAAGATACGAGAAAATAAAGATTATCACTTTTTTTAATTAAAAGGAAACCATTACAATAAAATACTAAGTGCGAATAAAAGCAGGACCATGAAGGTCATAATCAATATGAGGTATTATCTCCTGGGGAGGTTCAATTAGGGTTGTAAACGAACCGAACGCACACGAACGGAGGTATGTTCATGTTAATAAATAAACAAACATAAACGAACACGAACATAAACAAATAAATTTTTTTTGTTCATGTTCGTTTATTAAGGAATATAACTTGTTCATGTTCGTTCATTTAATAAATAAACGAATATAAACAAACATGAACATAAACGAACACGAACATAAATGAACACGAACATAAACGAACATAATTAAAAGGAAACCATTACAATGAAATACTAAGTGCGAATAAAAGCAGGACCATGAAGGTCATAATCAATATGAGGTATTATCTCCTGGGGAGGTTCAATTAGGGTTGTAAACGAACCGAACGCACACGAACGAATGTATGTTCATGTTAATAAATAAACGAACATAAACGAACACGAACATAAGCAAATAAATTTTTTTTTGTTCATGTTCGTTTATTAAGGAATATAACTTGTTCATGTTCGTTCATTTAATAAATAAACGAATATAAACGAACACGAACATAAACGAACACGAACATAAATGAACACGAACATAAACGAACATAAACGTTGGAAACCCTACCTTCCATTGTTCTTTCATGAAAAATAGTCGACAATGCAAATCAACTAAATCTACAGTGATAAATAGCGTAAGAGCTGATTAGCAGTGATGAAATGTTTGAAGATATCAAATATTTCGATCGATCTTTTATAGATATTAAATGATTCACACGACTTTAATTTAACGATATAACATTTATCTTAGTGGTCCATGATTACATATGAACAATCATTTTCCACTACGTTATTCTAATAAATTCGTCGGCTAAAAGTTTTGTGACATCAATGTCAGACTTTAGTGAAGTTTGTTAATAATGGTCATTTCCGTTGGTAGAAAATTTAACAGCATGAAGATTTCGAACGGTACAAATTGGACTACAAGGCAATAACATAGATCCGAAATCCCTTCGATGCTACATATCGTAACTGATATTATTGCTAAACCACCATTCAAAATTTTAACGTACTTAAAGTCTACTCCACAACTAAATGTCACACAAGAACTATGGAAAAAAAAGTTCATTGTCAAAGTGTATTTTCTACTTATTAATGGGTTCTTCCTGGAAAACTCATTACTTCCGCTATTACACTCTTTTGCAGAAATTACATAGAAACCTTTGTTTTGTTTTCTGGAAAATTCTATATATTTTTCTCTTTACTGATGCTCATATACTTCCGATTGTTACCTTTATCTTCCCATCTATTTCTAGAAAGAAGTATAATGTTTTCTTGAGTTTTAGATGTGAAGATACCGGCAATAACTTTACATATCAACTATTAAGTCAAATAAAACAGAGAAAGAGATGAAAGCATACCTGTAAAACTTCAGATTGCACTATAATATAACTTATTTTGAAGCTTTCAGCGATCGTCTCCACTCTCTAGTGAACACTAGGGTTTGGGGAAAAAGGGGGAAATGAATATAGGTGTGAGGTGCCTCACGAGTTAACATATTGGATTTAATCTCCAAATAAAATTGGGTTAATTATGGAATTGGTCATCAGAATATCAAATTAATTAATATTTTTAAGATACTTACAAATTGGTCACCAAAATTGATTTAAGAAGATTGAGTTAAACATAAATGAATGAACATAACCAAACATAACCGAACGAACATAACCGAACGTTCATGAACGTAAATGAACGAACGAGACCTATGTTCATGTTCGTTCATTTAATTAAACGAACACAAAATCTTGTTCATGTTCGTTCATTTAATAAATAAACACACATAAACGAACTTCCCGCCGCACGGTTCATGAACGGTTCGCTAAACGTTCATTTACAGGCCTAGGTTCAATGTATATGCATGGTTGATCATTTGAAACGATGATAGATTTTGCAAGGAAGTCTGCTGCAGCGTTGGCTTCACGACATATGAGAATGAATTCAATCTTCTATTGTTTTGAAATAAGGCTCGCAATAGATCTGACAAGAGACACTGGGCTGGATGCGGCTATTGGAGAAGTCACAAGTGCTAGAGCTTCCGCACAGTCCGTTTGGCATTGAAGGCACTCGAGTCTTTGGGACCACGCTAATTGAAGTCCTTTAAGAATCGCCCAGAGTTCGGCTTGTAATGGGGAGGAAATACTAACCGCTTTATTAAATCCGATGATCCAATCTCCATCTTTGTTCCGGATGAGGCCACCTGCCGATCCTAGGGAGGAGGTATGATGAACTGCGCCATTCGTGTTGAGCGTAAACCAGCCAGCAGGCGCTGGTCGCCATTGAATAAGTTCCGGGCGGGGAAAAGCAGTACCAGTTGAGGAATCAGGCGTTGTAGTGATGAAATAATTAGCCCAGTTTTTGCTGTGATTGAGTAATTGATCATTAGAGAGGGTCAGATTGGAGAATATGGATGAATTTCTTCGCTTCCAGATCTGCCACGCTAGGGAAGCAAATAAAGTTTTCCAAGGGATTTTTGAACCCGCAAAAAGTTGATTGGAATCAAGATTCATCATAAGCCATTCATTAGATTCTAGAGTGAAGAAATCCTGAAGTTGCTGTTGGCGAATGATCAATTGCCAAATAGAAGCAGTTTGTTTGCAATCTCGCAACACATGCAACAAAGTTTCATTAGTTGATCCGCGTATTTGACATAAAGGATCATTGGTAAGGTTTCGCGCACATCGATTTACATTCGTTAGTAATCGATCTCGATAGGAAATCCAAAGGAAGTGTTTGATACGCTCCGGGATAGGAAGACGCTATAGCTTAGTCCATTTAACATCTTTAGGACTCCAAAGTTCTTTAGTAATAAGATCATTAATTATAATTTGATTATTTCGACTCTTGAATTTTATAATAGTTTTATTGTAACATCTTAATCTAGCACGATCCGAAGATCGACAAATAAAGTATTACACGAGACCATCAGAATAGCTTGACCCAAAAAATTTCTTTTCAAAACAACATACCATACACTTAAAAATTCATCCATAACAATTAAATACATAATATTTAGTTTTAATTATTGGAACTCCCAAAATAATTAAATTTAAGTTCACAATAATTCTAAAAATACATTGTTAGGACTCGAATATATAAGGGTCTATATACCATACATGCACACTAAGATAAATTCGAGACATACTCAAAAGCTGACAGCGATCTGAAAGGTTGTCTATGGGATGGCTCCACAAAAGCTCCTCCTACGAACCTGTGCACGGAAATAAATTCTGAAAGTTGAGCTCACAAGCTCAGCGCCACACTAATAACCAAACTATACTACATGTATTTTCTAATGCACATGCTTACAACATATTATTAGCATACGAGTATGCTAAGCTAAATCATACACACAGAAGTAGGCATCATGGTACGGCTGAGGGGCTACATCTCAGAATTCACACACCTCTCTAGCCTACCTAGGGTAGGATCCAAAATTCTACATCAGAAACTACACACTCGGATAACTTACTCTATCGAGACTTGGGGCATCTACGCTCAGTAAGCAAAGAAGTGTCTAGTACACTATCTTGGGGTTGGCTAGAACCTAACATACAATCGTTCCCTTATTTTTAGAGTGATTCGGGTGTATGTCTCGTTTTCTGAACATCTCACAAGACAAGTCTTATAGTTTCGTACGTTATAGGGTTTTTAGGTGAAATTTAACGTTGTTAATATTGTTCTCACTTGATGTCTTATTGAAAATTTAAGGATACTTAGGGTCCCTCAACACTACCTCTAATTTCACATGAATTTCTTGCTTAGGAAGGGGCTATAGTATCGATACTGATACTCTCAATATCGATACTGACACAAGAGTATCGATACTCCCTTTTGAGTATCGTTACTTGCCAGCTTACAACCACTATAGGAGAAGGGGTAGTATCGATACCCTTATGGGGAGTATCAATACTCTACCCTTGATATCGATACTCCCATGAGTATCGGTAGCAAAATTACATTATGGAAAATCATTTTCGAAACCCCTCCTTCAGGCATCGAGACCGACCCCTTGGTATCGAAACTCTATGCATGAGTATCGATACTCCTATCTTAAAGCCCACTTATTTTTGCCTTGCCTAAGAACAATATTGGTATTGTTCTTCTAGTACCATTACTGATACTCGAAAATGCTCTATTTGGGCATATTTAATCTCTTCTATACCACATTAAGAGCTCTAACGAGGTCCCCAACTATTATTAAAGTCTTATTTGATTAAGGCCATAAGAAGTCGTTATACAACTTAAAACACATAAGGCAAATATTTACCATAATCATGCTCATAAACTTCATAAAACTAATACAAGCTATACCAATGCATAAAAAGGCCTACAAAAGGGTATATAAAGGTTAGAAATGTGTTACCTTAAGGTCTTGGTAATTGAAAATCGTTCCAAATCACTCAAGAGCTAACTTCTCTTTTCCTCTAGCTTCGAAACCTTCTCCAACTTCTCTCAGTAACATAAAATGGAAATGATGTTACTAACTTGTTTATGGAACATTTAAGAATCTAAAAACACTTTCTAAATTTCATCTTACCCTAAATGAGTTAGAATCCCTTAGGTTCTTAAACTCCCACTAAACCCATTTTTAGTTTCTAAGACCAAAACTTAAATTTTGGAGCTTAAATAAAAGCTTGGAAGGTGAAGAAGAACATTATTGCTTTAATAATTCCAACCTATCGGGTAGCACTTCCAAGTTTTGATCTTTATTATGCTTCTTGAAGAGAAAAAAGAAAGAGATGAAGAAGAAAACATGAAGCAAAGTTGGTGAGGCAAGAGGTATGGGTTGCCAAACGTGAAATCATCACCCATAACTAATTTTTAGCTTTTGTTTTAAATTATGGTCTAATTGCTCTTTTAGTCCTTAAAATTTCATCTTCCAAATAAAATCCTTTCACATCTTGAATTGGGCTCGAATCAAAGTCAACTAGACATCTAAATGGATTTGACTTTCCTACGAGTTAATTGGGTTTATCTAAACACCTTGAGTCGGGCCGAACTAATAATTCGTGATCCGGGGTGTTACATTTATGTTTGATTTTTTAAAATTTATTTTAATAAAATAATTTTATTTTATTGTTTTTTAGATTATAAAATTTAAATTTTTTCTTAAATATTTTTTAAAAGTATTAAATTTTATGTAATACAAATAATATGATTATTATATAATATTTTAAATTATTTTTATTATTAAATATAAATATTTTATATTATAAAAATTAGAGTTAATTACAAATTAAATGAAAATTCAATTTAAATAATCATAATTTTTTAAAATTTGAACCAAAATTAATTATAAAATAAAGGGTAAGCTACACCAGATACCACCAAACTTTAAGAGTTGTATAGTTTATACAACTGAACTTTTAATTTTGTCAATTATAGTAATGAACTTTGATTTTCATTTCAATTATACCACTGGACCGTTAAATCGTTAACAGTGGGATCAAAACGATATAGTTTTGGTGATGTGTCTACAATGGCAACCATTAGACGCGTCATCGTGCCATTAACGATTTAATAGTTCAATGATATAAACGATATCGTTTTGGTGATGTGTCTACAATGGCAACCATTAGACAAGTCATCGTGCCATTAACGATTTAATAGTTCAATGATATAATTGAAACGAAAATCAAAGTTCAGTGCTATAATTAAAAAAAATTGAAAGTTCAGTGGTATAAACGATATAACACCTAAAGTTCGGTGGTATCTTATGTAGTTTACCCTAAAATAAAAATAAATTTTCAATTCAAATATTATAATTTTAAAAAAATTAAACCATAAACCATCGAAACACATTGGTTTAATGCAATTCATGATTGATAGGATTAGAAAGACGTACAATTAAAAAGACAATCATGGCTGATCCATCGATCGGTTTAGTTCGATTTTGTTGATTTCTTTAATCCCTGTACATATCAGTTTAATGAGTTTAAGATTTATAAATTACCTCCCTTTGATAGGATTTGTAGTCGAGCTTCAATCAGTTCAAGGTTTTCCAAGTTGTTCTTCTTACAATTACTATAAAGCAAATTAGATGGCTTGTTTTAATTAAAGAAAAGTAGCTACTTTAGTACAATAATGCTTGTGCCTATGTCTATGTCCTTCAGTAAGGTATAATTGCTTCTTTTAGCTTCCGTTGCTGTAATGCTTGTCAGCTTTAGAGACTGATAGATTCCGGCTGGCGTTGCAGCAATCATCAGAAATTCAGATAAAAAAACTGTCAAAAACATGGAAAATTTCGAGAATAAGAATGGGATAGAGTTTCAAGATGTCGACATTTTTTTGCTTTGAGGAATTTATGCACAAGCGATAGCTAACCAAAAATGTACCAGGTGGATAATAAGTTGAAGGCAGAGGAGGAGGTGGGTATACATGTGGAGGATAAGTATAACTTGCAGGAGGATAGCCAGCGTATGGAGACTGCAATATGTTGCTATACTACGAGAATACGAATTGTAAGGAGATGGATATGGCATTGTAGTCGGATATGGTGCCGGTGGTGGATGAGCATACGGTGAGACCTGGGCGAAGGGGGCAGACGGTGCATAGTCTGGCAGTGATGGAGCTCCTTTTGTCTTCCAATTTTAAGGTTGCTACAATTGAAATTTGAAAACCGTGGCTATTCGATCAGGTTAATGTCTTACAGATAATAATAGGATTTTACAAATACATGGAATGGAACTTACTTTGGCATGGGGATACTGGTACTGCAGTATTAGTCTTACTTCTCCTGACTGTCTGTAGCCAAAGAAATTTATCAGAGATGTAAATTTAACAATGGCTAGGTCATGGTTATAACGGAAGCTCCTATGTAACTAACCTGCCAACTTTGGTTTGAAGAGGCCAGGTGCAATCTTCGAAACCTTGGGAAAGAACTTCGTGGAGTTGAATCCTGTAAAGTAGGCAAGAACCGGGTTAAGCTAAAAGAGTATAGGGTTTCACTTAAATCAAGACTGAGATTTGCCTGCCTTCCACTTCCAATAATATCATCGGCAATGAGAGTGCTGCTGTTCCAAACCACCACATTCAATTCCCTGAGGCCCTCAATAAGTGCGAAAAGGAACTTCTCTTGGAAAATTGGCTTCTTCCCTCCATCTAAATACAACATCCTTCAAATCAGACTGAAACAAAATGTTGATTTGATGTTACATTAATTACCAAATTAAACATCAAGAGAGACAGCTTAACTACCCGTGCAGGTTTTGGTTCGGAACCTGGAACTACCATACTCAAGACAGACGTGTCCTGTCTTGACACCCATTTGTTCTCTTCTAAGTTGTAACATCCAACAACTGTAAACCCAGCAAAGGGGATATTAGAATACCAACATAAAGCAATGACGATTAGGAACGAGGTAAATCGTATTTATCGCTATCATACCTGTAACCTCCAAAGGCAGGCCATGGATTCCCGAGATCATTATGATTTTGCAAGTGTGAAACTACTGTATCCTGATCTAAATCATTAGTTTTACTTTGAGAATATACAAAGTATTACTTCCTACTACTAGAATTTATAGAGATGGACGAAACAATTTCCCTTAGCTAAGGGTTGACTAAACTCTTTTAGTCATCCGGGTGAACTTTATTAACGAGTAACCATGGGAAGTTTCGGAGAAAGGCACCAACTTGCCCAAGTGTGTAGGATAAAAATGCCATTGCATGCTAATCGAGAAGAAAATTTCCCATGTATTAAACAAACCCTCAAAAGTAGAGAAAAGGGTAAACTACACATTTAATACTTAAACTATCAGTTTTTATCCGTTTTAGTTTTCAAACCATTTTTTTTCAAAACTATAACTAATGTTTAGTTTTTGTTTCATTTTAGTACCCATTAAAAACTTAATGTTATTTTTTGAAAAAAATTGCAAGTTTAGGTACCAAAAATAGACCAAAACCGATAATTTAAGTAATAAACAAGTTAAGTTTTTAACGGCGGGTACTAAAATGAAATAAAAACTAAATGTTAGGTATGATTTTGAAAAATTTAAAAGCTCAGGTGTTAAAATGAACCAAGACTGATAGTTTAGGTACTAAATGCACAAATTACCCAAAAAAATCACCATTTAATTAACAATTACATCCTCATGCAATGTTGGCAAATATAATAATTTAATTCCAAGTTGTAGAGTGGGGGTAGTCAATGGCGGAAGGGAAGGAGGGGGTTGTTTCCGGTTATCTTCCTCCTCCAGCGTTGACAATGAAGCGTTTCGGGTAAACTCATTGCGATAGGGGAAAGTCAATGTTCATATTGTCGACAACCAATATGGTGCCAACTAAGTTCTTTTTGCTGGTTCTGGTATTGATTTTCAGAGGTGTTGGTATGCATCAAATTCCCTTATCTTCATAAATCATGAACATTTCAAATCATAATAGCCAGGGATGGATCAAGAGTGCGGGTGGGGTAGTCGTCCCCTAAAAATTTAAAATTATCATTTTTTTTAATTTTTTCTATGTATTTACTATAGAAAATCTGTTTCACCACTAGAATTTTAATTCATCTCCCTTATAATTTTAGTTCATCCTTTTTAAATTTAAGTTCGTATACAAACATAAAAAGGGGGAGAGCTGATTGCACTTATCATCAAATCCGCAACTAATCCCTAGTTTATATGTTAAATTATACCGAATCCAACTGAAAGACAGCATTTATGTATGAAAGTTTACCCCGTTTTAGACAATCAGAGAGTAAAATAATACATTTTTATGCTCTGGGCCGAAGAGTTGCCAAGTGACTCGAGTGAGGGCTTCTTTGGACTTCGGCCATTCTTGTATGGGCTAAGCAAAAACTGAAAAACCCGAAACTTTGCTTTGCTTTCGCTTCTCCTCCGTCTGTTTTTGGTTCATGGGGAGGAAATCAATCAATGACTGCGTTTGGTCGAAGAGGAAAACAAAATGAAACTAACATTAATAACGACAGAATTGTCCATCTTTGCTTCCTGTTTCTTTTCTTACTTTCAACCGTCGCAATTAGTAGCAATCTGACTAACAGCAACGTGTCTTAATCATGCAAGATTTTTGTTGGATTTAGTCACTCTATCCAGGCTAGGGTGGTGGATTTTGAGATTCGAAAGAATTAAGCTTAATCTCAGCCAGACAACAACATTCTATTTTCTACAGAGATCTTTTCATTAGATTTGACATCTTGAAGCCCATGTTACATAGTTTACTAGATGATCTTAACTATGAGGTTGGCATTTACGAACCGTCTATAAAATTTTAGGCACACTGGTATAATTCTCATCTCCTTATTCCTGTGAAAGCAAGTTCCCGAATCAACATCCTTCTAAAGTACATCATTTAATACTCTTATCTTCCCTCGGAGATATTTTTAGAGTGCTTGTTGTAGATGATTATCTAGCTCAGTTGGTAGAGCACAAGGTTTTTAACTTTGAGGTCGTGAGATCGAGTCTCACGGAGGACATTTCATAATTCGGAAGTCTTCTACGAAAAATACTCTCAACCTAGTGTTGGGAAGAGCCTACTATCTTACCTTCCCTTAGGAGACAAACCATATGTAGTTATTTTTCTCTGTTTTGAGCTGCAAATTGGACTGGAAGCGGCTCTTATATGAGGACAAGACAGGAGGCTCCAGGACCCAGGTAGGTTACATCATTTAATGTTTCTTTAAGATGTTTTTGAATTTTTAATAGGATAAATTACACAAGTAGTCATTAATATTTGAATAACTTTTCATTTTTCTCACTAAAGTTTCAAAAGTAATAAAACAGTCACTAACATTATCGATTTGTTATAAATTGGTCACTTGATGTTAACCTCCGTTAACAGATGTTTCCATTTCTCTTTCTGGCCCTAAAAAGACTAAAGGTCGTGGTTTCTACCAGGACGATGCCGATTGCCACTCCTACTTTAACTCTCGGGACTTCGAATTTTTCAACTCTAATAATGGCCCATAGATCTATTGAAGGATGGATAATCTTGGTCATTGGTGTACATGAGAAAGCACAAGAGATGATTTACATAACTGTTAGAATTTTAGGCTCTATGAACAATCGAAAATATATACAAGAGGGGTGAATTGATTTTTTTTAAAAAAAAATTGGCAATTGAGGAGAAATGATAAGAAAAGTAAGCACAATGATTTGTAGTGGTTCACATTTCTCAATGAAAGTCTACATTCACCACTTTAGCTCTACACTAAGAATTTCTAACAAATTCACTAACTTATTCTTTCTTTTTCTAGGCTCAAGAGTAACATTTTACAAATTCCCTAGTTTTCAATGGTTAAACTAGAACCACTCCCCTTTTACAAAAGGTAAACTATGTAAACAAGAAAAACCTCTCAAAGGTAGACATTTACAAATTAAGCTCACTAAAAACACTCTACGTACAAGAGAAAAGGAAAAATAAGATTGAAATAACTTTTATATTATGAATATTGCTTAGATAGGTGTTGTAACCTTCTTCGAGTGTCATAGACTTGTTTTTATAAGTTGGAATGTGTTTGTGAGCATATATAGCCGTTAGAGAAAGTTTGGAGTCGTTGGAGAATTAATTTTTTGCAAAACAAAATAGCCCATAAAAAGAAGTATCAGTACTCGGGCTAAGAGTATTGGTATTGCCCTTATAACTTTTAAATAAACTAGCCGTTAATGACCATTGAGCTAGAACAATATCGTTACTAGGGTTGAAGTATTGATACTACTATGTAAAGTAGTATCAATACTCCTTTGAGTATCGGTACTATTTTTGCTTATTGGAATCTGAACACATTTGAAAACAATAGGTATTATCGGTACTACCAGATGAGTATCGATGCCCCTCTTACATTTGGTATCGATACAATAAGAACAGTTTCGGTCCTACTTATCCAAAAAAAAAAAAAAATTTGTTCAAATTCTTGTTTAATGGACTTTGAATTATTTTTGAAAACTTTGAATAAATTCAATCAAGTCCAAAAATATTTTGCCCTTGAAATTGTTATATCAAAATAGGTTCAACAATATTCCCTTTTTGATATAACAAAACATTTGAAAAATGATTTTTGGCAAAACTCCCCCCAAGTAAAACATTTCATGAAAAAGAGAAGTATTTAGAAAAATTTTAAGCTCCCATTTTTCATTCTGGAAATTGAATTTTTCAAACTTATATTTCTCCCTTTTTTTGTTATATAAAAAATAATTCAAGATTTAAAGATCAAAATAAAAATGGAGGGTAAGTGAAAATTATAGCATAAAATCATTTGAAAAATCTAAAGCTCTCCCACAATAAAAGTATTTAATGTAAAAGTTTTGACACAAAAACTTTAACACTTAAATAGTATTAAATTTCAACAAAGATGAACAAGCATATTAATAACACTTGAAAATTAATATACAACCAAGTTTATCATGCTTTATGCATTATCATGAAAGAGACTTTATAACTCATATGCATAAAGCATTACAAAATGTTATGCTTTCTAAAATTGATATAAATTGTTAGAGAGATATAATTTAAGGGAAAACATATGCATAAATTTACTTAAACATTATTGAACATTTGTGTAATTTACCCTTTTTAATAGCATCTTTCAATGGAATTTCTCCACGAGAGGAGCTACTTTTCAAACGGGTCATTTATTTCTACTTGGATCTTCTCGGAAAAGAAAAGAAAGTTGGGGCCAGCTTGGTGGATAGTATTTTTTTTAAAAATAGAACTGTTGCATGTTGAAGAAAATCAAGACATTGTAGCCCAGCTTGAGTAATTGAAGTTTGTTCTGTGAAGCATTGTAGATACCGCAAATTTGAAACTTCCCCACCATTTAAGTCTACGTTTTTTCTTCTTTGCGTTAATGAATTGTCGCTTTTGTCGATACCCAAACATGTTGTTTAGGTTCAAACACAGTTTTGTCTGGTGCTGCATAGGTTTATTTCTTTACTATACTATTATCTTGGCTCTATTTGATCATGTGTAGAGGAGGACCTAGGTTGGAAGTTAAGCTTTCATAAAACTGGAAACTTGCAGATCTTGTGCATCACTTAAAAAAACCTGAGTCCTGATCCATATATTTTGTAATGTAAAATATGGACAGCTTAGTTCTTAGCTGGAATCACTACCATTTCTGCAGTGCAGGAAAGGCTATTTTTGTTATAATTACATAAATCCGGCATCGGTTGAAAAGATGATTCAAAACCGTTAGTATTATTTCGGTTCTGGAGCAGTAACATAAGGTTCAGAGAAGCAAGAAACAATAACTTTATCATCATTTGGAGCAGAATATGCAGCAACAACAGCAGCGGTGCCACAAGCTTTGTGACTCAGAAAGCATTTACTATTCCAATTTTGAACAAAATGAAGCAACTTAGATTTTTGTAACAAATCAACCCACAATTGCAATAACAAAGACTCCTGTTTTTCATTGTAGAACTATAAGCACATTGACGAGCATCATCATTTTATTCCGAAGCTTGCAGCTGATGAAATTTTGCATCACAAATGAGCATATATATAACTGGTGTATTTACGAAGTTGCTTTCTCGGGCATCAATTTTTTCAGATCACAGTTTGGAGTGTGTGATTTTGCATCAAGGGGGAAGTTCTAAAATGCCGGTGCAACATTAAACCTGTTAAAGCTTTAATTTTTTGTTATCATTAGTGATGTTAACCCATTACAAAGTTCCAATGAAGTATGTGGCAGTGTTATTGTAGTAGGACATGTAGCTTCATAAGAACATAGAGAATGAGGTAAACAAATGGAAAAGATTTTTCTGATGAGATTTCGGACTATGGTTTGCAGACGGGGCGGATACACTAAGCCTCGGGGTCAAGTGTATCCCATTATTTGAAAAAAAAAGTGAAATTTAGTATAATATATTAAAGAAAAATGGAAGATTTTACACCCCATTATTTTTAAGAAAAGAAAATTAAAATTTTGGACCCCCAATTATAAATTTTTGGATCCGCCACCAATCTGAGGTGGTTGGCTATTAGACTGTTCAATCCAAAGAGATAAGGAAAATCAAGGAAAGGGGTGATAATTGTAGAAGTGGAGAGGGCAGTCCTTTTAGAAAGAGTTGGGATGTTCTTTTGCCTTGCTTATTGTAGCTGTCAATCTTTTTCCCTGCCCCCACCTTGCATGCCACCACCGTCCCCAGCGTTCCACTTGATCCAATATCTTCTGCAATTTTTATATCGAATTCTGAATTAAAATGGTCGTCTTCCTTTGGTCGTATTACTCTTGCTTTGAATTGCTCCTCTCTCGTTTTCCAACCGCTGCTATATGTAAATTACATTGGGTTAACTTTCTTTTTGAAGGGAAGTGAAGGTATTGTAAATGGAATCCAGTTAAAACAAGTTGATGCAAAAGGTGAGAGGGAAGTGTTCATCTTGTTCATGAAGCATGCTGCTGCACTCTCAGTAATTAAAAGGATTGCTGGAGGACCACATTTATCTTTTCTTGCGGAAAGTTACTATAAATAAGATCTCATCCAGATTTCCTCTGCCTTTTCTTCTCTTTAAGACACTGAAATTGAAAGCTTTATTAGTGTTGGAGATCATTTGTAATCTTGCCAAAGTTTTAACAAAATGCATAAAGTGGTTTCTCGATTGCTTTTGTGTGCACCAAGGCTAGCATGATTATTTCCAGGATTGCATTTGCAACCCACTTTTAGCTATTTCTTCCTCAGCTTGATCAAAGCTTCCTGATTATACATGAAGAGGGTTGTGCAATTCAAAACAATGAGACAACAGGGGTAATCTCACATTGAAACCTGCAATTTTATCAGTATGGTCTCTTCAGATGCCATTTTGGATGACCTTGAAGATAAAGCTGGAAACCTTTCTTGCTCTTAGAACTAGCGAGATACTGCAGCTATGGCATATAAGAATCTAGATCGCATATCTCACAATTTTGAAACTTTTTATTCGACTTCTTATCAATTATCATTTTCGTCCACAGAGGTGTTGGGCCAGGCTCAGATTCATGGGCACTTAACGTAGCCAGATATAAATAATCCTGTCCTTGGTATAATTTATTCACAAGACTCATCCGTCAACCTTTCGGGACCAATGCAACTACAACAGACAAACACATGTATATTGACATCAAAATACTGTTAGAACAAAAAGGGCGAAAAAAAGGACGCTTAAAAGATGTTTTGAATGCTTGTTGCAACATCACTTTCTTAAACCTTTAAATATATTCAGACCTAACCATTGCTCTAATTCCATGCTAAGCAAACTTGACTTTCATAATTAAATGAACACATTTTCCTTTTTTTCTTCTTATTTTCCCCTTTGTGTCATTAGCAAATGAAGTGCCTCTTGCTGAAAATCAAAGATAAATCTAGACCTGCTAAATAAATTTTTTTTGGATTAATATTCTGATGTAGACCTGTTAAACTTGAAAATGAACCAGAAGCATAATTTTTAGCCATGGAAAACAGTTTTCCAGAATAAACAGATTTGTTGCATACAGGGTATATTCTTATATAATATATGTGGAAGAAACATTTTTCCCCCAAATGAACTGCAAGTCATGTAGCAATTTGAAACTATTCTAGAACACAAATGGGGAATCTTTTTTCTGTGACTGTCTGTCTGGCCCTTTAGGCACTAAAGGATAACCCCAGTTCTCATATTATTGTGAATTGCAAACTACTAGAGTTTGCATGGTGAGATAATAATCCCGCCAAAGCTCTCACATTATCGTACCCTAATCAAACAGAATTATTAAAACCAACTGCTTGAAGCTGTTTCACATTTGTCCGTTCCGCTCTCTTAAGGAAAGACACAAAATTAAAGAAGTTTCCGTGGTGAACCTGTCTGCTCTAGAAAACCCATCTCCAAGTCCTTACCCTTTAGCAGGGAGAGTGTATCAAACTCGCCCAACAATCTTGTTTTAGGGTTTTAAACCTCTCCATTTTCTTACGTTTAAAGTATTAAATCAGACCATAAATGACCTGGTCCCTCCATCAAAGACGATTCCATTGGAGCGTGTTGCTTTCACACTGACAAGTCCAGCGTATGGAAATGTGGCTATTCTTTTCTTGCTGTTGCCTTTTATATGTGCGACTTTAACTAGGACTCTTTCTCCGGTGCCAACTCTATTTCATCTCTCACTCTCTCTTGCCTTCTTCTGTGAGTGACAATGGAAGCTGGACTTCCAATGCTTAACTGTCTCCTGCAGCACACGCTACGGAGCTTGTGTTCATATTCGGATTCTTCTCCTCCTTCAAAGTGGGTTTATGCTGTATTTTGGAGGATACTGCCTCGTAATTATCCGCCACCTAAGTAAGAAAACTAAAACGAAAGCTTACTAGTAATTGTCAAAGGCCATTTGTCTGACGTTCACTAGGTCAAATTGCTCTCTTGCAGGTGGGATTATGGAGGGAGTGCACTTGATCGTTCCAAAGGAAACAAAAAGAACTGGTAATTCAGTTAATTTTTTTTTACTTGAGGCACGTCCTTTGGTTTTTGTTCCATTTTAAGCTCCTGAATGACTTTGTGTTATAGGATGCTTGTCTGGGAAGATGGTTTTTGTGATTTCCATGAATGTGAACATGCTGGAAGTGGCTATGTAAATGGAAGGTTTGGAGCTGATATATTCTTCAAATTGTCGCATGAAGTTTATAATTATGGAGAAGGGTGAGAATTCCTTTAACTATAGTTAAATTCCTTACAGAAATTTGAAGGGCTGCACGGTGAAGTTAATGGCACCTTGATTACAGGTTAGTAGGGAAAATTGCAGCAGATAACAGTCACAAATGGGTGTATAAAGAAACCCCAAATGATAATGATCCTAACTTCATCTCCTCCTGGAATTTGTCTATTGAGCCTGTAAGATAACATGTCTAGTTGTTTATTTCATCCTCAACGGAATTCACGTATGTGAATGAACTTTTCTCTTGTATCCGTCTAACCAGTTTTTATTTTTTAATTCCTTTAAGCAGCAACCTAGGGCGTGGGAATCTCAGTTCAATTCAGGCATTCAGGTTGGTAATACACCAAGTAAACTATGTGAAAAGAGAATTTTAACTGTAAGGACAGCCGGCAATAGCCCCATTCAAAAGCTCATTAAAGTTTCTGTTGATATACAGACAATTGCCATAATTTCCGTCAGAGAAGGGATTATTCAGCTAGGTTCATTGGACAAGGTCTCTCTCTTTTTCCTTCTTTTGTTTTTCTGTTGTATATATATATATATTTTGGCTTTAAGTGTTTCAATGAATGATGGGATTTTTCAGATGGTGGAAGATCTTAATCTGGTGATCAGCATACAGAGGAAATTCAGCTATCTCCAGAGTATACCTGGCGTCTTTGCCATTCAAAGACCATACTTACCAATTCAACATCCATACGCCCTCAAACCGAATAACCTGTTGTCTGTAAACCATGAAACATCAATCTGTCATGATGACAAACGCCGGTTAGGTGGAATGAAAAGATTGGTTGATGAAAGGCCAGAGGATTCTCCGATCAAATCAATCAGCTTAGGTTGGAACAGCCCTCAAAATGGAATTATAGGACCACCCTTTTGGTCAATTCCACCCCTTGTTCCTACTGTATCTTGCAGTCTTGGAGCTTTGTTATCCAAGCTGCCTTCTGTCTTCCCATCTTATAATGCCATTGAACCTCCTGAAATACTCATCAACCACCCCAACACTGCAAGCCAGAGAGGAAGGGATGATAATGGAGGCTCAGTAGGTGAAATTCCCATAGTCGAGTCAAAAACAGAACCTTCAAGTCAATTGGAAGCTGCTGATCAGGAGAAGCCAAGACCTGTTAAAGCTAATTTAGTGCTACAAGAAGATGCTGTAATACAACTGGGATTTGGACCTCTCAAAGACTGACGAGGACATAGTTTGAACTCTGAAGCTTAACTAATTAAGATAATCAAAATATATTATTATCAAAATGATATGATTTATCTCCTTTTTGTTCATGTAGTTGTTTCTGCATCACTTTCTTATGCTCGTGTCTATAAAATATTAGAGTTATTTAATTAAATGTAATAAGCTGATTGATTATATTGATTAAAAAAAGTGAGAGAAATGGAAAGCAAGGAGGTGACTAGTGATATGAAAGAGCTTAAACAGAACAAAATAGTGCTTTTAGTTTTTAAAATACGAGCTTAGGACTTAATATAATAGCCAAACTATAGCATTTGATTGTAGTGTTTTTTTGTGCTTTCATAATCAAGACAGATATTATATGGGTTATGCCAATTGCCGAAGGCAACTGCTGTTGATAAGGCCAAGGGTGGGGTTCAGCCACAATGGTCTAATCCTTGTCCCTTCCAGCAATGGTCCCCTATAAATATCAAATTGAAGAAGAAGAATGACGGTGGTTAATTGAGTTGTTTATGACATTTGGTGTCTGGCCCCCTCCTCCCACCCGACACAGTGGATGGTCCCCAACCCCTTAGCTTTTTTCAATATTTTGGGTCATTACTTAAGACAATGAGTTGTGATTTATGTTGTCAGGCATGTCATTTGGGCAAAGGGGTCCCTTTTGTTAGCAGGCAAGATAGTAACACTAGTCTAAAACACCATTATTTTGAGTCGAGAAAAACTTGCAGAGATTGCCTCCACTACTTGCATACTACATTTTTTAGTTTTTGACAGCAACCCTCCTAAAGCTCCACCTCTATGTGTGTGATAAAATGGAAAGCTTTCTTCTTCTTTAAATAAATATTCTCCTCCTCCTGATTAAAGGGCTGTAGTTGAGATACTTGGCAATCATACAGAATGGAGACAAGTTGACTGTGAGGATTGTACCTATATTTTATTAATTCACTGTGCTCAAGGCTTCTGTTATGTTGGTTGACATTTGAATCTTATGTTCGTTCAGACCTTTTCTTATTTTGCAGAAAATTTGAACAATCAGCTACAATACTTGCTTCTTGAAGTTAGCACTGTTAAGTATGAAAAAATGTAAAAGTGAAGATCAGAATATTTCAGAGGTGTCACTTGTAAATAACAGTTGTGGCTTCTAAGAAGTTAGATGTTCTTTGACCTGTTAACTGTCAGTTATGTAGTTTTCTTTTTTCTGTTCTGCGGGGTACTAGAGCCCTGGAAACTCTGGAACAACTGTTTTATGAAGTTACCTTTTATAGCATAACTATTTCTGTAATCGATGGTGGCTCCAAAATAAAAATGAATTTTAAGGCTGATGAGAGCAAATAAAATAACGCATTTGCCTCCCCAGCAACTAAAACTACGGCCATGGCTAGGTGATATTTGCAGCGAACAACTTGTGGACTACTGATCTTGAGTTCATAATGTCAAAACTTTGAACAGGAAGAAGAAAAAACAAAGGTTAACCTAATTATTGTTGCATTGATCATGGCACAGTCCAGAATTAGTTGAATTCATATATTTCAGATGATGTTATATATTCAACTTGGATTCTAAAACCAGGTAAAATTGTTCAAATTTGAAGAAAGGAAAATATTAGACTGATATGAACCACTCATAAGAACAGGATAGGATTGACAGATCAATTCCTGAAAGTGATAAATGATGACACGATGTACATAGTACAATGGAAATTGACAATGTTCTGTCTGTTTCTCAAATGCAGCATGGATAAATTAGGAAGCTACGTACATAATTGTCATCTGCGCAACTTATATGAGCCATCCATCTTCTGGAGTCAGAATGAAAGAAAGGAATGCAGCATGATAAAACCAAGGAGAACGTTTAAGCAGTGTCAAGCTTCTTTCATTCTCCCGGTAGTTTTATCCCAGGCTTCTATTTATGCACTGTTCTTTTTGCCCCCGTTTCCGTGTTCCCATAAAGGTGTAGCAGCAGTGCGCCTCAATGCTTTCACTGCCATTGGGTTGCCCTTGCTCTGCAAAACGAATTCAAGCAATCCATGAGAACTCTATTAACTTTTAGACAAAAAGAAAAGGAGAATTGGAATGATAGTTCACTTATGACTGTGAGAAAACTGGACCAAAACACTGAATTAGACGAATGATCACATGAATGTGCAAACAATTAAAATGCAGGGTCACTATTCACTAGTATAATCAGGGAATATAACAAAGCAGTTCATAATATATATATATATATATATATATATATCAGTGCAAAATCATCTTTTAGTCGAACCATGAAGCAGGTACCCTCATTCAAGTTTTCAGACAGGGTAGTTGCGCGGACAGCAGCTGTAGTGGTCATCGCAGCAAGTCGCAGCCTCAAGTGGGCAGCACCCCACAAGAAAAGCAGTAGCCATGGTACTCAAAGGCACAGCAGCAAGTACTGCTGTCGGGACAGCTGTAATAATTATCACAGACACCTGCCTTTTGCTGTATTGTGCAGGTTTCTTTCCATCCTGATATAGCCTGATTTTCCCAATTGATCACCCCATGAGTTCTTTACAATCCAGTAATCTTTACCATTGTCTGTGCCATATCCGACAGTGGATAGTCCAGTTGTGTTCCGCATATTCCATTAAATACACCCTACATTGAAGAACAGTAGAATACATTATTCAAACTCCAATTTTAAGAGACATTCTTGCTTCATAATCAAGTAAAAATTTACTAACTAGACATTATTTTTAAACTTCAGTTATTTTGAAGGATAGTATTCTTACAGAAGTATACGACTGGAAATTAAAACCTGCCTCCAGCTTCAATTGCAACGCTAACTGGTTGATACACAAGAGTCTTTTTCAATGTGTTCTCATCATTTGTTGGAACATCTTTATAAGAATCAATCCTACAACCTTAGCATTTTTCTGCAGGTGTAGAAAACAAGAGGAAGGAACGCATTTGTCGCTAATATTATCGCAAATTTGACATGGCACGCATTTGTCACTTTCTTAAATAATTTTCTTAAACCTGTTTCTTGACGGACCACTTTGATTGTCTTCTAGTGTAGGTGCAATTTGATGGGGATCTTTGAAAGACTTCCATACTTTTAAATTAGCCCCAACCTTCACTGATCTCTTGGGCAACCCAAACCCCATTCCAAGGCAGCCATGTCTTGCATCAATTCTCAATTTTTTTTTCTTTGGGCTGTGGATGGGTGGGTTCCGCTGCTGATACTTGAGAAACTACATCCTTTGTTCTAAAAACGTGAAGAGGAAAAATGGCTCATCCATTAAACTAGTGCTAGAGGCAGAAGCGAGAAGATTTTTTTTTTTGGTATATAAAAGTTCAGGTCAGGGTGGCTCGCATACCTTCGAAAGGTGAAAAAATAATAATATTAATAATATTTTTTCTCTCTCATGAAAATATAATATTAAAATCATATTAGTAAATCATTTTATATGGCATTACATATTATGTTAATAAAATAAATATTTTTATTTGTTAAGATTTAAATCTATTCGAATATCTAATTATTTGAACAAGTCAAAACTTAGTTAAAATAGGCAATATTATATTAAAAACCCCATTAATTATTTTCTTGAACAGTAACCCCTTAGTAGATTTGTTAGAAAAATATCCCTCATACAGCACACGTAGGACTATCTCGCGTCCTATCCAGCGTGAGAACATGTCTCGCATTCCACATGGTGCGAGGAACGTCCTACGTGGACGACCTTTACGGAGTACATAATTTAATATTGGGTTAAGAAATACAGTTTCCTGTAGTTTATACAAACTCTCCATCTGTTCTGCACTCGCCAGAATCATCTCGCCTTCTGAATTTTTGACCATTGTAACTGGTTTTCTTCAGAACAATGTGAACCGAACTTACCCAATTACATTCAGAAATTGGGTACATTTTGTACCTCACGTTTTGCGTAAAGCGAGGTTCTCGAGAAAATGAACCGCTGTGAGAAATTTATCGTGAGTGGTATTCAAGATACCTCGTGTTTTCCAACACGTGAGATCATTTCAAAATTTCCAGCACAAATCTCATGTGTTGGTAGGTTGTTCATGGGGCATGTTCATGTATTTAATCTCGAAATTTTGGACCATTAAAAGATTAGAGGCGCATTATTCGAATTTATTTTAGTTGAGACAAATATAGAGACATACGAGATATCGCATGCGAGTTAAAAATCGAGTTGAAAATGATTCAAAAGCTTGTTTTATGCATGAAGGAAATGGAAAAATGGTTGGGTAGGCATGTTCGAGGGGGGTTTTCAGGTAGTTAATATGAAAAATTGCATAATTTCTAAGAGCAGAGGTGTAGTATTGTAACTGATTTTTTGATTGAGAGTAATATCGACACACACAAGACATTGTAATCGGGGTAAAAATCATATTGAAAATCATTCTAAAGCTTGGTTTTTCGCATGAAGAAGATGCAAACAAAATAATCGAGATTAGGTCGTGATCGATTAAGACATTTTTTCTTCGAGTGTTCGTGATTCCTACAAATACTACAAAGCTTTGGCTATCCAATTCTTTCTTGATGGTCAACCAAATCTTCGTCACAATAAATCCTCGTTGAGCTTGAACGACCCTTTTTTGGCATTGTAGTGAGAAATATGGATGTATTGTAGCTTCATCATCAATCGCATCTGGATCCCTTAAATTTCCAATTGGAGGAAACTCGTATCGATACACAACGGATACAGTTTCCAGTAAGTATACTCGATCAACGAATTGTACGTAGTCAATCCTTACAGAATAACAAGCGACGATTACATGCGAACACGGATATTTGAATGCTTGGAATACTCCGTAGTCACATGTTTTGTCATATAGATTGACGACGTATGCATTGTGTTGTATACCTTCTAATGGCCTGGAATATTCCGAAACACAAAATTGATTTTGTTCGCAAGAGACATATGTCGTAATCATCGCGTTTGAGTGCTGCATAAAGGCTTGCAATTTTTTATGGAGGTCTGGGTGGATGTTGTGACCACTTGCAATCCACTTATCTACTTCCTTTCCCAAGGTTGCAAACATGGTTGCCAAACGATAAAATGTCCCTTTCACAACGGGCGTGATAGGAAAATGTCACACTCCCTTTAATGATGAATTGATTGCCTCAGCAAGTTCGTTGTCATGTGACCATATCGTCTACCCCCATCAAATGACCGAAGTCATTTCTCCCTCAGGATTTTAGCAAAGCAGTTGTAGCCTTCCAGATTCCCGTGTCTCAGTTCTTCAAACAGCTCGTTAGCCTCACGTGCAAAATGTAAGTGGCCTACCCGTTGAAAATACAACAGTTAGTTATAAATAATAAATGAAAAAATATATAAATCCAAATAAATTAAAAAAAACACCATTCACGTTCATCTTCGTTCCTAAATTTCTGTAAATAAATTGTGACAATGTGGCGTAAACAGTACCAGTGATAAATATGGGGAGGCTTCCAAGATGTCGTACGCTATATCTGACCATGCACATCTGTAAGAAGTAAGACATATCCCAGCAGGATGCTCTCGCAAGACATGTGATAAAACATATCTGTGCAAGTACTTGAAGAAGAATTCTCAAGAGTCTATATCTTTATTTTCGACTATTGCGAATGTGATGGGAATTATTTTTCTATTGTAGTCATGTACCACTGGCAGCAACATTATTTGTGTATATCTTCCGTACAACCAAGTTCTGTCAATCTGAACCGTCAGTTTACGGTTCTGAAATGCATTAACACACTATAAAAATGTCCAAAATAGCTTGTGAAGCTGGCACGCACCTTGTATGACACAGTCGTTTTTGTACGCCAACACAATTTATAGTTTGACGATCGTGCCCGATATGTATTTCTTTATCAGTTTCAACTATGGTCATAACTCTTTGTATGATTCTTCCTATTGGCCATACACTTTTCGTTGAGCATGATACCTAGCGTACCATGCTTTTTAGTAGTTAACAGTGCAGTCGTACTGAGATATGATTGCAACAATACAACTGGAAATTGTAATATGTGGATTTGCTTTGACTAGTGGTATGAAGGTATCACAAAACACGTGAACATCTAAGTTTGGATAATCCTGAGTGAGCCTACAGGCGGTGCATGTATGAGGTTGTTAGTATGTTGTTAGCTTCCATAGGTTATTCGTATGTTGTTAGCTTCCATAGGTTGTTCAGGCTCTTCAAGCGTGATACAAGAACCCTCCAATTATATCCGTTGGACTTGTGGACGCATTTAATGATGTACTTATTCATGTCTGTTTTTGTGTATATTATAGTTTTTAATTACAGCCACATCAAGTTCATTTGTTCTAAATGTCATTCTAACATAGAGCTCACCATCACCATGTTCATTGTATTGCTCAAGTTACAATAATTTTGGAAAGTCAATAGCGTTTAAAGGTTCTATTTCAACTGTTGTGAAGTAGGATGATGGCCTGTAATAAGAAACAGGAGGCGCGGTATGTGGAATATCATCATCATTCGCTCCCTCTGGCATGTCAAGGTCGTCTGGTTCTTTATTGAAGGGGCTCACCTCGTCACTATCTAAGTCGATTTCCATTAATGGTTCTTTGTTGGAATCATTCCCATCAAACTGGAATAGTTCAATATTGTCGACTATGGGGACAGCAGGAGTAGCATCTATATGTTGATCACGATACCACTTACGAATCGTACTACGAAGATCAAAGTCGACGACACCAGTACAATAATGTCTCCCCATAGATGTTGGCAAATCTTCTAATGGGTTAAACGCTTCATCTTCTTGCAACCTCATTTCCCACTGAAGATGATGGACCCACACCACTGTTGTATGTATTGTACGTTCTAGGTTGTTGATTCAAGTCAAAGTCCAAGCAAGCGACGCAAGAATGCATTGGCATAGAAGATGATGATTCACCAACGTCATTGCCTCAAGCAGTAACACTCAATAAGTTAATGTCGCTGCGTAAATTAGTTGTCGGACTATGGATATTAGGATCAAAGTCAAATTCAGACCGTCTCTAATTTGGCACATCAATAACATTATTATCATATGAGAAATTTGCAAACAACTCAAGTGGCCCTCATAATGAATATTACATGTGGCAATCGATCATCATGTCCACATCACCATAATCATCAACACTCAAAATTGAGTACGTTGGTGGTTTTAACGACATCGATAGTTGATACTTCAACGTGCTCAATTTTTCCCGTGACTATATGGAACAACATTATTGACTTCTTTCATAAACTTCTTACGAGTTAATTTCTTCAACAAGGTCATCGTCACGATATGTGTGGACTGAAAGACGATGTCAAGAGAATCATCGCGCATAATTCTACCATCATAGTATACCAAAGCATTAACAGTTCATCTCTTCGACATGTTCTAAAAATATATACGATCATGCAAAGAGAATATCAAAATATGCACGAAATGACAATGCCTTCAAACTATGTAATAATCAAGAAGCGTCAAATAAACTTACGAGTGAGATTGAGCATGCCAATCAATTTCCTTATTTGTTTTAACTTTTGTGTGTATAGTTTGTTTCTTCACCACTATTTTCTTAAAATATGGATTGGAATGGAAGTCTCGTTTTTTCATGGGCGGCCTGCAGATAATATTCCTAACTTGACTTGACATAGCAAGTACCTCGCGTTTTAAAAAGCGTGAGTTTATGATTTCCTGACATGGCAACATCTGATTTGACATGGTGGTTTATTATGTACCCCGCGTCTTGCACAACGTGAGTTGCATACTTCTAGAAACAATGTTGCATTTTTCCCTTTGCATTTTGTACCGAAGGTACCAAGAACAATGTTAAGGAATCCTCTTCTGGTGTCATCTAGATTTCCGTTTGGGCCTTTTGAGCTCTTCTTTCAAGAATTGAGTCCAGGCGAACACCTTTTGAAAAACCCTTATGAGTTTTTTTTCCTTTCTGCTCAATACCAACTGCATGAAGAAAGAAGACAAAGTTTTTCTTTGCGTTTCTCTGGCGTGGAGGTATAAATTTATTATGGAAGACAACATCTATTTCTCATTTCCCTTACTGTGTGTTAAAATTAAAATGTAAAAATCGCTTAAGTTATTTACATAAATCACACCTTGTTTACAATTTCTCATATGTGTTCACATTAGTTTCGAAATATAAGTTGCAAAACTACGCTTGTAACCTCAAAATTTTTCACAAATATTTCATTTAACATCCCAGATTACTCAACAAAAATTTCTATCAATATTTTTTTAGCTTCAGGGTTTTTTAAAATAATAATAACTCCATATTTGGTACAAATTTATTTATTTTATGGGTTTTTTTTACATTAATTAGTACCTCACGTCCCGTGGAACACAAATTCCCTTTGAACTGTGGATTTTATTTGATTTAAAACATCGCACCTTTCTAATGCGTACCTCGCATCCTAGGAAAAACAAGGTCCATGATGTGAAATGCTTTGGGAGGGGTGCTAGGATTCTTATAAATCCCCACCCATTTTGCAAAGTTTCTTAAACAAAGTTTCTTAAACCGATTTAAAAGAAAAATCATAAAAAAATGTTTTTAATATTGTCGAATTTCTAATAGAAGTGTTATTAAAGATTCTACTTTATTTTGCTTCTAACTCCGTCCTCGATTTCTCAACGCGCAGTTGAGTTGCAAGAATTTTCATAAAGTTGTCGATCATGATTACATTTTCAGAACGTTTCCATGAAAAATATTAGCATCATGTTGTGGTTTCAACCCGAGAAGATGATTCACCAAATATGCATTCATGCTAACATTCCTAAAGCTTTATATCAAGAATGCATGTTTAATTTTTTAGTGGAAAGAATTCGGACTTTGGTCTACATTTTTTGAAGCAAGCGGCCGATGGAGGTTACACCCTCGCCATATATGTCTATGGTCTTATTCTAGTTTGTTTTGTGGGCGAATTGAGGGATGAAAGACTTCGAATCATGAGAGCTCTTGATCTTTCGGGAAAAAAAAATTATTTGTTCTTCATCAGGTAATGAATCCATTTCTACATATACAGTCGTGGCATCGTCACCACGTTGCCTTCCCAGAACAAACCGAAGACTGCAGTTGTCCTACAAATTGTGCACATAATTCAAGCCTCCAACGTTAGTACCAACATTATGACAATATATGTACTTATTATGCTTCTTGTTTTTGAAACCATGAAGCAAGTTTATTTTGTCAAGTTGCACGTAATTGTCATGTTCAACATTATTAGTGTCTATTTACATAACAATCTATATGTTTAATATTATTGTTGTTGTTAGTGTCTATTTACATGAGAATGTACTTTTTAAAAATATTATTACACTTAATATTACATAATAAAAAATTAATGTAGAGGTTATGTAATTTTATTAAATACTATGTAATAAAAATAAAATGATTATATTTAATATTATAATTAAAATTATTAAATTAATTCAAAAAGACCTCGTGTGTTGGAAAATGTGAGGTATCTTGAATACCACTCGTGATAAATTTCTCGCAGCGATTCATTTTCTCAAGAATTTCGTTTTACGCAAAACGTGAGGTATTAAATATCAATATTAAATTACGTACTCCGAAAAGGTCATCCACGTCGAATGTTCTTCGCACCACGTAGAATGTAAGACACGTTCTTGCGATGGATAGGACACGAGATAATCCTACATGTGCTGTTTGGGGGGCATTTTTCTAACAAATTTGCTAAGGGGTTCTAATCAGCAATTCTAATCAGCAGGCAACATCACAATCTGATGATTTTGCATACGAGGTTCTGTTGTTAGCATGGTTTTCAGAACCGGGCCGATTAGCGAACCGGTCATACTATCGGTTCACTGGTTCAACCGGTCGAACCGGTCCGACCGATCGGAAGAACCGGACGACGTCATAATTATTTAAAAAATTAAATAAAAATACCAAAAATATTTAATAAAAAATAATTTTTTATATCACAAGTCATATTCAAAGCAAGTCATAACATATATAAGTTAAAAACCATAAAATCAAGTGAAACAAAATGATTCAAATTAACTACAACATAATATTTAAGGTAAAACATATTAAATAATAAATATAATTATATAACTATAATTAAAAAATAAATTTGGGGTTAAAAAAATCATAACAAAATGATATTTTTGGTTTAATTTTTTTTTAAAACAATCCCACATGGCTAAGAAACATAGAAGAGCATCCCAAAAGTCTAAAGAGTAAAAATATGATAACAAAACAATCTCGCATTGCTAAGAAACATAGAAGCGCATCACAACTAACTTCTATAAATAATAGAGGTAATTTGGCATTCAAAATCATGGAGCCTTTTGGTGAGCATTGAGTGAACTATTCTTTCACTTCAATCAAGCTCGAATTTTAGGCTTCAATCGAGCTTCTAATTTTTTTTTGAGTTCAAGCCTTTTTGAGTTCAAGTTTCAATATTATATTTCGAGTTTGAGTTGAACTTGATAATTTTTAGCTTGTGAGTTTGAGTTGAGCTTACTTTTAAAGTTTTCAAGTTCGAGTCGAGCTCATCAATACTCGAGTTCGACTTGGCTCGTTTAACAAACGACGTTGTTTGGTTTAATTTTTTTTAAAAAAAAAAAACAAAAATCCCGTTTTTTTTTTCCAGTTTTTTCAGGTTTTTTTCGGTTTTCAGCCGGTTTAGTTCGAACGGTTCAGTGGTTCTGGCCGGTTCACTAATAGCGGTTCTGACCGGTTCACTAATAGCGGTTCAACCGGTTTAGATTGAACCGGACTAAGAAACGGTTTCCGGTTGAACCGGTTAAACCGGCCGATCCTGTCCGGTTTTCAAAACAGAGGTTGTTAGAGCTTCTGACAGGGAAACCTACTTCCCAGCATCCGTTTCTGTTTCCGGATGAGATGATGCCTTGGCTTAGGTCCTGCAGGGAAGTCGACGTAGGGGATGATGAAAGGCTAGGGATGCTTCTTGAAGTGGACATTGCTTGTAGTTTGAGCTCTCCCGAACAAAGGCCCACGATGTGGCAAGTTCCGAAGATGTTACAGGAGATTAAAGAAACTGTATTAATGGAGGATAGTGATTTGGATCCACTTTCTGGGATGTCTTAATTAATTTATGATGTTACTAGCATGTAATTGTGGGACTATAGTATGCAATAAAGGAAAGTAAAACCAACATATTTTATACCGCATGATAACAAATGCAATTGCTGCTCTTTCCTACCTTTGGCCCTTCATTTCTGACATTATTTACGTTGCATATTCTTGTATTCTTTTTTGTGCCTCCATCTCAAGTGGTGCAAACTTAAAAGATTATATTAAAAATTTAATGGATACGAATTTATAAAATATTAAGAGTATAAAATTAAATCATCAACAACAAAAAATACCTAAATGATATGAAAATTTTAAATTTTTCGGGTTACGATCACACCTCTAGTACCCCTTAGTCTATCCATGTCCACCTCTTTTACCCTTTCATTATCTCGTATACGAAAAAATTTAGCATCATAATCATCACCATCATGTCAGTTGCAGTTGATGTTAATGGGGTCATTGTTTATTTTTATAAATAAATAAATAAATTTGTTGTTGGTTCACCAGCGTCCAACTGGATATTACATCTAGGCCACTACCTTTTTCAGTTTCTTCTATAAGCCTTCTGCGGCATATCAAACCGGTTTCCCGGGGGGGGGGGGGAGGAGAGAGAGAGAGAGACTTTTAAAACTTTCCTAATATAACAATTGAAAATGCTAGACTTTCATTCTTTTAACAAAACTAATAATAAGTTTGCAAACATGCTGAAGTTTATGAACCAAGAAATTACAAACTTGGTAAAAAAAATGAAAATCTGAAAAAGGAAAAGACGATTAGACTGCAGCTTTCATACAAATTTCGACCACTATGCTTATTTTTATTGCCATTGAAACCATCTCAAGCTAATGTCTTCAACGTATTTGGCACACTACCGGCAGCATCAACACTTCTTTACAAGATGCCGCATATGTAGTAATCACAGAAAAAAATTGGAAGATTATACAAACCTACACTTTTGTATTCTAAAAAACTCAATTAAACCAACACGGTTCATGCAGGTTCCAACAGCCAGTTCCAATACACTGCACCAAGAAAAAGATAAGGCTTAGGCACATTGATACATGGCAAATAAGGTTTTTCTAAGTGAATTATGTTCAACCAAGCAGACCGTGGTTCTCTTAAGCTATTAGTCTCCCTAGGACATTTTTCTTAGAGTTGGCTACCCTAGCAGATAAATTTGAGTTCATGTACTTAGTTCATCAATTTATTTTGTAAATTGTTCTTTTAGTACTGTCAAAACTCATTTTCTCAAGTTGAGATTTGCAAATCAGAAATGCTGCCATGTTTTTAGTCAACAAGAATTAATTTGTCCTCAACGGCACAGAAATCACGATAACTAGAAGAAATTGTAACATGGGTATGAATAGCATATGATTGGAGGTTATACCAACATGAAAAATTCAAGGTAGAAAATTTTACTTACACTCTTTTCTAGGCTTCACCCTGCACCTCGGTTAGGAATATGCATAAAACCAAAGATTACTTTGGCCAAAGTAATCTGGTGACCATCGAAAATCAGACTCTATGTGTCAGAGCTTGAGAACGAGGCCTTGCCCTTATTAGTGTTTCATCACTGTGTCTGATCCATTCTGAAAGTCGCCATGGCTTCTGCCATTTCCATTTGAATTGTAGGAGCCATTGGTGATGGCTTCTTTTCCACCTCCACAGTTTGCCGTTGCCAGCTTGTCCTATAGCTACCAACTTTTTTATTGGTAACTGCCCAAGCGGTACTGTCTGCATGAGCAGCAAATCCAACTTTCCTTAGCTAAGCATGAAAGCAGATTGCAGCACTATAATTCAAGTTGGAGAATGAAGTTACCTTTCGTGTTAGATCCCGGAAAGCTGCTGATTCTCTGGCTGGACCATTAACAATACTTGGGCTATATTTCAGCTGTTTCTGCGCTGGCACAGATATTGGAGATAATGAACCGATCATGTCATCAGCAATGTGTTTCAATGAATTTGGAGAGTTTCCCTGTTCATGGACACTTTCCTGTCAAAAAGCGGATCTAGGAGTAGAATTGATGTTGACACATACAACAGTTATAACATATCCTGTACAGTAACCTTAAAATTCCATTTATCTTGCAACAGAAGAAAATCTTATATTTTAGTTGGAATTCTTTTTTTTTAGATTCCTTGATGCAATATAGGTTGCAATAGTAGCTATTCAGCTGAACAAATGTTAGGGGTTTTACGAGGGTTAAGCAATGCGAACTTAATTGTAGCCAAGGGAAGGGCCCCCATCATGAGGACATTTGAAGTTTGTCATTCAAGCAAACAGTAAGAGATTCACCATGTGCCATTATAAAAGGAACTTTTATTGATTTGATAAAGGGGTTTTCAAGTTCCGTTGTCTTACCAAACGTGGCATTCTTGAGAGAGAATCATTCTCATAAATACTAGAATTGGAAGTTTACTCAAATCATCTTATGAGCATAGTTCTTTTGAGCTATTAAAGAACTCCAAAAAAGCAATTCAAGGTCCCTAGTTGTAAGTGTAGAATTCCACCACATGAAGTCATTTAATCAAATAAATCTCACTGAATCACTTCTGGATGTCGTATATGTATCTAGGTTCCACATCATTTGTGTGTTGATGTGAAACAGCTTTAGAATCATTTGTGATCAGTTCAATGTACTTCAATGAGTTTAGGTTGTTAAAGCATGTCTTAAATGAAAGCCTAAATAAAGCAATGGATGTAAAACCTGAATAAAGTTTCCATAAAACTAACCGTAGTTGCCGTAGCCAATGCAACAGAATTAGTTTGCTCCCTTAAATTTAGTTCATTTTCAACTTCTTTTCTTCGTAATTCGCTCTGCTGCAACAGACCTACAAGTTCTTTAAGTTGTTCTTTCATTTCCTTGATTTCCACGTCTTTTTCCCATAATTGGCACCTGTTCATAGCATATAAGCATCCATAATTTATTTGTTTCCTTTTCTTTCTCATCAAACTCCAGGAATAGGCCATTATACTTGACCTACTTTAATGTATATTTACACGCATCACCAGGTGAGAAAAGCACCTTGTATCTCCAAGAGAGTTGAACATATACTGAAGCAGGTTCTTTGCATCTCCCATGGAGCGCAACTGATTCCAACGTCCACGATTAGTGAAGGCACGTTCCCGTTCTTCTGCCTCTGAAAGTTGTGAAGCCATTGCTACAAGTGAATTAGAGGATATGCTGAGCATACTCTCAAGTGAAGATATTCTGGAAATTCTTGCATTCGCTGACATGGAGGCTGCCCTGTGCAGAAGTAAAATAGATCAAGGCATGTTAGGAGAGATTGCAACACTAATACAGAGGAGAAAGTACCGCATTTAAGTAATCTCCTCAAACTCATGTTGGTCCCAACCATGGATGACCCATGAGTGTGGGAGAGGAAAAGGTTATAAACATGTTGTGTACACTTCATGCAATCTTACTAATACCATGCTGTACAAACCATATGGTTGAGCGATAAAAGAATTAAAATGCTAGTATTAAAGTAAACTCTCCTAACATTTTGGACATTGGATACCTGGAAAATCCATTCTTTCCTCTTGGAGGGCTGAGCCCCTTCGAAGCAAACTCATCGACTTGCTTCAAGACAGCTAGCTCTTCTGCCAATGCAGCTCTCCTGGAGGTGATGCATAATAAGTGAAAGTGACATAAAAATACTCTATATATCCCTTTTATATACAAATAAGATATTGTTACATACACTTGGCTTTGCTTCTCATATTCAAAGCGAACTTCATGCACATTCACCATGACTTCTAACTCATGATCTAACCAACATTGTAGCGCTTTCTCATTGGTCTACAGAAGCAAGTTACATTAAATGGTTTAAAGACATGGAAATGAAAAATTACTCAAAAAAAGAAGGAAAGAAACAGAGATCATTACCTGCCCATTTGTTCCATTCCCATTGGCAATAACTGGTAGATACCAAACATTAGAAATTTGAACAAATAAAATGAAGGGCATGAATGTGAATACCTTATGTTTCCCTAAGTAAAACTAGACTATCTAGCATGAGGCAATGCAAATATATATTCTAGAATACAATTGAAGTGCTATGCCTCTATGTTGCATTGTTTTATATGGATGTGGAATGTCCAGGACATCAACCTTTAGAAAAGGATAACCTACCTGAGTTATCACGGACAGAAGATTTACGTGCTTCCAGCAACTCTTTTAGTCTCCTGGTGGCCATGGCAGCCTCCTCGGTTTTTCTTTGTAGAACCTGAAAGTATAAATAGCTGCAAATTTTTTCTCTACAAACAAATCAGTGATAGGTGCACATCACAGAAGAAATAAAAACATGCTTACCATTTTCTGGCGTTGATTTAAAGCTTGCAGCTTATGCCTTTCGTACTCATTTCTCCGGCACTCTTTCCGTAACTGATTGTGCATGCAAATAATGCCAGTTAAGCATATAAAACAAACAATTTATTCAAATACCTGTGACGACTCCAAAATATAATCCCAGCAGTAAATGACTGTTCTCAAGTGTATCACAGAAATGTGTGCAATAGTTAATAATCCGACACAACAATTTCTTAAATTGATAGAAAAAAAGGAAGAAGCAAGGCACCTGCAACAGCTCCTTTTCTTGAGAGGCTTTCCACTGACGAAATTGTTCTGCCTCTTGTTTTATCCTATGTTGCAACTGGACCTACATACACATGATATGCAAGGGAAGAAAAAGAACGAAAGAGCATGGGGGAGGATGGGGAAGTTTAGCAGTATATATATAATTAATAAAAAGAAAGATATATGACAAACTTAAGATTTAACCTTTTGAGCCTTTATGAATTGAATTTCATCTTGCAGTCGTTTTGCTGCTTCGTCGCTCTTCTGTTTCTGCTTTAAAAGTTGAACCTGGTTCTCTTGTTTCTTCTTAAGTTCCAGAATCTGATTCAAATAATTATTCGCAATTAATATCAAAACAGTATTAGACCTTTTCTTCAATCCAAAATTGAATTCCATTTATCTATAACTCTTTGTCACCTGTGCTTCAAGGGATTTAAGTTTCTGAGCATGGATATCTTGCACTTTTTGTTTTTGTCCATCAGAACCAGCAGAAAGATTTTCAATTTCAGCCAATAAGTGATCCCTTTCTTGCTGCAGTGAGGAAATAGGTTAAGAAATGTCAGCATGCATATTTTTTCTTCCAAGTGAAGTCTGAGAATTAAAAGAAGCGTGTTTAAACCTGCACAGCTCTCTTCTCGTCTTCTAATTCCTGAATTTTCTTCCCAAAATGGTGCTTAAGAGCAACTGTGTCGCCTCCAAAAAGTTTCATCTCGAACTGCTCCAACATAAGATAGAAGAATTCGTTGGAGAAGTTGTAAAAACAACTATCTAATTATCAAGAATTTAGACCCCTAAGAATTCTACTTCTGAATAACTATTGAACAATATTGCAACGTTTTGAAGATATACAAATATACCTCTTTCTCCTCTAAGCGTTTATTCAACTCATGCAATTCTTTGTCCATAGTATTTTGTAAAAGCGTGTGCTCCCACTCTTTTGCTGCTGCTTCATCAATTTCTCTGGAATCACCTGCTAAATAGCCATTATATTCAAGTCAAGAAAACACCTTGAGAATAAATAAGTAAACCTAAAGGAAGAATGGTATACATCTTTTGTAGGTCGGGTAAGATCTGTACCTATCATGGTTTCACCCATTTGATAGTCAGACGACTCTATACTTTGCAAGTTTCTTTTCAGCCCATCACTTTTGATAGAACAAGGACTACCATCCTGAAATAGGTAGTTTTTCATTCATAAGCATTTCAAAAGACGATGGACATGATAAAAACTTGCATGTAAATCAGTCAAGAAATTTCCATTACAAATGAACTCAACAAGGGCTTCCTTAACATACTTGAGCGTCGGTTTCACGTAGATCCACAATGGTGCATCTGCTGCGGAACTCCTGAAGTTCTTGGCAAAGATCCTCATTAGCAGCTTCAAGCCAAGCAATCCTTTCCTTGAGAACCTGAAAAACTAGTCATATTAAAAGGCCTGTGGGACTACTCCTATATGAGTTGTCTCCAAGAAGAAGTTCAGGGCCGAATGAGTTATTTACCAATCTTTGAAGTGTTCCAACTTTTTTTTTTTTGAAAGAAAGTGTTCCAACTTAAGATACCAAGAAATCAAAAGTAATTATTAAGTTTATTCCAAGTAGTTAAGAGTATCATGATACCTGTACTTCATCAGAACCCCCACGTGCGCAAAGTTCTGCTTGCAGATACTCTAACTGTTGACGCATCTTTAGCATCTCATCGGACATAGGATCTCGGTTAACCTATTTTAGTCAAAACAAGAGTGAAAGTTCCATATAGAAACTACCTTGAAAATTATTTAATATCTGACTTGGCAAATGAGGGAAAAGAAAGAAGAAACTTTGAAGTAATGAAAACTATTCTCTTGAACTTACAACAGGCTTGTTTTGGATGTTGCGAGCACGATTTGCATACTTTAAAGTATTAAGTGTTTCCTCCGCATTGATGTCAGCAGGACTAATGCAGGCTGCTCGTAAATAAATAGTTAATGACAATGATGAAAGAGTACAAAAATGGGAAGGAACTACAGCATGAATGTGCCAAATTATAAAATTAAAAAAAAAGGAAACAACTGAGCAGGTTAAATAATTGGAATAAATAGTAGTACCTATCATCACAGTTCTGCTGTTTCCACCAAGTGAATCCTGCCCAAAGAAATAATCAAGTTTCCAATGCAATTTATGAGCTTGAGATTAAAAATGCATAATGTAGGTCAATTTTCCAATGCAATCAAGCTTTTACAAAGATGTGTGAACTGATTTTTAAGCCTAATGTTGAGAGATCTACCGATTGTTTGATCGGAACCCCCAACAATTGGAAAGGAATTGTTTTTCCGGGGTGCCTGTGTATCGTTTTAACTCTGAGATATCGTGCTCTCCCTCTCTGAGGCGCTCCTAGTACCCTCTTAAGGGTAGGAAGAAAAAAAATCTCAAGTTAAAACGATACACAGACACCCCGGAAAAACAATATCTTTCCGATTGTTGGGGGTTCTGACAAAAAAATAGGAGAACCCTCAACACCTAAAAAGACAACTTCCAATAAAATGAACATTCAATTTGACATTCTTTCTCTGAAAAATATTGTAGGATAAATAATGCCTAGCAAAATGGGAGATACAGACTTCTTAAACTATGCATACCTGCAAAAGCCGAGTAAGTTTACTATCTCGATAAGGGACATGAACACCTTCTTTTCTCTTCTTTTCATCACCAAGGGCACTGATGACATTGCCAAGGGCAAGAAGGCCCTTGTTGATATGAACTCCTGTTTAGATAACAAAGATGGCTATTGTTATGTTTGGTTTGGAGAAGAATAGTTTCATGACATAAAGAGAGGACAAGCAGTGCCACTAACCTTCTTTAAAACGCATACCATCAGAACCTGTTCTTTTTGCTCGCTCCGATCCAGCAAGATCTACCAAATGTAACTTGGCACAAAGATATTCTTCACTCGTTATGTCATTTGGACATCCATCTCCAGAAATAGGATTGAGTTTACGCATTTGCTCTAAGGTGATGGTGAAGATTGCATGTGAGCGACTATACAACCACATAAATAGATTATCAAAATTCAGCAAGGCAATAGAACTTAAAAAAAGGGTAAAACTAAAATAAGTCGAGAAAACATAGCTCCGATGCATCGTGGGATATATCAAAAGCAACAAGTTCCAAAAACCAGAAAACTTGCAACATTCTCACAGTTTATATTTCTTTTAAAAAACTATCAACTACAAACATTAAATAAAGTGCTTTAAGAAAATAAATTTTGAATGAGCCTTGTTTTAAAAGTGTCTATAAATTTAGAGGTTTTCATGAAAAACTTTACCACCATAGAATAGCATTGCAGTACATCAAGGATTTACAAATGATGATCACAGACGGATAATGTTTTTCCATATTTAAAGAAGTAAGAACCACTGGACAGCATCTCCTCCACAGTTTCGAAGAAATTAAAGCGCACAAACACCAAAGAATAGAAACGTGAATTAACCTTGATTGGTTGTTCATGTTTGTACTCCCTGTTGCTCTACTCAATGATCCCTGTTCAAGGCAAGCAGCCATTTCTTTTAACATACTGACGCTTACTTCAGTAGATCCAGCCAGCGTAATAACACCATTTGATGATTCACGGATTTGTATTGGTTGTTTTCCTGGGACATGTATTTTCCCTGCATTCGGATTTGATCCATCTGATTTGTTCAAAGGAGCAGAATCCAGCAAATCTCGCACTTCTTCTTTCAGAATCTATTATATCAAAATTTGATAAAAATTACATATTTCCGAACTATAAATTATAGAGACACTCAGAACAGGCTTGATATTCTTATTCATACTCACAAATTGGATATTTGATTAGGGAATTAGAATTATTTTGGTAAGCATGTTACATTTTTCCTTAATGGTGTTTTAGATTCTGCCATGTAATGCTTAGAGTAATTTAACCAAAACCTAAAAGACCAGACTAAATGAAAAGCTTGTAGGAAAACAAGTTCTACATGGGATGAATTTCCTAAATTAAGCTTACACAATAATCTGACCACCCATTAACAAACCTCGATGAAGGAAACGTGCAATTGAAATTCTATTTGATGTTTCAGACTTTCGATCTTTGCGAACAAAGCATTCATTACTTGAGGAATGATTCCTGTTTGACAACCATCTTTGAAGCCAGTGCCCATGGTATATGTTTTACCTGATCCAGTCTGCAAATTTATCGAAACTTCAATCACAATAAAACAAAACTGCAATATGTAGTGGCGTCTTGTGGGAGATTCAGTTGTACCTGACCATAAGCGAGAACGGTGGCATTATATCCTTGGAATAAGCCATCAACGAGAGGAACAATACATTCCTCAAACATAGAAGATGATGGAGAACCAGTGCTCCCATAGACATGATCAAATGTAAAGGAATGTGTCCCAA
Organism: Hibiscus syriacus; assembly: GCF_006381635.1. NCBI lineage: Eukaryota > Viridiplantae > Streptophyta > Magnoliopsida > Malvales > Malvaceae > Hibiscus > Hibiscus syriacus. Next base: position 6,077,268 of record NW_024063513.1, read on the forward strand.
TTTGTACCTGCATCATAGTCAAACCAATATGAAACTTCATTAAAGAAGATTCTAATTTGGTTTGTCCTTCCTATAAAATGGATTACTTCAACTACACAGAAGTTTCAGAGCAATTAAAATCCAGCATCAACTAGCTCAGCTTAAGAAGCAGTGTAAAGAACCATGTTTTAAAATTTCGTAGCTTACTACTATAATAGGATCAAAAAGTCATAGCCCCAAAAATGGAAATAACAATAGAAACAAACTGAATTCAGCTTAATTTTACACATTTTAACTTCCATTACAAAATAGAACAACTCGTAGGCAGCCCAATTATAGAAATTGTACTGATGACAAAATTTCTGATCCAAAATCAGAAGGTGAATCCTCACTGATCAACCATTCAAGCACCCAAAAATCCAGATCTCCGTATACTTATAATCAACCCAGAACTGCTTACTCAGAAAACCAACAGTCCCCCAATAAATCACCCATTGAAGAAGAACTTAACGGTGAACACCACCATTCTGTACCTGTGGCTTTCCCGGAGTGACGGTAACACAATCTTTACAACCTTGAAGCTTTTCATCACCAATTAGCGGTCTTACATGAACCGCGACCTTAACACAACAATCCTCAGAAGCTGCAGCAGCTTTCATAGGAAGCAGCTAAGAGAGAAGAATTCCACAATTTCCAAACACAAAGAGAGAGAGAGGAAGGAGAAAATCCCAGAAGCAAAGAGAAAGTGATTTTTCCTTTTTTAAGTTAATTTTAGTTTATGTTAAGGAGTTAAAAGATCAAAGCTTTATTTTCTTTTTTTCATTCTAAAAAACCGTTCTCATTGTCTGAAAATACAGGTATTTCAGGAGAAAGAAAGTGATGCAACAACAAACGAAGAAAAAACATAGAAAGCTGAGTGAGCTCCAGACAAAGGGTTGCTGCTGTTCTTGTTGGGAAGTGTAAGAAACCAAGGAAATAAGAGAAAGAAAGAGAAAGAAAATGCAAAAGAGAGAAGGGTTGTTGAGGAATTAGAGGCTCTGGGGTAGCATTAGTATAGAATAATACACAGCAAATAGTTAACTGCAGTCTGCAGTGACAACTACCACGATCATTTTTCTTTGCCTTCACTTCAAAATCTCTCTGTAAAAAAAGATAGTACTCCATAATTTAACTTTCATTACACTCTTCCCCTTTTTACCGTTTCCCTCATTCTCTCCCTCTGCCTTGTTCATGGAGTTTTTTTACACCTTCCCCTACGTTTTTTGTTCTTATTTTTACGATTCTACCCTTTTTCATTTCACCACCAATGATTTTCCCCTGTTTTTCTTTTAAAGATAAAGAAGATAAACAAGTGTTCCTAAAACCCCATATTATGATTCCGAAGGTCTCATGATGATGCCCAGAAATACGGTAGGAGAAAAGGATGGCACAACACATAAGCCACGTGATTAGGAATCATCTACGATTTTCTAGGGAAAAACCTCTGGATCATAACGCTAACAATACATGTACTTTTTTTTTGTTAATCTTTTGCATGTGATTATGCAAATGGTGTATTAATACAGTGCCACTTTTTCCCCGGCTTTTGAATTTAAAGATCATGTTCTATAATTACTAAAGTAGCAATGTGATGTATAAATGCAAAGACAGATGAAATCAAAATAGTAATTTGTACATCAGCTTCATCACCATCCACCTCCATTATATGTTAATAATTAAAATTAAGTGAAGAAATAAACTTGATCACGTAAAAAAGAAAAAGCTAGTCTCTTTCAATGACAAAATTTTCTTGAAAGGAAGTGTGTACAAATGTTTTTTTTCTTTTCTTCTGATATTGAGAGCCTGTGAAGTCGTGAAGAAGAAAGAAAATTAGGGGAAGGGAAAACCCACAAAATAGACAATAGCCAGCTGGTGGTCTCCCACACTCACATGGCCCTTTTTTTGGTCTGTATGTACGATAATAACCCTTTAAGTGGACCCCCTCTATCACTTAGTCAGACTTATGTTTGGTCCCACCCTTTTACCGATTCTGTGGGGTTAATTAATTCTTCTATTTGGTTTTTGTTTTTCATTAATACTTCGTAAATTATAGAGTTATCAACTATAACTATACGTTGGACAAACTATTCGTAAATTGTTTATATTTTTGTTAAGTTAAATAAGTAAATATAAAATATATTTTTTAATTAAATAAATAAATTTTAATGGATATGTACTTAATTTATTTTTTTACTAATGAATGGTTTATTAGTTTATTTATAAAATTATTTATTAGTTTAGTTAGTTGAAATTGATATTTTTTGTATAAAATACTTTAATAATTATGTATTTTATTTATTTTTGAGTAAACTACACGTTTACTATCTAAATTGTTCTTTCCGTTCCACTTGAGTATCTAATTATATATGATGCTTAGTTTAGTTTTCATTTTGATATCTTATCATTCATAAACTTAAAGATGAATCGATGATGTTTATATGTCATTATAAGGTAATACAAAGTTATCATTGAAAAAATAAAAAATAAATATCAAGTCAATAGTTTTGTTATTTTTTTAACGATGAGGTAATAAATTGAAACTTAAACTAAACGTTAATTATGGTTTTGAAAAAGAATAAAGTTTGAGTACCAAAACAAAATAAAAATAATAGTTTAAGTATTAAACGTATAGTTTATCCTTATTTTTAATATGATGATTTATTGATAAATATATTTTATTTATTTGTGGATATATTTAAGGCATAATGTTAAATTAGTCCCCAATAATTTATCAAAATGATCATTTTGGTCATTATACTTTTTTTGAGCATTTTGACCCTCAACTTTTTATTTTAGGTTAAAAAGGCCCTTAACATTTGATAGATATTCACTTTGATCTTAATTCTTTCTTTTAAGCATCTTAACCCTCAATGTTTTATTTTCAGGTGAAAAGACTCATATTTTGAAGTATTAATCGAGAGTTAACAAAGGGTTTCCATATATTGAGTGAGTTTTTTTGTCCTAAAATAAACGTTAGAGACGAAATATTCTAAAAAAAAGAATATGAGCCAAAATGAATATTTTAGTAAACATTGGGAGCTTATTTTGTATTATGCCTATATTTAATTATATATTTGTGAATATGTCATTTAGTATTCACAAAAATGTTATCAACACTAAGAGTTTGTTTGATAGACTGTAATTGGTTTTCTAGAAAATAATTTGCCTAAAATGGATTACGTGAAAGTTGTTTTATGTAAAATGAGTTACATAAAAATTGTTTTACATAGAATGAATTACCTAAAACTGTGTTGCGTAAAATGAATTATATTTTCTATGAAATAGTTTTTGGAAACTATTTACGGTGTTTTGATGATATTGTGTAAATCATTTTCACTAATTGTTTGATATACTATAATTAATTTTATAGAAAATGATTTATATAAATGAATAAAGTTCGATTCAGTTAATATTTTTTAAAAAGCTAATTCGATTAACGATTAAAGAAAAAATTTAGTTTATTCAGTTAATGTTAATTCAATTCGATAGGTGGTTGAATTAACCATTTTTAATTATTAGTATTTTATTAACATAATACTAAATTTTTACATTAATATTAAATATATAAATTAATATTAGTCATTACTAATAATTTAATAATATTATTTTTATAAAAATAATAGATAAATACTAGTGATTTATTACATATTATTAAACTAGCATTAAACAAATAAACATGAAAATATATAATTTAAAATAAATAAATTCGAATATAATTTTAAGTAAAAATACGTATATGACTTTAAACAAATATAAACCAAACATTAACATACTTAAAAAAAATTAACACAAATTGTTTTGTTTAGTATCATATTAATTTAATTTAAGTTTGACATAAAAAAATAATTTTCTAACGAGGTTTTGCACGTTAAACAAAGGTCTAAGTTCATGTTTTTTATATTATATATAAATCGTACATCGATTTTTTAGTTAATTTAGTTATTGTTTGAATCAACTTAATTATTAAATTAGTTACATAATTCAATACTTATAATTAATTCTAATTATATTTTATTAACTAATTCTGTGTTATAAGAATAAAAAAATTATCATTTTAGTTTTAGTTTACATCGGATCATAAGTTACATATTTGATAACTCCTCTTATAAAAAAAATTGATTATTATTTTTTAATTAAGTTAAGGTGATTACAAAGTAGTATATGTTCTAAATATTCTTAACCATTTCATAATAAACACTCAATCACCCTTTTGTAGTCGCTGGTGCTAGAACATATGACCTCTAAAAACAACAACCATTGAAGTAAATTAGATCATGCAAAAAGAAAATATTATGTTAGAGTGAAATGTGGTAATTTCAAAATGTGCATAAACATTTTTTCAGGGAAGAGAATATAAAATGGGATTCATTAAAAGGGTTTTGATATTATGAAGTGGAGGCCTGGAGGGTTCTTTCATTTTTCTTTTTCCTTTTATGTTAATTTTTTTTTTGGACATGCTGAAAGCTAACCCACTGACCTCCCATGTGTAATGAATCATGAAATTAAATTTATGTTAAATTTAGACACGCTTTATAATATGTAGCTAATTTAGGTTTTTATCATTTTTTACTTCATAATTAAGTAGCGTTACGGATATCACAAGTAGGGATGGGTATGGGTCGGGTTTTGGCCAACCTGACCCGAAAATTTCACACCCTCCACCCAATTTGAATCATCAAATCCAAAAATATAAACCCTCTACTTGACTTGAATTCGATCTGATTTTTTAAGATAAAATCCGAATCCGATCCGACCCAAAAATAATATATAGAGAGTATTAATTGAAATAATTTTTGTGATAAAAATAGGGATTTAATTAAAAATAATATATAGAGGGGTATTATTATAATTATCTCTAAATATATAAGGTACAATTATTTTTTTCAGGTCGATTATTTTTCACCTTAAACCCGAACCTGACCCAACCCGACCCAAACTTCACCTTAAAAAAAATTCCGACCCTACCTGAACGAAATTGATTTTTTTTAATAAAAAAGGGTCGGGTCGGGTCAAAACGCATTTGGTTCAGGTCTCATGTCCATCTCTAATAACAAGTAACTTTAAACCTAGAACTTCTATTTTTATTTCTAGATTTTAAAAAATATTAATTATTATTTTTAGGTTTTAAGATATTTATTTTGGTTTAAATTTTTTAAAGTATTTATCTATAATATTGTAATTATCTTTCACGGAGAATATTATTCTGAATCAAGAAATTATTCATTGTATGCGGCATTCTAAAGGCAAGAAGGGCTGGATGGCTATTAAGAGCTTTCGACATATGACGGTGGGATTTTATTCGTGATTCTTCAAGTGATGTTGGGTTTCCGTCAAATTTGACTCATATCATTATGCATTACATGACCTCTTCCTCTTTCCAAGTTCAACGGAAGGAAGAACTCACGGAATCCTTTAGATCGAAACGAGGCATTCGTCAAGGTAATCCCATCTCTATGTATTTATTTGTCCTAACTATGAGCGACTAGGGCATGGTATCTCTGACAATGTCAATAAACAAATTTGGGAGGCCTTTCAGTTCGTCAAAGATGAAATACTTGTTTCGCATTTGTTCTTTGCAGATGATTTGATCTTATATGCTCAGACAGACATACCAAATACAAATGCGATCAACTCGGGTTTGGCTTGCTTCGGACATTACTCTGGCCATAAAGTCAATAAACGGAAATCAACAATATTCTTCTCTCTGAATACGAGTTCCTCCATGAGGGAAGTAATGAGCGATCGCTTAGGGTTCCAACAAGTAAATGAGATTGGAAAATATCTAGGTTTTCTGGTTCAAAATGATCGGATCGCACGATTCTGATTATGAATTTATTTTGGAGAAAATGCGTGTGTTTTTTAATGGTTGGGCGTCACGATCCCTCTCCACTTCTAGCCGAATCACGCTTGCCATCGGTCCTTGCATCTGTTCTCATTTATTCCATGTAAACAACTATGCTTCCTAATAGTGTTTGCAATCAGATTGAACAACTTATTCGTCACTTTATATGGGGCTCTTCGGCCATGAAATCCTCTTTCTCACTAGTTAATTGAGAGAAAATGTCAGTCGCTTGATCGTGGAGGATTGGGTATTCGTCGTTTGCACGAACAGAACCAAACTTGTTATTAGATAGATCATTCTCTTACGCCAAAAAGTACAAGGTAACTGATATATTCCCTCTCTCGATTCACCGACTTATGTGCTCGTCGTTTTGGCACTCCCTTTCCAATTTTTGGGAGTTCTTTTAGACATATGTGACTTGATCAATTGTAAATAGTGTCTTAATACAAGTTTGGGATGATATTTGAATTTCCAACTTAGGAGTTCTCCGATATCGCATTCATCCCTTGATCCAGATTTTTCCTCAACACAATCTTGTTAATTTGGAGAGACAGGATGAGGAATAGAGGCTTTATCTTTTTTGGTGGACAGTTATCTCGTCAGCCACATCCTTGACATCATGCCTCCAACTGACACTAGTGAAAGCGATATATATATATATGGTGTTAGGGACCGAAACACGTATTTAGTGTTTCGTCTACCTATTAAAATAAATATAATTGCACACTCATGGTCAAGCCACTACAATAAATATGTAGCTGATGCCCTTGCTAAATCAAGAATCTCAGATTCTGTCGGTGTTACTTTGCTTGACATCGTTCCTCCGCCGTTTCGTCACCTTCTTATCAAGGACATTGAAGGCATTTCATATTTACGAGCTTGATGTAATTTTTATTCACTTTTATTTCAAAAAATTATTTAAAATTATATTCGAAATAATAACTAATTAATTATAGTAGCTTATCTTTAAGTACTTCTATATAAATTCTAAAAAAAAGTGAACACGACAATAATAGATTTTATATTTAAATCTTGTATCCCGACGTTTGTATTAAATATACCATATTTCAAAAAATATATTTTTCATTTAAAATAGTATTATTTCTAGGATAAATCGCACGTGATATATCAACTATAATTTTTGTTTTGTTTTGATTGCCAAACTATTTTTTTAAACCATATTAATTCTGATTTCATTTTTGTCACATGCGATTAAAAAATGAAACCAAATGAAAACAAAACGTAACTTCATGTATTATTTAAAAAAAATAGTCAAGTGACCAAAATGGAACAAAAATGATAGTTGAGGTATTAAATTTACAGTTTACCCATATTTTTAAAGTCCTCAAATATTTTGTATAGTGATCTCCCTATATTTCATAGTCGTGTAGAATACACGGCTAAGCTATCAAAATTAGAGGGGAGCATGGTTAACAATAAACCAACCAAACTAAATCAGGTTTTATTCCCACGACAGACGATTGAAAACGAAATCACACAATCAAAAGTCTTTAATTCTTTGATTTGTAGGGCTTAATTAGTGGTGGTTGTTACATCGCTGGGTCGTTAGAAGGAAGTGCTTAATCAATCTTACGAATTTGTACATCTTCAATATCGATATAACGCGAAAATTAAGGCCTTCAACGATTAGCCTGACAGCAACATCTGGATTGCAGGGCATGCCTGCTTCTTTATTTACAAATTTCACTATTAAAATTTGATAACAGTGTGTTTTGGTATATGGGTGTTTTCTTGAAAAATATAATAATACAACTCTTACCATCAATCTAAGAAAGGGTTACTGCAATAATTTCCCCTGCTTTACTGTTTTGTCTGTGTAAATACTTACTCCATATATATATATATATATATAGGGCATTGGTAAGATTTCCCCACCATCCCAGAGGTAGCGTGCTACTGCGCAGTGCTCCTCCGGTGGGCCGTCCACAATATATTTATTTCGAAAAACGATCGTTTGACATTAATGTGTGAAGTTGAAATCTTTTAAATCATGGCATCCCAAAAATATATTTTTCTTTAAAGATCTTGAGATCAGGAACATTTGCCATCTGTCTACTGGTAAAAAAATGTGATTGACAATGAATTTATACCCGTAGGGTGTTTAAAGAATACTAAATAGGTTTGGTTGGAGTTTTATTTTATGTTAATGACATTTGGCTAAAGCTAACAACTTAAATGATTATTATCATTATGCAAAACAGAAAAAAGGAAAAATGCAGACACGTTGGATTTGCTTGCCTTTTTTCGTGGATGCGTTAGACTGTAAGTTAAAGCAAACTTGTCATCGAACCAATTCTCTGAGGCACATGTCAAACACCTTCATTCACAAGGAGTGAATGAGCCAGGGGAATAACAGCAGCTAAAATTGAAAGCTTGATGCAAAAACCCTAACCCCAAGTTTCCCTTTTTTTCTCAACCACCGGATCTCTTTCTTTCTTTTTCCCAATTCGACCGTTAGATTGGACACATACCAAGCAACTAAAGGAAACCCCACTTCTATTTGGTTGGGTGCGTGCTTATTTTATCATAAAAAAATGGGTGTGACATTGAGTAAAACTTCTGTTACTCCTCCACATTTTCCCCTAATTTATTTGAACTGATAACTCCCATCTTACCAAACCTTGAAATGGTTTCCAAAATGACACACCCCTTTTGTCACTGTTATGAATACTGTGTTATAATTTAACATCTTAACTGTAAAAGGGCAGCATTTTTTGTGATTGAAACAGTTTCTACTTGTAGGTGTTTTAACATCCGACCAATTGTGCTTTGTTTTTTCCTTTCTTTGTACGTATGTTTGTGTTGCTGTTGCACTTTTACATGCCTTGTCATAGGCTCACAAGCTGGATACATATGTAATTAACAATCATTCATCGGCAATTGAACATCTGTTACATTGTCTATTTATGATATGGGTGCGATTAGAGATGGAGCGAAGGGGACGGGTGGAGGCAGTCGCCCCTTAAATTTTAAAATTATTATATATTTTAGATTTTATGTATTTTTTTATTGAAAATCTGTTTTCTATCCATTTGAATTTTATAAGTTTAAGTTAGTCCCCTAAAATTTTAAAAAATCAAGTCTATTCCCTTAACATAAAACCATGCGTTCGTTACTGGGTGCGAGACGACTGAACATAACAATTCTTCTATATAGATGTGAGTGGAAAGTAGTTGGATTAAAGCAAGAAAGCGTAAATGTAATCGGAGGTGTGTCAAGCTTGTAACGTCGGAATCCTATAATACTGGAAGTCTGAATTGTTGGAGGCTTACAACACCAAAAGTTTATGTCAGTTGAGGTTTGTAGGGTCAGAGATCTGTAGCATCGAAGGCACTTAATAGTGTGTATAACATTATTCATTGTAGAATTTTACAGTATGTACTTACTCCACATATAATAAAATATATATGTATCCAACATTACAACACATTTTCTAAAAATTGAGTCATGTGTAAGCCATGCTTAATTAAAACCCTAGCAGCTATTTTCCTTCTCCTCTCTTTTCCCTTTTTCTTTCTTTACTACTTGTGTCAATTTCATTGATTAATCCAACTTGTTCTTCTCTAATTTTGTTTAACCGACGGCGGCATCGGTTTAGATGTTGGTTGCCGTCCGTCGGTTGCCTTATTTCTTTTTTAGTTTTTAACAAGAATAATTATGTTTTTGTAATATGTTCTTTGTTTTTATGACACGTTTTTTTCTACCTTTTGGTAGTTTACGGTTTTTTTCTGTTGTTTTCGTTTATTTTTTTTCTCATGGTTGGATTTGACATCGGCACTACTGATTATGATGGCGCTTATTTCTTATCATGTTGATCTTTCTTGCTTTGGACCCTCAGATTGATTTGGATACACATTTTGCGTTCGTCGATAGTTTTCTCACGTCGTTTGACTCTACTTTGCAATTTGTCGGTGACTTTCAGTAGCTTCATCCCCTTTTATGGTTCGTTTGCCGATGCAGTCAGATTTGTTCGTATTTTTATTTTGTTCGAACATAGGTTAGATTTTTTAATTTTTTTTGGTCCTTGTGTGATATAAGCAATTAGTTTTTGTGTCAATGGTTATAGGAAAATGTCCTAATTATAATCTAGTTTAGGTTTACGATTATGCTTGTAAATCTTCATTATAATTCTGGATATTTTCTATTTTTAATAAAACTAGCGGTTTTCTATAAACAAAATGATATCGAGTCATGTGTACGTACGAGTATGAAGCCTCAAATAATACAAAATTTCATTTTAAAAAATTGAGCATATAGCAAAAGAGATACATACCAAAACCAAAACATTAGTAGTGTTTCCATTGATGTCCAATAAAAGATAAGGTGGTTTATGCCTTATGGTGGTTGAAGACAATTCACCACTTTTTATTTAAGTAGAAAGTTGTTGGTAAGGATGAGGAATATATTTAAGTGCTCTGGTAAGGATGAGGAACAGAGTCCTCTTGAAACTTGAGAAAGAGAAACAAAACCACTTTTGTTGGAGAATGAGATAAAAATTATCTCATACCCCTAGAGTCATAGGATGAAATTTTTGATGGTGTCTATCTTGAAATTATATTTGTGTCCATTTCATATAAAACTCTTGTATTGTTAATATATTCGTGACCATTCTAAAAAAATTCTAGATACATCATTGTTGAGGACATTTCAACTTTACATAAACAGAAATATTTTAATGAAATCATCTTTATATTACGAGCGTGAAGTATCTAAGTTTTGTTCGAACATTAAAAATATCTTAATACAAACAAAACGGTCAGCAAAGAGATTATGAATTATCTCAACTCTAAATCAAGTGTTTCATATTTTATGTTAAGCAAATGAGGGGTATGCCACTTGCCTCTTTCCCCATCTTGTAGACCGAGGAAAATCTCATGCAATCAATAAATACCAGCAACAGCCAAAGGACATAAATCTTGCACTTGTTTTATTCTTTGCCTCTATTAATAATAACGATGAAGGATTACTCCAATAATTTGTGAAATGATCGAGCCTAATCTGCTTTCAAATATGATGTTGCGGAAGACGGTTATCGGATAGAGCAAAATCGCAACTGATAATTTGAGAAAATAAAAATGAAGATAAAGAAGACACAAAATTTACGTGGAAAACCCCTAAATAATATAGGGTAAAAACCACAGGCAACGATAGAAAAATTTCACTATAAGAAAATAGGAATTACAACTTCTCTCTATATACCAAGGAGAAAACAATGATAATTCTCTCTTGATAAAAATGAGAAAACAACTCTCAAGAAACTCTCTAAATTCTCTCTAGTATTATAAGAAAACTAGAATGTTTTGGGATGATTTTGAAGCTAAATGAGCTAGGGTATTTATAGTTGAAACTTAAGGACTAATCTTATAAATACCCTAAATTACAATGACTAGAATTAATTATCTCATTACCAAATTTCAACAAAAATTAGGTGCCTAATTTTTGACTTTGACAAAGCACTATTTGGTGCCTAAATTATTTGACTTTTAACAATCTCTCACTTGAAGATTTGATTGGAATAATCATATCTTCACACCATTCTTTCTACCTTGTACCTTCATATTGCTTACGTTTCTGACAAGCCACAGGAGGATCGACACCAGGTAAATTTATCAGCATTGATTGCCTTCGTCATGAAATCTGCTATGTTGTCTTTGGTATGGATTTTCTGCATATCTACCGTTCCTTCTTCCACCTTTTCACGAATGAAATGGTACTGAACTCGTATGTGCTTTGTCCTTGAATGAAATGCTGGATTCCTTTCTAGATGAAAGGCGCTTTGACTGTCACAAAACAGAGAGACATACTCTTGATTGTGCCCAAGCTCCTCCAATAGCATCTTTAACCAAATTGCTTCTTTACTGGCTTGTATAGCTGCTACATATTCTGCCTCTGTTGTGGACGTAGCCACAACTGACTGCAATTTTGAAACCCAGCTTATAGCTCCACCAGCAATTTTGAACACATATCCTGTAGTAGATTTGCTTTTATCCAAATCCCCTGCATAGTCAGAATCTACATAACCATTGATTAATAAGTTTGATCCTCCGTAACATAATGCAACATTTGAGGTCCCTTTAATGTATCTGAGGATCCTCTTTACAATATTCCAATGCTCTTTGCCTGGATTCGTCATGTACCGACTAACCACTCCCACTGCTTGTGTAATGTCTGGTCTTGTGCATGTTATAGCGAACATTAAACTTCCCACTACTGATGCATACGGTACTCGAGACATCTCCATCCTCTCTTCTTCACTGCTAGGACTCATACTGGAGGATAATTTGAAGTTAATAGGAAGAGGGGTAGAAATTGGCTTACAATCTTGCATGTTGAATTGTGACAAGATCTTCTTCAAGTAATTCTTTTGTGAAAGACAAATCTTCCTATTACTTCAGTCTCGATGAATTTGCATCCCTAGAATCTTTTTTACTGATCCCAAGTCCTTCATTTCAAATTCCCTAGCCAGTTGTGCCTTCAATTCTTCAATATAATCTTTGTTGGGTCCTGCAACCAACATGTCATCCACATACAACAACAATATAACAAAATCGTTATCACCAGACCTCTTAAAATAAGCACAAGGGTCTGCATTAAGTCTGTTGTATCCAAGGCACATAATGAAGGAATCAAATCTCTTATACCAACACCTCGGCGCCTGCTTTAGACCGTACAGAGATTTGTTCAACCTGCTAACCAAGTTCTTCTTTTCTTTTTCTTCAAAACCTTCAGGCTGGAGCATGTAAATCTCTTCTTCAAGATTTCCATGAAGAAAAGCTGTTTTAACATCTAGCTGCTCTAGATGTAAGTTCAATGTAGCACATATTGCCAAAACTACTCGAACTGTTGTTAGTCGAACCACATGAGAAAATATTTCATTGAAATCAATACCTTCTTTTTGAGCATATCCTTTGACCACCAGTCTTGTACGATACCTCTCAACTTGATCGTCACCATTTCGCTTGATTTTGAAGACCCATTTGTTACCAATTGGCTTCATTCCTTGTGGTAGTGACACAAGGTCCCATGTATTATTTTTATGAAGGGCTTCAATTTCTTCTTGCATCGCCATCATCCATAGTGAAGCATCTGAGCTGTTTATTGCCTCCTCGTTTGTTGATGGCTCACCGTCCTCTGTTAAAAGGCAGTATGCAATATTTCCTTTTATAACATAATCTGAGTGCCAATTGGGACATCTTCTCACACGATCTGATTGACGAGTTGTTGGAGCTTCAGAACTCTCTGGTTCTTGTTCATCATGTGCTGGTTCTGCTTCAGAAGAATCTCCTTCTTCAACCTCCTTTTGCACATGTATCTGTGTAGTCTCTGACTTTTCAGTGCTATCATCGTCTTCTTTTCTCTGTAGTTTATCTTCTACAAAGATAATATCCCTGCTGATGATCACTTTGCGGGCAGTGGGATCCCACAAGCGATACCCCTTGACTCCATCAGCATACCCCAAGAATTTGCATTTCCTGGATTTTGGATCCAGCTTTGAGATTTCTTGGGAGTTGTACATCACGTACACAATACTTCCAAATACATGGAGGTTTGAATAATCAACTGGTTTTCCAGTCCACATCTCCATTGGTGTCTTCAGCTCTATTACAGTTGATGGAGCTCGATTCACCAAATAATAGGCGGTATTGACTGCTTCTGCCCAGAATGATTTTTCTAGGCCTGCATCCCTCAACATTGCTCTTGTTCTTTCTAACAAGGTTCTGTTCATCCGCTCTGCCACTCCATTTTGTTGAGGAGTGTTCGCCACTGTGAACTGTCTTTTGATGCCTTCTTTCCTGCAAGAGTCATCAAATTCTTCGTTTGTGCATTCTCCTCCATTATATGTTCTGAAACACTTGATCTTATTTCCAGAATCAAGTTCCACCCACGCTTTGAAGTTTTTGAAAGTTGAAAACACGTCTGACTTCTTCTTAATAGGGTGCACCCAACATCTCCTGGAGTAGTCATCAATAAATGAGACAAAGTATTTTGCTCCACCTAGGGACGTTACTGGTGCTTGCCATACGTCAGAGTGAACCAATTCTAGAACACTTTTGCCTCTAGAATTTGATGTGTTGAATTTTGACCGGTGCTGCTTACTTGTTATGCAATGCTCACACAAAGGAAGTGATACCTTTGTTAAGCCTGGAAGTAGCTTTTGCTCCACAAGGACTTTCATTCCTTGTTCTGACATGTGTCCAAGTTTCTGATGCCATAGCATTGCCGAATCTGAACTACATGAGGCAACAGAGGCTTCTGCTTCTACCAAAGTCTCTCCCTTCAGCATGTACAAGTTCGCAGCTATTTTTTCGCCTTTCAGCACCACAAGCGCTCCACAGAACACCTTCATGATTCCTTTCCGTGTTTCAATCTTGCTTGCATTATTATCCAACAATCCGTAGGATAATAAATTTTTCTTCAGGCCTTTCACGTGCCGCACATCTCGAACAACTTTAATTGTTCCGTCATACATCTTCATTTTGATGGTTCCCACGCCAACAATCTCTAAGGCATGATCATTGCAACTATAAACAGGTCCTCCTGAGATAGGTTCATAATGATGGAACCATTCTCTTCTTGAGGTCATGTGATATGTTGCTCCCGAATCAATGAGCCATATATCTGCAAATCGTTTTCTTCATTCCACGGTGGTTGACGCTTCACAGCATAGAGCATCTCCATCATCTGAAGTGTTTGCGATATTGCCTTGTGGATTGGAGTTTTTATTTAGACTCCAACAATCCTTCTTCAAATGACCCTTCTTTCCACAGTTGTAACACTTTAAATTCTTCTTGCTCCTCGACTTCGATCTACCATGTTTGTGACTGCTGCTTTGGCCACGTTTTGTTGATCTCCCTCTCATCGTTGTCATCGTTTTCAACGCTTCTGCTTATTGCAGATTTACTTGTCTGTCTTCTTTGTTCTTGCACCGATTTTCTTCTTGTAGAACAACAGCTGCAACATCATCAAAGACTAGACTAGTGACATTACTGTTTGTCAAGTTGATGATGAGTTGATCATACGAATCCGGTAGACTTTGAAGTAGAAGTTCAGCACGTTCTTGTTCTCCTATTTTACAGCTTAATGATGTAAGCTGAGAAAATAAAGTATTCAGTGTATTTAAGTGCTCCGTCACTGAAGTAGATTCTGGCATACGGAGAGTGTACAATTTTCTCTGAAGAAAAATTTTATTGTGCAGCGATGTGACCTCGTACAATTTGGTGAGATGGTCTCATATCTCCTTAGCTGTCTTCTTCTCCTCGATGCTTGACAATACTTCATCTGCTAATGCTAGATGAAAGTTTGCCATAACATTCCCGTCCATTTCGATCCATTTGTTGTCATCTATGAAATCCATTGGCCTTTCACTGATAGTTGCTAGACAACCGTCTTTCCTCAGGATGACCTTCATCTTCAATTTCCACAATGAGAAATTTCTCTCATTGATCTTTTCAATATCAAATTTCGTTGCCATAGCTTCTTTTACGGATAGCTCTCACTATTTCACTATCGTGAATAGTTCTCTAGAACCTTCAAAGAATGGGTAATAACTTCTTATTTTCTTATATTGGAGGATCCACCTTTTGGTGGCAACCACAAAGACAATAAGCAGATATTACACTCTCTAATCTAGCTCTGATACCAATTGTTGCGGAAGACGGCTATCGGATAGAGCAAAATCGCAACTGATAATTTGAGAAAATAAAAATGAAGATAAAGAAAACACAAAATTTACGTGGAAAACCCCTAAATAATATAGGGTAAAAACCACGGGCAACGGTAGAAGAATTTCACTATGAGAAAATAGGAATTACAACTTCTCTCTATCTACCAAGGAGAAAACAATGATAATTTTCTCTTGATAAAAATGAGAAAACAACTCTCAAGAAACTCTCTAAATTCTCTCTAGTATTATAAGAAAACTAGAATGCTTTAGGATGATTTTAAAGCTAAATGAGCTAGGGTATTTATAGTTGAAACTTAAGGACTAATCTTATAAATACCCTAAATTACAATGACTAAAATTAATTATCCCATTATCCAATTTCAACAAAAATTAGGTGCCTAATTTTTTACTTTGACAAAGCACCATTTTGTGCCTAAATTATTTGACTTTTAACATATGATATGATGTGTATCTTCTAAAAAATCCAAACTCTTGAAATTAGTAAAAAGACAGACCAGGTTTCGGTAATTTAATGAACTGGATAACCGAAACTACATACCCTTTACATCACTAAACACCCATCTTCTTGTCCCCTTCCATTCCATCATTCTCACAAGCGAACTCTTTCGATCTCTCCCTTTTATAAATAAGAATCAACAACAGTCATTAATCTAATTTCTCTGTTTTGCTAATAAGTGCAGCACTCGATTTCTTCTAATATTTTAATTTCAAGTACACTTTTAACATGATCTAAGGTTTCATAGAAAAGTTATTATTCTTGAGAGCATAATGATTACAGTGGTGAGTACACTAATGTCAACCGGAAAGCCAATGATGAAATCTAATTTTGTGTGTTTCCCTTTTAGTTTCTTGTTTTTCTTGTCCACCCCATCATGACTTTGTCTTGTACAATGAAACGCCAAAACTAACTTTAAAGATGTTTGTGATCTCTTTTTTTTTTTCAGACAGTAAAATGTGCAGGGTCCTAGGCCTTCATCATGCCTTCAATTTTTGAAATTAGACTGTGGGGTCAGTTCATAGTCTCCATCTGTTAACATGTAGTCATAAATCACAACCAAATGCATTGATGCTTGGTTCTGCCAACAGTCATAACAAAGCAGACACATTCAGTTTTTTCGTTCTCATCTTTTCTACGGATCTGTGTGTGGGTTTGCCTTTTTTTCTTATTGGGCTGGAAAATAAGATGGGTTGAATTTTTCAACTACCAATAATAATTTGGTCGAATCATGATTTTTTCCATATTAATTTTATGTTTTTTACTTTTAAAATTTTCAAACCGCTGCTATAGTTTACTGATTCTTGCTTTTTCAAACATAAATTTCGAGTTTTGATCTTTTTACATTATTTTAATATATTATGTGTTTTATTTTTGTCTTTTGTCCAGTTCAAATAATAACCACTACTTTCATCGCATGTAAAATTATTAAATGGTTAATTTTTATGATGGGATGGTTACAAGTGTAGTATATGTTCAGAATATTTCTTAATCATTAACAATACATGCACATCCTACACACATAATTGCTCAAATCCATGATCACAAGGAAGAATAATACTCCTTTTAACTACTGAAGTCGCTTGATGGGTTCTAACATTACCTAGTTAATTTTTTTTTTCATTTTTCCATAATTAAACCAAAAATACATCAATTGATTGAATCTATAACTTTTTTTGGTATCAAATTATTATTGTAATTATTGTTTTTGATTTTTTTTTTCTTTTTGTGGGACGAAAAGTAGTAAAGACGAAGTGGGCTGATGGGTAAAAATGGCTCAAGAAGGAACTATACTCTGGGGAACAGGTGATAAGCCTTTATCGGCTGGAAACTCGGAGCCCATTACTAAGGTAAAAGTTATACAGGCCAAGCCTGCTAGAATGACCGGATGCATAAATTTATGTTGATGTCTTCCATAGTATCATAAACCATAATCAACATATTCCCTTTTATATTTCTTGATGCATTGTTTTCGATGTCACATAACAATTATTAAGAAAATGCTTTACGGTAGTGGATACGAATAGATGGTTTAGGATATTATTTAATCCATTCCATCTAATTTTTAGAAACAAATTTTAAGTTATCAAAGGTTTAATAAAAAAATAAATGCCTAAATTATACCTCAAAAAACGTTTTAGTGTCTAAAATTTTTTTCGATAAAATTGATACCTAACGTTTTTTTATTATACTTTTAGGTGTCTATCGTTTATTTTATTAATTTTCTATAATAAAAAATTATTTTCAATTAAAAAAAGAAAAAAATTTAATTTATTTATTAAAAAGGCTTAATACAAACTGAGTGCCTAAAGAATGCATCGAAAAATGTTTTAGTTCATAAAGAATTTTTCGTTAAGAATAGATGCTTACAGTTTTCTCCATTACATTTTAGGTGTCTATCGTTTAAAAAAACCGTTAAGTGACACGTGTCATGTTTATCAAAAATAAAATATTATTTAAAAATATTTTTTAAATATGCACGTAACACTTAACGGTTTTTTTAACAGTAGACACCTAAAAGTGTAACGAAGAAAACTTTAGACACCTATTTTTAGCGAAAAATTCTTTAGACACCAAAAATTAATTTTGACTATAGTTTAGGCACTTATTTTTATATTAAGCCATTAAAAATGTAATACCCCAAATTTTGGTTACTGATTAAAATGAAAGGTTTAAAAGTTTGGTGGTTAAAATATAAATATTGTAAAAGTTCAAGGAACAAAAAATGTAATTTTGAAATTTTATATATTTTAGTATGAAAATTAACAGTTTGGCCTAAAACAAGAATTTTCGTGGTAATCAAATTTTTGGTACGGGATTTGTGTTAAAAAATAAAAAACGATAAAGTTCGGTATAGAAATCGGATAGTCGGATCGAACCAAAATTTCATGAAAATTTGAAGGATGCTAGATAAAGTTTGGAAATATTATTCTCATAATTTATAACATTGAAATTTAACACGGATCAGTGGAATTAAGGTCGATTTTCCATGTTAATCCAAAATTGTGAATTTTAGTGACTAAATTGTAATTTTCAAAAAAATTGCAAGGGAAAAGGTGGAAATTGGATTTTTATTTGTTCATCTTTGACTTTGAAATATTAAAATGGAAGAAATTCCAATGACAAGTTGAAATTATCATGTTTCATTAAGGGCAAAATGATAATTTTACATCAATTGAATTTTAAATTCATTTATATTAGATAAAGCCAAGTGTAATATGATATTAATTGAAGAAAAAACAGAAATTTGTAGCATCTTCCAGCCCCAAACGTGAACCACCATAGCTAGGTAAGAAAAAAAATTGAATTCATTTTTAAGCTTATTCGATTTATTTTTTGATTAAGCTATTAAATAGAGAATTGATCTAGTTGAAATTCTCTATCATTTGGTATAAATAGTTCATGGAAAACATGTTTGGATGATGATGTTCATGATTAGGGTTCAAGAAGAACATGTTTGTTTTTGAAGAATTAAAGGATGATTTTTATGTTATTAGGGTTGTAGATTAATTTACAAGCCTTTGTGATAATTAAAATCAAGTAGAAATGCTTATAATCAATTTGATCAAGTTAGGGTTTATGGAAATTGGTTGAAATTGGATTTAATTTGATGTTATGATGATTGAAATTGCATGAATTTGATCATAGGAGATTGAATTAATGTTTGAAATTGAATGAAAATCAAGTCCTAGTATACTAATTATATTCTACCATAGAAGAATAAATTAGGGGAAAATGTTAACAAATTTTCAATGGTCTAGAATTGATATTAGAAGTGTTTTATATGATTCGAAGATAAATTTGGAAGCTTGGATAAGAAAAAGGGCTAGTTTACAAGTTTTGAGAATTGTGGAATATTATTGTATAAATGTGAGATTTGAAGTATTCAATGATGAATTTTAATAGGTAATGCTGGAATTTTAAGTTAAATAAGTAATTTGGGATCAAAGTGCAAATTTGGATAGATTTGGTGATGGAATTCAAATAGTCTCAAAAGTTGAGACTCAATTGTGAATTTTCAAATGTGATGGTATTATTTCAGTATGAAATTTCAATGCTGGAAATTTATATCAGCATGCTGATTTTTAAGTTTAAATATTGGATTTGGGATCGAATTGCAAGATTATTAAAGTGGGAGGTTGAATTAAAAAAGTATAAGGAAATAGAGGATGAAATTGTAAGTTTTTGAAGGTTAAAGTATTGAATTAAGCATATATTTAAGGTGCTGGAAATTTTAATAATTAATGTGCAATGATCATAATGGTGAAGGATTATTATGAATTTAATGGAAAAGTTAAGGTGGATTCTAGAAAGAGTTCATAATTAGTGGCTTGATTGTGCAATTGGCAAAAGTTGAAGAGTTAATGAAGGAAATAAATTTGTATGAAATCGAATGAGCATTTTTTAGAAGTTTGAAATTTTGATGGAAAATATGATTTAATTTTATATCGATTTAAGTATCGATTTTATTTCTATCGAATTTTATATTTAAGCTTAGATTATGTTAGTTCGATACTAACATATAGATTGAATATTTTATGTTATTTTACGGCGTCATCAGACCACGATAAATCTAGTGATTTAAGTAATTCGAAAGGGAAGGAAAGGTGCGGCATTGAGAATATTATCGTAGAGAAGAATCGACAGCGAGGCAAAGGTGAATGCATATTTAATTTATATTTATGTTATCGAACAAACATTGGCTTGCGATAAGCAAGTGATGGAGTTACTATGGTAAGAAGTGACTCCTAAATAATATGTGATTTGTGCATATATGTTCATTTTGTAAGCTAATAGAATTGTGGAATAAACTAAGGATGCTAATTAAGGAAAGTTGCATAGAAATTATGATTCGAACAATAAGTTTAGAAAATCATCATAAACTATACATAAGTGATTAAGGATGATCTCTATACCTTTGGATTCATATATCAGTTGAGTTTCGTTTAAAACAAACTGAAACTGATTTCGAGGAGTATACAAAAATATATGAATTTTTAATTGAGAATAGATCAGAAAACAGGGCATTTGAAAATTCACTTAAATTGTACAAGTTGAACTAGAAGGATTGCTTTATAAGGTTAGATTTGTATTCGAGTCTTGTTTCCATTGGTACAAGAAGAATAATTTAGTGAGGTAATACAATTTATTTGAAGGTAATACAAACTGCTAGAGTATGGAATTTCGATAAATTGTGTAGTTAAAACAATTGAAAGCAAATGAATAAATATAAAGTTTAGTGAGGTTTATATTTTGACTTATAAATAAAGTGTCAAATTTAGTGCAGTTTATTTATTTAGTTATTCTGATCGAGGACGACTTGTGATAAGTCAAACTCGTACTATTTAAAATATGTTTCTATTTTAAATACATATTATTTTCATAATGTTTATATAAAGTTTTATGAATGATTTAGGGTATGAACTTCCAAAGTTTATGTTTTATGATGATGAATTAAAAGTGATTTTGATTTTTATATGTTGATTATTAAATGATTACGATATAATTTAAAAGCTCATTGTATGTTGCATTGAGAGTCGTAAGTACATTTGACATGTCATTAATCTGAGTTCAGTCAAGTTAAATTATGGTATATTCGTGTACATTATGATCCGCACCGTTGGTGCATATGTTATGATTTGCACTTAGAGTGCATCTTATGATGATTATTACGATTGACACCATCAAGTGTCCAGTGCGCACCATATATTCAACTCACGTACCTTGTATTCTCTTACATATACATTGGGCGATAAAAGTAAATATGAAAGTTATGACAAGTATAGAAATAAAATAATATGAAAATGAAATGAAAGTTCTGAAGAATGTTTGAATAAAAAATGATTTGTTTATGATATTTGATGTTGATTTACATAATTTTTTTTTATAAAATCATGAGATAATGATTTTCAAGTTTTCAAGAGGAAAACGGTTTGAATATTTCGGTTTGAAAGTTTTAATGTTTTATTTAAATTACAGTTTTATGCTATAATACTTTATGAAATTTATGTTTTATATCACTTTAGCTATGCTACTACCTCACTAAGTTTTTCTTAGCGCATGATGATTTTCATGCGTAGGTACAGATAGAAAAAGGAACGTGAAGTGAGGAGCCTCTTTTTAAAAAATCATTCCTAATATTAGTATCAGTAAGACATCTTATCTTTGACTTATTTGTGGCACATATATTATATACGTGCGTTGCTTTATCGATTTTTTTTCAATGGTATGTAATAGTAAATTAGGGTCATTTTATTTTAGTTATTCTAATTATTTATGTATTTATGAATGAATAGTTTATATATAATTATGTGAGAACCGGTTTTCCTAATTAAGCAAGTTTTTAGAAAAGTTCATATAATTTATGAAACAACGTTAAACTGCCTAATTGTTGCTTAAAATTTTATTCGTTTTAAACGTTAAAATATTGTTATTTTATGATTATAGACAATTAATGAAATGGTTTTAAAGTTGATAACGAAATGTTTTAAAATGAAACAAATTTTAAGCGTTTATGATCAATGAATGTTTTTAATGTTGATGTAACATCTTTAACTCGTATTTCCAGAGTATCTGGGTTATGGATGTTACATTTATTGGTATCAAAGCTACATGTTTAGCAGATTCTCGGCTTAAACCGAGCCAATGTCATGTTAGAAATATGTGCATACCACTAGGATGTCAAAATTGTTGATCTGGTATGGTTTGATGATTTTATTTATGATGTTGCTCCTTACTAACGTAATTTTTAAGATGTCGAAAACTAAGGAAGGGTAATAAAGTTGAAAATGCTAAAAAGTTTTATGTCAAAGTATGAATTATAGTTATCGAAAGTTGTTTTCTTTGACTCTATGATTTTGGCAGAAGGAGTCAAAGTTGATTCCAAGAAAGTAAAAGCTATATGGAATGGAAAACTCCGAAATTTTTTTTGAAGTTCGTAGTTTATTGGAGTTAGCTGACTATTATTGGAAATTCCTGAAGAATTTCTCGATGATTGATTTTCCACTTATCAAGTTACTTAGAAAGGATGTGTCATTGTTATGGACCAAAAAGTGTTAAGAAAGCTAAGTTCTTAGTGATCCAGATGATAATTATGTTATCATTTGAAAATATTTAAAATGAGTTTGAATGAAAGTAGTAGTTGATCTGATTTTTTTTTTTTGAAAGGTTTCAAGATTATAGTAATTAGGACTATTTTATTTTGATTAGATTAGCTATATTCGTATTTATGAAGGAACCACTATTTATGTTATTATATTTTAAATGTTTTTAAAATTCAATGGTGATCAGAATTTATGAGACATCACTAAACTGCCTAATTATTATCTGAAAATTGATTTGTTTTCGATGTTTAAATATTAGTTTATGACTTTATTGATTAATAAAATAATTTATAAATTTAAATAGGAACGTTTTAAAATGAAACAAATTTTTAAGTAATTATATTCAATGAATGACTGTTAAGTTGATGTTACATCTTTAATTATTATTTCGAGACATACACGGGCTATTAGTGTTAAAAAACACAATTTTTTTACTGAAATTATAAAAACCTAAAAAAACTAAAATCTCTCATTTCAACCCTCATTACCAATAGTTACCGACCATCTCCAGCCACCATCGTCATCGTCGAACGGTTACCCACCTATCGCCACCCACCCATTGATCAATCGTTGTCCTTACCATCACCTAGAATCCCTAAATATAAAATCCCCAATATTAAAATTCATAATTCTTAATTTCAATTTCTTAACCCAAATGGTCGCCGGCTATATCCAACCATCGATCCAACCATCTTCGTCATCGTCGAACAATTGGATTTTAATTGGAATAGCATAGTGATTAGACTAGTGGCGACGTTGTGACTTATATACGTTGGAATCGGTCTAAATCGATGAAGAACGACAACAATGGCTTAAAATCCGACAAGCTTTTGAACGCTTCTCCACAGCAAACGGTAGTATATTACAACGAAAGGTCAACAAGGTTGATGACGTTTGACACATTATGCACCCATTTTTAGGGAAAAATTCTCTAGGCACTAAAATATTTTTTGAGACATAGTTCATACACTTATTTTTATATTAAGTCGTTATCAAATTAATAATTTTCAGTTAACTACAGTCAAATGTCATTTTAGTAATTACACATCAATATTACTACTATTTTAACATGTAAGAAAAGGATATGGGAGAGAAAAAGAAGAACTTGAATAAGGAATACTATTTTTTATCAAGGAATATAATATACATACATATATATTTGATGTCATATCATATTATAGTCTTAAATAAGTGAAAAGAAAAGATATAGTGTCTCAAAAACAAAATAAGATAATTATGATATTTGCCATCTTAATTTAACAGCTTTGTGATTTAATTAATTGGTGCTTAAACGATTTTCTTAGACACATAATTTAACCTGATATTTTTCATGAAATCTGTTGACTAGATTTGTAAATAAGATGAGACAAATCATGAGTTATTCGAGATTATTTTGATCAAAGCTTGATAAATACTCAATTCAAGCTCAAGCCCGACTCGAGTTCTTAACAAGTCAAAACGAGCTACTTGATATTTGACTTGAAAAGCTCGTGAGCAACTCAAAATATAATATATTAAGATTTTATTTTTTAAAATAAATTATCAATAATATTAGCATTTATGTGTTGATTTTTTTTAAAAAAAACACAATATAAGATTTTCATGTAATTAAAGTTCAGGTTCGAGTTTGAGAGTTTAATCGAGTTAAATTTAAGATTTTTTTCTCATTTCGAGCTTTTTCAAGTTTTTTCGAACTCTAATTCATGATTTCGTGTTCTATTCAAGCTTAAAAATTTTAAACTTGCAAGTTTTCAAGTCGAGTTGAGCTCAATAATACTCGAGCTTGACTTGAGTGGTTTACAACCGTACTGCTGACCCTGGACACACATCCCCAGTTCACCTCTACATCGTTCCTCTTCCAAAATCACCAGCCGCACACAATCTCAACAAGATCCATCATGTAGAAAGAGACGGCATGTATTTCGTGAAGCCGAATCGAGATCATCCAATTCCTGGCCTATCGTATGGGCTTTGATTTTCAGTGTAACGGGCTTGGGTATCAAAATCATACAGAAGAATCTTTTATGGAATTTGAATATAAATACAAACAACAACAACAAAACTCTATTCTCATATACAATGGGATAAGAGGAGGTAGATTAGTAGGCTGCCTCCAACACCAGGTTGAGAGTAGCTTCCGTGGAAGACCTCCAGCAGTCAGAAAATTAAAAATAAATATAAAATAAAATGCATGTATAAATAAATAAAGAAATACATAGTTGAGCAGTCTTCATATGCAGTCATTCATATGTGCGTCTGTAATGGGAAGTAATCACTGCCTAAAAATCTCTGCATATAGACATAAACGTAAGTCCCGACTAAATTTAAAAAGAGGAAACATGAAGAGAATGATACATATAAGTCAGCGATAGCAAGCTACGAGAAGGAATAAAGCCAAAACGGATTAAAACCTAAACTAAGACAACACTACTCCGCTACCCTAGGTCTAAGCCTTCATAAATTCCAATGACAGAAACGTATGAAAAGTAGAGGTCATGGAAATTACAACAAAGGCAATTAAAAAGAAGATAGAGATACTATACCCTATGGTTGTTGACCCACACTACTCGGCTACCCTGGTCTTAAGTCTCCATACTTTCCTATCAGAGGTCATGTCCTCGGAAAGTGATAAATCCTTCAAATTATATCTCAAACAGTCTACCCACTTCCTCCTTGGTCGTCCTCTCACTCTACCCTCCTGACCGCATTCGACAATTGTCGCCTAAGGACATGTCCAAACCACTGTATTATTCTCTCCCTCAATTTTTCGGATACAGACACCACCCTCAAGGACATCCTAATAGCAGAGTTTGATGTCATGTCCCATATAGTCCTACTACATGCCCATCGAAGCATTCTCATTTCTGCGGCCTCTATCCTCCTTAAGTGATCCTTCTTGATTGTCCAACATTTTGATCCATATAGCAGCGCTGGTCTTATTGTCATTCTATAAAATTTTCCCTTGAGTTTTAGAGGCACCTTCTTGTCACACAAAACTCCAGTAGCAGCCCTCCATTTTAGTCATTTCGCCTTTATGATAAAAATAAGAAAAAAGGGAAGAGAGAGAGACATTTATAAAGGACAAACGTTTGCAGTCAAGTTTAAATGGCTTTAAGGGCTTGTTTGGTTCAAGTCATCTAACATTGCCGAGATAATGAAATGTCATTTTTTCATTTGGTTAGCAAACATTCTCAACCTCTGATAATCTTTTATTCCCAACAGTAGTATTTTGGGGGTATATTATCGGGAATGTGATTATCCTTTTCCTTTGATATTGTTAGATTACCGGAGTTTTGGACTAAAATGCCCTTAATTTTTTTTCTCAAAAATATCCTTCTTCTGTCGTTAAATAAAAAAAATCTACGAAAGTTAAATTTCAAATTTATCCTTAAAGTATTTTAGATTACAAAAAATCCATAATTAAACTTTTATATAAAGTTCAGGGGTTAAAATAAAATTTTAGTCTCTTATTAAATTTATTTATCTTTTCATTTTTTTTAAAAAAAATATAAATTTTATGAATTTAAATTTTTTTAAAGAAAATATATAAATTAATTATAGTAAAATTATAATAGAATACAATTTATTAAAAAATACAAATATATAATAAGGATAATTTGATAAAATATATATTTCAATAATATTTTATTTCTTTAACCAAATACTGTAATCTTACATTATTGCTAAACGAACCAAACACAAAATACAACATTCCCAGTAATCTTATTCTCATCGATAATCTTATTCTCATTGATAATCTTATATTCCGTAAACCAAATGCAACTAAATGACCAAACTAAGTCATCTCTGCATTCGACAGAGAGCTTGCTAGTCAAGACAGAGAGATTTTAAGATCTCAAGAACACCCCTCAAAAAACCTCTTTTTTTGAACTCTTTCGGAAACGCTATGTCTGGTGGCATCGCACGTAGTCGTCTAATGGAGGAACGAAAAACCTGGCGCAAAAATCATCCTCATGTATCAACGTTCTTCTCCCCTTATAGTGTTGATGTTATTTATTTTATTTTATTTACTTTTCGTTTCTGATTTAAAGGGTTTTGTGGTTAACCCTGAGATAAAGCCAGACTGGTCTGTTAATTTGAAAGTTTGGCATTGCATTATCCCCGGTAAAATAGGGATCAGTCTTTACTTCTTGACACCGCCAAAGTATCTTTTTTTTTAATCAAAGCACCTTTGAAGTTTTTCTTTTGTTGGGTTTTGACGTTTTGTTCTATATTTGTAAGTCAGGGATTTATTTGTACATGTGTTTTAAAAAGCGCGCCTGAGGCGCTTTGAAGTGCTAGGAGAGGCGTTTAGAAGAAAGTCTCCGACCACCAAGGCGGCGGCGAGTATATGAGGCAGTGATTCAGTCGTCGGAGGCAGCGAGAGGCGACGAGGCGATGCTTTTAGCGATTTACGTACAATGACCCATTTCAGATGAATCGATCTAACGGTAGTACTATTAACTGCACAGCATGAGAAATTTGATAGAAAAAAAAATAAAAAAAGCAAGAAAACTTGTATGTTTCTCTTCCTTGTTTCTTTGCTGTTGCGATTGAGCTCTCTTTTTTTTTTGTCCGAAACTGAAAATAGCAACTTACTCGTCTTTTCTTAGTTTTTTTTCTCATTTTTTAATACAAGAGAGAAAGTTTTGGAGAGTGACACGTGCACTCCATTTGGATCTAACTGCTGCCACGCCTTGTTAACAGCGTGGATGACTTAATATCAGCCATTGGATTTCTCATCTGTGAACCACCCTCGATAAGATCATCCATTTAATCTTGGCAGATGGATAAAATTGTATTTATATTTAAATAAATTAAACCAATTCATATAAGATAAATAAAAAACTAAACTAAATCATAAAATTTTAGATTGCAATTTAACTCATAAATTTATGAAATTATTTTGTATATAGAGAGCTCCAGGTAAAAAAACACACACAGACGCATATATGCATATTATATATATCATACCTCACAAAATTATATCTTGATTTATTTTATATGTTAATAGCGGATTGGTGGTTTGCATATGGAGCCTCAGCACCAGAGTTACAGAAATTTGTAATCCGAGTTCTTAGCCTAACTTGTAGTGCTACGGGTTGCGAGAGGAACTGGAGCGTTTTTCAACAACTTTATTCAAAAAGGAGAAATAGATTGGCACAAAGTCGTTTAAATGATATGTTGTATGTCAAATTTAATCGTGCTTTGCGACGGAGATATCAAAGAAATGACACCACAGATCCTATTCTTTTGAAGGAAATAGATGAAAGCAACGAGTGATTGATGGGCCATATGGACGATAAAGATGGTGAGGAGGACGACTTTGTCTTTGACGGAGATGATTTAACATGGTCTGTTGTTGATAAAGCTTCCGGGGCATCTCAAGCTACTTATTCCACTAGAAGAACATCTACATCAAGTTCATCAAGAGATAGAGGAAAGGGTGTTGCCCAAACCTCCACTCGTAGAAGGCCCTCTACTAGACTAAATTTATTTGATGAAGACGATGAAGAGATATAATAGGATATTGGACTTTCCGAAGATGATGGGGAGGAGGAGGTGCTTGGGATTGATGTTGATGACGATGAGTTTTAGGCATTTTGATTATTGATGATGTTTTTTATTTATCTTTTTGAGATACAATATGACATATGTTACTTGGTGTTTTTGCTTATTAAGTTAATTATTAAGTTGTTTTGTGTTTGAGGTATGGTTATAAAATATTTACAAATGTTTTGTAAAATTAAGCGCCTCGCGTACGTGAATCCCTCGCCTCAAAGCGCCTCAAAAATTGAGGCTCTCGGGTAGCTAATCGCCTTGGAGCGCCTTGCGCCTTTTAAAACACAGATTTGTACTGGAATCTCTATGGTTGTTTATTAGTTAATCACTATGTTGAGATATTTAATTTGAGTCGAAGCTGTAAAGTCGAGTATAAATAGTTTCTGCCTTGTTTCATCTTAATTACAAACAAATTTGGCCTCTGTTTTTTGTTCTAATACTAATTACTTTGTTCATTTGATGTGCATTTAACATTGGAAGGCTAGAGTCTAGACAATGCCATTAGTTTCAGATACTGACGGCTCCATCTTAACTAAGAAAATATTTACTCAATGAGACTTTACGTGGTCACCCAAACAAAAGTATTAAAATGTTTGCACTTATATACTATGTCGTTGTGTGCTATAGTTTCTTTAACATGGTTATTATACGAGAAGATTGCATAAGTTTATTTTTATTTTTCCACCTGTGATGTTCTTTTTCCCATTTTCAGACTGACTGGGAAGGTGGCTACTATCCTCTTACTCTTATCTTCTGCGAGGACTACCCTAGCAGGTAGCAGCCCACCTACATGCAAGTTTCCAAATGGTTTCTTCCACCCCAATGTTTATTCTTCAGGAAATGTGTCTGTCTATCCTCAACATTGTAAGTACTTTTAGACCAGCCTTTGATTTAAATTCATATCATTTTGCCAAAGTAAACCCTGTTTCTCTCCAAGGGGTGGAGACCATCCATTACGGTAAAGCAAATCCTAATGGGCATTCAAGATTTTCTTCATCAACCCAATCCAAGCTCCCCTGCAAATCATGATGTATGTCGGCTTTATGTACAGGTAAATAGCATTACCCTTTAATAATTTGTATTGATATTAATAGTCTGTTATATGGTTTTATTTTCCTTGTACTTATATGCTATCTTGGCTAATACAGAACTCAAATGAATACTGGAAAATAGTTCAACAGCAAGCCAGGCAATATCGGCAGACTCTCTAGTCATATTCTTGGTCAACAGAAATGGTGTACCTATTAGATATGTCATTTAGATAATTGACCACATTTTGTTTAAAGCTCATACAAGGACATGTGAAATTCTAGTTGAGTAACTGAGGTCGGTTGTCAAAGATGCTTTTGTTACCTATGATTTTCTCTACTTGCTATGCCTTGATGGAACCAAAATACTAAATTTTCTCTCTTTTTTCTCCCATGTTTAAAATGTATGCATTGCATGATTGAACTGGAATCAGGGCTTGAAATTTAATAACACAGTGAGGAGGATAAGGGTTTAAATGAAACTGATAAACAGAAGAAATTCTGTCTTTGTATTTTATGTTGATAATATTCACCCTAAAATTTTATAAGATCATCATAAAATCCTACGTCAATGTCTGTAACAAACCATTGCACCGAAATTGAAGTTCGGACAAGTGATTGACATGTCTGCATTATATGACTAGAGGGATTGATTAGTTGGTTTTGGTTTCGGATGATAAGTCCTTTGTGGATATGACGAGGAGTGGAAGGGAGGCGGATTTGGGGACTGTTGTTGTAGGGATTTGGTGAGAAAGATTTGTGGGTGCCTTGGGTTGCGATGCCTAGTAGGAGCGAGGATGGTGGGTTGTTTTCGGTCTCGGTATTTGCAACTTTGCTGCTTGTTTGAATAAGAGAATTGTGGAATTTGCTCAATGTGGTTGCAAAGTGGGAATAGCCTCGCATTTTCTCCGAATAATTTGATCTGGGTATAGTTTAAATATTTTGCACCCCTATCATGAAATCCTGCCTTCCTCCCTGCACACAGTCATGGAAATCACTGTCTGTTTCATAAACAACTTGGTACGTGTATCCTGAACTTTGATCTGTGGATAGTTGCTGAGTAATTTTTTTTTATTTTAATTGAATTGTTTTGTTTATAAAAAGCTTTTGATTATCTAATGGCTTGTACAAGCAAAGCACATATTTGTTGTCACTTCATTGGTGCTTCTCGAGGTTATTTAGATTAAATTTCTGTTGCCTTGCTATGTTGAAATGCTATAACCGTTGTCTTTCACCTGAACGAAGTAGTTTAATTACTTTCATATGTGCAAATCTTTGTTTGGCTGATGGAAATGTTGGTGCAGTAACCTGAAGTTAAACTATAAATATCAAGAATCCTTAGCCTCAAGTTTGGTTAGATAGGAGAAGATGAACAAGGAATACAACTATTTGAAGGTGATTGAATTATCTCGTGCTTGTATCTATCTATTTTCATGCGCGAAAAGAGCCTGTGGACTACATTTGACGTGAAATTCATCTTACAAGAAGCAGCAAATGAGGAAAGGACAAGAGAATTAATGGGATGAAAAGTTTGAACTGTTCCAATAGGACTGGAAAAAGTATATTGCTCTTGTTAATTCCATTTGATGCACCAATTCCAGGAGTTGATGGACCCTCGCCGGCAGAGGTCCTTTTCATGCTCTGTACATCATATCATTTCAACCGTCCAAATGATGATGTTAAGGCCAGGTTCGATGGCTCACTCAACTTCCTCCAATCATAGGTTATGCAGGAGAACTTGATAGTTATTTTGTCGGACCAAGAAAATTAGGTCTATAGGGTGATAAGAATTAGGGTTAGGGTTGAAAATTGATAGTTAATTTGGGGAGTGTTCTATTTGAAGTTTGGTTGATGGATACCATGTCCTCAAGTTTCCGATATCCAGTATTTGATTTGACAGCCGTGTTATTGGCATAAACATGATTGACTGTTCCATGATGAATCTGCTTTGAAAGAGTAGCATGCTTGATAATATCATAGCAGTGACACATTGTCAACACCATCATGGAGTCTTCCCGCCCCTTTTTACCTGAGACGAGAGGGTTAGACCTCAGATTTCCACTAATGAAAACAGTCGACATCGTTTCTCTAGAAGCTATGTATTACAAAATTAATTTTACAAACAATTAGGCGGATAATATGGCAATCAAAAGGTAATAGTAACAAGTTTTAAGAAACTTATAATATACTGGGACATACCTAAACATACTGTTAGCTTGTCATTTCGAGTACACGATACTCATTATCTTCTTGTTTACTCCCATTAATATCAGGAATTAATTTTACAAACAATTAGGCGGATAATGGCAATCAAAAGGTAATAGTAACAAGTTTTAAGAAACTTATAATATACTGGGACATACCTAAACATACTGTTAGCTTGTCATTTCGAGTACACGATACTCATTATCTTCTTGTTTACTCCCATTAATATTCAGGTCATTGTGACTTATTTTCTCTTTAACAAGGTGGACCAACCCTCTGCCACAAATCAAAAAGAAATCGACAAGATAAGATAAGAGAAAAAGGAAGCATATCACATGTTTCTGTTGAACTGCAACAGAAAAAATTAGGTATTTAAATAGTTTGATGAGTAAACATATAGTAGAAGCATTCTGTTTCAGGGTGAAAGCACAAACAAAAACGAATGATGGTAACTTTTTGTTAAAACCATACAACTTTTTTCCACTTATAATTAAAGATTCTACAATCCAGGCTTCGGTAAAATCTACTTAAAAAGCATGCGGAAATGAGTCCTTCGAAGCTAACGATGCCTGCCTTGGCTACCTTTTTTTTTAATTTGGTATTTGGAGCCAAAATAGCTGATGCTTCCACTCTTTGTTTGTTTATATAAATATTTAACCTTTGTCTCGTAATATTTCAAATCGCTCCCGAACTGGCGTTAAATAGTTAAGAGATTTTTTTCTTATTAAAATAACCAGGGTTGGCTTGATAGTATGGTTTTCAGAATCGGACCGGTTAGCCAACCGGTTATGCTATCGGTTCACTGGTTCAATCGGTCGAACCGGTCCGACCGGTCGGAAGAACCGGTCGAAGTCATAATTATTTAAAAAATTAAATAAAAATACCAAAAATATTTAATAAAAAATAATTTTTTATATCACAAGTCATATTCAAAGCAAGTCATAACATATATAAGTTAAAAACCATAAAATCAAGTGAAACAAAATGATTCAAATTAACTACAACATAATATTTAAGGTAAAACATATTAAATAATAAATATAATTATATAACTATAATTAAAAAATAAATTTAAGGTTAAAAAAAGCATAACAAAATTATATGACTATAATTATATAACTATTCTTTCACTTCAATCAAGCTCGAATTTTAGGCTTCAATCGAGCTTCTAATTTTTTTTGAGTTCAAGCCTTTTTGAGTTCAAGTTTCAATATTATATTTCGAGTTTGAGTTGAACTTGATAATTTTTAGCTCGTGAGTTTGAGTTGAGTTGAGCTTACTTTTAAAGTTTTCAAGTTCAGGTCGAGTTCAGCAATACTCGAGTTCGACTTGGCTCGTTTAACAAACAATGTTGTTTGGTTTAATTTTTTTAAAAAAAAAACAAAAATCCCGGTTTTTTCCGGTTTTCTCGGTTTTTTCCGGTTTTCAGCCGGTCCGGTTCGAACAGTTCAGCGGTTCTGACCGGTTCACAAATAACGGTTCAACCGGTTTAGATTGAACCAGACTAAGCAACGATTTCCGATTAAACCGGTTGAACCGGCCGGTCCGGTCCGATTTTCAATACAGAGCTTGATAATCGACAATTAAAGTGCCTGTTTGTAATGTGAAAAGGTGATATTTTATATGGATTAGTTATTAGTTATAGTTACAAACTGTATTTTAAGTTAAATTTATATGTTCAAAAAAAATTCTTTAAAAATTGAAGTTTAGTATTTTATTCGCTACACTTTTAGTTGATCAATTTTTTTTGTTATACTTTTAGGTGTCTACGTAATAATGATTGTTAAAAAGAACCAACACGTGTTGTGTTTATATATATATATATATATATATATATATATTATGAAATTTTATTTTTTAAAATTAACTTAAATTATTATTATTATTTAAAAAATCAAATATTTCAAAAATATCAATTCAAAGATTTCTAAACCCAAATCATTCAATTCCTTTGTCAGTAATCATTGGCATTGTCGTCGTCGCCGACCATCATCGTCGTCCCTT
The DNA here is from genome assembly GCF_006381635.1 of Hibiscus syriacus. Taxonomy (NCBI): domain Eukaryota; kingdom Viridiplantae; phylum Streptophyta; class Magnoliopsida; order Malvales; family Malvaceae; genus Hibiscus; species Hibiscus syriacus. Next base: position 6,110,731 of record NW_024063513.1, read on the forward strand.
CTCAATGAAATGGTGAGCTCTTTGTGTAACTCCTAAACTCGACCTAGAAGAATTTAGGTTGAATCTCTAGATAATCATGTTGAAACTTACCCCTCACAAAAACATAATTGATTATAAGTTTAAAATAATATATAATAAAGTGATATTTCTCAAGTTCAATAATTCATAATAATTTAAAATAAAATATCCGAAGAAAAATTCAATATAAATAATAGTTATTCCAAATCATGCAAAAACGGTTTGAAATATTGTAATGCCTAATGTCTCAAAATTTACAAATAAAATAATGAGCAAAAAAGTCTGACTAAATGTCATACTATAAAAATATTGAATATGAAATAATATTGAGAATCTAAAAAGGAAGAAACTAAGGGGGGTAAGGTATAAAACTTAGTGTGCAACTAAAGTATAAACTAACATAAGTCATAACATAAGTATTAATAATTTCTAACATATACTTATTAAAGTATCGATACCTTCAACATCTCCGGTAGCGCTTTACCGATTTTGTTATAATGAAACAAGTTTTGTCATATTTTTATCTGTTATATTGTTATGTATCGATACATGTTTATACAATATCGATACTTTATAGGCGCTATTATTGCTTTCTTTTAAATTCCAAAAGTATTGATACTTACTTGAATGATATCTATACCTTTCAACATATTTGGTAGCTCTTTACCGGTTTTGTCATATTTTTACATGTTATATTTGTTATGTATCGATACATATTTATAAATATCAATATTTTATAGGCGTTATTATTGATTTTCTTTTAAATTCCAAAAGTATCGATACTTATTTGAATGGTATCGATACCTTCAACATATTTGGTAGCGCTTTACTGGTTTTATCATATTGAACCCCTTTTTGTCATACTTTTACATGATATATTGTTATGTGTCGATACATGTTTATAAAATATTGATACTTTATAGCACTATTATTGCTTTTCTTTTAAATTCCAAAAGTATCGATGCTTATTTTAATGGTATCGATACCTTCAACATATCCAGTAGCGTTTTATCGGTTTTTTCATATTGAACCCGATTTTTTCATATTTTTAGTTAATATATTGTTATGTATCGACACGTATTTGAATGGTATCGATACCTACCGATAAGTTAAGTTTGTCGGTTGCCAATTTTTTTAATATTTATTTATGATGTCCACCTACAACATTATTATTATTCAACATTTCATGTAGCGCTAAACCGACTTTGTTAAGTATCTTATTATATTTACGATAACGTCGTATATTAGCCGCATATTAGTCCGTCTTTCCTGAGACAACTTCGGAAAATCAAATTTCTACCCCTTGGGTAATAAGTAACCAACTCAACCACTGACTATTTACTGATATAATTCTTACTTCAACTAATATTTATCTTATAATATAATGAAGGCTAAAACAATTAAAATAGAAGCAACACTAAAACGGCCCAAGTCAGGACAAACAATATATTTTAAAATATATTACTTTGAACATAAATATAATAAATATATTACTTTGAACATTTAAAATATAATAAAAATAGAAGCAACACTAAAACTACTTTATTCAAATAAATTTATATTTTAAAATATATTATTTATATTCAACTCGCCTCACTCAGAAAATATATTGTTTATATTCAACCTGCCTCGTCTTGATTCGAATAAATTAATATTTTAAAATACTTAAAATAACATTAGACTCGGATCAAGTTAAAATATTTTAAATAGTTGAAATAGTATTCAACCCAGATCGAGTTAAACTATTTTTAGATAGTTAAAATATTTTAAATAGTTGAAATAATATTATTGGCCTCTAAACTTTAGATCTTCCCCCAATTGTACAACTTAGATATTATCAATTCAAGCATTTATATATTCAAAATCACAAACCCCAACAATTTGTAAACTTTCATATAATTTTATTTGTAAACATCCATATATCTAAACCTTCATATATTCAAAATTATTTTTAGTCATTTTATTTGTTAATGCTTTTAGATATTTTTAATGGTTTTAAAAAGTGCAGTCAACGATTTTACTATCTTTTCGTTTTATTTTACCTATAAATAATAAGTTTCACAATATAGTTTTATATATTAAATTTCACATATTTTTATCTTTTTATTCAAATGTATAAATCTAAACACGAATCAAGTGATTCGGTGGTTAAGGGATTTCCTATTATTCCTTGATATCTATGGTTTAAGCATCACATATGTGAGGGCAAAACTCTTGAGATAATGTTCTCGAATTTTTTATTTCACAAGATAATGTACTCCCAAGATTAATTGTTAAAATAGGGCGAATTACACAGTGTTGGCCGTAGGTTGCCATGCCTTTCGGGCGACCTACGACGTGGTAGCTTCCCGACGAACTCACAAGAGAACGAACGTGTGCATGGGATATGCACAACCCAACCCATAGGTCGCCATGCCCTCCGGGCGACCTTGTAGGTCGCCATGCACTCCGGCGACCTTGTCTCCTTGTATGGCCATGTGATATTTCTGCACATCCCGCTCCCCGCTGGATGTCGTCCCCTCCTGCTCCCCACTGCATGCCGCTGCAGCTATCATAGCTGCAATTGCAGCGTGAAATCAGCTGCTTCATGCAGTAATTATTGATGCATGCATGTGAACCATTTCAGCCCGTGAATTGCACAATTATTGGTGAAATAATTGAGGCAGTCGATGTTATATATGTGAGGTGATTAACGTGAGAGAACAGAAAAAAGGAAGAAGATAGAAGGAGAAAGATTGTAGCGAAGAAAGAAGAAAGATAGGGCGAAACGAAGGAAGAAGAAGAAAGGGAGATAAGGCTCTTGTGAGGTAAATTTTTATTATTTAAATTAGTTATATTATAAATTTTTAGTTGTTAGTTTAGGGTTTAGGGTAAAATAAAAATCAGTTAATTAGTTTGTTAGTTTAGGGTATAATTGTTGGTTTAAGTTAAAGTTAAAAATAATTAATTAGTTTGTTTTGTCAGTCGTTAGTTATATAAAAAAATTATTAATTAGTTTGTGTTAGTTAAATAGTTAAGTTATTTGTTTGTTGAATTTATATTATATAAAAAATTAGTTAGTAAGTTTATTAGTAATATATTATAATGAAAAAATAGTTTATTAGTTTTAGTTATATAAAAGAATATTTTATTAGTTATTTAAAGGTTTAGCGTTTACGTTTAACTTATATTTTAAAAAGTTTAGTTTGTTAGTTTATTATATTAAATTTTTGTTGTTTTGTAAATTAGTTAGTTAGTTTATATTAGATTATATTAAATGATTTTTTAAATATTGTTGTTTAATTTTTTTTACAGATTCATTCCGATGTCTGACCAAATTCCACTACTGAGACTTGACAATGAACATATTTCAAGTCATTTGGGAATAATGGTGAATAAAATATTTGTTTAATGAATTATAATTAATAAATATTTGAATATTATTTTATGATTGTGATAAATTTTTTGAAATATTTAATTGCATGAGGACAAGCAGCAAGTCCTTCGTCTTCGGCTACATAAAGTGCCCAAGCCACACCTATTGATAGATGAAAACTTGCAAGAGGCTGGATTTTGGTATGTAACATTTGTACGAGATTACAAGTTGGTCCCAGGTTTGATCAGTGCGTTGATTGAACGTTGGAGACCAGAAACGCACACGTTTCATGTGCCGTGTGGCGAATGTACGATAACTCTGGAGGATGTGGCAATGCAACTCGGGGTCCAAACAAATGGGATGCCGGTGGTAATGTCACATGAGTTTAATAATGTGGCACAATTTTGTAGTTTGTTTCTTGGAAAAGCGCATGTACCACCAGAGTGTAGAGGGTGGCGTGTGAGGTTGTCATGGTTGAAGAATAAATTTCAGCTTCAACCAAATAGTATGGAGCACGAAATTATATATGCAACACGAGCATATATATTACAGTTGATTGGGGGAATTTTGATGCCTGATAAATCCGGTAGTTTTGTTCACACTCAATATATTCTTTTTTTAAGAAAATTTGAGAATAGTAGGCAATATAGCTGGGAATCGACGATATTGACGTTCTTGTATCGTGAGATATGCAAGACGTCATTAGTCGTGAATAATAATAATACAGCAAAAATCGGTGGATGTCTTTTAATGCTGCAATCATGGGCTTGGCCAGCAAAAATCGGTGGATGTCTTTTAATGCTGCAATCATGGGCTTGGCATAAACTTCCGTTTTTTACACCGATTAGTCGGACTGCGGTTGACTTTCCACTTGCCGGAAGGTAATATGAATCTTCTATTTTAATATAAAATATTAATTACAAAATATTTATTTTGATTAAAATTATTGAACAAAATGGTCATATTTTTGTTTTGATTGATATACAGATGGAGCATAAAATTGAAGGTACGGGGTTGGTGCACAACAACATTAAAGAGTTCAGGCTGAAAATCGATATTAAGGCCAAAAATGAGGTATGTATAATCTGTTATTTTTAATTATTATTTAAATTAACTATATTATTTGATTAAAATCAATTTTATTGTTTTTGTAATTTTACAGTTTAATTGGAGACCATAAATAAATGAAGACAGTTTTGCGTTGGTGTCGCACAATATTTTATATGTGTTTCAATATTGGTGTGTTGTTACACCATTGATAAATTTTGCTTTTGTTGAGATCCAATTTGGGGATAGAGTGCTGAGGCAATTCCACTTCCACCAACCTATTCCGCGGAGTCCATGGGATCATGACCTCCTTCAAAACTTAGATGGTCGTCGTCAGGTGAATTGGGTTGAGACGCATGACAACCTGCACAGATTTGATGGTCGCCGTAAAGAAAATGTTAATTGGGTTGAGAAGCATGCAACCTACATTAATGCTTGGAACAATAGGGCTTCATTCATGTCAACTCTTGACAACATTCAAGACGACGACTTTAATTTTGAGACTTCGGCTTACCTTGCTTATTTTTGGGATAATGGAAAGTCGTTCCTGACAACAATGGTAGAGAGACGACAATTTTTGAGGTTTAAGAAAAGATTTGGTAAAGCTGAATACTCACTACCAAGTGCGAGTTCATCTAAACAACCTGAAGCGAAAATGATTGATGTGGATAATAGCGCACCACAACCGTCCGACGATGCGGGATCGTTGCATCACACATTTGATGATTCTACTGTCCCGACATACATACCAGAGTTTGTGCAGCCTGAGGCACCCATCTACTCTCCTATGTTTTCGTCGACATATGACTTTGAACACATGGTAGTTCAAATGCCCCCAATGAAAGAGGAGGATGGGTACCATACTCCTGAGCAACCGCAACGGCCACAACGCATCAGACGTCCCCCCGACATTATCATTCAACAACACCCCGGAATCGACAACAATTATAAATTCATTTGCTATTTGTTATAAATTATATATTGAAATTAGAGTAGTTTTTTTAACCTTAACAAATCCGACATATTTATAATGATTTTTAGTATCAAATCATTATTATAATTTTATTACTAGTAATAATTAGTAAATCATTAATATGAAATAATTAAATATTAATAATAAATTATGAATAATAATAATTACTAAATCATTAGTATCAAATCATTAAATATTTAAAAATCATTAATAAATTCGACTATGTATAAATTTAAATTCGAGTAGTCCACACTTGTACACTATTTGTTATTATTCCATAATTATTAGTAATAATTATTAAATCATTAGTATTAAATCATTATTATAAAATCATTACTAAATCATTACTATTAAATCATTATTATAATGATTATTATTAAATCATTATTATCTTTATTATTAAATCATTATTATAATGATTATTACTAAATCATTATTATAAGATTATTATCAAATCATTACTAAATCATCAAATCATTAAATATTAAAATTATTATTAAATCATTATTATAATGATTATTACTAAATCATTATTATAATGATTATTATCAAATCATTACTAAATCATTAAATCATTAAATATTAAAATCATTATTAAATAATAATATTAAAATTATTACTAAATCATCAAATCATTAAATATTAAAATCATTAGTAAATCATCAAATAATTAAATATTAAAATCATTACTAAATCATCAAATCATTAAATATTAAAATAATGATTAAATCATCAAATCATTAAATATTAAAATTATTATTAAATCATTTTTATGGTTAATTGAAGCACAAGTCCATTCAAATCTGTTCAAGTCCTCGAATTATAAATGTCATATCAATTAGGTCCCTTTATTTAAAAACTCCACTCGAATAATTTATCGACAAAAATTACATAAATTCAACTTCAATGTGAAGATATAATAATTTATCACCCTATTAGTATCAAATTATTATTATAATTTCATTATTACTAATAATTACTAAATCATTATTATCAAATCATTAAATATTAATAATAATTTCTTTATTACTAATCATTACTATCAAATCATTAAATATTAATAATAATTTCATTATTACTAATCATTACTACCAAATCATTAAATATTAATAATAATTTCATTATTACTATTCATTACTATCAAATCATTAAATATTAATAATAATTTCATTATTACTAATCATTACTAAATAATTATTATAATTTTAAATATAAATTCATTATTAAATCATGATTATCAAATCATTACTAAATCAAATCATATCATTATTACAAATCAAACAAATGTTCCATGGATGAGTATTAGTTATGTAACGAAAATGACGTTAATTGAACCACACGTCCATTCAAATCTATTCAAGTCCTCGAATTATAAATCATTACAAAATTAAATTCGGATAAATACATAGAAATACATATATGATTACTAATGATGAGGCATATATCTTGGTAAATTAAGACAATTGTTTTTTTAATGGCCTTCACCCTACATAATTCGCATCTCTTTGCTTGACCTCTCTCTCTAGCATGGAAATCCATATTGGTATGAATAAGAGTGGACTCAGGTCGACCCTTTGGACTTCTGCGAAGCATTGGATTTGGCAGCCATTCATCATGATCCTTTTTGGGCCAATACGATTCATTCGGGATCTGTCTGAACGCATAGTTGTAGACATTTAATATCCTACGTAGGTGAAAGCATTCATCAATATAAGTGTATGCGCTTACACCAGCATACATACATGCAGCGACTGCATGAGCACATGGATATTTCCATGCCTGAAAACGACCACAATCACACCATTTGTGTCGTAAATCAACTCTAAATATTTGGTCTTCTCCTCTGACGTTACGACGTATGCACGACACGAAAAAAGTATGATCAACTTGGTCGAAATTATGAACAACCATTAATGTTTCCAACCGCTCATTTGCTTCAATTGATTCCACCACTGTAGGAGCCCAAGTTTTACCTCTATTTATGAGACTCTCAATTTCCTTGTCTTTATCCGACCAAACTTTAGCCAATCTAAAGTACGTTTCTTTCACCACACTCGCTATTGGGAGATGGCGTGTACCTTTTAGTATCGAATTAATGGCCTCAGCAAGGTTTGTGGTCATATGTCTATATCTCCGACCTTCATCGTATGCTTGCGACCATTTTTCCCGCGGTATTTTTGAAGCCTACTTCCAAACACGCTGATCATCGTAAAATACCTTCAAATTCTCCAATCTCTTGTCAAAATTTGGTCGACGTAGTTCGTATCCTGTTTCATAATATATTGTGTTAAACCGCAATTAAAAAAACCACGTAAAAATGCACAAATATTAAAAATAAAACTTACACATGCTTACTATCTCGCACGCTACGAATGTATGCGTTATGAAACTGATCGATACTATTCTTGCCAATATGACGGATACAAAATGTCGGATATGCATACAGAGGTATCCAACGACTTCTTGGTCGTTCAATTGCCGCCAAAATATATGTTGCTCTATCGGATATCAAGCAAACTCCATCTTCACGAATGACATATTGACGTAGATTGGTTAGAAAGAAATCCCAAGCCTCTGTTGTCTCTCCCTCAACAATGTCGAATGCAATTGGAAAGATATTTCGCTCACCATATTGAGCAACTGCCATCAAAAGTACATGCCTATATTGACCATACAGACACATACCATCTACTTAGATCATACGTTTGCAAAATGGAAATCCTTCAATACATGCCTTAAATGCCCAAAATAGTCTATGAAATATTTTCTTCCCTGGCAGATGTTGACCTTCTACATCATATGTGGGCATGGTTTAAGACTTTACTATGGTTCCTGGGATAAATCGCTTCATTGCTTGTAGCAAATGTGGTAGCTCATTGTACGATGTATCCCAATCTTCACACGTCAGCTTCATTGCATTCATCTTCGCATTCCACACCTTGCCATATTTTACTTGATATCCAAATTGGCTTCGAATAGATGCAACTAACACTGAACAAGATATCATTGGATCCTTTTCAACCATCGCCTTCACGTATTCGCATATTATATCGGAGTCCAATAGTCGGTGGTCTTGTTCGATGGAGTTTCGCAAACATGTGTGCGGACCATTGTACCTCGTGATAACCCAAACATCGTGCCTTTTATTTTTCGACACTCTGATCTTCCGCTTGCACTCTGGGCCATATTTTACATACTTCGCGTATAGGGTTTTCTGGTTGGACTCTGCAACATGGACATCATCATGGCATTTGATGTCGTACTCTTTAATCGCCAGCGTAACTTCATTTTTTCCTCTGAATTGCACCCCAACTGAAAATTCACCAGAATTATCGAATGAATCAGTCATTTGGTACAGAGGTAAATGTGGCATGTCTGGGAATTCAGGTGCCCTCATCGCATCATAGTCTATCTCGTACATGTGAGGAGTAGCTTCATACGGTGCCATAACTTAATCAATTGCACCTCCACCGAAAATATTTTCATCGTCGCCTAAAACGGGTTCTTTATCTTTGCTTGAATCATCATGAATTTCTCCTCATCGATTTTCAGCATCAATATCAACAGCCAATTCCGGTATGTTTCTCGTCTCATACTCTGCTGTTGCAGATGTCCCTCCGACTTCATTTACACTTTCCAATAGTTCTATAAAATTGTTCGGGAACCTGTATGTCGGCTCCTCAAACTGACTATATAAAGCCATTTTAGATGGATTTTGAGCCACATCTCTTGATGACCCAGGAACATCACATATGTTACGTACATCAACAAATAACTCAATAACTGCTATATTGGTTGACTCATGTAATCCAACCATGGTTCCAATATCATCATCTTCTTCAAGTGGAACTGCAACATATCTGACTGGGTTGGGGCATATCATAAACCTATACCTCAAACCATCAACTGCAACTTGAATTTTTCTTTCTATCTTATGCTTCATTTCTATAAATGTGATGTCTTTTTTTAACATCATATTTATTGGTTTTTCAGACTGAAAAACTACTTCGACCTCATTTTCCATAATATGTCCATTATAATGGACAGTCGTGAAAAAGTTGTTGCTCATTTTCTCTACAAATAAAAAAATAAATAAATTTAGATTAAAAAATTAGATAAGATGATTTCATAAATCATTAAATAATTAAATATAATATAATATACTATTATATTATATTAACGATCAAATAAAATTTGTTATTTAACTTAATTGATTGATTACTAATATTACTAATAATGATTTAATAATTATTATTAATATAATGATTTGATATTTAATGATTTAGTCATGATTACTAATAATTATTTATTATAAATATTTAATGATTTAGATTTGATACGAATTATTTAATAATGATTACTAATAATAATGATTAGTTTGATAATATTTTTTATTTTTTAAAATATCAAATAAATTTGTTAGGAAAAACTGTCGAGATAATGTTCTTGAAATAATTATTTCATGAGATAATGCGTTGGCCGGATTATTTCATTCAATTAATTTTTACTCATTACTAATTTACACATATAATATAAATTAAACAAAATATTTTTTTAAAACAACACTAAATATTTTTAAACACAATATTTTTTTATCTCGCGCAAATTAGTTTATATAATCTAATATAAACCTACTAACTAACTAATTTACACATACACAACAACAACAAAATGGACAACAAAAAATAATAAATTACCCGCGTATTTATGTCTTCTTCCTTTCCTTTCTTGTTTCTTTCTTCGAATCAATCTGTACGTGGACAAATGTTGTGGAATAATGCCCTGTATGTGTAAACAAAATATTTCTTTAAACAACAATAAATTAAACAAATTAATTTTATATAATCTAATATATTATAATATAACTTAAACTAATAAACTATTTCTTTATTATAATATAACTTAGTTAAAATAACAAACTAATTAAGCACTAATTAATTTTTTTATAATATATCTTCAACTTCAACAAACAACCTAATATACGTTTAAAGACACTAACAAATTAATTAATTATTTTTTATATTTAATAACTTAAACTAAGAAACTAATTAACTAATTTTTTATATAATATAATATATAACTTAAACTAACAAACTAATATAATATAACTTAAACTAACAAACTAATTAACTAAATTTTAGTTTTACCTTAAACCCTAAACTAACAAACTAATAATTTCATGTAATAAACTAAATTAAACAATAAAAAATTACCTCACGAACGATGTTTGAGCCGTTATCTTCTTTTCTTTCTCTCGGCAAAGTTTCTATATGTGCTTTTGTTTCTACCCTAAACCCCCATATCCTTTATATAAAGCAAATGAGCGTTGAATCGTGTAACTATTGAGCGTTGAAAAGTTGTAATTCAACGGCAATATTTGATGCATTTAACAGCTAAATTAACGCTATAATAATGCACCTATGGATGCATGAATCTCCCAATTATGGATGCAACGCATGCATGAGGGAGCAGAGGGTTAAAGCTTGGTCGCCGGGCAAGAATCTCCCAGCTATGACATGCAGGGCATCAGAGGGTTCAAGCTTGGTCGTCGGGCGTGCATATATAACTTAAACTAACAAACTAATATAATATAACTTAAACTAACAAACTAATAATTTATACTAACAAACTAATTAACTAAATTTTAGTTTTACCTTAAACCCTAAACTAACAAACTAATAATTTCATGTAATAAACTAAATTAAACAATAAACAATTACCTCACGAACGATGTTTGAGCCGTTATCTTCTTTTCTTCTTCTTCCTTTTCTTTCTCTCGGCAAAGTTTCTATATGTGCTTCTGTTTCTACCCTAAACCCCCATATCCTTTATATAAAGCAAATGAGCGTTGAATCGTGTAACTATTGAGCGTTGAAAAGTTGTAATTCAACAGCAATATTTGCTGCATTTAACAGCTAAATTAACGCTATAATAATGCACTTATGGATGCAGGAATCTCCCAACTATGGATGCAACGCATGCATGAGGGAGCAGAGGCTTAAAGCTTGGTCGCCGGGCATGAATCTCCCAGCTATGACATGCAGGGCATCAGAGGGTTCAAGCTTGGTCGTCAGGCGTGCATGGCGACCTACCATGTCGCCGGGACTGCTTGGCGACCTACACCAAGGAAATTCCACATGCATGTCCCATGCACAGCTCCCACATGCCCATGCACAGCTCCCACATGCGTCCCTTGGTCGCCCGGAGTGCATGACGACCTACAGCTTTACTGTAGGATTCATCCTATCTCAGCAAATAATATGTCCAAAGCATTATCTCGTGAAATAAAAAGTTTGAGAACATTATCTCATGGATTTTGCCCATATGTGAGGGGTATCTACAATCATTGTTAAATTATTATTGTTATACTTAAATAAATAATATCTTATATTTATCATAAATTTATAAAATATATATATAAATCTAAAATTATTTATATTAATTTTAAATAGCGGTATTTATCTTTTAATTACAATAATTAAAAGGAAAAGTATAATATAGTAATTCCTCATAATACAAAAGGATTTTATCTTTTATTTGTTATTTATTTCAAGGGTAAATTACATACTTACTCACTGAACTTTATTCACTCTCCTAATTCACTAACCGCACTTTCAATTTTTTTTAATTTTTTAATTTGCTTGTTGAAATTTTGACATTGATTTTTTTTGTCACCTTGCCATTAAACAATTAAAGGCATCAATGACGTGGTAAACTGCTAAAATATTAACCTTGCGAGAGTGGTGTGGCTAACTCTTTCTTATTATTCTTCAAGGATGGTTAACTATCTCTTTATTCTCTTTCTTGAAGGATGGTTCATACAACAAACCATGAATAAAAATGGAACAAAGAAACATATCAATTCACATAAGTCTGGTTTGGATTCCTGCGGTACCAAATTCATCATCACATCCAAAGTCATTGTCCCAACGCCATCAACTGTCCTGAGGTGACATCCACTGCATCGAACAACTCTTGATCCCCGATTCGTACAACAAGATTACAACAATCGTAGAACAGTGGAAGCCTCCGCCTAATGGATGTTAACTCTCCTTATTTCGAATGGTGGAAAATATACGAGACCAATCCTTTTCATCCCGTTGATAGACCAGATGGTGTTATTCAGATGGGGATAGCTGAGGGGCTATTGAAATTTCCATGGATTTTACAGCACAAGTTATTTTCTTTTCTTTGTAAGTATTCTATAATGGAAATATGTGTTGTTCTTGCTCTTTGAACTTCTATTTTTACTTTGAATTCATTGAAAAGTGTCTCATGAGACACTCGAAAGCTTCCCTATGTACTGCTGAAGGTGTAAACAAAATCAAGGAGGCAACACTTTTCCAAGATTATCATGGCTTGCCGAGTTCAGAAAAGTAGGCCATATTACACACACACACACACACATATGATCTTTTAATACCCCCAACTTCAGTTCTGTCCTCACTTATTCCCCAATATAATGCTTCAGACCTGCTAAAATCCCCCAAAGCAAAGTAAAAAGGTAAAAGAATTTCATTATAGTGAAAACACTTCCCCTCAAACACGTTTACACAGTACATGTTTCATCATATTTCTAGCATTCAAATGACTTGAAGAACAAACAAAGGGAATAAAAGAAAACCCAGAAAGTTGATCGAAAAGAGATCGAGCTCATCAGTTGTAAGATCCCTTTAAATGAAGTAATAAGCAAAGATTAAGTAAATGGAAGAGTCAAATATAAAAAGCTTTACCTTCATCAGCTGTTGCTTGAGAAACGACTAGAAGAAGAACAAAAACAGGAAGCCAAGCCATAGGTAAAAAGATTTAAAAAAACCCCTCGAATTTTTCTCACGAAACAAACAGAAGCCAGAGAGAAGAAAGTGAGCTGAGGAAACCAAAAACAGCTGGAAACGAGTAGAAAGGGAATTTGGGGCTAGGTTGAAAAGAAAATAAAAGAAAGGAGAGAGAAAGAAAAAATGACTGAGGGAGTGAACGTGGAAAAGAATGAAATAAATATATTAATATTTAAATCCTATATGTCAGATTATAACATTAAAATAAGCGACTTAATCACATTGTCAATGAGATAACAATTGAGTAATTAAAAAAAGTTTAATGTCTAAAATTTAATGTATAAATTGAAACAAAAATTAAAATATAATAAATGAAATAAGAGAAAGTAAATTTCAATGAGTAAGTCTGTAATTTTCTCTTATTTCAATTATCATTGTTAAAGTTCAGTTTTCATCTCTATATTAGATAGACTGCCGCACCATAAAACTTTCCTATTTCTTAAGGTATGTAGGGTTCGTAATATTGAAACTTAAAGAACTAATGAAGAGGTTACACGTGATGGATTAAACACTCTGAAAGTCAAAAAATAATTACAGTGATATCAACTTTTTAAAATAAATGACAAATTGAAAAATGGCATAATAAGATGATTAAGATTAAGGTGTTGCTTATTTACTTCAGAATGATTAAGCGCTGAATGATTTAGAGGTTCTGTATGAATTAGCTCTGAATGTGATATGTTGTTTGATAATGACTCTGAATTATTCTGAATTTACTTCTGTGCTTAATCAGTCAGCACTGTTTTGCTGAATCAATCAGCACTAAATCATTCAGAGGTGAGAAACAAACAGTCTGAATGTTGAACGGTTCAACATTCAGCGCTGAATGATTCCATTCAGAGCTGAATGGTTTCATTCATAGTCGAACAAACAACCCCTAAGATTTGACACAAAAAAGGACATGGTTTGAAGCGTAGTAATTAAACCAAGTTCGGTAACTCCACTATAAAATGATGCCCAAACGGAAACGATCGATGATCTTTATTGCGCGGACGGAAAATCACACCCCCCATTCCCTTCTCTTTCTCAACTTGGATCCCACTTGGCTTGCCGAACTAACCCATTATCAACAAAACAAACCAAAATATCCAGTTTTTATGTTACAACAATAAAAGAGCAAAATATCACCGAAAACTGTTGGTACTTATTTTTTTTGAGGTAAAAAATGAGAAAAATAAATAATTAAGAATTTCATTGAAAATTGTTGATATAACACTTGAATTAGAAGATTAAACGCGATTCATATAACGTTGTTGAGAGTCATTAATGATAATTTAGTTAGATTTTAGAACTCCAAGAGGGTTGGAACATAGTGGTGACTTATGTATAAAGGCCCGACTTTCTCTATGAGTAGAAAATGCTTTATGAATACCTTGTGAAATTAACCTAAAATTAACCATTAAGTACGTTTTTTCGGTTGAAGAATTTGCAAGTAGTTCAAATTAATTTATATGAGATGTCGACTTGTTATGAATGGTTGTTAAATAAAGAATTAACAGAATGGTTGAAGTTGAATGAAAAAAGGACAACTAAATAAAAGGCTAAACATAGAAATAAGCAAGGAGGTTAGCGTGCTACGAGTACAACCACGTCGGCTGGTCACACGCCTACGATTTCAAGCCGATAACCGCGAGAAATCATACATAAATTTTATAGGCTTTTTAGAAAGAGAAAAGGAGTATTGGAGGTGATGGATTATGTCGGCCCAATTTGGGTTTATCTAAAGGTGATGGATTTTGGCGGCCGTGCCCAGTCGACAGACTAGCGGCCGAGTGGAAAACTTTTCTCTCTCTCTCTCCTCCCATCCTTTGCTCATATGTCATGTATATTTATTACACATCCTTTTCTACTTATATATATTCAATACAGAATAGCTTTTGAAGTAAAGGGTGTTCTTTGATTAAACGTAGCTAGAATCTGTTACCTTTTTCTTCTTCTTGTTATGGCTTACAAGTTTTAGTCTCCAGAACAAGTGGGGAAAAATAATTCCATTTAGTTTTAGGAATCTTTTGTGATGGAGTTGAGTGATTGTTGTTTAACTTCGAGTTCAACAAAGGGAGAGAAGCGAAAGTTGCGTAGGCAACAGCAGCAGGAGAAACCATTCAGAGGGATAAGGATGAGGAAGTGGGGGAAGTGGGTTGCAGAAATCAGGGAACCCAACAAGAGGTCTAGGATTTGGCTCGGTTCTTATACCACCCCCATAGCCGCTGCTCGTGCTTACGACACCGCCGTTTTCTACTTGCGTGGTCCTTCCGCTAGGCTACTTCCCTGACCTCGTTTTACAAGAAGACCACCTCAGGGATATCTCCGCCGCTTCCATACGCAAGAAAGCAACCGAGGTGGGGGCTAAAGTCGACGCTTTGGAAACTTCGCTTCATCATGCTTCTGCTTCATCTTCGGAATCATCCATCCCTTCTCTAGTTTTCCGGAAACCTGATTTGAACAAGTATCCCGAAACTTCTGATGAGGATTGAAACTAATAACCACTAAGCCTTCAACTGTTTATAGTCGCCACGTTTTTTTATTCACTTGTGTCTTTTGATTCTCTCATGAAATAGAAAGTGCCCGAGGAATAGAATCAATAAGGAAAATGGATTGATTCTCTGTTTGTAAGGTTATGAATGTTTTGCTTCGGGAATCCAAGTTTAGTTTATGACATGTTGAGTTCTTGATCAGCTGTGCTTTTTGTTTAGGTTATATATTACAGTCTAGTATTTACGTCAATATATTTGCAGGGAAAATCACAAAGAGATGGTGGATCCATGGTACACGAGATTGTTAGAGGATAGGTACGGAAAAGAAAAACAAGGGCGATGGCCTGCCAGATTGTGTGTCCATATATTTTGTTTAGCTGATAAAACCAAACAAAGTAGATAAGAAGATAAGGGCGAGACGTGAGAAAGAGTCATACAGAGACATGAGAGAACCTAGTTCTTATGACCTTGCTTATGGTCACCAGAAAAAAAACACAGCCAGATAGACGAGCAGAGGAGGGAGGGTCATGTCAACGTCATCGATGGTGGTGGCTTTTACGAAAGGGATTGTTAGTTGGAAGTTGATAGGTGATGAAAGAGAGGCGGTGAGTGGGGTTTTCTTTTTTATATACTACTTGATTAACTTTAGTTGATGCTGGCTTATTTAGGGCTTGATTAGTTTTCTTTTAATCTTATTTTGTTTGTTTGTTAAGTGCGTATTAAATGAAGGCATTAATGGGACCTGGATTTTGATTTGTATTAATGAGGACCAAACATGTAACTTGCTAGGCTGTTGGCTTGGACCACATCCTTCCATTTTTCTTTTCTTTAGATGGACGGTTGATTTTCTATATTTTTTGTAGCTATGAAAACCTGCCCCTGCCACTCCCGTTTGTTCTACCTTCCATCCAATCATGATTTTGACTTTGCAATGAGATAAGAAAGGATACCGAACCCGACCCGAATAGGCCAGTCAAAGGAGGTCCTTGCTGGACTGAAATTTCAGTTTTTTATATTTAATGATGCGTAGTTTTGATTGAGAGACGGTTGAATGCAAGTTATACAAGGAGCCCCGAAATGAACCAATAAGAACACAAAATAAAACAAAATCGTATTTGTTATTAAACTATTCCATGCCAGATTGTCTGACCGACCTCGCCTGCATATATTAATCTGTGGCTTGTTGCTAGCGAATGGGAAGATGTCCTTAAACTGAAAGGCAGACAGTGCAAGAAGTAAACACGTGAGAGTACCATAATCAGATTGTCATCCTCGTACGAAGAGACTGAAGATCCCATTTTTCTCAAAATTATTCACCAAAACGCAGTTAGTGCATCCCCCACCAATCAAAATTATTTCACACCTGTATCGTATAATGCGGTACTTTCTCGTGCATATGGTGGTGTTCGCTTCAAAATTCAACCATATCTTTTGGCCTTGGAAGCAGAATTCAGAAAATAGTTTATTCAGAAAGTAAAATGCTATCCACGGAGAGAGATTAACATGTCGAACCAATGACATTGCACATATTAACTGGTATGATATCAGAACGGTAACACCCCAATACGGGTTAATAGTTTCGGGTTTACTCGAGAAGTAAGTGGACTTTGTGAAATTTATAAATTAAGTTGTTGGGCTTAATTGGGTTGGATTTGGGGTCCAAATAGTCACAAAAATGATAATTTTAATTAAGGGACAAAATATGAAGGACCTAAAGTATAATTAAAGGGGTTTCAGCGTGGGTTTCCTTCCCACTTCTCATCTCTTCATTCTTCTTCCTTCATCTCCTTCAAGTGACTATAGCTTCAATGTAAGATCTTGTACCTTTTTCTTGCTTGATCTCATCCTAATAAACCCCTAGCAACCTTTTTTTTTTAAAAGAAGATTCAAGCTTTGGGTTTTGTTTGTATGAAAAAGAGGGGTTTTCTCCATCCAAGCCTTGAAGAGGTTGATTTCTAGCTAAAGGAGGTTCATTTCGGGATTCAAACATCAAGGTTGCGCATTTCTAATCATTTGGAGTATTAAGGTTTCATAAATCCATGGTTTTTACTAAGATTTGATGATTTGAGCATTTTAGGGTTCATATTTGATTTTCTCAACCAAATCACATTTTAGATGTTAATAACATGTTTTAATGATGCCTAATGACCCTAAATAACTTAATAAAACTTTAGAATAAGTTTAGAAACCAACCTATGTCGTTTAGGATGATTTTTGAGTGATTCTCGAGCTTAAGCAAGTCATTCCCAGAAAAAGGATTTATCCCAAACCTTCTGTCTAGCTAAGGATCGATCCTTCAGGAGAAAGGATCGATCCCTTTTCAAAAGGATCGGTCCCTTGGAGAAAAGGATCGATCCCTTCTTTGTTTTGCTCGATGAAAAATGATAGATTTACATTCATTAAAGGTCCTAAGTGTTGTTGAATGTTCCTTTGACCGTTTAAAGTTCGTAAGATCTAAGGACAATCTGTAATAGTAAGACCTAGTCCGTGAGGGACATAAATGACCCAACATACCTAAAAACACTCGTAGTAGTAGGTTACACCGAGTGTAACCATATTAAGCATAATACACTAGAGTATCTTCAATCGAGGACGAATACGAATGGTTGGGATTGAGAATCAATGCATGAGATACCCGATACGTGATACGATAAATATGTTAGATTCATTATCGACGAAAAGAATGTTAGGAGTGTTGTTCCAAAAATGGATAAGTCATTCCACTACTTCAAGGGGTATTGAGAGAAGTACGATAAGAATGTTAGGAGTGTTGTTACCTAGTAACGAGCCCGAGTCATATATCTGGCTAACCAGTGGATCAGTGAGTTTACTGTAAACACTATAATCATCGAGAAATTGTGAAACACTTAAAGACCTCTCCAGAGGTAGAAATGAGTAAAATACCCTATACGTATTAATAACCCTCCCATCACGGCCTAGGCGAGAGGACGAGCAGGATAGTCTCAGATGAAAGGGATATGACCTCACCTGACTTCAATAAGTTCAGTAACGAGTGATCGAGCTACTTCACCTACTGTATTGTGGCATCAATTAACGTGTGTTAAGGCGTAGCTCTAGATGAGAGCCTTATAATAAAAATGAGATAATAACATTAATTGTGTGATAATCATAAAAGCCTTATGAGGTAAGATTTCATAAGACTTATGCCCTTTTATGTCGCTCGGGAAACAATGATGAGACCCAAGTAACTTTAGCAGTAGGACGATTGTCTTGAGTGCATAGGATATTCGGATATATCCAAGTCAGTGCAAGATGCACTTTAGTCGCTAGTTGAACGCGGTACTGATGGTATGTGACCTGGACACGTTTCAGAGTACTCAAGAGGAGTAGACTAGCCAGGCAAGGTGTCGATGTTGTGTGACCGGGACCTAGCCTAAGGTATTGGGAGGTGTCGATGCTATGTGACTCGGACCTCGCCTAAGATACTTGGCAGGTGCCGATGCTATGTGACCCAAACCTCACCTGAGATACTTGGGAGATGTTGATGTTGTGTAAACCATGTCTACCCAATGTACCTCTATTAAGCAAGAAGAGGTATGAGTTTCGTGATGCTATGTGACCCCAAGCTACACTACGATGCTTACTTATTGTTGAGTGATAGTACCAGCATCTCTACGATATCGGATACCGTCATTGTGTTTGGCATGGTGATGCATTATAGGATGATAATGAGGTTAGAGACTTAGTACTTGTATACTCATGGCGGGACCCTTAGCGAAGACTAAGGGAATCATGAAGCATAGATTCGAGAGATAGAACTTAAGGACCTTACGTATGTAGCACTGATTGGAATAATGCTTGTACCTATTGCTTAGTATCATGTCTTCAACATGCTTGTGTTTATGAAATTCTTATGTTTCTCTAGATTAACGATTTTACTGCTGGACTTTGTAAGTTCAGCCTCCATATATTTTCCGTTCATAGGTCCGTAGCTTGAGCAGTTCGTAGAGCATCGTCGCACATGACTTCCAGCATCTCTGACATAGTATTGTACTATAGCTTTAGTGGACATGTGTATCATAGAACCTTACTTATGCATTTGAGTTATAAAGTTCAAGATATATTATTTTTGATTTAAATCATGCGTCACGGAGCTCCGATTTTTTTTTAAATGTTTTTATAACAGTTGTTTATGTTTTTTATGATACCATTCAGTATATTTGAAAAGAAAATAAATAGGCTTTGAGGATCAGTGGTTGCCTTGGCAGTCCAATGTGGCAGTTTAGGCCCAATCGGTTTTAGGGCGTTACAGGAACAATTATCGGCAAACACATAAACACGATAAAAAAAATAACACCAAAATTTACGTAGAAAATCCAAAAGGAAAATATCACGAGAAGATAAGAATTTCTAAGGAAGAAAATACAAGAAGATCTTCAAGAAAGAAAAACCTGATATCAAATCTTTTACTCGTAGCATCTATTTATAGCGATATATACTTGATTATAAAGGAAAACTAAATAAAGTAAAAATTTATTTGAATAAAGTTATCTACTTTTAATCAAACTAGGATTCTTACTTTTCTAATTAAATATTATTTAATTTGTGTCACTTTGAATTCGAGTCAAACTCTAACAAACCTCCACCTTGATGCGAATTCTGAAAGCGCGAAGGTTTCGAGACAAAACACCCAAATTCGACGAGGCACCCAAACTCAACAAAAAACAATTCTTCACTTCAACGAATAAGTTTTTCACCTCTTCCACAACACACCTCCAAGGGGTAATCTTCAGTAATGAACATTGTCTAAATCCAAGCTTTTTTTAAACTTAGATTTAGTCTTCACATTGACATAGTTATCATAAGTGCTTTGCTCAAAATGTATCACCACGAGCAATATCATGCACAACACAATCCCGAACATCAATGATAATTCTATCTTCAAATTCGTTATGCCCACGAAATTGAAATCTTTTATGCTTTACATAACCGTTCTGCTCACGGTTATGTTTTCACAAAAAAAAAAAACTTCTTTTGCTTAATTTAATCAAGACGTTTTTATCAGTAACAACATTATTTGACACATGGAAGAAAATATCAGTTGCATTATCTAAAATTGTTGAACCTTATATAACATAAAATTTGACAGTCTTTCTTTGTCCTTTAATCACAACAAGGGAGCCCTTGCAAATTTTCATAGTTACACATTCACTGAAGATTTGTATCCTTTTGAATCTAGGGTACCTAACAAAATTAGATTTCTGCTTAAATCTGGAATATGTCTCACATTACCAAGTATCCGAACAATCCCATCAAACATCTTAATATTGATTGTGCTAATACTTGTGAATTTTCAAGAGATATCATTTTCCAAAAATACATTACTTGTAGATACATCTTTATACGTTGCAAACCAGTCACGATTGAGACCCAAATAAATATTGCTACCACAGTCAAGTATCCACGCATCACTTGTTAAAAAGTTACTGTCAATTGTAGCTAGGAGTTCTCCATCATCGCACTCCTCTACTACACCGGTCTCACCAAATTTTCTAGAGTTATGCCCTTCAACTTCTCCTTTGATTTTATTATGTAACTTGTAACAACCCGATTTAACGTGATCTTTCTTTTTACAAAAGTGGCAAGTTTTACCTTGATTGGATAATTTTGATTTGCTCATTCCTTTACTACCAGAAGAACGCTCATTTTTTCTTTCATGGTATAAGCTTGTCGATCCATGCACCACGAGACCCATTGCCTAAGGCTTGGAATTAGATACAAGATAATCCATCTTGTCAAATAAGTGCAGGCCATTGTACATTTCTTCGAGAGTAAGTGTTTTGCGACTATACAATATTATGTCTCTGAAAGATGAGTAGGAGCGAACATCAGAGGATCAATCCTAAGTCTTCTTGGTCATGTTTCACTTCTAAAGTCTCTAGATCAGAGACGGTTTCCTTGAATACGGTCAGGTGCTCTTCATCAAATGAAGCTTCCGCTAACTTGAGCAAATAAAGACGTTGCTTTAAGTGCAACTTGTTGGTCAACGATTTTCATATGCATAGTTGTTATAATTTTGTCGACAAAGAAGCGACTGCTTTTTCTTTCAACACATCCTTCAAAATTTGATTTGATAAGTGTAAATGAATTTGAGAAAAGGGTTTACAATCCTTATGGTTTTCTTTGCTTGTCCAATCTAATGGTGTCTTCTTATCAAACTCTTACAATGTATCATCTAAGTTTAATTGTGCATGGACGTCTTGAATCTTCATCTGCCATAGCGAGAACATGGTGTTTCGATCCAATTGCAAAATATCATACTTCATTGTTGCCATAATCTTGAACCCGAAGTTCTAATACCAATTTGTTATAATATCGGAACGATTATCAATAAACAAATAAACACGATCAAAAAACAAAGAACACCAAGATTTACGTGGGAAATCCAAAAGGGAAAAATCACAGGCAGCATAGAAGAATTTCACTAATATGAAAGAAGAAAATATAAGAAGATTTTGGAGAAAGAAAAACTTTACATCTAATTCTTTTACTCTCAATATTTATTTATAGAGATATATACTTTGATTACAAATGAAAACTAAATAAAGTAGAAATAAACTTTAATAAAGTTTTCTATTTTTAATCTAACTAGGATTATGATTTTCTCAATTAAATATTAACTAATTTGTGTCACTTCGCATTCAAGTCAAACTCTAACATTAACTAAGTATTGAATTCAATAGTTTTACATGGAAAAAGAAAGAAACCAAGAATTTAATGTCTGTTCATTTTCAACATGGAAAAAGAAGCCGACATCTTCCAACTCTTTCCCCCTTTTCCATAAACACAATGACATAGCTAAGGGTAGAGAGATGTGTAACATTTTCCATCTTGGTTAACTCAGAAATCTAATAAAAAGAACGACCTGCAATGCATGTGATTATTTGTTTTGCTGTTAAAAAATGGAAAATCATGCCCGACAAAAAGGCAAAATAGAATCATTAACAAACTATACAAGTGGGTTGGCGTTCTATAAACATCATCACTCTAATGTGAATCCACGGTCTTTCATCTCAAATAATGGTATAAAAGCAAACACCAATCTCAGACTTTGAAAAGCTCTTAGGTACCAAAATGATAATCTGAAAGAGGAAAAGGACAGGATATAACAAGGTTCCACTTGTGTTTGAAAAGTATAATCCACTGTCAAAATATGTGAGGTGAAGAATACAAGTATAGATAAACCATCAAGAGTAGTTATCTTAACCAAATCTCATCATATCTTTCAAATAGGGGAGGTGAATTTAAGGGACACCTTATCAAGCTGAAACCATGTGTAAGATAAGCCGACAGATTGGGAAAAGCATTTCTCCGTACTAGCTTTCCTACATTGTCATGATCAGAGAAAGACTGTTTATAAAGTCCATAAGTAGGTCCCAATCAAGATCTACCATGGCCATATCAAGACCACATGCTGGACACATACATTCTAAACATATAATTGTTTTCCTCAATTCCTCATCCATCCAACCGAGGTGTATGCTTATGGTCCACTGACCACACTATCATACTACACTATAAAATAAACATACTATCACAAAACATACTAATTAGTAATGATAATTATAAAATAATAAAAGTAAAAAAGTAAAAGTTAAATATAAGCATGTTGTGGTAGATCATCGCTTTAAAAATAAATTCACCCTCATCACTATAATCAGAAACATACATCATCCCTCAAGATTAATACAATATTTTCTACTTCATATACTCGAAAACTAAAATTGGAACTCAATTTCAAAATCGTATGAATGACCCCAACTATAACCTTAATATCTAGTGTGAGTATGCACCCAAAGCTGTGTCTAAACCATCATACTAAAGTACTAAAGTATAGCATTTAGCAGTCGTCATTATTTGTCCAATCATCTTCACCACCTTCACCTAAAACTTCAACAAATCATCTACACTAAGTATTACTTAATAATCAGACAAAGAAAACGAGTCCACATACAAATGTTAGATAGACACCTAGACGAGTCCATTAGCAAACAACATATTTATTTAACGTTTCCGACATATCGTTTTGAGCATTTTGTTATTAGAATTATGGGTTTTCAGTGCTTGATTGTGGCGTCACCTTTTATTCTAATAAAGTTTCAATTATAAAAGAAAATTAAACATAATTTCACCCCCACACCTGCAACCAAACAAATTTATTTTCTTTCTGAGAAACGTAAATTAAAAGTTTTAAATTTTAAGAGGATGTCAACATAAGAAGGAAAACAGCAAAGCATAAAATCTACAACAATTGAAAAGACCCATTATCGTCCTTTATATACAAGCAATGATCGAATACGAAATTACTTAAATAAATCCACCAAATGCAGTCATTAAAAAAGAATTAAAATTGTGTTCATTTAAATTATGTAATATATTTTTAGGGTAATTTACACAATCTTTATTTTTTTTCAAAACCGAGTCTATTTAGATTAGGTTTCAGTTTGATATCACATTGTTAAAAAATTAATATAATTGATTATATGACATTTTTTTAGTTGTTCCAATGATGACATGACATTAGCTTATGGTGAGACATTAACATCACCGTTAATTTTTTAACTGCGTTTAATACACCAAAATTTTGGTTAGGGACTAAAATGAATAGATTGAAAGTTTAGTGACCAAAATATAAATTTAGAAAAATTTTACGGACCAAAATGGTAATTTTCCCAAATAGGTATTATTATCCCGTAAATGAATAGTTCCTAAAGAGTTTTGTTTTAGTGCTAGAATTTTTGGTATGATATTCGTGTTAAAGGCTATAAAGTCGTAAATTTCGAGAAAATTTCGGATAATTGGATTGAATCGAAAATCTGATATATTTTTTTAGATGATAGAGAAGGGGGAAGTGTCATTTTCATGCTTTAAATGATAAGATTTAATATGAATCATTCAATTTAAGTTGAATTTTCATGTTAAATCTTAATCATTGGATGAAAAATGACAAGATTGCAATCATGAAGTTTTACAAGGAAAAGTTGATAACTACTAACTCCATGGATTAATATTAACCCTTAGATGAAGATTTTGACATGTGCATAATGGTGGGCATTGGATTTTAAGGGTAAATGGTCATTTTATAATAAATTGAATTTTAAATTTATTTTATTTAAAAGATGTCAATTGGCTTTATTAATTATTTTGGAAATTTCAAAACTTTCTTCATCTTTTCTCTTCATTGTCACGAGTTGTTAAGGTAAGTGGCAAAACACTTTCAATTTATTTTCAAGCATTTTGGTTAAGATTTAAGGTGAAGCCATGAAATACAATTTTGTTATTCTTTGAATTCTGTTTAATTTGGTACCATTAATTCATTAGGGGGAAATTATTCAAGCTTGTTTTAATGTTTATCATGGAGGATTAGTTGCTTATATAGCTTTTATTTTCATGGATAAGTGTGAACACACCATGATATATTTGGATATTAAGGTTTTCAATTAGGGTTTTAGGGTTTTGATGAAATTGAACTGTTCATGTTGTTTACCATCATCTAAGTTTCATTTTGATGGTAAAGTTATTGAATTAGGAAATGGAATGTGAAAACCCCTAATTTGGTCATTGAAACTCTAAGATAGAAAAAAAATGAGGTTTTAGTTAAATTTTGGTATTTAACATTAATTTGAAGTGTATGAAGTGTAATTAGTTTTGATTAAGCATTGAAAGAATTTTTATAAAATTATTTATATTTTCACGCATGATTAGAATGGATTCTAACATATGTCTTTGATTTTAGTTGCTTTGTAATTGTTGTATGAACCATCCAAGTTCAATTGAGGTGAATTCATTAATAAAGAAAGAACGAGAGCACTTATAAAGCTTTTGAGAAGATTACGTTATGATTGATGTTTAAAGTACAGAGGCGAGAGTGCATTTGTGGTGTACTTATGTTAAATGTAAATATTGGCTTGCAATGAGTCAATGACTGAGTTATTATGGTAAGAAGTGACTCTTGAATATTATGTAACTTTGTGATTCATGCATTTAGGTTAAATTTTTATTTAGAAGATTAATAAAATTAGTTAATAAGCTAAAGATGAAAAATAATGAAATCTGCCTAGATTTTATGATCTTGACAATATATCTGGAAAATAATCATTGATTTTATAAAAATGATTAGAAGGTGATTCTGTAACATCCTCAATACCGGGTTAGTGATTAAAATGTAAGATTTTAAAATTCAATGACCATATTAAATAAATTGAAAAGTGAAGGAATTAATTAAAAGATGTCGGTGTAGGATGAATTAATAAGTGAATGAGAAGTAAAAGGGTAAAAGGGTCATTGAACAAATAAAATAATAAAATAATGATTAGTGGGTATTATAATACCCATGTTAATCATAATTGAGGAGATAAGTTTCCAGCTTATCTTCTTCAATTTCTTCTCTTCTTTCAACCGTGAAGCCTCATAGCCAAGGTGAGTTTGATTTCTTTTGGTTAATTCTTAAAATTTAATTATGGTTTTGGTTAAGGGAGACTTAGGAAACATGATGGAGATGAAAAATGCCATAGAAACTCAAAGATTTGTAAGTTATGAAGAATTAAAGATAAGAAGAGGATAAGTGAAATTTTGAATAAAGGTGTATAAATAAATTTAGAAGTTAAATTTGACTTGTCATAGGTGTGAGTAATAAACTATAAGTGTTATAAATAAGCTTGGATTACATGGGAAATTTAGTATGATTCTTGAATTCCATGTAGAGGATGGTAATTTGAGGTTAGATAAGTGTTGAAGGAGTATTAATTGTTTTAAGTAGGTGTATGTAAGTTAAGGATATGAAAGGGGTTGAAATATGAAACAATTGAGCTAAAAGGAAGTGATTTTCATGCTCAAAATATAATTCTAGGCTAGAGTGTATCGGTACACATTCAATATGTACCGATACATCAAAGGGAAATTTCCAGAAATTATTCAGTGTGTATCAATGCACATGAAGTGTATCGTTGCACCCCTTAAAATGAAAACATCAAATGTTAATATGGAAATGAAACATGTGTCTCTATGAGTATGGGGAAGTAAGTGATGTGCTTACATGATTACAAGATAGGAAATAGGACATGAGATATATGAAGAAAAAGTATATGTGATGTATATGTGAATATTTGTGAACAATATATGACATAGTAGTTACATGAATATCTGTGAAATAATAAAAACTATAAGAGCTATAGGTATAGTTGACATGCCAAGAGTCGATGATTACCTATGTCTTTCGGGACATATGGACATGATTACCTATGTCTTGCGGGACATATGGACATGATTACCTATGTCTTTCGGGACATATGGACAAAATTACCTATGTCTTTCGGGACATATGGACAGTTACCTATGTTCTTAGGAACATATGGATAGGTCCTTCGGGACACAGATTTCATATGTCACTTAGTGGATTTTATATAAGATGTGGTGACAACATAAGTGTACATAACCTCATAGTACTCATGCACCTTGAGTTCTCAATAGTGTGCATGGGATTATAAAAGATGTAAGGAGTGTGTACAGGTTTGCATGATAAAATATTATTATTGTTTATATTGATTCCTATATGACAGTATGGATTTATAATGTAATATGTATAATTTTTATTAGATACTTGATTAAATGTTTATAATTATAGAAATTCTTTATTATATGTTTATGCCTCACTAAGTCTATGACTTAACGTGTAAGTGTTTTACACGTAGGTACCGAAAAGCAGAGAGATTCGTTATAAGCTCAGTAGAACAACATATCTCCACTTGAAGTTCATATCAGAAGTAGATTAAAGAGTATGTATTACTATGTGTTAAATAAGTTGGCATGTAAAAAGTCTTTAAATTAAGTATTTATGCTCTGATAAAGTTTTGTAATGTTTTAAATGTATTTATGTAAATGTATGGTAATGAACGGTTAATTTTTACGAGTTTTATGTACATTCGTCACTGTAGCAGTGCATCGATGCACAATTTGCATTCGAAATTTTTATGCATCGGTGCACTATAGCAGTGTTCACGGTATTGTTCATATCGTATTTTACTGTTCATAAATACATTTTTGCCTTAAATTTTTATAATGAAGTATAATTCAATAATATATCATCGTATTTTCTTAAAATGAGTTCAAATATTTGGTTATTTTGGAAGAACATCGTTTTAAAAAGTCAATGTGACATCTCGGACTCATATTCGGGTCGGGTACATGTTGGGGTGTTACATATTCTTATATCGTTAGATTCATATGTCAATCTAGTTTCATATAAAACAAATAGAGACTGATTTTGAAGTGTAAACTAGAAGATATGAATTTTTGATCAATAATAGGTCAGAAAACAGGATAGCAAACTTTGCTCGAAACTGATTCCGTAAGCTGGATTAAAAAAATTCACCATAAATTGTACAAGTCGAACTAGAAAGAGTTCTTTATATGGTTAGATTCCTATTTGAATCTAGTTTTTAATAGAACAAATTTATTAGAATTATAATATGTAGATTAATACAAAATAATAAATCTTTAGGGTAGCACAAGTTACCATAATAGAAAGATGAGTGGTGAATCATGCATTTTATGTTACTTTTATGTTATATATCATTGTAGAGGCTTAACAGGGACCAACTCTATTATATTGGTATGGTACTTATGATATTTATCATATCATTGACATGTCAAAAAGGTAAGTTATCAATGATATTTTTATGATATATTCATGTTATGTGGAAATGAGATATTTAGGATATGAACTGCCTATTGAGCTATTATATGAAATGTTTGATATATTGTTATCTTTGATAATTGATTAACAAGTGATAATTAATGGAAATGCCCATAGTATGTACATTGAAAGTCCTTCGTATAGTTGGCATGCCATAAAGGTAGAGTATTAACAACTGCATTATGTACAGAGTAATGTGATTTAGGTACTATTGTACGAGCTACATTGAGTACATGGTAATGTGATTTTGGTACTATTTTGCTCTTGGGAATACAATACATAGTAAAGTGATATTAGTATTTTGATATTCTTGATTATTGGTACATTGATACATTATTTATGGTATATTTCCATCTATCTGGCACTATAAGTGCATACTTATGCCCGTCTGACTCACATACCTTGCATTCTCATTTATATACCTTGGGCTATGACATAAAGAAAATTTGAAAAGTATGAATTATGACAGATAAATGAGAAAGTTAAACTTTCCATTTATTATAAGTTATTTAACATAAAATGTTTTACATATGACTTGATGATTTCAAGTATCTTTGAATTGAAAATAACTTGTTGTAAGTTTGTTTTATATGTTCATATATTATCATATGATATGTTTTGTATTATTATTAATATGTTTCTATTTTGTGTTATTGATTATGCCTCACTAAGTGTGTACTTAGCGTGTGATGATCTTCACACGTAGAGAAAGAGCAAAGATCGGAGTAGTGAGTGACGAGCATCTTATCTATCAAGAAGCACACCTACAGTTTCAATAATGACATCCATCTTATTTATTTGATTTTACTAATTGGCATATATATGTTATTAGTATTTGGTATAAACTTTGCTCAAGCATATGTTATAATAAGTTATAAGCTAGCTTACATTGGTAATAATAGTATTAGAGAAATCAATATTTATTGGTTTTCTATAAGGAAAGTTTTGTAAGTTTCATGTGACATCTCTGACTCGTGTTCGGTGAAGGAAGCGGGAAGGGGTGTTACACTGCGAGTACTAAAATAAAACAAAAAAATAGTTTAAATATTAAGCATGTTATTTATTTTATTTTTAATAGATAAATTACAGAATAATATGTTGATAAACTATCCAAAATCATTAGAAAACTATACATGTCATTGTCTTATTTGTAAAACTAAAGAATATAGGAATAGCAATAAGATAATCAAACATGGTACAAGTGATAGGGAATGCCTAACTAGGGTGCTTATCAAGCGAGTTGATTGTGAGTTGGGCAATGCCCAACTCATGCTTGTCAAAAAAAATATTGCTCAACTCGATTCATTACTCGTTAAGCTTGTTAAAATTTTGCTTGACTCGAGCTTATTAAAAAAATTGTTACTCGACTCGATTTGCTCCTCATTAAGCTCACTGCAATTTTTGCCTTGTTTTTTTAACTATATGTAAAATCTAACAATACTATATTGATTAGTAATTTATCATTTTTATTTTATTATTAATAAATTAGTATTTTTAAATGAAATAATTTTTTAATATAACTAGTTAACTACTAAAAATTGTTAAAAAAATTAACGAGCTAATCGTGAACTTATCGCTTCGAGTTGGACTTTGATCGACTCAACTCGTTAAGGTCTTGAGTTGGGTTGAGTCAATCCGAGTCGAGCTTTAATTGAATTTTGATCGAGTTGAGTTCAAGTTGCTCAGGAACTGCTCAACTCATTAATCACCCCTATACCTAACCACTAAGGGCGAGTTTGATATAACTTTTGAAAAGTGACTTTTGAAAGTGTTACAGAAACAAACTTTTAAAAGTGATATACAAAAGTGCATTTTAAAATTTAATTGTTTGGGATCGCGGTTAAAAAATGAGTTTGAAAAAAATAAAATATCTAACATAGATATTATGTAGTAAATTAAAAATATAGCATTTAAATGATATTTACACTTATATATGACTCATATCAATTTAACAATAATAAATTCAAAAAAATTATTATTATATATGAATTATATCAATTTAAAATATTACAAAAATATAAAAAAAATACAAATATAATATAATATTATAATAAAATATATTTTATATAATTAAATATTAATATTTTAATATATAAATCATAAAATGTATTTATATTTAAATAATTTAAAATAAAATATTAAATCTAATAAATTATTTGTTAAGGATGTTAGTATTAATTTATTAAAATAAAATGTAAATACATAATTGAGTGGAACCCATGTATTAGTAAGAATAAAATTAAAATTTGATTCCAAACCCAAAATTGAACATGAAAAAGCTATAAATCATAGCTTTTATGATTGGTTTGAAACTACCGTTTTCACCATTATTTTTTTATTTTTTTATCGATTTGACATTGTCTTTCGATCAAAACAGACTTTTTAACTAAGAATGCTTTTAGAAAGATTTATAGAACAGACCCTAAATTAGGTCCAATATTTAGTTAATAATTAACAACATTTTATATATAAATTAAATTATATTTTATTGATAAATCAAGTAAATAAGAATGAAATCAAACAAACTCAAACCTAAGAATTAAGGAAAGGTTTGTCTAACAATTAAGTTAAGTCAAATATTCGATTAATAATTGATAATGATATATTATTAAAATATTATATATGGAAAGAGAGTTGTTTTGGACATTTTCGAGGTTATAAGTGAAACTAAAAAAATAGACACGTATAGAACGAAAGTATATTCAATTAATTAATAATTAGTTTAATATTATATTAATAAATATTAGAAAATGATTAAAATAGGGACGTAAATTATAAAAATTAAAAGTGAAATTTGAAAAAAATAAATAAATTAGGGTCCTTTAATCATTCGTGTTATATGTTTAAAATTGTAATTAATGTATGGTTCTTAAAAAAATTAATGTATGATATTTTTAAGACAAAAATGAATTTAATGAAATTTGAATTTAAGACCTAGGTGAACATAGATACAACACTTAATCAGTGAGATAAATTAAATATTTTTTTATAATTAATAAAAAATATATTCATATTAAATTGTTTTTGGAGCATGTTTTTTTAAGACCTAGGTGAACATAGATACAACACTTAATCAGTGAGATAAATTAAATATTTTTTTATAATTAATAAAAAATATATTCATATTAAATTGTTTTTGGAGCAATGTTTTTATTTTTATAATTACATGTATTAAATAGATTTTTTTTCTTCATTTGCAGTAGGCAAACTGAAATCATAATGGTTATTTGATCGTGAAATTATGCTTTCGTCGCTAATTTTGTTGAATCATTGAGACGACCCAACTCTCCTGTTACTGGTAGCTATTTGGTAGTACCCCTCCATGTGCTTAACTACACTCTACAATTTCACTATAAACTCATGTATTTCACCGTGAATGATTCTTACACGCTCTACGAGCGACACTCACAATAAGATTTGATAAATTAATTTATAAAATTTTAAAATTTTAAAGGACTCAACGTATAATTATAAATTACTTAAAAATTTAAAGGTAAATTATATTAGTAACCATCAAACTATTGCCCTTTATATTTTAACCATCATTTTTGAAATTTTATAAATCATATCACTCAAGTACTATTTAAATGCATTCAATAAAACCACTTGTTATTATTTAACAGAAAAGCTAATATGGAAATTCAAATATTTGGTATAACATTTAATCAATGTTACTTATATGTTTTATCAATTTGTTCGTAATTTTAATAAATTAAAATAAATTTAACCCTCAAATATGACAAAGTAATTAATTGGAGAGAAATCCAATTTAATGTCAGTCAATACAATTTTTCTCTTCTCTTTATCGGCTTTTATTATTTCTAATAATAAAGTAAAATAAACATGTCAATGTTTTTGTGATGAGACGTGCCAACATTTCTCCATGTTCTTATATTTTTAGCTTAAAATACTATATTTTACATTGATACACACAAGATAATTAGTGTGACAAATTCATGTGTTTAAATTATATCTTTCAATGACTTTAGAAGTTTAAACTAAATGTTTTGTTTTATTTTATAATTACTTTTAGACCGTTTGTTAAAAATATTTATTTTTTATTACTCAGCTATTCAAGTATTATAAATTTACTTTTACTTAATATTTCACATTATAAGTAAAATATAATTGTTTTAGATTAATTTTAAAGAGTTTAAATTTTGATTTTTCTTAATATAGATGTACTTTTGAAATCAAATTGTTTCATATTTAATATTTTTTTAATTTCTCAAAAATGAAATCAAATTTTTTTGTAAGTTCTTTTCTTTTCTTCTTGTTTGTTTTCCTACAAATTGAAAGAATAAGATGAATAAAGACTACTTTGAGACCATTTGATTTGAGGGTTAAGTTTATTTTAATTTATTAAAATTACGAGCAAATTGATAGAATATATAAGTAATATGGACCAAATATATAATAATATCAAATATTTTAACTGCCACATCGGTTTTTCCGTTAAATATTAATGGCAAGTGGCTTAATTGAATGCATTTAAATAGTTAAGTGACCTGATTAACAAAATTTCAAATTGGTGGTCAAAATAAAAAGGGGTAATTTTTAGATGGTCATTGGTATAGTTTACATTTTATTTTAAATATTTTACCTTTAAATTTTCAACTAATTTATAATTATACGTTGAACCCTTTAAAATTTTAATTTTTTATAAATTAAATTAATAGTGTTTATCGTTTGTGATGCCCGTCGATACTAGTCGAGCGTGATAAAATTTTACTTTCACCATTTAGCGTAATTGATTGATCATGTATGTTTAATTATGCTTGGATAATATTTTTAAATATAATATAAACAGTTTTACTTAATTAATAGAAAAATAGAAATAAAATGACGAAATACTCGTATTGAAATCCGCTAACCAAAAGAGGATGTAAACGGCAAACAAGAATTAGGAAAATGTAAGATAATGAGGTTGACATGCATTTGAATTATAATTGTAAAATAAAATAAGATTAGGTACATAATTATGGCTGCCTATGTAACTAGAGGTGGTAACGATTAATGCAGTTAAAGAAAGAAAATATTTGGGTAAACTACACGCTTACTCAATAAACTTTACACTCTCCTATTTCACACACCGTACTTTCATTTTTTTCAATTTACTCACTAAACTTTAGACATTGAACTTTTTTTGTCAGTCGGCCATTTACTCAGTAACGGGGTGCTCATGTGGCTTATTTTAATAATAAAACATGCCACATAGGACTTATAATTCAAAAGATAAATTACATGTTTACTCACTGAATTTTACTCTCTCTCCTATTTTACTCACTATACTTTTAATTTTTTCAATTAATATAGCACCTTCATAACGCCGTTAGAAATTTAACGGTGGGGTAACAAAAAGTTCAATGTCTAAAGTTCAGTGAGCAAATTGAAAAAATCAAAAGTATGATGAGTGAAATAGGAGAGAAGTAAAGTTCAATGAGTAAGCGGGTAATTTACCCAAAATCTATTAATGTGTTTTCGTGATTGAAGGAAATGGTGTGATTAGCTGTAGGGATGAAGGTTACGTGAGGCTAAAAAAATGCATTATGGAGATCCACTCATCATCTAAGATGTCAACAGTGATACGATGATCCCACCCATTGTCGTCAAGCTTGAAATGACCGCTTGGCCAATGGTGATTATCCTCGAAATCCATCACCTTTTCCAAGAAATCTCGTCTCTTTCCAGGCAAATAGAAAGGCATATGTAATATATATCTACCAGGCATCTTGTTATTGGACTCAATGTGGTGAAAATCCATGTGAAGAGCTCAGGATGAAAATGAGCTGCTTAGCAAAAGCAACATTTTTCAAAGAGTGTATTGGCAAGTTTCTCTTGGCAGTGCATGGCTAAGTCCAAGGTCGGGAGGGAAAGGCCAGATCTGCGCCCGGCAACAAAATCCCAAAAGTTGAATCCTTGATTGTAGAGAGGATAGCTATGGCAGTAGATAAGCATACAAATGCAATACAGCAAAATTTGTTAGAATTTTGGGATACATTTCACATTTTGGAAGTTTCACCTCTTCTCTATTTCAGGAATATGACGTTTCAAATCCATTTGGCTCTTTTTTTCTCCCTTTCCCACTAAAGTTAACCTTATTTTTTTCAGACATATATATTTTAAGGGTATATTTCTTCAAATATATAATGTCCAACAATGGTTTGATATTTATTTTGTAATATTTTATACAAAAATATTCATGGTTTAATAATGTCCAACAAGTTTGTTTCATAAAATTATGCTCAAACAGGCAAAAAAAAATTGGTTAAAGAAAAGCAAAAATTATATTGTAGAAAGGGAGAGAGTGACCAATAACTACTGATGGCTCCGTGTCCTTCTATTATGGGTATTGAACCCTTCGACTGCATATATAATTGAAGCAAATGTGTACACTAGCGGATGAATGTTGAAGCCAGGGTGAGTACAAGCCCATCGTGGAACATGAATTTTTTTTTTATGTTATTTGTTTATTTTTTAAAGTGTTCATTCTTATATTTTATTTGTGTTTGTTGGTAAAATCGACTGCAAAACTACACCATTAGCACTGACTGGAAATATAAACAGTAATTAAAAGGAACATATTCGTAAACCGTGTTGTGGTATAACCATTGCCTTAGAAACAAATTTACCCCGATGTGTGTAAGCGCTGCAGTAGGCGGACCGTCCCCTGAGGTTAACACGGTCGCTCTGAATTCCGTACACCCGAAATCGGAGTGGACTGCTGGTGGTATTGCTCTTCTTATCGGAAAGCACACAGAGAGAATATTTAGAAAACACTTGGAGAGTGAATTCTGAATGTTGAGACTGAGTTGAGAAGCTGAATATAGCTCTCTATTTATAGGCTAGAAATAGGGTTAAAATATTCCATAAAATTTCATGATTAAATCTCTTCTTTGTAACAGCTGAAACGTCTAGATGAACCTGACTCAGAAATAGTCCAGTTCATAGGAAAAACTGTTTAATTTCTGATAACTCTCATAACCCAGCTGTTATCATTTGAATTTAAACAGTCCTCAGCAGCCTATAAATATCAGTTGAAATCTTTCACATTTTTCCATTTGTTTCTTTCAAAGAGAAATTCCTCAAGAATTTTCTCTAAAAAGATAGTATTCGCGCGGACGTGTCGAAGACACGTATTAGCAAGACCACGACCACGACCACGAGTCAAGCCGTGCCGTGCCGTGCCGAGCCGAGCCGAGATAGACGACGGCGGCGGCGGTGCGCGAGAGTCCCCCCTTGTTCTCTTTCACTCAACAAGGAAGTGGGAAATTCAAACTATAATTACCCATTCCCAATAGTATTTCCAATACTATGTGGGATTGAGCATTACCAACATTTACCCACTAATGTGAAAGAATTCTTCTGAAACTCGAAAACAAACTTTCCAGAAGAGCAATATCGAACGTATCTGGAACTAGTACATAGTGATAATGAGCAATCCTTCTCTTAGATAAGTGAAACTAGTCTGGAACTTTCTAAGATGGGGGTAAACTCATAACACACAACTAACCCCTTCATCCACCTGAGTCCTCGATGTGTAAGATATATATATATATATATATATATATATATATATATATATATATATATATATATATATTTGGCCATCTTACCTCAGGATTCTAGTAAGTGTGCTAGAAAAATGGCCCAACATTTTTCATAGAAGGCGGCTAACCCTTCTCACTTACAAAGGTTATTTCATCAAGTTTATTTCGATATAAACCACCCTTAACAGGGATATGAAATAATTAAGAGCTTTTATAAAAGCTCAACCTCACAAAGAGTATGGTGACTTTCTTCAAGTTCATTATAGATGAACCACCCAAACTCTGGGCTAAGAAGTCATTAAGAATAAATATCCAACCTCATTTATCGGTAAATTCAATAAGTCCTTCTCACTAGAACCATCCAAATACTTGGATTTGAATTTATTAAGAGTTTAACAAAACTCAACCTTTCTGTTGGTAAGTTCATTATTTCTTTCTCACTTAGGAATACCCACTCAAATTGGGTTATGAACTTAATAAGAATAGATATTCAGCCAAAATCGGTAAATTCATCAAGTCTTTCTCACTAAGACCACCCAAAGCTTGGGCTATGAATTTATTAAGAGCACTTAAGCTCATCCTGGGCATGCACATTATTCGTCATAGGGATAGGAAGTAGGAATGTGCACTATGAGTCTTTCCATGGTTTCGTTTGACCACATGAAAATTAGATAACTAAGTTGGATATCCACCATGAATTCCTCAACCAATGGGCTTGAAACCCATCCCCCTCGACGAATCTAGGACCAGCTTCCGACTTAACCCTTTGGTAAGCGGATCTGCTAGGTTCCTTTTCGACTTCACATACTCTAAAGAGAGCACTCCATTCTTTATTAAGTGTCTAACTGATTCATGTCTTATGCAAATGTGTCTTTTCTTACCATTGTAAGCTTGGTTCTTAGCCACACATATCGCAGCTTGTGAATCACACAACAATGAAACTGGAGGAGTCGGTCTTCCCCACAACGAAATATTTACTAACAAGCTTCTGAGCCACTCGGCTTCTTGCCCAGCTAGGTCAAGAGCTATAAACTCTGACTCCATGGTAGAACGAGCAATACAAGTCTGCTTTGATGATTTCCATGAGATTGCTGCTCCACCCAAAGTAAAAACATACCCGCTCGTAGAGTTTACCTCATCATTATCAGAAACCCAGTTGGCATCACAATATCCTTCTAGTACCGCAGAAAAGCCAACAAACTCAACTTTCCAATCCAAAGTACCCTTAAGATACTTCAGTAAGCGTTTAAGAGCAATCAGTGCTCACCACTCGGATTATGAGTATATCTACTCAGTCTACTCACAGCATAAGCAATATCAGGCCGAGTATAGTTCATTAAGAACATTAAGCTCCCAATTAATTTAGCATATTCAATTTGGGAAACGCTACTTCCTTTATTCTTAACTAGATGTATGCTAGGGTCATAAGGAGTTCTAACAGGGACGACATCAAAACTGTCAAATTTCTTTAGTATTTTCTCTATATAATGTGCTTAACATAAATAAAATCCCTTCTCAGTTTTGGTAACTTTGACTCCTAAGATTACATCTACTTCTCCCAAATCTGTCATCTCAAACTTAGTGGACAAGAAATTTTTAACTTTGTTAATGGACTCAATATTAGAACTGAAAATCAACATGTCATCAACATAAAGACTTATGATAACACATTCAGTGTCAAACATCTTCGAATACATACAAGCATCTGAACCATTCATAACAAAACCAAAACTAAGAATAGTTTTATGAAATTTCTCATACCACTGTTTAGGAGCCTGCTTAAGTTCATAGAGTGACTTTTTGAGTCTACAGACTTTGCCTTTCATATCAGGTGCTTCAAAACCTAGTGGTTGCTCCATGTAAATCTCCATTCAATAAAGCAGTCTTAACATACATTTGATGTACATGCAACTTATGAATAGAGGCTAGTGCAAATAATTCACGAATCATTGAGATTTTTGTAACGGGAGAGTATGTATCAAAGCAGTCTAAACCAAACCTTTGAGTGAACCCTTTGACAACTAACCTTGCCTTGTACCGCTGAATCGAACCATCTGGCCTTAGTTTCTTCCGGAAGACCCATTTGTTGGAGATTGGTTTGAATCCCTTAGGCAAGTCAACTAATTCCCAAGTATGATTAGACATTATCGATTCTAGTTCATCATTAACAGCGCTTTTCCAAAAACTAGGATCGATAGATCTTATAGCTTCTTCAAAAGTTTTAGGATCCTCATCTAACAAAACAATTTGATCTATAGGATCCGAAATGGAGTCTAAATCATTTATTTCAGAAATAAAGGAAGTAATAAAGTCTGGTCCAAAAGAGGTTTCTACTCTTTACCTTTTACTTATTCTAGGCTCAAAAATCAATTTGTTCAGAAGACCTAGCGGGATTACTAAAAGAAGTTAATGGAATATATTTTATTTATGTTTCAATATTTATTCTCGGTTCCTTTAAAGGAAAAGTATTTTCAAAGAAAACAGCATCCCTTGATTCATAAATAGAATAATCTTGTAAAAGCATGAATCTGTATGCAGCACTATTCGTAGCATACCCTATAAACACTGCATCAACAGTTTTCGGTCCGTTGGTGGACTTCTTAAAGTCTGGCAAACCCACTTTAGCCAGACACCCCCACACTTTCAGGTATTGTAAATTAGGAGCGTATCCTTTCCACAATTCATATGGGGTAGAATCTAATTTCTTATGAGGAACTCGATTCAAGATATGAGTTGACGATAGAATGGCTTCCCCCATATGTTATCAGATAACCCTGAACTTATTAATAAAGAATTCATCATCTCTTTTAAAGTTCTATTTTTCCTTTCGGCTACACCATTCTGTTGAGGAAAATAGGGGGCTGAAGTTTCATGAATTATGTCATTCTTTTCACAAATATCTTTTAAGAAATTAGATCCATATTCACCACCTCTATCAGATCTAACCCGTTTGATTCTCCTATTTAATTGGTTTTCAACTTCTGTCTTATAAATAAGAAAGAAGTTTTCAACTTCATCTTTAGTCCTTAGGAGATAAACTTTTGTATATCTTGAATAATCATCTACAAAAGTTATGTAGTAGTGTTTTCCTCTTTTACTTTCAGTGTTTCTAAAATATGCTAGATCAGTATGAATAAGTTCTAACAACTCAGTATTTCTATTAGAAACAGTCTTAAAGTGAGGTCTAGTATGCTTAGCTTCTACACAAATCTCACATTTGTTAAAAGCTAGTTGTGTCTAGTTTAGGCAGAACATTCATATTTATTAATTTCTTTAAAGAATGAATATTCACGTGTCCTAATCTAGCATGCCACATATAAATGGATTCAACAATATAAGCAGAAGTTGTAGTTTTATTTTCATTATATTGAGTTTCTATGACAAATAAACCATTGTTTAAAAACCCTTTCCCAATATAATCATCATTTTGGGAAAGTACAAGTCTATCTGCCTCAAAAACTAACTTAATGCCTGCCTTATTCAGAAGCCCACCACTTATCAAATTTCTACGCAAGGCAGGTACATACAAAACATTATTTAAAGCCAGAGTTTTACCAGAGGTCAGCTTGAGTAAAACCTTATCTTTGCCTAGCACTTCAGAGCTGCTAGAGTTCCCCATGTACACACATTCACCTACGTTCCCATCCTCGAATTCGGTGAAAAACTCATTCCTTGCGCAGAAATGCTTTGAAGCGCCAGTGTCAACAACCCATTCCAAACTGTTTTCCACCAGATTAACTTCTGAGACCACCGCAGCAATGATCTCATCATCTTCTTCTACAACGTGCATCTGTGGCTTGTTTTTATTCTGGCAGTCTGAGCGGTGTTGGTATTGGTAAGCTTTGTGGCCGGGTAAACCGCAGACATAGCATTTGAGCGCCTTTCCTTCAAGTTTGGCCTTTCCTGACTTCTTGAAGCTGGTAGCCTTCTGAGGTTTTGTCTTATTGTC
Organism: Hibiscus syriacus; assembly: GCF_006381635.1. Classification (NCBI taxonomy): domain Eukaryota; kingdom Viridiplantae; phylum Streptophyta; class Magnoliopsida; order Malvales; family Malvaceae; genus Hibiscus; species Hibiscus syriacus. The sequence goes on from NW_024063513.1 coordinate 6,150,647, forward strand.
TTGATTCCCACGTTTCTTGATCTTCTTAAATTTAGACTCAACCAAGTTAGCTCTAAAAGATAAATTACTCATAGAATTAGTAAGCTTATCTTTTAAACGGTTGACTTCTTCAATCTTCATATGGCCCACGAGCTCTTCAAGCGAAATTTCTCTCTTCTTACGCTTAATAGAGTTGCGGTAGTCAGACCAGGACTTAGGGAGCTTCTCAATGAGAACATTGGCTTGCAGCACCTCGCACATTTGCATCCCTTCGGCGATGATGTCAGCAACTAGGTTCTCATAGTCATGGGGCTTGATCCATTATCGGCTTGTCATCAATCATCTGGAATTTGAGCCATTCTCTGACAACGTACTTCTTGATGCCAGCATCGTCCACACCATACTTTTTTTTAGAGTATCCCATATTGCCTTGGCACTCCTTTATCTAAGGAACATATCAAATAATTTATTTGACATGTGACTGAGCAGATGTCCTCGCACCATTTTGTTGTCTTTCTCGTATGTAGCGAGCGCAACAGTGGCAGTTGCTAGGGCATCATCATTGAGGACCGCATCAGCATAATTACTGGTAGCTGGGGTTGACGGCATAGTAGGTGGTGGCTTGAGCAACACGTAGTCAAAATCAAGTTGCTCGAAGAATATCAGGATTCTTTGGGACCACCTTCTATAATTCTTTCCATCAAGTGCATCGAGCTTGGAAAGATCAGGTATCAGTTTGCTCAAAGGTGTTGACATGATTGCAGTATATAGAATTCGTTTCTAATTTGTTGGTAAAATAGAATGCAAAACTACACCGTTAGCACTGACTGGAAATATAAACAGTAATTAAAAGGAACAGATTCGTAAACCGTGTTGTGGTATAACCACTGCCTTAGAAACGAATTCGCCCTGATGTGTGTAATCGCTGCAGTAGGCGGACCGTCCCCCGAGGTTAACACGGTCGCTCCGAATTCCGTACACTCGAAATCGGAGTGGACTGCCGGTGGTATTGCTCTTCTTATCGGAAAGCACACAGAGAGAATATTTAGAAAACACTTGGAGAGTGAATTCTGAATGTTGAGACTGAGTTGAGAAGTTGAATATAGCTCTCAGAAATAGTTCAGGTTCATTGCATCATTATTCAGCTATTATAACTCCCGAAATTATATCATGTAACCCCTGGAATTAAATCAAATAACTCCTGATATTAACAGCTTGTCTCCTCTGTACAAAGCTGGAAATCAGTCCAGATACATCTTAACGTTTTTTGATTTAATTTAGGAAAAGCTGTTTAATTTCTTATAACTCTCATAAACCAGCTGTTATCATTTGAATTTAAATAGTCCTCAGCAGCCTATAAATATCAGTTGAAATCTTTCACATTTTTCCATTTGTGGACGTGTCGAAGACACGTATTACCACGACCACGAGCCGACCACGAGCCGAGCCGTGCCGAGCCGAGACAAGACAGACGGCGGCGGCGGTGCGCGAGAGTCTCCCTTGTTCTCTTTCACTCAACAAGGAAGTGGGAAATCCAAACCATAAATACTCATTCCCAATAGTATTTTCAATACTATGTGGGATTGAGCATTACCAACAGTGTCTACCTGAAATTTGAATTTATTTATATTAGTTATTTATTTTTTAAAAATATTCATCTTAAAATTTTATTTATTACTAGAGATGTTCATCTTAAAATTTTATTTATATCTATATTGTACGAAATTTTTTAATTATTAATATATATATTTATCTTAAAAAATATTTTTAGATATATCATATGGGTGTGTAAACTGTAGTTGGCGTCACACGTGTTGAGCCCTATCGATTGCACTCCAAACTTTCCTTTGTGGCTGGTCAAAAAAACTCAGTTCTTTGTTCAAACCTCATCATACGAAGTGGAACATGCATTTATTATTTACCACACTGTTTTGTTATACGTGCAAAACATGATCCATCACTACTGCCAAAAGTTATCCTCTCTCAATGGTCTTGGTCGATTATAATATATATAGGTTTATTTTATCATTTATGTTTTAAATTTATAGTTACAAGTTAAAAGGTACTGTTTATCGCAAATAATATATTTTAATTAAAATAATTAATTATTTGGACGATTAACAATATTATAAAAATAGAGAGATTAATTTATATCATTAAAATATAATAAATAATATGAAATGGTTAAAAAATATCTTTAAATGGATATTGTATTATACTCACCTTATATTAAAAAAATCATTGTTTAAGGTGTTTAAACAGATAAATTAAGGGCACTCATAAATCACATAAAAATAATTAAAATTTAATGAAATTAATGTACGAAACATAATTAACGTTGTATTTTAATATGTAATAAAGCTATATATGCAGTTGGATTTCTTTAACGTACTAAGAATTGCATGGTGCATGTCAGGTACTAGACCCAAGAGATTTTGCCCAAGAATGTATATTAAAAAGTGGGGTTTGTAAGTATTTGAAGATTAGAATATTGAATTTGGGAAAATGAGAGCAACAGTTCCCAAAGCAGGGTTGTTTTCGTGGAACACAAAAATAGATGTATAGGATTAATTTAGTTGGTTTGGTAATTTCAACATTCTATGGCTGTGAAAGAGGACGGCCTTCACCCCCTTCTCTTTCTTTGTGTATCGCCATATTCGTATCTTGCAAAGTGAAAGAGTTACATTTTCAAGTTTCGGGGTTGGAGGAATCTTTTGATGAGGAAAAGTAAAGTTTAGGAGGGAAGTAAAAAACAATAGACCACCGAAAAGCAAGAGCGGCCAACCCACACGCTCGTACTCTCTATACCCTTCTCTTTTGTGTTGTGTGCCCTTTATTCCCCTATTTCAACACTTCCCAGTCCTTTTTGTTTCTTTTCGTATTTTTTAAATATGAGGTTAATCATAAGTCAACCTCTCCTCATCGTTTGGTGTTTGCACTTGAAAGCACCACATCATTTCCCACTCTTATTTTTTTTTTCTTTTGGGATTCCTCTCAATATTCTATATAATTCACCATTCTCTCCATCATTCACTCCTTCGCCATGGGAAACATGAAGGTGCATCAGCTGGGACGTGGATTCGGGGAGCACGAACCATCTCTCTCCCTTGGCTGTAAGCGCTTACGCCCTCTCGCTCCCAAGCTCCACCACCAGGCCTCTTCCCCTGATACCATATCCTCTTTAGACCTCAAGAGACCAGAAAGTGGCCCCAGAAGGCTTGTCCCCTCTGACCAGAAGCGCCATTCTCCTCAGGTACCCTCCTTTGTTGATTAATTTCCTCTACCTTCACTCTCATCCTATCTTGTCTTACTTCACTTTTGTCAACTTGGCTGTATGTGGCACTAACATCCCTTGCGGTAGTTTGGTTTCCGTCTTACTGCCTTATTTGTCCTAGCCAATCTATGGCTACACCACCTTGTCAGTGACCTACATCTGAGTTGGTAAAAATATATGTACAATTATGAAAATGGTACGACGATTCCCTTTTTTTCTCTCATTTCCAATTAGAGGAGAAGGATGTGTTTTTTCTTTTAAGATGTGACGTTATTTATGAGTTTAATTTGTTAATGGAAACTTAATCAAGTAAAGAATATCGATATTTGGAAAGTTCTATGAACCAAAAACTTTATCAAGTAGGTGGAAACACATGCTGGAGGTACGAGGTGGAATCCAACGCAAGAACAGATAGGGATTCTGGAGATGCTGTATAGAGGTGGGATACGAACTCCAAATGCACAACAAATAGAACAAATCACTGCGCAACTAGGAAAGTATGGGAAGATCGAAGGCAAGAACGTTTTCTACTGGTTTCAGAACCACAAAGCACGGGAGAGGCAAAAGCTGAAGCGTAGCAGCCTTGGCTTTACCAATTCTACCAGGAACTCAGCTCGCATAACTTTGGATACTAGGGTAATCCCCTTGGTTTAATTGTAGTATGAGTATCTGGTTTAGTTTCCCTTGTAAACATTAGGTGTACCGTTTACCAAATAATCATGCATTATCTTATAGGTCGAAATAATGGAAAGATCCGATGAGGATGGTCCATATAAGAGGATGTGCAAGAGTTGGTCATTTGAGTACTTGGAAGAAAACAGCGGATCGTCATGTAAAGAGGGGGAAAACAGAACCCTGGAGCTATTCCCGTTGCACCCTGAGTGTTTGAAAGTAGGAAAAAGAGCTGGAAACCCAAAAGACAAATAAAAACTGGTAGAAAATCAAAACTCCGTTCCCATTATGATATTCTTTGAAAAAGATGATGATGAAATGTGGTAGCTTTTTATTTCTTTTGTTTCGGGAAAGAAGAAAGACAAAGTTGTCTCTCCTTAACTCTTCTGCTTACTTATTCCTGACTTAAAAGCAAAGCAGATTTATGTCACTCTTTATTCGATCTTTCTTCCAGCTGGTGAATTGATTTTGGTTTCCTTTCTTTTTGGGCGTGTCATCGCTTCGACCACTTGGGGAGAAACCCGTCGAGATGAAGCTTTTAGGTTAAAAGCAGTCCTCCATAGAAACTGAAGTCCACGTACCTACTTTGCATCATTCATCCCCTTAAGCTAGCTCATACCAATATTTGGTTTTATTATTATAAAAAAATGAGAAAAACAAAAGTAGATCAATGGTGTGTGTCCTTGAAAAAATAAATTAAGATGCATGATCTATAATCTTTATGATACGATTCTGTAAAGTTGCTACTATATATCCATCTACTTCGCCACTGGCCAGTTAACTGATGTGTATTTGACTATTTATATAGGCATTTAAAATCAGAAGTTAACAATATTCAGTGGGACAGATATGAAATTCATGGCAGAAGAATATATTTTCAAATGGAGATGGGGGGGGGGGGTTTCTGTCGGTAACCGAGAGTGAATCACTGATTACCATTCAAAAAAAGTCTGAAATCTAAAGAAAAGTGGATTTCCTTTTCCCGCTTTGTCGCAAACAACTTGGTTTATAGGAATAAGAGATGCTAAATTATGCAAGTCAAATTCACTACGAAGGAAATACCCCCGGATGCAAGCTATCTATCCCATGGACACCCCAAAATAGTACTATGTAAAAAAAAAAAAGAAGAAGGAAGAAAGTTTTTTGTTTGACTTTTGTTATACCCTTCTTTCATTTTAGTACAGTAAACATACTTATAGATTAATGTTTCTGGAAGACTTTGGAGGCATGCATGACCATAGGGTATACTTCGGAGTTACAAGACACATCCGCAAAGAAACATTTTAATATGGCAATGTCTATTATAATTTGTCTAACAAATAAATGATTAAATTTAGTTTTAAATATCAAGTCGTTTCATATTATAATATGAAGCACACCATAAATTTAAAATTTCTTTTATTTATCACATGATATTTCAAAACATGACATATTTGAGATATATAACATTATTTGAGATATTTCAAAACATGATTTAATTTACATTAAAAAAATTTAAGTTCACTCCTAATATATTTTAAATCTTTCATTAGATTTATATTTATTCAAGACATGATATCTTGTGATTAACCGGTGATGTATGAAAATCATGTGCCAAATATTATCATTCTATTAATGCTAAAAAGTTTTTGTTTTTTTTGGGAGGGTGTAATTGTAACACCCCCAACCCGTATCCGACCCGGATACGAGTCCGAAGTGTCACATTGACTTTTCAAACATTTATTCGTATAAAATAGTGAGTAATTTAAAAACTTTTATAACATTTAACTTATTCAAAATGTTTACAAAATATATCAGAGTTCATACAATTTATATCTTTAGACTACATGCCAACTACACTCTATATACAGTACATATATTTTCTGATCTGACATTTGGTAAGGAGAACTGACCTGTCTTGCTCCGCATTACTCTTTACTCTTCTCGAAACCTACGTGTGAAACAATCACACGCTAAGTCATTGACTTAGTGAGGCAATAAATGAATATGCAACAATAAACTTATGAATGTTCATACTTACCATTGGATCATGACATAAGATGCATGTATCTATCACACGATAACATATATAATCATATAATGCACATACGAAACTTACCTTCTTGGATCACTTTCACTTTAAATTGGTATTTCAATTGCATTGCCCATGTGTATTATTGAGATTGTGCAGGTATTTCAATATGCAGGTATGTGAGTGCATTGAGGTTGTGCACTAATGTTGTCACCACAGCTCGTATCAATTCCCTCATGGGGCACCGAACCTTAGTTCAGTATTCGTCCCGTAGGACCACGATCCAGAGGTCACAATATAAACTGTTCATATGTGCCTTTAAACATATGTAAACTGTTCATATGTGCCTTTAAACATATATAAACTATTCATATGTGCCTTTAAACATATGTAAATTGTTTATATGTGCCTTTAAACATATGTAAACTGTTCATATGTGCCTTTAAACATATGTAAACTGTTCATATATGCCTTTAAACATATGTAAACTGTTCATATATGCCTTTAAACATATGTAAACCCTCGACTCTTGGCATGCCAACTACACCTATAGTTCTCATATTGTATACTATGGGCATTATTCTTATACCTTTCATATCACTTGTTATTTCTCTTCTGTCACATACCACATGTATGTGTAATTATATATTTCATATCATATCACATGTATCACAAGTTCATACATTCACGTAGATCATGTAGCTCATATCACTTAATTCATATCATGTTCTCATATCACATATCATATCACCATAATTATCATGTATGCATGTTCACAATCATTGTATTATAAAAATCAACATAAGGATTAGACTTATCACAAGTCTTATTCCATTATACTATACATATAGTATGCATTTACCTTAGCTTTGCTTTGATTCGATTCTAATCCTTTGATCGTTCCGGAATAAGCTTACTTTTAGTATCTACATAATCACACATGGATCTATCAGTATTAACTAATATACTCTAATGGTTCACTCTTTAGACTAAGAGAAAAGTCAATTTCATCTTTTAATGAAGGTATGCATCGATGCACTACTGATGCATCGGTGCATAAAAGGTATTCGATGTAGTAATATTACTGGGATGCATCGATGCACTCCTTATGCATCGATGCACCAATTGCATTCGATGTTTCATTATTAATGGGATGCATCGATGCACTACTTATGCATCGATGCATGAATTGCATTCGATGTCTTTATTTTAAAAGAGTGCATCGATGCACTACCAATGCATTGGTGCACATTCAAACAATTTCTGGGTTTTAACCTTGATGCATCGATGCAACATGAATGTGCATCGGTGCACTCTGCCCAGAATCCTCTTTTTGAACCCGAAAGTTCATTCATTTGGATTAAATCCTTCATGTTTAATCCCCTTTTTCATTCTTAACTCTAGTACACATCCTTAAACAAATTTATACTCATTTATTTCATCTTAAACCTCAAAATCCTATCTTTCATATGTAATTCAATAATTACATCAATTTTGCAACATGTTTCAAATCCAATTCTATTACTTCATATCTCTTTCTTAGATTGATAACAAGTCAAATCCAACTTTCAATTCTTGTTATGAACTCTATTCCAATATTTCATTCAAGAACCTCTAATCTTTAATCTTATCTATCTGCTTTATCTTTTGATCTTAAGATAACTTAAGCTTTCTTTAAGCTTAGTTATCATCTAATGATCAAAACCCAATCTTAAACTTAATAAATAATTAACTAAGTAGAAGACTCACCTTTGAGCTTGGAGATACGGGAGGAGAGGAAGAAGAAGAAGAAGAAAATAGAGTTTCTGGAGAAATCTCTCAATCTTATCCCATATATATCATTATCTTATCCTTTCCAAGTCAAATGACCACTTTGCCCTTAAAATCCTTTAATAATTACAAACAACTTTTAGGATTTATTTTCAGATAAATCATTAAACTAATCCATTCTTCTACTTTAATCACCAAATTTCTGAAACTTTACCATTTAGTCACTAACCCATAGTTTGGGATGTTACAGTAATCCATTTAATCAAAGGGCAAGCTAAAAAAAGGGAATATTTTAGGAGCCCAAATGAGCCAACAGACCCAATACTGATCAGATAATAGTTTTTTACCCAATACCCCAAGCGGATCAATTATTTGGGATATTGATCTACCTAGAACTTATTTTGGAGAATACGATATTTTTTACAGTGTAATCGGAACTCCTCATTTCGATGTGATGACTTTTCTCGGATATTATTTTTAATTGGTCTCCGCGTACACGTGAGCCATTATTTTATTGGCATTGTAAAGACTCGTCATGCCGAGGTGACGAGTCCATTAAAAATATATTTTTTTAAAAATAAAATTAAAAATAAAATTTATAAATTTTAAAAAATTAGAGCGAACTCGTCATATCGAGGTGACGAGTTCGTTAAAATTAAAAAAAACTAGTCGTTTTCTAACCGTTGGTCAAAGGGCAGACGGGCATCAACGATCACTTGGAACTCGTCATCTCGAGGTGAGGAGTTCGGTCGGGGATTTTAAGTTTCTATTCGTTTATAGCTGTTGAGAGTGAAACTATAAATAGGGATTTAGGGTTTTAGTTTTTACCAAACCGTGAATTCGGAGAAATTAAAAAAAATCATACGTTGTGCGAAAATCCCCAAAAAATGACAACCCAATAATATATGTTGCGCCTGGATAACGCACATGTTTTGTCGATCCAATGCGGTCTGGACGTCGATGAATGGAATATTCGTAGTCGGGGAATGACAACCATAGAGCCGCATCGGCGGATGACGACATATATGCATCAATCCAGTCTATTTCCGACCATATTCTTACTTGGCTTCAAGTTGTACCCGATGTTGATTAAGGCTCTGATCAAACGTTAGTGGCCATAGACGCACATGTCCCATTTTTCAGAGTGGTTAAGCGATGATTACTTTGGAAGACGTTTCTTACTAACTTTATGTTCCTGTTAATGGAACCCTCGTGGTGAGACCCCACATTTATGACCCAACGACGTTGATTTACCAAGTTTTGGGAAAATGACCACCATTCGACGTCAATAGGGGCTATCGGGTAATGATAAAATTGGTTGGAGTTCGAATTCCAAGTCATGTACGAGTCTACCGAAGCGGAAGTAGTTTTCACGTCCTAAGCATTTCTTCTCTAAGTGATCGAAGGGATATTATTACCGGACAACTCCGGTAATTTGGTGCACACACAATATCTGCAATATTTGGAAGACTTTGCTATGTGTCGTAATACCAGTTGGGGCTCGACGATTCTAGCATTTTTGTACCGGGAGCTTTGCAAGAATGCAATTGTCAAACCGAGTCAAAAAACTGATGTAGCAGGTTATCTGATAATGCTACAGTCCTGGGCTTGGTATCGCTTCCTGTTTTTTACGCGAATTACATCAGCCCCGGTCGAGTTTCCACTGGCTGCAATGTAATTGTTTAACTTCATTTATTTAAACTTTTTTTAATTTCATAAATTTAATTATTTTTTTATAATATTTTTATTTTTAAATATTTTAGATGGCGTCATAAAATCTCCGAGACGAAGTTGGCGGGTGCCACTATACGAGATATATTGATAAGGATCGACATCGCCAGTCGAAATGTTGTATGACACACAATATTTGTATTATTATTTTTTAATTTTTTTAACTTTATATATATTAACTTTGATATTTAACATTTACAATTTTCTTCGCTTCCATATGTTGACGAGGAGATCAACCAGTTATTGTCGGCATGAATTTTTAGGGGTCTCACTTACGGTGTGATGTGATGTCATTATTGCATTATGCAATTGTTTAGTGGCATGTCGTTGATAGAGTGATGCGACAGTTTACATCGCACCAGTCGATTCCTACGCGTATGGTTGAAAATTGACGTGCTCTATACAATCGATATGTGCTGGATAATATTGAAAATTGGCCGGTGAAGCACGCTTTCTATATCGAGCAATGAAATCAGTGTGACTAATCACTCCCCTACGTCAGGACATCACACCGCTGGACCTCGATTTCGACTATTCTCCCTATCTCCAAAATTACGAATAAAATAGAAAATCATATCTGACGACACCATAAGAGAGGAGAAATGGCAAAATCATCGGGCCAAATGCACCAAGTCCAAGTCGAAGTTCAAGAAGATAGCATCATCGTCTGATTCTTCTGCTTCAACATTTGTCACTTAAGAGTACTAGTATGCATCTCAGGCTAGTTTCGGTTTCTATCCTCTATTTCATACTTCAGTTGAGACTCAACCGAATTGGGTTAGAGGTTCATGAGAAGCACCGCAATACACTCAATGATCTTCCACGGAACATGCGGTTGTGGGTGAGTGGGATCATATCCTATATGGTCTCCAAAGTAGCAGCGAAGTCGAAGCAGTTACGACAATGATAGCGTCAAATGTTATAAATCCATCACCATCCACAGGCCCAATACCCCAAATAATTGATCCGCTTGGGGTATTGGGCCAAAAAACCCAGATAATAAGCTAAGGTATAGCCAGACCTTGTTAAATGGACTGAGATAGAAGGTTGGGCCGTTTCTTAGGTCAGTAATCCACATCCGACCGCACACCCGCTTTTGAGTGTTTGACCAACTTTCTATTTTTAACTTTTTCTGCTGACTTAGGCAAACCTATTTTTGCGGCTTTCAACGTAATCCCTTGTATAAACACTTCGGAATGCAGCTAAAACATACACCAAAACACATTAAAAGCTATTGAGTTAGGGGATGCAACCGCTGTTTACTGATATTACCACGTGTCATCTAACTGCCCAATTATCACGCGGGGGCCTGATTTTTGCCTCCACAATCAGGCCGTTGATCTTTATTCCATTGAAAGATCTGACGGTAAATATTAGCTTACCGAAACCAAGTAGGGTTTCCTCAAACCTATAAAGAAGACACAGTTGCTTCTTTACCAGGTGCGGCGCAGTTCGATCTGCCCTCCCCGTTTTGTCACTTTTTAGAAAATCCAAAAAAGAGAGAAAATTTAAACTCCTCTTTTGTTCGCCGTCGTCATCTAACGTTCCGTTCAACTCCGGATCTCTGACGATTTTATCCCCGTTTACGCCTCTCCCTCCTTTTCTATCCGAAATACCAGAAAAATTATTTAGTTTTAGAATCTGTTTTAATTTTTTTTCTCGATAGTTTTTTATTGAATAACAGGAGTTGAGGGGGGAAACTAGAAAAAAGAAGAAAAAAAAGAGAGCGATCTAGAAGAGTTAGCGTTACAGTTTTTTATGGCACAGATTCAGGTCCAGTATCAGGCGCCGGTTACCGGACCAAACGGCGTTGCCCCCGTAATTGGTGGTCCGCAGTTTATGCTGACATCGCTCTATGTTGGGGATCTTGATGTAACTGTTACCGATGAGCAGCTCTACCAAACGTTTAGCCAGGTGGCTCAGGTCGCTTCAGTAAGAGTCTGTCGGGACTTGGCAACTGGCCGGTCTCTCGGTTATGGCTATGTCAACTATAACAATTCTCGTGATGGTTAGATTTTTACTCAAATTTTTTTAAAACAAAATAAAATTTCGTTCAGTAATTTAATAATTTAACGCTGTTTGTTGGTTAGATTGACTGTGAATTCTTTTGGAATGTGAATGTGGACTATTGATTATTGTGAAATTTTGTTTGTGGTGATTTGAAAATTTTGAGATATAAATGTAAATGTAGATTTTATTGGAATTACTTTAATTGTTAATTGGGTATATAATTCAAGCTAGTTAACTATTGATCCAATTTAACTGCAAAGTTTAAGTGTATAATAGCATCAATGTCATTTTCGTTGATAGTTAATTCTCAATGTTTTTTTTAAGTTTAGATATCGTCAATCCCTATGTTTTGCTTTTAAACTTCCATAATGTATTCTTTAGAATGAGAATGTAAAAATATTTGAAAAATAGCGTCAATCCCTATCTTTGCAAAATATTTGAAAAGCTTTTCAATTCCTATGTTTTGCTTTGAGAGTTTTCTTAATGTATTATTTATGTTTGCAAAATATTTGACACGGCTTTACCCAATGTGCCTCCTATTGTATTCCCAAGAGTGGAATGGATTTTTGTGTAAGAAATTAACTTTAAAAAATGAGGCTATATTATTCATTTCTTTGAAGTTCTTGTTTTAATCAATTATAATTTGGGAGAATGAATTTTTTCCATTGAATTGTGCAGTTAATTAATGTTGCCTTTTTATTATTCTTGTCTACAGCTGCTAGGGCATTGGATCTACTGAATTTCACTCCACTGAATAACAAGCCCATTCGCATCATGTATTCTCAGCGAGACCCTAGTCTTCGTAAGAGTGGTACTGCAAACATATTTATCAAGGTATTAATCTCATTTAGGTCTTTCTTTATTTATTCCCCCCATTTCATCCTCTCATGGCTATTTTTCCATCTGAAATATCAAATAGTAATTCTGATTTGAATTTCTAAGACCTTTTATTACCTTGTTCTTGCCTGTTCAAATCTGACCCCACACACTCCATATTCATCCAAATATATATGCAAAATATCCAATCTTAGACTTCCATCTTTCTATTTGTTGTAATCATTCACATGTAAAGTTGTAAGCATGTTTTCTTCATGTGATATGGATGGCTTCCAAATTCCAATCTTTACCGAACGCTTTGAATTTTGTTTTGATTGCAGAACTTGGACAAGTCTATTGACCACAAAGCTTTACATGATACATTTTCTTCATTTGGCAATATTCTTTCTTGCAAGATAGCTACTGATGGTCTAGGACAGTCTAAAGGCTATGGTTTTGTACAATTTGAAAACGAAGAATCTGCCCAGAATGCAATTGATAAATTAAATGGCATGTTAATTAATGACAAGCAGGTCTTTGTTGGACCTTTTCTTCGCAAGCAGGAAAGAGACAGTGCTTCAGATAAGACCAAGTTCAATAATGTTTATGTGAAAAATCTTTCCGAGTCTACAACAGATGAAGACATAAAAACAATTTTTGGTGAGTATGGTGAAATTACTAGTGCTGTAGTTATGAGGGATCCAGATGGGAAGTCAAAGGGTTTCGGATTTGTCAACTTCGAAAATGCTGATGCTGCTGCTAAAGCTGTTGAAGCTCTTAATGGAAAGAAGTTCAATGAAAAAGAGATATATGTTGGAAAAGCCTTGAAAAAGTCTGAAAGGGAGAATGAGCGGAAGGCCCGATATGAGCAGACGTTAAAAGAAGCTGCTGATAAATTCAAAGGTTTGAATTTATACGTTAAAAACTTAGATGATAGCGTTGGTGATGAAGCATTGAAGGAACTGTTTTCAGAGTTTGGTACCATTACATCGTGCAAGGTTTGTGAAATGATTCTTGGTTGGGTAATTGTTGATAACTAATCTTGTTCTCTTGATATCAATGTTATTGCTCTTACCTCTTTGAAAACTTTGCAGGTTATGCGTGATCCTAGTGGAATTAGTAAGGGCTCTGGGTTTGTCGCCTTTTCAACCCCTGAAGAAGCATCTCGAGCTGTAAGTTTGAATTTGTTTTTCTTTGGGTGTTCATCAAAATATAACGTTACAATCTAGTTAGTAAATTTGTTATGCATCTACAGCTTGCTGAGATGAATGGTAAAATGGTTGCTAGCAAACCACTTTATGTTGCACTTGCGCAAAGGAAAGAAGAGAGAAGAGCAAGGCTTCAGGTAAACTATAAGTATTTATTTGTTGGGCATCTAGTTCTTTTCTATATTGATTATTGTTTTTCAGAGTTTCCTTTGATAGTGTATTGTTTGTATGGTAAAAGGAAATGTGCTTTGTACTTCTGAATTTCATGGGTTAATGTTCTTAATCATTTGGGATTCAAGTGTATTTATGCTGTGTTGCTCCATTTCTTTTTCCTTTCTTGGAGCATCATTGCCAATGAATTTATGCATTGTTTTACATGGTTAGGTTATATGATCTTCTAAGGGCTCTCTTCAAATACATGAAACTCTTTGTAAATTTGAATATAAATCTCAAAACTGTATGATGATTAATTGGTTCTAACAGTTATGTGATTCATAGTGTATTTCAATTAGTTTAATCCCTTTTATATTTTTCGTTTTGTTCAGGCTCAGTTTTCACAAATGAGGCCACTTGCTGTGTCCCCTGTTAGTCCTCGTCTTCCAATGTATCCTTCTGGTGCTCCAGGTCTTGGTCAACAGTTTCTATATGGACAAGCACCTCCGGCTATTATTCCCCCACAAGTAATATATATCTTTACTCTGCATCATCTTAATTTTACATGCTCTGCATAAATTTTTTTTACTCTTTCATCCCCCCTGTAAGCACTTATCTGTTTGGATGTTTGGAGGACTTATTTTTGCTGGACTTCTGAGATATGAACATGATTGTTTCCTTATGTCATATATTCCAGGCTGGTTTTGGCTATCAGCAACAGCTGGTTCCTGGAATGAGGCCTGGTGGCCCTCCTGTGCAAAATTTTTTTGTTCCCATGGTACAGCAAGGTCAGCAGGGGCAGCGACCAGGAGGGCGCCGGGGAGCAGGTCCGGTGCAACAGACTCAGCAACCTGTGCCGTTGATGCAACAGCAGGTAAGCTATATGCATATGTGTGGGAACCTGTTTTTTATGCTTATTCCAACTCATCCTCCTTGTTCCAGATGCTGCCCAGGGGACGTGTCTATCGTTATCCCCCAGGTCGTATGATGCCTGAAGTTCCAATATCAAATGTTCCTGGAGGAATGTTTTCTGCTCCATACGACATGGGTGGAATGCCATTGCGTGATGCTGGTGTTGGGCAGCCTATGCCAGTACCAGCATTGGCTACTGCTCTTGCAAATGCAACACCTGAACATCAAAGGACGGTAAGTCCTTTTGTTGATTTCTTTTACAGTTTGCGGGTTTCTTTTGTTGTTTATATAGTTTCGTGATCTTCATATTTTCATTGCAACTGATGACCAGATGCTTGGTGAAAGCTTATACCCCCTTGTGGAAAGGCTGGAGCGTGATTCTGCAGCCAAGATTACTGGCATGCTTTTGGAAATGGACCAAACTGAGGTTTTGCATCTACTAGAGTCACCAGAAGCTTTGAAGGCTAAGATTGCCGAGGCCATGGAGGTATTGCAGAGTGTCGCTGCTCAGCAACAAGCCAACAGTCCAGCTGACAGATTGGCTTCACTATCGCTGAATGATAACCTTGTTCCTCGAGTCTAAAATGACTGGAATTTTGGTATAGGCATCCTGGCCGATACTTTGATGGACCCTTTATCAACACTGGGACTATATTAGTAGTTTATGAGGGTTGAAGTTTGGAACTATGCTTATGCTTTTGGATAGTGTTTTATTATTAATAGACATGCTAGAACATGGTTTGTTTTTTTTGCGTGGCTTCTCTAGTTTTTATTTACCGGCTTGTTGATATCCGTAGTTTGTTTTATTTCATTGAACCTTGCTTTATATCAATTTATTTTGGTTCTCAATACATCTTTGAAATGCTTTTAAATATTTATGTAAGGTTCAGGTAATAATTTTATGTAAAATTCTGCTTATGGAATGGCGTTGTAGCAAGTCGGCGATGAGGAAGCATCGCAAGCACTATAAAATTTTTACTAGAAAGGCGAACGTTTCATCGTGTGCCACTTTCTAAATAGGTGTTTATGTTGTTTTTACTAGCCACGTAATCAGGGAGGGACGAGTACTCGCTTTTCTGTATTTAGCCACGTGTTCAATTGGTGCATCTCTACCTATCTGAGTAAAAACGTAGGTCTTATCGAGGCTGCATCCAACAAATGTCATCGTAATTTTTCCCGTTCAGCCGTCACTGATTTAACGCATGTCAACCAATGAAAATGCTCCACGTCTCATAATATGCCTTAATTTTCACACAAAAAAATTAAACTGCAAAAACGATAATTATTTGTCGAGAACAGATTTAAATATATTCTTTAACTAAACAAATATAGATTTAAAATAGTAAGAACAAGGATTGAGCGCAGGTTCAAGAGAACAAATCATTGTGGAGGAATACGTACACGTGAATAAGATACTAACACGCACGCTTACCTGAAGGGAGGCTCCATTCAGGTGCACGCTTTCATTTTTATTTTTTTTTATTGTAGATAGGGATGAATGTTTGATTGAATCGAGCGGAGTTAAAAAAATTTGAGTTATTTATGTTGATGAGTCATATTTTATAACTCGGAGTTAACATAAAAAAATTTCGAGTCAAACTTATAAAATTCGAGTTGAATTGAGTTGAGTCTAATCGAATTTTTGAATTTATGTTTAAATATGATTATAAATATTTATAATATAATAATATTGTTTGATTTTAATTTAAATTATTTTTATGATCATATATATATATATATATATAATTTTTCGAAATTTTGTTTAGGAAAAACCCTAAACCGAACCAAATCCAAGTCCCTTCTCGTGTTTTCTTGTTCTGTACAATAGAATTAGGAAAAATCGTTTCCGATTCGGAAAAAAAGGCGGCATTCCCAAAATTTCAAGTTTCCCTTGATAGATGTAGGAGGAGGTTCATCCACAACAAGTTCGTTATTTCTTCTTCCACCTGGTTGTCGATTTTACCCTTCTGACCAGGAGCTTCTAAAACATTATCTGACCGGGAAAAACAGGTGCCTCGCCGCCGACCCTGCTGATGCATACGGATACGATTTGATCAGGAAACTCAATTTGTATGATTACGAACCATCTTATTTGCCGGAAATAGTAAAGGAGGGAGGAGAAGGAGAAGGGTAAAGGGAGGGTTTTGGTGGGAAATAGGAAAATTTAGGGATGTGTTTGATGGAGGAAATGTAGCATTGGGGACTAGAACTAAATTTGTATTTTATGAGATTAATTCAGTCAAGGCTGCTGTTAGGACTCCTTGGATTATGTATGAATATGAACTTCTTCACCATCCCAAGGTAAATTCTTCCACTGTATCAGAGTTTTTATTTGGTAATATGTTGAGGAATTACTTTTTGCTATTGGTGTTTGGTAGGTAGTGATAAATTGTAGCTTACAAGTTTTGTATCTATTGCAGATTTAATTGTCCTCTCCATCCTCCAAAAAAATCATCCCCTTTTTGTTGTTTTAGTTTGTATTTTATTGCATATCACTTAAGTGCTCTAAAGCGCATAGCCCGCCCCCAACCCTTTTTTGATTCTTAAATTGTCTGTGACTTCTTTCACCAGACACTTGCTGTGGGACAAAAGGAATTTTTAAACTAACTTCATGTTTTCCAAAATTTCAGTATGTTAATTGTGCTCCCACTTGGTTGTACGTGGCTCACCATGGTTCAGTAGGTTAATTGTTCATTGTAGTAATCACTTGGGAGTTAGGTCGTATGTTCTGTTGGTGAGTCAAATATTTGCAACAGGATTTGGTTTCTAAAGAGCCACATAAAAATTATTTCATTGTTGTTTTTCTTTGTCAATTGTAGTAGAACCGACCCGTGTAGATTGGAATATTCCGGGCCCTCAATAAAGTAACTTTCTACAAATGTTGTAGTGAAATCTTAGTAAGTTCTTGCTTGTGTATATAGTTTTTCGAAAATATGAGCTTTTCCATAATTTAATAAGCTTGTCTGTGAGATATACTGTGCGGAACATGTGAACTTATGTTTAGATTGGTTTCATTGGTGGGGAGGGTCTGGGACTGTTACCTCCTTGAAAGTGATGTCTCTATCATCTGCAGGCTTCTTTTTGTACTATGCCGAGTATTCTTCAAATCTCGTGCTAGAAATAGTGTATCAGAGAATGTTTTAAGTTGTGCAGAAGATACTGTTTCTGCCATACCTCACATCGGTAATCAGCATGATGGATTTCTTCGGCCTGATACTCTTGAAGTTGAAATCAATGATGATAACTTCAATAAAGAGCTAGACAATCCAATAGCAAGTACACCTGTTTCTGTTGCAAGTTTTAAGTTTCCTTCAAGCATCCCACCAGACCCGCCCAATGATTTGGTAATCTAGATTGAGCATGTTTCTTTCTTTTGTCATGTAAGTTACATTACGGCCAATTTCTTTTTCCATTTAGTACATACTTTTATTGGTGATACCAGACATGGCTTTTGTGTTTTTCCTTTTCTAACAAAGCTTGCATGTATTTCAAATAACTTCAATTTTTCTAATGTATGTACCAATAAGCCCTCAGTTCTTTTCATAACAATAAAATTGCAAAACTTTATATGATGTAAGCCTTTTCGATCTGTTCTGCCAATGGTAATACATATTCATGATTATAGAGTGATTGTTGTCAACACACTTGTTTATTTCTTTAATTCATGTTCGAGCATTAAAAAGAATGTTACTCGTCCAACTTTTGAGTTCTTCTCATTACAAAATGTATAATCCCTGTTCTGCTCATATTTTCTTCTTGTACATGTATAATAAAGTTTTCACCATGTGAAGCCTTTTAACTCCACAAATGTTAAGCATGTCTAAACGTTGATCATATGAAGCATTTATATGTATTCTTTCTAAAGTTTGAACTAATGCTTTTGTGCAATGGCTTTTATACAGGTGGGGTCTTGGGTAACTACTGATGAGTTACTGTCGATTATAGAAGAAGATTTTATAGAGTTGGAAGATCTCAGTTGATGATTGTACATCATATGTACCATAAGGAAAATAGGAGCATTTTACCTTCAGAAATAGCAAGAGAATGATTTATATATTGAAGAATCTAATCGGAAACAATAAATGTTCTTCAAATCTGATGGCAGGTTCACTCACCTCATAAGGTCATTTCTGTTCTCTTTTATCTCAAATCCTTGGATCAATAACATTCATGAACGTTTTAGTAAATATGAGTTGGCTCACCGTGGCCAGTAATTTTACTTCAGAAGAATTTAAGTTATCAAGAAACTATGTATCAGAAGAATCAAATAATCAGGAAATTTTCCTTAAGAAGAATTAATCGTGTGGCACATTTGACGAGTCGGACAAATCAGGTGCTTCCACCTGGCTTCAATATTCTTTCTGTTTCTCTTGTGATGGTGTTTTGCCCACTCACTTCACAGATGCCTTCATGTTGCAATGTTTTTTCTTTTCCTAGCCTGTTCTGTATTGTGTTTCTGAGCTTTCACATTGATGGAGTCCACAAAACTGTATAACAATGCGGATTTCCTTAAAAACATCCGTAAGGCCACCCCTGGGAAAGCCATTCTATCTTTAAACAGTTCGTAACCTACTTTGAAACCTGCTGCTGTGGTAGATAAATTGAACGATTCAATCTAAATAAATTAGGATGAATCTGTTTTGATTTGCCGTACAGCTTTGATAAAATGCTGCTGCTACTGTCATGTGGTCTTCGGGATTGGCATTTGCAAGTTGGAAATCACTGCATTCAAGACATCCACCACCTCTCCCGTATGCTAATGCCTGCTCCTAGGGGAGGGTCACTTGGTCCTTTGTGTAATTTCTAGGTCCAAATAAAAAAAAAGGAAAATAGGAATACAATTGGGTCATAATAGTTCATAAGCTTTACTGATTTTCAATCAGTTGTTGGTTGAATCATTCATTCCCACCACCCACCATTCTGAAACAGTCAAACAGGCTTTAAAGATGAAAAAATGTTATAGGGTTTCAATCTCACATGATTACTAACACCTACACCAATCCTTAACTGGCTTCAGTAGCGGAGCCGCGGTTTGTTCTGAGTGGGCTCATGCCTATCTTAAAATATAAATTTTCCTCGATTAGGTACTTATTTTATTGATGGTGTTAATCTTGAATTTTTTTACCCACCATAAAATGTAAGGTTTTTTAATAGTTATTTATTTTACGGACGGTGCCTACCTTGAAATTTTATTTGTACTCGTTCTATTTAAAATTTTTATGTTATTAATACATGTGTTCACACCCTAAAAAGTATTTCTGGATCCGTCACCGACTGGCTTTACCTTTCCTTCAAAAAAAATTATTACCATCTCATTATTGTAATTACAGTGAAAAAAAAATAAGAATGGCTAACTTATCGCGTAAACACTCACGAAAGAGACAAATGATGAACATACATATATACTCCTAGGTCTAATTCCAATCCCAACTCACAAGCATGTCTCTTTAATAAAAAGTCAAATCTCCTTGCCCTCATTTTATATCTCACGCCCTGTGTTTGTTTCATTTTTCCTTATTGGAATTAGTGCATAATGTCCAATCTCATGGTCATGATTATTCCTAAATATTCGGAGCGTTTACATCATATGCAAGGTGGTAGCTTTTCTCTCTCTCTCTCTCTAGCAAATGCCACGTTTATAATATTCTCTTTGAAAAATGAAGAATAATCAATTCTTATCTAATTGATTAAAAATTCCACTGAAAAATTACAGAATGTGGTTGTATAAGCTGAACCCATATGTCCAAATGGACACATTTGGTAAAATAAAAGTACAAAAATATCGAAGTGAACCAAAGCAATTACCTTTGAATGGTTGGAAAAAATCAAATAAAAAAGGTAGGCAAGCAGTAGACGGTAAGAGGAAAGAGCCCCCCATGATTGAAAGGCGAGGGACGAAATAATAAAAGAAGTTTGAAATGGAGGGATCAAGAAACCTGCATAACTACTTATTGGTAGGGACAGGGAGAGAACTTTTGGGGTCATTGTACTCGCACCTCTTTTAAGCTAAGCAATTATGTTTGCTGTGCATTCACTGCATTTCTCCATTTGATACATTCCACCTACAACTACAGGACACATAATTCAAGTTCTTACCCACATCACAACGTACTGCATAATTTTCTTTCTTCTTCCCAAATCCGACCTACAG
Organism: Hibiscus syriacus; assembly: GCF_006381635.1. Taxonomy (NCBI): domain Eukaryota; kingdom Viridiplantae; phylum Streptophyta; class Magnoliopsida; order Malvales; family Malvaceae; genus Hibiscus; species Hibiscus syriacus. The sequence continues at coordinate 6,171,334 of NW_024063513.1, forward strand.
TTTTTTTTCTTTAAAAAAGAAAAAGAACTCCATTTGAAAAAAGGCAAAAATAAATAAAGTTATTCAAGTGGGGACAGTTCTCTATAAATACTATATACCAAAGCCACGTTTATATTTAGAATAGTAACACTTTTACCTGTCATGTTAATGTATTAGGAAAAAGCATTACTCTTTTTAATCGGAATATTATTGGGTAAAAAAAGAAAGGTGGACAAGGCTGGCTCCTCATAAAAGGAAAGGGGAGAAAGAGAAATTGCATGTGGAGGATTTAAAGAGTTAAAAAGAACTGCAAAGGAAGGGGCCTAAGGGAGGGGAAGACAGGGCAGCCAGGTACTCGGCGTGAACGAGATTGTAACAAAACAAACAGAGAGGGTAGGGGTGTTCAAATAACCGAACTAATTTGGTTAACCGACCGAACCGAATTAATTTGGTTAATTCGGTTCGGTTACCGAATTAATTCGGTCGGTTAACGGTTAAAAAAAATTTTAGAATTCGGTTAACGGTTAATTCGGTTCGAATTCGGTTAATTAACCGAAATTAAATTTTAAATATTAAATATATTATATATAACATATGGGCTCAGCCCAAACCATTTAAAACAATTAATAATTTAAGATCCAATAACTTTTAAACCTAAATCAATACTAATTATTAAAAAAATTATATAATTTTTTTTATATATATATATATTTAAATTAATTGTAAACTGTTTTTTTAATTAAAAATATTAAAAATATTATATATAACATTTGGGCTAAGCCCAAACAATTTAAAACTCAATTAATAATTTAAGATCCAATAATTTTTAAATCTAAATCAATATTAATTAATTAAAAAATTATCTGAAATTTTATTTTATAATATATATTATAATTAATTATAAACTTTTTTTGAATTAAAAACATTTAATTTTTATATAAATTAGAAAATTTTTAAAAAAAAATCGGTTAATTCGAAAATTAACCGAAATTAATTCGGTTCGGTTAATGTTTGAAAAAAAGTTCGGTTCGGTTAACGGTTAAAGAAAAAAAAAAGTTCGGTTAATTCGATTAAGGGTAGTTCGGTTCGGTCGACCACCGTTTTTAACCGAATGAACACCCCTAAGAGAGGGTTTAGTGTTTGTGGGGCTTTGCTACGGACCGCATTGCAATGGGAGACGTGTCTTAATTACATTATTATTTAAAGAAAAAATAATATCAGTGACAAAAAATACCATATAATATACGATTTTAATTAATTTTTTGGATTTACCAAAATAACCAACTAAATCGCAATGCGATCGATAATTCGCAACGCGATCTCCGGTATCGCAAATCAGTTTCCAGATTCGCAACTCGAACTTCGACTATCGCATTGCGATTTACATATTTGCATTGCGATAGTCGAAGTTCGCGTTGCGATTTTGGACTATCGCAATGCGAATATGTAAATCGCAATGTGAATATGTAAATCGCAATGCGATAATCGGCTATCGCAATGCGAATATGTAAATCGCAATGCGATAGTCGAAGTTCGCATTGCGATAGTCGACTATCGCATTGCGATTTACATATTCGTATTGCGATTTACATATTCGCATTGCGATAGTCCAAGTTCGCATTGTGATAGTCCAATTTCGCATTGCGATAGTCGAAGTTCGCGTTGCGAATCTGGAAACTGATTTGCGATACGGATTGCGTTGAATTATCGATCGCATTACGATTTAGTTGGTCATTTGTGAGGTGAAAAGGGTTGCTTTTTTATTTATTTTTTCATCTAGAGAGAATGGGAAAGAGGGGGGAAAAAAGATATTTTCAAGGTAAAGAGAGATCAAAGATGAAGACATGAAAGCTATTCGGTGAGCGGCCCAACAGAACAGCTTTGCATAGTTATTGTTGTTGTTTGTTTAAGCATGTGTTTTTGCTTTTTGATATTCAATTCATTGTTTGGAAACTGCCCTTATGACTATTACTCCATTTTCTTTCTTATCTGTCTCTCTCTTTCTGCAGGGTTATTTGGTAAATTACAGGTTAATCTATCTCTTTGTTTCTTGTTTTGAGTATTTCGTTTTATCTTTCATAGGTCCTCTCTCTTCCTCCCATTGCTCAAGTTGGGGGTTTCCCTTTGTTTTATTCTTCCTCTCTTTCCTTTCTTGAGAAGGGAGAGGAGAATAGCTTTAAGATAGCCTTTTTTTTATCCTCCTCCCTCTCATCTTTGGTTTTCTTGTTTAGATTATTTTAGATCGAGCAAGGCCTTTCATTCCTACACGTTAGGTAAGCTCTTTGGTTGTATTTTCCATGTTCTTTATCCTTCTGCTCGATCGGTTGATGATCAGATGAGATATGGTATCTGGGTTTTTTTCCTGTTCAATTCATTGGTCTTGGCTTAAATGGTGCCTTTTCCCCCAAAGTTTTTATTTTTATGCCTTCGTTTTTTCATCTTTCAAAATCTGCATATATTAAGGTCTTACCTGTTTAAAGTCTAGCCTGTTGCTGTTTTTTGTAATGGATTTCTTTATTATCGTGGCCGTCTCTCGTAATAGCTGATTGTAGAGAGATGGTGCTTATAGTAGCCATCTTTGACCTTAGGTTCTCTATTGTATTTTGCGGTATTGTTAGATTTTGTTGTTTTCTGTCTTTCTTCTTTGCTTTCTGTTGTATGGTGGCTCTGGGTTGTGGTAAGAAAGGGTGGGGTGCTGACTGCTGAGGGGAAACTATAGAGAAATAACTACAGCTGGAATGCCTCTTGTTAATGCGTTCAGTTTAGGTTTCTCTGTATGTTCTTGCCTCTCTTTTTTTTTTTATGGTGAAGCCTGGATATATGCTGCTAGTGGATGCCCATTATCGTTTGATTTTAGCTCCCTTTTGAGTGCTTTATAATTTCCAGATTTAGTTACTTGGTGCCCTTTTGTGGTTCGTTGTTTTGTTGGCCAAGTCTAGGATGGTGGTATCTAACTTTTGTGATCAATAGAAATGTCTAGGTATCCTGTGTTGATTAAATCTGGGATCACGTCAGATTATGATTCGTTTGATTATGTTACTTTGCTTCTGCTAGCGGCAAATTTGGTGATCTTTGTTGATGCTATTCCGCACCAGACCTATCTGTCTCTTTGTTGATTTAGTTGCATTTTCATTACCATATACTACTGGTTGCAGGTTGAGAGAGCGCTTGGCTTAAGTATTTAGTTCTTGTTGTTCTCCCTATTACTGCATTTGCTTGTAACTTCTGGTATCTGATTTACTTCTGTGGCGTCATAGCGTCCTATTATTTCTATTAGATATTAGATGAAGCTGCTTGCCTTTGATGTTTTCTGTTTGTGTTATTTGTTTCTTCTGTGTTTTTGGGAAGCATGCTTATACTTTTGAACCTTGCATGGTTGAAGATTTCAAGCAATATTTCATTGACATTGCTAAGTCTGGTGAATAAATTTATCTGCAACAATTGGTTTCCTGATGTATGAAGTGGAAAATGTCAGTATAAGGCAGCCTAATTCGTACATTGCTAAGTCTGGTGAATAAATTTATCTGCAACAATTGGTTTCCTGATGTATGAAGTGGAAAATGTCAGTATAAGGCAGCCTAATTCGTGCCTGTCTTACACTTGGTGTTAGTGAATCTGGGAAGATTGAAACTTATTTATATTACTTTGCTGTGTATTTTTATTACTAAGTGCTCTCTCTAAATCATGTTCAATGCCTGCTTGTCTATCTATTGATGGCTTGAAATTTGTATTTTAATTTGTTCAGGATTTCACAATAATTTACTCGGAAGTCCATACAAGGCCTAATGCAGGGCCAAAAGGGTACTGTTGGTTCCTTGCAGGAGACCTTATTAGACCATGGGTCTTCATCAAGTAATGCTGCAATAGAACAGCAAGTATGCTGGAATAATATCCAACATCCCATTGAAAGCAGATTGTCTGATTGTTTGCTTTCAACTAATGACATAAATATTGGACATGGGAACCCTATTGCTCGAGAGCAGGAGCTGGGTCGATGGAACTTGGGAGAGTCTAGCTCAAGTGGTGCACAGAGTGAGGTAAGCCATAATGAGCAGAAAACAAACCATGGGTGGTCATCTTCCATAAGTGCTTTTGCAAGTGCTGGTCATAGGTTAGAAGAGCATCAGTATGAACGAAACCCGCTTTTTGGCCAAAGTTCCAGTTCTAGTACAATTCCCCAGGATATCAACTTAAATGCGAGCTTAATGGATAATGATGATGATAGCTGTCAAGTTATAGAACAGTCTAATCTATATAAGCCTGGTGGATCTGAAAATGAGCAGATGTCATCTATTTCCGGTCCCCAATCTTTTCTACATTCTTCTGGAAGTGATGGGTATATTGTGGGTGATAATGATACCGGACCCGGTTGCCCGTATGAGGGCCGTCGTCCGCCCTGCAAAAGAAAGGCTCTTGAAGGGAATGTTGGCCAGTCTTCATCAAGCAGAAGTTCTAACAACTTCCATCAAAGTAGTGCATGTCATGGAGGTCCTTCTAGCTATAGTGTTGGAAGCAGTGTGAATATATCTGCCCCTTCAGGACAGGTGCACCATAGACTTGGATTGGATGTAAGAGGATCAGCTTATGGAAGCATTAATGAACCAATTGTTTTACCAACAGCAGAGGGTGCTCACAGGAATTTTCGCCGTAGAATAAATTCTTCAAGTATGCAAGAACCTGTTGCTACCCCGATGTTTTCTACAGGTGATGCAGCGAGGCAGTCTTTTGTTTTGTCTTCTCAGCAGCCATCAAGACTTATTCCAACTGATCATTCTTTGGATTTGATGTCTGCACCAGTGGCAGATAATGCAAGTGCACAAAACCCGAATGGTGTAAATCATGATCCAAATTTTTCGCTAAATGTGCAACCATTTAGGTGGAATGGAGGTTCTGGTTCAAGAATTGGTGGTTCATCAAATTATAACTTATCTGGGGATAGAGATGCTGTACCATGTGAAGGACATCAGTCCAGAAGCATGGCTAGAAACTTATTAGAACATCCTATGATTGTTCGTTCACCGGAATTGAGAACTATGATTAGAAACCCAACAGATCGAGGTTTAGGCTCTGGAAATACAAGTGCTCCTGGAAATGTTGCTTCTCCATATCTCAGTGGCTCAAGCTCTGGTACCAATGCATCATCTGCTCCTCCATGGATTCCTCATCCCAACCCCTCATCCCAACAATACCCACGAAGATTGTCAGAACTTGTTCGTCGGTCATTGATGTCTTCCAATGGTGCTGAGCCTGGAGGCCATGCCAATCATTCTCGTCTTGCGTCAAGACTTCCTACTTCTAGACAAGAGATGCTGCTTTCGTCTGGTGTTGCTAATCAGGGCCACCATCGGCAATACCCTAGGCCACTGTCATGGTTGGGAAGACAAGATGCTGGTTTGGTCGGAATCCCCCATTCACTGCCAACTTTAGCTGCTGCAACTGAAGGAAGAAGCAGGCTTCTTGTGTCTGAGGTCTGCCCTGTTACTGCATTTTTATTTATTGTGTTAGTTTTTGCCTTTTCCTTAAAGTGGGAACCTCAAGTTGTATTTCCTTAACATTATTAGTACTTGATTTGCATCCATTCTAACTTTTGTGGAATAGCTAATAACTGTTATGGTTGAAGGAGAAACATTTTTTTCTTGCATTATAATGCAATGCTAGTTGTGGAAAATATGTGTATACTGTTTTTTTTTCCATAGTTGCTTTTTGCTTTCACCATTACAAGTACTATGAATCACTCGTTCATTTGTGTCACTTCGGTCATTTTGATCACACAAAAGTAAATGTTTACCTTGTAAAGTCTTTGTTTTAGCTGTGCTCAACATATTAACATTAAATGCTCTTCTATAAAATAAGGTCTCAACTGGATTTAACAGTTTGTTACGGTGCAGATTCGCCATGTCTTGGATCTCATGCGTAGGGGTGAGAACTTGCGTTTAGAGGTAATGTTTCTGATATTTATGTAGTATGGTGTACTTTCTTCACCAATTGAATTGTGGAAGCATGAAAAAAAATTCCTTCTCCTTTTATTGTTCCTGGTCACCATCGTTAAATAGTTAGCTATTTTTCAAATTTGAGCTGTTATGAGCAGAGATTGGTCATGTAATGTTGGACAACTGTTGTTTATGGATTGGAATTTACTTCTGACCTAACAGCGGCATATTCTTTCTAATACTACTTGTATGGCAGGATGTTATGATCCTCGATCAATCTGTATTTTTTGGCATAGCTGATATTCACGACCGGCATAGGGATATGCGGCTTGATGTTGATAACATGTCATATGAGGTAACATCTATATATCTATTTATATCCTTGGCATCTAATATGCTTTCCAGGTTTGAAAATTCTCATGTTAGAATTGTTTTGGGTAATAGGAGTTGTTGGCTCTTGAAGAGCGCATTGGTAATGTAAGCACGGGGTTGACTGAAGAAGCTATATTTAACCGTCTGAAGCAACGAAAGTACTCTAGTACGTCCGGAGCTCAGCTAGAGGCAGAACCATGTTGTATTTGTCAGGTAATGAATTTCCTCATGTGGTTTCTTTTCTGTTTCAATGAACCCCCTTAAATTATTGTTTCCGAATATGCAGGAAGAATATAATGATGGAGAAAATCTTGGGACACTGGAATGTGGCCACAACTTCCATGCTGCTGATTGCATTAAACAGTGGTTGATGCAAAAGAACTTGTGCCCCATTTGTAAAACAACTGGTCTTACTAAATGAGACAGTGGGTTGTTTTAGGGCAACTAGTTCCTCCTCGGGGAAAAAATCAATGTTGAGGTTTGTGGCTTTGCATCTGGAATTCCTTGAAATGTTGCCATAATGCAGCCTTAAAGAGTCTCCACTCCGAGAAAATCCATGGCAATTCTAATTCAATTGCCAGAGGCATTAGTACCACCAATTATGTTAGAGCGATCTTCTGGGTGGATGGGCACTTGTTTGAAGCACTGGGAACTGAGCTCATTTCACATTTTTCATTCCATCATTTGCACTTGCACTAATAGTTTTTATGTATGAATCTTCAGCCCAATGGCGACATAGATTATTGATTATCTTGATGTTTTTATGCCCTTTTCGTTTTTTCTCTTTTCAATGTTTGGGGGGGGGGGAAACAGAGGTTTGGTCTCGTTGGGAATCATTCTGTCAGTATCTCATTGGGTTGTTCAGTGGATCCTCGAGATCTAACCCTCAATTATCAAGGGTTTGAAATGTCTAAAAATCGATAAGCTCAATTTCTAGTATGTTTCGGTCTGGTTGGTCCATTTACTTGCGCAAATTGAGGTGGGGGAAGCTTGTCAGAGAAGGTGATGATTTTGACACCAACCCTCAACTTGAAGGGAAAAAAAAGTAATGCTTCAACATTAAAGCAGGGTTTGATAGCAACCTCCACGATTAACATAGCCTTTCAAACAAGCTACAGCCCATACCCTTGATAGCGTTGTTAAAACATCATAGCATAGCTGACTTCAACAATATGTTTAGCTGTTGACGTCTATATGCTTGATCGGAGTTTTTTCTTTTACTACTCTATTAAAACCGTAGGTCGGGCACATAAAAATTCCATCTCGTGACTTGTGAATATGATACCACTTGAGCCAAAGCCGAAAAGCCCTACTGATTTCACCGGCAGGACATATCATACAGTAACCAAATTAAGGAGTCCTCGATTAAGATGGATAAACTCTGAACATGAAAAGGAACTTGAAAATCCCATGGTCGTTTGGTGACAGATCTGCTTGTTTTCTACACGCAACTGACAATAATGCCTAGGGAATTGCAGTATCGGGTAAGTCCCTTTTAATTAATGTTATTTTCAGCCTAAGCTGACGTCTTCGGTTGGATAAGACAGTAAAGGCTGAAAATTTTGGGGTAGTCTCTAGTGTAGCATCTTAATATATGGCAAGTAAATGCATTATGATTTCGTTATTATTTTTTAATAAAATTAATAAAAAATTATCAAAAAAATTATTATTTTTATTATTTTTATTGTTATGGGATGTTTTATCGAGTTTAATAATATATCCGATAGAAAAAATAATATTTTAGGTAGTATTTTATCGGACACATTAATAAATTTGGTAAAACGTCAAATAATAACAAAACTAATAAAAATTTTAAATAATTTTTTATCGATTTTATTAAAAAATAAAATAAAATCAATAACATACTTTCTTAATAATATATTAAGACTGGTGTACAATATAATTATTCAAACCTTTGTCTCTTTGACTTTTTCTTCTCTTCTACCATTATTACCTTAATAACACCCGCGTCCTTTGAATGTTTCACAATATCATTCCCATCCCTCGAAGTTTTATGATAACTTAAAAAAAAATTGTTTTATTGTTTAGAAACAATATTATTAATCTTAATTTTGCTTAAATATTATTTTATTTGCCGGTATTGTAAGTTCTATTTATTTGAAGGAATATTTTTTCCTTCTTTTAAGGAAATGTTTTTCATATAATTGTTTCATGTTTTGCAATCCGTTGAGCATTGAAAAACAATTACGAAGCTTATTGGATCTTTGTCTTAATGTGTATATTTAATGGAATTCAGAGGTACAAATGATTAGTTCTTGTAAAATAATCAACTTATGGCACGTGATTTGTTTTTCTTTAAATATAAGACAACATTTTAGTGCTTAAACAATGAATCTTGCTGTCATAAGATCCTAGGAATTTAAGAGTCTAACTTATCATTTCTGGATAAACACTAATAATTAATTCAAACAATTTAAATTTAATTTATTAAATTGATTTCATTATAATATTTTAATATATTTAAATGTATAACATTATCTGTTTTAAAATTTTAAAATATTATATAAAAATAATTTATTTACAATATATAAAAACTCATAATTTAGTTAAGAATGAGATAAAATAAAGAATCAATATTACGATTTAATTAAAAAAGTTTAAAGGTTCGATCCTCTTTTGCATTTGTGAAGGGGTAAAACGTAAATTTGAAATTTGTAAAATGTTGGATGCTATTAGGTGGAAAATTAGAAATAAATATAAAAAGAAGGGGATCCTAAAAGAAAATAATAAAAATACTGGGCGGTGCATTTTAATTAGGGCGGGAGATTAATCAAAATTTGATTATGCGATGTAACTTTAGCTTCATACTCTGCTATTTCAGTAATCATCTTCAGACATATAAATTTCTTTTTTTTACAGCCTAAAAGATCCAAACAAAATCAGCACAGAAAAAGACAGACAGATAAAGAAAATAAGGGAGGGAAAGGAAAAGGAAAAGGAAAAGGAAGAACTAAGTTGATCTAGAAATTTAAGAAGTATAGTTTAAAATTTTTATTTTTGGAAAATAATGGATAAACAAAAAAAAATTAACACCTTTAAGTTAAATTTATTCATTTGAGTGCATCTGCCCCTGAGTGGATCAGAAACGTTTTCTCTTTTTATGTTTGCGACTCGATTATATTTAATTTCTTCTCCGGCTTATTTTCATGGAGGATCCGTACGGTGACGCGCCATATTCGAATCCGGAACCCGAAGAAATATCCACTTTCCTTAACCAACTCCTCCACAATCCTTCTTGGTCATCTTCATCTTCCCGCATGCAATTCAAGGGCAAGAACATTAACTGTCTTCCGTCACAAGTGCCAGGAATTCCTACGCTGGCATCTACCTCGGGTGTTGGGATGCCGATTCCGGTTGTGGATCGGTACCGGCTCGGCGGATTGGCTATTGGATCCGAATCAGAGCCTCGAGTCAATTTCTCTGATCCTGACACATATTTTGGAACCAACGTTAAAGAAAACGCCGACAATGCGTTATCTTCCGCCGGCGATTTCAGTTATGACAGCGAGGTAAAAGAATTTTGAAATAATATTGTTAACGTTTCAAAGATCTTTTCCATTTGATAAAAAAAGAAAAGAAAAAGGGTGAAAATTTTAGATTTTTTTCTCCCATTGAGATATCTTAGATTAAGATTACCATTTAATCTAGAAGGTTCCGGATGCATCGGAGGTTCTATCAAATCAAGAACGGCCACGGAGTTCATCGAAGCGAAGCAGAGCAGCCGAAGTTCATAATTTGTCAGAAAAGGTTTGACTTTCTTTACTTTTTTATATTTTTAGTAGAAGAATCTATAAGAAATTTGATATATTTTTGTTTGGCAGAGGAGGAGGAGTCGGATTAATGAGAAAATGAAAGCACTACAGAATCTAATCCCAAACTCTAACAAGGTATCTAAAATCATCCATAATCAAAATAACCTTTTTTTCTTCTAGTAAACTATTTTTGTGTGTGATAGACGGATAAGGCTTCGATGCTTGACGAGGCGATCGAGTATTTAAAACAGCTTCAGCTTCAAGTGCAGGTGAGTATTCTCTTCTGCTTCCGCCATATCTGTTTGTGTTCTCTTACAATGTTCCCAACTTTTAGTGCTAATTATCTCGGGTTAGATTTTTGTTGTTTATTACTCAAATACTACGACAACCCAGTAGAGCTGAGCTGCCCAATGTTTTTTAAAGACGGGAATTTTAAATAACTATGCCTTTCCGGATTTATAAACGGTAGGAGTTGTCCATATCAACTACATCGATTCCCTTTAATTTTCTACTATTACGTATTTGTACGCAGAATGTGATAATGTTGTATTATGTTCTTAACCTTAAATCCTTAAATATTTGAATACTATAGAAAAGAACACAGGCCAACATCAGACAGGGAACAAGCAGATCTATATTTTATAACTTTTATTTAAGATATATAGTAAACTCTATATTACAAAAAATGCAAACATATATGTATTATGCTTTACTTCACTCAAGCTATGCCCTTGACAACATTGTTTGTATCCATGAAACTTCATACCTATTTTAATAACATTGTTAATGAAAAAATTCTTTGACGGCTTAGTCAACGTTGACGTGTCATTAACAATATTGTTTGAATCCAAATTGAAGGCTGCAATCAAGTCCTCGTCAACATTGTTAATGGCACATCATCTTTGACCAAACCGTCACATGCCATGCCTTCAATTCGGATGGTTTTCGTTAACTCCATTGCCACTTTTACTAATTTGCTTCTATTTTAATAATAGGACTTGATTGCTCCCTTTTTACGTAGGACTTGTTTTAAAAATAGGGAGTGTTAGGGTACTATCCCAGTTCACTTTGGTTACTATGAAGGTCCTTCACTAACAAGTCTATAGGGTTGTAGGATACATTCCTATAGCTAACATGACATGCTCGACTTTCTTGGTACCAGCCTATTGAATTTTTTCGTTGCAAAAACTTTGCTGTTTGGCTTGACAGCTATAGCATGACTAAACCAAATGGTACACGTACAAGTTTCCTGAAGCACTGAAAATTTTTGTTAAAGATCCTGCAATCTTGGCATTTAACAATATCGACATAATCCAAAGAGAAAGGGATTTTTTTTGTATATTTATAATCTGTCTCGAGGATAAGATCATTTGTTTTATTTGTTGCACATGATAACATTGGAATTTCTTAAACCCCAATTGTAGATGAAATGATAAAATAGTGGACTTTTTTGTTTAAATTTTTAGTTTCATTGCCGTTGCAGATGTTGTCAATGAGAAATGGATTGAGTTTGTACCCTATGCCCTTACCCGGAGCACCACAGCCAATGCAAATGCCTCCCACAGGCATGGGCTACGCCAATGGACATGGATCCTTCAATCCCAACATAGGAGCAGGCACATTTTCTTCAAATGAAGAAGGCACGATGAATACACCGTTTGATCTATCCGGTCCGTCCACTGTCTCACATCTGCCTGTTGTTCAACCTTCTGCGGCTAATATGACTAATTTGGAAGCTTCAATTGGTTTTGAATCATCTGCTGGGGCACACTATGGTTCCTTCGCCCACTCATCAATATCTTCCAAGGTAATTTTAGCATTCACATGTAATGAATCGGTCAGAGAACTCTCTGAATTAATGCAAATCATTTATTTATTTTCTTTCCTTTTTGCGTGTGAAGGAAATATGCAAGGAAGGCAGGTCACAGCTGGAGTTAGAGATGAATCATGCTGGGAATAGCTCTTCATCAGGTGTATCTTAGCCAAGCAGAAGCAGGATGTTTAACAAAACTGAGACCAAACTCTTCCTCTGGTTAAGACACAATAGAAACTATAAACTACATTGAAACTGATAACATTTCATACTTGTTCAGGTTATTTTGTTTTATAAATTGTAACAGGTTGGCTGAAGGGGATTGATACCTCGTTCCCCCTTTTGCATAAAGTGGTGACTTTATTTGCTATTTCAAAGGATCTTCTTTTCTGCTCTCTGTTCTATTCCAGTGTTGAAAAATGATTCACATTGGGCTTTTCTCTTGGTAGAGGAAAATAACATTCATCTTTACCTCTCCATGTGGGTTTGACATGAAAAAAAAACGAAAAGCCCATTCATTTTACTTTATCTGGCTAATTCTTGTCCATGTTCAGAAAACCCAAATTCCACGATCTCTAGGAACAATATTTTAGCTTTTCCTTTACATGAAAATGCATGTTGCAGCTTTTTCATGCTTCTCTGTACATTAAACTTTATGTTCGACTTGAAAAATCGATTTTTACTCGATTTAACTTGAAAAAATTTGACTTGAATTGACTGAGTTGTAATCTTATGTACTCGACTCAACTCGAAAAAATTTCAAGTTTAAGTCGAGTGTAATTACAACTCGATTAACTCAAATTTTTTAGTAATTAGTGAATTCATATTTAAGTTTGAGTCAGTTACTTGACCCTATATGATATATGTATATTATATATGAAACAAATACGAAGAAATATAAGTATTGTATATGGTTATAAAAAGTCATTTAAATTATAATAAAATAATATCGTAATATTATTAATATTTACAATTAAATTTAGGCTTAATGCCCAAGTAAGTACCCAAATTATATCTTTTGTACCAAATAAGTGTTTACATTTTTTTGGTCCATTCGGGTGCCTAAAGTTACAAAAGTTAGCACTTTAGGTGCCCAGGCCGTCAACGACTTTACTTTTTCCGTTAACTGACATGTGTCATAACCTGGTAATTTAGAAAATTATTTTTTAAAAAATATTAAAAATATTATTATATTTCTAAAAAAATCTAACTTTTCTTACATTATAAAACAGTCCCAAAATCCCAAGTCCTAACCTTAATCTGCCGCCGCCATCCTTTCCGGCCATGACCACCACCGTCGATGTAGTCCTTGTCATCATCCTAGTTATATGCAGTTGTAGTTATTGCTGATTCACCATCAGAATCGCATGGGATCACAATTTTTATCCTAGTGTTTGTGGGATTTAAAACGTCGATTTATCGTTGATTGGTTGTCAATCGGTCACAATTGCATAGGGGTTTTGGTCGTCGGGGAGAGGGGAGGTCGGGTGGAGCTTTTTTGACGGAAAATGGCGATGGTCGACGTGGGTTTAGGGGTTAAAATGAAGGTTTTCAAAGTTTAGGGGATATTTTGGAATTTACGTGTTATATTTTTAAAAATATATAATTTTATTTTTTTATTTTATATAAAATTTTTAAAATTATCAGGTTGTGGTACGTGTCACTTAACGGGAAAAACTAACGTCGTTGACGGCCCAGACACCTAAAATACTAACATTTGTAACGTTAGGCACTCAGATGAGCCAAAAAAATGTAGGCACTTATTAGCACCAAAGGCATGGTTTGGGCATTAAGCTTTAAATTTAAACAAAAACTCAAAAATTCAATTAACTTGAATTTTATAAACTCGATTCGACTTAAAAAATTTTAAGTCAACTTTTATTTGTAAAATATGATTCATCAACTTGAATAACTCTAATTTTTTTTATTTGATTAGATCAAATGTTCACTCCTAATTCCACATTTGCAGTCACCTAGTTGTCTAGACCATGTATCCAAGAAATAAATATATGTACAAAGATGATTAGCTTCATCCAATAACATGGGAATGATAGTTTGATTATTGTTCAATATTTTTTTTGGTTTAATACAAAAAATATATAAATTTTACATATTTTTTTATTTTAGTATTTAATTTTTTTAAAATATATAGTTTACGTTATAAATCTTACTCTCTGTCTCATTAAATATATCCACTGTTAACTTTTTTTAATCAAACTTTTTTGACTCATTATTATTTAAAATTTATTATTGAAAAAATATTTTTAAAAACCTTAAATCAAATAGTTTTCAAATATATATTTATAAAATTTAATTATTTAAAATAATCGTGGTTAAAGTTTAAATTTTCACTTCATAAAATCAATAATAATGAACATATTTAGTGAGATAGAAGAAGTATAATTTTAAATGCCTTAATGACACTAAAGAAATTGTTAAGCGATAACGTCGCGTTTATAATTTTTTTAGATTTAAAATATAAGATATTATTATTTTTAAAAATCTTAATTTTTTAAATTAAAAAAATCCAAAGTTTGCAACTTTCTTCAAGCATTGGCCGTCTATCTTCTCCGACATCAGCAGAGGGATCGTCGTTTGTCTGGTGCAGTACCCAAAAATTTCTGGTAGATTTGGACGTGTTCTCTGAAGAATTGTGTAACATCCCAAAACTCGGGTCAATGACAAAAATAGATTTTTGGTAATTTAATGACCAATCTCAGAAGTGATTGAAAGTTTAGGGATTTAAATGAAAAGTATTGATGTTGGATTTAAATAACAAATTTTGAAGTAACAAGGGTATTATGGTCATTTTTCAGGAAAGATTTTTATTTCCCTTTATAAAGGGTAATAAGCACGTGGGAAGGAGATAATTTCTCCAGAGCATTCTTCAGTCTTCTTCTTCTTCCTCCCGTATCTCCAAGCTTAAAGGTGAGTTTCTTTGCTTGTGGATTAATTATTGATTTTAAGGTTGGGTTATGATCATTAGAGGATAATTAAGCTTAAGGAAAGCTTAATTTGTTCTAAAACAACAAGATGAAAGATATAGAAGAGATTAAAGAAAATGAGTTTTTAAGTGAATTTTTGAAATAGGAGTTAATAGATTTTGAAGTTGAATTTGACTTGTCAAGGGTTAAATTAAGAGATGTGAAGTGATAGAATGAGTTTTAAAACATGTTGAAAATCTGGTATGATTCTTGAAGTTAATGAAGAGGAGAGGATATTAAGGTTAAAGATGATATAAATGAATATAAATGAGTTTAAACATGTATATGTAAGTTAAGAATAAGAAAGGGGATGATATATGAAGTAATTAAGCTGAAAAGAGTGGATTTTCAGGTATAAATTGAAATTATGGGCTATGTGCATCGATGCACATTCAATGTGCACCGATGCATCAAGGGTAAATCCCATAAATTGTTCAAGGTGTATCGATGCACCTTAAGTGCATCGCACCTTAAGTGCATCGATGCACTCTTCTAAAATACGAACATCGAATGCCATCAGTGCATCGATGCACAAGTAGTGCATCGATACACCCCCTTAAATGTAAACATCGAATATGATTTATGCATCGATGCAGGGTGTGGTGCATCGATGCATACCTTCATTAAAAGATGAAAACGACTCTTCTTTTAGCCCAAGAAATGATAGTTTAGAATATATTAATTAATATACTGATTAGTATTAATGAATTACTATGTAGATTCAGAGCCTAAACAAGTTCCGGAACTTGGCAAATAAGATCGATCAAGGAAAAGATAACATATTGATATTGACTAGTGAGACCAGGTGAGTACATGATGTTTATGGAATTAAGACTTGCGATGAGTCTAATTCCGATAATAGATGACATGAGTACAATAATATAAGTATAGTATGATATGATGTTTAAGAGTACCTGAGCATGATCCTGTAATAATATGGTGCTAGAAGTATATGAGTAAATGCATAGATTTAATTGTCGAATGTATCTTTATATGTGAACCTTGTGAATGCATGTATGTGTGATAATAGGTTATATGATCATAAGAGATAAGATATATGATGATAAAATATATGTGAAAGTGATATGACTCATATGTGTTTCTGTGAGAACGTTACACGATATGCTATGTATGTTATATGAGTGATGTGAATATATGTTATGAGATAAGAATCATAATTATGAGCTATGTGAAAAAAAAGAATACAAGTTCAAGTGGAAAGTTATGTGATACGTGAATGTGAATTTCATGGAAAAATGTTACGTGAAAGTAAACTACGTGACTATGTGATATGAATATGTGAATGAATGTGTAATGAGGTAAAAGATAATGCCCATGTCATGTGTTATGAGAGCTATATGTATAGTTGGTATGCCAAGAGTCGAGGGTCTACGCGGTCCTTTGGGACATAGTGGTCCTTCGGGACATATGTGTTATAAGTGGTCATTCGGGACATCTACGTGGTCCTTCGGGACAAATTCTATGCGCCCCTAGTGGGAATTATACGAGTTGTGGTGACAGCATAGTGCACAACCTCTATGTACTCATATACCTTAAGTTCTCAGTAGTGTGCATGGGCTAACCAAAAAGATAACGATAAAATGTGAGTTGCAATGAGAAATGTGTTACATGTTTTATATGATGATATATGTGAATGTGTGTATATGTTACAGGAAAAAATGTGTGTTATGGGTTATGGCATTTGTTATGGGATGTACATGAATATATGTTAAGGTATATATATGAATGAATATCAAGGACTCATATGATGATGTAAGAACATGTTATAAGATATAGAATATGAAAATAAGAGATCATATGAACAAGAGATAAGAGATAGAAAGGATAATCATTTATGAGCATGCGAAAATATAAATGATGACATGCATGTGTGTAATAATTGTTACATGAAAAAGTATGTATACCAGTATGACGTTGTATTACATGATATGTACATGCATTTGATAATTTACATATGTATTTATATGTCTCACTAAGTCTATGACTTAGCGTGTGAGTGTTTCACACGTAGGTTCAAGAAATCAGGAAGAGAAGCTAAGAGGAGCAAGACATGTTAGTTTCTCCTTACCGAATGTCAGATCAGAACCTAAACGAATAACATATATTTTGTTATATATAGAATTTAGTTGGCATATAATTAAAAGATTTGTATTAGATATGCTCTGATCAGTTTTGTAAAAGCATATGTTTTATATCATAGAAAATATATGGTTTTATTAGAAATATCAAACTGAATCTTGGGTATTTTGTAAAAGTAAATGTTTTGAGTAGTCAATATGACACTTCAGACTCGTATCCGGGTCGGGTACGGGTTGGGGGTGTTACAAATTGGGTGAGGTTTGGCATCTGTTATACTAAAATTCAAAATCCTCTACCTTTCCACTCCATTTTCCTATTACCCAAACTCAGTCTGTTTCGATATCCCAAGCAAATCCTTTTTCCTCTAATTCATTTTCCAATCATTGAATATCAAGCACACTACAAACGTGTACAGAACTGATATGCTAGCTTTGAAAAGCAATATTTCTTTTCTCTCCAGCCATTAGCTCCTGTAAGAGACAAGGGAGGTAGCGCATGAATATTATTTAACTGATAATTTTTTACAACAATCAGCTTTAATGAATAAATGGAGATTTTGATCTAACAAGTTGACTTGCACAGAATGCAAAAGAGCTGAACTTCTTTTGTTCTCGTGAGGAAGAGAGTGAGAAGTAAATAGATTTTTGGGTAAATTATGCCGGCAGTACCCTTTGTTTTCGGTCTGATAGATTTTGATCATTAGTTTTTTAATTAAGTGCGCTTGATCCTTACGTTATCGATCCGTCCAGTTCAATCTCTCGATCGGTAACTTCCGTTAACTCATATAGAATTACGTGGCAATTTTAAAATAATAAAAAAAATCTACCCAACTCTTCTTCTTTCTCTCCTTTCACTTCTCCTTCATCCATTTCTTCTTCTTCTTCTTCCTCGGCCAAATGCCTCGATCATTTCTCTATAAGTAATCAAATCTGGTTCAATTCCACTATAGCCCATTTCTCTAAAAAAACAATAAGCACATATCCAACCTCCCAACCTTCCTCAAGTTGTTCAGTAACGTATTATAAGTAATCAAATCCGGAACAAAGCCAACTCTATCTGCCTACATTTACCAAAGGCAAAGATGATCCGATTCATAACAATCGTGTTATCCGGGAAAGCTAACTCCGATACTCGCTTCACATATCTAATTAATGCTGTACAGTCATTAGTATTATCACATGACCTTGCAAGGTTAAGATAATAAGCTGAGTTCAAATGTCTATAAAACACCAATAAATCATCGAATATCTGAAATGAAAGATCAATCTGATTTCTTTCAGCAACAGCAGCCAAAAGTGTATTATATGCAATGGGGATGAATATATTTCTATCACGCAAAGAACGCAGTAATCTAATAGCCATAGAAAGATTCCCTGCTTTGCAGAGCTTATGAATGTAAGCATTACACCTTTCCTGGCTCGGATTCGGCGTGTGTCGATATGTATCGAGGATTTGATTCAAGAGTTCATCTGTCATTCTCTCATCATCTAGAGCAGGCTGAGTTGTGAGCGAGTTTTCCGACGATTTTACTTTCACGGGTACCCAGACCACGAACCAAACTGGAACTGAAATTGAAAGTGCCTTTGTATCGAAGGAGAATCTTGAAGCACCCTGAAGCAGCAGCCATTGAAGATTTGAAATTTAGGAGAAACCCCATAAATAAATTTTAGTCAGTTTTGCTTCCTATTTGGAGAAAATGGAGTTGAAGAGGGTATTAAGGCGATAATGAGAATTAAAGGTAGGGTTTTAAGAGTGGGTGGAAGAGTGCAGATCGCAAGGTTTTGTGATACAGCTAGGTAATATTACCGAGGAAATCCAGGTTTTACGAATTGTTAATTTTCTCTGTTGTCAATTTTTATGAGCCAGTGAGGGAAAGAAAGGGAGGAGCGGTTGCAGAGTGAAAGAGGAGGCGCGTGGGTGCACGTGATTTTTTTTAATTGAGCTGCTCTGCGATTTTCATTAATGGGTTAATGAAATTTAATTGTCGAGAGACTTAAACCAGACAGATCGATAATATAAAGGATTAAGTGTACTTAATTAAAAAATTAATGATCAAAATTGGTCGGACCGAAAACAAAGGGAACTAACGACATAGTTTACCTTTTAAACTGTCATTAGTTCCCTTTGTTTCTAGTCTAACCGACATTGGTCACCAGTTCTCTAATTGAGTACGCTTGGTCTCTTACATTATCGATTTATTCGATTTAAATCCCTTCGCCGTTAATTTTCATTAACCCTTAACAAAATATTACGTGACAAGTAAAATATTTTAAAAAAAGTCACGTCCCACTTCAACTCTTTTTTTTTCTTCATCTTTCCTTCTAATTTCTTTTTCTTCTTTCATTCTCTCTCAAGTAAATCTTGCTCCATTTGTCTCAAGAGAATTCTAAAATTCCATATCCCAAAATTTAGACTAATGACTGAAATGTAAAAAATTGAAAATTTAGAGATTAAAGTGTAAAGTTATAAAAGTTTAGGGATTAAAAATATAAATTTTCAAAAGTTATATTTTGGGTATTTAAATAAGTAGTTCGGCTCTAGACAATTATTGTAGTGGGTTTCATATTTTTATCAAGAATTTGCATAAAAATTTATTAAATGACAAAGATCGGAAGGATAGTCAGATTGAATCGGAAGTCTACTAAAATTTGAAGGATAGTAATTTTGGGGTAAAAAATTATATGAATATTTTTAATTAGTGGAATTTAAATTGGATTGGTGGAATTTGGTGAGAATTGCACTATAGACTATGATAGTGCAATTTAATGACTACAATGAAATTTTGAAAAATTAGAGGGTCAAAACGAAAAATTGAGAGAAGAGATTTTTATAGCTATTTAAAAATATTAAAATAGAAATGAAGGAGTGACATGGAGGTAAAAATAAGGATTTATTAAGGACAATTTAGACTTTTGGATTAAATTAAATTAAAAATTCATTTTAATTAACTTCTAAAAGTCAAATTGGGAGATATTTTTGTAGAAGTTTCAAGAAATCAGCGTTTTGAAAATCGGATCGGACCGGTCGATTCAATCGGTTTAATTGAGAATCGTTGCTTAGTTTGGTTCAATCTAAACCGGTTGAACCGCTATTAGTGAACCGGCCAGAACCGCTGAACCGTTCGAACCGGACCGGCTTAAAACCGGAAAAACTCAGGATTTTTGTTTTTTTTAAAAAAAAATTAAACCAAACAATGTCGTTTGTTAAACGAGCCAAGTCGAACTCGAGTATTGCTGAGCTCGACTCGAACTGAGCTCGACTCAAACTGAGCTCGACTCGAACTTGAAAACTTTAAAAGTAAGCTCAACTCAACTCAAACTCACAAGCTAAAAATTATCAAGTTCAACTCAAACTCGAAATATAATATTGAAACTTGAACTCAAAAAGGCTTGAACTCAAAAAAAAAAATTAGAAGCTCGATTGAAGCCTAAAATTCGAGCTTGATTGAAGTGAAAGAATAGTTATATAATTTTGTTATGGTTTTTTTTAACCCCAAATTTATTTTTAATTATAGTTATATAATTATATTTATTATTTAATATGTTTTACCTTAAATATTATGTTGTAGTTAATTTGAATCATTTTGTTTCACTTGATTTTATGGTTTTTAACTTATATATGTTATGACCTGCTTTGAATATGACTTGTGATATAAAAAATTATTTTTTATTAAATATTTTTGGTATTTTTATTTAATTTTTTAAATAATTATGATGTCGTCCGGTTCTTCCGACCGGTCGGACCGTTTCGACCGGTTGAATCAGTGAACCGATAGCATGACCGGTTTGCTAACCGGTCCGATTCTGAAAACCATGGAAATCAGCTCCCCTTCTCCAGCAAACTGGCGCACCTCCATAACCAAAGGTGAGTTTGCTTTTTTTTTTCCTCCCAATTTTTGGTCCATTTTAATTAGATTTTGGACTAAAGTGTGAAATAAGAAAATAACCTACATTAGTTTCTCTACGATTTGGTGTAATTATTTCATTGTTTCATGCTTGATTTGTGAAAGTCGTGAAGGGGAAATGAGAATTCAAATAAATAACGTTGGGTTTTGGTTCTAGGAGTGTAATTTATAGAGGGACTTGTTTAGTGATTTGGCCATAATGAAATTCATAAAGAAAATGTTATTTTTGGTTGTTTTGACGTGGGATTGATGGAATCAATTGAGATTCCTTGAGCTAAAGTAATGGGTTTTTATTTATGTTGCTCAATTACATACGTTTGCAATGGTTATTTCGATTTGTATATTTTAGCTTTTGTGATTGGAAAAAAAAAAATGCAAGGGTTGGGGAAGCTGTTAGGGCGCACCACTTGTTGCAATGATGAAACAATTATTAACATACTAATATTGATCACAAACGAGAATCATTAATTGATTGGGTAAGTTTGAGTAGATTGGTGATAAACTGATAATGTTTAGTGGTAGAAGCGTTGGTGTTTGTGGGATTGAGCTTTTTGTATTCGAGTGTTGTGTGACTAAGATTGTTGCTGTTGGGTTTAAGTGAGAATATGCTCATAACAAGGAATTTACGTTTGGTAAGCACATCTTTGTTGTTATTGAGGCGAGTTTGTTGATTAAATTGATGAAGTCCAAGTTAGCTTTTAATTGGGTGATAGAATAAGTATCGAATATGATGGTATTTTTGGAATTTTATTCGGATTCGAATCTATTATATTAGTTCAAGTACTAATTTATATTCAAAATTGTTTATGTAGGGAAATCATTGTCGTGTAGATTGCAATTGAAAACCAATACAAAACGAACTAAAGGAAAATGATTAAATTTGAGAGTACATCGAAAATATCATTAAAGCGTAGTGAGACAAGTGAGTGCAACTAACTTTTTATCAAAGTAATACAAGGAAGACTTGTGATTAGTCAACCTTGATCGTTTTTATTTAAAATATTTTTTTAATGTAGTTATTGAACATAGATTTTATCAAATTATTTTATTTTATAGTGTATAATTATTTTGGGTATAAATTGCCCAATACAGTGTTTACGAGATTTTATTCGAATTGAATATAATTAAATTACACGTAAAATAACATATGATTTTTAGTAAGCCCATTGTATGTAAGTGATAGTTAATGATACAACTGGCATGCCAAGAGATGGAGTGAACAAGTAGAAGCTTACGAGCTGCACCAATATAAATTGCTCATATGACTCGTGTACCTTAGTAGTGTCGAGGTGGAGTGATCGGGTGAAATCTACAAGCATTTTATATGTTATATGATACGACATTGTTACTCATATGACTCAGCTGTCTTAATTACACACGAGGTGGAGTAACCTAATGCATTTTACACGTATTACTAGTAGTAGTTTCGACTGCATAGTGGGTCCTCACTCATATGACTCACGTACTATAGATTTGTCATGATAGTTCAGTGGGCAACGATACAAATTA
Source organism: Hibiscus syriacus (assembly GCF_006381635.1). Classification (NCBI taxonomy): domain Eukaryota; kingdom Viridiplantae; phylum Streptophyta; class Magnoliopsida; order Malvales; family Malvaceae; genus Hibiscus; species Hibiscus syriacus. The sequence continues at coordinate 6,193,698 of NW_024063513.1, forward strand.
AAAATAAAAAATTACAAATTTAATATATGGTTTAAAGTAAAAGATTTTAATAATTGTTTTTATTTTATGCATGATTTATTTAAATAATGTTTTTATATGTTATTTATGTCATAAGTTATCTCACTAAGTGAATACTTAGCATGTGATTAGTTCACACGTAGTGAAACTGATGTCAGCAAAGTATGGAGCTAAGCAGGACATCTTACATTTTAGAAGAACAGTTCAGACATCTAGAATTAATATAATATCTTTCTGATTTTTTTATATTCATTGTTGGCATCTATATATTTTTATTTTGATGCTCTTATTTGAAAATGTTTAAACTCTTTTTTATCATATAGTGAATGAATAGTATTTTGAATATTTTATATTATAATTTTTTTACGTAGTTATTATTTTAAATGAAGCAAAATTTTATTGACTTTTAAACAATATATGTTTTATACTATAGATGTGACACTTCTATCTCGTATATGAAATTGTATACAGGATAAAGGTGTTACAGGTCATCCGCATTAGGCGCTGCCGACAACCATTCGCCACCACCCTCCACGTGCTCTTCTTCTTCTTCTTCACATTAAACCACACATAACCATTCCACCGCTTTCCACCCACGCTCTCCATCACCATATCCATCGAACGACGTACGTCAGTCACCTCGTGGCTAACCGAACAACCGACAAAAGGATACCTTCGCCAAGCTTGGTGACTTGGACGACCATGGTTGGTTTAAAATGGGAAAATCATGAGAAAATCAATATTTTTGAAACCAAAGCACTTGAAAAGCATATAAGAAAGTGATTGAAACGTGAGGGCCTGTTTTTTTACCTTGATTTTATTTGTGATAGTGCATCTACATCGAACTCCGGCGTCTATTCGGTGACATTCTTGAGCTCAATCGGACCCGTTTTCAGCAGCCGAAGACCCATTTGATTCGTGTTGCCGAATACCATCAAAAGCAACTTATCCACTATCTTCACAGGGAACCATTTGAGAAGTGCCATGGCTATACCTAATGTCGAGAATTTGAACATCTCCCTCGACAATACATGCACCTGAAAATCAATCGAATAATAACATGAGCAACACCGAAAACAATCCGAAATGTATAAGTTGGAGAATGATGAAGTTACTGTGTTTCGACCAACCGATAAGCTGTTGTTATCATAAACTGAAACCTTGAGATCTTCAAGGCTTGATTTTTGGTCTGGGAAAATCATGGTTTTTGAAACCAAAATCACTGATATAGCTGAAGAATAAGAAGAAGATTGCATGGTTTTTTTTTGGAAGACCAAGTCATATAGTGAGGAGAGAAACAAGTATACCCTTTCTGCTCCAGTATTTGAGCAGTTAAACTTGAAACAAAGTGAATCACTGTCGGTAGGTTTTCAGTGAGAGTTGCTGCCGGATAAATGAAGAGGAAAGAGAGAGAGAGAGAGTGAGAAGAATAAGAAGAAAAAGGTGGATATTTGTTAAAGAGTGGTTTAAAACTATATATATGTTTGTGTGATTAAATGCAGCTTCATGAGATTGGAGTTATAGCAGAACCGATGAAATAATTTATGGAAGAAGAAGAAGAAACACGTGGGTTGGGTTTTTTTTATTTATTTTTTATTTTTTAATTGTCAATTTAAATTTCTGTGTTATCTTAGATGACCGATAACGTTGAGATAAAACGTAGTCAATTAGAGAATCGGTGTCAATCAGACCGAAAACATAAAGGACAAATGACATGGTTTACCCTAGATTTTTTTTACCTCTTACAAATTTGAATTTTTTACTTGTATTTTTAAGTAAAAATTAACTTTAATTAATGTGTTTTTGGTTAAAAAGTATTTAACCATATTACAATTACACAACTCGCTCCAATATTCGCAAGAAAATAACACAACATTTCTAATATGCTAATCTGATTGATAAAGCCTCTTTGTGTTTTGCGAGTTAGTCTACTACCCTCGTCCTTGACCCATTTTCTGCAGGATCCGCAGAATAAGGTTTTTCTTTAGAGTTGCTTTAATTTACTTTCGTATGTCTAAATTAGAGTTTCAATTATAAAGGTAGAAAGTAAGATTGAAATAAATTAGGGTCTCAATTATAAATGTAAAATGTGAGATTAAAAAAATTAGAAACCTCAATAATAAATATAAAAAATGAGATTAAAAAATTAAGAGGGTCAATTGTAAAGATAAAAATTGAGATGATAAAAACTAGGGTTTTCGATTATAAAAAAATAAATTATAAATTAAATATATCAACAATAAAATAAAAGGTGTGATTAAAAAATTAGGGGCTCAAAAAAATTGGAGACCATCAGCAATCGCTCACCCTACCACCTCTAAAGGCGGCTCTGTGATCCAGGTCCGTGTAAGTATGCACCAGATTTCACTTGTAACTATTACGGCATGTAATTTTCCATTAGGCTTGGCAAAACGTAGAGGTAGAGGTAGAGTTAATTGAATATGAAGACCTTGGTGCTTGCTCTCCATGACACAACTTAGCTACTTTTAAAGACAGCTTACCATTGAAATTCGAGACGCCGTAAATAAATAGTCGGTGCAGAAATTGCGCACTTCAATAGCCTGCTCTCTAACAGAATCTGTAATTGCCTGACAGCGTGGGGTTGTGTTTGTTTTTGTTGGATTAGGCCAGTGGAACGTTTGAACAATTTCCCTAGGCACTGTCGGTGGAGGACACATTTAAGCTAGCTGCAGCGGACATCAACTGCTGGCTCTCGTCATGTTTAAATACTAATATTAACACACAAAGCCTTGGCCACTACTTTCCACTACAGTACATAGGGTGGTTGTGTTGAATTACTCTGGGATCCCCCGTAGGTGAGGCAGTTCCATTGCTGTTTGGTGACAAAACGTTTTCAAGCAATATAGAGTTTTAGTTGATCAAATACTATATGGCTGCCTTATTTTTTTGCCCCTTCCATTCTTCTGATCTATTCGTGGGCTGCAACTGGAGCATGGCCCCCTTTCATCTCGGTGCACAATAACGCATATGCCAAATACCGCCACAAAGGCACAGTTATCGGCTCTCTTCGCATTAACTGCTATACCTAACAGTATAGGCGTTGAAATCATGAGACGAACGCTATTAGTGACAGTTGAGGATGACCCCAAAATCGTGGTTTTAATTATTATGGAGTCGTTGTGGCCGTCGTCAGGGATGATTCGCTGTCGAGTGGGGAACCAGACGGACCCTTTAATCATCCTTTCGCTTGCACCATAATTATGGCATTGTTTACTTTTGCATGTCGAAAGGCTATATGAGCAAACCAAATTGTGACTGCTCTCCCCCTGTGACCAATCGGACCGACATCTCAACATCTCAAAGGGAAAAGCCGAGGATCGCCTAGCGCTTTTTGCTTTTTTATAAATGTGATAATATTGACAGTTCATGCACATACGATACAATTCTCCCAAACTGCCAAGTTTTACGTTGTCTTACGTTCTTGTAGGATGACATAGTAATCCTAAGCTATATATGATTAGAGTTTTCTAATGCATCAATTTGGGATACACTATAAAAGTACAATGCAAACTAGCTCTATCTATGTGGTTAACATCAAGTTGGGATCATTTTTGTATACACGGTCTGAAATAAAAAAACAGGGTAAAGAACAATTTAATATAAAATTGAATTAGTATTTTTTTATAGAAGTAATTTCTATCTCAATCGTAATTTAAGCACATAATTAGACAAATTTCCTATAATTATTGAAACAAAAATAGTAACTTAAGATCACTTAAGGACCATACAAAGGAAATATTAAATCTAACCAAGAAATTCGAACAAAGATAGATACAAACTGATCTGATCACATCGGCAAACGAACCACAAAAGGAATCAAACTATTGAAAGATCACCGATAAATCACAAATCAAACTCGAGCGGCGTGAAAAACTATCTACGAACGCAAATCGGGTATCCAAATCCAATCCAAGGGTCTAAAGTAGGGAATATCAACAAGATATCAGATAAGCGTTATCTTGATCAGTCGTGGCGATGTCAAATCAACATTTAGGAAAAAAGATAAAAGAAAAAACAACTAAATAACAAAAAACATGTCAAAAAAATATAAGAAAAAAGTTATAAAAGCATATGAAAACGTGCAACATATGCAGACTTATTAAAAATCAAAAGACAAAATAAAATAAAGATATAATATAGAGAAGAAAAAACAATATTAAATACTGACGATCAACAATTAATATTAAAATTAGTGTCGTCGTCGATCAACAGAGATAAAAAAAGAAAGAGATGAGTAGTACATCAATAAAAAAACTAATTTTTTTTGTAAGAGACATAAAATCAAATTAGTATTTTTAATGATAGAGAGATTAGAATCAAGAAATAAGTGGATACCCATATTATGAATAATATTATGTTCTAATAAGTTCGCACCTTAAACAACTATTGCACGTATCTACCAAAGCAATAGGAGAGAAATTTTAATAATACAAAATCCAGATTATAGGAAACCTGGGCTGATTACCTCAAGACAAGACAATCAATATTTAATTTTAGAAGGGAGCATAATTAAAGGAATGGGGCCACCGAACCAAAGTCAAAAGAGTCTCACCTGCTTGATACATAAAATTTCTATTACATTTATTTAAACCCTAAATACATTAAACTAAATAATTATCCTTCCTCAACCACTTTTTAACTTTAGGTGTTTGTCCATGTCACGTGGATTTCCCCAAACATCCAAAACCATCACCTCTCCTCTGATATATTAATTTAAATATGAAATCCTTAATTATTATGTTAAATCTTGATCCACTGACAAATAATAGCACACCATGAATATGTGCTTGACAATGATGAGATTAAGATTAAGATCTTTAAATTAGGCACTAATTCCTCAAGGAGAGCAGCAACAATAACTTGAGTGGAGGGTTTGTGCCTATTAAAATTCTAGAAGTCGCATCATGCCAGCTGCTAAGGCTCACTTAACTCTCTTCTAAAATCTCTCGCGCTTTGACTCTCACTGTTCCTTTGCACTGATCCCTCTCTCTCTCTCTCTCTGCCTTTCATGACCTCATATATCACCATTTCCTTCGGTACTTCCTCCCCTTCACCTCACGTTCTGTCTTTCTCTCCTTCGTTTCTGACGGGAAAGGAAGGAAAATTACTTTTTAATTTGACAGTTTCTTGTAGATGCTAAAGGAACGAAACCCAAGTAACCAGTGAGAAGAAAAAAAAAAAGAAGACAAGGGAAATGATGTCTGATCATTCCTTCTTAAACGATCAGCTCTCGAAACGCACCTCAATTTTTGGTTTGCATTTGTGGGTTGTTCTTGGAATCTGCGTTGGAGCTGTTATCGTCATTGTTCTCTTCCTTATCTCCCTTTGGTTCACTTCTAAACGCCAAAAGAAAACCACCGGTAGCAGCCACAACAGCAGCTTTAAGCCCATTCATAACTCTATTATCCCCAGTGTTTCCAAAGAGATTCAGGAAATACGGGTCGACCCATCTCGTTATTCTAATTCCGACGCTAAGCTTCACCAAGCTTCAAACCCCGACCCACTTCCAGAATCGGAGCATGTATTGGTTCTTCATTCAGAAGAAGACAACAGCACCGTCTCCGGGCGCAACAGGATTCACATTGAGATTGGGAAGGATCATCGGATTGCATATCCCGAACGTGGGGCCGCGTCAGGCCATGGATTGGGTGAGTCCCGGTCTGGTGATCAGAGGATGGCGATTATGGCGGTTCCGGAAGTTTCCCACTTGGGGTGGGGACATTGGTATACTTTGAGAGAGCTTGAGGAGGCTACTAATGATTTTGCTCCTGAGAATGTGATTGGGGAAGGCGGTTATGGTATTGTTTACCGTGGCGTTTTGGAAGACAATACTAATGTTGCTGTGAAGAATCTACTAAATAATAGGTAAAAAAAAGTATATTTTTTGTCAAATTGCAGGTCTATGGGGAGTTTTTATGCATTTGTTGGATTAGGAGTGACTCTCTCAGAACTGATAGGAAGGTTTACTGAATGGAGTTTTCTGTTGATAAATTTGAGTTTTAATGTCCTTTTCTTTAGGGGTCAAGCTGAAAAGGAGTTTAAGGTTGAAGTGGAAGCCATTGGACGCGTAAGACACAAGAATTTGGTGAGGTTACTTGGTTATTGTGCGGAAGGAGCTCATAGGTACTTTTTCCGACTCGATCTCTGTTTTTTGTTGCATTTGGATGTTGAGTTGCAGCATTTGAAGTTTTGATTTTATATTAATGCTTTCAAGGTTTTCGAATTGCAAAATCTGAGTATCATTCTAACCTTTGCTGACATACCGAATCGATGGCTATAGGATGCTTGTTTATGAGAACGTTGACAACGGGAATTTAGAACAATGGCTTCATGGAGATGTTGGGCCTTGCAGTCCTCTTACATGGGATCCGTATGAATATAGTGCTTGGAACTGCGAAAGGGTAAACATTTTTGATTGACTGGAAATGGTAACACAGCTTGTATCGTCCTCCATTTGCTTACAATGTTGTTTGTCAAATTTGAGTTTTGATTTAGATTGACATATCTGCATGAGGGACTTGAACCTAAGGTTGTTCATCGTGATATCAAGTCGAGCAATATTTTGCTTGATAGACAGTGGAATCCAAAAGTATCCGACTTTGGCCTAGCAAAGCTCTTGGGTTCGGAGAGGAGCTATGTGACAACCCGCGTAATGGGAACATTTGGGTAAGGTTTTTTTTTTTTTGATGAACATTTGGGTAAGTAGAACTTCTCTTTGGGGAAATCCTTTTGGTTATCTAATGATTTGATATGATCAGTTGGTCATGGCTGATCCATTTGTATTGGCTCTGTTTGGTAGATATGTGGCTCCTGAATATGCTAGCACTGGCATGTTAAATGAGAGAAGTGATGTATACGGCTTTGGCATTCTTCTTATGGAAATTATTTCAGGAAGAAATCCAGTGGATTACAGCCGGCCTCAAGGAGAGGTTTGCAGATATTGATTTAAGTTGGTTAATAATGTTTTCCTATGATCATTTCTAGATGACTTTTCTTAGTCTTTTTTAAATTTTGTTTTCAATGTATGATAACTGCGTTGACTTCTTAGGTAAATCTGGTCGAATGGCTTAAAACAATGGTCAGCAACCGGAATGCGGAGGGTGTTTTGGATCCAAGTTTACCGGAAAAACCTTCTTCCAGAGCACTGAAACGAGCCCTTTTAGTCGCTTTACGCTGTGTAGACCCGAATGCTCAAAAAAGGCCTAAGATGGGGCATGTGATTCATATGCTTGAGGCTGATGAGTTCCCATTTAGAGATGTAAGTTTAATCATGACCTCCAATATTCATATTTTTGTTTTACACTTACTATCGGCGAGTTCTAACCGTATCTATCTATATGCTCGTGGTTGTTAAAATTTAATGGAGGAGCACATGCATTACATAGACAAACAAGATTATCATTGATTGTCTTGCAATTTTTGCTTCCATATTTTCCCTACTTTTTTCATTTCTGAGATAATGTGTCTTGAACCAATTTAATACAAAAAATCTCATTTTAGAATTGCTTAGGTAAAAGAGTGTATAAGTATCGTGCATGCTCTGTTTTTCATTATTGCCCCTTTTTTATGAGAAAATCAGGACAAGATTAGCCACTTTCAATGATGCTTGATTTTAATTGGGAAATGGAAAAATAAAGTACCCATGTGCCTCTAGGATCTATTGAATGATATTTTAGTCCAACCTTGTCAAGATAATCCTTTTGCAAAATCTCATATCTTGAACATATAAATCTGGCTAAAGTGTGTTGGTGTTATTCTGCCACATGATATTTTTATTTACAGAATATTCTGTTTCATCTGTATTTTCTTGCTGCATTTAAATTTCAGGACCGCAAAGCTGGACGGGGTAACATGCGCTCTGCACGAGATGGCATGAAGGATAAATTGACAGATAAACCCATGAATGAATCAGGTGACAGTAGTGGATATGAAAGTGGTGCCCAAACTAATAGATCATTATGGAGAAAACCAGAATCCGAAGAGCAATAGCTTCACAAGCTCAAAGTAGCTGATTATGATCTTCCAGAGCCAGCTCAGGCAAACACTACTTTCCCTTCTCTGTATATGTATAAATACGATTTATGTTGTCTTTTAATGCAATTGTTTCTCTTTTGTTTTTGTTTTTTGTCTCGAAGATTATGCAGGCATTTCATGCAATTTAGATGCATGTAATATTGTTTCTTCATGTATGGTTTCATCTCGTGTAGTAACTTCACTAAGTTATTGGCTTATGATATGTAGTAGTGAGATTTTGCTGTGATGTGATGCTCTGTAGGCCATGAATACCATTTTACTATTTTTAATGCTAAATACCAACTAGTATTTGTTTACTTCATTGGCTGTTAGTTACTCGTAGATGATTATGGTGTCAGCTTATCTGATTGTTCCTTATTAATACTTTGATCACTGAATTATCAGGATCAAAGTAGGAACAAATGCAAAATCCAATTTTGTAATGCTTTCTTTGTGACTCAACTCGACAGACAAGGGAATACATCGATAGATTGATATTTGTTACAAAAGATTCAAGTGTTCAAATGGTGACAAACTCCCTTAGATTAAAAATGGTTAAATAACAAAATACCTTTTGTACCAAGTCAGGTAGGGATGTGGTATTTTCATTATATTCAAAATCCAAGGTTCAAGATAAAGGATAAAGATAAGGTCACAAGGTTCCTGACCAAGGGGTTTTTAGTGGTTGCGAGAGACAAGCCTCTCTTGTTGGGACACAGTTTGACACAAAAGATCAGAAAAGGAGATGCTCATACTTTTTATAGTTGGCAACATTGATAAAGAATTTAGCTCATTATTTCTATCCTATGCTGTTCCCTCCCTGAGCTTCCCACAATCTCCTTGAACACTTCATTAACTTTGACATCTCCATGTATATTTTTTTGTTCTTGGGCAGGTTTAGCTTATTTAATCTTCAAACGAGCACTTCTGCATAAATCTGATCTCATTGAACAAGATGAAATATTTGGGTCTTACAAGTCACTTGCATCCCCAATGAGTTGCCCTCCGAGCTTTGAAGGGAGGGTGGGCTTTGATTACGGCGTGAGAAAAACCTTGACAGCTCAAGGTCTAGAAATGGGCTTGCTATCATTTCTCATTTTGTGTGTTTTTTAAACTTTTTACGAGGGGGGCCTTCTCTCTTTTCTCATTAAGCCTTTTGTCCCCCACGATAAAGACTTGTTTCCTGTTTTGGAGGCTTTAAATTTTCCGAGACCTCTTTTCTTTTTCCAAATTTTGACTCGCTCTCCCGTGGAATAACTTTATACGAGATTTCGCTTGTCATCTGTTGATCAAGAAACTCTGTAACAACATAAAAGCTCAATTGCACATAACATTTTACCTACATTCCAGGTTTCGAAAATATTATAAGCTGATTTTGGACCCCAATAATTGAATAAAGTTCGCTTTTGTTGCTGCCATTAATGCACACAAACTTGTATATGTATATATATTTGCTATGTTGTTTCTTCCACGTTTCTTTGGCACCGAGTTTTGCATAATTAAGAACAATTTTATCTTGGGGGGGGGTGGGGATTAAAAAGTAACAACATTCTTACAGGCAATAGAGAAATATTGCAAAAATGAAATACGACATCTGAAGTCAATCAGCTAAGGAAAATAATTTCGTTAGAAAAAAACAAATTTGATTAAAAGTACTAATTTGGATAGCTTCCTGCTCCGATTTGTAGAATTTTTCTCGTGTTGGGAAAAAACCTTACATGCTGGAATCTGAAAATAACTAATAAATTTGTGAAGGGAAGTTCATATTCTTTTTTGTCTTTGCTTTTTCGTTTTTCTATTTGAATATGAAATGTTTGGGTTCATAACATGAAATTGGTTTGTCAAAGGAGTTAAGTTGTTGATATTATATGCAGTGGTCATCGTAGCTGATCAGATGGCTGCCGAACTCCACTCAGGGTGATGAGCTTTCAACAAAGCTGCCATTGATGCCTGAGCATAAAGCAAACAGAGTATGTCACATAGTTCCCTGTTTTGGTGTAAGCCCTTCGTAGCGAGTAGCGAGTAGCTTGCCAAATGACTAATGATATGTAGCAAAATGATCCGAAGATTTCTCAAGTTCAGATAGCTTAGAGGAAGTGAGCCGCACAGAAGCCATGAATGACTTGGTCGTAAGAGTGGAGCAACATGCCTTCATCATTAACAGGGTCGGGCAATGATCTAAGAATAGAATCGACCAGTGCCATAACACGTGGGTTGAGAAAGAATCAGGTTTATGTGAATGGTCCTTCTGGACTATGTCTTGTATACTTCAGGTTCTGACGTTATGGCATTGCATTGTTGATTTCAAGAGACACAACAAAAGTAGCTACAAGATAACAGAGAGTAACTGTAAAAACTTATCCTTCTACTCAATGCTTCACAGAGCAAATACTGGATCAGGAATCTTTGGTGATAGCTTTTATTAGGCAGTTATACTGCGACTATGGCAATGATCTTCACAGATAGATCTTTTTTGTTCAATAATCTTCAAGGCTTTTTTTTGTCCTGTAGCAAAAATAATCTATAGCCAGTCCAATAACTATGTTGTTCGAAACAGGTTTGAAGAAACACATCCTTGTTCGTTTTGTTTCCCTCTAGAACGATTTCCAGAATGATTCTACTTCAATACATCTCGTTGTGATGAATAAGAGATTTCGAAATTCCAATTCAAATTTGCCTGCACATACAGAATTAAGGAACTGAAAAATTATTTGTTTCTACAGTGAACATTATTACCACATGAACATGTGGAGGACTGATCTATCATAAACCTTTAAATATTCAAGATAAGCAGTCACATCATTTATTGATTGATATTATGCTAAGAGTGTTAGCAATTCAAGACCACCACAGGCTTGCAACAATGTGGCCATTTTGATCAACCCACTTTAGATAACCGTAGGCCACCGGAGGAGCTTCCCGTCATCTGTACGCTGACAGCATACTTTTGCTTTTGATATTTATTTGTGAAAGTTAGAGTGGTAGGTTCTCTGATTGTCATTCCATGGGTTGTTTCTACAATCGCCTGGTAAACAGATTGCTCATCTCCTACGTTGGTCACAATCCTGGGGAAATCTTTACATTTGGAGAGCCTGCACTAAACATTGCAGCAAAGATGGGTAGTTTAAGTCAGTTCCCTCTTGACTGCAGTTCCATGGCTTTGTCTGAGAATAGCTTTCATCTCAGTGTCATTGTAGCCTAGGCCGCATAAGAAATCAACGTAACCTTGCCAATATGTCATAGATGAGTCCGGGATCCATGGCTTTGTTGGATTGATATGACCCGCCTCATAATCTAGAGGTGTTCCGGGAAGTTTACTGACTTGGATTTTCAAAGTTGTTCCATTGTTCTCAATGGTATATGCAGTGGCATCAAGGCTGAACGGATAGCTGCCGGGCTCCATTCAGGATGAACAGCTTTAAGCAAAGCGTCACCCAGCAACATGAGGTGTTGACATTGATGTGCCTGATAATAAAGCGTAATCTGAAGCCAAATCATGTTTTCCAATTGTTGAACTGGAATTGTTGGTGGGAATGCAGCCAACACTTAACCCTGGTGCAATAATATCTGGCTTTAGAATTTGGGTTAATGGGGTCTGGCCCTCTCGAAGAAAAGTCCACTTGTGGTGCTGGCTTTGTGCCGAAACTTGTGTGCAAAATCTCATGATTTTTATTCTTGCATCGTCATGCCTCTGTAGCATTTTTTTTATCAAAGCACCAGAAGAAGATGGTAAAATTAGGCTTGGGGCTGAGATAACCGATATCAGGAGGGGTCCAGTGTGAGATAAGTATTCTGCCTCTGCTTTAACTCTAACAAGCCGTCCGCTTGCTCAAAATGCCAATACTGTTGTTTTATCACAAAAGACTACCTTACCTAGGACTTCAGTCTCTTCAATGCTTTATATGCATATGTTTTTGTTGGAATCACCTTTTGCAAATACAATGTGTATCTAACTAAAACACGGTTTGGGAACTGATATATTCCTTCAAATGCTTGATTATTTCCTATAGTCCACTGTTGCCGTGAAACTTCGATCCAGTGTCCCAGCCCAACAGTTGTAATCCTTGGTGCTGCATTGTGTATTAGGTGTTCCATGATTCCCAGCAGCGCAAATGACGGCAATCCCCTTCTGTACCGCTGAAAGAGAAGCAATGGCTATAACATCTTGGAAATAGGGTGCTGCTTAAAACCTAGAGATAGTGACATGACGTCAACACTATTTGCAATTGCTTGATCCATAGCAGAAAGATATCCACTTTCTACTTAAGTTCTCCAGTTGATACTTTGTACATAGCAACATTGCATCGAAGTGACTTGCACCATTTGCAAATCCTAATTGACTTGCACCTGGTACATGGTTACCTGCGGCTGTTGATGATGTGTGTTCCATGTCCATCGAAGTCTTGGTGAATCGTTCTGACGAGTCTCATTCACCAGCAGCCGAATTCTTTGACAAACACTTGCGCACCAATGAGTTTCTATTGCAAGGAAAAGGATTAATTGTACTATTCTGGCACTTGCCCTTCCACCTCGTACGAACCGGTGGCATTCCTTTTTCGTTGAAACTTCACTCTCGGGCCAAACTCCTGAATCAATCACTCCTATAATCACACCTTCACCATAAGATGATGCATTCCACAATCCAGAAGAATGGGTTAGCCTCATGAACTGGGGGGGGGGGGTGTGTGGTAAACGGTTTGCCAGATATCTCCTCGTGTACTGCAATATGAGCTGGAGATTTCTTGATTTCTGATACTTGCGATGGTGTCAAACTGTCACTGAATCCATGAATGACATGGTTGTAAGAGTAAAGTAAATGTCTTTGTTTAAGAACCGGTTTTGATTACGAAAGTAGGATGGCTCGGTGCCAAGTTTCATGGGTCAAAAGGATGAAGGTTTTAAGTGAATGGTCATATGGACTATGTATGTCTTGTTCATCAGGTTCCAACGTTGCATTGTGATCCCAAGCAACAAAACCAGTAAAAAAGAGGGCTGAAAAGATAGTAGTTGCGGAAAGTCATCTTTCTAGCCTGCATATAGGCAATAGCTAGATAGGAGATCTACATTGATGATATCTATCATTATATATATATATATGCTTTTTCATAAATGAAACATAGAGAACAAAACTGCATAACGTTGAATCCAACTAGGTTTTGGCTCCATGTTTTTTTAAGCGTTGATTTTCTCCTAGGTTCTGCTCATCAATGTTAGCTTCAGTCGGCGGAATCTTTGTTTGATGCTCATGTAGCTTTCAAATGAGGATATACATATATTTCAAGGTTCTAGAGAACAAAGCGTCACTTTTCAAATGCATTACTCGGCCCTTAGCTAGATGACATGGTGGGTGATGGACATGCCTGAAAATTATATATATACTTAGTTGTATTAAACTTCTTGTTGAATGTATTTTTGTTTATTCATTTTGATCCTTTGTTAACATCAATCCGCTCTGCTGCCCGTGCAACAAGTAAAGAGTCACTAGTAGCGTTGACTGGTCATTAATCCCTATGTTGCACCGATACGGGTACGGATATGGAGATGAGAAATGTATATTCTAAAATTGTAGGGTACGAATACAATAATACAAAATAATTTTAAATTTTAAAAGACATAAGAAGATTATAAATATTCATCAAAGTTATAGTGACTAGAATTCTTTGATAAAAAATAGAGATTGTAACGAAATAATTAAAATCATATTCTAGTTTATGTCTATTCTTATATTATTTAAATCTTAAAAATAATTTTGAATATGTGAAGATCAAATATCATCTTCTTAAACATAGAACCGTCGATATGTACCTAGATTGTATCCATCGTGTAGACCTATTAAAGACGTATCGAATACTTAGTACGGCACTGAATTGTGTATGCATGCTACGTAGATTAATCCTTACCATATGTCTAACATTGTTGTGGTGTATTATCGTCTTCGAAAAATATATCGTGAATCCCAGGTGAAAATACCTGGAGGTCCTGTATTGAAATGATACCTCTAAAAATAGCTAAGAAATTTAGTCTCATACTTGGAAAGGGAACAAAAAAGGGACAATGAAGACAAGGTTATCTATTTCCACAAATACATATAACAAGTTTCAACTTACGATGGATTATTTTAAAAAAATAATTACATAATATTAAAAAAACTAATTGTAAAACAAACTAAAAAGCCAACGAGATAAATTAAAAACAAAAAAAAGGAAAATTTTCACAAAAAATAACATTTCCAAAAAAGTTATTAAAATAGAAAATAAAAGATCTAAAATTAATACTTTTAAATTTTCATAGAAATACATACTTGTTTAATTTAGAACATTATTCTTAATTTATTTTAGTATTTGAAATTATATAATTTTTAGAAATCTCTCTTAATATTTTTTTATTTGAACTTCAAAAATTTGATTGAGTTTTCTGAATTCCTAGTAAAGTTTTAAGTTTTTTTTTGGAAAGTTTCAGAACTCATGTTTAATTAAATAATGTTTTTAAAATTTTTGGATTTTATATATATTATATAAAAAATAATTTTAAAAATCCAACCGATCGAATCAGATAGGTGTCAGCATTAATAGAAATAATTAATACAATAATAATATTTTATTTTCTTAGGAATAATCAAGGGGCTAAACTGTTTTGTTTCTTTATAGAAGGTTCAATCCGTTCACTTTGAATAATAAAGGGACCCACAGTCACATGTATCCCTTTACTTTTAGGCTTTCGAAGAATGGAACCTATGGGGATAGTCTTTTAACCAGTTACATTGTATGGCAAATCCATGTCGATAATGCATTTTTTGGGGTACTGTAATTAAAATAACATATAGCTGTTAACGTTAAGTTTACTTTTGTCATCAAATCACAACATGCAATTCTGAGGAACAAATTCAACTTAATCTGCAAATTCTTCTCAGCTTCATGAAATGCATGGAACTTACATTTTATGTGCTTTGTTCTACCATGTTGAACTAGATTTTCAGCAATTGCTGTAGCGACTTGTTGTCACAAAATAGAACAGTGAGACTAGTATCGATACTATCCCAATAGTATCGAAACTTTACCTGCAGAAATCATAACACATACTAAATGCTATAATTCAATCTCAAAGACTTTAGTGAGGTCCCCAAACATGCTTAAATTTTATTTGATCAACAAGGGTCATAATGGAGGCTTTAAACACATTATAACTCTAAACAAGAATTTTACAATGAAATGCTTATCATGCTCAACTCAACCATTAAACTATTTTTGAACTTCTAATGACTCATAAGAATATAGAAGAGTTGTAAAGGTGTTACCTTGCTTCTTGGATGGCTAGAAACTTTCTCAACTCACTCAAGATTCAACTTTTCTTTTTCTTTAACTCTTGAGCTTTTTCCTATCTCCTTCACTAAACAAATGAGAAAATGAATTATCAATCCATGTAAGGGTTGAATAACATCTAATCAAACTCCCTATAACTCAAAACTTAGCTAGAATCTATAGTCCCACAAAATCTCAAGACCCTTTTTGGTTATATGGATAAAAAACTAGTGAAAGAGAGCTCAAAATGAAGCTAGAAGGATGAGGTTAATAATCTTACCTTGGATGGATCCAACTAGGCTTGAATTTCTTTGAGACTCTTAAAGAAAAAGAGAGAAAGATAAGATAGGAAGAGTGTTTGGTGGGTTGTAAGGGTTGTTCATGGTTAAAACGTAATATAAGGATGGATTTTCAACTTCCAAAATAGCTATGGGTAAGATACACTTTTAGTCCCTTTACTTTTATTATCATGAATTACTCATCTCCTTTCATTAACTCTCTTGTATTACTCATCTCCTTTCATTAACTCTCTTGTGTCCTAACTCAAGCCCACTAACAACTTGGTTCAACTAATATAATAAGATCCAATGGCTCAATTTGGTTTCGGGTTGACTAGAACTACTAACCAGGATTCAGGGTGTTACATGAATTAATGTCAAATTTGGGGATAAAATTAGAATATTAAAAAAATTAAAAATTAATTCAGAGTGAGATATAGTCTGAAGATGAAATTAAAATATTTAAAAAATAATAATTAATTTAAAATAGGAATCATATCAATAACATATAATATAATTAACTCTATATTTTGAAATTTAAAAAAAAAAGTAAAAAAAAAAGTGAGTGAGTATTTTAAAAGTGGGCCAACAAATTTTGAAAAACGGTCACGGACAAGATGGTTTGTAAGGGTGGACTAGCATTACGGGTCGAATGGCCCATCAGCTGAACCATAAATGGATATGTTTGTGCTATAAACTTGACAAAGAATTGCTGGAACTTGCTTGTTTTGCATTTAAAAGGAACAATAATAGTTTGGCGGTGCGATGGCAACAATCAAGAAAGAGCTGCCATGTGCCAGCTGTAGTATGGGTGTCCGTAATGACTATGGTTCCTGGTTGCTTCCTCCGCCTAACTCGAAACGCACTCAATAACTACTTTTGCCTTTTGGCAAACTCTCCCACGTTTGTTGTATTAAGGCAGATTAAAATTATATTCCTCCCGTTTTACAGATTTACACGCTTTGTATTTACTTATTTCTTCGATTTCCCTCTCTTTCACACTCTCTCAGCTGACAAACAAACTCCATAAATTCATCACCAAACGCTCACGCAAATCCAACAATAAAACATACTTGGCCCTGCTATAAAACTGTTGCAAAAAAGATATATATATATATATATATTTAGTGTTGGGTGAGGCGCCGACGATGCAACGCCAAGACAGACTCAGATGTAACCAGCATCGCCCATCATCGCCAACGAGATCACCGCGGCGTCCAGTTTACTACGTGCAGAGCCTTCTCGTGATTCTCACGATGGAGAAAAGACCACAACGTCCTTCCAATCCACGCCAGTGCTCAGCCCCATGGGGTCACCACCGCACTCCACGCATCCGTAGACCACCACTCACGCGAGTCCTCATCGAGTCGGTTTTCAGGGTCGCTGAAACCCGGATCCCGTAAGGTGTTGCCTAACGACGGGTCGTCTAGGGGAACCCATAGGAAGGGGCATAAGC
Organism: Hibiscus syriacus; assembly: GCF_006381635.1. Classification (NCBI taxonomy): domain Eukaryota; kingdom Viridiplantae; phylum Streptophyta; class Magnoliopsida; order Malvales; family Malvaceae; genus Hibiscus; species Hibiscus syriacus. The sequence continues at coordinate 6,210,782 of NW_024063513.1, forward strand.
AGGGGAAAGAATGGATGTGATTGAAGAAGAAGGCTCCTCGATGATGGAGAACGTGAGAAGGGACTTCCGCGGCGCTGTTACTTTTTAGCCTTTGTTCTTGGCTTTCATTTTTTTCTCCATGTTTCTTTGATTCTCTGGGGAGCTAGCAGAGCACAAAAGCCCAGGATTACAATGAAGTAATCTGCTGCTGCTCTCGGTCGTTTCTTTCGAGCTTTTTAGGTTGCTGGGTTATGATCGATTTGCTTGATTTCATCTTTGCAGAATATAAAATTTGAGCAGTTCAAGATCCAAGCTGGTTCGGATTCTACAGGGTGGCAACAGATATGATCACCATGAACTCCACAGTGAAAATGATTATCGAAACACTGGAACGTTTTTGGTGTCCATGTCACCTCGACTCCTCTTGATCTCTCATATTCACAAATCACCATTGCTTCAGGAACCGTAAGTCCAGCTCCATAAACACACAACATTTTCATTGTATTAAAATGTTAAGCCATTTTTTATGTATTGGATCTCGGTGTTTCAGATGAAGAAATTTTATCAATCGAGGAAGAGCCAAAGGTCTGTAACTGTAACCGTTATGGGAAACAAGGTTCCTTTGTACGGAAGTGGAGCAAGTTTGAGCAGTTCAACAGGAACGACAGCGCATCCAGTTTCGCTGAAACTGAGCTTCGTTGTCCGATCAAGAGCTTATGTGCTGGGGAAACTGGTGAAGCCAAAGTTCAACAAGAAAATTGAATGCGACATAACTTACGATCCCAAGAAACCCAATGCTCCCATTTCAATCAAGAAATCTTGCACATACGATTCATAAAAAGTTCGGATCGCATGGAGAGCACGTTGAAGATTCTTTCTTTCTTTTTTTGATTTGTTGTCCTTGTCGGAAAGTGGAAATGAGCGAGAAATACAGCTACGAGGGCAGGTTTAGAGATTCTAGACAGCGAGAGGACGCGGCTGTGGACTTGTTGAGGCTGCCCATGTGCCCATCCACTCGGAAACAGCTAGCACATCATTTCATTTGAATTCGGTGGTGACTTCTGAGTAATATAATCTTCTATTACCTATGTTTCTAAAATGAGATTCTTAATGTAATAAAATATATAATTCTTGTTTTATTAATTATGAGTCACGTTTATCATAACTATTTTAAATATGTTTGATTGATAAAAGAATAATTGGATATCTCAATTCCATTAAATTTAATACTAATAAATTAAATAATCTAAGAGACTGTAACGCGTTTTTAAATTTTTTTAGTTTATTGATGACGTACATACAATCGATAGACATAACTTCTTATTTTAGGTGAAACACATTTTATTTATCACTAAAATTGTTTAACTGCTTTAATTTTTTTTAAAGAGTATAATGGTAAAAAAGAAATAAAATGAAATTAAAGAATTCTGTAAAGTTTTGGGGGGGGGGAATCAACTTCTAATTTTTCCTTTTATTATTGCTGATATAAAATGGTTAGGTGAAGAAGCTGTGATGTTTATGTTGCAATAGATTGAAAGCTCTACCAGGCCGTTAAATTACAAAAGAGTGGTCTAACATAACATAATTAGAGATACCTGAGATTAAGACATTCGGGTTTTTGTTTGCAGTATGTAAACTCTTAGGCATGTGGTAAATTAAATAATCTAAGACGACTGTAACGCGTTTATAATTTTTTTAGTTTATTGATGACGTACATACAATCGATAGACATAACTTCTTATTTTAGGTGAAACAACATTTTATTTTATCACTAAAATTGTTTAATCTGCTTTAATTTTTTTTAAAGAGTATAATGGTAAAAAAGAAATAAAATGAAATTAAAGAATTCTGTAAAGTTTTGGGGGGGGGAATCAACTTCTAATTTTTCCTTTTATTATTGCTGATATAAAATGGTTAGGTGAAGAAGCTGTGATGTTTATTTTATGTTGCAATAGATTGAAAGCTCTACCAGGCCGTTAATCAATATATACAAAAGAGTGGTCTAACATAACATAATTAGAGATACCTGAGATTAAGACATTCGGGTTTTTGTTGCAGTATGTAAAACTCTTAGGCATGTGGTGTGCTGGGAAGTCTAATGTATATTTCCCATGTTCTTTGGTGCAACTAAGGGGGCAATCAAACTGGGGAAATTCTACATCCAGTATTAATATATGTAAAATAGATTGAATACATCCAACGAGCAGTTCGTAAATGTTCGTTTTTAATGACATACTACAAAACCATAATTTTATAATTCAAACCCTTAAGAATGACAATATGAAGAGGACATACTACCAACCAATTTAATTGATCTTAAAATCAAGAGGAATTTAAACTCAAATTGTTGTAAATTGTATTTAAAATCAACCTCGTAGTTAAATGACATTATAAAAGAAGATACTGATTTTGTAGAAAATTCCTCCCTATTTTTATTAAAAAAAGTTATTTTCAAGATATCATGAAGTTTGAGTCACTATCCATTTGACACGTATTGTATGATTCAATTGTATTAATCCTCGCTGGGGATTTTCTTAGTAGGACAACAAACCTTTTAATCATATCCAATATATGTGAAAGACTCCAAAAGACTTAACTGTATGGTTTTTAGAACCGGATCGGTTAGCGAACCGGTCATGCTATCGGTTCACTGGTTCAACTGGTCGAATCGGTCCGAAAAACCGGATAACATCATAATTATTTAAAAAATTAAATAAAAATCAAAATATTTAATAAAAATAATTTTTTTATATCACATTCATATTCAAAGCAAGTCATAACATATATAAGTTAAAAATCATAAAATCAAGTGAAACAAAATGATTCAAATACTACAATAATATTTAAGGTAAAACATATTAAATAATAATATAATTATATAACTATAATTAAAAATAAATTGGGACTAAAAAATCATAACAAAATGATATTGTTTGGTTTAATATTTTTTAAAAACAATCCCACATGACTAAGAAACATAGAAGATCATCTCAACTAACTTATATAAATAATAGAGGTAATTTGGCATTCAAAATCATGGAGCCTTTTGATAAGCATTGAGTGAATTATTCTTTCACTTCAATCAAGCTCGAAATTTAGGCTTCAATCGAGCTTCTAATTTTTTTTGAGTTCAAGCCTTTTCGAGTTCAAGTTTCAATATCATATTTCGAGTTTGAGTTAAACTTCATAATTTTTAGCTCGTGAGTTTGAATCGAGTTGAGCTTACTTTTACATTTTTCAAGTTCGAGTCGAGCTCAGCAATACTCGAGTTCAACTTGGCTCGTTTAACAAACAACGTCGTTTGGTTTAATTTAAAAAAAAAACAAAATTGGCGGGTTTTTTTTTCCGATTTTTTCTGATTTTTCAACCGGTCCGGTTTGAACGTTCAGCGGTTCTGCCGGTTCACTAGTAACGGTTCAACCGGTCTAGATTGAACCGACTAAAACAACGATTTCCGATTGAACCGTTAACCGACCGATCCGATTTTCAAAACATGGCTTAATTGGTTAGTATCAACATCAACAGAATATTGTTTCACAAGGTAAACATGGTTTTCCTCAATTTCATATATATATATATATATATATATATATATATATACTAGGAATATATAAAACTTTTTAATTTTACACAGATTTATGATGTAATTAGTGAAATTAGAGGACTGAGATTAAAAGAGGAAAATAAGAAAAATAACAAGAAATTAATCTTAGTTTTTTATTTTTCACGATTCTAAATATATGTAAAATTAAAAAGTTTATCCTATTTAAAATATAATGAATATATTTAAAGTCCTCGAAATCACACACATTAATATTTAACTTCTATTTGTTTCAAAAAAAATTCACTTTAGACCTTCCTTATCTTCTAATTAGCCTACATAAGAAACACAAGGAGGAGTCTTTCTGAAAAGCTTGAAGAAATACGGCGCGAATAGCAAAATAAATAATATTTAGGCCAAGATAGAAATAAAAAGAATATTCTCCATCCACACCCACCCACGCCTTCTTCTCTCTCTATATGACAGGAATTTTAGTCTCCCAATTCTCTCTATAGGGGGGGGGATTCACCCTCCCAAAAATGGCTTTCCCTCAGCAACAGTTTCAACAACACTACCAACCTCAACAACAACAGCAGCAATCCAAAAGTTTCAGGTAATCCCCCAAAAGAGAAAAAAGATCGATCTTTTAATTACTAAAAAATCAATTTTGATTTTATGCTAAAGAGCAACAAAACCCTAAAAAGTTATTTGAAGATGTTTTTTCCAATATGTTTGGCCTCAGGACTTGTACGCAATCGACACTCAGATTTCGCCGCCTCCTTCTTATTACAGTACGCCTAATTTACAAGATTCGTCTCAGCATCCTCCGTATATCCCTCCCTGTAATCCTCTCTTAAAAAACTTGTGTTCTTTGTTTTATTTTAATCGATGAATTATATGAAATAAGTTAAAAACTCAATGTCTTTAGCTAGGTGAACTTACAACATTGTTATATCTTTCCTTTTACTTTTACTCAATTCGGACCTTTGTTGTTTAATGTCTCTGGGATTCAGTTGCATTATTTGAAAACGGCCTGATAGCAACTGGTGTGTTGGGTTTCATTTATTTACTTATTTATTCATTCGTTGCTTTATTGGTTCAGTTCATGTTGTTGGGTTTGCACCCTGTCCGATTCCGGTGGCAGATTGGAGTGATGGAGGAGATGAGATGCAATGGAACAATAGGGGATGAGCCTAAAAGGAAAAACAAAGGAACAAGACTTTTTGGAGAACAATTCACAGATATCTTCTGTTGACTTTTTTCAAGCGCGGTCAGTCTCGACAGGGTTAGGTTTGTCACTTAATAATATAATCGGATGGCTTCTTCGGTGATTCAACTTTGTGGTCATTAATTGGTGATGACATAAATAGAATTTCAGCGACCAGGATTCAGAGATTGATAGGTTCCTCAAAGTGCAGGTCTGTCTTTGTGTCTTTAGCATCTTTTCTGGATGTACGTAATTGAAAATAACATGTTTCATTAGCTTCCATTGTTGCTGTAAGGTTTTGAATTATTATTTCAGGACGCCATTTACACCATATGCGGATAGATGATTAGATATGGATTTTACAATCATTTAATGCTTGTACATTATCACGCCTTTATGCTAAAATTTTCTGTTAACGTTTGTTTTGCATTTTCCTTGTAGCTTCTTGATGTGGTTAATGATTCTTTGCGCTGGATAAGGGTTATTTCATATTTACGCATTTGATTGTGATTGTAGTTACCTAACTGTATGGTGGTTTTATTGATGACTTGAGCATTTGCATGTCGGGGATATGTTCATTATATTTCCCTTCAACATTTAACTTTTACTATTGAACTTTTGTGATACAATGTTCTTCCCCGACCCCATTCTGTTGTAATTTTTTTGTAGAAGTGATTGCAATTGAAATATGTCTTAAACCGTCTGTATTTTCACCTTGTCACTGATTATGGATTTCTTCATCATGAGCTTTGTTTTACAATTGTTTTGTCAAAATAACTATTTATTTATAGAAATGAAGGTATTATATCTGTCTTAGATAGTCAGAAATGTTTTTTGTCCTTCGCAGAAACATTACTAACTTCAATTCATCAACTTTGATGAACCTATCATGCTCAGTTCTTCTATAACCAGTGGATTTTACTGTTCTCCGCGCACTTGAATTAAATCTTAATTGAAGATTTATATGGATCACCCCCCTTTTTTTCCCTCTCTCTTTTACAGTTCTGAGTTAGTTGTGTCTTGTGTGTGTATTATTAGTAATGGTTGTAAGTGAAAGCGGTGAGAGGTTCATGGTGATGAATGTTAGTTGTGTCTTGTGTGTGTATTATTAGTTAATGGTTGTAAGTGAAAGCGGTGAGAGGTTCATGGTGATGAAACCTACTTTTAGTTTTTTATTTTGGCATTAACTTCCTATTCTTGTCACACTATAGATATATACATATATTTACGACAATCTGTATTGGAGAAGAGAGGGTTTTTCAGAAACTTCGTGAAAAAGAAGCAGAAGTGGAGAATATAAACAAAAAAAAACATGGAACTTGAAGAGCGAATGGAGCAATTGACTTTGGAAGCTGGTGCATGGCAGCAGCGTGCCAGATACAATGAGAAGATGATTACTGCTCTCAAGTTTAATCTTCAGCAAGTTCATGCTCAAAGTAGAGATAGTAAGGAAGGCTGTGGTGATGAGGTTGATGACAGCTTCATGTTGCAATGGCCGGGCCATTGATTTCCACCTGCTATGCAAGGAGAATAACAACGAGGAGTTAATGACTTGTAAATTTTGTGCAGTGAATGAAGCCTGTATGCTCTTGCTACCTTGTAAGCATCTCTGCCTTTGTAAAAGTTGTGAAAGTAAGCTTACTTTTTGCCCCCTATGTCAGTCATCTAAGTTCATTGGTATGGAGGTTTTCATGTAATGATATATGTATCAAAGCTTTAATATTATACTGAAGTTATATCCAGTATTCTTGTGAAACTGGTGGTAGCTAGTTGTTTGTTAGTTAGCTGTTCAAAGGCTCATTTCAGCATCTGTTTTAAAAGAAATGTCTTGCATTGCATATTAAGGATTCAACACCTTAGATATCTTAAGGTGTTGAATCAGTGTTTGCTGTTATTCTCTTATTCTTTGTTCTGTTCAAGGTAGTTTTATGTTTGCCTTGCATATGCTACCAGTTTTATGTATTTAAAGAAGCGGTTTGTTTTTTCGGGAGACCATGATATGTGATCTATGAGAATGTTATTGAAGTGAGGGATTTCTTTAAAATGATTTGAGAAGTTTTAGAACACGGCAATATCATATACATAATTAAGGTTTGTGGATCCTGTCTAGTAGATGGTCATATAGAAGCTGAAACATGCAGTGTAGGAGTTTAGAAAGTAAGTGTAGGTGGAGGTGAATCCCGGGATTGTACACAATGCTTCAAAGATAGTGAGGTGGAGCCTTTCTTTGGAAACGTTCCTTATTTGATCTCTGTATACTAAGGTAAAGGGGGAAAGCAATTAGCGAATCTATGTTTGAAACTCGTAGGCTTTAGTGACATGGGCCTATGATCCAGTTCTTTAAGAATAGGTAGCCTTTGGCTGTTCACTGTTTCGAGGAATATGGACTGCTTCCTAGTTTTCAGAAACTATTGAAGGCAACTGAGATCAAAAAGTGAGAGCGGAAGGCCCATGCACAATGCACACATTATGAAGAAAGAGATATCAGTGCCAAGGGAATATTAATTGCAGTTTCTGACTGTTACTCAGAAACCAACTATTCAGCTTTATGATTTGTGTCAAAATATGCGGTACCTACTGAGCAAATTCATATAAACTACTCTTCAAGTGGTTGATCTGCCTTTACCAAGCCCATTTCAAGATTTAAAGAGCCCTATCAAGCTAGATATCAAATTCCAAGGTACATATACAATACAAATTACATCTTAAAAAGAATAATAATTGGAAACCCCATGCTTTTTGCTCCACTGATATTCTAATCAGTATATATGTACGGGTCTATAGGTAACAAGTTTTAATTATTTGGTTTTAGAATTGAAAAAAAAGGTAGGGGGTGAAAGGAAAAGAAAGTGCTTTTCTTAAAATAAAATAAAAAATCTTTAATGTGGGGAGGAAAGGTTGATAAACTTTTATCTAATCAGGCCTTGGAAAGTGATGACAAAGAAGAAAATGAATGTGGTTGTCCCCATGATTATAAACTATCCATTATTGCTGCTATTATTATTCCATCTTCCCACTTACGACACCCCTCGCCTCGTCGCCATCCCCAGCCGATCTCAGTCTTGTCATTTCCCTCCCCCCATTTGCCTGTTTTTTCTATCCCTTTCAAATTAATGAATTTCTGGTTCAATCATCCAACATCCTTCCCAATAAAGCTTTCTTTCTTTTCCCAACTCTTTTTAACTATCTCTGATAGGAATAAAGATCAATTAACATACATTAATACAGTTGATTGAATATTCATAGTATTTTATCAATATTAAGATTCAAATTTCATTAATAATTTCATTTGATGGTTTGTCCATAAATATTGCTTTCATTCCTCTATAAAAGTTTAAACATTTCTGACCTTTGACTAATGTAACATCCAATCACATATTCTTTTTACGGGAAAACTAGTAATGGAGACTTACCTCCAGTTTGTTTGTTTTTTCTCTCTCTCCTTTTTTTCTTCTCACCGTGAGTATTATATATGTATATCAGATGTTGTACATCTGTGAATATTATAAATTGAGGGCGGGGTGAAAGGGGGGGGGGAGTCCAATGTGATATTGGACCGTCATCTTGAAACTGAAAATGTATGTTATGATACCAACAGCGTCAGCCTGGGGTTCGCCATATCTTTGGTCCCAGATGTAAAAGGAATATTTGGTTTTGCATAGTTTTAAGTGTTGTCTTTCCTCGTTTCTCGTAAAATATTATGCATTGTTTTCGTATTATGTGCAAACTCTTTACACCCACCTCCCCCATGTTATAATCAGTTTTGTTTATTACTCTTATCATTTCCTCCTCTAATATTATATATCAGTTCATGCAAAAGCTATCATTGGAAAGATGAAGTCTTTCATTTTCAATCAAAAAAAAAAGATGAAGTTTCTCCTGTTAAAAACATCCCGTTAGAATTAAAAGTTAAAAAAAAAATTTTATCTTATTAGCTCCACCATTCAAAACCCTACTTCCAGTAAAAGATTGTATATATCGTATATTCGTATTATAATCGTACGTATATAATACGGCAAATGGGATTCTTGGTTCCTTACATGAATTGAAACCAAAAAAAAAGCAGTGTCGTATCCCCATCTCAATTGCTTGTTGCCTTCACTTTTGGCAACAGTGGTCCTATGTAGAAATTCACGACCATGTCCTACTCTCTTCATTGGATGGAATTCTATTAATAATATCTTTTTTTTAGTTTCCTTAATCTCACGCGCAGGGTCACTAGCCCTTGAATTGCATCTTCTAATAATGACTAGCAATATGTAAAGACCTTAAACCGGGTCTAGTGGGAAATGGAGTTACATCATTTTCATCCATGGACGGTCATTTTCGAGGAAATGAACCAAGGCCAGGGGTGGCTTGCAAGCTTTTTGGTGGACATAATTGGCCCGGTTTAGTGGATAATTAGGTGGCAATGATATTCGTAAAAGCACAATAATATATAGAAAAAAAGGTTGAGGGGAATGATTCGAGGGCTAACTGCATTTCCCAGAGCATGTATTATATCGATCAAATTACAATAATTCGAATCAAATTTCGATGAGGGCAGGAATCTAGAACTTGCCATGTTTTAAATATCCTAATTATTGGCAGTTTGAACAAAAAAGAAATGATGACTTCTAAGCATATGGTTTTGGCAAAGAGCAAAATATAAAGTGAGGTGGGGAGCTTTCATATACTGCTGCGTTATATACGTAAGAAATGATGGTGAAGATGATGGGGGGACCCAGGATTTGGGTTTTATCAACACAAAGAATCCCTTGGATTGAGGAGGATGAAGAGCAGCCTTGAATCGTGGGACCTTTGTTTTTTAAATCACCCTTTTCCCTTTAACGTTCATGAGCCACAGTATAAAAAGAAGAGCAGAGGAAGAAGAGAAAAAAGAATGTGATGTGCATGTGATCCAACAGCCTTTATGTTCCCCTCTTCTATCCGATCCCATATCCACTAAAAGCCCACCATTCCCCTTCCAACTCCCTTTTTGACATTCGGTTGCTAACTACTTTTTTGGTTATAAACCATGTTTAGCTCATAAAACATCGCATATATCACATGTATACGTTAATGATGTTTTGGTTTTTGGACATGCAAGGTCGGCCATGTTTTCATGCACTGATTAAAAGCAATTGGCTTTGTTTCATTAGTGGATTTCAGAGGCCACCACCCACGACCTTATCACATCTTCTTTCTTTTTTTTTGTGGGGGGAAAGTACCTTCTTTTGCAATTCTGATCTTCATATTCATTTGTACGTAGAATATACTTACACATATCCATTGTCCTTTGTACATGGCAAAGTTTCACACTTTTTGTAGTAGGGAATATCTTTTTACCTTTTTCCAATTAGAAGAAGTTGAATTTTCATGTCTTAACAAAGGAATGAAGAAAAGGAAAAGGGAAAGGGAAAGGGGAAGGTAATGGAGGAAAGATCTCTCTCTCCTCCTTTTAATGTAACTATCTTAAAGTGTTTTTTGTTTAAAATGAGCTTTTCTTTTTTAGTGATGAGAAATTACAACAGCCCATGCAAGTCTAAAATTTCGAAATGGAAACCCTCTCTTTTGGACCCACGGCTAAAGGGGGCATTAGTCGTGAAAGAAGCTGCTTTTTTTCTTTAAGATGACCCAAAATAAATACCACTTTTGCATGGGAGCCTAATAAGCCCTCCATTCATCAATCCACGAAAATTACGATAACTTTCTCAGTTTTCACTTCAACCTTTGGTCACTGTCAGGGTACATTCTGGATTCCACAAATGCCATTTGAAACGCATTCAACATGATCAAATAAACATTAAAGCTTCCAAAAATATAAACATTTATCATGAAACTTTATCTTTGGAGAGAACACAAGATAGTTACGTTGTTTGGCGAGTTCTTGTTTTGTGGGAAAACGGAAACCACGATGGACCATCATAAGCACTCGATTTTTTTATTTAAAAAAGCAACATTCTAAGAATTTGGAGAAGATAATTCACTTGAAAGAAACAGAATCATTCAATATAAATTACTAGTATATAGTTGTGCTGCGCATTACCTAAAAGTTTAGAAAAACTAATAATTAAACAGAATACTCTGTCAAACAATAAAAAGTTTATGATAAATATCGGTTTTTAAAACAATAAAATTCTATGAAATAAATTTTTTTTCTTTAAAAAATTCACCTAATACAAACTGTTCAGTAACATTACCTGACCTGTGATAAAAAAAATTAAATACACAACTTTTTTGAGCAACATACTTTATAAATGGCCAAGTTAATGAAAGATGTAGTTCTCTTTCTTTTTCCTCGTAAATTTGGTATCCCAGTAAGAGTATCAAATTGTTGGCCACGCTTGTACAGTAGACAAACACACCTGCCTTCAGGTTTGCACTAACAACACGGTTCCCCATCTTGTTTTCTCTGAATTTATATCTCTCTGCCATTCCCCGTGACATTTCAATCCCTGCCCTCGCCTATTTTACACTTGTACATGTTTTGAGTTCAACATATATTTAAAGATTTGCTACTGTTTTCTTTGAATGTATAAATAAACCATTATAACAATAACAGGTAGTGATATACTTGTACCAGTAAAATTAGAGCATTTATAATTCGAATGTGCAAATTGGCAAATGGGGTTTGTCTTCTACGTCTCTCTCTCTCCCTCGCTTCTGCTGAGGAGAAGAGACAGTGAAAGAGACAAAAGAGAGTACAAGAAGAGACAGAAGAAGAACCTCGTAGCTTGTCCTTGTCGTATAGAATACAGATTTTGATTCTTTTCCTTTTCTTCACTTTTAGAAATAGAAAAACAAGTTTTGGAAGAAGAAGATCAAATATAATAACACCCTCTATCCCCTAAGCTTTATTTATCCCCATAAAATAACAAGAGTTATAGCAGTAGGGTTTGATATCGTATTCGCTCTGTGTTTTAACTGTCCCTCATTGAAATTCCCATATTCATTCAAACCCACTTTTTAAGATCGTAAACCTGCTGTATTATACATATTATTGCAGTATTTGGAAGAGAGAGAGAGAGAGATTTTGGAGGTGATAATGGTGGGCTCGATAGGATCTGTGTCTAAGTTGCTGACAACTTGTATTGAAGAGAAGAAAGTGAAAAAGATGAGCTTTTCCTCTCTACATTTCCCATACTATTCATTTCATGGGACCCTACTCCCACACTTGTCTATGATGAATGTCTTAATGCTAACAAATTTTGATTTCATTCCCAGTTTTCACCTTATTTTACATCATCATTTATTCCCCCCAAAAAAAATTATTTCCTTCGGTCTGTTCCTTGTCCCAAAACACTGCTCATTTTCATCAATGGGAGAGAGGACCCTTTTCTTTTACATCTCACATTCCGGAGTTCCCCACCATGGATTGATTACATGATTAGGTTAATCAAAGGAGATACTTCTTTTACTTAATTTTGAACTAATTATGTCTGCAAACTTTAAAGGATAAGGTGACTGTAGCAGAGAGACCAAAGTCTGTAAACAGTTTCCAGAAATGCGTATGAAATATGAAGAGTGGTGGTATTTTATGATATCTAGGAAAAGAAAAAACAGGAATCACGACAATGGCAACACCATGCAAAGAAGTTCATCAACAACAATAAACCAAACGAAAAACGAAAAAAAGTGTGGGCATGTCAGGAGCAGACAAAGAAAAATGTAGAGGGTTGCAGTTGCAGAAAGCCACCTGGGGTTTGTGAGGGTATGAACAATTGAGGTAAGAATTAAGAAAGTTCAAAGAGAAGGCAATTGCATTAAAAATTGATTATCGGGACTTGAAGCTCACAAATTGATTCTTCCTTCCATTGTTTTTGCAATATATTTCTTATTTAATTTCTTGTCGATATATTTACTTATATTTATTTCGATAATTCTTCTACGTTGGACGAGTATGTTGAACACACTAACGACGAATAATATTAATTTAATTTATAAAGTTTAAAATATTAAAGTGTCAACGTATAATTATAAATTAGTTTAAAAATTAAAGATAAATTATTTAAAATAATGGGTAAACTATACCATTGACCATCAAACTATTACCCTTTTCATTTTGCCCACTATTTTTTAAATTTTATCTACAAGGTCACTAAACTATTTAAATGCATTCAATTAAGCCACTTGTCATTAATATTTAATGGAGAAGTTCATGTGACAGTTAAAATATTTGGTATAATTACATATTTGGTCGTTGTTACTTATATATTATATCAATTTGGTCCTGATTTTAATAAATTAAAATGAAAAATAATTGATTTTATTCTATCATATAATAATGATATTTACATGGAGTATTTAGCCATCAACTCCGCCTTTGCCGTTATCAATTCAAGCATTATATCTTTCAACATATAAATCTGACAACTTTTATTTACGTTAATGTAATGTACATTATATACTTTATTAAATTATTATAAACTATACCATCAAAAACATAAATTATGATGATGATAATAATATAATAATAATAATAATAATAATAATAAATAATAATAATAATAATAATAAATAAAAGAGGAATATATAATAATAATAAAATCATTATAAATCATTTAATTTTCTAGATTCTGGGATGCAGTCAAATGATTGAGAGTTATCTTATAACATATATCATCTTGTAATACTCCAAATTAATATGAATTTTAAAAGTTTTTTTTATCAAATGCAGAGAAAGTTTCTCAACTAAAAAAGATTAATTATGTATTTAATCACTTAACTATCTCTCTGGTTTTATTAAGTTATTTATTATTTGTTATTCAAAATCTTCATTAATGTAAGGTTTCAATTTCATTTTGATCATCTATTGTTAAAAATTAAGAGAACTATTGACTTGATATTTTTTTATTTTTTCAATGATGATGCGACATTACATTGTGGTGACATATTAATATCACCATATTTTTTTTAATGATTGTTGATTAAAATAAAACAAAAAACGTAATGTTAATGATGATTTTGAAAAAAAAAACAAATAGTTTGGTGGCTAAAACAAAACCACACGAATAATTAGTTGACTAAATATCTAATTCCCTATATTTTATTCAACTTAAATTTTTACTGCAATTCTTTTTGTAAATTATATCCTAAAATCATTTCTTTATTTTTTTATGCTTTAATAAATATTTTATTCTCAAAATAATTTTATAAAAAATAAAATTATAAATATATCTAATAATTTTATATCATATTTAATTTTAATAATTAAATTAGGACTAAATTGATAGGATATATAAGTGACAATGACCAAATGTGTAATTATAGAAAATTTTAACTGTCACATCAGTTTTTTCTGTTAAATATTAACGGTAAGTGGCTTAATTAAATGCATTTAAATAGTTGTGACCTGATTGACAACATTTAAAAAATGGTGGTCAAAATGAAAAGGGGCAATAATTAGGTGGTCACTAGTATAATTTACCCTTTATTTTAAATAAATTAAACTAATTTATAATTATTCACTGAGGCATTTAAAATTTATATTTTTATAAATTAAATTAATGATGTTCATTATTAACGTCGTAGATATACTTAGAGTGTTATAGAATTTTCCCATTTATTAAGTGGGAACTGATACTGAGGAGGTAGGAAACAATCCAAAAAAGGGATAAAAATCTAGTCTATAGTACGGGATTTACTTTGCACCGACTAATTATGGTCTTTAGAAAGTAAATTTTAAAAAGAAAAAAATTAAATATCCATAAAAATTATTGAAAAGGGCTTACTTTCTAAATGTTGTTCAAAATTGTTAAAATGTGTTGTTATGGTTTTATACGCATGATATAGCATGAAATTTGTTTTATGTTTTTAAAATTTTCACTTTACCTTTTAAATTGAAAAATATAAATCGATTATAAGAGTAACTCTTCTTAACCTTCATCTTATTTTAAAGCTTGAATATCTCATCTCATTAGATGAATTAGTTGTTAATAAATCATATATTTTAATTAAATTGATTTAAACCATAACTAAACTATAATGTTATAATTAGAACAATCGTGTTTCACCTATGAGATAACTTTCTTTTTATATCAAATTAGGTTGAATCTAATTATCATGGAACCGAATCATTTGACCGTCCGTAGTATTATAAGTTAGGATTAAGTGGAGGGAAAATCTCCTTTATTGAGAGTGGAAAGCAGACTCTTCTTCCATAAAGGAAATGTAAAGAGAGTAGTGGTGGAGGTATGGCAGATTTTTACTGTGTTTTTCCATTAATGAGAATCATTGGCATTATCTACGTGAAATAATTAGTATATTTGTCACTTTGAAGTTGTTACTTTCCTTCACTCTTCACTCATCACAAACTGAATCCATTCCTCACTTTTATAGGACCCCTCACTCTCCACTCATTGCTGATATGGTTTTCATGCAATCTTTGCCCTAGACCACCCTTTTCCTTTTTATTTTTTAATTTTATAAGTAATTTATATTCATCCAAAGAAAACAGCAAAAGCTGCTACAAAACAACAGTAAACACTATATGAGTTCCCAATTCATATACAAGTGTCTATTTACATCATCTCTTTTATGTATTTATACAATTTGTATTGAACAGTTTCTTTGATCAATGTAACAATCGCTTCTACCGAACGCGAGTACCTCCTAACAATCCCTTTTTTTTTCCATTTTTCTACTTTTCCATATGGTAATAAACGAAGTATATTTTATCAGAGAATCAATAAACATTCCACGATACTGAATGTTTCTAAGCATGATGTTTCCAAATGTAAGCATATAAACAAATATTTATTGGAAGATTACAAGGAAGAAAAGGAAAACTGTGATGTTTTCAGTCATTCAATGTAAACGTTTAGAGCCAATAATTCAATCACCTGAAAGAAACATCAGCAAAGAAAGTTGGAGGCTCAATGGGAAGAAACATCAGCCTGGCTGTAGTTTGTACAGTTGAGAGTTAATTGGTCAGTAAAAGTAAAAAAAAGGAAAAGAAAGAATAGTAGCTGGCTAGCGGCTACATCCAGAGGGCATGTTTACCTTTTTGATGTTGAAGTTTGGAATATTAAGAAAGCAGCGAAGAGAAACAAAAGAGCAATGCTAGAGAGCCCTATATCGTATAGGAAAAATCATGGGATTCTAAATACGACTGTGTCTTTTGCTTTGTTGATAATAAACAGCAAACGCAAAGAAACAAAACGGGAAAGAGGACCCTCGTTTTGACATGAGGTGAGACCACCTTTCCCTTGACCATATTACCCAACGCGAAAGACACCAAAGACGATGCTTCTGGGCTATTGAGGACCTGTTGACTATTTCATGATACGGTTATTGCTATTTGCTGCGTTAAAGGGAAGGGTTTCATTGTCAATTCCCAACGACGCAACCATCTTCCCTGTGCCTGATTTTAAGAGAGAAGGAGAGTCACGGGTTTGTCTTGGAAGGCCCTTATTTAATTGTCCTAGACAGACATAAGACACATATTCTCCCTCACTACTACATAACCGAGGAGGGAAACAAAAAAAAAAGAACACACACACATTAAATATTGCAAAGAAAAGATTTTAATACAGCCAAAAAACAACAACCGCTTCTTTACAGTAACCCCCGCTTTTCCAAACATTTTATCCCACCCAAGGATCTACCCTTCCACTATCTGTCCTGACGACTCTCATAATCAGTGCCGGCACCCTTCCTCACTAAACCTACCAACTAGTCGATGATCCCACCACCGACCACATAGTTTCTTGGGTGAAGATGATACTACTTTTGTTGTTTGGAGACCTCCTGAGTTGCTCGTGATCTTCTTCCCAATTACTTCAAGCACAACAATTTCTCTAGCTTTGTCAGACAGCTCAATACTTATGTATAAAAGCTCAATCTTTATCTCTTTTTTTTTTATTTCTAAAATCTTTGGCTTTTTAGTTATTTTACTGATCTGGGTTTTGCTTCTTCTTCTTTTCCCTATCTTTTTTTTGTTAATGAAAACTAGGGTTTTAGGAATTGTACCGGACAGATGGAGTTTGCCAATGAGTTCTTTAAGAAAGGTGAAAAACACTTGCTTTGTGAGATCCATAGAAGAAGACTGCGCAACCGCAAGTGGGGATAAACCATCATCACCATCACCCGCCACATTCTCAATTGCTTAATGCCCCGAGTTTCTTTCCATTTCCTAGCCGAGTCAGCATTCCCCCAGACTCGGATGAACAAGCCAACTGGTGTGACTCGCCCTGGAGGAGGCACTGGAATCTCAGTTTTCGGTGGCGGCGGGGTTGGGCTATAACAGCTGCTCGGTCACAGCTTTATCAGAGGACAATGAAGGCTGAAAAAAAGAAACAGTGTGCTGGTGTCTGAACTTGCCCATATGAAAAAGCTCTATAGTGATATTATCTATTTTGTTCAAAACCATGTTAAGCCGTCACTCCTAGCAATTCATACTCCCTTCCATGCTTCTTTATGGCCCTCCTTCATCCTATCCTCCTCCAGCATTAATACCACAATAATAGTTCATTATTGCAAAAGCTTCGAATCATCATCTTGGCCATTATTATACAAATCGTCCCATGCCCAATGCTTTTGAACTCCAACTGCTACCTCACAAGCTCCTTGACGATTCTTGAAGAGCAATGCAGTAGCAGTTGCAAACCAAGCTCTTTGGTGTACCCTTACAGTCCAGGAAGAGGGTGCACCCGAGTATGGTGCAACTAACATGGAGACTACCAAAGCACGTCTGGTGTCGGAAAAAGATGATTACGGCTGAACCTTATGCCTCCTACATGTTAGTTTCACATATCCATTCAAGAATATTCTAGCTTCCATTTTCCAATTTTTTTTAGTTTTTTATATATTAATTGTCTTTGTTTATCTTTAGAGTCCGATGATTGTTGAAGGCTATTTTGCGTGTGTATGGGTGTTTGTGACGGTGTATATAAATCTAGTGCCGGTAATATGTTGTTCCCCCCCTACATAAATGCAGGAGGGTTATGGTTAGAGTGAAGATGAAAGTTCAAACCTCAACACCAATCTTTTCTCTTTGATGTTTCTTCAGTTTTCCATTGGTGCAATTTATTGCTCATACTCTTTTTCTTCTCCCTTTATTCATGATTCTGACGTCTGTATGTTCCAGTTACATATGTGCTTGCATTAATGCAGGAGAGAGATGGACAGTGTCCTCGTAACTTTCTTTCAGTTCCGATTAGAAGAAAAGAAAACTGAGAGCCTGTGTAAATCCCTGGCTATAGCTGCCTCGTTGCCAACTTCTCAAGGGCTTTCTCTGGTTACTTCATTAATGACTGATACGTACAACCATGCTTTTGGTGCCATTTACTATAAAAATGAGGTGGCGGTAAAAAATGCAACTAACATTGGTTTCGCATCAGTGTAATTATGATTAGTATTATTATTGTCAAAAAAGAAGGTTATCATATCGTTCCATGAAGTTCATAACCATAATCAGCTCCATTATCATTTCTAGTTGTTCCTCTGAACTGTCAGTCAATCGAAGAAAATAAAGAAAACCCGAATTACAGAGCATTAAATTGAGAATCAGATAGGAGCCAAGAGGAAAAAAATCCAAAAGAATGAGTAATTCGATGAAAGCGAAATAATAGAGAAAACACATATAAATGCTGGTTTGAAATGTTTCAATCAAGGCTTCTATACCTCTTCTGAGAACCAGAAAACCTTTGCCTTTTCCTACTTAAAGTATCTGATCAACGTCTATAAAATCCATCTTTGGGTCCCTCTTTCTTTTTCACTAATTCCAATTTTCCTTTCCACTTTTTCCACACCAGAAAAGCCCATAGAAAATATCAGAGAGGAACACATAGAGCTATAGACCTTAAGATATAACCCAAAAATAGTAGCTAAACAACGAAACCCTTCTTCTCTTTAAGTCTTCTAGTTTTTGTCTCTTTGTCTCTATGTCAGCAGGCTCTTCGCTTTTCTTTTCTTTTTCTCCCTTGAATCTGGTTCTTTCTGTACAGTTTTCATGCAGCTATTAATGACCTAAGACAGAGAAAATGTATCAATATTTTAAACAACACCCAAACCCTAATTAATAACCTAGTTTGGCGCTATATATGTCTTTTGAAGTTGTTGGAGGTTTTGCACGTGACCCCAGGAACGAAATGCACATGTGATGTAAAAGAATGGCATGGGAGAAAATAAATACTAGAAAAAATGTATTAACATAGTAATTTATCGTTTATACATACAAATTTGCAAATTAAGATGAAGTTGTGTGTTTGAGGTTTGAATTAATTAATGTGTGTTATATATATTTAAGATAAGTCTAAGGTTAATTAAATTAAAAAGAAGCTGTCGTGTTGAACCAAATAAAAATCTTCTTTGATTTTGTTTCTTTTTCTCGAAAGATCAAAGAAAGGGTGAGGGAAAACGTGATTTACAAAGAGACATAGGTTTCCACTTCTTGTTTGCACTTTCGAAATCCACTTTGTTTTTGCATTTCTTTTGGCTCAACACTTTACGAAAAACGACTACGTATTCATAAAAAGGGGGAAAAATAAATGCAAAAGGCTGCAAATGTCCATTTGTTTGATTTCGATCTTAGCTAACTTTTCTGTTCCGTTCGGTTTGTTGAGCAAAGTACAATAGGATTGGTGATGAATTTGAAGTATCATGTTAATCATTTTTTATAGGATAAATTAGTCACAGAATCATATGTATGATAACAAGATGAATTAATTTATAGTTTTATTTCTAAATTTGAAAATTAAGTTAATCATAAATGTAGAACAAACACCGGCTTGAGGTGGACAAATCTGTAGAGAGACCATTGATAGAACAGTAGCAGCCTTGAACTCAAAAATAGTTTTAGGCATTGCAAATTCTGGGCTGCAGCAGTCAGGAAAAGAGCATTAGAGCTTCCCGGCAGAGTGACATTGGACGATGTACGGGTAATGCATAAGTCAAAGACCCAAAGCTACTAATGCAACGAGTAACCAAAGATGTCCTCAAGTTTAAACGGCGGTTAAAGCGATAATAGTATAGGTTAAAAGACTGGTGAAATAATTTTAGTTAAGAATATAAAAATATAAAATTAAATAGATATTTTGTAAAGCTTATGTATCAAAATAATAATTAGAGAAAATAACTTCAGTGACCAAAAAATCCCAGATAATATACGATTTTGACCAATTTTTTTTGGATTTGCGAAAATGACCAACAAAATCGCAATGCGATCTCTAATTCGCATTGCGATCTCCACTATCGCAAATTCGCGTTGCATTTCGCGTTGCGATAGTTGAAAATCGCGTTGCGATTTTCCATTTCGCGTTGCTATAGTTGAAAATCGCGTTGCGATTTTCCATTTTGCGTTGCGATAGTTGAAAATCGCGTTGCGATAGTTAAAAAAAAGATTTTTTTTCTTAAGAATTTTCTCTAAAAAGATAGTATCCGTGTGGACGTGTCGAAGACACGTACGACCACGACCACAACCCGAGACGAGACGAACGGCGGCTGCGGCGCGCGAGAGTCCCCCTTGTTCTCTATCACTCAACAAGGAAGTGGGAAAGCCAAACCTTAAATACCATTCCCAATAGTATTTCCAATACTATGTGGGAT
Source organism: Hibiscus syriacus (assembly GCF_006381635.1). Lineage (NCBI taxonomy): Eukaryota > Viridiplantae > Streptophyta > Magnoliopsida > Malvales > Malvaceae > Hibiscus > Hibiscus syriacus. The sequence continues at coordinate 6,231,037 of NW_024063513.1, forward strand.
TTGAACATACCAACCTTGTTCTCAATACTATGTGGGATTGAGCCTTAATAGTGATATTTTTGAATGTTTTGCTTAAAATTGCAATAATCGCGATTGATTGTAGATTGACTTTTAATTATGACATATTTAATCGTATAATACTAATGCAATTGGTTGCTGATTCAGTTGTTTTAAGGTGCATGATTGTTAATTGTTTCCCGAATAATCACATTGTATTGGAAACGAGTGTTGATAATGCTCAATCCCACATAGTATTGGAAACACTATTGAGAATGGTATTTAAGGCTTGGCTTTCCCACTTCCTTGTTGAGTGATAGAGAACAAGGGGGACTCTCGCGCGCCGCCGCCGCCGTCCATCTCGTCTCGGGTCGGGTCGGGTCGTGGTCGTGGTCGTGTCGTGGTAATACGTGTCTTCGACACGTCCGCGTGGATATTATTAGATAAAATTCTTAAGAAACAAAATCTTTTTTTTTAACTATCACAATGCGATTTTCGCAACGAATTTGGAAAATCGCAACGACAACTGTAGACTATCGCAACGCGAAATGAAAAATCGCAACGCGAAATGCGAAAATCGCAACGCGAAATGCGTAAATCGCAAAGAATTTGGAAAATCGCAACGACAACTGTAGACTATCGCAACGCGAACTGGAAAATCGCAACGCGTTTTTCAACTATCGCAACGCGATTTTCAACTATCGCAACGCGAACTGGAAAATCGCAACGCGAAACGGAAAATCGCAACGCGAAATACAACGCGAATTTGCGATAGTGGAGATCGCAATGCGATTTTGTTGGTCATTTTCGTAAATCCAAAAAAAGTTGATCAAAATCGTTTATTATCTGGGATTTTTGGTCACTGAGGTTATTTTCTCTAATAATTAACGTTCTATTAAATAATCTTTTTAATCCCTACAATAATTAAACAAGTTTGCCGGGGTGATCATGTATATCGAGAGAGAGAAATCGACATTGAGGCCCGTTTGAAGCCTAACTCACAGTCTCGCACACCTTAACCTTATTATCCAGTAAAGCTCTCGTTCAAAGCCCAGCATTCTCCTGTCCTCTTAAACCCTAACAACCCCCCACCCACCCCAAGTCGATATCATAAAAACCCAATTCGAACAAAAACCAGTCCGACTCGAATAATGTACGTACTAACAGGTGCGGAGCAACTACGTCCACGGCCTCGCCTCCGTAGGATTCCCTTTTTTTTCTTATTCCTTTCAACTTCGCAACCCATCCGCCACCCCCCGATCACGTCCTTTATTGGTCTTAGTCCAACGTTTACTCTAATATCTATCCTAATTCTTCGACTCTTTGCCCGAACTTGTGGTTACATTTTTTTTTGTTCCACAGCCGCGGGAAGAAGTTAAAAGTTTTCCCGCGCATCTCGCTGCTAATATCGAAGTTAAATTTCTTCCCTGCTGTGGTGATACATACCTTTGGGAGGTAAGATTCTATTGCTTTATTCATTTATTTGCCAGTGTTTTTTTGGTTAAAGCCAAGGCTTTTAGGTGTTACTTTTTTTATTATTATTTTTACAATTTAGGTTGCAACGGGAAGATATTAAAGAAATGCCACGCTTATTATATGGCAATTGCATTCATTGTTTTCTCCACTTCTCATTTCTGGATCAGAGGATGGATGTGTTAGAGTTTTGTCGCTTTTCATGTACATGTTCCTTATTCTAACCCTTATTATATTCTGTTAGGATTGCAAAAATTAATTTGATAATTGTGGTCACCGATGGTACCTAGTTTGTGTTTTTGGTTGTTTATTGTGTATAGGATATTTGATGATGTTAGAAGGCAGCAGCTCTATGAGTGCAGTTTTACTCTTTATGAAATGACATCGTTATGGGTTATAGACAATGTAGTTATAGTGTCGGCTTCTGAGGAACGTGCATCTGAGGTTTGTTCTACTTAGGATGGCAACTCAACCCGAATCCGACGGGTTTCGACCCGACCCGATCGGGTCGGATTTTTTTTTAAAAAAATCGGGTTCGGGTCGGGTCGGGTTTTTTTTTAAATGTACTGTTCGGGTCGGGTTTAAGGTGAAAAAAATCCGATCCGACCCGACCCGAAAAATATATATAATTTTATTCTATATATTTAGGGATAATTACAATAATGTCCTTCCATATATAATTTTTTTCAATTAAGTCACTGTTTTCATTGAATAAAATTTTTTTTATTATTATTTCGGGTCGGGTCGGGTTTCTAAGTCATATATTCGGGTCGGGTCGGGTCGGGTGAAACCTTAATTTCGTCGGGTCGGGTCGGGTCACGGGTGAAAAACCCTTTCTTCTCGGGTCGGGTCGGGTGGCCCAAAAACTCGACCCGACCCGACCCATTGCCATCCCTAGTTCTACTTTTACTTAAAGCTCAAATGCATGTAATGTCTATCATGCCGGTTATAGAACCCTATTTCACGGAAGATCTTTCGGTTTCCATCCTGTAATTACCTGTTGCATTTCTGATGCCTATTTTGCTAATATATGACGTTGTCCTTTTTTCCTTTTATTCTTTTTTTAAAGGTTTCTTTATATATTGTGCATTGATGATAGGTATGGAGCTTATCCAGGGGAAGATTAAGAAACATTGTATTTCCTTCCATCATTGATGCGATTGCTTTAGACCCTGGTTAACATGTTCTCTGCTGGTAACCAAGATGGTATTACTTTGTTATTGGTTCACCATCTGATCAAAGGTGTTGTTTTGTTATTTGTTTTTTGTCTTTCCCATCTTTACGATATTAAGTAAGTATGGCAGGGTTAGTCTATGATGTTGGTCTTGTATCATTTTACATTTTAGTTTAGTCCTCAAAATGGCGGCTTCTCATTCTATAACCCACCACCTAGATTGAAGGAGGAGTTTAGAAATACTTCGGATTGTTACGCATCAAGAAGAAAAGTAAAACTAAATTGAAGGTTGCAAACACACCACATGAAGTGGCTTCATGCTTGTATGTCATAATTTTTATCATATATGGACTAATAACATTGGTGAAACAGAGTAAATATTGTCCATCCCTTATTAAAACTTCAGAAGGCTTCTTGTTATATCCCTCTTAATTGCCCTTTTTACTAACAGTTTTTCTATTTACATTGGAACAGTAAGTCTTTCTTGACATATATTGCAGAAGGAATTCTACTACTTCCTGGATCCGAGGATGTCATGGTTTGAGTTTGGAATTATTGAGAATTCATATAAATTATTGTGGTTTCAAATTCAATTATTATCGCCAGCAAGCGAACCTTCTTTGTAGTTTTCTTAGCTTTAATGTCTTCTAAATATTTACCATATGTATTTTATATTTCAACAAATCAACACCTTTGTCTAAACTCTTGTTCCCCCTTTGTTCTCAGCAACAGGCTCTTATTCTGCAACTGAAATAGAAGTGAAGAGGTTGAGGCTTGATGGCAAAAGAACTAAGCAGAGGTTCAGCAATTGAAAAACGTTTATGACAACCTGCATCAATGAGCTCTTAGATGGAGAACAAATGGGAGGGTCTGAAGAGAACCAACTCTGAGACTGTACAAACAACCACCGGTTTTCCTATTATGATCCTAAGAGAGGTATTAACCCCCTTCAAGGCTTTTGTTCTTCGACTTATTTTCCCCACCCTCTTTTCTAATTTTCATTTGAGAATTAGTTTCATCTAGTAACATCTTGCTAGCTTATGATAAACTCGAGTAAAATTTCCATTTGTATCAATTACAAACAAGAAATCCGTGGCAATTTTTTGTGCCATAATTTTGGAACATATTCTAGAAAGATTATGAAGATTCATGAAAGATGTAAATTGTTCACATTAATGAGTGATGTTTCTGCTATGCAATCATATCTGAGGCAACCATGCAGGCCTGCGTCATAAATAATCAAATGCTAGATCTAATAAGATAAACTATAAAAGCATTAATTTATATATCCTGGAATCTATTTTGGGTGTAATATATAATTTTTTTTCCTCAATAATTTTTTGAATTCCATATTCAAGTTCTGTAACGTGTGCATGATGCAAGTTGATAATGTAAATAATGTTATCAAATAAATTTTTTAAAAACTTATAATCAGATGTATATATTCAAATGAAGTTGGATTTCAGCATGGCAAGATTTAGTTAGCCCCTCGAGAATTATTAATTCATGTAACCTGTTCTGAGAAGAAATCCTGTAATTGCAGATTTGCTTGTTCCTATTTGGTTGTATCAGATTCAAGTGGTAGGCCTGTGGGAATCAAACCCAGCATTTTGATGGGTCCGGCAGTGGTGGCATACATCATTAGAAGTTGCCAATATTATACTTAAGATAATTCCATAGCTTTTTGTCCCTTAATAATGGAAGGGTACCATCAACTACTACTCAATAATGTTTTGAGGCTTTCTAGACCCTTTAATTCACTTGTTGAAAACAAATTCTGAAGTGAAATTAAAGCTCACTCTTCTCAGTTCTTCCACTACTGCCTATCTTCCTTTGGCTCCCAAAGGGACAAACTTTTACCCCTATTTCTTTTACAATAAGTTATGAAAAATGGTTGGAACTTGGAACAATAAGTTGGAGAAAAATAGAACAGTCGTATAGATGCTTACTTACCGTCCGTTTTGTGCAATTGGGCAACTAGAAAACGATCCCCAATTGAAAATGTTGAAAATCATGCAGAGAGAGAGAGAGAGAGAAGGGGTGGGACCATTTCCCCCCATTGAATAAAGTAATGCTATATTTTCTTTCATCGGTTATCTCTGAGCCTGCTAACCCCTGCGGTTCCCGAAGAGGGTGAAGGAAGTGGCAAGAAGCAAGAACTGTTACGAATATAATAATAGTCATAATGTTTTTGTTTGTTATATCCGATTGATATATTATATAAACTTTAACTTAAAATTAAGGGTATGAATTATTACATTTAGGGGAGTTTAATTTATGGAAAAGATTATTATTAAGAAAAATATTTTTTCCCGAAATAACATTTTCACGTTTGGTTTATAGATAATCTTTTTCTAATAATAACATTTTTTGGGTTAAAATTGTAAGAATGTCATCATTTTAAATTCTTAGGTATTAGATAATTCTTATCACTTTGGATAAAAATACTTCTAGACTAATAAATTATTTTTATAATGATCCTTCTTAATTTTTTTATGCTTTACTCAAAATTATAAATATAATAATAATAATATACAAAGAGTTTAATTTCATAAAATATTAATGAATTTGAGTATTTAAAATTATTTTTAATATTTAATATTTAATATATTAATTATTTTATAATTTTATGTTGTGAAAAATATATTATTGTAAAAATATAAATATTTAAAATGATATCTAAGTTTTTTTATTAAAAAAATAGATATTGTATATTAAAAATAATATATTTGTCCACTCGAGATCCTAATTTTTTTCATATTATATTATATATATAATATACTTATGAAAATTATTTAAAAATATACGTTCAATATATTAATTATATATTAAATGTATTTTTTCTCAAAAGTTAGATAATATAACGATTAAAATATTTCTATGAATTCTCAATCAAATATTTATAATTTAATATTAAAGTTTAAATTTTAAAAAAACATATATCAAAAGGATAATTTAATAAAATGTGCATCCAAGTAATCTTTAATCTTCCAACCAAATACTGTAATTTACATTACTGCTAAATAAACCAAACAATGTAATACACATTCTCATAATAATGTCACATTCCAATATGTTATTCCTAAATATAATATTACATTCCGTGAACCAAACGTTCCCTTAATTATTTTATTAAAGACAAATTTTCATATTTTATTTTGCTATGATTTTTAAGTTAAATCATCAACTACATTATACGTAAAAGATTATCATCAAAATTATTATTTGATATGTGATTTTTATTTTAATTATTAAAAGAATATAAAAATTATAATTTTTAAAGGAATTAAATCCCTAATTTATCATAAAAATTATTAAAATCGTTATTTTTTTAAAATCCCCTCTTTTGAACCACGTATTCTCCATTTTAAAAAACGCGGCGTTGATAAACTCTTTTTACACCCCATCATTTGCGAACCCCTCTTCCGTCGAACCGCTACGCTAACCCATGTTTGTATAATCCCTTGCACCCCAGGATCAGTCGGTCCTCCCTAAATCAAAGTCAGCCATTGTCGTCCTTTTCTTTTCTTTGCACTACCGATTGTCATTCGGCTTCACAGAAAGGATAACAGTGTACGGTGGTTGATTTCTATGACGATAAATGGGATTTGAATGTTTGAAAATTAGAGATTTAAAAGATTTTAGAGACTGTGATAAAGCATTAACATAAATGGGACGTGGGGATGAGAAGATAAGGTGGTGCAGCTGTGATAATACAAAGTAAAAGAAACCAACCCAACAAACAACAATATCTTGCTTCTTTGTATCCTATCGATCCTCTTCTTGCAGGGAACGTCTCTTTGCTCTCACATCCTTCTCAATTATAACAATATTTCAACAAACACATCCTTCTATAATCATTACAATAAAGTTTACTAACAGAGAGAAACTTGTGCTTTTTACTTTCTCTTCCTTCTGGTTAATCTGTCAATCTCCACAGTTGCTTTGGAATCAGGATGATCGAAGGGCCTTTTCTGTGTTGCACCAGGCAAAAGAACAATAGGCAAAACCTCGCTTTTCTCTTTTTCTCTTCACATGAGGCTGTCTCAAACCTCAATTCTGGGATTTTGAAATCATCAATGTATTGAACTGTCTAAGGCAAAGCTAAATCCTAAGAATGTAATGCTGAGAGAGATATAATCACAGCAAAAAGCGCTTAGCTCTGAAAATATCAAATATTTTTTCAGTATCTGCACAGTACGTGCATGGGATAGCTGTCAATGACCACTGTTCAGAATTTATGTCCTTTGCCATGCAGAAAATTAACTAAGCTGCGCAATTAATGTACTGTGTTCGTCTCTTGCAAAAATGGCAAAATCAAAGCTTCGTCGTTTGTTGGAGGGCTAATCACTCCTTATCGATGTCTATATCATGTTTGTGTGTTCGCTGATCAGAATTTGAAAACTAAAATACAATAAAAAAATGAAATTCTCCCTATGTTAAATTTGAAAAGAATTTTACACTAGTCCGTAGCCTGTAAGCAGCCAGAAGCCCTGCAACATTAAATTCAAGAGGGTGTAAACTTAAATTTTCTTGTCTGCAATTTCCACATCATTGTCTTTCCATTTATTTCAAATAACTATATTAGATCTCTTTATTGTATCGTTTCGGTAGAATAAAAACCAACTTTCGGAGATATGATCGAGTGGTTGATATTAACACAAAGAATTCATCATCAACTAAAATATCTCGTAATCATATATTACAACTCTTGGTCCAAGTAGTTCAGATTTGGTGGTGCTTCACAAGATGTAACCTGAAATTTCTGAATTGAAAAATATTGCGACTGTTTCACGATTAGTCACGCAAAGAAATGTTGGAAATAAAACACTCACACAAACAACTTTTATTGAAACTCAAACAAATATTACAAGAGTACTCTCACTCAAAAACAAGAACTACAACTCACTCTTATAAGACTTTGCTTCTTCACTCTTAGCTCTTAATTTTTCTTGATTAAACTAAAACTAAGGGAAGGGGTATTTATACTACTCAAGAACAATCCTACACACACACAAATAAACTAAAAACCATTACAAATTCAACAAATATCTAACTCTCACCTAACTAAATGATTAAGCAATGACATCATTAATTAAATGATGTAAGCAATGACATCTTTAATTAAATGATGTAAGTAATGACATCAATTTAGTTTGGGTTTGGGTTTAGGCTCCCATAATGGACAAGTTTATGATCCAACACCCTCCCTTAAACTTGATCTCGTGACCCCTAGTAGGTTCCTTAATCTTAAGAAGTCTTCGCTGGTCAGTGGCTTGGTAAAAATATCTTGCAACATATTCACTCCCTTTCTTGCATATATAGTGGTAGCGAATATCAATGTGCTTGCTTCGATCATGGAATACTGGATTCTTTGCTAAGGCAATGGATGACTTGTTGTCGACACAAACCTTGGTAGGCTCTTCTTGTATCAAACCAATCTCCTTCAATAGATTTCTAAGCCAAATTGCATGACAAACACATGAGGTAGCAGCAACATATTCCGCTTCACAAGTGGATAATGTGACAATCGGTTGTTTTTGACATCCATGTGAATGCAATATCCCCATGAAAAATACGAATCCAGTAGTGCTCCTTCGATTATCTATGTCTCCACCCCAATCACTGTCGCTATATCCAACAAGCTTGTAATCATTAGAAACTGAATAGAACAAGCCAAAGTCAATTGTACCTTTCAGATAGCGAAGAATTCTCTTTGCGGCTTTAAAATGGGTGGTTGTTGGGATTCCATGTAGCGACTAACCAATCCAACTGCGTGAAGAATATCGGGTCTCGTGCAAGTTAGATAGCGTAGACTTCCTACCAAACTTTTGAAGAATGTTGGATCTACACTTTCGCCTTCTTCATGTTTGGTCATCTTGATCCCGTATTCTGCCGGTGTGCTTATTGGCTTACAGTTCTCCATCTTGAACTTCTTCAGTATCTCCTTTGCATAGCTTTCCTGTGAAATGAAAATTCCATCATTTTGTTGCTTAACTTCAATGCCAAGGTAGTACGCCATGAGCCCCATGTCTGTCATCTCGAATTCTTTCATCATCACATCCTTGAATTCATTAAACATGCTTGGGTTGCTTCCAGTGAAGATCAAATCGTCCACGTAGAGGCACACGATCAAAATATCTTCATCTTTGATCTTTATATAGAGCATGCTCGTAGGGACATTTGTTGAAGCCATTCTTTGGAAGTACTTGTCGATTCGGCTATTCCATGCCTTGGTGCTTGTTTTAGCCCGTAAAGAGTCTTCTTCAACTTCAACACCTTGTCTTCATGCCCTTTGACTTCATAGCTTGATGGTTGCTGAATGTAAAGTTCTTCTTCAAGAACTCCATTTAGGAAGGCGGACTTTACATCCATCTGTTGTATCTTCCACTTGTTTTGAGCTGCCAAAGAAATGATTAGTCTGATAGTCTCCAATCGAGCAACAGGAGCAAATACCTCATCATAGTCAATTCCAGCCTTTTGACTATAGCCTTTAGCAACTAGCCTCGCCTTGTGCCTTTCAATCTCTCCTTTGGCGTTTTGCTTTGTTTTGTACACCCATTTGACCCTATCGCCTTATGTCCCTTGGGAAGTGAGGTAAGTTCCCATGTGTCATTCTTCTCGATGGCCTTGATTTCTTCGTCCATCGCATCTCTCCATTTTTTCTTGTACCGCTCTTGAAAGCTCACTGGTTCACAATCGGCAAACAGACAAAATAATGTAAGATTATCTTGTCGTTCAGTTACCTCATAGAGATCTCTAAGGCTTCTTGTGCGTTGCACAACTCTTTCACTTTGACTCCCACTTGACGATGATGAAGGTGATGAGTCTCTTGAGTGGTTGATGTTGGTGAAGTGGGTGGAGTTGCAAGCTCTTGTTGAGATTCATCTAGTTGCTCCCTCATTGTCTGCTCATCTTCTTCAAACTGAGGAAAGAAATTGAAGTCATGTATGAGAGTTAAAATCCCATTCTCCTTCTTCGTTGAAGACCACATCTCGACTAATCACAAACTTCTTATTGTCTGGATTGTACAACTTGTAGCCCTTCGAATTAGCATCATAGCCGATGAAGATAAAACTCTCGCTTTTATCATCAAGCTTCGTTCTTCTCTCGTCTGGTACGTGAACATGGGCTATACTTCCAAAGGTTCTCAAGTGGGAAAATGCCAGGCTTTCTTCCACTCCATGCCTCTTGCGGTGTCTTTCCCCATACACTTCTTGTTGGAGATCGATTTGACAAGTAGACTGCACACGATACTGCTTCCGCCCAAAATTCTTTGGGTAGTTTCTTGCTTTTGAGCATGCTTCGTGCCATGTCGAGGATTGTTCTATTCTTTCTTTCTGCCACACCATTTTGCTGGGGGGATCTAGGAACTGTCATTGGTCGACGAATTCCATTTGCTTCACAGAACTCTTGAAACTCCCTGGAAGTAAATTCTCCACCTCGATCGGATCTCATGGCTTTGATCTTTCTACCGCTTTCTCTCTCCACTGCTGCTTTGAACTTCTTGAAGACTTCAAAAACTTCTGACTTCTGTTTTAAGAAATATACCCAGGTTTTTCTTGAAAAATCATCAATGAAGAGAAGAAAATAGTTATTGTTACCGAGAGAGCTTGGCTTGATCGGTCCACACACATCGGTATGGATGAGCTCAAGTGGCTTCTTAGCTCTTGTCTCTGACTCCTTTGGAAAGCTTTTCCTGAATTGTTTCCCGACTAGACACCCTTCACAGAGTTGGTCAGGATGGTTGATGTGAGGTAGTCCTTTCACCATCTCCTTCTTAGATAATAGCTCTAGACCTCCAAATTGAGATGCCCAAATCGAAGATGCCAAAGCCATGATGCATCTTTGTAGCAAGCTTTCAGGCACTTTGCAACATCATTTTGTATGTTGATCAAGAACATTCTATTCTTTGACATCGGCACTTTAGCAATGAAGTTATTCTTATCATCTTTATAGAAAGATTATAATTATTCATATGAATATCATAACCTTTCTCTACAGTTGCCCTAAACTTAAAATGTTACTTTTCATATGGGCACATAGTAGACATTTGAAATAAATTGATGTCTCCCATCTTTCAAACGGATAAGAATGTTACCTCTCCCTTTCACTGCTATTGTGGAATCATCTCCAAACGAAACATTTCCACTTACTGACTCGTCTAGCTCCACAAACATGTCTTTCCTTCCACACATGTGATTGCTTGCACCACTGTCAAGATACCAGGAATTTGCTTGGACACCATCAGTTTCCTTTCGTGCTAGAAGAAGAGTTTCTTTACCATCTGTCTTTTCCTCCACGTAATTGGCCTTCTCCTCAATTTGTTGTTGGGAGCTCTACATTCTGAAGCATAATGCCCAAATTTTTGACAATTATAACATCGAATTTGAGATTTGTCATACTTTGAGTTTGGATTAATTCTTCCACGGCCTCGTGTTGAGCTTTCTCCTTTCTCATAGTTGTTGTTGGAATTGTTATTGTTGTAATTCCAGCCTCGTCCACACCTCGACTTCCACCTCGTCCATGGCCTCTACCTCTGCCTTGGCCACGTTGGTTCTATCATTGCGTTGGCTCTCATGCATATCCTTGAGTTGCAGCTTGAGGAGTTGCTCAGTAAACTCATGCTTCTTTTTATGCTTCTCTTCGTATGCTTGCAACGATCCTTGGAGCTGTTCGATCTTCATTTCTTCCAAGTCTTTAGTTTCTTCAATCGTCACGACGATGTGCTCAAATTTGGGATCCAACGAACGGAGTATCTTCTCTATTATCCTCACATCGTCTAACTTTTCACCATTTCTTTTTAATTGATTAGAAACAGCTACTACTCTTGAGAAATAATCTGAAATAGACTCAGATGCTTTCATGTTTAAGGATTCGAATTCACCTCTTAATGTTTGGAGACGAACCTTCTTCACTTGCTCGGATCCTTTGTAAGAGGTTTGCAGCTTCTCCCACGCTTCCTTGCTAGAGCTTGCACTTGAAATCTTTTCAAAACCATCATCATCTAATGCTTGATAGATGAGGTAGAGAGCCTTCTTGTCTCTCTTTCTTGAATCCTTCAAAGTTGTCTTTTGATCTGGTGTAAGAGTAGCAAAAACATCATCATCCGCAGGCTCATTATAGCCTTTCTCTATGATATCCCACACATCTTGTGATCCAAGAAGTGCCTTCATTTTGATACTCCAATTGTCGTAGTTGTTGTTGTTGAGTGTCGGAACTTGGAATGGTGCCATACCATTTGCCATATCTCTCAATATAATGAGATTTGTAAAATCCGATTGCACGGATGAATCCGAAACGATGAAAAAAAAAACTTTGGAGGGACTTGGACAACTCGGTCAAGGGCTCCAACTCGGCTGAATCGGCTCAACTCGGTGAGTCAACTCGATTTTCTGGCAGCAGTCTTCCGGCGGTGCGTGGCGGTGCGTCAGAACTCAGATTGAGAAAATTCTGGCGGCGTCGTATTCCTCTCGTCGAGACCTTCGATCTTTCCAACTCTCTCTGATACCACTTTGTTGGAAATAAAACACTCACACAAACAACTTTTATTGAAACTCAAATAAATATTACAAGAGTACTTTCACTCAAAAACAAGAACTACAACTCACTCTTATAAGACTTTGCTTCTTCACTCACTTAGAAGCTCTTAATTTTTCTTGATGCTTAAAACTAAAATGGGAAGGGGTATTTATACTACTCAAGAACAATCCTACACCACACAAATAAACTAATTTAAACCATTACAAATTCAACAAATATCTAACTCTCACCTAACTAAATTGATGTAAGCAATGACATCATTAATTAAATGATGTAAGCAATGACATCTTTAATTAAATGATGTAAGTAATGACATCAATTTAGTTTGGGTTTGGGTTTAGGCTCCCATAATGGATCAAGTTTATGATCCAACAAGAAATACATCACAAATTCAAAGTAAGATTTATCAGACCAAGACCTTTTAGCATGCACTGATTATATCCAGATTTTTGCATGAAAATGACAACAAATAGTTTTAAAATGTGCAGATATAAATGCTTCGTGTTCATCAGTAGAAAAGAGCCCTCCATCTCCACCTGCAATCATATTGTTCCAAATTAAATGAAAACAAACAAAAACCCTCCCAGCAACTTTGTGAAATTTCTTTAGAATAAATAACAGATTTTAGAGTAAAAAACTATTTTTATATATAATATTCGACCACTTCATGCTATATATACTCGTCGATCCCAACTATAGATTGATAGCCTGATCCAGATATATTACTATTTTATTATTTATTTTTCCCTTCCATTTCTTCTCTCGTTACTGCAGTTTCACATTCTTCTCATCCCTTCACTGAAGATTCAGATAAACTCCTAGTCTTCTCCATCACTCTGTTAATCAGATTCCACACAGTCACAGCTCTGTAACAACAGCCATAGAAGCTGACCAGTTAAAGCCTGCAACAGAAGATCAGATGGACATGGTGATGATGATGCAGATGGAAAAGTTCCCTCAACTCTACGGGGTCTATAACGACGTCGTTGAATTCCCTCAAACTGAGCTTGCTGATCACTCTAGCAATAGTAGTTGTAGTAATAGCATCACTGGCATGCCGCATTTTGTTGAGAACCCACAGGTCGGTTGTTCACCCGGCCAATTCATAACCCTGCCGACTACAGCCATTATTTCATTCAATGGTCCAACCCCAGGAGGTTCAAGTTTCTCGTTTACCCCAGCAGAGCAACCCTTGTCTGGTTCAGGTGCAAATGCTTATTCCACAATATCTCACCAAAAGAAGAACTCAGTGGCTACAATGAGGGAGATGATATTCCGGATAGCAGCTATGCAACCGATCCATATAGACCCTGAATCAGTGAAGCCACCTAAGAGGAGGAACGTGAAGATATCAAAGGATCCTCAGAGTGTGGCGGCGAGGCACCGACGGGAGAGGATAAGCGAGAGGATAAGGATACTTCAGAGACTTGTCCCCGGAGGAACCAAAATGGACACTGCGTCTATGTTAGATGAGGCTATTCACTATGTCAAGTTTTTGAAGACTCAGGTGCAGTCACTGGAAAGAGCTGGCACTAGCAGGTCAACAGGTTTAGGGTTCCCTGTTGGGAGTTTTCATCCAATGGGAAAACCATATCAGCCCACTGATCAAAACCATCAGCAATTGGGAGAAGCTTGGCTAAGCTAGTAGCTTAACAAAAGAGGATTATAATATTAGACTTAATTGTATGTATAAAAAACAATGGCTAAATGAAACGGAGTGATATTCATGATGATGAGCATGGAGAAGTAATTTAATTGACTCCATGCTGTATTGTTGTATCAGATAGGCCAAGTGTTGAAAGAATTAATCAAAAGTTGGTAATAGATGAATAGAGTTTTCATTTTGCCTTCATGGTCACCCGGTTTTAGCTATAAGCGCATGAGAGGTGTGGATTGAAGGAGGCAGAAATAGGGTGGGAATGAAGGTGAAGTTGGAAGTCATTTTGGGAGAGAGAAATGCATGTGGCAATTCGATGACGTCGTTTTCCTTGAGCAAACTGTTCACGTGAACATGCTCAACTCTCTCTCCCCTTAATTTGCTTACATACTCTGCACAAAGCAAACCTAAAACCAAACAAACAGGATTGAGTAAATAAAGCTAAATGGTTGAACAAAATGAAGGATCAGCTTTTAATTACATGGAGGTTATAAAGTTTCACTGCGACTATTTCGTCGATCTGTCCAAGGATTCTTCTTCCTTGAATATTGGAGATTTCCCACAATTCTCAAAACCTGCCTCTGAATTTAGCATAGTCCAGCCAATACTAATTGTCATTGCAGAAGACGTCATCTTTACTCACCCTTACCAAGCCATAGCATGGCATGGCATCCAAGCTATCATCAGGCTCAGCCGAAACCATACCAGCTTATACCCCTCGGCTTTAGGCCTAATTATAGATCCCAGATCAAATAAAAACAACCACCAAATTGCCAATTAGCACATCACTATTAGTATACTTGAATATAGCTGCATCCAATTACGGCAGCCGTTATTATTGTCATAGTTTTCATCCTCTCATCACCTACTTTTTTTTTTCTCTACATTTCATATTCAGCTGTTGTTTGTAGAATTTATATCTATATTTTTATAATCAATCATATCTAATTTATTAATAAATTAATTTAAATTGAGTATTGTAAATGTAACTCTCTTCATCTATTCTTTTTCTATTCACGATTTTATTATTCAAACCATAATCTTAATTAATAGACTTGATATTTTATCTCACTAAATAAATTGATAATTAATAAAATCTAGTTTCACTTTCAACCATTATTTCTAAAGATAAATTCGTAACTATATTTCAAGGATAAAAGTTTTAGAAAGTGACTATTTATATATTAAAAACCGGGAAAACAAAGCATTTTTATGGTAGGGTAGACATCTTTTCACGTCCATTATGATAGATTGATACAAAATGGAAAGGTTCGAAGGACTAAAACGTCATTTTATTGATGTGAGCCCTTAGTAACAATCAAAGAGAGAGGATGTTAACTCTGTCCTGGATTGGGCTTCTCTTCCCCCCATAAATACAAATATATTTAAGAGCTTAAATGAACATTATCTAGAATTTTGGACCACCAGCCCCTCTCCCATTCTCCACGCACTCACAAATCTTTTATTATTATTTTTTTCAAAAGAGAATTCCATTCAATAACATGAAAAATACCCAAATTCTAAACGACTGAAATGGAGAAATGCATCTCATTCTTACACCCAAAAGTCATTTATTCCTCCTTACCCCAAAAACCAAATAAAAAAATAATAGTAATAAATGGTCAAAGATGTTATCAGAGAACCCATGTGAGGTATCCCACAAAGGGTCCAACATGAGCACACGGGGGGACGAGTGGGTTTGAGCAAAAGGGAGCCCCCTTGTCCTCTCCATTTATGGCGCAACCAATCCATCCCTCGCTGCACACTATTTCTCAAGACATGCTTTTAATATCCTCAAAATCTTATGGTACGACGACTGAACCGATGCATCAAGAAAGGTACTAGCATATGAATGAATTTAAGACTAGTTAAATGGGATATTTTAAATGCGTTAAACATTCAACTCTTCAACGAATTAAGCGAACTATATTCTAAGTTCTAACATGGAGCTCACATTGTTCAAGAATTATTAAAAAAAAAATCTTACAATGAAGCATGTTATGCAATTCGTAGATGTTGCTTATTGTTTTACAAATTTTATTTCAGTTCTTTTAAATAAATCAATCCTTGGGAAAAATATTTAATTAAAAATAGTATTTTCCATGGAAAGAGATTCAGACAAGAGCAATTCAAATTCTTAAAGAAAAGTTTCAAGAATTATCTTCAACACTAGTTTCTTCATGTGAAATATGTATTATCCAACTGATGTCAGTTATAAATATTGAGGAGCGATTCTCTATGAAAAGAAAAGATGGTAAAAGACACTTATGTAGTTATAAAAATGAAAGATTTATTGATGCATAAATTAATTATTATTCCATTTTAAAGGCATCTTAAGAGCTAAGAAGAGAATTTTAAATTCTAAATTTTGTCTTATTGGATATTGTTTTTCAATTCAGATTAATGTTTTCTTTTTCATAAAGTCAAATGTAGTGTTTTATCTAATTCTTTAAATAATCAAAATAATTTTAAAGAGAAAGTTCGGAATGTAAATATGTATTTTAATTAAGTCCGTGTATGAATTATTGACCGGGGGATAGATGCCCCACCGCGTTAGGCTGGCACTTTTAGATGCAAAATCCTAAGTTTGAGTGTGGAGTCCTAAAAACGTTTGAGAAAATGTGATCGGCTAATTTATATGGGATGTGAACATCCAATCACGGACGTACACATTTGATACTAAAGGACATAAATTTCAAGAGATGAAAACAAATTTTTAACAAACAAACAAAAAATACATAATAAAAACGTAAAATTTATGACAAATTTAAAATTTTAAAAGATAACTACCTATTGTCCTATCGATCCATCTCTACTTCCAACAAAGAAAAGTACAATCTCTCGTTATGACCAACTCTATGTTACTAAACTCTGATGCAAAATCACCCGCGTCGGCTTTGTCTCTACATAATTCTTACACCAAACATGAAAACGTGAACATAACTATCTATATAACCTTGATAGAAAATGACACAGAAAATAGAAAACGAGTATGGTTAAATACCCAGGCGCCCAAGGAGATATAAAATGAATTTTGCAAGTGTAATATACCCAAAAAGAGATAATTTGATTGTTGTGCTACAAAAACAAAACATTAAAATATGTTGGTTGGTCGGGTTAGATTTTACTATTTTAGTGGAGAAAGAAAGAGGTCCCCCCGACCCAGTGGAACAAGGACATAAATCTAATCTATTGGGACAGTGTTGTTTTCTCCTGTTTGTCATTTTTTGAGGGGTGGGATGTATTCACGGAAAAATATCGTTCCGATTCTATTTTACAGAAATGTGAAAGCAAAATTCCAATGCTTGGAGGGATTTTATTCAAATGATGCTGAGGCTTTGACACCTTGAAAAATCAAGGACCGACCACCAGAAAAGAACGTGCGTCAACTACACTGGAACACCTACATACTTGGTGTTTATCGACTCCACAATGTGGTCCAAAGATTATACACATCCATTGTATTTAATTCCCATTATATTGATCATTTTGATATATGATAAATAACAAGAAATTAATCTTTTAAGAATTTATATGCGATGCATGTACTGTTATTTGCTAAACTATGTGATCCAGTTTTTCCCACTAGCAGAAGTTACATATGATAAATGTCAGATATTTCTATGCACAGAAAATAGTAGAAAGGGGTACAGAACTTTGTAACTGAAACAGATTCGACTCCCATTTGTCATTTGGGCCCCAAATTACCCATTATGTGAACATGGCCTCTGGCCCAACATCAAGAAACCCAAATCTATAATAACTATCAGTCCATTGCTCCCACAAGATCATGCCATTGTTACTCAACCGGACATTCAGCTTCAAGAGTCAAGACCCAGTACACAGACACGAACTTGAGAGAGACTGGAAAAGATGATCGACACTCGCATAGCAGAAATCAAATCATATAGATCTAAAGAGAATGGTAATTCAGAACTTCTAATGACAAACTTTCAAAGCTTTGAATCTATCTCACCTCGTCAGTACTAGTGAGATAAAAAAGTAAAAACTTAAATGATATCTCCATTTCCATGGCAAACTGTCATATTAAGAAATACAAGATAAACACTTAAACGGTTGATTTACATACACACGTGTATATATGATTTTCTTGGTCAAACGATCAGGAAACCGTGCAAGTCCCAGGACATGGCAATTGGAGTCTTGCACTGATTGGGAGTTCTGAGGGAGGTAGCAGTGCTTCATTCAATCAAAAATGTAGACACACAAAATGGTGTCAGAGTAATAGTTGCTTCCTGTACAATATTCATCATCTCCGGTGAACTTTGTTCATCAAACTGGTAAGAGAAAAGAAACATCCCTTAACCATTCACTGAATCTATTTGTCAGAATCCCATGTTTTTGTTATTATTATTATTTTAAAAAAAAGACGGTGAAAATGAAAACAAATCACACTTGCAAGTAGAAATTACCAGACATTTCCGGTCTGATTGAACCAGTAACAGATAGCTAAGGCATTAAAAGGCATGGCAGGTGAAACAACCACTCAACGAACCCATCCGGTGGGTTCTCCGGAAAGATAAAGCCATATGAGAGGTCTTTGCTTGTTGGGCCTGGTTGGCCAGCATCGAACTTCTCATTTCTTGTGCCCTCTTCTGAGCTGATCTTAGCTTATTCATTATCTTATCCATCGATGACGATCTCTTCTTTTCTAGCTTCATCTGAAATACATTGTCACATCAGTAATAATGAAGAAAATAAAGATTTTGGCCAAGCAAGAGCTTTCATATTTTCACCACAAATTATCAAATTTTAAAATCACGATCGTCTCTTTTTTAACTAGTTTTTTTTTTATATTTTATTAAAGAGAAAAAACCAAAGGTTCTGCCAATGGGAGAACAACACTTTCTACTCGGTTCAAATTCATCAAGATGTCACATGATACCGCTAACATCTAAATAAGCAAGCTAGACAACAAAGGTACGGAAAGAAATATAAAATCGTACAGCTAGAGATGATTTTAGTTTTTCCCTATCAAGGTTAAGCATTTACTTAATATCTATTTATATAACTTCAGTTATTAATGCAGAAGTATTCAGGAGAAAAGAAACCTCTAGTTTCCTTATGGCTGCCTCGGCTTTTGCCTTCTGCAGATTTTCCCAGGTAGTGATTTTGGCTTCTTCTCTTTTGATCCTGCAAAAGAGGAAGAAAGAAATTGACGTGAATATGATTATACTTGTGTTAAAAAAATCAGTGTCCTCTCATATTAATCACTTGAAGACTGAAGATGACATACATTTCAGAAAAACTTTACACCCAACTAGGTTAGTATTTACTTGTTTAAAGTGGCAAGTTCAATGAAGTTTCGTAGGCAAGATCTATCAAATCTATAATCATAGGAAAGAAATAGAAGCAATGCAGTAAATAGACATACTGGGAAATGCTCTGTCCTGTCTCAGTCACATCCCATGTCGATGTACAAGTATCAACAGCTTTCTTTCTCCAATCATCAACAATTTCTGAGCTCTTACTAGTGTTTCGAGCTCCTCTATGCTTCTTTGACCACCTAGTCATGGTGACTCTTTCATCTACCGGCACATCTCTCAGTTCTGATTTAGAGGAATGGACGTTCGGCAGTTCCGTGATAGGCAGAACCGATAGGGAGGAGGTAGAGAAAGGAGGCATTCCTTTGGGAGATGAGTAGGTACTACTCTGTGGGCTCATTTGGGTCGCCATGTCTCTTCTTGAAACAGTTCGAGAAATATCAGTGGCTGCATCCTTGACGACATCAAGATTTTTTTCTGTGTCTTTGGTGGAGAAAAACAATTGGAAAGATGACTTATGAAGTACAAAAGTCATAGTAAACACCATGATGATGAAAACCTATCTCTTGATATTACATCGAGGTTAGATTTAGCAAATGTTAATATTGATATTTCGTGGATTATGATATTAAAAAAAAAATACATCAGTTTCATAAATTTGGCCAATCTAGAGAAATAAAAACCTACTTTGTTCATGTCCACCAGCCTTTACTTCTAAATTAAGTGATATTTAAACAGGTTCCTATACCAAGAAGTGTAGTAAGTAATGATATACAAATTTAAGATGTATTAACAAGGACTTTAAATTGTTGACCAAATGACAATTTCCAATTTATACATGATGCATCAAATATAGTCTTAATATTAATAGTACCAATTTGGAGGACAAGACAATAAAAATGGAGAGAAACATTCATAGTGGATGTCATAAAATTAAAAGGGCACTCGTCATATGGGGATAATTGAAGTAGGCCAAAGCTCATAATAACGTCTAACCCAGAAATTTCACTTGATAACGATCGGGATTTACCTTGAGAAGATAACAATGGTGGGCTTGCTACCTCAGAGCATCCATGCATGCTAACAGAACGGGCCATGCAAGGCTCGGTCCGAGCAGTAAATTCTCCACCATGGTTACGAGAATGTGTTGTCAAATCATCAGCTGCAATTACTCCAGCACAAAAAGGAGAACCACCCATGAAATTTCCCATATGTCCCCCATCAAACATTTGCAACGCAGGAGAGTACAGCGAATAGTAAGCAATCCCTGGAGGACCAAGTGGACCACTCTTTGATTTTGGTCTTCTCTGTGGAGCCACAATAGATTGTCTTGCACCATTTTCCCCAGAAACAGGACTAAAAATCCACCTTTCAGCATCTTCCCATTTTGAAGGCAAAGTTCTCCCATTGTTAAAAGCCAACAACCCGGAAGCATTCCCCTGCCTCCTTCCACCATTGTTGTGCAATGGCACACGCTCAGAACTCCAACCCTTCTGCATCCCAACACTCGAGTAATGATGATAATTGGGTGTCCCAGGACTGGGAAATGCACCCAGTTTCCGTGTCACAACAGATGTTCTCTTCACAGCCCCCAACCGTGGAGACAAACCAGAGACATTATTTAGATCTAATGAAGCTGGCCTTCGCCTATCAGGATTCTTCAGCAAAGCGTCAGATCTAGTCCTCCTATCCTGGCACTCTAATGTATACAATGCCCAATTATTACTTTTCGAAACATAGTAACTTATAACAATCAATACTTTAAAAAATAACTAAAGGCCACCTTTAAGAGCTAGGGAGAAAGAGTTTCTTGTTGAATCTCTGAGTTGAGTTTCGTCCTTTGTATGAGCTGCATCTTTTTCTTCCTGTTTTACTGCGTATTATCGCGTAAGGGAAAAAAGGAAGAGGGGAAAGGGGCGGACAACGACAATGAGTACGAGTGAATTTGAATTTTGTTTTTTAGCTTATTCATTTTTTTTGATGTAATTCCAGTTTTAACTTTTTCAAAAGAACTAATAGCGAAAGAAAACATTGAAAGTACCTTTCACTTTTTCTCCTTTTCTGGAGAGACGAATGTGCTTATTGACTGTTATAGCTTTGTTTGGATCGTGTCCACTCGAACTCTCATTCTGATCTCCACTTTCTTCTCCTGCCAAATGCTGCAAAAGACATTCACATTTCAATTTCAAAAAAATATTTCCTTCTTTCTCCTTTTCAGAAAACTGAAAGAAAAAAAACTTAAATCAGGCTAGGAAAAAAAAAGCATGCAAGTTTATCAACAATGATCGATCACAATTACACTGTTACAGCTTGTCATGCTTATTGCACGGAAAATCAGCGATGATAAAAGTTAAAAAGATAGAGAAGTTACAAAAGATATTTCAGAAGCGCGAGAATCGTGGTCATGAGCATCAGAAGCAAAAGAGCAACGATCGACACTAGCGGAAGCCGAAGAGAAGAGGCTGAAATTCGCTTCCAGGGTGCATATAACAGAGTCAGGGCTTGCAGCTCCGGCTCTGTAACCTGATCTCGCTGAGCTTTGTTCTCGAAACCCTAGCTCCGCCATATTTCTTCAAAGGTCCACTTCTTCTTCTACAAATGTCGGCCGGCCATTTTTCTTTTGTTTATTATTCCATTTTTTTCACTAATTTTTGTTTTCGGTTGTCATACATGGCGGGTTCAAAGACGAAGGCCTTCTTAAAGCCCTTTTCTATTAGTGGTTTTGATGCCTTTGATGTTACGGGTAATAATAACTTTAGACCTGGGATTTTGACCGTTTTGAAATGACTGTAAAACCCTTAGGCGTATGATAATTTAGGTTTAATCATGAGGGTAATTAGGGATTCTTCATAAACAAGATGCTTGATTTTACTATGAATTATTCTTTTCGTGCAAGACAAATTATGGGAACTAAATGATGGTGCCTAGCAGGAGAGAACCATTTTTTTAAAATTTGAATGGAAAAAAACGATGCCGTTACGATAGAATTGGATTTTTAAATATAATATTAATATTATATAATTCAATTTGAATCTTTTATAATTAAATATATATTGTAGGGGGGAAACTCTACGTATGGTCTCCATCGTATTCTAACTTTGTATAATATAATTATATGTATTAATCTAAATTTGTTTTTGGTTAATACCGATTCCTTTTAAAGAAAAATAATAAAAAAGAAGGTTAATGATGACATTTAATAAAATGGGTTGAAATTTACAGTAACATCGAGGAGGAGTTGGCGACTTGGGCAGAAGTAGCTGGTGGCAGATAGCAACTTTGGATAATCTAAACAAAACAAAACACCCAAATTTCAGAAATTAAAAAGTTAGACAAACCAAATTGAATCGTTTTAAGGATAAATAATTATGTTTATCTGAAATTAATGATCATAATGGACATATGGAAATGGAATAGATGAGATCAAGATAAAGTTGAAATTGACCTCTACCAGATTAGATTTCTTGTTGGGTAAGGGTCAATTTCATGATGCTAATAATAATTACACCCCCACAAAGATATAAATTGTTTCCCAAGTTACCTGAATCATCCTAACCATAAAAAAAAGTTCAGCGCAATCAGCTCCTTTGCTCTTTGCTTTTGCTACATAAATGATGTAAATTTGTCAGACAAAATCATGATTTCGCCGGATTAATCGTCCTTAATCTCTAATCTTATCATACACGGTGGCAAATCCACCCTTAGTCTAGGGTGGGCATTGAAATCATAATTTTTTTCAGTTAATTATTTAATTTTAGTGATTGTATCCATCTTAAGATTTTATTTATGTCCACCGTATACGAAAAATTTATGTTATTATTAAAGTTTCTCCACCTTTAAAAGTATTTATAAATTAGCCATTGTAGTATTTATAAATCAGCCACTGCTTATACAGTGTGATAAATAGCTGCCGAATCATTATCGTTTTCCTTTGAGACGCCGCTATTACAAATATGCAGAGGTGTTTTGATAATGATTAAGGCTTAATCTTGGGTATTAAGAGGTGGAGGATGGGGAAATATGTTGCATGATGGAAATGTGTTTTACTTACATCCTCATTCCGCATGCAACAGCAAAGGGACGAATAGGATGTTTATCCCCGCCAGAAGTGCCGCATCACGTGGAGCTACCATTTCCTTTGTTTCCACGATGCTCAACATAATAAATTTTAACGATTTTCTTCATTTGCTTCAGCCTAGACCCTACATTTTATTTTATTTTTTTGGTTCAACGAAGCTTAGCTTCCTCCTGCATGTTACCTTTCATGGGGTATATATATATATATATAGGTCGTGGCTAGGTTGTTGGAGGTCCTATGCAAATTCTTGTAAAGGGGCCCTTAAATCTCGAAATTATTTTTCTAAAATAATAAATGACTAATTTCATTAACTTAAAAAACTTCACTTAAATAGTAATTTCAAATCATCAATTACATCATATCCATAAAAATATACAACTTACAAATTCACTTAAAATGTGATACTCGTGTTACATTCTTTGAAACAAAATCATCTATAAAAGTTTCAATATCAACGTCTTCCAAAATATCACTCTCAATTGTCCTTAAGTATGACTTGAGCAACTTTAACTTTGAAAAACTCCTCTCTGCAGAAACAACAATAACAGGTATAATCAATAAAATTATGTATACAATTGTGACATTTGGAAAGCAATTGAAGTGTTTCAAGAACCTTAATATATCCATTGCTCCATCTTTTCCTTAGGTAACATCTCTTTAAGCAATTTTAACTCAGTAAAAAAATCATTTCCATGACAATAAGAAAACACACCTCTCCTAAGAGAATTTTCAAAGTGACTACAACAAGATTGGAGTTTAATGTCATCCATTGATTGCAAATTTTTAGAAGTGAACAAAAATCTAAAAACACTCTCATATAATTCATATTGTTCAAACCTCTTTTCCAATGATGAAATAGCTTGATCAACAATGTAGATAAAATATTAAATTCTAAATGATTCCTCTGGAGATAATGATGTCTCCTTACTATCAACCTCATCAAATTGTTTTTTTACGTATTATACGCCTTTGAGGAAAGATAGGGTTGACTCCAATTTCAATGGCTAATTTTTTTTGCAAGGTCCATGACATTTGAAAATCCAACATCTCTATAATTTCTGAAAAAATGAAATCAATCCTTTTATCTCACACATAGCAATATCAATCACCATATCTTCTGACTGTAGATATTTGCTAACATTGGTCACAACAGATAAAATATCATACCAAATGATTGTAGGTAGTAAAAACTCAAAACTACCAAACTCATTAGTGGCTAAAGATTTTGCTTCACTCTGAGTTTTAGAATCAATATCAACAGTAGCTACTTCAAGTAAGGAATCCCTTAATTCAACAATTTGAAATCTTATTGTTGTGATATTATCAATTCGACTTTCCCAACGTGTGGCTGACAGTGATTTGGGAGTATACTCTTTCACATAATGTTTTAAAATATCCCGCCTCTTTGTTGAACTAGCAAATATAGTATATATGCGTTGAACTAATCCAAAAAAGTCCCTTGCTTTATTTGAAGTGTTTGCAATGTCACACAAAACCAAATTAAGACTATGACAACCACATGGAGTATAAAAAGCTCTAGGATTCAAATCTAATAGTCTTTTTTGCACACCTTGATATTTACCTTTCATATTAGACCCATTATCATATCCTTGACCTCTGATATTATCTATATCAAAATCATGAGATTTAAGCACATCTTCTAACACTTTAAAAAGTCCTTGGCCAATTGCATCATTAACTTGTAAAAACTCGATAAAAAATTCTTCAATTTTAAAAGTATTAGAAGAGCCATCAACACACCTTATAATTAGAGTCATTTGTTCCTGGTGACTAGCATCTAGTGTGCAATCCAACATCACAGAAAAATATCTAGCTTCTTTTATTCTTTTGATAATAATAGATCTAATCTTGGAGGAAAGCAAAAGTATCAACTCATTTTGAATGTCATTACTCATATAATGGTGATGAATCTTACCACTAGTAATACGTTAAACATGTTCGATCATTACATGATCAAACTCAACCAACATTTCTATCAAACCCAAAAAATTTCCATTGCTCTTTTGATATAATCTTCCATTTTCCCCCGAAATGCTAAGTTATTTTTTACAAGATACTTCACAATAACAATAATTCTAATAATTACATTTTTCAAATACTCTTTTTCTTTTTTGAATTGTTCTTGAGCAACTTTATCAATTGTTTCATTTTGTTGCAGCCTATGCCTAAGTTCACACCAAGTTTCCACGTTTGGTACATGGTCAGTACTTGTTTCATGTTCTTTAAGTATGTACTAAGATGCATCCAATCACTATATCATTCATTTACTAAATGACCTTTCCATGACCCTTTTAAAAAATCTTACAACAAAAACAAAACACTTTGTCGAGCTCTTTCGAATAAACAAGCCATTCCCTATCACAAGTTTCACCATTCGACAAATATCTTGTATAAAAGGTTGAAGAAAATTTATGAGAAAATTTGTCTTTGGGGCCTTTCACAATGCTCAAGTCTCTTTTGAGGCCATTTACAGCCAAAATGTCAATCAATTTATACAAGAGAATCTCATTTTCTTGGATCATATATGTCAACATAAACAGATTCATTTTGTTCAACATTGCGGTTAGTATGATCAAAATTATGGTCCACATTTTGTTCATAATTATGAGAAATATTGGCATTCTCCTTATTAACAACACCATCCACAATTTCCTATTGTTCAACATTCTCACCATCAACATTAGTTCCATTTAATTCCTAAGAATTAACATCATTTTCCTCTACTTAGGTATCCTTTAAAAAAACTTATCCAAATCACATTTTTGAGATTGAATTAATTGTTCTACTCGTTTAGTTTTTTAACGCTTTTCATATCCAGATTGATATTTTCGAATCATATTGAACAAAATCAACACAAAGCAAAAACAAATCAGAGTGAGATAAGATAGCACCAGAGTCCTGAGTTCAACTTTCAATTTGGCATATCATCTACTCCAACTCGGCAACTCTCCTCAAATTAACATAATCAAATCTGCAATTTATATACAATAATAAGAACTAAGAAGTACAAAATTTAATCAGTTACAATTACAAGTACAACTATTCGCATAAAAAAAGGTTGAATCGTTAAATTGAAAAGAAGTAATACCCATCTCTTTAATTTCTCCTGGAAATGAGATATTCAATTTCTCAAAATTTATTTTTGCATAAAAAAAGGTGTAATTGATGGAAAATTGAAATTATTAAAGAGATTGAATTTGGGAAAATGTGTAGGAATTTGGAAAGGTGAATATTAATGCCTATGGAGGAAATTTGGGGATTGATAAGTGAATAAGAAGAATCGAAGTGTGTGGAATAAGAAGGAAACATGTGTATTTTCTGTATTACAGTTGTATTACACTGAGCAGTATTATTGTGTAGCCTATATTAATCATTAATGGTGTGGTTCCCCACTGACTATTAATGAGCAGTATTAATACAAATGTATTACACCAAATCTATTAAAAAGGTTGACGTTTTCGAGTTCCCCAAGGGTCTGGTTCATTTCTAGAAGAACAATGGTTACCAGCCGGCATCAGTCATTGTCGGATTCAATAGTCAGTTGCCTATCATTACAGTTGTAAATAGGGGCCCTGCGTCGTCGTGCACTATGCGTGGGCTCAGCCACACCCCTGTATATATATAAACTATAGGATTATATCACAAATAAGTACGTAAAATATATTATCTTTTTATTTGAATATTTAAAGTGTTTTTATTGTCAAATTAAGTATCTAAAGTTATCTTTTTGGTCACTTAAAATATTTTATGTCAAATTAGGTATCTAAACTATTTAATCTTTTTCATCTAAGTTCTAAACAAGTTGACATGTAACATTAATTAAAGAATACTTTTGATACTTAGATGAAAATTGAATACTTTAAGTTTCTATTTTTACCAAAAATATAACTTTAGATATTTGTTTTGATCAAAATATACATTAAATATTTAAAAGAAAAAGATGAAACATCTTAAGTACTTATTTGTTATACAAGCCAAAACTATAAAGCTTTGTTATTAGACTTATATGTATAGATAAATTTTTAATTTGAGTTATTAAAAATAATGTTTAACTAATTTAATAAAAATTATAAATTATAATAACGGTTGATCAAACACGATATATAATTATGCACTTTATCAAATTATATTCAAATTTAATTATATAATTTGTTGTCTTTGATCTTATCTCACCTTTATTTTGATCAAAATGACTTGTTCTTTTAACTATATATCATAATTTTTTATTAAATTAAAGTGATTATAAAATAATATATATTTTAAATATTCTAAACCATTCAATCATCTTATTACATTGGTTCGTGATCGAACATTGACCTTTAAGAACAATAACAATTAACCACTGAGGTAAGTTGGTTCATGCTAATCAAATATCATATTATATTCTTTACAATATGTTTAAATATATACTTTTTATATTAGCGTCATGTGTAGCTTTCTTTTCTTTTATTATAATGTTATCTATAACAATAATTTGTTGGGTAAACTATACTTTGACCATTTAATTATTTAGTCCTTTTATTTTTATCTCCAGTCTTTCAATTTTGTCAATCATACCACCTAATTATTTAATTGTATTCAATTAAACCACTAGCCGTTAGTATTTGACGGAGATACTGACGTGACAGTTAATAAAATTCACATAATTATACATTCTATCAATTTGATCCTAATTATAATTTAATTTAATAAATTTAATCTTTTAATCGTTTTACAACATAATTGGATGTTGTTTTCTTAAATTTAATTATTTTATTTTTCCTACTAATTAGATGATGACACTTGTAATCATCTGATTGGATAGAAATAAACAAAAACACGTGTAATCATTTGATTGGATAGAAATTAACAAAAGAAGAAGACTTAGGGTGAGGACGGTGATACTTGAACAAGATTCTCTTGGAATATACAAAAGCACTTAAACCACTGAGATAAGCCCATTGATATTGAAACGCCTGATTTAAAATATAACATATTTTAACAAAATGACATAAAATCCTTTTTTTTTAAAAAGAAGAAGAAGAAGAAAATAATCTCTTCAGGGGTAACCATTAAGATGGAACCTAGATTTTGATAACAGAAGGGTCAGCCTCAGCTCCTTTAGCAAACTCAACATTCCCAAGATGTAAAATGGCAGCCACAACACGAAAAATTGCCTCACGAAAGAATCATTCATCGTGAAACTATGAATGCAACTACAAAGTGCCCTGTTTTCTGAAACTAGCAGAATAAATGACTGGCCTGCTCGTCGTCGCTGGTTCCAACTACATCCATGGCCCTTATAGTTGTAATGAACTCCTTTGCACCATCTACTCCATCCAATGCATAGCAGTCCGATTGATTAAGGTAATGGAAAGATCTAGGGTCGCCCAGCTTAAACTTTTCTTTAACCTGAAATTGTCAAGAGAACATTATCTCTCATTGCTTATTATTATCAGCATATATAAGTCTAAAAGCAAGGTCTTATTGCCTCTGGCGGTGCTGCACAAAGAAGGTAAAAGCAGCGGTAATTTCTTTCGGGACTTGAAATTTGGCAAACTCGAGACCGTTCCAGTAAATATGTACGAACAGCCGTCCCAGAAATCCTCCCATTCTTGTCAAATTGAAGCTCAACAAATTTATCAAAACGACTGCATAGCACCAAGAGGCAGGAAAACTTAGAAAAACTCAGACTAATTCAAAGAAATGATAAATCAAACAATTAATTGGAGAAGAATTTTTGTATTAAAATAGTCCAACCAGCTCCAATGGCTGAAACATGAACTGGCCTTTGATATTACAAGCGAGGAGCAGAGTAAGCTATCATGTTTGAAGAAGGTGGTGACTTTTCGGATCCCAAAGCAAACATACACTCACCTTGAGTTGTTATTCCTAACAGTTTTTGCTTTTCCAAAAGCTTCAAGGACAGGATTTCGAAAGCTTCAAGCAATTGATTGGAGTTCTTGATATTTATGGGTTCGAGAGCTTTAAGTTTAATAGGATAAGACATTTTCCTTTACATGCAATTAAATTGAATATTTACTATTGTAACTAACAAGGTTTTGTATGTTTTCTTTCATCAGTTTTACATCAATTTTACAAATGAAAATCTGCAGCAACATTTCAATCAGTTTTGGTAAATTCTATACTATTTTTTTTCCTGCCATTTGTTAAAATATGTTATAGTTTAAATGATGCATTCCAACACCATGTCGTGGGTTTACCTCAGTGACTTAAGTGTTGATATGTATTCCAAGAGACCTTTGTTTCAGTCTTACCGTTCTCACCCGTTTAATATTTTTTCTTCTACTAATTTTCTATCCAATCCGATGGTGACACGTGTCAGTATTTGTTTGAGTAAAAAATAAAATAAAATAATTAAAACTAAGAAAACATCGTCCAATTATGTTGTGACATGTATCGCAATATAATTAGAGGATTAAATTTATTAAATTATATTAAAAATAGGAATAAATTAATAGAATGTATAAATATTAAGAACTAAATATATAATTATACCAATTTATTAACTGTCACTTTAACATCTCCTCAAATACTAATGGCTAGTGACTTGATTGAATACAATTAAATAGTTAAGTGGTCTAATTGATAAAATTGAAAGGTTGATGGTAAAAATAAAAAGACTAAATAGTTAGATGGTCAATAATATAATTTACCTTAAATTTTTTCTTTTGAATAAAATAAATAAGACCTACCCATAAATTATTTAAATGACACTTCAAATAAGATTAGAAGCCTAATTCTTAAGAGTGAATTTACATTAATCTTGCCAGTATAATTGTGGGTTTATGACTTAAAAAATAAATAGTAAAATATAAGTAGAATTTGACCCCATATCATCTACAATTTTATCTTAGAAAATAAGATTAATATAAAAACATTTGTGTAATCTATACTTAAAATTGATTTTTTGGTGCCTAAATAATTTTTTGTTAAAAATAACCTAATGTTTTTCTGTTGTACTTTTAGGTGCATACCATTAAAAAAAATCGTTAAGTGACACGTGTTACGTTTAATTTTTTTTTAAATATTTTATTTTTTAAAAAAAAATAAAAAATATGAATGCAATTAGTGTCACTTAAATTTTTTTAACGGTAAATACCTAAAAATGTAATAAAAAAACATTAAACACCTATTTATAACAAAAATTATTTGAACACCAAAAAATAATTTTAAATATAATTTAAACACTTATCTTTGTATTAAGTATAGAAAATATCATTCGCAGTTTATACTTGGTTAGTTATATATATATGGATATACTGTGAGGTGAAAGCAACCATGTTTGTGGGTTCCATGGTAAGAAGTTAGAGGGCAGGGCTTTGTACCAGTGGTGTTGCTATTATTGCTGTTTAGTGCAGGTTAGGTCTGTTTGACTGGTTGGACTATATCGAATGGCACTTTACCCAATTTTAATTATTTTTCTGATGCACTTCACAGATACTGATATTTTTCTTCTGCATCATCATTGGTTGTATCCCAAGGCATTGACCCCAGTTTGATTTGCCTCTTAAGATGATATTTGTCTTCTTTTCATGATCTGACATTTCGATAAACCAAGCCATGAGCCATCCACGACGACCACCATCTGTTTTTCTATTGGAACCAACCTTCGGATAAACTCAAAAGCCACCATTTTCATATCGTAATTGCTTTCCTCTCATGGCAGAAATAATGCTAATAGTTTCCAGGAAATTGCTAAATTGTTTAATAACGGGATTGTCTAGTAATTGCAAATTCGTTCTCGGATCTCTGTTTTCCTTAAACATTAAATAATGCTCCCCCCACCCCCCTTTTTCGTGGAGATCACTAACATCTTCATACAACTTAATTTACTGCTATCTTTGCTCAATACGTAAACTTGCATATAAAGCACAAAGAGACCGCCATTTAAAAAAAGTAACAATTTAACATTATTTAATTTAGATTTAAAAGCGATTGTACAATAAATTCTATCTATTAATATTTCATAAAAAAGATTGCATGTGAAATGGTCGGAAAGGCAGAATGACGTCGTAGATTTTCATCCACGTTGACGTTGTTTGTTAGTAATTTACACCAAGACTCCATATACCACCTAGATTTCATAGGAGTTAGACTGTCTCAAAAGATAGGTAGTTTATGTGTTATTTTCTAAAATGAGATTTTTAAAATATTTTATAATAAAATAAAATTGTAAAATATTAAAATTTAGTAAAATTAAAACTAAGATGGACATTAAAAAAATTGTCCATCAAAAACCATAAATTTAGTGATTTTTTTTTAGAAATAATTGATTATAATTGAATTCTTGAGATAATAAGGGAGAAAATTAGATTATTTTTTTGTTAAATTTTGTTATGAGAAAATAATTATTTTTGGGTTAAAAGATTATTTTTTAAAGTATGTTCTCAAATTTTGGGTTATGACTACGTTGTCAATAGGTGAGCCGAGTGATCTATGACAAGTTTTTGGAAGACAAGGAGATATTGTGAATCTTTTATTGCTAACAAATTGGATAAAAAAAAAGTTTGATTTTGTTAGATTTACAAACAGACGAGATGCAGATAGAGCCATTCAGAGACTAAACGGATTTTAACTGTACGGATATAGAAATAGAATTAATGTTGGCTTGGCAAGGTTCAATGGGAAAATCATTCAAACTAGAGCAAGGTTAACTAGGCGTTGGAGGAGCCTAAGAAGACACCAGTCGAGTTGAAGGGATCTGGGGAATTGAGGAAGGATGAGAAAGATTCAAGAGAAAATAGTAGTCAGAGAGAACAATACATTAAGAGAGTACAAAGCTTCGTGGAGGACGAATTGCTGTAAAAACTTAAAAAAAGAGTGGTTGACACAATGACAACTGATTGTAGCATTGAAGAGGTGAAGTCAAGGCTTCATAGCTGGGCCTTGAAGGATTTGATATTAAAGGGGTGGGTGGCAGAAGGTTCATTATAGACATTATAGATGATGAACTCGAAGAGATGATGAAGAACCGACAATGGTCCTTGTTGAAAGAAGTATTCCTGGAGATAAGAAATCAAATAGGAGTGAATTCCACTGGGTGTTTACGATATTCCTATTTTTTGTTTTTAGTAAAAAATTCTCTCTGCAACTTCTGTGTTGGAATATATTTGTTTTTTTTCCCTGTTGAATTGCTCTTAGCTTGTTCTGTCTTCAGTATGGTAAGCTTTTTGTTGAAAATCTGGATTTCTTTCATTGAATTACAGGAACAGCTTGATTCACTTATGAAGCTTAAATGGCCTGCTCTGAATTGTAAAAGTGTTCCATGGGCCTTGCATATTTCCTTGTGCAGTTTGCATAGTTGGTCATTTGTAGGATCCAAAGTCAATGAGGATTCATCATCTCAACCTATTAGTGATACAGAACCAGTTCAAGAACCGGTGGGTGACATGGATGGAAGATCTGGTATCACAAAGGGAGAGCTGGAGGGTTTTAGGGAAGATGGGGAGCTTCCATCTTTGCTTTCAGTCCCATCTTCCTCAATTGATGCTGAACTTACTCCCCTAAAGGAATCTAGTCTTAAACATTCCAAGCAGTTGGCTTTGATTTCGTAGAGCATTTTGTCCCCAGATGGTAAGGGAATATTACCGAGTTTCAAAAAACATGAGGATTCTGTCTTAATGCTAGAAACGGATAGTGAACTGGACGAGACTCTAGAGA
Organism: Hibiscus syriacus; assembly: GCF_006381635.1. NCBI lineage: Eukaryota > Viridiplantae > Streptophyta > Magnoliopsida > Malvales > Malvaceae > Hibiscus > Hibiscus syriacus. The sequence goes on from NW_024063513.1 coordinate 6,263,928, forward strand.
CAGACTGAAAACTCTTCTACTCAATGCTATGAAATAGTTGAAAAATCATGGGTTGACTATGGTAAAAGGAATTTATTCTTCTTTTAACAAGGAAAACGGACAGAAGTGGGCAGAATATGACACGAGAAGCCAAGGTATCGATAATTTATTTTTCTTTTCTTTTTATTATGTTCATTAAAGATGGAAACCTGACGCCAAATCGAACAGTTGCAGATTAAGATCAGTACGGAGTACCCTCTTGGGCCTCCTCGGCTTACAGTGAATCTTTACGCCTCTCCTGGACAAAAATCTTCTGAGAATGACATTACGGATGTCACAATGAAGTCCGTGCTGTGGAAGCCGAGGTAAGGAAGTAGTATTTCTGAATTAGCAATCTCACAATTATGGATGGTGATTTGTTGTATTTTCTCCAGGGATATACATGGTATGACATTACATGAAGCATAGAATAATGGGAAGTGAAAAAAAGTTCAATAAATGTAGAGTATTTTTAGCCCTTTTGTTCTAGTGGTAGAAGTGGTGAGCTTGATGGTCGAGTTCCACCAATTTCTTAGTATTCTCTAAACTTCTTTAAATTGCATATCTGAAGAGCCTACTGTTACTACTATCTTTCCCAATCATGTTCAAACAAATTCTTACTCTGGTTGCATGGTGTAGGTAAATCTTCATATGTTAAAGATGGTACCTCCAGATGATGAAAACTATATCACATCAAGTACACTGTCTTGCTATGTTGTTTGACTATTACATGGACGTAGGGAGTCCATCTTCTGAGAAGAGGAAGACTAGTTCTGTGATTGATGTTGGATTGTGTAAACCTGTTAGAGGTAGACTTCTTGCCAGATAATTCAGGGGGAGAGATCGTCCGAAAATGATATCCTGGAAGGACATGGAATGCTCTACTGGCTACCCTTTCTAAGAATGAAGTTTCTGATATTCTTTTGCTGCACTGCCAGAGAAAGAAAAGGTGGAGGTGAATCTTTGACCATAAAGGGAACCAGAACGTACATTTTCTGTAACTATAACAGTGATTCTACTCATAAAGATAACTAAAGGTTGCCGTAGATCTGATTCCCTATATTGATAAACTAAAAAAGGAAATGAAGAGGCAAGGAGTACAGGTATTGATTCAGTAGTTGCATTGATATCGGGTGACGGCCTTGGGAGCAGAGGCTCCTGCTGTTTTCATTGGTTTCCGTAGACAACAAAAAATTGAACGGGAATGTTACCTAAGCTGTATGCTGATTTGCGTTTTCCTTTTAATTTCGTGGTATGTATCCCTCTTCGTTGAGCCAATCAACGGCTTAACAATGCATTTTGTTGGTTATGTTTACCGAGAGACCGATGGTTGAGTGGGTAAAAGTGCATAAGCATTGCGCTATCTTCTGACTAAAAACATTCAAAATATCATTTTACTTGAGAATCGCATTGTCTGAATGTGTCCATGGTAAAAGAAACACAACAAATAGTTCAATTAATGGTGATGATGGGCAAACTCTTGAGACGCTCGGAAATTTACATATATGGTGCAACTTAATGAGCCATTATCTTCATAAGAAAAACAGAAGCAAATTACAAATATTAGAAGATTCTTATCCTACATCGCGCTAATCCATTTCTCCAAATCTCAAAGAGCAAACAACTGTCATTAACACCTATCTAACCATGTACAAAACCACCTACCACGCATGATTTAAACCACCCTTCCACTTTCACCATGGACCAGTCTGAGTTCTAGGCAAGCATCGTTTCTTAGCTCCTTGTGGCGTTTTCATCGTCTCAATGACCTGCGGCAAACAACCAATTGAAACTTGATTTAGAATATTGAACATTCTAATATAAATAAAGGTTATACTTCACAGCTCATGCCAGCTGAAATTTCTTTCCAATTTTGTTCTAATTTGATTGGATTGTGCACTTAAGAATGCTTGTAAACAAAGTAGTCAACTAGTGAGTACATAGTGTAAGAATATAATGATGTTCCAGGAGGAAAACAGAGACAACTTCTCTTTACCTCCTTTTTCTGCATTTCCATGAGTTCTGCCTGCAGCAACCAAAAGTACAGACAATGAGACTGTAAGCATCTGTTTGCCATAAGCCAACGATAAGTAATATGATGTACAAATGAAGAAGATGCAGAACATACGAGCTTCTTCCTCAATTCTTGGTTTTCCTCTTTTAGGTTTGCCACTACTGCTTCCAATTCCATTGTATAAGCCTAGTGGATAAGCCAAATAAGAAAGATCCAACCCATATTTGGGACCAAACCAACCATAAATTTACTGGTTAGAAGTTACCATGGGATAGAACAGAACTGTTTTAATTGATAATGTTATAACAAACTTAAACAGAATGATGAAGTAAAAGGTATGAAGAAGGAAGATTAAACAAATTTGAGTAAATCAAAAGTTGGTTCATTCACCTGCTTGCGAGCTCGTGACCTGGCAGCTGATTCTCTGTTCTTTATTTTTCTCCTTTGTCTCCTCTCTGCAACCTTTTCCACCCCACTGTATTTCCTACCCCTAAAGTTCCCATTAAACACATAAGGAACTGGGGAAACTGAGGAGGTATCTTCACTGTTCTTTCCAATCCCGTCCGATGAAACCTGGTTCGCAGGCGATCCAGTTGCAACTGCCAGTGGCCCTCCTAAACCGACCAACCCCATCAGGCCGTTACTTATTCCCTGAGGCTGATTCCCAATCCCATGAATTCCGGGACTCCCCAACTGACCACCGCTTTGTAAAGGCAACTGTGCTCCATATCCCACACCAGTTTGCTTAGGAAAAATTGGTTGTTGTTGTTGCTGAGCCAACTGGTGCTGGTTCGATCTAACACCCTTAACGTTGGAAGGCAAATTGGAAGCCTGGATACCAATATGATTACCACCTTCAGGAATCCTATTCCCTATCAAATTTGGACCTTGTTGAAACCCGATTTCAAAACTGGTATTATTCAAACCAAAGAATCCTCCATTGTTAACCTTCCCGGCCAATTGAGTATCTTCTCTTACCACACCAGCCCTCACCAAAAACTCCTCCAAAGTAATCTCTCCTAAGGTCTGCTGCCTTTGTGGCATATTATTAGTGCCTCCGGTTCCAATACCGTCTTTCCCAAAGGAATACTCCCTTGAAATATCTTTCCAGACTTGGTCAACAGTTTTCTGGCTAAGTGTTCTTGGTAAAGTCAAGGACCCTTGCCTTTGTAACCCTCCATTTCCCTCTAGGGCGCCACCAGAAGAAGCCATTGTTTGAGTGTCTTCAGCACTTCAAATGTTCCTCAACAGCTCATCCATGTTCATCGACCCGAAATCTTTTCCTATTCCACCCATAGTGCTTTGAAACTCATCGAAGGTTAGAGAATAGATTGATGACTGTCTAGCTAACGGGTTATTCCCCAGCGGTTTATTCTCCCCGCCGTCACCCGACAGCCGGTGGTTACTTCCAAAGTTCTTGAAGTTCATGTTAGTCCCCATTAAAATACGTATAAGACAGTGTCAAAATTATAATGTGCAGATAGTCCTTTGCTACAACTTCCATGCAAGCAAAACTGATAAAATCCCACAAATTTGAAGTTTATATATTTCTCTATAATTGTGAAGTTCACATTTGCAAAGGAAAAAAAACCCTAAATTCAAGATCTATACAAGAGTTTTTCAACAAAGAAAAACAATAAAAAACATAAACATAGGAGAAAAGAAAAATGGAATGTAAAAATCAACTCTTTTCTGTTTTGCTCTTTTAAGAGTTAGCAACACCTAACGTTTCAATGTGCTCAAGAAAATACAAGTTTTCAATAATCAGAAATTTGAAAATCTGAGCGAAGGAAAACATAAGCTTTTTCTCGTAGGCAAACAATTTAACAGGCCAGATAATTGAAGGGAGAACAAAAAAGTCAAAACAAAAAGAATATTTAAAAAAAACAATTTTTAAACAAATGAAAACCTACAAAAAAAAAATTAAAAAAGTTGATCACAGCAAAGAGAAGAATGGGCTACAGAGGTAAACAAGCAGGGAAAGAGAGATTTTTTTATATATATATATTTTTTTATGTATTTTCACTTTCTATTTTGTTGGTTTAATATTTTTGTGCTTCTGGCTGCGTCTTCGGACAGCGTTTAGTTCCGTCTTCCGTTTCGAGACCAATGGCTTTCGCAGAAGCGCCAGGTGTCCCTTTTACCTCTTTTCTTTTTAAACTTTAAATAATTATTGCAGGCCGGCTGATTTGGGAGACGTGGACCAATAGGAAAGGAGTAGGAGGATTGTGACGTCGATATCTGGCCAGTAAGAAATTGAAAAATGGGACGACATGAACCGTCCACGTTGCTTTTTTTTTTTTATGGTTTTGGATAGCGCCGACAATGGATAAATGCTAATGAAGTTCAATTAGCAGGCTTTGAATTAGGGGTACTTTGGTCTAAACGTGATGTTTATCGATTTTTCACTGGCCTGTCTGATCATTTGTTTTTAAAATTTGAATTTTAAAAAATATAATATACTTTATTATTACTATCATTATCCAGAATGCTTGTTACATATTAGACCTGCAATATATTTCATCACTCCACCTAACCAACATTTCTTTTATCAGTACAGATTTGGCTGCCTTTTTCATACATGTGATAAAGCCTTGAATTTCATGAAGATACAAAGAATTGGTTAAGATTTTATTTAATAAAGTAAAAAAACTATTATTTTTAAAAATGCTTTAAATCAAAACTAATATAAAAAATGATTGAAGTATTATACTATTTAATAAAGTAGAAAATGAAGTTTGATGTGAAATATTAGTTGCTATGGCGGACAATAATCATAATTTTGTTTCTAAAAGTAAAAAAAAAAAAAGTATTAGCTTTGTTTCCTGAGTTGTGTGCCGCCAGCGGAAGATCCATATTGTATTTGATAGATTCAAAGATAAGGCAAACAAACTCGTGTGTGCGTTAATAATGACAACATTAACCTAAAACAGAAAGATTTTGATAGGGAGAAAAACAATGAGAGTACAGTGTGGGCGTTAATTAAGGATGACAATCCATTCAGCAGAAACTACAATATTTTCGGTTTTTGCTTTTCTACAACTTGCATCCACATGTTAATTGCGTTTAAGTTCAAATGTTATCTGAGCTCCACTTTACAAACAGTATGAAGAAAAAACAGTAAAACCATTGTGAAAACAACATGGCATTTACAGATGAAAATACCACGAGCACTTGAAAACGAATGCATAAACTGTTTTATGATTATCCCACAAGAGAAAACAGAAGCCAACATTAAGATTTAGAAAAATCTTAATCTCATTTGATTTAGGAAGTCGGGCTCTTTCTGGAATAAACTCGTGCATTTTATTGGGAATGTGACACAAACCCAAAGATCAAGTTTAAATTGTTATCTTTACTTTCTTCTTCTTTTTCTTCAAGGTTGAACATGTTCGATCCGATAGAAATTTACTTGCCGAGGTTGATAGCCGGTGCATTGTAAAGATGTTCTATTATTTTCAAGATTCTGATTTCTTGTACCTTATTATGGAGTATTTGCCTGGAGGTGACATCATGAGTTAGGGCTGTAAACGAGCCGATTCGAGCTCGACTTAAACTCGAAAAGTTTAAAATTAGGTTCGACTCGAAAACTCACGAGCTAAAAATTATCAAGCTCAGCTCGAACTTGAAATATAATATTGAAACTCGACTCGAACTCAAAAAAAATTTAAGAGCTCAATTGAAGCTCGAGACTCGAGCTCGATTTTGAGCTCGATTCAAGCTCGAACTCAAACTCGAATTTGAACCTACAAAAATTTTATATTACATTTAAAAATATTTTTTAAAAAAATTTATAATTATCAATAATGCATTTTTAATAATGTAATTTTAAAAAATCTAAAATTATAATATAACGTTTTTTCGAGTAGCTCGCGAGCTTTTCGAGTCGAGTATTAAGTAGCTCGTTTTAGCTTGGTAAAAATTCGAGTCGAGTTCATTCGATTCGAGTGTTGATCAAGCTTTGACTGAGTCGATCTCGAGTAGCTCGTGATCTGTCTCGTATCATTTACAACCCTAATCATTACACTATTGATGAGAGAAGATATTCTTCCCGAAGATGTTGCACGTTTCTATGTAGCAGAGAGCATTTTGGCTATTCATTCAATTCACCAACACAACTATATCCATAGGTATTGCATTTTGTTAACATGTTTGTAAAATTATTACTAAGTGGAGTGTTTCGATGTGGGTGGCTCAGTAGCAGGACTTCGATTTTCCTGAACGTATGTGCATTTTAATCGATGAGAAACGATTACCTTGGCTATAGCCCCAAGGTTTTTTATACGTTGTTCTTGTGCTGGAGGAAAAACGTGGGGATAATTAGATGCTTAAAATACTTTAAACTGGAATAGTCTCTTTCATGTATTTATGCCCTATGATGTTTTGTAGGGACATTAAACCAGATAACCTGATACTAGATAGGAATGGGCATTTGAAGCTTTCAGATTTTGGCTTATGTAAACCCCTAGATGAAAAGTATTCATCAATTCTGTTGAAGATGAAAATTTAACTTCCACGGAATCTGCCAATGAAGCTGCAATCCAGTCAGACTCTGGAAGAGCCCCTTGGTTGATGCCAAAAGAACAACTACAACAGTGGAAACGGAATCGCCGTGCACTGGTATTATCTTTATCTATCTGCAGTTACTTGCATACAATCCTTAATTTGAATGTCTTTCTATTTTTCTGATTTTACGTACATTAATCAGATACGTTACTTTCATTCAGTAACAGCTAATTTCTGGCTTTTGCAGGCTTATTACACAGTCGGGACTCTTGATTACATGGCTCCTGAAGTTCTAATAAAGAAGGGTTATGAAATGGAGTGTGATTGGTGGTCTCTGGGTGCAATCATGTATGAGATGCTCGTCGGCTATCCTCCATTTTGTTCTGATGATCCTCGGATAACATGCCGAAAGGTGGCACCAAGTTTTTATTATAAGTTATTCTGTTAGCCTCCTTTGTTCACTAGATGATAATCTTTCTATATTTGCACAGATAATCAATTGGAATGCTGCCATAGAAGAGTACTTGAAAATCAGAAAACCAGAAACACATACTTTATCTATGAAGGTAAAGCAAAAACGCAGCGCGACAATTTGTAGCCGCCGACCAAGCTCTGTGGGAAAGCTTCTACAGCCTCTTTTGTCCGATCCGAAGCAATGAAACTTTATTCGAAGGTGTTGGAATTCAAATTTCCCAAGATTCAACCATAGGTATAACTGTTTCCATCATTGAAAATCTCGGAGTAATCATGAGGATTGTACTTGCAAGTTTGTGGGAGCCCAACTTTATGATCAGATCCCACGAGTTTTCTGATCTCACTTTGTAAAAGATATGCCTCCAGCTTCCTTTGTTATGGCACCCAAGGATCCTGGTTTTTTTTTCGTTCATCGTCATGTCATTAGCGAACATGTGTTTTTTTTGGAAAGGATCCAAAACAACCACAGTCCCAACATTTTCTAACGAGCTACCGACGTATTCTCCCATGGAAGACAAAGATTTTGATATGCGGAATGTCCAGGATTTCTCCATTGAAGAGGTGGGTTGTAATTTGATGTATAGAGCGAAGAGCCCCTTCGTAGCTGTCCTCGGGCATTGGAGGCTGCTGGGACGTTATCTTTGGATTCGATTTGCGTGACCGGGAGTGACGTGTTTTTTCGGAAGCTTTGAATGATTGAGCTCATGATTGCTGGCCTATGGCGATAAACTAGATGGCTAAAAAAATTTGGCGATGCCCGGTACTGGTGGCATTGCTGCCAGGAGAAAGAAGAGATGGAAAAAGAAATGAAAGAGGTGAAATTTTAGTGGTCACAGCTCCATTACAGCCTGTTTTTATTCCCATTTCTTTCATTGAGCTATCAAAGCTTACAATACTGGAACTCTGAAACCTCGAACAATCCATTGTGATGATTTTGGAGGAGGAGGAGGAGAAGAAGAAGAAGAAAAAGAAAGGACGTAGTTTTTTAAGGGTAAGGGTGTTAATGAGAATGGTTGTGGGATTTTTTTAACGGTAAGAGTGTTGATGAGAATGGATGGAAGGAGGGTGTTGGTGAGAATGGGTTGTGGGGAAAGAAGAAGAAAAAGAAGAAAATAGTCAACGTTTGAAGACACATGATTTTTTTTGTAATTGCAAACTCAAAATTTTATTAATGATTTAACTAAAATTAACGGTTAAAGATCTGAACTTGACCCTAATAGCGTTAGAGATTAAATGTATTTAATTAAAAAAATCAGTAACTAAAATCAATTAGATCAAAAAAAGAGACTGCTGAGATTGTTTATCCAAACAAATAAAGGAGAAATCAATAATAATAACAATAATAATATAGAAATTTATCACCGAACGACCCAACCTTTAAATTGGAAGTTGAAACAGAAGGAATACCCAGGAACCTCGCACCATTGTCCCCAAACAAATTTCTCTTGTTAACTCGTCCTCGTTCTTTTGAAGGACGTCTCTTTTCTGTCCCTCTTTCCCTGTCAACCTAGGGTTTTCGATTTTCCAATTTTTTGTTTTAGAAAAAAAAGAATTTGTCTAACCTTCTTGATATTAGTTTTCATCATTCATTCTCCCCAATCATTTCGTGTCTAATTCATTAAATTTGCAAAGCCGCCGTTTTTTTGGACCTCGAAGGCTGTCGGGTCGGGAATATCCCGTAGAAATGGGACCAGTTTGTTAGGCGCGCCAAGAACGGTGAGCGGTCTGGGAACATCGATCAAATCCGATGGGTTACTAGCATTTGACCGCCGTCGGTCCACTCGTCACTCTGTTCACGCAAGGAGGCTTCTATTGTTCCATTAAACAATTTTTTAATCATTACATTTTCCAAAGGAGACAATTTTTAGGATGTGGAGACGGCGAAGAAGGCGGCGTTTTATCAAAAGTTGACGAGGAAAAGGTCGTCATGAGGAAAGGATTTAAGCTGTCAAATTGGCATCAGTACAAGATTTCTTATTGGATTAAGATGTTTTTATTGATTATTAGGTATTCGCCGGAACAATTATTTGATGTGGTAGCAGCTGTTGATTTGTATCATGAATTTGTTCCTTGGTGTCGTCGGTCTGACATAATTAAACGGTATCCAGATGGATCGTTTGATGCTGAATTAGAGATTGGTTTCAACTTTCTTGTCGAGAGTTATGTTTCTCATGTAGAACTAAGCAGACCCAAGTTCGTAAAGGTAATAGCAGGGAATTTTACCCTTTTATTTCAAACAGCTGCTTTTCCTTAGTTTGGCTTTAATATTTTTTATGTAAGCTGCTTATATCTACTTAGCTATGTTTATTGTATTAACTATTAAGATATCCGCATATTTGATGCTTGGAATTATTGCATTATGCTAAATGTAGGACCTTTTATCTGGCAGTTGCTTCGGGAATGAAGTTGAATATCAATTAGCTGTTTAACTGTAGGCCTTTTTGAATGCTTTGCCATTTCATGAAACTGATGAGTGAGAACATTTATATTAACGGGCTATTTCCTGGATATGCTACTTGCATATTGCTAAATCCTTCGTTGTCCTAATATTTAGGAAACAGAGTAGTTGTAAACGTAGATTTGTTGCTAACCAAGGATGTGAGAACTATAAACCATTGACTTAACTGTCTGAGCATGCTTTCGGGCAACTTATGTGAATTCTATAAAATGCATTTAGGGGGACTCAGATATCAATTTATCAAATTGAATCAGGTTGAGCTGGACATGATTGAGATGTAGTATTTCGTGTTTTAAACGTAAAATTAACTAAAACGGGAATGAAGCAATTGGAGAGCAGCACATGTTTTTGTCTCTCTCCCTTCTTCCAAAATATTGAATTAGAACCCAGTGTCACGTAGCCTCAATCAGAAAGTAATCATCTTATTTCAGGTCAAAACAAACTCAAACTTGAAAGTTTGCCTGAATATTTGGGGCAGCGACATTTACCATTTCGCTTAATCTTATAGCGAGTTTTTATTTGTTTCTTGGAGAATGTATGTTATCTCTTTTGCTCCTTATGATTGTAATGACTATGCTTCTCAATGTTGATTATATTTAACCAGGGTTTACTCTTGAGGTTACTCTTGGCTGGATAAACAAAAAAAAAACTTTTCTCTGTCTGTCTATGCCATCTGTGGGCTACTACATTCTACTTGTGAATTGCTAAAAGGATATTGATTGGCTTGCCTCTGCATAGATAATTTTTATTTTGTCCATGGATTTAATTTTTAACCTTAACTCTTACTGATGATCTGACCCTATATCATGTCCTTGCAGTCAACTGCGTCAGAAAGTAGCATTTTCGATCATTTGATAAACATTTGGGAATTCAATCCCGGAACAGTTCCAGGAACTTGCAACCTTTACTTTCTTGTGGACTTTAAGTTCCAGTCACCACTCTACCGGAAGGTAATGACCCTAAGAACATAGGGAGTTTGTAGATCTTTAGATTCTTTACCAATACCTTACTTTCCCTCTCCTTGTATGCATGTAACAATTGCTCTGCCGTTTATCATTTAATGAAATGTGTGCCTGGTTCTTTGCTTTTATGTTTTTGTTCATCAATTGATCCTTATATCCTTTTGTTCTTTTTCATGTAACCGCTATCCATAATGTCAGCGAAAATGTCTTTTTAAAGCATTTTATTGCCTTACTTTTTTGAATGAAGGCATTTTGTATGCTGCTTTAGAAAATGAGAACCTTTTGCTTACATTTTTTGGGGGTTTAAAATGAAAATTTGTTTGAGGTGTAGCTTGAATCATCCTAATCTTGGTTGTGTGAAACAGGTTGCATCCATGTTCTTTATGGAAGTAGTATCCCGAATGATCAGCTCATTTAGTGAACGTTGCCGATTGATATATGGTCCTGGGGTTGCAGTCCTTGAGAACTCTTATGGAGAAAGGACATGAACATGTTTCTGGAAGCGACGCTTGCTGTGTAATGTATTTTTGTGCAGCAGCTGGAATTATTATCATAAAGATACTCTCACAAATCAAAACGCCTACCGGGTAGCGTTTGTTTTCAGTACTGCCCAGGCATTAAAGATTCGCCTTAACCATGTTAGGTATTCGTGCATCCAATTTTCACAAATACTAATGATGTCATCCAACTAATTTCAGCTTTTGCCAGTTTTTGTAGTTTTTCTTACACTAGTAGCTATGTCTATATTTTACAGACTTTCAATTATGGGCCATGCATTTTTGGTTTTGTTGGAACACACAACGATCTTATAATAGCATGATATATTCTCATTGAGAGCTTGGTTGGAAAGATTGATGAGTCACCCTAGCCAGATCCAGATCTGTTGGCCTGGCCCAGCTTAATTTTTAAAAAGAACAAATCAATTACAGTAAGTTTCCTTTTTGTACCTTTATTGAATCTGCCTTTTCTTTTCAATGCAAATAAATAAAACAAATTTTTCAGCATTGAAGTTGTCAGGGATAAATAGTCCATCATCACCTTGATATAGTTTGAAATTTATTTTCTCTGATGTTACCAAGTGTGTTGTCCAAATTCTATGGATTGACAACTCAAGTAGAGATAACTCACTCTCAGTGTGGCCGTACCATAAACTAGGTGGTGGCTGTGGCGACAGCAGCAGCTAGCAACGATGGTTTAATGGAAGTTTCTGTTGTACGACGATAAGGAAATGAGCGAAATTTATAATGTTAAATTTATAATATTAGCTATTAAATCAAAAAATATTAAAAAAAATTATTATTTGAAATTGCGTTTAATCGAAAATGTTATACCTTTTTATAATATTTTCAGTTGCTTCATTTTTTTATTTTAATTTCTTGTTATTTCTTAACTTAATTTCTGTTTACGGGACACTTTTCACTTTAGGTTTTACTTTTGAACTGGCACATGTTTTGACTACACTTAATTTCAGTTTCGACCAACTATGGGCCACATTTAACACTGTTAATGGCGATCAATTATCGTTGTTCCTACCAAGACCTCCACCACCCCCTCGTAACATTAATAAAGGGTTTGGGTGAAGAAGACAAGATAGGAGGAGGCGGGCTATGGAAGACAAATTGCGTTAATGTATGACAGTACGCCACTCATCGATTAAATAAAACGAGTCACTTCATCAAAGTTTTAGATTTTAATTTTATTAAGTAATAATCACATTTGGCACGGAACACAAAAGACTGTTAATCAATATTAATGAGAGCGTTTAGAAAATAAAAATAAAAAGGATGATGAGAGTGAACCCACGTATATTGACCATTCAATTATATACACAAAGAAAATGACACGAAAAGCAAAGTTGGAGGGTGCAAGCAGGGGCGGAGCATAGTGAGGGCCCAAAGGGGCCAGGACCATGTTAAATTTATATATTTAATATAATTTTGGTTTATTAGTATTTTGGTTCATAGAAAAATTAATATTTAAATTAAAAATATAAAATTTTATTAATTATTTAATCAAGTAGGATCGAACTAAAGAAGAGTAACCACGTGTTCTCAAAATTTTTGGTCTAATAATAATTTAGGTCATTGTAAGTCATAATATTACACAAATTAAGTGTTATCTTGTGAATTTTGAGTTTTTTTTATAAATCTATGGTGAATACAAGGTAATATATGTACAAAGACTCTCAACTATTTAACAATGATCGCACATACCCCACATGAGCAGTGTTTGAACTCGAGACCTCAAGGATAACAACAATCCCTTAATCACTAACGTTGCTTAGTTCATGCTAAATTTTGAGTTTAAATATTTAATAAGTCTTTATATTTTTTAAATAGTCCAATATTTCGGCTCCTGTCGATATTTAGTTCTGGTTCCGTCCCTGGGTGCAATTAAGAATTTTCCAATTTGATTGGGTGTCTACCTCAAACTAGTGTTTTAAAGGATACGAGATAAATAGTATGTTATTCGATTTTATAAAAGTTCAATCAACACTTTATTCGAATTGACTCAACTCGAATTTTAACGAGCTACTTCATACTCGACTCATAAAGCTCGCGAATAGCTCAAAAAATAATATTCCAATTTTATATATTTTAAATTAAATTATTAATAATATTAACAATTATATGATTTTTAATAAAATGCAATATAATTTTCATGTATTTAAGGTTCGGATTTGAGCTCGAGTTTAATATTAAATCGAGTTAAATCTAAAAATGTTTTCGAATTCAAATTGAGTTTAATAATTTTAAACTCGTATGGTTTCGAGTAAAATCGAACTTGGGTAAGATGGTTTACAACCCTACCTCAAGGCTCAAACAAATGACCCAAGAGCCGAAGGAATCAATAATTCAGACGCTTTCGGAGATACTCTCCAGGTTGAAGTGGTGCTTAAAAAACTCGCAATGGGTTATTTCCCATTGGCCCAGCACATGGAGGTGGTTAGTGATGTTTTTGGTATCGCAGTAGAAATTGTACAGTACTAGGGATAAGCATTAAAATCGAGTCTATTCGAGTCCAAAAGAATTAGAGTTAATCGAGTTAACGAATCTTATTTTATAACTCGAACTTAGCTTGAAATTTTTTCGAGTCGAGTCGAGTTATTCGAGTTTCTATACTAATTTTATTATAATTATTCATAGTATTATGGCAATGATTTGTTCCAATTTTTTTACTTTATCTAATATTTCATGTATTCTACTATGGTTTAGGAGCATGTGGTTCAAATTTGGTTAAAAAAATGGACTTAAAATGAAAAAAGAATTGAAGAAATAATGAAATCAGTGACTAAATCGTAAAACTGTCAAAGAATTGGGTCAAATTTCCAGCTTTTTGAGTAACTCAAAGATACAAAAGTTCAACTAAACTCGAAAAACGAATTTATAATTCAAGTTAACTCGAGTAACTCGAAATTGAAAATAATCAATTTTTCGAATCAGTCGAGTTTTGTTTACCCTTAGACATTACTTGTGCATAAGTTCTATCTTTTCCTTGGACGGAGGAGGCCCTATATAGTCGGTGGATTGAGCGTGAGATCATATAGATTATTTATCTTATTATATTAAATCAGTGGTAAAATTATTAAACGTCTGATCAGAATCCGACTGAATTATGCAATAGATAATCTATAGCATACCTTGCTCAGTATGCTTGGTTACGATTGACATTATAGAACGAGTGTCCATGAGTTTTGAGACTGTTTGGTTATTGTACGTCTCAGACCCTCCTCCCACATACCGAGGTCGTGGATCCCCTATGCTTATGATTCATGAATGCATTATTTTGTGGACTGAGATTGGATCCTTGTTTAGCAAAATTTTATTATGAATTGGATTAAATATAAAATAAGTGCATAGATTATACCATCTTTCATGAATAGCGGATAGATGAACATGGCTTCATAGAGGAGTCATTGCGCATCCACTATTTTGAGTAAAAATGTTAAATTTAGTTTAATTTGCTATTGAAAGTAGAAAAAAATTGCATACCCAAATTTTTTAAAATAAAGTATTAAAATTTTGGACCCCCATTTTTTCAATTTCTAGACCCGCTACTATAAATAGGTGTCTATTTTTTTTACTCATCTCGGTGCCTTCCGTTACAAATGTTATCATTTTAAATGTCCATGCCATCAACGACGTTAATTTTCTACATTAAGTGACATGTTTCATAATTTGGAAATTTTAAATTTTTTATTTAAAAAATTTAGAAATATATATATATTTTTTTTATAGAAAATCCAAAATCTTAAAAAATCTTAAAAACCTCCTCTAAACTTTAAAAATCCTAAATCTAGTCCTATAACAATGCTCGTCACCCGCCGTTGTCGTTGTCATTGATTGGACTTCCATCTGGTCACTTCTCTTAAAAATCTCCTCTAAACTTTGAAAATCCTAAATCTAGTCCTATAACAATGCTCGTCACCCGCTATTGTCGTTGTCATTGATTGGACTTCCATCTGGTCACGCCTCAATCGAAGAATTGTTCCCCGATAAACAAACACCATAAAAGCAACGAAATCTCAACAAAATCAACGCCGAAATCACCCCTACGAATGAAACAAACGAAAACCATCGTGAAGGCCATGCCGACTCCATAGCAAGGACAATGTTGTAAGACTACAGAGATGGCAAGGGAGGTGTCGGAGGTAGTGGTTGTGGCTGGAAACGGTGGTGGAGTTAGGATTAGGGTTGGAATTTGGGGATTTTAGGGGTTTTGGGTTTTTTTTATGTAATTTTAGGGGGAAATAGGCTATTTTTTATAAATATAATTTTTAAAAATTTTATTTCAAAATTATCATAGCATAACGCATGTCACTTAACGGGAGAAATTAACACCTTCGACGACTCAGGCACCTAAAATAGTAACATTTGTAACGTTAGGCATCGGGATGAGTTAAAAAAACTTTAGAAACCTATTCATGAAAAACGGAATAGTTTAGACACTTATTTTTTATTTAAGCCTTATTTATTTATTAGATAAAATTGATAAAAAAAATTAATTGATATTCGATTTAGAAATAGGATCCACTTACATCGATCTAGTGTAGAATTTTTACTTTTACACCTTTTTATGATTGTTAAACGAGAAAAATCAAAGATTGAGATCAACTCATTGTTTTTCTTTTTCCAGTGAATATCTACATATTTTTTATTGTTAATCTCAACATTTGATTTTACTCATTCAACAGTAATAAAAATCTGTAAAACTAAAAATTTTACACCAAATGTAATTGGATTATGCCCATTTGATTTAATAATAAATATATATTTAAAAAAATAACTTATATAAATTATGTATATGTTCGTTTTAAATATTATTTTAACTTATTTTTATAATATTAAACAATGAATTACATATATTTTATTTATGATTGTATTTTTATAAATGAAAACGCTAATTTTTTTTTTAAATTAACCTGTGTTCATTAAGCAAACATAGAATCAGCATGAACTACAGCATGTAGCCAGTTCGAAACTACAGTAGTAAAATAAAGGGGTTCGGTCGACTTTGTGGCGTAGTTTGCTAGTGCATGTGTTGCCCCGTTCGCCTCTCACCGGATAAACCAAATGGTGATGTGAAGATGAGCATCCAATAAATGTTGTGCTTCGAGGAGATAGAACCGGACAGCTGATGGATCTAATAAAATTTAAATAAATAACTTTGACCTTTTGTTTTTCTGAAAAATATGGAGAGTTTAAGAACTTCAATATACAATAATAACTATAAACCGCCGTAAAATCAAAAGATAAAGGAAATAAGATATCAATATTTACGTAAAGAATTTTAACGAAATAAAATATGAAAACATAATAAAAAAATTTATGTAAAAAAAAGAGATTATAAGATTACGAAGGAAGGGAAAAACAGAAACGACAGAGAGCAACAAAAAAAAAAACAGAAACGAGAGAAGGGAAAAAACGAAGGAAGATAGAAAGCTACCAACGATCCCAACCAACAACACAGCAACCAGAAGCCAAAAAAAAAGAGAGAGCTTACTCGGTCATTAGAGACTTCGAAACATCACCGGAAATCTTCGAACATCGAAGGTAAAATCCTAGATCTAGGAAATCCTAAGGGTTTTTAGGATAAATAAAGGCCTTATTCGGAATTAGAAAGTGAAGATCTAAGTTTTGGGATATTTTGTAAGTTTCCGGCCACCGTTCACGGTGGCCGGCGGTGGTGACCGGTGCCGGAACACGGCTGCCGGCCGGAATTTATCTCCCTCCGGTGGAGGGTTTAGAGAGAGGCCAGAGAGAACTCTGGTTCTCTCATTTGAGAGAGAGAAGAGAAAAGAGAAATGAGAAATGAGAGAGCTGGCCCTTCGGGTATAAATACCCCTTCCCAAACGACGCCGTTTTGGGAGGGGTATATTTGTAATTTCGTGCATGGCCAAACCCTTTCCGCAGCCATCCTAGTTTGTAATCCTTACGTTTTAGTCACTAAAGCAAATTTTAGATCCTTTTAATTCGGTATTCGAATTTTACATATATTCATTTTAGTCCTTTACATAAAACAATATATATTAGGTAAATTACTGATTTAATCCTTTAATTTTAATAATTAATATTTTAATCTCGAATGCATGTTTTTAATTTATTTTAATATGATATTCGAATTTAATATAGTTTTATTTTAGTCCGTAAATTAATAAATGAGTAAAATAACATGTTTAATCCCTGTAATTTTAAATAATTAATTATGAATTAGGTATTTAATTCTATTAGGTTATAATTTAGTCACTAATTTCAATTTTTATTTATTTTTTACAAGTTTTATTTATTTTAATATATAGTTTTAATTTTATTCATTGTTTAGTTATATGTTAATTTTATATGTTTACTTTTAATTATTATTACTATTATTATTATTTAGCAATATATATATATTTATATAATAAATAATATTTATTTTATTTATTAAAATCTTATTACTTTTAACTTATTTTAATCCTGTTTTAATATTTATTTATTTTTCAATATTAAGAAAGGGCAGTCTTAAAACAACTGGATGTCCATTTTCTGATATTTTTAAATAAATAAATATCCTATTTTATAAATTATAAATTAATTGTTTTAATTAATTATTTATTTTTTAATATCGAAGAATAGAGCTGTCTTAAGGCACCTAGAAGTCCTTTTCTGATATTTCTAAATAAATAAATATTTTATTTATAAATATATAAATTAATATTTTTTTCATAATTATAATTTTGAAATAATAGGATTATAAATTAAATATATTTTTGAAAATTTAAATTTCTAATAATAGAGACAATTTATAATTAAAAAGTACCAATTTTGGGCGTTGTAGGTGTGTTAATCCTTCCCTAAACGTAACCGACCACGAATCCCTTTTTATTATTAAAAAGAATGAAGTTTTGGTTAAAACGCAGACTAGTTTATCTTTTAAATGATGTTTTCTTAAAAACTCTTTTAAAAGATGATTTTTTAGGTATTTGACCTACCTGACCCAAAAGGCCGATGGCGACTCCCAAAATATTTGTTTTTAAAAATCAAAATCATTAATTTATTCACATCACTTTTCCCACCAAGTAAAAAATTCGTGCCCGGACGAAAACCGGTTACGACAACTTGGCGACTCCGCTGGGGATTGTCAAACTTTAAAATCAATTGTAAATTGACTCTATCAGTTAGAAATTAAAAATTCATATATTTAATTTTTAATTCTTTTCTTTCAAATTTTTTATTATTTTTTATTTTTATATATTTTTATTATTTTTATTATTTTTTTACTTATTTTATTCAAGTATTAATTATTTTATTTGTTTATTAGAGGTTTGAACATTTCTCCTCACACACAACACTTGCATTGCATAACATAAGCTTTCTAATCAAGCTTGTCCCTTTTAAGTGGGAGTGAAAGCGACGTCTTCGTGAGAATTTATTCTCCGTGTCAGACCTAGCAAGTAACTTTCGGGGTTCATATGCTCTATGTCTTCGTGAGAATTTATTCTCCGTGTCAGGCATAGAGAAGTGTATCCCCTCGAATTGAACTCGATCCACTTTAGTCTGTGATGGACTAGGATTGAGGGTTGCCAGCCCAAGGGGGCATCAACAAGGACAGTTCGAGTACCTTTACTCTTAGAACCAAAACCCTGCATATAATGAATCCTAGAAATTCTCCTGATCTAAGACAGTACTGAACCTCTGTCTGTAAGTGTACACAAAGGAGAAATAAGCTTTAGATTTTAATTTATTATTTTCCTCTTTGAATAAATGCAGGTGAACTAGAAATCATACGGTTAGTTTAAATTTTTCAAACAAAGCATGGAACTAGAAAGCATGAGGTTAAGATTTATACCTTGATAAATAGAATTTTTCTTTCCATTAATTGGTACTAATTATTCTATTTTTGTTTTCTTATTTTTCCATGCATGTTACAGTGCTCTAATCTGTTCATATTGATTTCTTTTGTTTGCATTGCATGATCATGGCATAACCAAAAGGTGTTTACTGGAAAGACTGTTCATCATATTAGAAAGAAATCGTAAATGGACAAAAAGTTTTATGATCAAACAAAATATGATGCGGCCAAGGAAAGACATCCTGAAGAAACTACGAGGATCGAGGGAAGTTTTGTACATAGAGAACCGATTATATTAATACCAAAAGTGTTACACAAAGTTCCTACCAAATTGATACCAAAAGCAGTCTACGGTAAGAAAAACAGTCAGGGCATACAGAGTAGTGGAGGTTTTTATGAAGCTCAAACATGTTATTTGAAGGACTTGAAGGACCAAAACAAGAAATTGAGCACAGAAATGGAAGCCATGCATGAAGTTTTCCAGAAGATTAGTCAAGCCTTTCAAAATGCTGGCATAGGAAACACCCCAGAAGAGTGGATCACAGGGGTCACCAAGCTGAAAAAGAACAGCAACATATATGAAGATCTTGTTCAAGAACTTCTTGGACAGAAAGGTTCTCTTACAAGGGAAAATGAGCAACTCCGAGAAATGACACAGAAGATGAAAGAGAATGTCATAGAAGAAGTTGCAGTCCAGACAATCAACATGTCCCTTAAGCTGATAGACTAATTTGGCTTTGGAGAAGCTAGGAATGAAATATATCCCTATATGTAAAGTTTTGTTTGATGTACCGAAACTTTTGCATTCAATGAAATCTGTTCTAAGATGATCACTCTTGAGTAACACCTTTTCATACATGCATTTGCATTTTTGTATTTTCATTTTGCATTTGTTGTTTGCTTTTGTATTATTTTATTTTTACATTTACATCTTTACATTTGCATATTTGTATAGTTACATTTATAGTTTCAAACTAATATCATACGTTAAAACATTCATTCATTAAAATAAGGATTTCAACCGAAGTGATCTTGGTTTTCCCTTGTAGAAGAACGCTTAGCACAACACAAGAAAAAATGTCTAAAGAAACTGAGGATAGGCTAGCCAAATTTGAGATAGAGCAGAAAGAAAATACAAGAGGAATTGAGGAGCAAGTTGGCACAAATTGAAGCTAATATCACAAATTCTCATATCGATCTACTGAACAATATGAAAGAAATGATTGAGAAGCACCAGACCGCTGGAAAGAGTCTTGTTGAAAACCCCATAAATTCTTTGGATGTTACACATGTTCATATTCCTGAGTTCACCTCTGTACCCCAAGAAATTCAATCACCGATTTACTTCGCTGTTAAGAACTCACCATATCAAGCTGGAGCATCGTTCCCCACTGTTTGTCCTACTACTTCTGAGTTGAAGCCTGATGAATTTTGTATTAGTAATGAGGTCCTTAACCTAAACAAATCAGTTGAGAAGGAAAAATTCACTCAACGACTGGAAAATATAGAAGAGGTGATAAAATCTATAGAGACAGTTGAGTCATTTTATGGGTTTGATGCAAAAGAACTAAGTTTGGTCCCTGGCCTGGTTATTCCACCAAAGTTCAAGGTTCCAGATTTTGAGAAGTATAATGAGACCACATGCCCTTCATATCATATCACTATGTATTGTTGTCGTATGACTGGCTATGTAGAAAATGAAAAGTTGTTGATCCACTGTTTATAAGACAGTTTATCTTGGTCTGCATCCAGATGGTATAATCAGCTAAAATGTACTCAAATACGTTCTTGGATGGATTTAGCTCAAGCTTTTTTGGGTCAATACAAGCACATGACTGATATGGCCCCTGATCGAACAATGTTGCAAAGCATGAATATGAAGTGCAATGAAAGCTTTCGACAATATTCACAACGATGGAAAGACGTTGCTTTTCAAGTACATCCACCATTGATTGAAAAAGAGTTCACTACTTTGTTCATCAGCACATTAAAATTTCCTTATGTTAATCACATGATAGGGGTTGTCCCTAATAATTTCTCTGACATCATCATAAGTGGAGAAATCATCGAAATGGCTATAAAGAATGGCAAGATAAGAGGCTCTAACAATACTAAAGTCAAGAAAGAAGCTGGGGCTAATACAGTGAGGTCTTATTCAGTTAAACATGGTGCCAAACCTTATAGAGTGATCAAGAAGAAAAAGAATGTGCAGGGATTTCAATTTCCTCCCCTCCACTGTTCGAGTGAAAAATTGCATCCAAAAATGCTCTCAGCCAGATCAATTACTCCACAACTTGATCAATCACAGTGGCCTCCAAATGAGAATTGGACCTATAAGGAAGTTCCTTGGATAAATCAGACTGGAATTCCAAATTGTTCAGCTAAGGTTCCTGGTAACCTTAAGGGAAATTTCCAAGACCCTTTAGATCAAGCAATTCAAAAAATGCAAGATAAAAGAAGGGGTTAAGGTTCAATGTTCAGAAACCGTTGTTACAACAGAAACTAATGTAACCAAATCCTACGAAGAATATCGGGCACAAGAAAATGGGAAAAGAAATCAAAAGGCTCCCATGGATGTAATTCGAGATTGGCCTATAGGTCTAAGAAAGAATGAGGCAGATATAACCCAGAAGACACCTCAGATACATGTATCAGATTTTCCAAAATCCAGTAAGGCAAAGGAAAACTTAAGAAATCTGGTTGATATTACCCCAGTTATAGCTGAAATGAGTATTCAGAACCCCCTCGATAACATGAGAGCATTCATTCGTTCAGAACGATCAAAGAAAGTGATAGCCTCACGAGCGAGAAAAACTCTGAAGGTGTTTCAAAAATCTATCTCAGACATGTACCCTCATTTGGTTAAAGGTCAATACATTACACCAAGATTGGTGAAGGTGTCACCAAAGCCTTATGCCCATTGCTATGATCAAAATAGCTTCTGTAATTTTCACTTGGGAGTATCTGGACATTCAACAGGGAATTGTTGGTCACTGTTAAAGGAAATAGAGACGCTCGTCGACAAGGGAGTCTTGACACAAGAAATGATCAAGAAATGGGGGAGGCAAATAAGGATAAAAATCCTGGGCCAAGTACACACCCAACAATAGAGGAGTAATGATGCATAAACAAGTGGAAGTGTTATCTACCACTGTAGTACTTTATATTTTCAGCATCTTGTTTGAATATGTTTTTTGTTCATTTCTCCGCCTTTTTTGCAATAAATAAATATGTGTTTCTTTTATGGTTATGATCAAGGAGTCAAATTTTAATCTTGAGATTATTGAGTATCAAGTAGATTAAATATTCTTTTAATTTTTCAAGAATTATATATCTTTGGCAAGTGATAAAATTATACCTTCCATCCAATGCCAATTACTTGATCCTTACTAATACCAAATTTTAACCGTACATTTATCTGAGATTCTGAAGAAATGTCTCTACTTGTTTTTGAGACACTAACTCTAGATGTTTACCTTCTTGGATAAAGTTGGTTGGTTTATGATATTACCCCTTCCACCATATACATGACTTTAAAAGTCACACATTTGTCCTTCCAAATACAATGCCATCATAAAAAAAATCCTCAAAAGAACCAAACTTTCAGTTATTCCATGAATTTTCCTGCAAGAAGAGATGAGATGAGGCATCATGGACCAACTTATCGAAGATGATTTCAAGTGATTGGGACATACTCAAAGAAGAGGTGATTAATTGAAATAAATATATCATGCATTAATTACATTGTTTTCATGTAAATAAAGTTAATCTTGAATATCCATCCCCCTGTGGATACCTCTTTTTACAAAGGTTTCTGTGTATGAGATGATGAACGACATTGTTTCATTTATCCTTTAATATATATATATATATATATATATATATATATATATATATATATATATATATATATCCTTTGTTGTCCCCATTTGAGCCTGAATAATTTTTCTTTTAATTCAACCTTAACCAAGGATCACCCTCTACATTGAGGGGCAAGGTAAAGGATATTGGCTCACAAGAATAAAGATTGTCAATACAGTTTTATTACGAATACAAGTTTCCATAAAGTCAAGAATGTTTTGAACTACAAGGTATGTCAAATACAGAGTGCTTGAAGATCAATCCAATCAAGAATAATGGAAAATCTCCAAAATGCAAAAGGAAAAGGAGGTTCTCAAAGCAATTGAAATATTATACTCATCCAGCAAAGAAAGAAGAAAGAAAAATCCAACAAAGAAAGGAAAAAAGAAAAAGAGGAAAAAAGAAAAAAAAACAAAAAAACAAAAAATGAAATAAATGAAAAAAAACAAAAACAAAAAGGAAAAAGGAAAAAGGAAAAAAAAAGGAAAAATTGAATCAAGATGGATGACTTATTGAGCCTCAAGTTACAAGGTTGATCAAGTACAAACAAGAAGAGCAAGAGATGCTGAAGATATGAGAAAATGGAAATGAATCCAAAATTTGGTAGTCTAGAGGGATCCAGATGATGGAAAAATCCCCAACAAAGCAAATCCAAGTTAAGCAAGGCAAGATCGATGGCATCAGAATGAATTGATCCTTGGTTTGATTACCCTTAAACACTTATTTGGGCTTTTTTATCCCTTTCTTTCATAACCATAAGCCATGGCCTACGTTATGTACCTGAAAAGTCCATTTTAATCATACATGGATTTCTATGTAAAAGAGAATATCTTCAGAATTCATTCCGCCTCTCAAGATTGATTTTTATTTGCAAAAATTGGTTTTTAAAATCCTTAATGCATGATATGAAAAATGATAAAAGGGGGGTTCAAAATATAAATTTTTAAATAACATTTTGAAACCAAAGGATGATTCGAGTTGAAAACCTGAAAATGCGGCTCGAATATTGAATGGTGCAACAAACGACATAAGAGATGATCTTAAGCTCTTAAATGAAGCACATCACATCCCAAAGACGTTCCCGAGATTCTGGAATCAAGAAGTATCTCTACAAGATGAGCATAACAACCATTTCTTCAAGTTAGTGGAAGCCCGAAGCGACATACTGAACCAACTTGAAAGAACATACTTTACCAGAACCAACCTATACCTTAAATCAGTCAATATTTTTGACACTTGGTATAGGACTATGATTTTTGAATGATTTAAAAGTGTAGTTGATTTATTTGATATTCATTAAACTCATTATTTATGAATTGATTCTATTGTAAACTTGAGAAGTGCATTACTTTGCAAAATTCTTTCATTTTTTGATAAAGGAATGAGAAGAAAAAAACATTTTCAAACAGGACAGTCTCAAATGAGGAAGGTCCTTGAAGCAATTGTTGTTTATTCTACCTCTGTTGTAGAAACAAAAGAATGAACGAGGCCAGAATAATGAAGCACTTTACATTTTTGAAAGCCAGTGGTCCAAGAAGCTAGAAAGTCTGGAGAATTGAACTTGTGACACTCTCCTATGACATTATTAGCAGCTCATCAAGAAAGATTATCGTTTATCTCATGTTGAGGTCGATAAGCATCACCATAAAAATTATTTTTCCCAACCATCAATTCATGTTCTCTAGAAGATTACATCATAGAGCCATGAACAAGTCTTGATACATCATTGCTGCTTCTTCTATGCCGATCACTTTCTTTGTCAAGATGATATTCATTATGTCCTTCAGAAGATTGCTGAATTTGAATTTGAGGACTTATGTCACAGAATAAGACATTGGAACAGAATCTACCCTTATAGGCCTTTTATATAGGGTAACATTGGTTACAAGATTCCAAAAGTTGAAGATGACCAGTTTTACCACCAACTAAACCGTTCCATGATTCTAAAAAAGTGGGATATATTGGAGCAGCAGAAGATACAGTTGTCATAGCAGTCATTGCAAGAAAATGCACCAACAAAAATCTTCTAGTTCATCCTGATGATGTTTATTTCTTCCAGTAAGGTTGTTACGCTGGATGCCACCGACAACAAGGTCGAATTCGAAAAATCTACTCATCAATTGCTCCAACTGATTATCATTCAGTTCTTACACATTTGTTTTCAAATATATGCCAAGACAATAGAAGGCAATCTTTGCATCACTGATTCCAGAGAAAAGAGACAGGACATTGATATCACTGGGGAACTTGTCTCTAGCAGCTCCTCATGTATAGTTTTTAGGGAAACCTAGAAGCATTTCCACCTCATCAGGTTCAAGTGGAGTAACTTTATTCCTTCCAACCCATACCAGATTCCATTTTCAGCACTCATCAAGAACATACTTATGGACACTCGAAGGTGGCTCATCGTCATAAGCTTCAAGAGCCTTACAGATCCTTTCTGTCAATTTGGCACTTCCTGTACATGTTTGTAAACAATTCAACTTTGTTCTTGGATCCCAGGAAGGCCATCATTTCTTTGTCAATGGAAAAATATCATGTATAGTGCGTGGAGAAAACATGATAAGAGTAAATCTGTTCTCAATTGGCAGATTATGAATATAGCCCCTTTTCAGTGTAGCAGTATGAAAATGCTTCGAATCTACAAATTCTGGCTCTACATCGAATAAGTAATGTGATATTCCAGTCCAAACATTAACTAGAGCAAGTGTCACGTTCTCGTAGTAGAAATAAGGAGACCCAATAACATCTTCTGGAAGTGTTCTTTGAGTTATCGATCTGATTTGGTATGAACCCTAAAACCAATCATTAGATTTGAAAGATGAATTTGCTCATAATAGAAATAAGGAGACCCAATAGCATCTTCTGGAAGTGTTCTTTGAGTTATCTGATCTGGTTCGGTAGGAACCCCAGAACCAATCATTGGAATTGAAAGATGAACTGCATGATCGTCTTCATTACGAAGCTTCTTTTCAAGCTTCCTTTGCTTCTTCCTTTTCAAAAATCATAGCCCAAGTTTCTCATTTTCTTATAATTGGGGTCATTGTTTAATGAATTCCTACCTTATGATGGAAGAAGTACGTCAGCAGCCTTAGCCATTTGATCAGCACATATAAAATCTGTCAACTCTACAATTGACGAATCTGGACCACATCTCTCCATGGTTATTAAAGCCTCAGCCTATGAGAATCCCATTTTTGTTAAGTATAACAGTTTACTTTCCTCATTAGAATCAGAATTCAGGATTTCCTCAATATCAGAAGAACTATCAATATCTGTGAAATCATCCTGAAATATTGCTTCATAATCAGATGAGTTGTTATCATAATCAACATGTTGTATGGGTGCAGATTTTTCAAAAGCCTGTACCACTGTATATGTAGTCTTGCTGTTGCATCAGATTACTGTTCACATAAATTGGTTTCTCGCCCATAGAAAAGTATATTCCAGAAATAGCCTTCACTGAAAACAAGGTTCACTATGTCAGCCTGGAATGAATTACCAAACAATTTATACTACTCTGTCTGACTAGACCCCTCCAGATACAAAAAATGGTCACCTCATTCAGAAGACACATATCTCAGACGTTTCTGTCATAATGATTGAGTACTTCTTAAATTTGTGACAACATAAAGAGAATTTCTCCAGTTACTTGACAATACTACTGTTTAGTGACACCAGAATGAGAGTATTCAAGATAAACAAATTTGGGGTACGAATAAAGCTACAAGTACCTACAACAGTTCATTGTCAAAATTGGACCTCGTGGGGATCATGACATTTCAGTCAAACAGACATTGAGAGTGAATCAGACAAATCTAGAGGGACATCTTGAGGGCCCATTTCAATCAGAAATAGAATATTGGGGCATTTTGAAGGCTCACAACAATATGAATATTTGGGCATTCTTAGAGGCTCATCTCAACAAGAAGTGATGTTGAGCACACTTTTAACATCTGTATCAGCAAATGTTGGGGCATTTTAAAGGTTCCTTCAGACAGATCTATGTGGGTCATTTTGAAGGCTCAGATTGACAAGAAGCAAATATCGGGGTATGCTAAAAGCCCATTTCAATCAGAATTAGGACTGTTGATGCATTTTTGAACGATCGTATCAGCAAATGCTGGGGCATGCTGAAGGCCCACATCATCATGTGTTAAAAATCATTGACTTGAGCAGATATTTCCAATGAGACAGAAAAATATGAAAAATGAAAATGGTGAAACAATAACAGTCAATCTGACTACACATAATTGCTTCGTTCATCAGGCAGTTGCATTAGGGTCCTGTTGTTGAATAAATATTTATTCAGCAAGTATGGTTTCAAATACCCAATCTTCTTAAACCATGTGTCACATGACAATGTGTTCTTTGTTAAGCTACATCATGGTTGCATGAATAAAGATGGTCCCTTTGTAGACCATTCGATCCAAGGATTAGTTCCTCGAGACCTCGAAATCTGAATTTGGCCTTTTGTATGTCGGTGATAATTGAAAATATTTCTTTGAGATTCATGTCAGTTAGTTTCAACCATACTGTTGAGGTTACGAAGCTGTTTTTCATATCAGTTTTGTTTACTTGATGACATTGAAGAGAGAAGCTCATGTATATTGCTCTTTACCGATGTTACTGGGGTTATCATTGCCAGCTAGACTGAACCGAGTTTTCATCTATTTGGTTTATCATGTGCGTTTCATCCCCAGCATCAAGAATTCTACGGATATCTTTTCATAAATGCATCTTATAGTGGGTGTGTTTCTAATTCCTACAACGCTCATTACAGAAGAAAATGTGATCAATATCACACTTACCCTTGCCTGAGACAATTTCAAGATCAATTGGTATCTCTTATTCAATTCATCACTAGCATATCTTGAGAATTTGATCAACTTTTTGGTCACACCAGCATCTCATTTGTATTCCTATTAAGTTTTGTTCTCAAGTGGTCTTGTGACGTCATTCAAAAGCTTTGAACACTAGGCAAAGAGCTTCAATGATTGAGAACATCGGAGCAGAAACCACAAGAAAGGATGAATGTGTTGTCAAATATTTTACGAACATCTGAGCAGAAGCCACAGGAAAGGATGAATGCGCTGTCAAATGTTTTACGAACCTGCTATTCTGATGCTGAACCAATGTTACGATCATATGGTTTCCATTTATTGATCCAAGATGAAGTCTGTCTTCTTCAACCCCAAGATTAGAAGTGAGATATAATAAAGATTTCTTTCCACAGAAGGGAAGCAAAAATTTTAACAACAAGAAACTAGTGGAGCCAACTATGGTTGAACGACATGTTGTTGTTAAGCATCTCGATATGATATGGTCCAAGTTACCGTATTTGAGATTGGATTAGATGTGGAGACATGAAAGGAATTAGGATAAATCCTCCTTGTGATATGTTTCAAGAGTCAAATCAGAACATACTCTACTCTCCTAATTAATCCCTGCTGAGTTAGGCATATCTACATCTACACTCTTCAAAGATGATAGATTCCCTTTTTAAAGATGACAGATTCTCTTTTCAAAGATGAAAGCTTTATCGGATTTCTGCACAACTCCAAGAAAATAAAGTTGGTTTTATCCAAGACAAAATGGGGTATCAAGGTCATAGTTCTGACTACGACAAGAGTTCCACAAATGAAACAATTATTCTGAGACTTTCATGAAGAAAAGAATACATAAAGATACAAGTTGATCAGATGGTTCTTCAGAAATGCAAGCTTGATAGCATAAGTTGCTACACTGATATCCAGAGGTGACCCTGGCAATAAATGATGAAGTGGAGGAAAACCGAGTTCACCATTTTGAAGTCAAATGAAGATTGCATCAACATTCATGCATCATATTTAGACATTTGCAAAATAGGAGCATTTTCATTCATTTTATCCATGTTGAATATTTTACAGGAATTTCAAAGATTTTAGCAAAGTTCAAATCCATCATTCAATGGATCAACATTTCTGGAAGAGTTCATAATGAGAAGAACTCATTTGAAGAAAGAAGAAGAAGTTCATAATGAGAAGAACTTGTTCAACTTTTCGCTTGAATTCATCATTCGATGGATCGGCATTACCAGGTCGAGTTCATAATGAGAAGAACTCATCTGAAGAAGGAAGAAGAAGTTCATAATGAGAAGAACTTGTTCAACTTTTCGCTTGAATTCATCATTCGATGGATCAGCATTACCAGGTCGAGTTCATAATGAGAAGAACTTGTTCAACTTTTCACTTGAATTCATCATTCGATGGATCAACATTACCAGGTCGAGTTCATAATGAGAAGAACTCATCTGAAGAAGGAAGAAGAAGTTCATAATGAGAATAACTTATTCAACTTTTCGCTTGAATTTATCATTCGATGGATCAGCATTGCCAGGGCGAGTTCATAATGAGAAAAAATCATCTGAAGAAAGAAAAAGAAGTTCATAATGAGAAGAACTTGTTCAACTTTTCGCTTGAATTCATCATTCGATGGATCAGCATTACCAGGTCGAGTTCATAATGAGAAGAACTCATCTGAAGAAGGAAGAAGAAGTTCATAATGAGAAGAACTTGTTCAACTTTTCGCTTGAATTCATCATTCGATGGATCAACATTACCAGGTCGAGTTCATAATGAGAAGAACTCATCTGAAGAAAGAAGAAGAAGTTCATAATGAGAAGAACTTGTTCAACTTTTCACTTGAATTCATCATTCGATGGATCAGCATTACCAGGTCGAGTTCATAATGAGAAGAACTCATCTGAAGAAGGAAGAAGAAGTTCATAATGAGAAGAACTTGTTCAACTTTTCGCTTGAATTTATCATTCGATGAATCAGCATTGCCAGGGCGAGTTCATAATGAGAAGAACTCATCTGAAGAAAGAAAAAGAAGTTCATAATGAGAAGAACTTGTTCAACTTTTTGCTCGAATTCATCACTCGATGGATCAACTTTTCCAGAGAGAGTTCATAATGAGAAGAACTCATCTGAAGAAGGAAGAAGAAGTTCATAATGAGAAGAACTTGTTCAATCTTTTGCATGATTCTATCACAGAAGGAGATAGATCAACATCAACATTTCCAGATTACATCACAAAAGGAGATGAATTGTCATCCCCAGTGAAAGAGTTCATAATGAGAAGAACTTGTTAACTTTTTGCTAAATTACATTACAAAAGAAGACAAATTATCATCCCCAGTGAAAAAGTTCATAATGAGAAGAACTAATCCCAAAGAAGATTTTGTTCAACATTAACATCATAATCAAATGAAGTCAAATGAAAAAACTTATTGTCTTTTCGTCTTTGCCTTATTCTTGTTAACACAAGAATGAGCAAAGAGGGGCAGCTGAAGACACTAGTTTTTTACATTTGGTTTTTTATTATTATATTTATTATTTATTATATTTATTTTTATTACTATTATTATTATTATTATTAATATTATTATTATTAATATTATTATTTTATTACAGATACAACCCAAGGCCCAACTCTGGCCCGATTATAACCAGGCCTGATCAGAAATAGCCCAAACAGAACCCTAAACCCAACTAGGGTTTGTGTTATCACTCCCAGCCGCCATTGATCACCACCATTGGATCTGTCCTTGATCCAACGGTCCCCAGATGCTCCATCAAGAAACCCTAGGGTTATCATAACCATAGGGACCACGCGGCGCCGCCCCTGAAGCCAACCAAACCCACCGACTGTCTTCTTCCAGGTGTCTCGTCCAGACGTCGTCTCCACTGCCAGATGGTCCAACCAGTTGCTGCCGACGCTGCTGCTTCCACGACGCCGACCTCGTCGAGCTTTCCAAAAGCCAGCTGCCTCACC
The DNA here is from genome assembly GCF_006381635.1 of Hibiscus syriacus. Classification (NCBI taxonomy): domain Eukaryota; kingdom Viridiplantae; phylum Streptophyta; class Magnoliopsida; order Malvales; family Malvaceae; genus Hibiscus; species Hibiscus syriacus. The sequence goes on from NW_024063513.1 coordinate 6,294,370, forward strand.
AAATCAGTGCTCTATGGTGAGTCACCGCCATAGCTTGGTGACTCACCAAGGATGCTACCCATGGGACCGGTCCGATGAGAGCCTCATCGAGGCTATAAAGCCTTGGCTCACCTGCAATAAAAAAAAAGACAGAGAGCAACAAAAAAAAACAGAAATGAGAGAAGGGAAAAAACGAAGGAAGACAGAAAGCTACCAACGATCCCAACCAACAACACAGCAACCAGAAGCCAAAAAAAAAGAGAGAGAGCTTACTCGGTCATCGGAGACTTCGAAACATCACCGAAAATCTTCGAACTTCGAAGGTAAAATCCTAGATCTAGGAAATCCTAAGGGTTTTTAGGATAAATAAATGCCTTATTCGGAATTAGAAAGTGAAGATCTAAGTTTTGGGAGGGGTATATCTATAATTTCGTGCATGGCCAAACCCTTTCCGCAGCCATCCTAGTTTGTAATCCTTACGTTTTAGTCACTAAAACAAATTTTAGATCCTTTTAATTCGGTATTCGAATTTTACATATATTCATTTTAGTCTTTTACATAAAACAATATATATTAGGTAAATTACTGATTTAATCCTTTACTTTTAATAATTAATATTTTAATCTTGAATGCATGTTTTTAATTTATTTTAATATGATATTCGAATTTAATATAGTTTTATTTTAGTCCGTAAATTAATAAATGAGTAAAATAACATGTTTAATCCCTGTAATTTTAAATAATTAATTATGAATTAGGTATTTAATTCTATTAGGTTATAATTTAGTCACTAATTTCAATTTTTATTTATTTTTTACAAGTTTTATTTATTTTAATATATAGTTTTAATTTTATTCATTGTTTAGTTATATGTTAATTTTATATGTTTACTTTTAATTATTAATACTATTATTATTATTTAGCCATAAATATATATATTTATATAATAAATAATATTTATTTTATTTATTAAAATCTTATTACTTTTAACTTATTTTAATCCTGTTTTAATATTTATTTATTTTTTAATATTAAGAAAGGGCAGTCTTAAAACAACTGGATGTCCATTTTCTAATATTTTTAAATAAATAAATATCCTATTTTATAAATTATATATTAATTGTTTTAATTATTTATTTATTTTTAAATATCGAAGAAAATAGCTGTCTTAAGGCACCTAGAAGTCCTTTTCTGATATTTCTAAATAAATAAATATTTTATTTATAAATATGTAAATTAATATTTTTTTCATAATTATAATTTTGAAATAATAGGATTATAAATTAAATATATTTTTGAAAATTTAAATTTCTAATAATAGAGACAATTTATAATTAAAAAGTACCAATTTTGGGCGTTGTAGGGGTGTTAATCCTTTCCTAAACGTAACCGACCACGAATCCCTTTTTATTATTAAAAAGAACGAATTTTTGGTTAAAACGCAGACTAGTTTATCTTTTAAATGATGTTTTCTTAAAAACTCTTTTAAAAGATGATTTTTTAGGTATTCGACCTACCTGACCCAAAAGGCCGATGGTGACTCCCAAAATATTTTTTTAAAAATAAAAATCATTAATTTATTCACATCACTTTTCCCGCCAAATAAAAAATTCGTACTCGGACGAAAATCGGTTACGGCACGACCCATCTCCGGATATCCAAACTAAAAAATTGTTTAATAGCTTCCGGCTTGACCACCTCCTGCCACGTACTCATAGCAGATATACAGTCCCGAAAGACGAGTGAACTGGAGTCATATAATTTTTAACATCCAACATATAAAATAAGATATTTCATAAAATGTCATGCGTGACAAAGTTCACTATTGACGACTATTTCATGCAGGTAGAATATCTCGGCGTTTCATTACAACTTCGAAAAATCATTGATTTCACTATAATGAAAATTGAAACTTATTCAATTCATTTGATTCTCTCTTTTTATAGGTACAAAATACAATAAATTGATAAAGTAAAATAAATTTATAGTAAACAATTTTTATAGATCATTAATATATAACGAAATCATAAAATTTAAATTATGATGTTAAATTTCTTTTCAAAAAAATATAAGTGATTTTTAAAAGTAACAAAATATGCGAGTTTTTTCTAAAAGAAATTTAATTATTTTTAAAATGATGTTACTATTAATTTTATTTTTATATAAATTTAAATAAAAATATTGGTATCAACAAAAGCGGCTTCACCGCTGTCCTTAATAATTTTCTTATATGAATTTAAATTAGACATACTTATCTATTGATATATCGTATATATAATTATATTTTAAGAATATGGATTTTTATTCATTATTAAAATTTATGGAGTTTAAAAGGATGTTAATTAATAAGAGAAATTACTTCACAAATTGTAGGATTGATAATAAATTTAACTTAAAATTAGTACCATTGAGTTCTCGTAGCCATAATAAAACATTCCTCAATATTGACCAAGTCCCTTCATTAAATTCACCAAAGGTTGTCATCTATTGCATTGTGACAAGAGGACCCTAATATATGTATAGTTTAGTTTTTCTATTTGTCAAAAATTATTTTTATTGAATATTTGAAGTGATTATAAGGTAATATTTATTTATAATTTTATTGGTTATTAATAAAACTCGTACACCCCACAAACACAAATTAATATTTGAATATTGTTCTTTTAAATAGAATAATATTTTCCTTTTACCAATAATCACTCAATCAATTCAAACCTTTGAAATTTATTTGTTTAATAATTTTAAGTGCATGTAAATTATATTAAGTACTTAATGATTAGGTGCATGAGTTTCCAATATGTAACCGATGAAATCTGGTATAAACAGAAATCATTCATCTTTATTCAAGAAAAGCAACTTCTCTTTTCTATTAAGATCATTAAATATGTTTGAAAAGTTATTAATTATCAAACACACTCGAATATAGAAGACATAAACAGTTTTAATTTTTAAACCAACAAGGGTTAGTTCAAGCGGTAAGTAGTTTGATATGTTTTAAGTAAAGTCTAGAGTTCGAGTATTTGTATATACATAAAATTCTTACTGAAATGTTGACCCACCAAAATTAGACGTATGATGTGAGTTGATCTAAAGTATTTCAGGCAAAGCCTTGGTAACGGAAGGGGGTAAATAGCCATAACTTAAAGATAATACGACAGCTATTGTTCTAGCAATGCCAATTATGATAGGCATTGCAAAATAAAAGAATTGGAGTTATTGCAATCTTCACCATTAACTGTTGAAGATATTATTTCGCTCCTCAGTGTTTCACTTAGAAATGACATAAAGCTATATATGCAAAGGTTCCATCGTTTCTTAGTGTATGTGTACATGCATATAAATATATATATTAAACTGGGTGAATAATGTTAGATTATATGAATGACATGCATAATAAGTAATAATTATATATTATTTATTTTTATAAAAAACATTTTAAGTTAAAATAATTTAATACAATTAAGGTTATTTTAGTTTTAGAATTAAATAAAGTACGAGTTACATATGTTTATATATCCAAATAATTAATTTATAATCGATGATAAATTGATTATTGCACGAACCAACTTACCTCAGTGATTAAAGAAATCATTATTGTTCTTAGAGATCACGAAAGAAAAAGATAAATTGCTTATTAACTAATATTAATGTATAAAGTTTATTAAGATTTATGTTCCTCAAATTACACACTACATCAAATTTGGTATATAGTGGCACTTTTAGTGGCGTTTTTTTGAGTAGATACGGCTAATGTTTTGAGATCACATTAGAGTCATTTTCTTTAAAATATTGTGTGTAAATTTAAAATATAAAAAATATCATAAAAATAAGATTTTTTATTTACCAACAGATTTAGATATGTTATTATTTTTTATTTTTTTAATTTAACAGAATACATCTTAATTTATTAAAATTTATATTAATTATAGTTTTGTTCAAACCAATTAATTATTTCAAAACGTATAAAAGAATTAATGTATAGTTATTATATTAAATTTTAACTCGTCATCGTGTGTGGAATACGATGAGTGAATTTGAACGTGAACTTTTATAAAAACGCAATGTAGACGAAACTTTGAACAATCCGTAACAGAGTAACCAAAATCCCATTTCACCTTTAGAAGGCAGCTACCGAATCTCTCCATTAAGATTTATTCAGGCATCTTTGTCAAAAAAGTAGATTTATTCCGACATCAATCACAGCTTTCTTGAACTTGAAAGAAAAATATAATGTAAAAGACTAAAGTATTTGAGACGAGTGCTTAAACAAATACCAACACCATGGCAAGGTGAGTCGTATCGTACCTCGAGCCTTGTGAGAAGCGGACACATGCTAGATGGTTGACAGCACAATTGGATCATGGTAGATTTCCTTGTCATTTGAGATTACGTAAATCAAATCAATGTCCAACTACGTGTCGAAAACATAGGGATTGTTAATTCATCACCCGACACGCGGTAATGTCCCGTATCTTAGTACATTTTACTTTTTTTTCCATGCATGATTGTTTTCGTTGAAATGATAATACTATGATGTCTAGATATCCAATGTTTGCCGAGCAGGAGCCAAAATGTTTTTTTCCCAAAGAACTTGCAAGTTATGGTAATTAAAACATAATCCAGTTCAGCATTTTGCAGTTTTGAGACATATCGAGCGACAATCAATGGTGTGCTTACATACGCATTTTTTTCCTCCAAATATCTGTTTCTTCGGATGATAAGGTTAGATCAAACGTTTGTTGACACGAAATAGGGTTTTGTCTTCTAAAGAAAAACACGCTTTATATGTGAACTGTTGGGCTCTCTTCGGCACTGTCAAAAAGAATATATTTATTATTAGCGTTCATGTGTATAACTAGGAAAATCATACGTATAAATACTTAAAAGTATTTTAAAAACAATAAAAATATTTGGACCCTTGAATACTGGGACGGAAACAGAAACTTATGTCAAGTGATACGAACTTAAGAAATTATATTAAAATTTTAAGTGATATGAAATTATAAAATTTAAGGGGCGTGAAATTAAATAAATAATTTATGTGTAATACAAAGAAACTACTTTAAATATAAGAAAATTTAAAATTTTTAGGGGTACAATCGTACATCAGTCCCCTTATCCATCCTTAAATAATGTACCTTTATTGTATGAGGTCGATTTTTTACTGTAAACACGTCGGGACTGAAACATGTTTACAGTTTATATATATGAGGTCTATTTTATTGTGTGGGTTTATTCATAACCGAAAGCGAGTATTATTGTTTTTTAAGAAAGTTGAGTGGTGTTACATTTTGATAGGGCAATAGAGTAGCAAATGAATTAAGTTTGAATGAATAACTTTTTGTTTAGATTTGTTCTTTTAATGCAAATAGAGTATGTAGTTTTATGAAAATAGAATATTCAAAATTATAATAAAGTTAAACTAGCCATTCTATATTATATTAGAATCATACAAAGAAAAATATTAAAACTCATTTAAAAATTAGAATAAAAGATAGATACAGATAAATCTGATTGCATCAATGAATGGACCACAACAAGAAACTAAACTATTGAAAGATCACCGACAATCGTAAATCAAAATTGAGTGTTGTGACTCTTGAGAAAACTATAAACTAGCACAAACCGCATATCCAAGTCCAATATGAGGTCTAAAGCAAGGGAGATCAACAAATAACAAACTAAGCGATATCTTGATTAATCGAAGTGACGTCAAATCCAACAATAAAAAATTAAACAAAAAAACATGTCAAACGACGGATAAGAAAGACAAAAAATATGTCATAAAGAAATAGAAAAATGTGACATAAATGAAGAATTGTTAGAAACTAAAATAACAAAAGAAAAATAAATCTACTGTATAAAAAAATAGATGAGAAGCAAGGAATACACACAGTCGACGACAATTACTAAGGCTGGTGCTACCGCTTATTACCCCATGTTTTTTTTTTATTTTTAATATTTTAAAATTACTTTTGTGTTAGTTTATTTAAAATTATATTTATTTGATTAATGTTATCGAATATTAAATTAATATATTCTTAACACTAAATAACCGTTCATGAATATATTTATAAAGATATAATTGAACATGCTTATGAATAATTAGAAACATATTAATGATTAATATATAATAAAAAAATAAATTATAAATGAACATTATTATTATTATTGTTATTATTATTATTATTATGTTTGATATAAAATAATCAAACATAAATATTTCAGATATAAAATAATCCAACGTTATATTAATAAAGTCATTAATATAAAAATTTTAAATTTTATAAATCAATTTATGAAAAAAACAAACAAATAAAAGAATGAGTGCATCTATTCAAGTTTTTTTTAAATACACACCTACTCAAGTAAATTCATTTAATAAATAAATTTAAAACTTTTATTCAGATTCATTTATTTTATATTTATAAATAAGGATAAAAGCTCCTTCGAGAATGAAGTGCTTAAATAATTTAATGGGTACATATGTACAGACAGACATTAGCACTGCCACAGAGTCTACTCCTATGGGTCTGGAAAATATTGTTTTTGTCAGGTATCTCTTATCGGGTTCTGTTGCATTTTATAACTTTATTTCAATATCCAAATAATTTGTTTTACGTATTACCCCTTCATGGTAAATGACAAATTTACAATGCTAAACGCTCCATTTACATATCAAAAGAGTTGGTTAGTAGAAAGAATAGTACAAATCTATCGAATAAATATTAATTCAGTTGATCTTATAACATTCAAAGGACTATAAATTTAAATGTAACATTATAATTTGTATTTTTTAAAAGAAAATTATCACATTAATTATCTTCTTGTTAAAATACGGAAACTTGTTTTAAGGTCAAACTTCAGAATCCAAAGTGTGAGACAAGAAACGGAAGTTGATGTTTACTGGTTTAGGTTATTGTGGGAGGGGGGGCATGAGACGATCAGGGGAGTTGGAAGGCTCTGGAAATGGTCCATCAAGATTGAGACATGTGTCGAAGATCCAGCTAGCCGTGATGGTGACGGGCACCACCTCGGGACTTCAATAGAAACTCCTCGGTCCGTGGCCTTTCCTCTCATTCATTCGTCGTCGAGCAATAGTGATAATTGCCATACCCGAAAACTTTGCGGTCCAATGCTGGTGAGAGGAGAGGTTCCACCTGGGCACACAGTTTCGTTAGTTTAGGTGAGATTATGTTTGGTATCAAGGACAAGAGGTGGGGCCCATCGAATCTGTTGAGTGTAGCGTTTGGGACCAAACCCCGATTGGGATTTTGGGATGGCCAGCGAGCGAGGCGGGAGATCATAAGAATTAAGCTCGCTGGATGCCACTCCCACCCTCTTTCATTTTCCCATTTATCGAAATGTAATTACTTTTTCTTCTTTTTTTTTCAAGGTTTTCCTTGCAACATGTGTAACACAGACCAACGATTGAAATTATTAAATTATTTATTTTAAAAATATGCTTAATTTTTTTTAATTAGAAAAATATGTTTCATGTTTTTTCGTTACACTTTTAAGTGTATATGCAATAACGATTGTCAAAAAAAAGTTAAGTGACATGTGTCATGTTTATAATTTAACTTAATGTAAAAATAAATGCTCAAACTGTATCCTAAGTTAACTTTAAGTGCCTAAAGAAATTTTTTGTTAAGAATAAGTGTCTAACATTTACAGCATTACACCTTTAGGTGCTTAGGCTGTAACGAACATTAAATTCAACCATTATCTAACTTGTATCTCATTTTTAGGTGCTTAAGTTGTAATAGAGGTTTGATAACAAATGAGTAGTTATTCGACGATGACAAAAACGACTGATGATAATTGACGACAACTCATAATTGAGTTATAATGAGAGATTTTAGGGTTGTTATTTTTTTGTAATTTAAAAATAAATAAAAATATTATTAAGTTTTTTTAAAAAAAATATTATAGAATATAAACATGACATGTGTTACTTAATGATTTTTTAACAATCATTACTATGTAGACACTTAAAAGTGTAATGTTGGAAACGTTAGGCACCTAAGTTTAACTTAAGGTATAATTTGAATACTTATTTATATATTAAATCAAAATATAAACATAACACGTGTCAATTAACCATTTTTTAACCATAGTTTTTGCATAGGCACTGAAAAATGCAAAGAAGAAAATGTTAGGCATCTTAAAGTTTAACATTAAAAACATTAGACATGTTTTTATTGAAAAATATAACCTCGTCTTTAAGAACCTAAAATTAACTTAATATATAATTTGAATACTTATTTTTATATTAAACCTCAGAATTATAAGTCTAATTATGTTTCCATTTCTTGCATTCTTCACCTATTTAAAATTTAATATATGTACTTTTAATTTCATGAATTTAAATTCTGAATAGTAATTTATTGAGATGCCGCACTATATAATTATATAAATAAATAAGATGTAGTTATCGAGATAACTCTAATATTTAATTAAATTGAATAAATAATTATTTCACAATTGATATTTCAAATTTAATATTAAATTAAAGTTTTGTTTAATTAATTTGGAATAGGTGTACATTATTTGTTTCAAAATAACTTTCAATAATTTAATATTCATATCTATAATATTTGTGATATTTAAAATCAGAATTTCAAAAAATAACAATAATTTATTTATCACCAAAATTGATTGGTTTGTGTATACTAAATTACGAGAGATAAAGAAATGTGTGGATAATTTTGAATTGGCTTATACGTGGTGAAAATTGTCTGTAAAATAATATCCAATGGTTTTGGGGGGATTTTGTATGAATATCTTAATGTTACGAGTGGTGTTATTCAATAGGACAAAAGGGCCATGCCCCCACAATTTGAAGGAATTACTATTAAATCTCTTAAAATTTTATAAATTTATATTTTATATTTTTAAATATTTGAAAAAAAATTATTTTACTGTTAAAATTATAAAAATTCATATTAATATATAATTATAAATTAAGTTGTATTAATATTATCAAAATTTAAATATACATATATATAATTATAAAAAATACAACTATATAAATTTTATTTTATTTTTATATATTATTTTTTCTTGAAAATAAAAACTTCAAAATTATTATGATATACTTGATATATACACACAATAATTTTTTTTCTTAACATTTTATTTTAATAATACTTTTATTCTTATTTCTCAAATCATAACTTGTTTTCTTATAGTAGTTTTAATTATTTTTGTTGATTAAGCTAAGATGAATACAAATTAGTTTTAATTTTTGAATAAACACTAAAGAATTAAATTAAAGAAAAATAAATTTTCTTTCCAAATACTTTAATAGAATAAAAAATAATTTTTTTAACAAACCCAACAAATCTGCTACTAAAATTTAATTCTATGTTAAAAGTTTCTATAAATTAAATGTTAATAGTTATCGTCATAATTTCATTTTATTTTTAAGAAAAAATGAATAAAGTTTCATGTATATGCATACGTCCTTCTTGTATCTATCTTCTTTCAATTCCTATATAAGTCATTGCCCTCTCCTCCCCCCAGCGACTCAAATCGTCAAAAACCTAATTTCGCATTGTATTATAGAAGATTGGCAGCTCCAAAGGAGATCAGAGTCCCCCGAAAGAAAAATGGCTGCAATTCTTGCATATGCAATCATCTTCCTTTTGAGTCTAGTCTGGTATAGATTGGTAAGAAGGCAAAAGAAGAAACACCAGGGAAAAGCTGAGACGGAGCTTCCTCCTGGATCAATGGGATGGCCTTACATAGGAGAAACTCTCCAACTCTATTCTCAAGACCCCAATGTGTTTTTACTTCCAGACAGAAAAGGTTTTCAAACCCTCTTCGTTTTGATGCTTTCTTTTCTGTGCCTTTTTCACTGAACTTCATTACATGGTGGTTCAGGTATGGAGAGATTTTCAAAACTCGTATATTAGGCTGCCCTTCCGTCATGCTGGCTAGCCCCGAGGCTGCTGGGTTTGTTTTAGTAACAAAAGCTCACTTGTTTAAGCCCACGTACCCCAGCAGCAAGGAGCGTCTCGTTGGTCCAGCGGCGTTGTTTTTTCACCAAGGAGAATACCACACTCGTCTTAGAAGCTGGTTAAGGCCTCATTGTCTATCGAGGCTATTCGGAACTTGGTGCCACATATCGATGCCCTAGTAGCCTCTACTATGGATTCTTGGCCCGAGGGGCATGCCGTTAACACCTTTCATGAAATGAAAAAGGTTTGTTCGAATGTTCGGTCCAATGTCGTCGTCAAACAAATGATTGGGGTCAATGATTTTTATACTTCTTTTTCCCACTTTAACGGAAATACTGGGACAAACTGTTTTATTTTTTCATATATTAAAATGTACAGTGTTGAAAAGTTTTGTTGATATTATAACTGCGTCCAAATAATTGCAGATTACTTTCGAGGTTGGTATACAAATGATTTTTGGCCGTCTGGAGGCTGGATATCGAGAGGAGCTGGAGAAGAACTACTTCATAGTCGACAAAGGCTACAATTCCTTCCCTACAAACATCCCTGGAACCCCATACAGAAAGGCATTACAGGTAATAATGATCTTATCTCTGTTAGTTGACTCCTTGAATTCTTTCATATTTCATGTAATTAATACGAATTCCCTGCAGGCAAGAAAGAGGCTACGCAAGATATTGAGTGGTATCATAAGTGAAAGGAAGGAGAAGAAGTTGCTCGAAAAGGATCTGGTGGGCTGTCTGTTGAATTCCAAGGATGAAAAAGGTGAAGTTTTAACCGATGATCAAATCGCCGACAACATCATCGGAACACTTTTCGCTGCTCAGGACACCACGGCTAGTGTTATGACATGGATTTTCAAGTACCTCCATGACAATCCGAAACTTCTGGAGGCAGTCAAGGTGGGCCTTGAACAATCCATTTTTTTTTTCTTCCAGTGTCTAGAACGGTCTTTCTTTATGAACAATACTATCATTTATTGATGGTCTTTGTCATTGAAATTCTATGTCCAGGGAGCATAATCTTAATAAAACTAATGGGTGAGCCTGTCTTTGTAGGCTGAACACAAGGCAATTAAAAGATTGATTGAAGAAAGCAATCAACCTCTGAGTTGGTCACACACAAGGAATATGCCAATTACTTACAAGGTGACTGAGAACCGTGATAGTTCTTTTTTGTTGAATCCCCTAAGTTGGATTTAGATACCCGAATCTTGGCTAACAGTGGAAAGCATTTGACTGGGTCAGGTTATATTAGAGACACTGAGAATGGCAAGCATCATATCCTTCACTTTTAGAGAAGCAGTCGCTGATGTGGAATACAAAGGTAAGAATAAATCAATTCATGTCACATACACACACACACAAAAAAAAAAAAGCATATCGGACGTCAAATAAAACTGAACATAAAATGGCATATAAGGCAATTGCTAACTCTAAAATTACCAACAGGTTACCTTATTCCGAAAGGTTGGAAAGTGCTGCCTCTGTTCAGAAACATTCATCACAATCCTGACATTTTCTCCGATCCCCGGAAATTCGATCCTTCAAGGTTTGAGGTGTGAACAGACACGAAAGTATTTTCGACATATACATTGCGTTTGGATATTTTCATTTCCCTGGTTCATTTATGAGTTTGGTATAATCATTTATGGCTTATGATTAAAGGCGTTTCTTTTGGTTTGTTATACATTAGATGAGTTATTGTCATTGTATGATGTAGGTTTCCCCAAAACCCAACACTTTCATGCCATTTGGCAGTGGAGTGCATGCCTGTCCTGGAAATGAGCTTGCAAAGTTGGAGATGCTTATAGTGACCCACCACTTGGTTTCTAACTTCAGGTATGTTGTTTGAAAACCAAAGTGAAAATAATATTTGTCAATTTTTAAGGGAATGTTCTACTATATGATTGTTTTTGGACAACCCTTAAATGATATTCTTGTTCAGTTGTTCATGTTAGTGGCTATATGAAATAAGGTGACTAAATTCATAAAAATGATGGAGAAGGACAACGAGAACACGTATTATAACTGCTGTTGGAAGATGACTTGTTTGCAAAGAATAGCTGCTGACAGTCACATTTTTGTTGGGGTTTGCAGATGGGAAGTGGTAGGATCCGAAAGTGGGATTCAGTATGGCCCATTTCCAGTTCCTGTACAAGGACTTCCCACCAGATTTTGGAAAGAATCTACAACATAGAAAAGGCAGGCATGGATGATGGGTGTGGATTATAATAACAGCAGCAACGCAATGCTCACCTACAGTAAATTTACCGGCTATTTCCAGTTTTTTGGAATAGCAAGTTGTTTTCCCATCCATCCCAGTTTTGAGTTCATTGTCATTGTCATTCAAAGCCTTTCTTTGCTATTTTCTCTTTTAGTTGTAGCTCCAGAATTGATATTTAGGGTAATCGAAAGGCTTCCATTAGAAATCAAATAGTATTCCAAGTTTTACATTTATCTGCAAAGCATTTTCAGAAAGGAGTAAACATCATATCTTGCCGTTTTCCATAAATCATGACTAAATCATGGCCACACCTATGATGTACCCTTGGAGCTCTCTGTCATTGGCTGCATAGGAGACATTTTAAACAACCATTGGCTAAGTTGGAATAGATGATCTCCGGCAGGTTAGCATCCCGCGAAGGACACCCAAGCTTGCAGACCACAGTTTGTAGTGTCTTCAATTATGGACCCTACTAATTAGATGTGGATACCAGAGCTCGATAGCCTTGATTCGATTTCCATTTAACAATTACCAGGCAACACCTACTCTGGTTGGCCATGATATTTTTAAGCATATTTTACTAATGTGGTGAATGCATTACCATAACCCTGCTTAATCAATTTAGATGTGGATACCAGAGCTCGATAGCCTTGATTCGATTTCCATTTAACAATTACCAGGCAACACCTACTCTGGTTGGCCATGATATTTTTAAGCATATTTTACTAATGTGGTGAATGCATTACCATAACCCTGCTTAGTCAATTTAGATGTGGATACCAGAGCTCGATAGCCTGGATTCGATTTCCATTTAACATGGCAACACCTACTCTGGTTGGCCATGATATTTTTAAGCATATTTTACTAATGTGGTGAATGCATTTCCATAACCCTGTTTAACCACACTTTTCAATTGTTGCCATTGGATAATCTTTATTCAAGACAGACATTGAACCTAATCATCATGCACTGGCCTGGTAAGTGGCCAGGGATTTATATGTTTTTCCCTAATTTGAATCATGTCACATTCCTGGTCATCTAATTCTAGATATGCCATATCTAGTGTTTGACTTGAGAGATTCAATGATTTTTACAAAAACCATATCTAAAAGGCTTCTTATTCTTCAGCAGATATTTTCAAAGCATATAACTAAACAGACAAAGCCATCGATCATATAGCGCAAAACAATGGGGTTAAAAGGAAAACAGCTTCACTTTCCAAGTAAATCCTGTAAATAATGATTACAGTAGTAATATGTTCTATGGTAGATAATGTAGTCCAATCTATTCCAAGTATCTTACTGATTATTTTTCTGCAGAAGCAAAGTTTGAAAATACTGGCCACCTTTTCTTTGCTTAGGCATCTTCATTTGTCGACGTATATTTCTTTGACGGCTTCAACAATTCTCTCCTTGTCTCTGGTTGGAAATGCTTCCAAGAGAACTCCATTTTTATAGAAGTACGATAAAAATATTTATCAGTTTATATAGTTCATGGAATACTCTTTGAGTCCTCACAGATTTGCTAGAAACATAAACAAGGGGGAAACATGTTTCGACAAGAACAGCAAGCTAAATTAAGAAACTGGGTATTAAAACTGGAAGATTTTGCAAAGGAGACTGTTGATCATATTACTTGGAAATTGGAAAAAAATATTAAAGAACAGCAGCTTACCTGGGGGAAGTCGAGACTCGAGAGTCGTGAGTGGAGACATCAGAGAAGTGAAGAAACTTCGAATGAGAAACGGACACGCCAACACCATATCCGCTTTTCAAGTTCCAGATTCTATCCAAATATCCCTTTGTAATCTAACCATTGTTTTCCCTTATTATTTGTCTTAGTGGGACATCATTTTGTCCCAAATCCAATCCCACTGTAATTATTCTAACAAAATCAAACCGAATTAACATGTATACAGTTACGGTACTCCAATTAAATGGGAACAGTCTTTTCCTCCTTTCTACTTGATTAATATGGTCGAGACCATTGATTGAATCGCATTATTATGCTCGGTCTTAGTGCACACCTAAAACATCTAATTAGTACCAAGTAAAATGAGGTCTCGAATGAGAAAATAATTTTGGGTAGCCCATTGATCTTAAAATATCAAAACCCAAAGCCTGATGGCCCATAAGCCACCTTCCATAGGAAAACTGAAAAAGCAAGCAACTGTGAACCAACCCACAAAAAAGAAAAATTATTGGAAACGTGTCAGTACTCAGTTTTGATCAGATCGCCTGGAAAACAGTGTCGTGAAGAAAAAATAATTTTTTCCACTGAAAGCCAAATCCAATTTCCAGTTTCTTCTTCTTCTTTGATTTCTCTTACTTTGTTGTAACGATGGCGAATACTGAGTTGAAATCCGATAATTTGTTTGAGATGATGAAGGGTCACTTGGCTAGTGATGCTGGTAAAGAACTCACCAAGAAGATCGGCCTCGTTTACCAAATCAATATTGCCTCCAAGGTCCATCCTTTATGCATTTTTACCTCTTCCCCCCCCCTTTAAATTTCAATTTGATTTAAAGGCTTGATCTAATTTCTGGTTTTGTTTGTGACTTGTAGAAAATCGGGATTGATGAAGTTTCTTACGTTGTTGATCTCAAGAAAGGAGAAGTTACCAAAGGTTAGCCTATCCTATGTTTAGTAATTCAATTTTATTCTTTTCGTTTTCAGTTTGGTTTCGTTTTGTCTTGGAAGGGTTTGTTTATGGCTTTATGTTGCTCTGCCCCTTGATAAAATTATAGATATCGAAATTGTTATGAGGGAATAGAGTTTGAAGTTTGTATCTTTTGCATTTACAATCTGGAGAAGTTTTTGTTACTCTTTTATTGGAATTGAAATGCCTACTTGCAGGTATCTTCCGTCTAGTCCAATGCTCTTTGCTAACTATAATATAAGATTTGTAGCCAAGGCTCTTTTTCTGCCTTTTTCTATCATCTGTAAAGGTTATCAACCTCTCCCTCTATGTGACAATGGAGAGGAGGCGGACCCCATTTCATTAGTTCCCTAGCTTCACCATTTTACTTATTTATTTATTGACATGGTAATTATTTTCTCAGCTTTAACTGTTTCCCATCATTAGTTTTTCAAGGGTGGAAGGGCTACCTAACTCTCTTTAACATTTGCGCTATTATCTTATGTTAAAGATAAAATTTTCTCTGTTTCAGTATGTTTTTGGCAATATGAAATTGGTGGCATGACTGTTCTATTTGTATATGGTCAGTGTTTATCTTGGTGACTTGCTCTTGGAGATTCAAGTATGACTATATCCATTCATAGATATATACAATCAAATCGGCCTTCCTATTTCATTAGTAAAATGCTACATTTTTTCAGTTTAAAGATGTTCATTATCCTATCTCTCTGAAAATGTAGGTAAATATGGAGGGGGAAAGCCTGATGCTATTTTTTCCTTCAAGGATGATGATTTCATAAAGGTCGCCACTGGAAAGATGAATCCCCAGATGGCTTTTATGAGGTGCAATTCTCTAATTTCTTTATCTTTGCCCTCTAATATTATTGATTTCTTTTGTCTTTGAGGACGGCAGGTTTCCAATGCCGAGGATCTCCTTAATTAATACAATGATGATGCAGGGGTGCAATGAAGATTAAAGGGAGCTTGAGTGCAGCTCAGAAATTCACTCCTGACATTTTCCCAAAGCCTGCAAAGATGTGAGCAGAGATGCTAATGTGTTATGTATTTGTTCTCCCAAATGTGTCCTTTGCTAGTATACTCCACTTGATCTCCTCCGCCTTATATACTAGAATAGAAGATAGTAAGGCATATAAGGACTCGGACTATCGAACAACTTCAATATATTCCTCTTTTCTTCCAAGTAAATATATATGTTTTTTTTAATGCTTTGCTGGATCCACAGTTACCATTTTGCTCAGGCCACTATGTGTAATCGGATGCTGCTTTTGTTTTCCATGCTTATGTGCTGTTCCCATTGATTCTGTTGGCAAATTTTGATGTTTATTTGGGTCTCTTGGGGGATTTTTACCTGAAAATTTAAAATTATTATATATTTTAGATTTTTTAAATCCTTGAAGGCCACATTCACCATTTAATATTTCTGGCATTTGATTCCCACGTTTATGTGTGGCATTTGTTTTGATCTTGTTTAAAAGTTAAGCGAAATTCCACCTACTTTTTAACAAAATAATTCAATTTCTATAAAAATACCGATGAATGTGGCTATATTGAATCATGAATTCTCACCACCGTTTCTCTCTTCTTCCCAAACTTAGCGTCAGCGTTGCTTAGTTTTCCTTCCTAAATTGAAATGATAACATCGCCTCTTAATGATAGCAATGATTGAAGGAATTCATTCGGTTGAGACAAAAGCTATAGGAATAGGATCTTTATTTAGCCAAACTAATAGCTTTTGATTATATTATAATTCATCCTTATCGTTACTATTATACTATATTTAGCCAAACTAATAGCTTTTGATTAAATAATTTTTGTTTTCTTTTATCGTGTGAATGAAGGTTGGCCGCAATTTCTCCGTATATGTTCCTAGTGAAGTATTATTATTTCTTTCCATCAGTCCTCAATCTCAGAACCTTTGCATAGTATCCCTGAATGTTATTTGCTGGTCTATATATGCACTAAATGGATTTCATATGGTATTTTCTTTTGACGCAAAAAAATGTACTTGTATTTTTGCAATTCATACAACTTGCACGTTACAACGTGATCTGTGCGTAGCCAAGAGAAATAATTTCGACGTGAAGTAGATGATGAGAATTTCGTGTGAGAAAAGAGATTATTCCCATGTAATGCATGAGTGTCCCACACCAGAAATCTCACTTGAAGGGGCCTGATTGGGCATTCCCCCTTCGGAGTGTCGTGTGAAACCAAGAACGTAAGAAGTGTCTGTTTTTGGATTCAACTGATTGATGGCAGATCAAGTCATTGTCCCACACACCATAATGCATGCGCTTCTGCACCAGTTTCTGCCAAATAAGTGTTTTAGTGTAAACACTTCCCCCTGATTATTCTCAGCAAAGTCCAACATCTTTGGCTGTTATTTCCTGAATCAAATAAGAGGATAAGAATGCCCATGGCAATTATTAATAAAGACGACTTATTTGTGAGTCCTGATTGAAGAAGATAAGAAACAGATATGTTTCCAGATAATTTTTTTATTCGAGTTTCTCGGTTTCGTTGTTCACAATGTATGAACCCGTATGTTTATAGTGAATCTGGAAACAGGCATTGGTGCCTATATAAAGCCCGCAACATATTTCCTCATTCACCAAGCTCGTCTCAACCCTAAAGGAACCAGAATGACTTCTCCAAGTTGGCTTTGCTTTCTTTATCTTTTCCTCCAGTTGATCTTTCCAGCTTTGTCATCTTCAAACTTGCTATTTCAGGTAAAGCTTGCACTCAATATTCATCTCCCTTTCCCCCCTTGTACAAACACATATCTGCTAAGGCAATTTTATTGATTACTGAGTTCATACAGCAGATATCGGTACAGCCCACTAATACTACAGAAAGCAACACCTGAAACAGTTCACATGATACATACATTTATGCGGAACTCTCAACTAATTGTTGTTGATAACTTTGATGATAACATGCAGGGGTTCAACTGGGAGTCATGTAAGAAGGCTGGAGGATGGTATAACTCTCTCAAGAACTTCATCCCTGATATTGCCAACGCTGGGGTCACTCACGTCTGGCTTCCTCCACCTTCCCAGTCAGTTGGACCCCAAGGTATTTCAAGTGTCTATTAAGGCATTGCTTGTGCCGATGAACCGATGCCGATTACGGTTCTTTTAGTACTCTCTCCATGAATGAGATTTTACAGTTTACCTAAATTACCATGAAAAAGAAAAATCAGTCGTGCATATGTATCATCTCTGTTTGTTTAGTTTGCTCTCTCCAGTTTCTTACCTCCCTACTCTCTTTTTTTAATTACTTTCAATGGGTATTAAGGAAGCAGGTAACAAATATTTTTCCATGTTTGCTCCAAACTAAAATCCAGGATATCTTCCAGGAAGGCTATATGATCTCGATGCATCAAAGTATGGATCTCAGGCTGAGTTGAAGTCACTAATTCAAGCCTTCCATCAAAAGGGAGTCAAATGTTTAGCTGACATAGTGATAAACCATAGAACAGCTGAGAGGAAAGATGGGAGAGGAATATATTGCATTTTCGAAGGTGGAACTCCGGATGATCGATTAGACTGGGGGCCATCTTTCATTTGTGGCAATGACAAGGACTATTCGGATGGCACGGGCAACCCCGACACTGGACTTGATTATCAACCAGCTCCTGACATCGACCATCTCAACCCAAAGGTACAGAAAGAGTTATCTGATTGGATGAATTGGTTAAAGACTGAAATCGGGTTCAATGGATGGAGGTTTGATTTTGTGAGAGGGTATGCCCCGAGCATTACGAAAATCTATATGGAACGAACATCACCGGATTTGGCTGTTGGGGAGAAATGGGATGATCTTTCCTTGGGGCAGGGTGGTCAAGATGCACATCGTGGAGCATTAAAAGACTGGGTTGAAGCTGCTGGTGGGGTTGTCAAAGCATTTGATTTCACCACGAAAGGGGTTCTCAATGCTGCAGTGCAAGGGGAGTTATGGAGGTTGAAGGATTCAAATGGGAAGTGTCCTGGAATGATTGGAATTTTGCCTCAAAATGCAGTGACTTTCATTGATAATCATGACACAGGTTCTACTCAGAGGCTTTGGCCTTTCCCATCCGAAAAAGTCATGCAGGGCTATGCTTACATCCTCACCCATCCCGGCACTCCATCAATAGTATTTTTCTCATCTTTTTAGTGGTTGCAATTGGTCGAATTTCCTTATCTGTAACCCTTTCTTCATTCTCTGCCCCCTCTGTACTATAGACATTGTACAACTTACTATACTTGTGCTGTCAAGCATCCTAATGAATGGTTGAATTTGTGATGTGCAGTTCTATGATCACTTTGTTGATTGGGGATTAAAGGACGAGATTACTAAACTGTCAGCAATAAGGAGGAATAATGGGATCAGTGAAACAAGTAAAGTGAATATTATAGCCTCTGATTCTGATCTGTATGTGGCTGCAATTGACGACAAAATCCTTACCAAAATTGGCCCAAAGATGGACCTCGGTAGTCTTGTACCTTCCAACTATCAGCTTGCTACCTCAGGGAAAGACTATGCCGTGTGGGTAAACAAGTGAGACAGTCCACACATTTCCATGTTGAATTTCATGTACTAAACTTGTTAAGAGTTCTGTTTGTATGAATATTGTGAGTACAATAAATATCTATCCATCATGAAGATTATTTTAGTATGTGATAGTATGATCATTAGATATATTTATTTAATTAATAATATTTAAATATTAAATTATCAAATCTATAAAATTAATTTGAACCTGTAAATATAAATTCGGATTAAGAAAGGTTCAGTTTCAGCCCGCCAAATAACACATTTTCAAAATTCCGAACCCTAATAAATGTGGAAAAGCCGAAAGTCCTAAAAAGTAAAAACCAATTTCGAAACTTGGCGCTCTTTGCATATACCATTTCCCCCTTCCGCTTCGATCCCCAAAAAAGAAAACCATTTTCTAAATTCACAGTTCAGTTCTCTTTCAATAGCAATGGGAGGAGCTCACAGTCGCGAGGATCTGATTTCAGACTCAGACGAGGAGGAGTATGAAGAAGAAAACGGAGAAGAAGAAGACTACCAAGATTCCAAAGACGAGACTCCGGAAAGATCTTCAGATCGAAGACCCCAAACGCCGTCCTCTGTCGACGAAGTGGAGACTAAGCTCAAAGCCCTCAAGCTCAAATACGGATCGGCCAACGCCCAAAATCCATCTCTTACAAACGCCGTTAAGCTGTATCTTCACATCGGTGGTAACACCCCTAAAGCCAAATGGGTCACTTCCGAGAAGCTCACCTCTTACTCTTTTGTCAAGACGTCGAAAATCAACGGTCAGGATGGAGAGGATGATGATGATGAAGAGAGTGAAAACGAGGAAGGTTGGTGGGTTTTGAAGGTTGGTAACAAAATTAAAGTGAAGGTCGGGGTGGAAATGCAGCTTAAGAGTTTTGGAGATCAACGTAGGGTTGATTTCGTTACCAAGGGGGTTTGGGCTATGAAGTTTTTTAGTGATGAAGAGTATAGGAACTTCATTAGCAAGTTTAACGACTGTTTATTTGAGAATACTTATGGGATCGAGTCGAATGATGCTAACAAAATTAAGGTTTACGGAAAAGATTTTATTGGATGGGCCAAGCCTGAAGCAGCTGATGATTCTATTTGGGAAGATGCTGAGGATGTTTCGTTCAACAGCCCTCAACCAGTGAGGGCAAATCAGGATCTCAGGGAGGAGTTTGAGGAGGCGGCCAACGGAGGGATTCAAAGCTTGGCCCTGGGGGCATTGGATAATAGTTTTTTGGTGGGTGATTCAGGTATTCAAGTTGTTAAGAATTTTGCTCACGGGATTCATGGTAAAGGTGTTTACGTAAATTTTGACCATGGGAATCAGAAGAGTGCTTCCAAACTGGTGCATTCAACACCGAAGAGAGCTCTTCTTATGAAAGCTGAGACGAATATGCTGCTCATGAGTCCAACGACTGAAGGGAAGCCTCACACAGCAGGGCTTCATCAGCTGGATATCGAGACTGGGAAGATAGTTACGGAGTGGAAGTTCGGGAAAGATGGAACTGATATTACAATGAGAGATATTACAAATGATAGTAAGGGAGCTCAGTTGGACCCATCAGGAGCCACATTCTTAGGATTGGATGATAACAGGCTTTGCAGGTGGGATATGCGAGACCGGAATGGGATAGTTCAGAATCTGGCTACTAGCACCCCTGTTTTGAACTGGGCGCAAGGGCATCAGTTTTCAAGAGGGACTAATTTCCAGTGCTTTGCAACCACTGGTGATGGCTCCATTGTTGTTGGGTCTCTTGATGGGAAAATCCGTTTGTACTCGACCAATTCTATGAGACAGGCAAAGACAGCTTTTCCAGGCCTTGGGTCGCCTATCACTCATGTTGATGTTACCTTTGATGGAAAGTGGATATTGGGCACAACTGATACCTATTTGATTCTTATCTGCACCCTTTTCACTGACAAGGATGGCAAGACAAAGACAGGTTTTGGTGGGCGTATGGGGAATAGGATTGCGGCCCCAAGGTTGTTGAAGCTCACTCCTCTGGATTCACATTTAGCTGGGGTTAATAACAAGTTCCGTAATGCTCAATTTTCCTGGGTAAAGTATACATTACCTCTCACTTAGATATGACGAACCATTTAATTTGGAATGAAGAACTTAGTTGGCAGGGTGGTTGTTTTTTATTAGTGGAAATATTTTACATCCCTTGATTTTATATTTTGTTGCCAAGAAAATACGGTTCCTTTAATTTGCATTATTCATTGATACCTTGGTTGCATAATCATGCAGACTAGCATTTTCTAGGTTTAGGGTCCGAAAACTGATATGATTGGCTGAAATAAGATGAGTGGAGAAAGAGAATGGAAAAACTCCATTGTTGTTTAATAGATAACTGACTGAGATTAAGACTTGCCCTTTTGTAAGATTCAGAAACTGCTATTTCTGTGATATTCTTAGATCCATGAATAAAATGCTTTGACCATGTGTGTAACTGCATTACATAGGTCACAGAGAATGGGAAGCAGGAGCGCCATCTGGTTGCAACGGTAGGCAAGTTTAGTGTAATATGGAACTTCCAACAAGTGAAGAATGGATCTCATGAATGCTACCATAACCAAGAGGGTCTCAAGAGTTGCTACTGTTATAAGATAGTCCTTAAGGACGACTCCATTGTCGATAGTCGTTTCATGCACGACAAGTTTTCTGTCACTGATTCTCCCGAAGCTCCACTGGTTATTGCCACTTCCTTGAAAGTCAGCTCATTCAGCATATCCAGCAAGCAATGATGACATTGTCAGATACAATTCTTTCGCTTTATTTGATCATTTTCCAAACGTTGCTGGGCAAGTCACTGCTGCAATTTACAGTGCTTCTCAACTTTATTTTCCTTATTAGATTAGGTGTCTTTGAAAGTTTTTCTGCAAACCCTTGTTTAGTTTAAGCTTCTTGTATGTGATCCTAGTATCTGTATTTGTACTCATCACTGTGTTTTAGTGAAGCCACTGCTTTCTAACTCAAAAGCTATTGGCAGCTAGGAAGACTTTGTTATGCTTTAATAGTATCTCCTTTCAAGTATTTTAATGTGATTGAATCGATCTGCTTTCTACTATTTTGAATGGTCTGTTCTGATTGAAGCATATCATGCTTTGGACATGCATATGGGGGCATTTTCAAGTGAAATAGCAAAAAAAAATTGACATCAAATCTTCAGTTGGGATTATAAAAGAATTGACCTCTGAACAAAAAATCTAGATAAATTAATTATTTAATTTCTTTCTTGATCTTATTCGGATTTAGTTTTTGAAATGATAGAAATTCCTAATTGTTGAGGGGTTTCTCCCTTGGTCGATCTGAACTAATAAATGAAAATGTATTGTGTTCTTGAGCATTTGTGCGTCATTTTAGTTTCAAGATTTTGTCTCTTGATCTTAAAAGGGGTTTTGAGAGTGCCTCGAATGAAGAAAATACTGAACATAGATATTGTTTAACTTATTGTGACTTAAATATCGAGCTGCTGGGGCCAGTCATTTAACCAGGATCCACAGCTGGCGCCCGCCGAGAGTGGGTTTCGTCAAACTCAATTCAGATGGTGCAGTGAACCAGGGCTTGCTGACTGCCGCGGCTGGCGGCCTTATTCGGGATCAGAACGGCGATTGGATCGTGGGGTATTGTCGAAACATTGGCTATTGCTCCATTCTTCCTGCTGAATTATGGGGGGGTGCTTGATGGTCTGCACATGGCGTGGAACCATGGAGTCACCAGGGTGGTGCCGGAGAAAGACAATGGCAAAGTTTCTTCCATGCTTTCAAGCTGATTCCATACTCATGAAGCTACTATCATTCGGAGGATCCGGGAGTTGATGCAGAGGGATTGGTCGATCGAACTCTCTCTAATAGGCCGTGAAGCCAATGGTGCCGCGGATTCTCTTGCCCATTATGGTTACTCGTGCTCGGGTGGTTTGTCAAAGTTCCAGAATCCACCAGAAGCTATCCGTGCTGCTCTTCAAGTTGATTACCAGGCTTGGAGGAGTCATCCTTAATTCTTTATTTCCTTTTTCTTGCCACCAATATATATATATACATACATACATACCGAGCTGCTGGCTTTAGTTCACCATGGTCGGTCCAAATCAACTAGGGTAAACCATACAACGGCTCAGAACATGACTGAAGACGCAGCAAGCTATACATGATCTAAGGATCATGCTCTTCTCAGTTAACTAACTCATGGGGCCTTATTTTTGGTGGAGATATAAAATTCTGAAACTAAAACGACATACAAATATCCTGAGAATACATATAACTCTCCTATTGTTAGAGGTTCTAACCGAGAAATAGGGATTCAATAGACCCCTCAACACTTACATAAACATAATGCGAACAACAAACCAAATCTCGTCATCAAAAGAAACATCATCCAAGCGTCTCAAAGCCTATACATAACCATCTTTATGTCTTACTCCAGAATCCAGGTCCCTTACCCATACAACCTTTTCCGGTATGCAAAAATATGTTCTCAACTTTTATCATACATCAAATAAATCACTAGAATTTACACTCAAACAAGTAAAAATCTGTCAAATTATAAAATATATGGACACTGTTATAACCAAGGAAAAAGGGAGGTAAAATCACAACAACAGATTACAATTCATTGACGACTTACGTGGGACTTGGATGAACTTAACTTCTTCCTGGACAAAAACGTTAAAACCTTGGGGAACAAAGACTTTTTCTTTTTCTTTACAACCTTCGGTTCCGGGGATGATTCAGTTTCTGTGTTATTCCCATGATCATATGTCTTTGGGCTCGCTACAGTGATGACAGGAGCAGCCTGTACAGGTTCGAAGTTCTTCATTTCTTTCTTTCCCTCAATACTTGCCCTTGGAGCTTTTTCTCCATGACTCAATTCAGTAGCCTTTCGCCGCTGCTCATGTTCAGCCCTCCACCTTCTCAATTCCTGCTCAATACCTAGTTTCCCTTCCTTGGCCTTCTCAGCCTTCTCCATAGCAATTTTTAGTGCTTCCTTTCTTTCAGCTATCTCTCGAGTTACTTCTTCCAGCTTTTCCAAGCTTCTTGACTCAGATTGCTTAGCTACCTCAATTTGCGAAATGGCAGATGCCACCCTCATGTTGGCCTGTTCCTCTGCCTCGTTTGCCCGTTTACTGAGGTCATAGTACTCCTCTAAGGAAAGCGTTACACCAACTAGTGAATCAACATCATTGGTTCTTTTAGCTGATTCACTCTCTTGCAACGCTTTGCTTGCAGCTAATGCTAACTTCTCTGAAGCCTTGGCAGCCTCTATCTCCTTTTGAGCTGCAAGTAATCGGCTCTGCATGGTACTTGCTCCAGCCTTTGCTTGCGCTGCTTCTTCCTTTGCTTTGCGCAGCTCTTCACAAGCCATTTCAGCAAGTGATTTGGCCTCATCAGCCACTTGTGCTGCCTGCTGCAGTTGTTTGGGCAGCTCCACCATTTCTTCTCTGGCCTCTTTTTCCTTCATCTGGACTACGGCTATTTCTGACCGAGTCTTGTCCAGCTCAGCTTCCAGAGAAGCAACAGCAATCGAAGCCATGCCTTCTCTCTGCTTAATATTGGCAAGCACAGACTTTTCCTTGTCAAGCTCTGATTTTAATGAAATAGCAGCCACTTTCAAACAATCAACTTCTGCAATTGCTTTTCCTATATTGACCTTCACATCTTCAAGTTCCTTCTTCAATGAAGCAATGACGGCTTGTACATCGGTGTGAGTTCTTTTCTCTGATTCCTGCAAATCATTATTGTGGTGTCCATCAGTTTCCTCCTTAAGATTAGAATCCATATAAGCAGCTAATTCAGCTTTCAGATCAAGTAGCAGTGCTGAAGCAGAGTCTAGCTTTGATTTTAGATCCTTTGCTGAATGAATTTGCTGATTGAGTTTCTGGAGCTCCTCTTCAACCTGTTTCAGTTCCTTCTCCCAATGGTGTGTATCTTGGTCTTGGGCCATGGCAGCTCCAATCCTTTTCTCTTCTGCCTCCAAATGGGCAGTATGTGCAGACTCTAAGGACTCCTTTGTGGCAATCAGTTCAATAGTCAATTCTTCCACCGTCTTCTCAACCTCTTTTGAAGCAGAAACAGCCTCTTCAGCTTTCTTAACAGCAATATCTCTCTCATTCATCAAAGAAGCATATTCCTTTTTTGACGCTTCTAACTCTTCTTTAACAGATTTAAGTTCTGAAACTGCAGCTGCATGCCTGGCTTTAGCAACCTCAAGCTGTGCCTTTGCTGCAACACTAGCCTCATCAGCAATCCCTTGTTCCATCTCCTCCACCCTGAGCTTAGCAAGTTCAGAGTCTTGTTTTGCCTGATTCTCTTCAGTTTGTGCTCTCTCCAGGTTTAGCTTGAGCTCTTCTATTAGTCTCTTTGTGGTGTCGAGCTCCTTTAATACTTTCATTTTTGCCTCTTCAGCGTCTTCTGATCGTTTCTTATATTCAGGCATCTCCTCCTGGACTTTTACAAACTCTTGTTCCACAAGCTTGCGTCTCTGTAGCATAAAAATAAATTTTAAGTTTTAGTGGAGATGAACAAAAGTAGGCAGGCAGAAAAGAAAAATTATGGTGATCATTAATTGTTGATAAAGACAACGGAATTCAAGATGAATGACGTTCCCTAGACATGACAAAACTATAGTTACTATACTACCTCCAAAGTTTGCATTTTATGAGCTTTCCAATCAACAATTCCCCCAAACATGGAAACAGCTTCTTTAACAGATTCGAAAGGCACAGCTGTATCAATGTGTCCTTTATTTAAATCAACTTGCTTTTTGTGTAGGGCTAATAGATTTTGGGGACTCGGAAGCAGAACTGATAATCTTTTGATGAGGAAGAGTAAGATCATTCATTTTGGCTACATGATCCTCATTTTTAGGATCTCCTGCCTTAGAGTCATTGACCTTGGGCGAGGATGAAAGAACACCACTCTCATTATTAACAACAGAACTGACAATAGAATTGGCTTCCTGAGATTGCTTTCCATCAGATACACCATGTATAGATCCAAGAGAAGCACCGGCAGGTGTGACTTGGTCATTTTCAGAATCTCCAACCTTCAGACTGGAAGCAGGAGGAACAGATATGTCCTCGATATGTGCAATGCCAGGAGAACCAGTATTTTGAGATGGCTGCTCATCAGAACTGTCATGCATTCCCCGAGTCCTAGAATCTTCCATCAGTCTACCTTGATGATTTGTCTCAGTTTGATCCATTTTAACTGATGAAGTTGAACTTGCACTATATTTTCTACAGTCTTCTTGTCCTCTAATTTGGTCATTGGAAGCATTTTTTAAAGAGTCTGATTTAGAACTTTCCATTATCGGCAAATGACTTTCAGGTTGTTTTGTCCCATTACTAATTGAAATTGTTTGACCTTCACCAGAATTATGCTCCATATCTACAGGCAATGAAGCAGATTCTGAACGAGGCATCTCTTCTGCATTTACATTCTCCATATTTGAAAAAGACAAGGTGTCTGAAATCAAGTAAACAGAAACCATTCAAGACACAGGAAAAAATAAATTCACAAGAAACTACTGCCTAATCCATCTAATTTCAGACATAACTGACATGAAAATCAGCAATTATTTGTTCAACATATAGAGTAAAATTCAGCAAAACAAATCAATGTCTGCAACTACATTCCTCTATAGTAGATCCTCAATTTGACAAGTTTTGACCAAAGAAATCAATTGGAACCTGGAAAACAGGAACAGTTTGTCCTCTCAAACTTGTTTTCCCTCTATGTTTAAGCTAGCTCATGCACAGTATAGATATCCAATCTCTTATCAGGCACAGATGTTTAATTTAAGATTCAATCAGCAAACACATTAACAACAACTAATCACACCAAGGAATGAACCCCTATTAATCATGCAAAAGGCCCATTCCAGTTTTCACATCAAATCTCTATGTACCTCTAATACAGAACCCTCTTAATCGTGGATGCTAAGTTCAGCCCCACAATTAGAAGGTCTGTCAATGATACAGACTAGCAATAATAGCTGTCCCTTTTTCCCATATGCATGGGGTAATGGGGAGGTAAGATAGTAGGCTACCTCGAATTATAAAATGCCCTCCGTAGGACTCGATGGTCATTTCTGATAAAGACTAGCAATGTAATAAGCAAATAAACTTTTCCCAGATACTTCAAAATCCGGTCCAATTCATAGATTAGAAGCATATTTCAATCCGATTTCTTTTTATGAGCAAATAAACTACTTAATTTAATCATGATTGAAGATCTTTACTAGTGTTTTAAAAAAATATATTGCTTCCTATCCATAGAAAGATAATCATAACAATTCTTTGAGATAAGGAGACCGATTTTTGTCTATAAAATCTCTAATATTGAATCTAATTGCTAAACTTTCTGCAAAAAAAAAAAAAAAGAACGGAAAATAAATCAAGAAAGTAAGCTTGATTAACTTAAGTCAACGACTGATAATCAATCCAACCAATTCAAACACCAGCAATTTCAAAATACTCAGAGCTTCATTTCCACCGCAAAAGTTAAGGGGAAAAAAGATCCGCTGCTTAATTCATAACAAAAGCATCGATTTGACAGAGATTAATGGCAAGCTAGTCAATAAATTTCATCCAAAAAAAAGAAAGGAAAGGAACTTACCCGGATTTCCCAGAAACAAAAGACTGACGGGAGTAGAAAAGTGAGCGATGAGGAATTCTGAAAATTAAAGAGAAACAAATCATGAATTATTAGAAATGAATGAGGAAATTTCACAGCTCAGCTTAGGGGAAAAGGCAGAGGGAAAGCCACGTGCCGGCCAATCTATTGTCGCGTCTTCTTATACAGTGTATAGCAGTTTGCTTGATCTCTTCAGGAATATATTTTGTTTCAATTTTAGTTGAACTGCATGTTTTTGTTTTAATTTTAAACTTGGAACTCTCTATTTTTAAAGGACAAGGGATTGGCTTTGATGGAGCAGTGCAGAATGGTGCTTTGTTTAAAGGAATCTCATTCTCGTAAATGAGGTGATATTTTATTTTCCAAAAGAGATGGCTTTAAAATTTGGACCACAACTCAGCTCAGCTCAGCTCAAACCTTCAAATCAGCTGACTTCCAAACGGAAAAGGAACGATGATAGAGAATGACGGAAAATCCCTTAAAGGCTAACGTTGGAGATATAATTAAGACCGTTGGATCGGAATAAAACGGATCGAGATTATGGTATTAGCTTCAAAGGGGTTTTTCCCTGTGTTTGGGGGTTTGGGTAAGTGGGAACGACCGAGATTTACGTGAGAGTTTGGAGATGATTGCGTCGGTCGATGTGTCCTCAAGAAAGTTCTTTGCTGTAAACGGCAGTAAAAAAATTAAAGAGAAAGGAGAAAAAGGCAGATGGGCCCTACCTTGAAACTTTTCTAGGGCTACTAGGGCATCAAATCAGCATCTTGCGCTGCATGTGGCGTTCATTTTATTTTACGTGGTTGTTGTAAATCATTTAAGTGAAATTTAATTTAAAAGTAATTTATGTAATTTAGGGCAAACTATAACAATGACCACCCAACTATAGCCTCTTTCTATTTTGATCATTATTTTTTGAATTCTAATCTATCTGGCTACCTAACTATTTAAATGCATTCAATCAAGCCACTAGCCATAAGTAGAAGTGACGACGTGATAGTAAAATTGGTAAAATTACACATTTAGTCACTGTTACTTATATATTATATCAATTGGTCCTAATTTTAACAAGTTAAATAAATTTAATCTTCGAATCATGTCATGTGTCACCATTCGATTAGGGGATTTACTTTATTTTAATTTAATATTTTTTGCATCACCCTCGGATGGAAATAAAATTAAAGTAGTTAAAATGGGGAGCAAGAGAATTGAACTTGGGTCCTTTTAGTGGGAAAACAGCAGTTTAACTACTGAACCAAGCAAACCCTTTAAAATAAAATGCACTACAAATACTATATATACTAAATACTAGTTTAACCTTGATTTATTTTATTTTATATATCTTAAATTAAATTCACATATTAATTAAATTCACATCTAAACATTAAAATTATATATTTTATTCTTATCTTAACTTTAAAATATATTTTATTCTTATTTTAATATAATTTATTTTTTATTAACTTAAAAAAATAATTTATTCTTACCTTAACTTAAATATTTATATTTTATTCTAAAAAATTAAGATAAAAATAAAATGTGTTTTTAAATTAAAAATTAATGTCAATATTTTTAAATAAAAATAAAATATATATGTTAAGTTAAAAATAAGAATAAAATATATATTTTAATTTAAAATAAGGATAATTTATATTCAATAATTTAAGATAAGAATATAATATATGTAATAAGTTAAAATAAAAATAAGCTATATTTTTAAAAGTTAAGATACAAATAAAATATATTTTAAAGTTATGATAAGATTAAAATATATTTTAAGTTAAAATAAAAATAAAAAATATTTTTGATATAATATTTTTATTTTAAATTATTTAATATATTTTATAAGATATATAAAATATATTTTAAAGTAAAATAAGAATAAAATATATTTTAAAGTTAAGATAAGAATAAAAAATATATTTTTAATGTTTAGATGTTAATTTAATTAATATGTGAATTTAATTTAAGATATATAAAATAATAAAAAATTAAGGTTAAACTAATATTTGATATATATAACATTTGTAGTGAGTTTTATTCCAAAAGACCAAGTTCAATTTCCTTGCTCTCCCGTTTCAACTTCTTTAATTTTCTTTCCACCAGAGGGTGTCATTTCACCCTCTAATTAGTCTGAAATAAAATGATTAAATTAAAATAAGAGAAAATTGCCTGAGTGACCAAAAATGCCTTATAATATACGATTTTAACCAACTTTTTTTGGATTTGCCAAAATGACCAACAAAATCGCAACGCGAAATAAAAATCGCAACACGATCCCCAGAATCGCAAATCAGTTTCCAAAATCGCAACGCGATTCTTGAAAATCGCAATGCGATAGTACAAATTCGCATTGCGATTTTCCAAAATCGCAACGCGAATATGAAAATCGCAACGCGAACACATAAATCGCAACGCGTATCCGTAAATCGCAACGTGTATCCGTAAATCGCAACGCGTATGGGTAAATCGCAATGCGTATCCGTATATCGCAACGCGTATCCGTAAATCGCAACGATAATAAATAAAATCGCAACGCGTATCCGTAAATCGCAACGCGATATTTAAAGCGCCATTATAATCGCTACGCGTATTTTATTTTCAAATTACAAAAACGAATATTAAGACAAAATCCCGTAATCGCAACTCATAACCTAAAACCTAAAATCACAACTCAGTCCCATCTCCATCTCTCACTCTCTACGGCGAAGAAATCCGTCCCCATCTCCGAAGATTTCCGTCCCCATCTCCGGCGAAATCCCTCACAACCATTCACGGTCAGAAATCCCTCACAATATTCAGAAATGGAAAATCAACCTCCGAGGGTTAGTTTTTTTAATTATTTTTATTTTGAAATGTTTGCATTATTGTAGGTTTTTCATATTGAAACTGATGATAAGTTTACTGGTCATTTCAATAATAGATTAACCATTTCACTTAGATTTCATTTCGCGTTACGATTCTGTCGTTGCGATTTTCATTTCGCGTTGCTATTCTCTCGTTGTGATTTTCAAGTTAGTATTTGTCTTTGTCTTTGTTCTGTCTTTTGGTTGAAGTAATGCAATCCATTCAAGTTTCAATTTGCAGAAGAGTCGCAACGAGATAAATGAAAATCGCAACGAGAGAATGACTGTCGCAACGAGAGAAATGAAAATCGCAACGAGAGAATCGCAACGCGAAATGAAAATCGCAACGAGAGAATCGCAACGCGAAACCAAAATCGCATTGCGATTTTCATTTCGCGTTGCGATTCTCTCGTTGCGATTTTCATTTCGCGTTGCGATTCTCTCGTTGCGATTGTCATTTCGCGTTGCGATTCTCTCGTTGCGATTTTCATTTCAACCAAAAGACAAAAGTGTTGCAAATTTTAGTTTCAAGAATAAACTACTACTTTTTATGTTTATTGTTTTTGGTATATCTTCACAGTGTAGTTTTTGGTATATCTAACTTGGTATGTTTATTGTTTTTGTAGAATTTTTTTTTGGCTCAATTGACCTTGAGAAATAAAGTCAGCCTGGCCACTACAATTGCTTCGAAGCTTTCACCTGCTCAAAGACAATTGTTTGAGGAAACCTGCTTCGGGCCATGGCTGAGAGTACATCATCCGGGTGGAGATGCTAATTTGACCCATTTGTGGCTTCAGACCATGACATCAAATCTACCCGACAGTATACAACGTGGTGAGGAAGAGATATGGTTTCATTTTCCACCAGCGTATACTTGTTTTGGGCGGAAGGAGTTCTGCTTAATCACTGGTCTACGATTCGGACACGATGATGTAGGCCGGTACACTCGTCATATCGCCCGCCCATCATGGTTATCCCGGGTTTTTTCCGGATGAGTCAATGGAGAAGCCGAACCTACATGTCGACGACCTGAAGAAATTGTTAATAAGAAAGCTGGTTTCACTCGGATGGATGACGTCGATGTTGTCCGAGTATGCCTTCTACTACTTGTGTATGCCGGCTTTTTAGGCAGAGAGGCCAGACAACCTATTCATCGGGAGCTAATAATATTGGTAGAGGACCTGAATGCATGGAATCTGTTTCCGTGGGGTTCGTATATATGGAAAGCTACCTGGACTAAGTTGTCGTCTGCCTTTGATGACCGCAAAAGTTTACGGGGCGATGGGTCCAAATACACTTTGTCAGGCTTTGTTTGGGCCTTTAAGGTAAGAATTTCTATATAATGTTTCTAAAATTATAATTAATTATTTAACAATTACTAATTTTGTTATTATATGTTTGTAGATTTGGATATTCGAGGCTTTCCCCAGCATGCGTACATATGCAATAAAAACGTCAAATGATATTCCCAGGGCTATTTCCTGGAAGAGGAAAACTCTGTTGGATTGGGAAGACTTAATACCATATGCGACAATAAATAATGTAAGTTAACACAAATACTTTCATATAATATATAAACAAGTTATTAATAGTAGACGTTTAACTTTGTTTGAGTTTTATATTTTAGGAGGCCAACATTCCATTACAAAGACTGACACCCACGGAGGAAGAGCTTGCCACTGATTGGTGGCAAGCTAGTCAGAGTTTTTTTGATGGCACGGATGATGAGCAGCATCCACTTCCTCCAATTCGAGAGCCATCACCTCACCTAGAGCCATCACCCGATCGACCCGACTATACACCTCTAGAACGAGAGCCATCACCTATCCCGTCACATCATCGAGCCTCTTCTCCACCATCACCTCATGATAGGCGACCGGCAAAGATGCCACGACTCCTATCTCCCTGTTCTCCACCTCCACCTCCACGGGATGAGTCAAGGGAGTTACGTGATGAGGTCAATGCCTTGCGTGAGGAGATCGGTACTCTACGCGATAACGATGGTGCATGGCGTGTGGAGGTGTCAACTTTACGTGGTGAGGTTGCCGCTCTACGTGAGATGATAGTATCGTTGCAGAATGAGGTTCATACTCTACGCAACGAGGTAAGTTTAAGATTTTCCATATTTAACTTAATGATAAATTTACTCGTAATTTCACTTAGATTAGCCATTTCACTTAGATTGCTTAGTAAATTTATTCGGTTGCTGCCAATTCTGCTAAACTGTGTATTCTTTAACACTGTGAAATAGTATTTGTCTTTGTTTTGTCTTTTGGTTGAAAGTAAATTTGTTCGGTTGCTGCCAATTCTGCTAAACTGTGTATTCTTTAACACTGTGAAATAGTATTTGTCTTTGTTTTGTCTTTTGGTTGAAAGTAAATTTGTTCGGTTGCTGCCAATTCTGCTAAACTGTGTATTCTTTAACACTGTGAAATAGTATTTGTCTTTGTTTTGTCTTTTGGTTGAAAGTAAATTTGTTCGGTTGCTGCCAATTCTGCTAAACTGTGTATTCTTTAACACTGTGAAATAGTATTTGTCTTTGTTTTGTCTTTTGGTTGAAAGTAAATTTGTTCGGTTGCTGCCAATTCTGCTAAACTGTGTATTCTTTAACACTGTGAAATAGTATTTGTCTTTGTTTTGTCTTTTGGTTGAAGTAATGCAATCCATTCAAGTTTCAATTTGCAGAAGAAGAAATAGTTTACTTTCGCAACACGAAACTTAAAATCGCAACGCGAAACCAAAATCGCAACGCGAAATGAAAATCGCAACGACAGAATCGCAACGCGAAACCAAAATCGCAACGAGAGAATCGCAATGCGTTATGAAAATCGCAATGCGAAATGAAAATCGCATTATGTTGAAGGCAAAAATGACTATCGCAATGCGAAATGAAAATCGCAACGAGAGAATCGCAATGCGAAATGAAAATCGCAATGCGGAAATGAAAATCGCAACGAGAGAATCGCAATGCGTTTATAATTTCGCATTGCGATTCTCTCGTTGCGATTTTCATTTCGCATTGCGATTTTCATTTCGCATTGCGATTCTCTCGTTGCGATTTCATTTCGCATTGCGATTTTCATTTCGCATTGCGATTCTCTCGTTGCGATTTTCATTTCGCATTGCGATTCTCTCGTTGCGATTTTCATTTCCGCATTGCGATTTCATGTTGGGATTTTCATTTCGCATTGCGATTCTCTCGTTGCGATTGTAATTTCCGTGTTGCGATAGTCAAATGCATGCCTAATAGTGATAACAACTGAATAACAAGAGTTGGTTAAGTCAAAATGGTTGGCCTGAGTCATTAATTCAACTGAAAATGTTAAAAGTTCACACATAAATCCACATAATACAACGTTTGCATTTAAAAATCACCTAAGTTAACAGTCCCAAAAGGTGAAGCCAATTGTGATTGGGATTTTAAAGATGATTGCCTTTTGCTTGACACCATATGAGCTTTGGATTTTGATGAGGATCCATATTTTGGTAGAGGAAAAGATGATTTTGATGGCACTGGTGATCCACATGTCAACCTTGTATGACCACTTTCCTTGCACCGACTACATGTCGATCTCTTCTTCTCTTCACCCTTAGACGGTATACGATCGTGACTTTTTGGTCGGCCAGGTAGCCTTCTGTCCATGGCTGGTGGCAAAACTGTTTGTAAGTCATCTGGTATGTCCCACTCAGAAGGATGTGGAATAGGGTAGACAATCTCGGCATAAGTCTGTCGATAAACTTCTGTAGTGTAGCAATCCATAGCGTATGCGCTTGAATCATCTTGGTTTAAATGAAGAGCAACTTTTATAACATGGCCACACGGATAACCAGATGTTTGCCATTTCATACAACTACACGTCTTTGCATTTAGATCGACTAACCCATTTAAGTTATTATCCAGTACTTGAAACAAAGTGTTTGAACATGGTTCAACTCTCCATGACGTTGACTTCACAACACGTTTCGTTATCTTTTTTTCAGTCCATGGTGTAACACGATGTTCCAATGTTCCTATAAATTTAAATAAACAATACTTAGTAAATATATAATATGATAAGTTACGAATTCAAAGAAATAATACCTGCATGGTTTCTTTTCTTGTAGTACCACTGTTGAATAGAGGCTCGAAAAAACTCCATTAACATAGTAATGGGTAATTTCCGGGAATGACGACTTAGAGCGTTGATTGATTCTGCACTATTAGACGTCATGAAACCATATCTTGCTCCAAGTTGATGTACTCTTGACCATCTTTCAAACCCGACATCTTCTAGTGTTTGAGCACACTGAGGCAAAACACGTCTTAAACAATTTATATGCTTATTGAAATCCACTTCCCGATAAGCTTTTACAGCCTTCCAGTATGTCCATTTGTGCTTTTTATACCAGCAGACCTTGATTTTAGATTTCTATACAAATGAACACCACAAAGTCCATGAAAAGCATCTGGGAAACACCTTCTAACAGCGTTGTCAATTGAGTTTGCCCTATCGGATATGATTGTCAGATTGCTAATAGGACCTATGCAATCCCTAAGATGCCCCATAAACCATGTCCATGAATCAGAGGTTTCAGATTTGCCAACCCCGTAAGCTATTGGCAATATCCCATTGTTAGCATCCATGGCTACTGCTAATAAGTTTACTCCAAGGTATCGACCTTTCAAATGTGCTCCGTCAACTATAATAACTGGGCGCATGCAAGTAATAAACGAACGAATCTACAAAATAATATACACAAGAAATATAATCATTTAAATGTGAAATGCATGTAACTAACAAAAATGAGTCAACAAAATTATATTGATTTACTAACCGTAGCACCAATGGCGATAAACAGCAACTCAAAGCGTCCATCTCTATCTGTTTTTGATATGAGTTACCGACCCAGGATTTTCCAGCTTTAAATTGTGACAATAAGCCGGCAGTTGGGCAAACGATGCTTCTGGCGACCCCCTCAACAATTCCAAGGCATAACATTTGGCTCTCCAAGCTTGAGAATATGATATACTAATCTTGAACCGAGCATTCATGTCAGTCATAATTTCATGTCCCCGATATACCCTGCCATTCAAAAACATTAACTCAGCCAGAAAACCACCCAACACCTTTTTGTTTGCCTGTCTATGGTGAGGAAAAACTTGGGTTCTTGAACATGTATGTTTATCAATAAAAGTCCTAACTTGAAACATTTTGCAATCTTTTATTCTCTTTGCAATCATACGCCACGTACAGTTTTTGTCAATCATACACCTTGTTTCGAAACGATCTTTGCTTGATTTGTTAACTTTTAGTTGATAGCCATCTTCCACACATTTCGTATATAAAGCTATCTTCAAGTCTTCCTTTGTATCAAAACAATCATCTTTCTTGATACGAATAACTTTTGTGTAACAATCAACTGCTTTCTTTATCAACTCTTCTTCCGGTATTTGAAGTAATTCTGGCATATTCCAGTTATACGCCCGTGGCATTTTCTTTTCTTCGGGGACTTTTTCTTCTTCTTTTTCTTCTTCAGGATTATATGAATTACAGAATGGATGTTCAACATGTTCATTCACAGTCGTAACTTCCTCCTCATTATCATCAACAAAACATTCTTCGGCAACGGCTGTTTCATCATCAAAATTCGGGTATTGACCAATATCAATATCATTACACGCATGGTCTGTTTCTTCTTCTGAAACATCATCAAAATCCGTGTATTGACCAATATCAAAGTCCGGATATTGACCAAGACCAAATTTCGAATACTGACTAGTACTCACAATTTTTTCTGTTGGCTCATCATCGTCTAACTGGTCAATACGAAAACCGGAATTTGGTGCTGAAAGTTGATTGGGATTTGGATTAGAGAAAGGTTTTGGGTTTTGAGAAAAACTTAGTTGATTACTACCCGCTACTGACCCAACAATACTACTTCTAGGTTCAACAACATACAATGTAACATCATCTTGTGAAACACTAATGTAAGCAATGAATCGTTCAACATCTTCATTGTCGGTTAACAAATAAACTTTACCATTTCTCTGATAAGATAGCCTAAATCCACTTAGGGGCTCTAAATTCAATTTATTTGAAACACGTAGCATTAGAGTTTCATAAGTTAACTTTTGTAAAGACAATTTTAGTTGAAGATTCATGGGTAAAGGCATATATTGTAAAACACCATGAACATTATCCCATGACCCTCCAAAACACAAATCTATCCAAACATGATCAACATTAGATGATTTCATGGTTGTAAATTAATTTACTAAACAGACGAGCTGCGAAACTAAACCTGTTGCCGGATTGGGAAGGATGTCGTTGGATATAGGAACGGATGTCGCCGGAGAGAGTGATAGATGGAGATGGAATGAGTTGCGATTTAGGGATTTAGTTTATGATTTCAGTGTTATATACCCAAAATTTCAGTGTTGTGATTTACAGATTCTCGTTGCGATTTACGGATTATCGTTGCGATTTACAGATTCTCGTTGCGATTTACGGATTATCGTTGCGATTTACGGATACGCGTTGCGATATACGGATACGCATTGCAATTTACCCATACGCGTTGCGATTTACGGATACACGTTGCGATTTACGGATACGCGTTGCGATTTATGTGTTCGCGTTGCGATTTTCATATTCGCGTTGCGATTTTGGAAAATCGCAATGCGAATTTGTACTATCGCATTACGATTTTCAAGAATCGCGTTGCGATTTTGGAAACTGATTTGCGATTCTGGGGATCGCGTTGCGATTTTTATTTCGCGTTGCGATTTTGTTGGTCATTTTGGCAAATCCAAAAAAAGTTGGTTAAAATCGTATATTATAACTTTTTTTTGGTCACTGAGGCGATTTTCTCTTAAAATAAACTAAACCCTCTAATTAGTGTGAAATAAAATGATTAAATTAAAATAAATTAAACCCTCCAATTGATTGGTAACACATGACATATTTTGATTCGAATATTAAATTTATTTACTTTGTTAAAATTAGAACCAAACTAATAGAATATATAAGTAACAATGACTAAAAGTGTAATTTTATCAGTTAAACCAGTAATAAAGTAAACCCTATAATTAGTGTAATTTTACTTGATTGATAAAAATTCAAAAATGATGATTAAAATAAAAAATGGACTATAATTAGGCGGTCACTGATATAGTTTACCCTATAATTTAAGTTTCACTTAAACTCTAACTTAAATGAATTTTAAAAGTAAGATATAAAATTAATATATAAATATCATACCATTATTTTATCAACAATTAACATGATCTTTAATCTCTCTTTAATATCAATATTATTTATGATACACATAATTCTTAGGCACAAATCAAATTATTTTAGTAGTTAAATGAATTATTGTTATTTCTATAGGTTTTGATTTTGAGCATCAGTGAGTTTAGTAGGGGTAATTGAGTGTTCATTGTCACAATGATTGAGAATATTTAAAAAAATATTATTTTGTAACCACCTTATCCTAATCAAAAAAATATAAATAATTATTAATAAAAAATATATAATTAATTATTAATAAAAAGTTAATATTTCAAAACACTACGATAAACTTATTAAAAAAACATTTATAGTGTATAAGAATC
Source organism: Hibiscus syriacus (assembly GCF_006381635.1). NCBI lineage: Eukaryota > Viridiplantae > Streptophyta > Magnoliopsida > Malvales > Malvaceae > Hibiscus > Hibiscus syriacus. The sequence goes on from NW_024063513.1 coordinate 6,332,805, forward strand.
ACATGAATGGACGTAAGATTTTATGTTAAGGGAAGAATTTTTAAAATTTTAGGAGATGACAAATATATAAAATTTTAGAAGGGGTAAAAATAGATTTTTAATAAAAAATATACATAAAAATAAATATATCTGACAATTTTAAATTTTCAAGAGGTAATTGTCCTCACCCTTCGACCATCTCCGTATAAGACCATATTATCAATCACATAATAAAAAAATCAAACAATAATAATAAAATTTAAAAAATATATAATAATAATTTAATATAAATATAAAGTCAATTTTTCAAAAATTTAATTTAATTTTATATTCAATTAAATATGTAAAAAGTAAAAATAAAAATGATAGATTTACAAAGCATTTTATACTAAAAATAATTTTCTTTCATCTTTATTTGACATACGACTACACTAATTTGGGTGTTGGTTTTTTTAATTAATTTTTTATATTATATATATATCTTTATTTTTTATTTTCTCTACATTTTAGTGTGTTTTTCTCTATATTTCGATAAAAAAATTAATCTTTTTATCAATTGATTGATAGCCCCTTTTTTAGGATTAGATTAGATGTAGTACCAACTGATCAATATGATATTTATTTATTATCTATCTATTCTTTCATGTTTAGAAATTTTAGATTATATTTGAATATGCAATTTAAGTTCTTGAATAATCTTCTTACGCACTCGAATTTGATTTACATGTGACAATAGTTTTTCAGTAGTTTGATACTTTGATTTACGGGTGTCAATAGTTTTTCCAATAGTTTGATATACTTTTGTGTTTTGTTTATCGATGTAGTCAGATCTGTTTCATACATATCTTTTTGTTTATTTTTTTGATTGGGTTCTTAATATTTTCTATGTATAATCCTCATATAATCTCAAGTGATTACTTTTGTTGTTAACGATTATAAAAATACGTTCTAATTATATGTTTAGTTTATGATTATAATTATAAATATTGATTATAATTTTATTTTATTTTACTTTTAGTAAAATTAACTGTTTTTATTTTATTAAAAATAATTTTATATTTAATATTTTTTTATTATCATTAATAATTAATAACATGTTAATAAAGTATATTGTAAGATATGTCTCATAAATATACCGGTAAAGAGGACAGGGGATAGAGTGGAGTGAGCGAAGCGAACATCAACTGTCCTTACAAAGAAAGTCTCGTAGAGGGGGTTATGATTATGTGGGTTGAGGGTGCGCCCCCGCGGTACGGTACAGGGTTAATTTTGGAATTATGTACCAGTGTTTTCTATTATAAATAGAGATGTAACCTAAACCTATTATCATTGAATAAAAAATTTTCTAGCGCCGCCTAGGCACCGAGGACGTAAGCACATTGCCGAACCTCGTTAAAATTCTTGTGTTCTTTCGTTTACTTTGCCCGATTTATCAACAATTGGTATCAGATGTCAGGAGCAAAATTCGAAGTTGCGAAATTCGATGGTCTGGCTAACTTCAGATTATGGCAAACGAGGGTGAATGATCTGTTGGCGCAGCAGGGGATCCTGAAGGCTTTGCGACCTATAAAGCCGGCGTCGATGGAGGAGGAAGATTGGGAAGAATTGCAACAACGAGCGACAGGAACCATACGATTATGCTTGGCGGACGAGGTAATGTATCACGTCATGCATTTATCGTCTCCAAACGAAATTTGGAGGAAGTTGGAAAGTCAGTTTATGTCCAAATCCTTAACGACAAAACTGTATCTAAAGCAGCGACTGTATGGGCTGAAGATTCAGGACGATCATGATTTGGCACAACACGTGAATGTCTTCAATCAAATCATTTCTGATTTGGCTCGGCTTGATGTAAAAATTGAGGATGAAGACAGAGCGATGATTTTGTTGTGTTCGTTGCCTCCCTCTTACGAACATATGGTGACTACTCTTACATATGGGAAAGAGACTATCAACGTTGAGGAGATTACTGCAGCCTTGTTGGCTTACAACCAGCGGAAGCAGAATGCAGGGGAAAACTCTCAAGCAGATAGCTTATATGTCAAGGGTAATCGAGACCGTGGACGGAAGCCAGAGAAGGCAGGGTCTGGCAAGCGGAATTCCAGATCCAAATCTAGGGATAAGAAGACAATTCACTGTTACAAGTGCAAGGAGGCGGGACATATGAAGCGAGACTGTCTGAAGTTAAAAAAAGCAGACTGATGAGAAACGTGATGTTTCATCCAAGTCTGTGAACGTGGTCGAGGATGACAATTCTGATTGCAGTGAGGGTGATATGCTTTTTATTTCAACGACTCAATTGACGGATGCGTGGATTCTTGATTCTGGATGTTCTTATCACATCACGCCAAATAGGGAATGGTTTTCGACATACAGGTCGGTTAATTCTGGTTTTGTTTATTTGGGTGATGATCGATGTTGCAATATTGTTGGTATTGGTGATGTCAGAATTAAGATGTATGATGGCTCTGTTCGGACGTTGAGTGGTGTTCGACATATCCCAGATTTGAAGAAGAATTTGATTTCTTTGGGCACTTTGCACAAGAATGGTTTTATCCCTAAGACTGATGAGGATAGCGAAACCATTCGGATTGTTAAAAGGTGCTTTGACTGTGATGAAAGGAAAGATGACTGCATGAAATATTTATAGATTGTTAGGGAGTACCGTTGCAGGTGGAGTTCATTCAGTTGAGTCCTGTGATGATACTACAAAACTGTGGCATATGCGTCTTGCTCATCTTAGTGAACGTGGTATGACAGAATTACACAAAAGAAATCTTTTGCATGGTGTCAAAAGTTGTAAGCTCGATTTTTACAAGTATTGTGTTCTTGGTAAACAGACTAAAGTCCGTTTCAAGACTGTGAAGCACACAACTCAAGGAATTCTTGATTATATGCATTTTGATGTATGGGGGCCTTCCACGATATCGTCTTTGGGTGGATCTAGGCATTATGTTACTTTTATTGATGATTTTTCACGGAAAGTTTGGGTGTATTTTTTGAAACAGAAATCTAAAGTTTTTGAGAAGTTCAAGCTGTGGAAAGGTGAGGTAGAAAACCAAACAGGACAAAAAATCAAGTGTTTGCGGTCTGACAATGGTACGGAGTACACAGATTCACAGTTCTTACACTTCTGTAAGGAGCACGGGATTAAGAGACATTTTACAGTGCGCAAGACACCACAACAGAATGGTGTTGCGGAACGGATGAACAGGTCGTTGAATGAAAGAGCCAGATGTTTACGGTTGAATGCGGGGCTTCCCAAACACTTCTGGGCCAAGGCTGTTAACATGGCATGTTATCTTATCAACAGATCGCCAAGGGCATCATTGGCTGGGAAAGTTGCAGAAGAGGTATGGACTGGTCATGATGTTAGTTTTGATAACTTACGGATTTTTGGTTGTCCTGCTTATGTGCATGTACCTGCTGATGAGAGATCCAAACTTGATGCAAAATCGAAGGAGTGCATTTTTCTGGGTTACAAGAAAGGTGTCAAAGGATTCAAGTTCTGGGATCCAGTTGCGAAGAAAATTGTGATCAGTAGAGATGTTGTTTTTGATGAACAATCCATGTTGCAACAGAAGAAAGACACGACAGTGGTGGATTTCGAGCAGTTTCCATTTGAGAAACCAGAAACGTCTCAACCGACTTCTGGTGGTTCCACTACGGATGATTTGCAGGATTATAGTCTCGCCAGAGATAGGGTGAGACGGACGAATATAAAGCCTCCGAGTATATTGTGTTTTGAAGACTTGGTCTCTTTTGCACTTATTGTTAGCAGTGATGATCCAGTTACTTTTCATGATGCTATTACTAGTCAGGAAAACGACAAGTGGATGACAGCCATGGTTGAGGAGATGGAGGCTTTGAATCACAATCGTACATGAGAGTTGGTTCCCCTTCCTGAGGGTAAAAAGCCGATTGGTTGCAAATGGGTGTATAAGAAGAAACCAACAGTAACAGAAAAAAGGGGGAGAAGTTCAAGGCTCGTTTGGTAGCAAAGGGTTTTTCACAGCAGAAAGGAGTTGATTATGATGAAATCTTTTCTCCTGTGGTCAGACACACTTCAATCCGAGCAGTACTTGCATTGGTGGCCAGTTGGGATTCGCATTTAGAGCATATGGATGTTAAAACTGCTTTTTTTCATGGTGATTTAGAGGATCAGATCTACATGCGGCAACCTGAAGGTTTCACTCAACCTGGAAACGAGCATTTAGTTTGCAGATTGAAGAAATCTTTGTACGGGTTGAAACAATCTCCGAGACAGTGGTATAAACGGTTTGACTCCTATATGATCAAGATTGGCTACAACCGATGTGAGTATGATTGTTGTGTCTATGTTAAGAGCCTTGATTATGGTTCTTTTATTTTTCTATTACTGTATGTTGATGATATGTTGATTGCTGCGAAGAACATGGATGATGTTATCGGTTTGAAAACTTTATTGAGTCAGGAATTTGATATGAAAGATTTAGGTGCTGTAAAGAAAATTCTTGGAATGGAAATTTGCAGGGACAGAGACTCAAGGAAACTGTGGCTATCTCAATGGGGTTATGTTAAAAAAATGCTAGAAAGGTTTGCGATGAGCAGCGCAAAACCAGTTAGCACTCCATTGGCGAACCACTTTAAGCTCTCATCAGAACAGTGCGCTAAGACAGATAAGGAAGCTGAAGATATGGCAAAGGTTTCGTATTCTAATGTTGTTGGCTGCTTGATGTATGCAATGGTATGTACTCGTCCTGATTTAGGTTATGTTGTTAGTCAAGTTTGTAAGTACATGTCTAAACATGGTAAGCAACATTGGGAAGCAGTCAAGTGGATCTTTCGGTACTTAAAGGGTACTGTGGGACATAGAATTGTTTTTGGTAGTCAACGAGATAATCCTTTGGTTGTAGGATATGTGGATTCAGACTATGCAGGTGACTTGGATAATAGAAGATCTACGATAGGGTATGTTTTTACTCTTGGTGGAAGACCTATTTGTTGGAAGTCTACTGTTCAATCTGTTGTGGCACTATCTACAACTGAAGCTGAGTACATGGTAGCGGCTGAAGCTGCAAAAGAAGCTTTATGGCTCACTGGTTTAGTGAAGGAGTTGGGTGTTCAGCTGCTCTACGACAATCAAAGTGCTATTCACTTAGCTAAGAATCAGGTATATCGTGTTAGAACTAAGCACATTGATGTACGTTTTTACAAGATCAGAGAGTTGGTTGCATCTGGAGAGATTTTGTTTCAGAAGGTACACACTGATGAGAATGCCGCTGATATGTTCACCAAGCCAGTTACAACAGACAAGTTCAAGCATTGCTTGGACTTGTTGAATGTTTCAAGTTGTTAAAGAAGTAAGGTAACCCAACCCACATTGAATGTTTCTTAAGGGGTAGGATATTCGCCAAGGTGGAGATTTGTAAGGTATGGCTCATAAATATACCGGTAAAGAGGACATGGGATGGAGCGGAGTGAGCGAAGCGAACATCAACTGTCCTTACAAAGAAAGTCTCGTAGAGGGGGTTACGATTATATGGGTTGGGGGTACAGGGGGTGCGCCCCCGCAGTACGGTACAGGGTTAATTTTGGAATTATGTACCAGGGTTTTCTATTATAAATAGAGATGCAACCTAAACCTATTATCATTGAATAATAAATTTTCTAGCGTCGCCTAGGCACCGAGGACGTAAGCACTGGTTCTGGCATCACTAATGAATTCAAACAGCAGCCCTCAACAACTCGTGGAGGTCGAGCTGGTGGTAGGGGTCGTGCACGGCTGCAGTGTCAGTTGTGTGGTAAGATTGGCCATTCGGTTGATCGTTGCTGGTACAGGTTTGACCGTGATTTTGTAGGAATCCTTGCCAACAATGCTCGATCACAATACAAGGAAGATTCGAGCAACATCAACTATGTTAATCTTGATAGTGTTGCTTGTACGTGCTGTGCTAATAAGTCTGGAGTCAGTTCAGTGGCTACACAAGGTGCTGCTACTTCTTCTACAAATGCGAAATCGTCTCGTACTCAGTGGATTGTTGACTCGGGGGCGACGCATCATGTCACACCTGATGCATCTCACATTACTCACCCTACTGATCTTGATGGACCAGGTAATATCGTGGTTGGTAATGGTTCCTCTCTTAATGTTCAATCAGTAGGACGGTCTGTTTTAAGGTCCTCTTCACAAACATTACTACTTACTGATCTGTTGCATGTTCCTAAAATCACTAAACACCTTCTCTCTGTGTCGAAGCTTGCTAGGGATAATCACATCTTCTTCGAGTTTCATGCTGATACTTGTTGTGTTCGAGATGAAGCAACATGCAATATTCTACTTCGAGGAAGGCAGAAAGGGGGACTTTATACATTTACCTTGGATAGTCAGTTGAATGCTTGTAATAATGCTAAGGCTTATGCAGTTCATACTCATTGTAACTCGTTTGAGCTTTGGCATAGAAGATTAGGTCATCCAGCATTTTCAACTTTGAAATTGGTTTGTAATTCCATTGCTATTGATATTCCAAGTAATGCAAATCAGCTGTGTGTTGCTTGTTGTTTGGGTAAAAGCCATAAACTGCCTTTTGTTGACTCAACCACGGTGTATGATGAGCCATTTCAACTCGTTTTCACATATCTTTGGGGGCCCTCGCCAGCGCCCTCAGCTGGTTTTCGGTATTATATCATTTGTAGATGCGTGTACCAAGCATACGTGGGTTTACTTGTTGAAGAATAAGTAACAAGCTATTACTGCTTTTAGATTATTTAAGAGCATGGTTGAGACTCAATTCTCTTTGTCAATCAAGGCCGTACAAAGCGATTGGGGTGGTGAATATAGAAACTGGACAGCTGAGTTAACTCATACAGGAATTTTGCATAGAGTCACATGTCCTCACTCATCCGAGCAAAATGGAGTCGTTGAATGTAAACATAGACACCTCATTGAGTTGGCACTTGTATTGCTAGCACAAGCATCCCTTCCAATCAAGTTCTGGTCGTATGCTGTTACCACAACAGCATACCTGATAAATCGTCTTCCATCTAAGGTGCTGAATAATATTTCTCCTTTTGAGAAGCTATTTCACAAGAAACCTGATTACACAACTATGTGCGTCTTTGGTTGTCGATGTTTTCCGCATCTGCGAGAATTTCAACCCCATAAATTGATGCCTCGATCTCAAGAGTGTACATTTCTAGGCTATAGCTCACAACATAAAGGTTTTCAATGTCTTGGAGCCAATGGTCGAATCTTTATTAGTAGACATGTTAAATTTGATGAGCTTGTGTTTCCCTTTGCAGCTGCTAAACAGGATGATGCTCATCACATGGTTTCATCTCTACGCTCAGCATCACTAGAGGTCGTTCCTCCAAGACATAGCGCATGTTCTACTACAGTGGCTCCAATTCTGGAACATCCTGGTACGTCGTCTCAGGCTAGCTCGCCTGAAAATGAAGTGGCTCATGAAGATGAGTTGAGCACTGCAATTGAATCTTCCGATCACTCGCTTCAAAATTCACACATGAGTAGTCCTCCCATGCTCAGTGCTGAATAAGTTAATGAGTCAGCCCAACCTCCTGTCGAGGATGACAGTGTTCCTGATCAGGTCCCACTGCTCAATACTCACCCTATGGTTACTAGAAGTAAACATGGGATTTTCAAACCTAAGGTTTTCCTTCCTGTAGACGATAATATGATTCTTACTGATATTAGTCAGGCTATGAAGTCGAGTAAATGGACTTCTGCAGTTCATGATGAACTTGATGCCTTACACCGAAATGGAACATGAACGTTGGTTCCATTGCCAACTGGACGAACAACAGTTGGATGTAAATGGCTGTTCAAACTAAAAAAAATCTCGATGGCTCAATTCAACGTTACAAAGCGAGGCTAGTGGCAAAGAGATTTCTGCAAGTACCAGGACATGAATTCAAGGAAACCTTTAGTCCCGTAGTCAAATTCCCGACTCTAAATGTTATTCTCTCCATAGCTGTATCAAACAAATGGCCACTTCGACATGTGGATGTAAATAACGCTTTTCTCCATGGTGATCTGACTGAGGAAGTCTTTATGCAACAGCCGCCTGGGTTTGAGCAGTTCGATGAGGATGGGACCAGGCTTGTTTGTAAGCTTCATAAAGCTTTGTATGGGCTGCGTCAAGCTCCCAGAAATTGGAACAACAAACTGAAAGATAACTTGCTACAAATGGGGTTTCACGTGTCCAGAGCAGATGTGTCCTTGTTTGTTTCACTCACTGAAGAGGAAATAAACTATATACTTGTCTATGTCGATGATATTGTGATCACTGGTCAGTCGGTTGCTGCAATAGAACGAGTGGTTTAGTCACTCAAAATCAATTTTTCGTTAAAGGACCTTGGTGAGTTGAACTACTTCTTGGGGATTGAAGTTCAGTGCAGTCCACACGGTCTAATGTTATCTCAAAAGAAGTTTATTTCAGAATTACTAGAGAAGTCAAACATGACAAAAGCAACTTCTACCAGTACACCAATGGTGATCTCTAATAAACTTCAAAGGGACGCTGGAAAACTTATTGAAGATGCTCGAGAATTTAGAAGTATGGTTGGTGCACTGCTTTATGCTTGTCACACAAGACCGGACATAGTGTACAGCGTGAGCAAGGTTGCTCAATTTATGCACGAACCACGCGAGAGTCATCTGCAGGCTGCCAAACGTATTCTACGATACCTAGCTGGCACAACTGAGTATGGTTTGCTCTTCAAACCATCAAAGGAAACACTAAGAGTCGTTGCATTCGCAGACACTGATTGGGGTGGTTGTATCGATGATCGAAGATCGATGTCTGGACGTTGTGTTCTATTCGGTGGTAACTTGGTGTCCTGGAGTACAAAGAAACATAAGGTTGTCTCCATATCCACCATGGAAGCCGAATATCGCAGTCTTGCAGATGCTGTTGCAGAGGTTACTTGGATAGATGCCTTGTTGAATGATATTGGAGTAACACAGCAGGAAAAACCAATCATCTGGTGTGATAACACGAGTGCCATATCATTAAGTGTGAATCCGATTCATCATGCACAATCTAAACATGTCGATTTAGATGTGCACTTTGTCAGGGAAAAAGTTGCTGGAAATCAGTTATATGTTAGTTATGTTCCTGCTGCACATTAACTAGCAGATGGATTTACAAAGCCTTTGTCAAAGATAGCTTTTGCAATGTTTCGAGAACAAGTACATGTATGTCTTACAAAGAGTTTTAGGGAAATATTACTTATCATATATATAGCGTATTCATATTTATAATTATAACACTTAATGTTAGGTAACAGATGGGAGTCCAAATTCATTGCCTCCAACCAAATGTTTGCTTTCCAAAATCATGCAGAAAATGAATTCCTCCCTCTCATCAATAATGATGAAATTAAAAGGTGGCAACACTTTTCTAGACAGCTTAATTTGTCAACTTTTTTAGGTACAAAAGGCTTTTAGTATTATGAGAATAAATAGAGACAAAATATAAGGGATAGGAGGGTAAATGTCATGTCATGATATAATTTACGTGAATAATAATTTTAGATGTCTTCCGAGTTCCAACAACAACCTGATTTCCCTGTCAACTTCTTACATGATATGAAACGTCTATTTTAGCCCCTACAGTTGAAAATTAATTAATTCTTCAAAAATATATTTTATTTTATTTATTTACAAGAGAATAAGCATAGCATATATGATGAATTGATGATCCATTTAAAAATTATTACAAAGTAGATGACCAAAGCCAAAAGGGAAGGTGAAGTATCAAAATTTGGAAGCAAATGTCGGCCTATTAATCATTACAAACTGATATAAATTTAGTTCAAAAGAAAGAAACAATCGAGGCTTACTTTAAAGCGAAAAGATGACATTCAGAATGGTCGAAAATTCTACAATATCAGGCGAATAAGCTATTTTACCTTTTGACATAATAAATCAAGCGGCTTCCACCTTTTCTGCCCACCCAGTTCGGCAACTTATACAAGCAGTCAAACACAATTCTATATATATATACACACGGTTCTGGACAAGCATCGAACAATTGCAAAAACTATTGTTTTACATATGCTTTTAATTATGCGTCTGCATGTTTTAATTACGCGTCTGCATGTTTTAATTATGCTAACCCAATTAATTCTCATGTTTTATTTGCTTGCAAAGACTTAAAGAACCACACGAGTGTATAAATATGAGAAGCCTTCAAGCACTTGTAAACTGGGAAGCAAACCAACCATTGTGTCAGGAGAGGAGCAGACAAGCGGATTTTGATTATCAGAAATGGCGATTAAAACTCGTTACTACTCCGTTGACGGTAAGCGAGTGATGACTGTAGATGAATTTACTAGCTGGTTAAAGGGATTTGATGAAGATAACGATGGAAGGATAAGCAAAGACGAGCTTGCCGATGCCATAAGAGTCTCGGGAGGATGGTTTGCTAACAGGAAGAGCAAGCAGGGAGTTCAATCTGTAGATGCCAATGGCAACGGCTTTATTGATGACAGTGAGATCAAAAACCTTGTGCAGTTTGCAGAGCAACACCTGAATGTTAGGATTTTGTTTTTGTGAAGTGTTTGATTTGAGTTCACATCCCTTTGCTCCTTTCTTCTTGTATGATATGTTCATCCATCTGTTGATTTGAACGAGTTAGTAATTAAAAAAAATCATTGAGTTAGTAATTAAAAGATGGCAGATTCTAATATTAGAGTCTGCCTCTTCTCTCCTTGAAAGTTTTTAACAAAAGTTTACACATTTTAACAATTTGTCCACCTCGAATCACATGGATTCGCTATACAGAATTATACATCAAACAACTCTGAACCCAAATACAACTGAGATGAATCAACCCTTTCTTTCTATCCAAGTTAAATCACTTCGGACAACGATAGTCGGCCAGTTCTGCCTTTTCAAGACCATGGTGGAAGTTCTCGCCAACGGCCGTGGGTCACATATAAACCTGTAATTTTCCTGCGCAACCTCATGGTAGAAAGTCAGAAAAATAGATACACTCCGAAACTTCAACGGTGCTGGCTAGATGGATCTTGGAAAGTGCAGGCAAGGAGATGCAAGGTCTCTGCCTCAACTATATGTCTAACAAACTGCCATTCAAGTTCCAAGCAGATACTAGAATGTTAATTGGACACGATTCATTTCAGATGACTACCCAGCGATCCATCTCGAGTTTTATAACAAATTTTTGAAACCAACATCGAAATTTACATGTACAGCACCAAAAAGATAGCTGACATCGTACATCTATCTTGGTATTCGAATGCTCAAGCAAATATTATTCTAGCTGACATCTTCATATATCAATCAAAGGAGGTGGCAGTTTCCAGAAATTCCACGAATTAAAATCCTCCTGTAACTAATAGAAGTAAATTAAGATGCAGAGCAAAATAAATAAAATGAACACCCTAAAACGAATTAAACTAAAATCTTGAGAATTTAGACAATATATTCTCAGTAAGATGCTATTCCGGCATGATAGATGTCACCTAAGGATGGACATCTAAAAGAAAGCAGGGAACAATCGGGTCTCTCTTCACAAAAATAAGTGTACGAAAACTCAGCCTAGTCACCATCACAACCATGTTTACCAACAGACATATACAAAAGGCTCCGATTGGGAAACAAACTCCATGCAGTGGTTTATCAATGGAAAAAGAAAGGTAACAAACCTGCTCCGCGGAGGCCATGGGCGGAAACATGGCATGGACAAAATCATGAAGGGAACTATAAGATTTGTCAACACAGTGGTTGATAGCTACCTCACCCAGCAAACTTGAAACCGTTAGAAGAGAAGTTTGGTGCAGTAACATTGGCAGCATTTGGTAACCTTTCTTTAAGCATGAAATCCTTGGATTACCTTTGGATTAATAATGAAGATTTTCCCTTTTGGGATTCCAACCTTAAGATAGCTGATTTCATCAATATCTCTATTCCCAAAGCCAGCATAGAATGGATTGCAATCAGGTGGAAACAATTCTTTGATATCCTATAAGCCAAAAGATTAAAAAAACAATGCTCTTCTAATGTCTGAGAAATATATAGGAAATTTAAGAATTAATAATGTGGAATAGATATATCTTTTGGGATGAGAGACAAAGAAACAAATAAGAAAAAAAATATATAGAAAACTCTAATATGATGGAAGGGGTTAAAAGCACATTCTCCAAATCAGAAACAATAACATCTTAACCTTCAATTTAATTTTAAAAGTGATCAAGCACAGGAAGCTTTTAATTTCCTAACCAAAGGGAACCTAAGAGGAAACCGGAACAAAATAAAATAGAACAAGCTTTCATATTTGTAGCAGTTCAAAGTGTCAATACAACTAAAACTTTGACTTTTGGGTTGTAAATTGTAACCGTATGTATCATGCATCAATTTTAAAGGTACAACTATGATTACTCATCTTAGTTAGAGAAAATAACCTCAGTGACCGAAAATGCCTTATAATATACGATTTTAACCAACTTTTTTTGGATTTGCCAAAATGACCAACAAATTCGCAACGCAAACTCCAATTTCGCAACCCATTTTTCAATTTCGCAACGCGAATATGTAAATAGCATTGCGATTTTCCAAGTTCGCATTGTGATTTTCCAAATTCACAACGCGAATCTGTAAATCGCAACACAGAAGTCAAATTCGCAACGCGATAGTTAAATCCGCAACACAAAAGTCAAATTCGCAACGCGAAAGTCAAATTTGCAACGCGAATTTGTAAATCGCAACACAAAAGTCAAATTCGCAGCGCGATAGCCAAATTCGCAACACAAAAGTCAAATTCGTAACGCGATAGTCAAATTCGCAACGCGAAACACAATATTAATTTCGCAACACAAATGTAAATAGTATTATCGCAAATCATAACCTAAAACCCTAAATCACAACTCAGTCCCATATCAATCTCTCACTCTCTACGGCGACATCCGTCCCCATCTCTGACGAAATCCGTCCCCATCTCCGACGAAATCCGTCTATCTCCATCTCTCAGAGCAACCCTCACAACCATTCACGGTCAGAAATGGAAAATCAACCACCGAGGGTTAGTTTTTTAATCTCTTATTTTTATTTTGAAAATTTTGTATTATTATTAGAATTTTCTTATATTGATGATAAATTTACTAGTAATTTCAATATATATAAAGATTAACCATTTCACTGAGATTGCTTAGTAAATTCATTCGGTTGTTGCCAATACTGCTAAACTGTTTAGTCTTTAACCTTGTGAAGTTAGTATTTGTCTTTGTTTTGTCTTTTTGTTGAAGAAATGCAATTCATTCAAGTTTCAATTTGTAGAAGAATAGTTTTTGAAACTTAAATTTGCAACACGAAAATGAAAATCGCAACACCAAAATCGCAACGCGATTTTAGTTTCGCGTCGCGATTTTCATTTTCACGTTGCGATTTTCTCGTTGCGAATTTAAGTTTCAGAAACTACTCTTATTCTGCAAATTGAAACTTGAATGAATTGCATTTCTTCAACAAAAAGACAAAAAAAGACAAATACTAACTTCACAGTGTTGCTAATTTAAGTTTCAAGAATAAACTACTACTCTTTATGTTGTCCTTGAACCTGCACTAAACCTATATGTTGTCCTTTTAAATGTTTATATAAGTGCTTACTTCTGGAATGTTATTTGATGCATTTTGTGAACTATGATGGAATAATGACAACATGTGAATACCGTGCTAGTTTGAAACATATTTGGCTTTGTTTTCACTGTTTAATATCATGTCTGTTTATAGTGTATAATTTGTAGTTTTTGGTATATCTAACTTGGTATGTTTATTGTTTTTGTAGAATTTTTTTTTCGGCTGCATTGACCTTAAGGAATAAATTAAGCCTAGCCACTAAAATTGCATCGACGCTTACACCTCTACAAAGAAAATTGTTTGAGGATACTTGCTTCGGGCCATGGCTGAAAGTACAACATACGGGTGGAGATGCTATGTTGACACATTTTTTTCTTCAGACCATGACTAACGATCTACCCGAGAGGATACAACGTGGTGATGAAGAGATATGGTTTCATTTTCCTCGGGCATCGGCGTATACTTGTTTTGGGCGGGAGAAGTATTGTTTAATCACTGGTCTACGCTTCAGACACGATGAAGTAACCCGGTACACTAGTCCTATCTCCCGCCCATCATGGTTATCTCGGATTTTTCCTGAGCTGGCAAAGTCGAAGCCAATTTTACACGTCGACGACTTAAAGAGATTATTTGTTAAAGATGGTTTTACTCGGATGGATAACCTTGATGTTGTCCGAGTATGCCATTTATTACTTTTGCATGCCGACTTTTTAGGCAAAGAGGGCAGACAACCTATCTCTGAGGACCTGGACCTAAATGCATGGAACTTGTTTTCGCGGGGTTCATTCTATGGAAAGCTACCTGGAAGAAGTTGTCGTCTGCCTTTGAGGACCGAAAAAGTTTGAGGGGCGATGTTTCTAAATACACTTTGACAGGCTTTACTTGGGCCTTTAAGGTAAAAATTTCTATATAATGTTTCCAAAATTATAATTAATTATTTAACAATTACTAATGCTTGTGTATTATATTGTTTGTAGATTTGGATATTTGAGACTTTCCCCAGCATGCAGACATATGCGATAAAAAGATCAAATGATATTCCTAGGGCTATTACCTGGAAGAGGATCTGCATGTTGGATTGGGAAGAGTTACTCCCATATACGACGATGAATGATGTAAGTTAACACACAAATAATACCATATATAAACAAGTTATTACTAGTACAAGTTTAACTTTGTTTGAGTTTTTATATTGTTAGGAGGCCAATTATCCATTACAAAGGCTGACACCCACAGAGGCTGAGCTTGCTTCTGATTGGTGGCAAGCTAGTAAGCGGTTTTTTGATGGGACGGATGATGAGCACCCCCCACTTCGAGAGCCATCACCTGATCGGGCCGATTATACAGCTCGACACCCGGATCCATTACCTGATCAAGCCTCTTCTCCACCTCCACCATCAACTATTTCATCACATCACCGAGCCTCTTCTCCACCATCACCTCATGATAGACGACCGACAAAGAGGCCACGACATTTATCTCCCTATTCTCCACCTACACGGGATGAGTTAGGGGAGTTACGTGATGAGGTCGATGCTTTGTATCATGAGGTCGATACTTTACGTGAAGATAATGGTGCATGGCGTGATGAGGTTCAGTCTTTACGTGGTGAGGTGGATTTTTTACGCGATGACATTGGTGTGCTACGTGGTGAGGTATCTACTTTACGTGATGAGGTTGTCGCTCTACGCGAGATTGTTTCATCGTTGCAGAACGAGGTTCATACTCTACACAATGAGGTAAATTAGTTTAATACTATACTAAAAATGCAAATAACCTTTTTTCGGCATTATTTATTTATTTATTTACTGATTTATGTATTAATTTATTTTCAGCGGCCTGATAAGGTATATGCTTTACGTCGGGTTTTTTTGCACGACGGGGTTCACGTATCAGACGTTGTGCACTTGCCATTACGTCTTCGTTCACCCCACTAGTGCCAAGACTCCGTAAGAAGAAGCCCGATGCACCTATCATTATTCAAGAGTCGCTTCCTATCATTCAAGAGGCGCTTCCTATCATTCAAGAGGCCCCTCTCATCATCGAAGAAGCCCCTTCCACCGTTCAAGAGGCCCCTGTCATCGTTCAAGAGGTCCTGTCCGCCGTTCAAAAGCCCGATTCACATGGCTTCATATGTCGACATATTGATAAACCCCCTCTCGTGCCCGATATGATGGATGCGAGTTGGCTTTCGTATGTGTTACCGGCCAGTACCATTCCTCAGCAAGAGAGGGAAACACTACCAGACACAATTACGGATAATACCCTTTGAGCTAAGAGCGTAGTTGATTTTTATCTACATGAGCGGAGCAAGGGGTGTTATTCTGACCTATGCCAACTCGACGATGTTATTCATTTGTTTCTTGATCGGTCTTGGTGGGGTATTTTAGTAGGGGTTGAAGATAATGGCTATCTCGATGGGGTGGTAAGTCTTATATTCTTCTTATATTGCATTTTGATTAATTTTTTTTAATTATTAATAAATTCACTAATATATGTATTTTTTTATAAAACAACATATTGATGCATGGGTGTCACGTCTTCTAATAATAAGGAAATTGAGGAAAATAAAAATACTCGATGGACTATTATGCCGACGTCTTTTCACGTAGCTCACTTAAAGGATCCGAGAGATGCTTCATATACGTTGGGTAATGGAAAAACTAAACTTTATCCTACGTGGTGGGAGGTCGATAAGGTTAATATTTATTTTTTGAATATTTTAAAGGTTTTCATAAATTTTATTTGATGTGCGCAATAATTTCTGATTGCAGGTGTTTATCCCTGTTTTAGAATGTCGTCATTGGTTTCTCGTCGAGCTTCAACTCTCATCCCTGAAGACAATGGTATATGACGGCATGTTGAATTACATACCATTGTCTGATTTGAGAGATATTATTTGTAAGGGATAGAGGGCTCATTTGGTGAAATACTTGGACGCGGTTGATTATTGGACTAATTCTGGAAACAAGAAGCCAAAAAAGTTCAAAGTTACAATGATCAGAGACGATACCGCGTCACAACAAACGGAGGGAGCCAGAGGGGATTGTGGTCTTCTTGTATGTATGTGCTTGGAGCATTTGACTACATGAAGTAAACACCTTCTACCTCCCACAGATAGAGATAGAGGTGCAGTAGGCTTATGGTTTCGGTATTTTATGGCTCGAACGATATATGCGAGACGTTGCCTACCTGCATCCGCGTGCTGAAAGTTTGCATAAACAATTGATAAGTTTGAGCAAGTGTTGTTAACATATATACTCTTTGTTGGTTTGAAAATGTTTGGTTAAATACCTAGAATTCAATAATTTGTTGTTTGTTGGTTTTAGATGTGTAGAAAGTGTTGTTTGAGCAAATGTTTGGTTTCTGCAGGTTATTCCTGAAGTGAGCTGCGTGAAATTGATGTATTTGTGGATAAACAACAGTTTGGGGTACACTTTTTTTGCTTGTTTAATTGAATTTTACATTGAAAGTTGATTTTTTTAATTGATGAGGAAATAAGAATTATTTTTTGCTTGTTTAATTGATTTATAAAAGTTGATTTGTAAAAGTTGATTTGTTTAATTTGATGTGTAAATAAGAATTATTTTTTTGCTTGTTTAATTGATTTATAAAAGTTGATTTGTAAAAGTTGATTTGGTTTGCGATTTCGCGTTGCGAATTTGACTTTCGCGTTGATCGCAACATACAATATCAAGTTATATACAACATCAAACACATTCCAAGCTATAAATACAAGCTAAGGACACTTGAAGAAGCAAGAGAACAACTATCAAAGCAATCAAACATAAGAGAAAATCCCAAAATGATAACAACTGAACAGATCATAGCAATGTTCAAACTCAAGTTACTAATGAATGTCTAATTGAAAATGTATGCATTCACACATAAAATACACATAATACAACGTTTGCATTTAAAAATCACCTAAGTTAATAAGTCCCAAAAGGTGAAGCCGGTTGTGATTGGGATTTTGATTTTGATTGCGATTTTGATTTCTTTTTGCTTGGCACCATATGAGCTTTGGATTTTGATTATGATCCATTTTTTGGTAGAGGAAAAGATGATTGTGATGACACTGGTGATCCACAGGTCAACCTTGTATGACCACTTTCCTTGCACCGACTACATGTTGATATCCTCTTCTCTTCACCCTTAGACGGTATACGATCGTGATTTTTTGGTCGGCCAGGTATCTTGCTATCCATGACTGGTGGAAAAATTGTTTGTAAGTCATCTGGTATGTCCCACTCAGAAGGATGTGGACATGAGTAGACAATCTCGACATAAGTCTGTCGATATACTTCTGTAGTGTAGCAATCCATAGTGTATGTGCTTGAATCATCTTGGTTTAGATGAAGAGCAACTTTTATAACATGGCCACACGGATAACCAGATGTTTGCCATTTCTTACAACTACACGTCTTTGCATTTAGATCGATAAGCCCATTTAAGTTATTATCCAATACTTCAAACAAAGTGTTTGAACATGGTTCAACTCTCCATGACGTTGATTTCACAACACGTTTCATTATCTTTTTTTCAGTCCATGGTGTAACACGACGTTCCAATGTTCCTGTAAATTTAAATAATTAATACTTAGTAAAATATATGATAAGTTACGAATTTAAAGAAATAATACCTGTATGGTTTCTTTTCTTGTAGTACCACTGTTGAATAGAGGCTTGAAAAAACTCCATTAACATAGTAATAGGTAATTTCCAGGAATGACGACTTAGAGCATTGATTGATTCTGCACTATTAGACGTCATGAAACCATATCTTGCTCCAAGTTGATGTACTCTTGACCATCTTTCAAACCCGACATCTTCTAGTGTTTGAGCACATTGAGGCAAAATACGTCTTAAACAATTTATATACTTATTAAAATCCACTTCCCGATAAGCTTTTACAGCATTCCAGTATGTCCATTTGTGATTTTTTATACCAACAGACCTTGATTTTAGATTTCTGTACAAATGAACACCACAAAGTCTAAGAAAAACATCTGGAAAACACCTTCTAACAGCGTTGTCAATTGAGTTTACCCTATCGGATATGATTGTCAGATTGCTAATAGGACCTATGTAATCCCTAAGATGCCCCATAAACCATGTCCATGAATCAAAGGTTTCAGATTTGCCAACCCCGTAAGCTATTGGCAGTATCCCATTGTTAGCATCCATGGCTACTGCTAATAAGTTTGCTCCAAGGTATCAATCTTTCAAATGTTCTCCGTCAACTATAATAACTGGGCGCATGCAAGTAATAAACGAACGAATCTACAAAATCATATACACAAGAAATATAATCATTTAAATGTGAAATGCATGCAACTAACAAAAATGAGTCAACAAAATTATAATTATTTACTAACCGCAGCACCAATGGCGATAAACAGTAACTCAAAGCGTCCATCTCTATCTGGTTTGATATGAGTTACCGACCTAGGATTTTTCAGCTTTAAATTGTGACAATAAGCCGACAGTTGGGCAAACGATGCTTCTGGCGACCCCCTCAATAATTCGAAGGCATAACATTTGGTTCTCCAAGCTTGAGAATATGAGATACTAATCTTGAACTGAGTATTCATGTCAGTCATAATTTCTTGTCCCCGATATACCCTTCCATTCAAAAACATTAACTCAGCCAGAAAACCACCCAACACCTTTTTGTTTGCCTGTCTATGGTGAGGAAAAACTTGGGTTCTTGAACATGTATGTTTATCAATAAAAGTCCTAACTTGAAACATTTCGCAATCTTTTACCCTCTTTGCAATCATACGCCACGTGCAGTTTTTGTCAATCATACACTTTGTTTCGAAACGATCTTTGCTTGATTTGTTAACTTTTAGTTGATAGCCATCTTCTACACATTTCGTATACAAAGTTATCTTCAAGTATTCCTTTGTATCAAAAAAATCATCTTTCTTGATACGAATAACTTTTGTGTAACAATCAACTGCTATCTTTATCAACTCTTCTTCCGGTATCTGAAGTAATTCAGGCATATTCCAGTTATACTCCCGTGGCATTTTCTTCTTTTTCTTTTCTTCGGGGACTTCTTCTTCTTCTTTTCTTCTTCGGGGTTATATGAATTACAGAATGGATGTTCAACATGTTCATTCACAGTCGTAACTTCCTCCTCATTATCATCAACAACATCTTCCTTGGCAGTGGCTGTTTCATCATCAAAATTCGGCTATTGACCAATATCAAAATCATTACATGCAGTGTTTGTTTCTTCTTCCATCACATCATCAAAATCCGAGTATTGACCAAGATCAAAGTCCGGGTATTGACCAAGATCAAATTTCGAATACTGACTAGTACTCACAATTTTTTCTTTTGGCTCATAATCGTCTAACTGGTCAATACGAAAACCAGAATTTGGTGTTGAAAGTTGATTGAGATTTGGATTAAGAAAAGGTTGTGGGTTTTGAGATTGTGTTTGGTATTGGAAATATGGTGAAACAAAATTTTCTTGGTGATGAAATTGTGGTGGAACCATTAAATTTTGAGGTTGATAACAACGTTGTACATTGTGAGCACCATAAACTGGGGTTGAAGAACTTAGTTGATTACTACCCGCTACTGACCCAACTTCACTACTTCTAGGTTCAACGACATACAATGTAACATCATCTTCTTGCGAAACACTAATGTAAGCAATGAATCGTTCAACATCTTCATTGTCGGTTAACAAATAAACTTTACCTTTTCTCTTATAAGATAACCTAAATCCACTTAGAGGCTCTAAATTCAATTTCTTTGCAACACGTAACATTAGAGTTTCATAAGTTAACTTTTTTAATGACAGTTTTAGTTGAAGATTCATGGGTAAAGGCACATATTGTAAAATACCATGAACATTCTCCCATGACCCTCCAAAACACAAATCTATCCAAACATGATCAACATTAGATGATTTCATTCTACAAATTGTAAATTAATTTACTAAACAAACGAGCTATAAACTAGATATCATCACTAACTTAGAGAAAAACATACCTTTATTAAGTTGATAGTTGATAATTTGGGAGAGAAATCATTGAAAAATTATATAGAAATAAAATTATGTAAAAACAATTAGAGATGAGGAAGGATGTCGTTGGATATAGAAACGGATGTCGCCGGAGAGAGTGATAGATGGAGATGGAATTTTCCCATCGTGGTTCTCCTTGCACAAAAGGGAGAGAAATCAATTGAGCTAAACCCGAACATGAGAGCAATATGAGCGTCCATCGTGGTCCATCGTGATAATTTGGGAGAGAAATCATTGATAATTTTCCATCGTGGTCCATATGTGTTGAGAGCAATATATACTATAATTTTCCCATCGTGGTTCTCCTAATCTAAACATCATGAGAGCAATTTTCCCATGGACGCTCATAACAAAATCCGAAGTAACATTGATAATTATGTTACACAAAAGGGATTGTATGTACAAATCAATTGAGCTAAACCCTAACACCATTAAGATTCATATTGATGATGGATAAAAAATTGAAATGCCTTATCTTGAAGAGGAACAAGTACGTGCGTAGGCGGTTGGGCCTCCTGAGCTCTAAACAAAAACAGGATTCAATTGAAAAAGCCCAATCAATAATATACCCGTTCTGAGGCCGAAAAAGGCGTGGAACTTTCACCCTTGGTGAATGGTGGGCGACAAGGAATTCACTTCCAAATTCCAATACACCCTAAATCAATCCATCTTATGATGAACTGATTGAGTTTTATGTCAACATTCTAAACGTTAGATGAAGCTTTGGACTGTTGTGACCTTTTGGGTCTTTTTTTATGCAGCTTTTAAATATGTGGTCGAGAATTTTTTTTTTAAAAGGAAAGTTGATAGGTTAAATACGGCTAAACTCTCGAGATAATTTTCTCGAATAAATTAATTCACGAGATAATGCACTCCTCAGATTAATTGCTCAAATAGGGTGAAATCTACAGTGTTGGTCGTAGGTCGCCATGCCATCCGGGCGACCTACTAGGTCGACATGTCTTCCCGGCGAGCTATGAGAGAGATTGCATGTGTCATGCATGTTCCAACACGTTGGGCATCCGAAGGCATCCGACCGAGGGCATCCAACCGATGCCATTCGAGCGAGCTATGCGAGGGCATCCGAGGGCAAGAGGAATCATGCGAGGAGCAGGAGGAGTGAATGGCGACCTACAAGGTCGCCAGGAGTGCATGGCGACCTACAAGGTCGCCATGAGTGCATGGCGACCTATGCTGGGAAGCTGCCACGCTGTAGGTTGCCCGGAAGGCATGGCGACCTACGGCCAACACTGTGCAATTCACCCTATTTGAGCAATTAATCTTGGGAGTACGTTATATCGTTAAATAAAATTTTCGAGAACATTATCTCGAAAATTTTGCCGGTTAAATACCCATGGCATCGAAAATTGTATCGTTCTTAATACATTCCAGTTAATCGAGAAAAAATAAAAAAGGATAATGAGCAACCCACTTTGCCTCCCTGTTTACAAAATGAACTTTGAAGGACGGTGAACTATCGAGTATCGAGTGCGCGAGCATCAATCCAATCACCGAAATATTCCTTCGTGGATTTGACAGCGGATTAACAACGGAAGAAGCATATCCTTCGATGATCACTTTTGCCCATCCATTCTCAGTTGCGAAGCGAAGTCCCTTCGTGAAACCGCTAGCTTCAAGACTATGCTGTTTGTGGTCCGTTGAGTGGTCTTGTGAGCCCGCCGATGACTAACCCGTTGTGATCTCGAGCTATCACCCCTATTGCGGCAGCTCCGGTGTTGGGGATGAAAGCCCCATCAACATTGATTTTCAGCATGCCCTCATCCGGTTTGCTCCAAAGCTTGTTACACTTTTGTAGACCACGCTCTCGTTCGCATGATGGTGTTCCAAGAGCCCCCGAAAAGTCAAAAGCAAGAAGCCAAGTTGCGTTAACAGTGTCCCTCACTCTTTGAAGTTCTTTTTCGTGTACCCATTTATTTTTTTCGATTCCATACTTTCCAAAGGAGTGTGATCAGCTTTGTGAAACCTTATTTGTCCAGCAAACTTGCAGGACCTTCAAGCCAATTTTTACAGTTAGCTGCTGGCATATTCATAAGTTTCTGATCAAAACCTGAAAATTTCTCTTGTCGCAGAGCAGTTTTTAAGCGTATGGATGGTCGTCTCACGCTCCTGGTAACACATCGGACAGATTCCTGAACCCAGTCCTACTGCGTCCAGTTTTACACCAGTGGGTAGAGCCTCATCGCAGACTCGCCAGCCGAAAAGTTTGATTTTCGGTAATGTGTGAAGTTTCATCAAAGACTTCCAAATGGGCGAGCGATCTCTTTCAGTTTCAACCCCCATAAACAACCAATTGTATCCCGACTTGGACGTGTAAACTCTGGTGTTATGATGCTCCCATGAGAGCTGATCGTCTTGTTGTGGAGTGATAAGGATTCTTAAAATTTGCTTAGCGTTTGATTTAGAAAAGCCCCCCTCGAACCTTCTCTTCATCCCATCGTGGTTCTCCTTGCACCATAAACTCTCGATAATGTATCAGGTGTTCATCACTGTCCGAGAAAATGCAACTGAAATCCATCAGTTTCACTCCTTCCCACCAGCTTCGACGCATTTGAGTGAGACTGTCAATTCCATCCCTCCAAAAGAAACTAGCCTTGAATACTTCCTTTGCTTTGAATATGCAACTCCAAACGTAAGACGACCTATCTCCAAGTTTAGCTTCAAAGGAGGATCGTGAAAAATATTTTACAACGAACACTCTGCTCGGGAGTGAGTCGGGAAAGTGAAGGAAGCGGCAATTTGCTTTCCTAACCACGACATATTAAAAAGTTTGAGATTTATAAAACCAATAACCCTGTCTCACTTTGGTCGACAAACCTTTTTCCATTCGATATGAGCACAACCACGAGCATCATACTTTCCAGACCACCAATAGGATCATATGTGAGAGGTAATCGCATTAATCACTCCATTTGGAAGTAAGTAGCAAGACATGACATACTAGGCAGCACTTGAATGGTCGGTTTTAGAAAAATCTATCGCCCTTATCCGTCCCACCACTTTGTCACGTAAAAAACCAAACTAAAATCTCAACAATCCTTATTCAATCTTCATTCCTTGTCTTATTACTGAAAAAATAATAGACTTATCGTAGTTACTTTTTTGGCCGGAAGCTCTTTCATAGATGTTGAGCACCTCCTTTAGTCTCCTCTCCTCCTAAATTGAGTTCTTTGTGAAGATGAGACTATCATCCGCATAGAAAAGGTGGTTGACCCATGGACCATTACTGCTTGCTCTAACCCCTTGATCTCGTTGTTTAGAAAGTAGTGTCACTGATAGTCCCTGCGCACAAAATAAGAAAAGAAAAGGAGATAGTGGGTCTCCTTGTCTCAGTCCCCGCTCTGATTTGAACACTCCCAAAAACTTTCCCGGATACAATAAGAAACTGTGATAATGCAGTTCATGATGAGTCGAATATAATTTTCTTTAAAACCCAGTTTCTCCATAACGCTAGCCACGAAGTGCCACTCTACCCTTTCGTAAGCTTTTTCCATGTCCAGTTTAATAGTCAACCCTTTGTTTGAGTCATTTTTTGATCCTTTGAGATAATTAAGAAGTTCATAAGCATAACGATTTTCGAATATACATAAAAGCATAAGCATTTTAAGGTGATTAAAAATGACTTTAGACACCACATTGTAAATGATCGTGCAAAGATTAACCGGTCGAAAATTTTCATTAGACGTGGACAATCGACTTTGGGCCGGTAATCACAGTTTGGTTAACACTTTCAAAGCTAGTATGACCACTAAAAAGATTTAAACGTAATGAAATAACATCGTTGCCTATAATATGCCAAAAAAGTTCTAAAAAACAATAAGACATTCCACTGCCGTGTACTCCTTACAAAGTTTGGAGTTAATTTTTGGAGTAATGCATTCTCGATCGCATCGAGAATCGAATCTGCTGGTTTGCCTATGGAGGAACCGAAGAGAGCGGTAAAGAAACTAGCAACAACCTCAAAAACATCATCAGTCTGTTCGACACAAACCCCATTGTTGTTTTCGATGCCTTGAAGCCAAATTTTCTTCTTCCTTCTACTAGCTCTTTCATAGAAGAACTTTATGTTCCTATCGCCATTTTTAAGCCATGCAGCCCGGGATCTTTGCATCCAAAGAATTTCATCTTTATCGACCAATTCCTTAAGCTGTTTCTTTGCCTCAAACAGCTTCTTTACATTGTCTTCCTTTGTCTTCTCTTGTGAACCGGCCAATGAGTTGTCGAAGTTCTGCCTCCCTTTTCTTAACCTCCCATCGCCTTCTTTTTTTTGTCAATGGTTAAGATGATGTCCTACCGCTTCAATTTTTGACAAAGTTGAACCATAGGGTTTCTTCCACTCGTTTTCAATAATCGATTCTTCCTCTTTTGCCCAATAAGTTTCGAACTTAAAGTAGTTTGGTCTACCATGAAGCAATGGTTTTAATGGTTCCTCTTGAGTGTTAAGAATAGTAACTGCATGATCAGAATTGATAGAATATTCAGAGATCATATATGCATTCAGAAACATTGTTCACCATGTTAGGAAATAAACCGAGTACAAGTAATTTCCCTATAACCAAATTAGTGAGAATGCGAAATAAAAACGGAAAAATAATACCCGAAATTGATAACGGAGTTCAGCCAATTTTGCTTATGTCTCCGGACTGCTGCAGATCTTTTACTAAGAGAGAAAATTTACAGATGTTTACAAAACACTCACTACTCACAAGAAAGCTCTCTAGTATTGGGAGAAAGAAATGTTTTTTGGGATGGATTTGAAGCTAAATGAGCTAAGGTATTTATAGTTGAAACTTAAGGACTTAATCATGTAAATACCCTAAAGTCTAGTGACTAATTATGATTATCCCATTACAATATTTCAACAAACATCTATCAAACTTTGAAAAGCCATTTTTCAAAGAAACATTTACCAAACTTTGAAAAGCATTTTCAAAGAAACATTTACCAAACTTTGAAAACCATTTTTTCAAAGTTTGTTGCCAAACTTTGAACCTTTTAATTTGGTGCATTACTTGACTTTCAACAATCTCCCACTTGAAGACTGATTGTAATCTGTCTTCACACCTCGATCAATGCAGCAACATTTCTGGTCTTGTTACTCCAGCATGCCAACTGAAGTTGAACACAACTTCAGTTTGTCCGTGGTCACCGTCTTTGTCAACATGTCTGCCGGATTTTGAGCTCCACTAATCTTTTCAAGTTTCAAAATCCCATCTTCCAGAAGAGACCGGATAAAATGATACCGTAATTTTATGTGCTTCGTCCTGGAATGAAAAGATGGATTCTTTGCTAGATGGATAACACTTTGACTGTCGCAATAGAAGACATTGTTTTATTGTTTCTTGCCTAACTCTTCCAAGAAACTTTGGAGCCAAACCATCTCCTTGTTGGCTTCCGTAACATCGATATATTCTGCTTTAGTTGTGGAGAGAGCAACTATCTTCTGTAGTTGAGAAACTCAACTCACTGCAGTACCTCCTAGAGTGTAAACATACCCTGTAGTGCTCTTTCTGATGTCAACATTTCCGGCTAAGTCAGCATCTATATAGCCTGTCAGTATCGTATCCCCACCTTTGAAACAAAGTGCTTTGTTTGTAGTACCCCGCAAATATCTGAGGATCCATTTGACAGCTTCCCAGTGTTCCTTGCCTGGATTATTCATGTACCTGCTAACAGCTCCCACTGCATGAGCAATATCTGGTCTAGTACAAACCATGGCATACATCAGACTTTCAATTGTTGAGGCATTTGGCACCTTTACCATGTGTGCACGTTCTTCCTCCATCTTTGGTGACTGTTCTTTGGAGAGTCTAAAATGAACACCTAAAGGTGTACTCAGTCTGTGATAACATCAAAGTCCTCGACTTTGTGTCTCTCTTGATCCTCATCCCAAGAATCTGCTTTGCAGCGCCTATATCTTTCATAGCAAACTGCTTTGACAATTCTTGCTTCAAGTGTATAATCTCTTGCATGTCTGAGCCTGCAACAAGCATGTCATCAACATGCAACAATAAAATAATGAAACTGTTGTCGAACCTCTTGATGTAGCAACAATGATCTGCTTGGAATCTGGTAAAACCACTGCTACTCATGAAGCTGTCAAACTTCTTGTACCACTGTCTAGGAGCTTGTTTTAAACCATACAAGCTCTTCTTCAACCTGCATACCAGGTTTTTCTTGCCTGCATCTATGAAGCCTTCTGGCTGCCTCATATAGACTTCTTCCTCCAAATCACCATGAAGGAAAGCTGTTTTTACATCTAACTACTCAAGATGTAGATTTTCTGCAGCTGTAATTTTCAACACCAGTCTGATAGTAGACAGTTTCACGACTGGAGAGAAAATTTCATTGTAGTCAATACTTTCTTTTTGCTGAAAACCTTTGACAACCAATCTCACATTGTAACGTTTGCTCTCATCGTGCTCTTCTTTGATCCTGTAAATCCACTTGTTGTGAAGCGCTTTCATGCCTGGTGGTAATTCAGCTAATTCCCACTTCTGATTTGACATAAGCGAGTCCATCTCATCTTTCATGGAAGACTCCCACTTGACTGAATCCTCCACTTGCATTGCTTCATCATAGCACTCTGGTTCACCATTGTCAGTCAGCAACAAGTAGTGCAAAGAAGGAGAATACCGTTAGGTTGGTTTAGGAATTCTAGAGGAGCGTCTTAGTTCCGGTGTGTCTGGTTCTTCTTGAACTGCTTCAGGACTGATCTGAACATCATTTCCAGAAATCTCCTCGAACTCAGTAAATTCATTTGTTTCAGCTTCGATGTTTGAGCTACTTGATTCTATGGTTGATCTGTCTTTGTACATCACATTCTCATTGAAAATGACATCTCTGCTTATGATAATCTTCCGATTTTCGTAGTCCCAAAACCGGTAACTGAACTCATCACCACCATAACCAACAAAGACACATTTGTTGGACTTGGCATCAAGTTTACTTCTTTCAGCAGAGTTTATGTGTACATAAGAAATACAACCAAATACTCTTAAGTGTGAAAGATTTATTTCTTTCTTTCTCCAAACTTCCTCTGGTATTCTGCCATCCAAAGGAACCGAGGGCCCATGGTTGATCAAGTAAGCTGCAGTGTTGATAGCTTCAGCCCATAGAAGCTTGGGCAATCCGGCATGTATCCTCATGCTTCTGGCACATTCATTCAGAGTTTTATTCATGTGCTCTGCTACGCCATTCTGCTGCGGTGTCATGGGAACTGTTGTCTCCATCTTGATCCCATTATTTGCACAGAAATCTCTGAATCTACGATTTCTGTACTCTCCTCCATTGTCAGACCTCAACCGCTTGACTTTCAGACCAGTCTCATTTTCCACCATGGCCTTCCATTTTCTGAAGGTATCAAAGACTTCTGATTTCTTCTTCAGAAAATAAACTCACACCTTCCTTGTAGAATCATCGATGAAGGTGACATAATATAGTGAGCCTGCAATAGATGAAACTGGAGATGGTCCCCATACATCAGTATGAACCAACTCTAACTTTTCAGCCTTGGGTGTCTTACCAATCTTTGCAAAGCTGACTTTCTTTTGTTTGCCATAGATGCAATCCTCGCATAGTCCGACATCTATATTCTTTAGATCCGGCAGCTTCACTTTTGACAAAAGTGTCTTCATCTCTTTCTCGCTCATGTGACCAAGCCTTTGGTGTCATAGGTTTGATTTTCCATCAGCATCTGTGGCTGTAATGATATTCTCTAAATTTGGGGTTACATAGAGAGTACCAGTTTTCTTACCACGAGCAATGACGACTCCTTTGGTAATCTTCCATTCACAGCCTGAAAAGGTTGTGTTATATCCTTCTCTATCAAGCTGTCCAACAGAAATCAGATTTCTTTTGAGGCTAGGAATATATCTCACTCCTTTCAGCGTCCAGGTGGTCTGGTTTGGCAACTTTAGTCGGATGTCTCCTTTTCCGACGATCTTCAAGGTTTCATCATCAGCTAGATGAACCTTCCCAAAATCACCACTGATATAATTTTCCATGATTTCTCAGCATGGGGTGGAGTGGAAAGATGCCCCTGAATCCAAGATCCATGATTCAATCGGACTGTTGAAGCTTAGAATCATGGCATCACATGTCTCCTTTGTCACGTTGGCAGATTTCTGTGCGCCAATATTTTTCTTCAGTGCTCGACAATCTCTTTTAAAGTGACCCTTCTTGCAACAATTATAACAGGTAAAATCTTTCTTTCCCGTTCTGGATTTTCCCCGTCTGGATTTCGATCTGTCATGATTTGAATTTCTTTCTGAAGTTCTCCCTCTGGACTCCGTGTACAAGGCTGAGGAGGTTGATGCTTCACCCGATTCTCTCCGTCGAATTTCTTCACTCAGTACTAGATCCCGAACATCGTCGAATTTCAATTTACTATTTCCCGACGAGATGCTAACTGCTGTAACAGTAGCATTCCAACTGTCTGGTAGAGATGATAAGAGAATTAAAGCTCGAACTTCATCATCGAATTTAATTTCCACTGAACTCAACTGGGTCGTGATTGTGTTGAGTTCATTTAGGTGTTGTGCCATCGATGCCCCTTCTGTCATCCACAAATTGAATAATCGCCTCATCAAGTGCATTTTGTTTGAGGCTGATGGCTTCTCATACATACTGGAGAGAGCGGCCATAAGACCCGCCGTGGTCTTTTCCTTTGCTATGTTGAAAGCAACATTGCGGGATAACGTCAGTCGGATAACTCTGAGGGCTTGTCTGTCGAGAAGAGCCCAGTCTTCATTCTTCATGCCCTCTGGTTGCTTTCCTGAGAGAGGTTGATATAGATTTTTCTGGTACATAAAATCTTCAATCTGCATTTTCCAAAAGCCAAAGTCCGCACCATCGAACTTTTCAATTTTCACATTCCCTTCGTCTGTAGCCATCGCTCCCACTCGAATCTGGTTTCGTTTGGATCGTTTCTGACAATTCTTACGAACCACTGTGTATTAGAACACCTCATTCGACAAGCTCGTATCGGCGAAATTTTTTTACTATTCACGAAATTCACTATTCATGTGAATAGTAATGAATAGTAACCTCACAAAAAAATTTGACAAAATTCACAACCAAAAGCTCTGATGCCAGTTGTTGGGAAATAAATCGAGTACAAGTAATTTCCCTATAACCAGATTAGTGAGAATGCGAAATAAAAACGTTAAAATAATACCCGAAATTGATAACGGAGTTCAACCAATTTTGCTTATGTCTCCGGACTGCTGCAGATCTTTTACTGAGAGAGAAAATTTACAGGTATTTACAAAACACTCACTACTCACAAGAAAGCTCTCTAGTATTGGGAGAAAGAAATGATTTTTGGGATGGATTTGAAGCTAAATGAGCTAGGGTATTTATAGTTGAAACTTAAGGACTTAATCATGTAAATACCCTAAAGTCTAGTGACTAATTAGGATTATCCCATTACAATATTTCAACAAACATCTACCAAACTTTAAAAACCCATTTTTCAAAGAAACATTTATCAAACTTTGAAAACCATTTTTCCAAAATTGATTGCCAAACTTTGAACCTTTTAATTTGGTGCATTGCTTGACTTTCAACACACCAACCTATGAAGGCCACGAACTTGTCAAGTGGCTCACGGATTTGGTTTGAAACAAGTTGTCCATAGTGCCAAGTGAACCATCCTTTTCTAGGTTTTATATCGCTGAGTTCATTCCTTTTTAGAGCTTCTCCAAAATTATTCATGTCCGCCCATGGTCTTCTACGGCCACCAACTTTCTCATTAGGTAGGAGGATCTCTTTGAAATATCCACCCACCAGTCATGAAAGATTCGAGTGGTCCCGAATTTGGTCCAAAAGATCCCAGCTCTCCCATTTCCTGTGTCGAACACACATGCCATAGAAACCGGCAAAACGAAAATGCTCATTTGTCCCTTGATACACAACATCAATGTACATCTTAGAGGTGCCTAAGAAGTCCACCTTAATTTCATCATTCCACATCAAAATGAGTCCAGTACTATCCTGATTCCGTTCCACAACATTGCTGCCACTCATTCCCATATTCACTCTCAATTTCTCTACTTTGGTCTTTCTAAGGCGAGATTCACATACAAACACCAAACTGGGATCTTTAGAGGATATCAACCTCATTAGTTCACAAACTGTCGATGAGTTCCCAAACCCACGATAGCTTCATCCAAGAACGATCATTGCTGTTTGCAGGCTCTGCCAATTCGACATGTGATTTTTCTTGGCCGCTCACCTCCGCATCTTCTGCTTGATTATTCTCAATGTCTTTTCTGCGTGACTTTTTAGGAGTCAAATTATGAGCCATTTCACTTTTCCTCCAAAAAAGCTCTTTTGATACTTCTTTTTCTTCCCTCGGACTTGTCTCTTGGATCTTCACGACAGATAGGAACAATCGTCATATCCTCTACTGGCTCTTTTCCAATGCTTAGTTCTTGCACACCAGCTTCTTGTATTAATGCTTTATGTTTTCTCTGGTTCATTTTCCACTATCACAGTTCCTTTGTTTCGTGCATCCCTTTTTGGAACGTTCTTCTTAATCGGGTTGACCTTGAGAGATTCTCCGTATTGTGGTGGTTCCTTTGTTTCAGGTTGTTTGGTTATGCAGGAAGAAGAACTATGGCCAATGATTCCACATTCATAGCAAAAGGTAGGTAGGCGCTCGTACTCAATTGGACATAACCTCGGTTGGCCATTAACTTTTGACTCTATATTGATGCATCTATGTAGAGGTTGTTTGCTATCTATCACCACCCGTATTCTGAGAAAATCACCGAGTCTTCCTTCTCCCTCTCGGAGATCGATAGCGATGGTTCTCCTAATAGCTTTACCAAACCGGTTCCCCGTTTGTCGATTTATCCATCCCAGCGGAATGTTATAGATCCTTAACCAGATTTGTAGATGGGAGAAATCGTATTGTTATTATCTGACTGATAGGGCTCACAGTTATATTTGATGATGAGATTTAAGTTCGTCCTACTCTGATATTTTTGGAGCTTTATTCCTACTACTTTATGTTAAAAAGTTGTCATTTATTTTAACGTATTCCTTTCTTTTTGGAATAAAAACAAAAAAAACCCTTCAAGAGAAAACACAAACACTGTGACAAAACTTGTTTATGATCTTTAGAAATATTTTAGAACAAGAAGAAAAGAAGGAAAATATAAAGAATAATGATTTGTTAGTCAAATGAAAATATTCTCTAACATTTGGTTTTACAAGATTTTCGAAGGTATGGAATTTTCTTGTTGGTCCAATGGAACGGACACATCATAAGACCACAACAATCTCTCAATGTCTCTTTCCCTTCCCTTATAATTTGATGGGGAAAGTATACCACTCATCAGGTGCTCCTTCGCTCTTCTCATCTTTCCTGTTCAATGAAATCTGCATCTCTGCTACTATTTTCTCAAAGTTTTATGTTCATTGTTTGTGCCCTGCAGAACAGAAAATTGCATATAATTTTCATATGCCGAATTTGCCTTAAAATTCCAATCACGGTTTTTTCTTTCTTGAGCCCTGCAGGGATCACCTTTTTGTGGGGCTCCTTTATTGTTCACGCTGTTTGAGAAAATGGAATTCCATTATTTCAGAAATAATCATTCCATATCTAAAAACTCAGCCAATAAAATATTAGTTTCAACTTGTTTCAGCGGTGCGAGCATGTGTACATAAGCTCATGCACGCAGGCTTCAAAAAGTAGCATCTAGAGGCTGGAAGATCTTCTGCCTTTATAGACTCTGTAGCTTTGTCGTGATGATGGGAAATTTATCACCTGGTGGACACAAATTTAAACTTAACCGGAAAGAGAAAAAGGGGGGGGGGAGTAGGAAAATTGCAGCCATCATTACAACCTATCATCATCCTCATTATTATGGTCTTGGGTTTTGAATATTTAATCAGTGGCACTCAAATGAATCATGTCTTTGATATTAAGGTCCAAAGTACATTGTTGAACTTGAAAGCAGATGCAATTAGTTGTGTGCTCGATGCTTTTACACAAATTTCTCAAGCTGTCAAGTCATCATGAGTGTCCCGCAGCTCTTTTTGAGACCCCCCGTGGTCCGTGCTCTTCTATTCAGCTTTACTCTCTCCCTCTACTTAGAGTAGATTCTAAGCTCTCCTTTTTCTGTGGGGGCTCTTGTAGTGTTTGATTCATGGGAAATTTCTAAATAAAGAAACTTTTTCAAGCAAAATGAACAGTTGAGAAAAAAGGGCAGGCTTGATGATGATGCGTTGCTCTTTTTACTGAAAATGCAGAGGTTAACCATGATTTAGCATTTCAATAGGAACAAGCAGAGGATACCAATAATCACACCTTTAGAGCTCATCAAGGGCCAGGGAGTACGAAATATTAAATGCTCTACTAAAAAATATTAAGAATATTCAAAATACATCATAAATGCAATCTCATATTTGACATTCTGAAATTTAATAAATTTAACTATTAATTTAATGCAACCCACCTCTCGTGTAAGGCAAAGAAAGTACTATCAGTTTTCAGTTTAAGATGTTGAAATTTATCAAATCAATCATCACTTTTATCTTCAAACTAATTGCATACTACTTTATAATATGTACCATTTTATACACAGGAAAATATAATTATATATATGCAATAAAAAGGAAAAGAAGGTAAAATAACCTATTGAAGTTGATAAATATGAAAAGAACAAAATCGAAACTAGAATTATCCACACAAAAAAATCGAAAATAGGCCTAGCAGTTAAGTTTGTCTTCCCCTTTAATGGATTTCTTGCAATGGGCAATCGCAGCTTGAATTGCAGCCTGCAACTCTTCCATGGTGCTGTCACTGGTTGAAGAAGAGTAGCCCGTGGTTGCAACAAGAAAACCACTGTTCGTAGGCGATGTCCTCATCGAAGCCGGCGCTGAACAGCAATCTCCTCTCCTTGCTCTCAAGTCTTTGTCTTTGCTTCTCGAACTTAAATTGCCTGAAAATGAGTGAGATTGCCTATGGAGATGGCGGTTCTCTCTCCTTCCTCTGAAGAACAACAACGGCCGAACCAGCCTCACGTATCTCTTCAAAACATGTCTCAAGTCGAATCTCATCTTTGTCTTGTGCTTCTCTTTTTCTTCTGTTTCTCTAACGCCACGCCCTTTGTGGTGGTGCCACTTTGTTAAATGGGGTAAGGAGAAAGACTTGGACTTGGGTCTTCCTTTGGCTTCAACGTCGTGGCTTTGATGAAAGTTACCAACTTTGGCATTCCCATGGTTCTTGTTGCTGTTTCTGATATTGCTGTCGCTTTTGCTTCTACAATCGGTGCTGCTGAGTTTATCAGGTTTGGGTTCATCCAATAAATCTCTAACGGGAACGTTGCATCCATCCAATGAATTCGTAGAGCAGCGTGGAGACACCGGGAGGTGAGAAAGGAGGTGGAGGGGGAGCAAATGACCATGAAAGAAAATGTCATCAGCTGGTGACAAATCGATAGCCATTGAAGGTGGGGTTTTGGTTTTACCCGGGACAGTGTTGGAGGAAGAATGGAGAGATACGATTGTGAAGGAGAATTCATGAGAAGGGGATGAAGATGCTGAAGGAGGTGAAGCTGGGGATTGCTTATATGCTGCTGACCCTTCTTCTAGCTTTATTTCTGCAACTTCCTCCCTGGTTTTTTGCTGCTGATAACCATCCATGATTGTAATTAAGCTAACTCCACAATATCTGATTCAGTATCTTAAATAAAATGATTTTTCCCCCTGCTGAGAGAGGGAGAGGGGGTGGGGAATATGGATAGAGAGAGAGTGTTTGTAAATGGGACATATTTTGGTTACCTTTATGCATTATTCAATAAGATAAAAAGGGTGGTGGCGGTGGCACTATGACGGTAAATGAGACGAGATAGATCGCGAGCTACTCGAGATTGACTCGATCAAGGCTCGATAAATATTCGGATCGAATGGACTCGACTCGAGTTCTTAACGAGCCGGAACGAGCTACTCGATATTCGACTCGAAAATCTCGTGAACAGCTCGAAAATATAATATATTAAAATTTTATTTTTTTAGAAATAAATTATTAATAATATTAATATTTATGTATTGATTTTTTATTAAAAAAATATAGTAAGATTTCTTGTATTTAAGGTTTTTGTTCGAGTTTGAGGCTTCAATCGAGTTAAGTTTAAGAATTTTTTTTTTCATTTCGAGCCTTTTCGAGCTACTCACGAGCTTCAGTTTAGGATTTCGAGTCGAGCTTGAAAATTTTAAGCTCACGAATTTTCGAGTCGAGTCGAGCTTCATTTCAAAGTTTCAGCTCGTTTACACCCGTAGGTGGCACTTTGAAGATGGGGTGAGATTGAAATATTTAGCAGATGAAGCATAGAAAGGGTTGGTGGGTCCTTGTCAAATCCAACAACTGATACAAAGAAATTTAGATTACAAACATCCAAATTTGCCCACAACAGGCTTATGGAATGGCAATGCAAAAAAGTTTTGTTCTCCAATGTGAGTTGTTATGTGAATACGACGTGTCGTAACCGGTTTTTGTCCGGGTACGAATTTATTACTTGACAGGAAAAGTGATGTGAATAAATTGTTTTTAAAATAATTTGGGAGTCGTCATCGGCTTTTTGGGTCAGGTAGGTCGAATACCTAAAAATCATCTTTTAAAAGAGTTTTTAAGAAAACATCGATTAAAAGATAAACTGATCTGCGTTTTAACCAAAAATTCATTCTTTTTAATAATAAAAAGGGATTCGTGGTCGGTTACGTTTAGGGAATGATTAACACCCCTACAACGCCCAAAATTGATATTTTATTAATTATAAATTGTCTATATTATTGGAAATTAAAAATTCAAAAATATATTTAATTCATAATCCTTTTATTTCAAATTTATAATTTTAAGAAAATATATTAATAAGATATTTACATATTTAGAAATATCAGAAAAGGACTTCTAGGTGCTTTAAGACAGTTCTTTTCTTTGATATTAAAAAATAAATAAATAATTATATAATTTATTTTAATATAGTAAGATATTTATTTATTTAAAAATATTAGAAAAGGGCTTCTAGTTGTTTTAAGACAGCTATTTCCTTCGATATTTAAATAAATAAATAACTAAAACATAATAATAAAATAAAATTAAACATATCTAGTTCATAAATAGGATTTTTATTTTATAGAAAACAAATAAATAAATAAATAAATATTATTTATTATATATATTTATATGACTAAGATAATAATAAAATAATAATTAAAGCAATAATTGAAAAATAAAAGTAATAATATTGTAAATAAATAATGATTAAAATAAAATAAATTAAAATATAGTGTTAAAATGTAGAATATTTAAACATAGTATTCTACTTCAAAATATCATAAAATCCAGAGGCCTACAGTGTAATTTAGCCTTAATAATATATACGGGATTAAAATAAATATTAATTAAACTATGAGGGACTAAAATGGGTATTTGCTCTAATATATATATAAAATTTTGGTAAGGACTAAAACATAATAAAATAAAATTCGAAGACTGAATTAGAACGTTCAGAAGTTAGTTTCAGTGACTAAAATGAATAATTATAAAACTCGGATGGCTACGAAAAGGGTTTAGCCATACATGTAAATTACGCATTGTCGTAACTTTTTTTTTAAAAGAGCGAGATTTTGAAAACCATGTCATTTTTAATTATTTCTTAATTGATTAATTTAAATTAAAAAGTGAATATGATTTAAAAACCTTAAATTTCGAAAATTTGGAAATTCCTTTTACGATAGAAAAATAATGTTCGATGAGTCGCCACCAATCTTTTATTAGGATATGATTGGGCACCCAAAAATGTTTTGTCATTTTAAATAAAAATTAATTTTAATTAAAACGACAAATTTATGTCTACGTTACCAGAAAATGAGTTCGGGAGTCGGTTACGTGTGGGGAAGGATTAGCACCCCCACAATGCCCTAAATCAGTACCTAGTCGATTAATTAATTCCTTTACAATGAAATTTACAAGTTCGATTTTAATTTGATTTTTGATCCCATAAAACAATAAAAACATGGATTTTTTTTTCAAAAATAATAATAAATATACCAAAATAGTACAACTAAAAATTTAAAAACTAAAAAAATGGTAAAGATATAAGTTTAAAAGTATCAAAATGTCATAAAAACTTAAGGTACTTAAATAATAAAAATAGATAGTTTAAAGACTAAAATAATAAAAAATAGAAAATTAAGTAACTAAAATAATAAAAATATATAATAAAAACTTTAATTTACAATAATAAAAACTAACATTTAAAAAAAATTAAAATATTAAATTTTAAATAAAGATAAATGAATTTCTCAAAATTGAAAATATTAAATAATATAAGTATTAAAATAAAAATAACCTCAAAATAAAATTTAGGATTAAAATATAATAAATATAAATGTGAAGGCTAAATCAAAACATAAAAGAAGGATTAAAACAATATATTTATAAATATCATAATCAAATTCGAATAATATTAAAAATATACACATATTAAATTAGTGACTTAAATGCAAACTTTATAAACCAATAGAATAATTTATAATGTATACAAAATTCGTATAATAATATTCAAGTGGTCAAAATATAATTTATTCAAAATTTTAAGTTAAAATTGATATAAAAAAATATTAATTACAGTGACTAGAATGAATATGCGTAAAATAATATGAATAAATAAAAAATAACCATTTTTAATAAAAACTTGTCATGCAATTAAGCCTAAAATTATGACTAAAATAAAACGGATGTAAAGTAAAAAGGATTAAAAACGATAATTCCCATTTTATTTCAGGACACAAACGACTGACTACAAAGAGTGAAGGACTAAATTCAATATTTTCCCCTAATTTCTCAAAAACACGGGAATGGAGAAGGCAAAACTACGTCGTTTTGCTTTGGGTATTTATACCCAATTTCAAGCTTAATTTTCTCATTTCTTCCTCATTTCTGTTTGAATAGAGAGAGAGTATGAGAGAAATGCTCTTAACTCTCTCTTCAGAGAGTTCGCCGTCGGTAGGTGGTCCACGGCAACCGGCACGGCGGCGCACGGACCGAATGGTCCCAAAATTTTCCTCTCGTCACCCTCGACCCAAAAATCTGGTTTATTTCACCTAAAACCAACCCTAGAAACGTAGATCTAGAAATTACCTTTCGAATATTTGATGACTTTTGGCGTTCTCCGACTTCCGACGAACTAACCCTTCGGTAAGCTCTTTCTTTCCTTCTTTATTTTCCTTTGTATTTTCTGGTTTTGGTGTTCGAATACCCCCTCCTCTTGCTTTGTTTTTCTGGTTGTATTTATAACACCCTTTGAGTGGATTTTCCACTGGTTTTCGAGCAGTGGCATAGCATGATACAAAACTTTTTTAGAGTATTTTTTAGTGGATGTTTGGTTCGGTGGATGGATGATAATGTTTTTTATTTATTTTTTTCGGTTGATGGATGATGATTTGGTTTGGTTGATTGTTGGTTGCTGTTTGACACATGCAATGACGCTGGTGGATTTGTTGGTGACTCGGCGGT
Organism: Hibiscus syriacus; assembly: GCF_006381635.1. Classification (NCBI taxonomy): domain Eukaryota; kingdom Viridiplantae; phylum Streptophyta; class Magnoliopsida; order Malvales; family Malvaceae; genus Hibiscus; species Hibiscus syriacus. Next base: position 6,370,970 of record NW_024063513.1, read on the forward strand.
GCTCGGCGGAGCGTGCGGCGTCGGTGGCTCACTGTTATGGCGGTTTGGGCAGTGAACTGGTCACTGTTGAGGACTGGCGGTGGCGACGGCTTCTTCATTAGGGTTAGGAAACCCTAATCTGGAGCAATCTTGGACCGTTGGATCAAATCTGATCCAACGGTCGGCATCCCAAACGGCTAGCAGCTAAGGTGGAAAAACCCTAACGGGTTAGGGCAATCTGGGCCTAAACGGGTTGGGTCATCCTGGTTATTGGGCCTATTGTAGATCCGAGTCTTGAGTGAGTTATAATCTGGATTGGGCCTCATTTATTGGGTCTGAAAAAAAATATGTAACATATATTAATAATAATAATAATATATATATTATAATATAATACATATATATATATTAATACTAATAAAAAATGGATGTCTACAGCTGCCCCTCTTTGCACATTCTTGTGTTAACAAGAATAGGGCAAAGATAAAAAAGACAACCAATTTTTTATTCAGTCTTCATTCGTTGTTGGATTGAACAAGTTCTTCTCATTATGAACTTCTTCTTTCTTGTTGGATGAGTTCTTCTCATTATGAACTCTCCATTGAAAGACGTCACTGATTCGAAATGTCGTGAACCAAGTGATAGGGCAAACAAGCTCTTCTCATTATGAACTTCTTCTTCCTCGTTAGATGAGTTCTTCTCATTATAAACTCTCCATTGAAAATGTTGATCCCTCAAGCGAGGCGTCACTGATTCGAAATGCTGTGAATCAAGTGATAGGGCGAACAAGCTCTTCTCATTATGAACTTCTTCTTCCTCGTTGGATGAGTTCTTCTCATTATGAACTCTCCATTGAAAATGTTAAGTCACCTCTTTCTGTGGTGGACTTGAAAGGAACAAGTTCTTCTCATTATGAACTTCTTCTCCCTCTGTCGGATGAGTTCTTCTCATTATGAACTCTCCATTGGAAATGTCAATCCCTCAAGAGAGGCATCACTGATTCGAAATGTCGTGAATTGAGTGATAGGTCGAACAAGCTCTTCTCATTATGAACTTCTTCTCCCTCTGTCGGATGAGTTCTTCTCATTATGAACTCTCCATTTAAAATACTGATGCGAGGTCAAACAAGTTCTTCTCATTATGAACTTTTTCTTCCTCGTTGGATGAATTCTTCTCATTATGAACTCTCCATTGAAAATGTTGATCCACCTCCTTTTGTGATGGACTCGAAAGGAACAAGTTCTTCTCATTATGAACTTTCTCCTTTAAGACGAGCTCTTCTCATTATGAACTCTTCTGGTAATGTTGATCCACCTCCTTTTGCAGTGAATCTGAATTGTTATTGACTCTCTCTGAATTTCTGTCAAAACATTCAAAGCATTTCAATGAATATGAATGAATGAGCATGCTCCTATTTATAGATGCCTTCTAATGTATTCATGATGTCGTTTTAATATTATGAGCTCTGTGGTCTTGCAAATCTTCATTTCAAACACGTCATTCGACCTTTTGTTTGCACCTCACACTTTGCTTGGGCTATTTTAAGCAAATTCTCATTTCTCTTGTTCCCATATAAATCTTTTTCTGATCCCTTTTGAACTGTTCATCTTTGTCAACGCATCAAAATATCAGTGTTTCCATGTGCTTTTTCTCAGCTCATATGCATTTTCTTTGGCCATGTCTTACCCTACTCTCTTCAAAAATTAAGGTTAACATCTCTGATATGGAAGTATTAATTCAGAATAATACCAAAAATCCTTTTATTTTTTAATGCCATGTTAATCTACTTATAAGAAGAATGAATAAAATTGGGACTTGAAATAAATAAAAAACACTTTAAATTCACTGACAAGGAAATGAATTTACAAAGTTATGGCAATCACATAAATAGTGGAAATTTAAAAACACATATCAGATGTCCATATGGATCACTAGCATGAGTGTTCCTAAACCAATCCACTTGATATAACTATTGAGTTGAGCTTCTGTCTGGAGGACTTCAAAGATTGCCAAAATATCTTGTAGACGTGAAGCTTCTCTCAAAATATCATACTTTCGAGAGGATTTAGCTGCCTGACGCCTAATCTCAAAATGCCTTTGAACCGCCTTTTCAGGTTTTCAACTCAAAGTCTTCATTTGGTTTCAAGATGTCCTTTGTGGATTTTCATCTCGAACCCTTTTTTTTCTCTTCATTTTTTTTTCTTTCTTTTTTTTATTTTTTCCTTCTTTTTATTTTTTTTTCATTTTTTTCTTCAAGCATAGTACTTCTTAACAGAGTCTGAGTTTACCGGATTTCTCAATTTTCCCCATAAATCTCTGCTAAAATCAATGCTCCCCCAGAGAAGGCCTTATTGACAACATATGGACCTTCCCAATTAGGCATCATTTCCCTCGGAAATCTTTATGAATTGGCAGAATCTTTTTTAGCACTAGATCTCCCTCTCAAAATTCTCTTGGATGAACCTTCTTATCATGAGCTCTCATCATTCGTTTCTGATACATCTGACCGTGACAAATAACTTTTAGTCTCTTTTCTTCAATGAGATTCAACTTGTCAAACCGAGACTGAATCCATTCAGCTTCATCCAACTTCACCTCTTTCAGAATTCGAAGTGATGGGATTTCTACTTCCAATGGCAAGACGGCTTCCATCTCATAGACTAAAGAGAAAGGCGTTGCCCCTGTCGAAGTTCGCATTGTAGTACGATATGCATATAAAGCAAAAGGTAATTTGTCGTGCCAATCTCTGTAAGTCTCAGTGGTCTTTGTGATGATCCTTTTAATATTTTTATTTGCTGCTTCCACTGCTCTATTCATCTTTGGACGATAGGTCACTGAATTAGAATGCTTTATCTTGAACTGAGTACAAAGTTCTACCATCATTTTGTTGTTCAAATTGGTGGCATTATCTGTGATGATTCTTTCTGGCATCCCATACCGGTAAATTATCTCTCTCTTTATGAATTTACAAACTGTAGATCTCGTGATATTTGCATATGAAGCAGCCTCAACCCACTTGGTAAAGTAATCAATTGCCACAAATATGAAGCAATGTCCATTCGAAGCCTTTGGTATAATTGCCCCAATGACATCCATACCCCACATAGAAAACGACCATGGTGCATTCATCACGTGCAAAGGTGACGGAGATGCATGGATCTTATCCCCATAGATTTGATATTTGTGACATTTTCTTGCATAATCAATACAGTCTGAATGCATAGTGGCCCAATAGTATCCATATCTCATGATCTTCCTGGCCATAGAAAACCCACTTGCATATGTTCCACATATCCCTTCATGCACTTCTTCAAGTATACTTCTTGCTTCTCGGGCATCCACACATCTCATCAAAACTTGATCACTACCCTTTCTGTACAAAACTTCCCCATCTAATACATATTCAGCAGCCATCTTTCTTATTGTCTTTTTATCGATCTCAGATGCATGTAGTGGGTAACTTTGATGTTTGATATATTGCAAAATGTCATAATACCATGGATGACCATCTACTTCTTCTTCGATATCATAACAGTGTGCCGGGGTTTTATATATTTGCATTTTGATTGGCATCATGTCAACTCTTCTATTTGCTTGGAACATTGCAGCCAGTGTGGCCAAAGCATCTGCCATTTGATTATCTTCTCGAGGGAGATAATTGAAATTGACATCTTTAAATTCTTTTACCAATTCAAGGATCAATCTTCGTATTCCACTAACTTTGGATCCTTTGTCTCCCATTCTCCTCGCAATTGATACACCACTAGTGAGGAATCCCCATATACTTGGAGTACTTTGATTTTTCTTTCAATAGCTGCTCTTAATCCCATAGCACAAGCCTCATACTCTGCCATATTGTTGGTGCAAAAGAACTCCAATCTGCTTGTAAAAGGATAATATACATTTTCTGGGGAAATCAATATTGCTCCAATTCCTTGTCCCAAAGCATTAGATGACCCATCAAAATACAACCTCCAGGATTTATCATTTGAAATTGTTTCCTCCTTGGTTGCAATGCACATCAGATCCTCGTCTGGAAAATTAAAGTTTAAGGACTCATAATCATCTGAAGCACGACTTGCAAGGAAATCTGTTATGGCACTCCCTTTGATTGCTCTTTGATTCACATATACAATGTCAAATTCTGATAACAACATCTGCCATCTAGCCAATCTGCCAGTTAAAGCCGGTGATTCCATTAAATATTTCAAAGGGTCAAGCTTAGATATCAACCAAGTAGTGTGGTATAACATGTATTGCCTGAGCCTTCGAGTAGCCCATATCAAAGCACAACATAGCTTTTGAATTGGCGAGTATCGGATCTCACAATCGATGAACTTTTTGCTTAGATAATAGATGGCTCTCTCTTTCTTTCCAGATCCGTCATGCTGCCCCAACACACATCCCATCGAATTCTCAAAGACCGTTAGATAAAGGATCAATGGTCTACCATGAACTGGTGACACCAGAATTGGAGTATTAGACAAATATCTCTTGATTTTCTCCAAAGCCTCCTGGCACTCGTCATTCCAAACTTCGGGGTTGTTCTTTCGAAGTAATTTGAAAACTGGATCACATTTTTCAGTTAATTGTGAAATGAATCGAGATATATAATTTAACCTTCCTAGGAAACCTCGAACTTCTTTCTGTGTACGAGGTGGTGGAAGATCTTGAATGGCCTTTACTTTATCCGGATCGATCTCAATTCCTCTTTGACTAACCACGAAACCCAGAAGCTTTCCTGATGTTACCACGAAGGTGCATTTAGTTGGATTGAGTTTCAATTGATATTTTCTCAACCTTTGGAAAAGCTTCCTCAAATTTTGAATGTGTTCAACTTCAGTCCTGGACTTGGCAATCATGTCATCCACATATACTTCAATCTCTTTATGCATCATGTCGTGGAAAAGAGTCACCATAGCTCTCTGGTAAGTTGCCCCAGCATTTTACAAACCAATTGGAATCACTTTATAGCAAAATATGCCCCACATAGTCACAAATATGGTTTTTTCCATGTCTTCATGTTCATTTTTATTTGGTTATACCCCGAGAAGCCATCCATAAAAGAAAACCATGAATGACCAGCAGTGTTGTCCACTAAAGTATCTATATGAGGCAATGGAAAATTGTCTTTTGGGCTTGCTTTATTAAGATCTCTGTAATCCACACACATGCGAACTTTCCCATTTTTCTTTGGCACAGGGACTATGTTTGCGACCATTCCGGATACTTTGCCGCTTGAAGAAACCCTGCATCAATCTGTTTCATCACTTCCTCTTTAATTTTTAATAACATTTCTGGCTTCATTCTTCTGAGCTTTTGCTGAACTGGCTTACACTCAGGCTTTATCGGAAGCTTGTGCACCACTATGTCTGTACTCAGTCATGGCATATCTTGATAAGACCACGCAAAGATATCCTTGAATTCTCAGAGCAGATCTATCAATTCTTGCCTTATCTCAACAGAAAGTGTGCTGCCGATTTTAACTTCTCTCTTGTCATCATCAGTTCCCAAGTTTATAACCTCAGTTTCTTCCTGGTGAGGTAAGATCTGTTTGTCCTCCTTTTCTACCAGTCTTAATAATTCGTTAGGAACATCACATTCTACCTCATCCTGACATTCATTGATTTCTTCCAAACATATGGGCTGCTCAAAGTTTATCTCATTATTAAATTCAGAAACATTCATGCTATTGATATTGTGACACCTGCAAATGGAAAAATTGAATCGAATATATATTTGAAAGGAGACCAAAATTTATGAAATGAATATAAAGAATAAAGAATGAAAATGAAAATGTAAATAATGATAGCCATTTAAGAAACAAAAGACTGTCTTTTATTGAAAGCAAGTAGAATTAACATAGCTGCCCTTATGAAAATTCCTTAATACTTGCGGGCACAAGTATAAGGATTAATACTGGGTATTACTCTGAATTAATCTTAAAAACTACAGGGAGATCCTCTGCAGTCCAATTTTTCAACGTTTCCCCTGGGAAGCAAGGACGGATTCCAACCAAATATCTTCCCGCTTTATCGTCCCCAGTTATCATGTTAATGACCAAACCCTCTATAGCTTCATTGAACAAGTCTCTGTCTTTTATCTGCTCTTCTTCATCAATTGATCTGGCTAACTGTTGCTCCATATCAAAAACTCCCCCAAACTTGAAAGAGCTTTCTAGGGGAGGGAAAAACATACGCTCCCATGGAATATCCTATCCTTTCAGTCTAGCTCTTCTCACTTCACCTCTCTTTTTCATTTCTTTCTTTCTTTGCTGAAAATCAGGCTTAAATCCCAGCCCGAAGCGATCGTTCTTCATCATGACAAATTTGGGATATAAAGTCCCTTGCAAGCATATACCGAGACCCTTTCCTGTCTTGGCTCCTTTTCCGAGAGTCTCTCACACAGTCATCTTAGTACAATTAGATAAATGTGAGCAAGGAATCTTATTTCCTTCAACAATGAAAGTAGCATTGAAAAATTCTAAAGCTCTGAAGGAACACTCTATGGCATTCTCATTCGTCTCAATATATGGGGCGTCAGTCGTCACAGAAGCAATAATCTCTTCCTCGGCCCCAATACTAATCAACTGACCATTTGTCATGAATTTTAATTTTTGGTGCAAGGACGAAGGGACTGCCCCTGCAGAATGAATCAATGGCCTCCCAAGCAAACAATTATATGAGGGATTGATGTCCATCACCACAAAATCAATATTGTAGACAGTTGGTCCAATCAACAGTGGTATCTCTATCTTTCCAAGCACATCCCGCTGGGTTCCATCAAAAGCTCTAACAATGTTTTGGTAGGCCCTCATATGTGAGCTGTCCACCGGTAACCTCCGTAATGTGGCCATAGGCATAACATTAAGTGCAGACCCATTGTCAATCAAAATGCCTGACAAGATATGACCATGACAATGAGTTGTGATTTTGAGGGCTTTTACTGATCCCATTCCACCATCAGGAATTTCATCATCAGTGAAAGTTATGTAGTTGTCAGCAGCTATGTGCCCTACAATTCGATCCAACTTGTTCACTGATATATCCTCAGGCACAAATGTTTGATTGAGAACTTTTAACAAAGCATTCCAATGTACTTCTGAATTCATTAACAAATCCAGAATCAAAATTCGTGCTTGTTGCTTGTGTAGCTGTTCAACTACACTATACTCACTATGTTTTAAAAACTTCAAGAATTCTTGAGCTTGCGTTTCTGTTACCGGCTCATTGATCATTGGTGGGAGTTCATCATCAAATATCTTTTGCGGTACCACCACAATTTTTCCTTTTGCCTTCACTTTGTCCATTTCTTTTGACATCTCAGGAGAATAACACCTCCCACTTCTTGTGAAGTGCCCGACTTCATTCACCATTCCAGTCATCAAGTTGACTACTGGTTCTTCACCTTCAACTACCTTTATTTTCTCTAGAGAACCAGATTCTCTTATCAATGAAACATTGGCAGTGTAATTCCAAGGCACCTTGCGGGTGTCTTTAAACGGAAATGGTGAAGGAGTTGTGATTACGACTTTTGGTATTGACGACCCAAAATTCATTGCTGATGGTTTCACAGTGATGTCTACTGATTTGTTTGTTTTGTGAACGGGCTCAGAATTTTCTGTCATGAAGACATCTTCTTCTATTTTTTCCTTATCTTCCTCAAAGAACTCTACCTCCTTATTATCCATCATTGTTTGTAGTAACCCCCTGAATTCAGAGCAAAGATGAATTTCGTGCCCTTCTTCTTGGTGATATTCACAATAGTATCCACCCTCACTAGTCTCTAGCTTAAGATCTTGTCGAATCATGCCAGCCTGACAAATTTGTTGGAATACCCAATTGAAGGGAGATTTGATTTCATGAATGTTTGTCTTTGCCTTCCTCTTATTCTCCTAATGGATGGCGTTTACCCCTTTACCCCCATGATTCGGTAGTGGGTATGTTGATGCATCTGGCAAATCAAACTGTAATCCTCCTGTGTTAATCAAATTCTGCACTATCTTTTTGAAGGCAAAACAATTCTCAATAGAATGGCCAGCAATTCCATCGTGGTAATCACAATGTGCATTTGCGTCATACCAATCAGGGTACGATGGTTGAAGAGGGGTCAAACGGTAGGGGCGTACTACATCTGCCTTGAATAACGAGGCATATATCTCTGAATAGGGTACAAGTAGTGGTGTGAAGGACACCTTCTCTCTTTCCTTACGAGGTCCCCTGGAATCATTTCTGGTGGTGTTCATGTCATTCATCTCTGCCCTTGATTGGGTTATCGTGACACTATTTGCAGTGTTCTTGTGGTAGACACTTGCAACTTCATTTTCCTTTTTCTGGTACACAGGTTTTCTGGAGCTAGACCCTTCAACTACTTCAATCTTGCTACTTCTTATAGCATTTTCGATGAGCTCACCAGAGATGATCAAATCAGCAAAATTTTTGGTGGCATTTCCAAGTAAATTCCCCAAATACGGAGCTCTCAAAGTATTGACAAAAATTACAGTAGCCTCTTTTCGAGTAAAGGGGTTGGACATATACAGCAACATCACGCCACCTTTGAGCATATTGTCGGAAAGTTTCATTGCTTCTTTTTTCCATATTTTGAAGAGTCCACCGATCTAGAATTATATCTGTAACATGGCGATACTGTTCTAGGAATGCTTTTGCCAAGTCCTTCCATGATTTGATATGAGCCTATTAATTGGTTATACCATTTGGCGGCAGAACTTGTCAGACTGTCTTGAAAACAGTGAATCAGCAGCTTTTCATCATTCACATGGCCAGCCATCCTCCGGCAAAACATGGTAATATGAGATGAAGGGCAAGTGGTTCCATTGTATTTTTCAAATTCGGGAACCTTGAATTTCACAGGGATGATCAGGTCTGGGACCAAACTCAGTTCTCTGGCATCAGACCCATAGAACGGTTCAATCACTTCTACCGATTTAACCCTTTCTTCCAATTTTTTCAACTGCTGAGTTATCTGTTCATTGGCTTTTTCCTTCTCGGCTAACTCGTTCAGATCCGGGGTTAAATGCTCGGTATTAAATTCCCCTATCCTTACACCTGAAATAGGCTGATAAATATTTGGAAATGTGGATCCCATGTGGTGTTGTTGATTCTCATTGCTGACATATGCATGAGTTTGGGCTACTTGAGGTACCGAAGGGTGAGCAGAGATGTGTATAGGTGTGAAAACAGGAGGAGGACGGAATTCTGGTGTAAACCCTGATGGGTGCTGGGGGTCAGAAGTAAACCCCGCAGGATGTGATGCTCTAGCTCCAAACCCTGGAAGATGTGATAGATCCTACTCGGATGACATTAATTGGTCATCCGCAACCCTTCCACCTGTAGCATGTTTCTTAAACATTTTTTCCATCCTTTGTAGTAGACCATCTTGCGAATTTGTTATCTCTGCTTCCAACTTATTTAATCTCTCTCACATTTCTTCTTGAGCTTGTTTTTGTTCTTGCTCAAGTTGGATCATTCTAGCTTCCATTTTCTTAGTTGAATTCCGAGTACCGTACGGGTGTGAGGTGAATGCCAGAATAACTACAATGATTGGAAATTATATATTATTTTTGGTGTTTTAATGAATGAATGCATGTTATGTGGTAATAAAATGATAAAAATGCAAATAAAATGCAGAAAACAATACTTAAACAAAATGCAAATGTATGAAGAAAGGCATTGATTCATAAGACGTGATCAGTCTTAGAACAACTTTCATTTAGGACAAAAGCCTCATCGTTACAAGAAAAATTTATTACAGAAAAGGCCTAGCTCTAGTGCTCAATTCCATGATCTCATTAACAAGCCAATTGACCCTTTTTCCTACATCTGATGCTGGACTTGTATAGCTCTGGATAACTCTCGCTTGAATGTCCATTTCTCCTAATTATCTTGCAACACTGCTCAATTTATTCATGGTTTCAAGGATTATGCTGTTCACATTCATTTTCCAGTCTTCAAAACGATCACTCGAGTTCTACCATTGCTGTCGGGTACTTTCAACAGTACGCTCAAGACCAGAGATCTGTATTTGACAGCTTCGCAAGGCATTTTCTAAATCATTAACCTTTCTTCGCAAAGAAGCGTTCTTTCGAGACTAACCCTTAAATCTGACGGCCAGCGCTGACTATTCTCTGTGAACAAGGAATTTTCGAGCTGCCGAATGTAAGCACCATACTCTTCATTCTTTGCTTGAGCCTGAGCTAACTTTTCCTCATGCCTTGTTTCTACCTCTTGCATCTCTTGATTAAGGACCTCTATTCGTTCGTTCTTTGTTACACATCTTTGCATCCAAAGGAACACTTCATCTTGTTTGCCTTTGAGCACACAATCTTTATGTTGTCTTTCTAATTTCAATTCTTCATTGATTCGTCTCTTTTCAGCTTCAATTTCCCTTATTCTTTGTCCTCTCATCTCAAGTTCATTTTGCATACTATTCACCTCCATTCTAAACCCTTGAAACATATTATTTTTCTCAATTTCTAACTGTTCCATCCTTCGTTTTCCTTCCTTAATCTCGTTTAATCTACTTTGATCTTCAACTTTGAGCTCCTCAATATTAGCTTGCAATCTTTGTACTTCAAAAGTAAGCTACTCTTCTCGTTTCTTGCTCAAAGTATGCCTTTGTCTTAACTCTTTAGCTTCTTTCCTTTCGTTATTCAGTGCACTAGCCCATGACTTCTTCTCTGACTCGAGTTCATGATCTTTTCTTTTCTTCTCCGCCTCTAATTCTCTGACTCGGCGTTCTTTTTCGGCTCTGACATCCCTAACACGATGATCCCTTTCAACCTTAAGCTCCAACCTCCACTGTTTTGAAGTTTTTTCGAGCCCAACAATCCTTCGGTAATCATTCTGTAAGTTAGCAAAATTAGCCTCCACCTTCTCTTTTTTCTCGCGCATCAACTCAAATTGTCCAACACGAAATTCTTTTGTCTAAGAGCCTTACACTCTGCCTCCTTTCTGGCGATCTCTGCTTCGAATTCATTCTTTAGTATCTCTAACTTAGATGGTACGTGTCTGAATTGTGCTTCCAAAGAAATTACTTGATCACGATCTGCCAATGGAATGCCATCATTCTTTCTTACCGTTCTCCATGCCACATAATCTGGTGTTAGCATGACCTCGGCTGCTACTAAATCGATTCTAAAGATTGACTTCCATGCATCTGACATCACTCGAGCAGTTTTCTTGTAGTGATCTCCGTGGTACACAAATTCAGATATCTTTAGACCAGATGTAATTGGGACGAATTGGCGTGCCCCAAATTGTCATAATACCATTAATAGAGCATAACCTACTCCACCCCATAACCCTAATAGGGTTACCCAATCAGAATCTCCGCATTTGTACAATACATCAGCAAAATCTAACCAAGGAACACGCCACACTATATCATGATCTTGTAGATTTCTGAAGAGTGAAACCCAATCTTTCCTGGTGAGATCCTCCGGCCATTCCTTGGTGAGGAAATCTTTTAATGGTTAATAGGCAATTAAAAACCGACTACTGTACTCTCGATCTATCTTCCAGAAGTGGCTACGTATCCAAACAGTAAGCAACTGGATACACCCAGTGAAGCGACTACTCTATGCTCTTCTGCAACTATTAAGCGCCCTGAATGTCTCTGCCAAAACCGTAGGAACATGATTCACTTTTCTTTCCAAATGCTCGAATAAATCGACTACAGCGGATTCTACATGACAAAGAACTTTCGGGAAAATCACTAAACCGTAAATTCCCAAAGTAAACATCTCCATTCTCTTCTCAATATCGTCATGTTTGAAAATAAGTTCTTTCAGGCACGGCCAAGGGAAACAATCAGATTCTCCTTTCTTTTGGATTCGATCAGCAACCCACTTCTCCCCCATTCCGGTAATTTTTGCAAGCTTACTTTTGAAGGATTGTATTCTTGTGGCCTTTGAGTAGATCCTATCCAAATGTATCGTGTCGAAATGAAACAGGGAAGTGTACTCTTCTAACGTGGGAGTCATGTCTTCCTTGTTGAAGGTGAAACAACTATATGCTGGATTCCAAAACTGGATAAGAGCTTTGATCAAGGGTTCGTTTACTTTCACGTACAACAACAGGGCTATGTCACCATATTTTTACCAGAAAGCATACTTCACATCAGAATTCCAACCCTCCCAAATTTCACGTAATTCTTGCAGATCGTTTTGCTTTAGATTGACCGGAGCAACTTCTGGTAGTACCGATATATAACCTTCAGTCAGACTATCACCTTTCTTCTTCTGAGTTTCCTCTGACCACGACCTCACTTCCGCGTTTTTTTATTTCCTTGTTATGAAAGCTCTTGTCCATTTTATGACCGCCTTCTACTTTGATGACCACTTCGTGAACCAACACCTTTCTTTATGAATGATAATGTAATGCAACAGTAATAAATAAAACACAAAAACACGAACAAAAAAATGTGTTAGTATATATAATAAATAATCGAGAAAAACAATATAATAAATAAATATTAAAAATATTTACATCCTAACCCTTATCCATATGGAATTTACCCAACATGATATCTACCCACATGCTTTGTCATTCACAAAAAAAACCTAACCATATTTTTCTAGTTCACAGTCTTTGTACGAAAAATATAAAACCTAACCGCATGTTTTTCTAGTTCTCATACTTATTGCAAAAATAAATTCGAGGAAAAGGTTAGAATGAGTTTCCCCTTTGTGTCTGTGGACAGAGTTTCATCATAAGACGGGCAGAGTTTTTATAACACTAACAGGATCCTCGAATTGTCCTTTGCTGGTGCCCCCTTGGGCTTTCCAGACCCTCGACCCTCACCCATTATAGGCTTAAACGGGTCAAGTTCAATTCGAGAGGATACATTTCCTTATGTCCATGCGAGAAAACGCAATGTTTCACTCGTAAACATAAGGCATATGTACCCCAGAGGTTACTTGCTAAAGCCCATGCGGAGAAAAGCAATTTTTCTCACGTAAGCGTAGCGTTCACCTCTACCTAACGGGACAGAGCACAGTTAGAAGGCTCTAAATATATAAGGGTTATAACGACAGTGGGGAAACTCATAATCCTTTGCCTCGATCCAAGAAAATCAACAGATTAAAGTGAAGGTCAGAAAACTGAAACATGTAAATCACACGTTAGTACAACTATTTATTCGTTAATCAAATTACAAATTAGAATAAAAAAATAAAAAAAAATAAACTAAGGATCAAAAACCAAATTAAAACGTTCTTAAAAATTTCATTTACAAAGACAATTAATTAATCGACTATCGGCCTGACTCTCTAAAAAAAGTTCCCCAGTGGAGTCGCCAAGCTGTCGTAACCGTTTTTTTAAAAAAAGAGCGAGATTTTGAAAACCATGTCATTTTTAATTATTTCTTAATTGATTAATTTAAATTAAAAGTGAATATGATTTAAAAACCTTAAATTTCGAAAATTTGGAAATTCCTTTTACGATAGAAAAATAATGTTCGATGAGTCGCCCCCAATATTTGATTAGGATGTGATTGGGCACCCAAAAATGTTTTGTCATTTTAAATAAAAATTAATTTTAATTAAAATGACAAATTTATGTCTACGTTACCAGAAAATGAGTTCGGGAGTCAGTTACGTGTGGGGAAGGATTAGCACCCCCACAATGCCCTAAATCGGTACTTAGTCGATTAATTAATTCCTTTACAATGAAATTTACAAGTTCGATTTTAATTTGATTTTTGATCCCATAAAACAATAAAAACATGGATTTTTTTTAAAAAAATAATAAATATACCAAAATAGTACAACTAAAAATTTAAAAACTAAAAAAATGGTAAAGATATAAGTTTAAAAGTATCAAAATGTCATAAAAACTTAAGGTACTTAAATAATAAAAATAGATAGTTTAAAGACTAAAATAATAAAAAAAATAGAAAATTAAGTAACTAAAATAATAAAAATATATAATAAAAACTTTAATTTACAATAATAAAAACTAACATTTAAAAAAAATAAAATATTAAATTTTAAATAAAGATAAATGAATTTCTCAAAATTGAAAATATTAAATAATATAAGTATTAAAATAAAAATAACCTCAAAATAAAATTTAGGATTAAAATATAATAAATATAAATGTGAAGGCTAAATCAAAACATAAAAGAAGGATTAAAACAATATATTTATAAATATCATAATCAAATTCGAATAATATTAAAAATATACACATATTAAATTAGTGACTTAAATGCAAACTTTATAAACCAATAGAATAATTTATAATGTATACAAATTCGTATAATATTATTCAAGTGGTCAAAATATAATTTATTAAAAATTTTAAGTTAAAATTGATATAAAAAATATTAATTACAGTGACTAGAATGAATATGCGTAAAATAATATGAATAAATAAAAAATAACCATTTTTAATAAAAACTTGTCATGCAATTAAGCCTAAAATTATGACTAAAATAAAACGGATGTAAAGTAAAAAGGATTAAAAACGATAATTCTCATTTTATTTCAGGACACAAACGACTGACTACAAAGAGTGAAGGACTAAATTCAATATTTCCCCCTAATTTCTCAAAAACACGGGAATGGAGAAGGCAAAACTACGTCGTTTTGCTTTGGGTATTTATACCCAATTTTAAGCTTAATTTTCTCATTTCTTCCTCATTTCTGTTTGAATAGAGAGAGAGTATGAGAGAAATGCTCTCAACTCTCTCTTCAGAGAGTTCACCGTCGGTAGGTGGTCCACGGCGACCGGCACGGCGGCGCACGGACCGAATGGTCCCAAAATTTTCCTCTCGTCACCCTCGACCCAAAAATCTGGTTTATTTCACCTAAAACCAACCCTAGAAACGTAGATCTAGAAATTACCTTTCGAATATTTGATGACTTTTAGCGTTCTCCGGCTTCCGACGAACCAACCCTTCGGTAAGCTCTTTCTTTCCTTCTTTATTTTCCTTTGTATTTTTTGGTTTTGGTGTTCGAATACCCCCCTCCTCTTGCTTTGTTTTTCTGGTTGTATTTATAACACCCTTTGAGTGGATTTTCCACTGGTTTTCAAGCAGTGGCATAGCATGATACAAAAATTTTTTAGAGTATTTTTTAGTGGATGTTTGGTTCGGTGGATGGATGATAATGTTTTTTATTTATTTTTTTCGGTTGATGGATGATGATTTGGTTTGGTTGATTGTTGGTTGTTGTTTGACGCATGCAATGACGCTGGTGGCTTTGTTGGTGACTCGGCGGTGCTCGGCGGAGCGTGCGGCGTCGGTGGCTCACTGTTATGGCGGTTGGCAGCTTGGGCAGTGAACTGGTCACTGTTGAGGACTGGCGGCGATGGCGGCTTCTTCACATTAGGGTTAGGAAACCCTAATATGGAGCAATCTTGGACCGTTTGATCAAATCTGATCCAACGGTCGGCATCCCAAACAGCTAGCAGCTAAGGTGGAAAAACCCTAACGGGTTAGGGCAATCTGGGCCTAAACGGGTTGGGTCATCCTAGTTATTGGGCCTATTGTAGATCCGGGTCTTGAGTGAGTTATAATCTGGATTGGGCCTCATTTATTGGGTCTGAAAAAAAATGTAACATATATTAATAATAATAATATTATTAATAATAATAGTAATAATAATAATAAAATATATATTATAATATAATACATATATATATATTAATACTAATAAAAAATAGATGTCTACACGCATATACCCCTTCCCAAAACGACGTCGTTCGGGAAGGGGTATAAATCCCCCAAACGGTTGGCCCGAAGGGCCAGCTCTCTCATTCTCCTTTCTCCCTTCTCTCTCAACACTGAGAGAGAACCAGAATTCTCTCGCCTCTCTCTAAAACTGAGAGAGAGGCCACCGCCCGGCAGCCGTGCTATGGCATCGGCAACCATCGTCGGCCACCGCTGCCGGTGGGCGAAAATTTTAAAATTTCCCAAAATAAAGATCCGAACGTCCTAAAGATGAATCCGGTGTCCTTTTTTCTAAAAAGCCTTGTAGTTACCTAGATCTACAGAAATACTCTTGGTATTTCAATTTCTTTTACGGCGTGCGGAGGTTCTGACTATGGCGTAGCTTCCTCGGTGGTAAGTTTTCTCTCTCTATTCTCTCTTTGCTTTTTGATTTGTTGATATGGGTTTTGTTTGGCTTGCTGTTGTTTATGTTATCTCAGGTTCTTCCTCTCTCTTTTTTTTTTTAGTAGGATCCGGTGGCTTTTATAGCCACCACAGAGCCATGCTCGGACCGGTCCAGAGGGGGGAAGTTCGGTGAGTCACCGAGCTATGTGGCGACTCACCCCATAGCCACGACTTGTGGAGGGCAGCTGGCCTTCTGGAGTCCTCTGTTGGCGTCGTGGCAATGACAGAACGACGTAGAGGTTTCTGGCGAGGCGACTGGAAGCTGAATCGGCAACGTGGAGCGGTTGGGGTCTTCTGGAAGCTTGGAGAGGCGGCTGTTGGTGATGAAACAAACCCTAAATGGGTTTAGGGTTACTTTGGGTCTGGGCTTCCGAGATTATTGGGCCTCTGATTTGGGTTTTGTAATATTAATAAATAATATATAATAATAATAATAATAATAATTATAATAATAATAATAATAATAAATTTAAATTTAAAATAAAATAAAAAAATTGATGTCTTCAGCTGCCCCTCTTTGCTCATCCTTGTGTTAACAAGAATAGAGCAAAGACGAAAAAGACAATAATTTTTTCATTTGGCTTCTATTGAGTAGGATGAAAATGTTTGGAAACATCATGCACTGTAGGACTTACAGATGACCCTAAGGTTTTGAAAACATTAAAAAGCTCCCGAAGGCTTTTTGGAAACATCATGCACTGCAGGACTTATAGATGACCCTAAGGCTTTGAAAATATCAAAAAGCTTCCGAAGGCTTTTTGGAAACATCATGCACTGCAGGACTTACAGATGACCCTAAGGCTTTGAAAACATCAAAAAGCTCCCGAAGGCTTTTTGGAAACATCATGCACTGCAGGACTTACAGATGACCCTAAGGCTTTGAAAACATCAAAAAGCTCCCGAAGGCTTTTTGGAAACATCATGCACTGCAGGACTTACAGATGACCCTAAGGCTTTGAAAACATCAAAAAGCTCCTAAGGCTTTTTTTGAAACATCATGCACTGCAGACTTACAGATGACCCTAAGGCTTTGAAAACATCAAAAAGCTCCCGAAGGATTTTTTGGAAACATCATGCACTGCAGGACTTACAGATGACCCTAAGGCTTTGAAAACATCAAAAAGCTCCCGAAGGCTTTTTGGAAACATCATGCACTGCAGGACTTACAGATGACCCTAAGGCTTTGAAAACATCAAAAAGCTCCCGAAGGCTTTTTGGAAACATCATGCACTGCAGGACTTACAGATAACCCTAAGGCTTTGAAAACATCAAAAAGCTCCCGAAGGCTTTTTGGAAACATCATGCACTGCAGGACTTACAGATGTGGGAAATAGTTTATTAAGTAAAAAAACTAAGGAAATCATTTTCTTACTTTTCAACAATTTCATTTTCAGAAAAGATTGAATGAGAAACTATGAAAATCGTTTTCTCATTATTTTTTTTCTTTTCAAAATAACATGTTGATTGGGTAACATGCCCCAATCTCAAGATAAGGCTGTTGGAAATAGTTTACTAAGTAAAAAAACTAAGAAAATCGTTTTCTTACTTTTCAACAATTTCATTTTAGAAAAGATAAAATGAGAAACTATGAAAATCGTTTTCTCATTATGTTTTTTTTAAATAACATGTTGATTGGGTAACATGCCCCAATCTCAAGATAAGGCTATTGGAAATAGTTTACTAAGTAAAAAACTAAGAAAATCATTTTCTTACTTTTCAACAATTTCATTTTAGAAAAGATAAAATGAGAAACTATGAAAATCGTTTTCTCATTCTGTTTTTTTTAAATAACATGTTGATTGGGTAACATGCCCCAATCTCAAGATAATGCTAATTTTTGTGGATTGCTTCCATCTCTTCTTCAGATGTTTGCCTGATTCCTGTATTTGCGGTTTTGAATACCTTTTTCTTGTATGGTAGTTTTTTACCATGAATCTTCTTGTTCTTCCAAAGATCTGTAAAACTTCATGTTTGAATGCACTCAAATGTATCAATGTGATGCATTGTCTATTGTGTAAATGATATTCTTATGAATGCATGAATGTTGATGCAATCTTCATTCGACTTCAAAGTGGTGAACTTGGTCTTCCTTCACTTCATCATTTATTGCCAGTGTTACCTCTGGATATCAGTATAGAAACTTATGCTATCAAGCTTGCATTTCTACAGAATCATTTGATCAACTTGTATCTTTGCATCTTCTTTGCTTCATTTAAATCTCAGAAGAAATGTTTCACTTGTGGAACTCTTGTCGTAGTCAAAATTATACCCTGATGCCCCATTTTGTCTTTGATAAAACCAACTTTCTTTGCTTGGACTTGTGTAGAAATCCAATAAAGCTTTCATCTTTGAAAAGAGAATCTATCATCTTTAAAAAGAGAACTTATCATCTTTGAAGAGTGTAGATGTAGATATGTCTAACTCAGCGGGGATTAATTAGGGGAGTAGAGTCTGTTCTGATTTGACTCTTGAAACACATCAAAAGGAAGATTTATTCTAATTCCTTTCATGTCTTCACATATAATCAGATCTCGAATAAGGCAACTTGGACCATATCATATCGAGATGCTTAAAAACAACATGTCGTTCAACCATAGTTGGCTCCACTAGTTTCTTGTTGTTAAAATTTATGCTTCCATTCTGTGGAAAGAAATCATTATATATCTCACTTCTAATCTTAGGGTTGAAGAAGACAGATTTCATCTTGGATCAATAAATGGAAACCATATGATCGCAACATTGGTTCAACATCAGAATAGCAGGTTCGTAAAACATTTGACAGCGCATTCATCCTTTCCTATGGCTTCTACTCAGATGTTCGTAAAACATTTGATAACACATTCATCCTTTCATGTGGCTTATGCCAAGATTTCTCAATCATTGAATCTCTTTGCATGTTGTTCAAAGTTTATGTATGATGTCACAGGACCATTTGAGAACAAAACTCAGTGGGGATACAAGTGAGATGTTGGTATGACCAAAAAGTTGGTCAAATTCACGATATATGCTAGTGTCGAGTTGAATAAAAGATACCAACTGATCTAGATATCATCTCGGCAAGGGCAAGTGTAATACTGATCACACTTTCTTCTATAATGCACGTTGGTAAGAATTAGAAACACACCCACTATAAGAGCCATGTATGGAAAGATATCCGTAGAATTCTTGATGCTGGGGATGAAACGCACATGATAAACCAAATAAATGAAAACTCGATTCAGTCTAGCTGGCAATGATAACCCCAATAACATCGAGAAAGAGCAATATACATGAGCTTCTCTCTTCAATGTCATCAAGTAAACAAAATTGATGTGAAAAACAGCTTCGTAACCTCAACAATATGGTTAAAACTAACTGACAGGAATCTCTAAGAAATATTTTCAATTATCACCGATACACAAAAGGCCAAATTCAGATTTCGAGGTCTCGAGGAACTGATCCTTGGATCGAATGGTCTACAAAGGGACCATCTTTATTCATGCAACCATGATGTAGCTTAACAAAGAACACACTGTCATGTGACACATGGTTTAAAAAGATTGGGTATTTGAAACCATACTTGCTGAATAAATATTTGTTCAACAACAGGACCCTAATGCAACTGCCTGATGAACGAAGCAATTATGTGTAGTCAGATTGACTGCTATTGTTTCACCATTTTCATTCTTCATATTTTTCTGTCTCATTGGAAATATCTGCTCAAGTCAATGATTTTTAGCACATGATGATGTGGGCCTTCAGCATGCCTCAGCATTTGCTGATACGATCGTTCAAAAATGCATTAACGGTCCTAATTCTAATTGAAATGGGCTTTCAGCATGCCTCGATATTTGCTTCTTGTTAATCTGAGCCTTCAAAATGCCCCACATGGATCTGTCTGAAGGAACCTTTAAAATGCCCCAACATTTGCTGATACAGATGTTAAAAGTGTGCTCAACATTACTTCTTATTGAGATGAGCCTCTAAGAATTCCCAAATATTCATATTGTTGTGAGCCTTCAAAATGCCCCAATATTCTATTTCTGATTGAAATGGGCCCTTAATATGTCCCTCTAGATTTGTTTGATTCACTCTCAATGTCTGTTTGACTGAAATGTCATGATCCCCATGAGGTCTAATTTTGACAATGAACTGTTGTAGGTACTTGTAGCTTTATTCGTGCCCCAAATCTGTTTATCTTAAATACTATCATTCTAGTGTCACTGAACAGCAGTGTTGTCAAGTAACTGGAGAAATTCTCTTCATGTTGTCACAAATTTAAGAAGTACTCAATCATTCTGACAGAAACATCTGAGATATGTGTCTTCTGAATGAGGTGACCTTTTTTTGTATCTGGAGGGATTTAGTCAGACAGAGCAATATAAATAGCTTGGTAATCCATTCCAGGCTGACACAGTGGCTTATCATATTTCAGTGAAGGCCATCTCTGAAATATATTTTTCTGTGGGAGAGAAACCAATTTATGCGAATAGTAATCTGATGCAATGGCAAGACTACATATACAGTGGTACAGGCTCTTGAAAAATCTACACCCATGCAACATGTTGATTCTGATAATAACTCATCTGATTATGAAGCGATCTTTCAGGATGATTTCACAGATATTGATAGTTCTTTCTGATACCGAGGAAATCCTGAATTCTGATTATGATGAGGAGAATAAAATGTTATACTTGACAAAAATGGGATTCTCAGAGGCTGAGGCTTCAATAGCCATGAAGAGATGTGGTTCATATTCATCAATTGCAGAGTTGACAGATTTTATATGTGCTGATCAAATGGCTAAGGCTGCTGACGTACTTCTTCCAGTAGAAGGTAGGAATTCATTATACAATGATCCCAATTACAAGAAAAGGCGAAACTTGGGCTATGATTTTTGGAAAAGGAAGAAGCAGATGAAGCTTGAAAAGAAGCTTCTTAATGAATACAATCATGCAGTTCATCTTTCAATTACAATGATTGGTTCTGGGGTTCATACCAAACCAGATCATATAACTCAAAGAACACTTCCAGAAGATGCTATTGAGCCTCTTTATTTCTACTATGAGCAAATTCATCTTTCAAATCTAATGATTGGTTTTGGGGTTCATATCAAACCAGATCAGATAACTCAAAGAACACTTCCAGAAGATGCTATTGGGTCTTTTTATTTCTTCTATGAGCAAATTCATCTTTCAAATCCAATGATTGGTTTTAGGGTTCATATCAAACCAGATCAGATAACTCAAAGAACACTTCCAGAAGATGCTATTGGGTCTTCTTATTTCTGCTATAAGCAAATTCATCTTTCAAATCCAATGATTGGTTTTTGGGTTCATATCAAACCGGATCAGATAACTCAAAGAACAATTCCAGAAGATGCTATTGGGTCTTCTTATTTCTGCTATGAGAACGTGGCATTTGCTCCGGTTAATGTTTGGACTGGAATATTACAGTACTTATTCAATGTAGAGCCATAATTTGTAGATTCGAAGTATTTTCATGCTGCTACACTGAAAAGGGCTATATTCATAATCTGCTAATTGAGAACAGATTTCCTCTTATCTTGTTTTCTCCACGCACTATACATGATGCTTTTCCATTGACAAAATGGTGGCCTTCCTGGGATCCACGAACAAGGTTGAAATATTTACAAACATGTACAAGAAGTGCCAAATCGACAGAAAGGATTCACAAGGTTTTTTTTGTGATGATGAGCCATCTTCGAGTGTCCTTAAGTATATTCTTGATGAATGCCGAAAATGGAATCTAGTATGGGTTGGAAGGAATAAAGTTGTTCCACTTGAACCTGATGAGGTGGAACTGCTTCTAGGTTTCCCTAAAAACCATACACGAGGAGGAGGATATGCTAGAGACATGTTCTCCAGTGATATCAATGTCCTGTCTTTTTTTCTGGGATCAGTGATGCAGAGGTCGCCTTCTACTGTCTTGGCATATTTTTGAAAACAGATGTGCAAGAACTGAATGATGATTGATTTGAGCAATTGATGAGTAGATTTGGCGGATTCAACCTTGTTGTCGATGGTATCCAGTGTAACAACCTTACTGGAAGAAATAAACATCATCAGGATGAAATATAAGATTTTTGTTGGTGCATTTTCTTGCAATGACTGCCACAGTGACTGTCTCTTCTGCTGCTCCAAAATACACACTGCCATATCCTACTCTTCCCTAACCATGGAAAGGTTTAGTTGATGGTAAACTGGTTATCTCAACTTTTGGAATCCTGTACGGCATACAAATGTAGAATTTGTTACAACGTCTTATTCTGTGCCATAAGTCCTCAAATTCAAATTCAACAATCTTCTGAAGGATATAATGGATATCATTTTGAAAAAGAAAGTGATCGGCATAGAAAAAGTAGCAATGAAGTATCAAGACTTGAGCTAACATCATGGTATAACCAGAGTGCAGGTAGTAACTTATTCATGGTTCTATGATGTAATCTTCTAGAGAACATGAATTGATGGTTAGGGAAAATAATCTGTCTGGTGATGCTTATCATCCTCAGTATGAGATAAACAATAATCTTTCTTGATGAGCTGCTAATAATGTCATAGGAGACTGTCAAAAGTTCAATTCTCCAGACTTTCTGGCTTCTTAGACCACTTGCCTTCAAAAATATGAAGTGCTTCATTATTCTAGCCTCGTTCATTCTTTTTCTACAACAGAAGTAGAATAAGCAACAATTGCTTCAAGGACCTTCCTCATTTGAGACTGTCATGTTTGAAAATGTTTTTTCTCCTTTCTTTATTGAAGAATGAAAGAATTTTGAAAAGTAATGCCCTTCTCAGGTTCACAATATAATCAAATCATAAACAATAAGTTTAATGAATATCCAATAAATCAACTACACTTTTAAATCATTCAAAAATCATAGTCTTATGGCAAGTGTCAAAACTATTGACTGATTTAAGGTGTAGGTGGATTCTGGTAAAGTAGGTTCTTTTAAGTTGGTTCAGTATGTCGCTTCGGGTTTCCACTAACTTGAAGAAATGGTTGTTATGCTCATCTTGTAGAGATGCTTCTTGATTCCAGAATATCAGGAACGTCTTTTGGGATGTGTGGTGCTTCATTAAGAGCTTAAGATCGTCTTTTATGTCGTTGTTGCACCATTCAATATTCGAGCCGCCTTTTTAGGTTTCCAACTCGAATCTTCCTTTGGTTTCAAGATGTTATTTAAAAATTTACATCTTGAACCCCCTTTTATCATTTTTTATATCATGCATTAAAGATTTTAAAAATCAATTTTTGCAAATAAAAATCAATCTTGAGAGGCGGAATGAATTCTGAAGATATTCTCTCTTAATTGGATGCCTTCAATTTTGCTTTGCTTGACTTGGATCTACTTTGTTGGGGATTTTTCCATCATCTGGATCCCTCTAGACTGCCAAATTTTGGATTCATTTCCATTTTCTCATATCTTCAGCATTTCTTGCTCTTCTTGTTTGTACTTGATCAACCTTGTAACTTGAGGCTCAATAATTCACCCATCTTGATTCAATTTTCCTTTTTTTCTCTTTTTTTCTCATTTTTCATTTTTCATTTTTTTTCTTTCTTTTTTTCTTTTTCCTTCTTCTTTCTTTGCTGGATGAGTATAAGATTTCAATTGCTTTGAACACCTCCTTTTCTTTTTTGTTCTTTTTTCTTCTTCAAGTATAATATTTCTTGACAGAATCTGAGTTTATTTGGTTTCTCAGAACTTTCCCATCCGTTTTTGCCAAGATCAACGCTTCTCGGGAAAAGGCCTTTTTTATAACATACGCCTCTTGGATGTACTTTCTGTTCGTGACCTTTCATCATCCATTTCTGATACCTCTGCCTATGGCAAATAGCTTTCAATTGGTTCTCATCAATAAGGTTTAATTGATCAAATCGAAATTGAATACATTCAGTCTTCTCTAATTTTTCCTCCTTTAGGATACAAAATAATGGGATCTCAACTTCAATTGGCCATACTGTTTCCCTCCCATAGACTAAACAATAAGGTGTTGCCCCTTTAAATGTTCGCACAGTAATTCAATATGCATATAAGGCAAAAGGTAGCTTCTCGTGCCAATCCTTGTAAGTTTCAATGGTCTTTGTAATGATTCTCTTGATGTTCTTATTTGCTCCTGCAAATGCCCCATTCATCTTTGGGTGATATGACACTGAGTTGGCGTGCTTGATCTGTGCGCGAAGTGCAGTCATCTCATACATAGAAGTCCTTGTAAAAAGAGGTATCTCCAGGGGGATGAATATTCAAGATTAACTTTACTTACATGAAAAATGTAATTAATGCATGATATATTTATTTTAATTAATCACTTTTTCCTTCTTCTTGAGTATGCCCTAATCACTCGAAATTATCTTTAATGAGTTGGTCCATGATGCCTCATCTCGTCTCTTCTTGCAGTAAGATTCACAGATAATTGAAAGTTTGGTTCTTTTGAGGTCTTTTGGTTTATGATGGTTTTGTGTTTTGAAGGACAAATGTGTGACTTTTAAAGTCATGTATATGGTGGAATGTAGTATCATCAATTAACTCTACCCGAAAAGGTAAACATCTAGAGTTGGTGTCTCAAAAATAGGTGGAGACATTACTTCAGAGTCTCAGATAAATGTAGTGTCAGGATTTGGTTTTGGTAAGGGTCGAGTAATTGGCGTTGGATAGGATATGGAAGATATAATTTTACCACTTGCCAAAGATCTATAACTCTTGAAAAATTAAAAGAATATTTAATCTACTTGATACTCAAGAATCTCAAGGTTAAACTTGATTCCTTGCTCATAACCATAAAAGTAACACAAATTTATTTATTACAAAGGGCGAGAAAGGAAACAAAAAACAAGTTCAAACAAGATGCTGAAAGTAGAAAGGTACTACAGTGCTAGATAACACTTCCACTTATTTATTTTATCATGCCTCATTATTCCTATAATGTTGGGTATGTAATAGGATCATGGTTCTTTTCTTCATTCGCCCCCCATTTCTTGATCATTTCTTGTGTCAAAACCCCTTTGTCAACAAGCATCTCAATTTCTTTTAATAGTGGCCTACAATTGCTTATAGAATGCCCCTTTACTCCCAAGTGGAAATTACAAACACAATCTTGATCATAGCTATGAGCAGAAGGGTTTGATGTCACTTTAGTTGGTCTTGGTGTGATGTATTGACCTTTAACCAAATGAGGATACAAGTCTGAAATGGAAGTTTAAAACACTTCCAAAGTTTTTCTTGATCGTATGACTTTCTTTGGTTGATCCGAACAGTTATTTGCTCTTTTTCTTTTGCAGTTGCGGGGATTCTGGATGCGACATACATTCACATCATCAGCTTTTGTTTTCTGATCAGTCGGGCTCTTGGATGTGACTTTTGAGTTTTCTTCACTGATTACATTCTCAATTAAATCTCCACTTGTCATAAGATTCTTGAATTCCTTCGTCGGATTTGGCTGCATCAATTCGCAAAAAGGAGCGGGAATGGAATCCCGAAACATATGAGATATATCTACTTCTAACATGGGAGGTTGAACTTGTGCTGCCACTCCTCTCCATCTTAGGGCATATTCTTGAAATCTTTCATTGGTTTTCTTCTTTACTCTTCGAAGATCCATACGTGTTGGAGCTAAGCCTTTAACATACCGATATTGTCCCAAAAATGCATCAGCTAGATCTACCCATCTCTTGATCTGTTCTTGGGTCAACTGATTGTACCAGACTACTGTTGGGCCAACAAGACTATCATGGAAAGAGTGAATTAATAGATCATCATAACTCAAATATCCTTCCATTTTTCTGCAAAACATTCTCAAATGGATTAAGGGACAACTGGTGCCATCATATTTCTCAAAATCATGCATTTTGAATTCATGGGAAATAACCAAGTCTGGAACCAAACTGAGTTCTCTTGCTTCTAATTCTTTGTGGTGAGCACTAACATCTTTCATGTTTCTGATTGCTTTCTCTGTCCTCTTGACTCTCTCTTCATATTGTGAATAATGAACAAGGCTATTCTTTGGGTTCAATTGGGATGCCCCAGGGTATGTTATCTTTCTCGACTCTTCAATCTGATAGCATGATTTCTCTTTAGCAGTTATCTCTTCTTTATCAGATTCCATTCCCTGAATAATTTGATCTGATCCATCTGGTACTGAATCTGACGCTTCTTTCCTTGTATCCCGAGGTAACCCTGTCAATTGTTCTGGCCACTGGTCTTGTAGTCCCTTATAAGATTGCTCCATTATTTTCATGATGCTAGTAAAGTAATATAAATGAATGGTCTTGGTTTTTACTGTTACAAAACCTTTCATGAATTATTTACATGTTTTTATAATTAAAGTACATAACAGTACTTAAATAAAAATGTGAAAAATGTATAAATGGAAAAATAAGAATGCAAAATGTGCAATTCAAAGGCAAACATAAAAGTATGAATGCAAAATGAAAAATGCAAATATGCAAAATGAAAATGCATATATGAAAAGGTGTTACTCAAGAGTGATCATCTTAGAACATATTTCATTGAACATAAAAGCCTCCGTGCATTAAACAAAACTTTTACATATAGGGGACAACTTTCAGTCCTAACTTCAATAAAACTTTACATATAGGGAATAACTTTCTTATTTTTTTCTCTAAAACCAAGTTAGTTTATCAGCTTATGAGCCATATTGCTTGTCTGGACTGCAGCTTCTTCCATGACATTCTGGTGTTCTTTCATCTCCTGTGTCAATTCTCGGAGTTGCTCATTGTCCCATGTGAGACAACCTTTGTGTTCAAAAAGTTTTTGGACAAGATTTCATGTATGTTGCAACTCTTTTTCAGTTTGGTGACCCCTGCTATCCACTCTTTTGGGGTGTTTCCTATGCCATCATTTGAAAAGGCTTGACTGACCTTCTGGAAATCTCATGTATGGTTTCCATTTTGGTGCTCAATTTATCGTTTTCAATCTTCAAATGACGTATTTGAGCTTCAAACCTCAGCAAATCTTTTTCTCTATGGGCGCCCCTTCTGATATTCTTACATTTGAAGACTTTTGGTATTAATCTAGCAGGAGCCTCGGTTACCAAACTAGGTCGATCATTTACCATAAATTGTAAGGTTCCATGCTCCAAAAGACTTTGGACTCGACGTTTGAAGGCAAGACAATTCTCGATGGTATGTCCTTGAGCTCCGGCATGATATTCACAATGAACATTGATGTCATACCAATTTGGATACGGAGGTTGGAATGGTTTTATGTAATATGGAGTCACTTCTCATGCTTCAAGTAACTTTTCATACAACTCTTTATATGATATAGGTATAGCATCAACATGTGAACCGCTTTTTGTCTTGAATTGAACCTGAGTTTTAGATATCGGGAGCATACTGAACTTCGATGATTTCAGGTTACATGATTTCTTTTCTTCTTTGGAAGCTTTTACAATTTTCATCATTTCTTTGGTATCTCCAGATGACTTGTGAATACGGATGATGATTGTCTGTAACTTTTCCAATTGATTAGGATCAGAAGTCCCTTGTATATTTGAGATTGCAGGATTATGTTCATTAAGCTTTCTCTCTTTCTGTGCATGAATCTCTTCTCTTTTGGCCAAAACAGATATTCTATCCATCATCTTGGACATCTGCTCTCTTATTTCTCGTATCTCCTCTTGCTCCTTAATGGACACATGATCTCTAGGTGCATAGCTCTCTTCTATCCGATGAGTTCCATCGGGATGCCTTTTCTTGGTCGCATCATATTTTGTTTGATCATAAAACTTTTTGTCCATTTACGATTTCTTTCCAATATAATGAACAGTCTTTCAAGTAAACACCTTTTGGTTATGCCATGATCATGCAATGTAAACAAAAGAAATCAATATGAACAGATTAGAGCAATGTAATGTGCATAAAAAAATAGTTAGTACCAACTAATGGAAAAAAATCTATCTATCAAGGTATAAATCTTAACCTTATGCTTTCTAGTTCCATGCTTTGTTTGGAAAATTTAACCTAACCGCATGATTTCTAGTTCGCATGCATTTATTCAGGAAAAAGAAAAGGAAATAAAATAAATTAAAAGCTAAAACTTATTTCTCCTTTGTGTACACCTATGAACAGAGGTTCAGTACTGTAGGTGAATTTCTAGGGTTTATTATATGCAGAGTTTCAGTTCTAGAAATAAAGGTACTCAAATTGTTCTTGTTGATGCCCCTTAGGCTGTCAAACCCTCAATACTAGTCCATTATAGACTTAAGTGGATCGAGTTCAATTCGAGGAGATACATTTCCCTATGCCTGACATGGAGAATAAATTCTCACGAAGACATAGAGCATATGAACCCCGAAAGTTACTTGCTAGGTCTGACACGGAGAATAAATTCTCACGAAGACGTGCTTTCACTCCCACCTAAAAGGGACAAGCTTGATTAAAAAGCTTATGTTATGCAATGCAAGTGTTGTGTGTGAGGAGAAATGTTCAAACCTCTAACAGATAAATAAAATAATTAATACCTGAAAAAAATATTAATATAAAAATAATAAGTAATAAAAAATTTGAAAGAAAATAATTAAAAATTAAATAAATGAATTTTTAATTACTAATTAATAGAGACAATTTATAATTAATTTTAAAGTTTGACGTCCCCAGCGGAGTCGCCAAGCTGTCGTAACCGGTTTTCGTCCGGGCACGAATTTTTTACTTGGCGGGAAAAGTGATGTGAATAAATGGTTTTTAAAATAATTTGGGAGTCGCCATCGTCCTTTTGGGTCAGGTAGGTCGAATACCTAAAAATCATCTTTTAAAAGAGTTTTTAAGAAAACATCGATTAAAAGATAAACTGATCTGCGTTTTAACCAAAAATTCATTCTTTTTAATAATAAAAAGGGATTCGTGGTCGGTTACGTTTAGGGAAGGATTAGCACCCCTACAACGCCCAAAATTGGTACTTTATTAATTATAAATTGTCTCTATTATTGGAAATTAAAAATTTAAAAATATATTTAATTCATAATCCTTTTATTTCAAATTTATAATTTTAAGAAAATATATTAATAAGATATTTACTTATTTAGAAATATCAGAAAATGACTTCTAGGTGCTTTAAGACATTCTTTTCTTTGATATTAAAAAATAAATAAATAATTATATAATTTATTTTAATATAGTAAGATATTTATTTATTTAAAAATATTAGAAAAGGGCTTCTAGTTGTTTTAAGACAGCTCTTTCCTTCGATATTTAAATAAATAAATAACTAAAACATAATAATAAAATAAAATTAAACATATCTAGTTCATAAATAGGATTTTTATTTTATAGAAAACAAATAAATAAATAAATAAACATTATTATTATATATATTTATATGACTAAGATAATAATAAAATAATAATTAAAGCAATAATTGAAAAATAAAAGTAATAATATTGTAAATAAATAATGATTAAAATATAGTGTTAAAATGTAGAATATTTAAACTTAGTATTCTACTTCAAAATATCATAAAATCCAGAGGCCTAAAGTGTAATTTAGCCTTAATAATATATACGGGATTAAAATAAATATTAATTAAACTATGAGGGACTAAAATGGGTATTTGCTCTAATATATATATATAAAATTCTGGTAAGGACTAAAACATAATAAAATAAAATTCGAAGACTGAATTAGAACGTTCAGAAGTTAGTTTCAGTGACTAAAATGAATAATTACAAAACTCGAATGGCTACGGAAAGGGTTTAGCCATACATGTAAATTACGCATATACCCCTTCCCAAAACGACGTCGTTCGGGAAGGGGTATAAATCCCCCAAACGGTTGGCCCGAAGGGCCAGCTCTCTCATTCTCCTTTATCCCTTCTCTCTCAACACTGAGAGAGAGCCAGAATTCTCTCGCCTCTCTCTAAAACTGAGAGAGAGGCCACCGCCCGGCAGCCGTGCTACGGCATCGGCAACCACCGCCGGCCACCACTGCCGGTGGCCGGAAAATTTCAAAATTTCCCAAAATAAAGATCCGAACATCCTAAAGACGAATCCGGTGTCCTTTTTTTCTAAAAAGCCTTATAGTTACCTAGATCTACAGAAATACTCTCGGTATTTCAATTTCTTTTACGGCGTGCGGAGGTTCTGACTATGGCGTAGCTTCCTCGGTGGTAAGTTTTCTCACTCTATTCTCTCTTTGCTTTTTGATTTGTTGCTATGGGTTTTGTTTGGCTTGCTGTTATTTCAGTTATCTCCGGTTCTTCCTCTCTCTTTTTTCTTTTTTTTTAGTAGGATCCGGTGGCTTTTATAGCCACCACAGAGCCATGCTCGGACCGGTCCAGAGGGGGGAAGTTCGGTGAGTCACCGAGCTATGTGGTGACTCACCCCATAGCCGCGACTTGTGGAGGGCAGCTGGCCTTCTGGAGTCCTCTGTTGGCGTCGTGGCAATGACAGAACGACGTAGAGGTTTCTGGCGAGGCGGCTGGAAGCTGAATCGGCAACGTGGAGCGGCTGGGGTCTTCTGGAAGCTTGGAGAGGCGGCTGCTGGTGATGAAACAAACCCTAAATGGGTTTAGGGTTACTATTGGGTCTGGGCTTCCGAGATTATTGGGCCTCTGATTTGGGTTTTGTAATATTAATAAATTATATATAATAATAATAATAATAATAATAATAATAATAAATTTAAATTTAAAATAAAATAAAAAAAATTGATGTCTTCACGACGGACTAGGGCAAACAAAAAGTGAATCATGTTGAGATACACTACGCAGTGTACGCACAAAGAGATGTGCGTTCATTTCAAGAGGAATCTTAGAAAGCTGGGATTGGGATATAATAACAAAAACACTGTTATCCTTTTTAACTTTTTACTGGGAATAACCTATCCTCTCTTTTGCACGCAAGTTAACCATGAGGAGAGAAATGGTCGGGTTAGGTCTATAATGTCTGTGTGTAAAACGAGGTTTCAACGATGCTCACCTGCCATTTTGACAATGGAAATGATATCATTGAGCTGAGGCCCCATTTCTTGTCCCGTGGAGCTCAATACAGTCCGAATCTGCTACTTTTATGGTCCAACTTCAATACACCTTTTTTTCTTCTTAATCAGATTCATATGCATTTATACAGAAGTTCTCTTCGAACGGACCCGATTTGAAATGCCGCTTTTAATATTTATAAAGCTTACTTTGTCATTTTTTGGGGGTTAACCCAAAGTGATAATGGTAAAAAAAGACAACGGCATCTTCACAGTTGTAAATTGAATTCCTTTGTTTTAACTTTTAAGAATAGATCCATACAAATGCGAATGGTTTTAATTGTTGGGGCAGGGATGTCAACCCCTCCATTAATGCTTCATCATGAACTAACAAGCTGTGACAAGCAAATTGCAAGCAGAGGTTTGGGGCAAAGGTTTTTAATCATCAGTCAAGAAGAAGTTTCATGTGGCAGCAAGCTTGAATCGTCCGATTAAGAAGAGAGAAACACAGTTAGGTGAGATTGTCGTAGACCCACACGCACGTGTACGAAGATGGTCCCCTTCCACAACCAGCAGCCTATGGGGGGATTTTTGTTCATTTGCTTAAGAGGTCAACATCTCAATCATGGAGGCATTATTTTGGAGGCCTGACAGGCTCATTTTCGCCACTCAAAATAATCAAAATAATAATTTCATTTCACTCTAAAGAATGGAATGGGAGAACTAAACCCATATAATTGCGCTCCTTTATCGTTATTCCTTGGGTCGGTTCTTTTTCTGCTTTTGCCTTTGCCCACTCAATACCTTAGTTGAGGACAAGAAAAACCAACAATCCCCCCACTCTCTACCTTCTCTGTATATAAATAACTTTAAAAAAAAACTCCTAAATCCTCCTGTTAGAGAAATTGGCCACTCGTCCTATTCGAGAACTTGAAAGCGAGCTCCACATGTATGTTGATTAGAGCCAAACACCCTCCAGCAACGCGTTTTTCTATTCGTCCCTACAGCAAAGCTGGCCTCAACTGTAACATACGAACACGCAATTCCATTCTGGTGTTCAACATATTATCCTCAGACACAGCAAGTTCCAGCTACTAGCAATACCATCCTTATCATAAAAGATCAAGCCATACAAATAAATTAAGCATACGTGTACTTCTGGCTAAACGTTTAATCAACCACAGCTAATTAAAAGAAACTTCTCATCAAGAAATAATGCATTGAATTGATTAAGAAATAATAGAACTGCTTCTGACAGGTGTTTCGAGTAGTCAACAATTTCCCTATATATGTAGTATAAGCATTACACTTTTAAGTACATTATCATTTAGTGTTAGTTTTATAAATTGGAGCGACTGGTATACAATGGGATGAACACAGATGAAAAAAAAAAGAATTACCTCTGATGCATGCCGGAGCTATGAAAACTTCAGCATAGAAAACAGAAATCTAAACACATTTGAACTCTGATCTGAATTGGAGCATAGATCTAAATGAATCCTCAGTTGCAAGTGGACCAGAAAGCTCCATGACCCCCGATAAGAAATTGAAGGGAAACTATATGGGATTATGATATCTTCCCATTTACGCCCACCTCCAAAACTATTGTTAGTCCATTAAGCATCAATAATTTGGGAGCTCTAGCTAATCACTGTCACTATCGTGTCTATCTGAAAACAAGGAATGCAAGAAAGAATTAAAAGATAAATAAAAACTTCAAGGAGCTTTTAGTTACATAAATTTACAAGGAACAAAGAGAGGAATATGATAGTTTAATCATTACTTCCTGACGGTCTTTTCCCTTCCATGGCTTCTTTCTTCTCCTGGCAACTAGTGCAAAGGAAAGGACCATCCCAGGGACGTAACTTTACTGAATCAGATCTGCCAGCATGAATTGAAATACCCTCTCCAGGTTTCATCTCTAATTGACAGACAGCACACATGAACAGCTTAAACATGTTGCACAGTGGATATTTTGTATCAAACCTGCATCCAACAGAAGGGTTCCTAATAAGATAAAACTACAATGTACTTAATAGTTAATACAAGATAAAACTACAATGTACTTGATAGTTAATACACTCCTCATTCATAGCAACCTATATTCACCACAATGGGTAGAAAGGAAAGGAGTTTATAGTCATGATGATTGATCCAACACACGAAGAACAAATTTCATATCTCAACAAATAGAGAATTATCATATGCACAAACCTTTCTGCAAGCATAGCAGATCCCTCCTCAAATAGTTCCTCCACCGCATCTGGCTCCATGTATTCTTTGTCAGAATGAGAAGATGATTCAGAAGGCTTCTTGCGAAACATGGCCTTCAACTTACCTTTTACTGCCTTCTTTGGGGGTGGCAAAGGAGGAGGTGGCTTCTCTAGTGGTAAGATATCGACAACAATGCAGGTTGTATCATCTCGAAGACCTTTTGCCTGAACAGCTTCCTGCTCAGTGGAGACCAGAGAGTCAAAAGTCATTTAGAAACAAGACTGATACTAACATATTGCAAAACCAGAAGGGCTTTGTGCTCCCAATAGCAACATTTGAACTTGGAGAGCATAATATAGATTAAATGTGTCCATGGGCTTGACTCGAATGGACAAAATCCTTGCACGAGTCGCACCCGACCTGTCAGACCTCAAGTAAGATTTTAATATTTTATTTTTTAAATATATTTACAATAAAATTTAAATAAAAATATTTATTAAAAAAATCCTTGTCTAGTGCTCAGTCTAAATCAGGTCAGGTTTACCAAGGTGCATGGGAAGCCTAGCCCTCGGACAAGTCAAGTGTTAGAACAAAAGTAATTCGGGAGTATACTTTCACAATCTGTGCAGCTGCAGCATCTGGTGGCATCCCACGACAACATTCAAGAGCTACTTCAGCCGATAACACATCCCAAACACCATCACTAGAGATAATTAGCCTACCACCAGCTGTAGACAACTGAAGAAAATAAACCAGTAGGTCAAATAAACTATTAATAAGAATAACAATTAAAGAAAAGGTTTTCTAATTTCAGGGAACGGGTGGAAGTGGAACTAGCTTGGTCAAACAGCTAGCACCTTTCCAAAGGACTGGTTAGGGTAAAAAATTAAAAAAGGAAAATCGACGTGCAAGTATAAGACACATGAGGATAGGAATTTAATGGCTCAACTATGTCCTTCAGCAAGTATGAATTCAGAAAAGATATTGGACCCCAGTTCCAGGAAGTTTATATTTCTTAGCAAAATAGCAATGTGCGAGTATAGGACACATGCGGATACGAAATTAATGGTCCAACAATATCCTTCAGCTATCATGAATTCAGAAAAGATATTGGTCTCAAGTTCAAGGAAGTCCTTCATACCCAACTATATAACCAATTCTTAGCAAAGTTGCAGGAAAAATCAAATTTAAAAGGTGCCATGAAAGGAAATGCACAGAAAACACTACTTAAGCACAGAAGTTAAATAAAAAGACGAATACAAGCTAACAACAGACATCAAACAGAATGCAGTTAGAATATGAAAGACGAACCTTTACTTGCTTTACATATGGAACAGGAACAATGTACTCCCCGACATCCATGTCACCAATAGAACGTGAAAGACACAAGCCTCCAGGCCAACATCTCAAAGGACCAATCTACAAAATAGAGTTACCAGTCACCCACTTTGATAAATACAATTAATCAAATATGGTTCTATCCTTCACTGCAGATACTGAAATTCTCTATGAAGAACTAATTTATCTCAGCATATCAATACCATGTTTTTAAATCTGAATTGAAACAAGATGAATACAGAAAAAGATGTTGCCAATTACAAATGCTACAGCTATTGTTAGTTAGTTTTACAGAGGAGTCCTCTAATTCACATCAATTATCTTATAAGTTCTTCTTGGAACACTTTTTTCTATAGTCATGTAAACTATGAAACTATCTTCTACTCCAAGTAATGTGTTAGCGCATCCATTCACCTGAATAATCTCGAGGACATCGAGTTTCACTTTCACTAATGGAAAGAAATGGC
The DNA here is from genome assembly GCF_006381635.1 of Hibiscus syriacus. NCBI lineage: Eukaryota > Viridiplantae > Streptophyta > Magnoliopsida > Malvales > Malvaceae > Hibiscus > Hibiscus syriacus. The sequence goes on from NW_024063513.1 coordinate 6,406,033, forward strand.
TAAGAATCTAGAGAGTTTTTGTTGAAGCAATAAAAAACAAGTCGCATAATTGTAATGGGAGATGAGATACCTGTGCACCACCACCTGTATTTAACCGCCCAACCTCACCGCCACTTGCTGTGATTCGCTCCCTTCTAAAAGGATGAAAGCAGAAAGTAAGAAATCAATACTTAGGGAAACTCTTAAAATACAATAAACAAGATGTTAATAACTTACTCCTCTACATTGCACTCAAGCCTATGATCAGCTGACAAGTAATATATGTCACCTTCTGCCGATTCAAGTACACAACGGGAATCACCAACAGATGCAACTGTTACAACCCATCCTTCTATTATCACAAAGGTTACAGTAGTTCCCGAAGTTTTTGCTGAATCGAAAAACATAACATGTATACAAATTACTAAAAATGCGGAAGACAACCCAACAAAAGTTATTACCCAAAATTTTACGAATTAAATAAAAAATACCTACTTGACAATATGTCTCGTCTGCTTCTCAATTCCCACTTAATGGGTGAAAACAAAATGCGTGCTTATGTACATAGAATTATATGCTTAAGTATAATCATTCTAAATAAATAGAGGGGAGAATAGTCATAAACTAAAGAGCTTCTGCAATAAGAAAATACAAATATAGGACAAACTGCTCTATAAATAATTATCTTCAAATATGTTTTCTGCCTATTGTCGTACAAAAGAAAGCAAACAGTTCCAATGTAGAACACAATCACAAACAGTCACCCCACTTACATGACCTCACATAAAAGCAAAAGGCAGTGACAAAAATTAAATTGACAGGGAGAAAATTGAAATGTTATTGGTGAAATAGGATACAAATACAATCAGATGCAATTTGCATGATAGCATCAACCACACCTGAAGTAAGTGTACAAATCTAATAAATTTTTTATCTAGGAATATATTCCTTTTTGGTCCGAAGGTTATCCTACAAAACATCTACTCAGAAATGTTTACACACATTAAAAAACACATACCTCTCTCTTGAAAATCTTTATCTGTTTTGACAAAGCCTGCAACCAGAGCCCTCGGCAGTGCAGCAACCCACTCATCTCTATTAAGATCCGCAGGAATAGCACTTAGGACATTATTTAGGAGATTCTCCTTAGTGTAAATAGCAGCAGCAGACCCGTTGTGTCCATCAAAGAGCTATAAAAAATAGTTGAGCAAGCCAAGCTATAAAAAGGATTTCCAAAAGCAAATAGATCACGGGCAAGTATATTTGCACAAAACCAAACAAATTGTACAGATAATAACACCACCTAACAGACAAAAGCTTTTATACATTTATATTCTACTGATGCAAATTCAAAACTTTTAATGTGAAGATAGGTGGTTTTGCTTGAGCATTTTGAATGTAGCTAGTAGTTGTTTAGTTAGTAAGTGACAGAAAATTCATACCCCAAACACTGAGAATGTGGCAACACCATCTCTCATTGCTCTTTGGCATTCTGTTTTAAGCAACGTAAAGTCTTCGCCTTTCTTGCTCTGGCTCGCTTGTCCATGTAAAATCTCTGGATTGTCATCTTTTCGCTTTCTGATTCTCGTTTCAGAAGAACCGACAAAGGCACGGTTTGATGTTCGCCTTTCGAGGACATTGTTCTGAACTTTACAAATCCAATACACAAACCAGTAGCGAAACTCCTCCTAAACCAATGCCTCTAATTCTCCATGAATTCCAATAACAAAACCTGAAAGGAAAAAAAAACAACGAAAGCTTCAACGACCAATCTCATCTCCAAGGAATCAAAATAAAAAATTGAATAGATCAATCAACAACTTTTAGTTACACAGACGGCAACGGCCGGGGTGAAAATCGAGAGCTTCGACAAAACATTAGAAGATATAAATAACATGAAGTTTTGACAATCAGATTTTACATCAAAACCGAAAAAGAAACAAAATGGAAGATATATATATATATATATATAATCAGTAAACCATAACATCAAAGAAACGAATATCAATTCGTAAAGAGAAATGCAGAAAAATTATATTAAAAGGGGGAAAAAAGGAAGAGAAAATTACAGCGTGAAAAAAAGAGAAGGGAAGGAGAATGAAGAGAAATCCGTTGATGGCAGAGATTACGGGCGAAGAGAATGAGAAGTCGACGACGCGGAGAATTGAACTAGTCGCTGCGATCGAGAAACGCGGATCCCGGTATAGTTTCCATTCTTTCTCGATTGGAAAAAACGAACTCTTGCGGAGAGAAATTAAAACAGAAAGAAAAACACTGCTGAAATGAAGCGGACCCTCTTCTTTGATTTTGCCTCCTTTTTTATATCTGACGTGGAGGAAACGGAGCCGTTTTTAAGGCGTTTGTGTTTTGTTAATTTTATGCTCCAATCCACGAGCAGTGGTATTTTTGAACCGTCCGATCAAAGGTGTATATGAATCAAAATATCTAACGAATGGAGCTTTTCTCGGTTTGGCCCACACCGAGATATAATCGTGGGCCACACGTTAAACCATTTTCTTTTTTATTTTGCATGTCAAATGTTATTTTGTTTTTTTATATAAATTAAAATATTTACGGGTCAAATAAGTTAATCTTTTTACCAGCAAAATGGAAATTAATAAAAAAAAAGGTCATTTGTGCTATAAACCTTTAGATAACAATCTAGGTACAGCTATCACTTGTCTGTCATCAAAAGTTAGACCACAATGTTAGCGTTATCCATGTTGACTCACCGCGTATATCTCTTGCTGAACAAGCTTGGTGGAAGTCTAAAACGGAAGTTTCAGGTACCCCATTTTCAGGCACATGACAAAGATAAAATAGCTTGATGGAGTTTCTGGTTCCTAATATCTCTTACGTTTACTAATACGCAACCATGTGCTGATACTTGAAATGAGTAGAGTGAGGGACAAGGTGAATGTCTCCTTAACAAGTCCATGACCAGAGCACTTCAAGGAGTAGGTCCCAATGTCTGAAGATTAACAAAGAAAACTACAAAATGAATGTTTTAATTGAAAGCTACAAGGAGAGAAGAAAGATAAGGACTCCGAAATGGTTGTATTTATCAAGACAAGATTCTACTGGACACATGTACTCTACTTTGATAACAATTGTTGATATTTCCATCGATTAACGAACACATCATTAATAAAAGCTCCTGCACTGCACGTAGGAAAAAGACTAGTCCTTGTAATATGGATAACTCGCATACCATTTAAAGTTAAACAAGTGTGTAACGTTCGCCACGTTCAATTCGAAACAATGTCAATACACATGTTTTTTCTCTATTGTTTGAGTTATTATATTCTAGAGAAAAATTAAAAGCCCGAAAAACCCTTAAAGAAAAGCACACGTTAAGTTTATTTGCTTAATTTTGATATTCCTTCCTCCTCCGTATTTTACTGACGTACGTTCCTAAGCAATGGTTGTCAACTTGCATCTACTTTTTCCTTTATGGCCAAGGTTATCGACTACTTAACATACTTGAACCCAGACTTTGGCAAAAAAAGGGGTGGATCGTCAGGCATGTTTGAGGTTTGGTGATAATTGTGGTTGTGTCATTCATTGTTCTGTCTCGTTTTATTGCAACCTAGAGGAAACAATCCATGGATTATATTAATAGACAAACCAGCAAAAACCAACCAATAACAAGAGGTTGAACCATCGTCTTTATTTGACAAATCCATATGCTTAGACATCATACATTTACAACAAGCATCAAGAAAGAATTGAACCTGCTCATATAACCGCCATTACAAGCCAATGCTTCGAGCAGAAAGTTCTACAAGACAAACAACAAGGGTTCCACTCCACATTTAATCGAATACTTCTCACTGGCCCAATGAGTGAGATCGAGTTTAGTATTTTATCACTCCCAAGCTCTTCAACCAGGGGAGCATTTCTTCTAGTCCATCTTTCAAGCTTCTAGGTCTGTAATCCAACTCCGACTTGGCCTTCTCGCAAGTATATGCCCATTGATGCCTTAAAACATGCACAGTCTGCACAACATAGAAAACAGAGTTCTTTATCAAATGGTTAAGCAAAGCCAAGAATATGAAGAGCCAAGACAAAACATTATGATGTTTGTAGGGAACATCATAACAAATTTCAACAGGTTTAAATGTTCTAATATATTAATGGACAGAAGCCATTGAGGAGATCATACCGGGGGACTAATGAGAGGAAGCTTTCCTGTAATTCGGGCAAAAAGAACAGAAATCCATCCATAAACTTCAATCAATCCTAAAGGGATGTTGAATTTAGGCGTAGCAGTTCCAGTGATAATGGCAGCTATATCGAAAACATGCCTGAATGATGCATTTTCTCCTGTAAGTAAATATCTTTCCCCAGGTCGACCCTTTTCCATGGCTGCAATATGCCCTCCACCACATCATCCACATGACTGAAAGAAAACTTCTACTGCCTATGTAACCAGGTAATCGCCAATTAAATTGTTCAATTATCTGAATAATGTGCCATTCAATTTATCAATTAATAGAACTAACGCAAGTTATAAAAAATACAAAATTTGAAAGAAAGAAAAAATCTTACTAATTGAGCAACAACATTGCCGGTGGTAAGCTTGCCAGGACCATAAATTACACCGGGATATACTGGAATAATTGACATCCCCTCAGCTATACATTGCAAAGCAATCTTGTCCGCGGTGGCCTTTGATTTCTCGTACTCCGTGCAGAATAATTTCTCTGGATGCGTCTGTCAATTAGAATTTAGAAAATCAGAAAAAAAAATTATTTTCCTCGTTGAATAATTAGGGTGATTAACTGTTTATTTCTTTACCTGATTCTCATTGGCGATATATCCATCGGTAGGACCGATAGCGAAGAAGGACGACGTGTATATGATCTTCTTAATTGTCTTTGTCTCCTTAGCAGCTTGCAGCAGGTTCTTCAGACCCCCAACGTTGACCTTTCATCGAACAATTTAATGGCAGAATTTCAGTACATATGTATAAAGAAGTAATTGGTAAGTGGGCAATTGCAATTTGATTTGGCTTACAGAGATGAATCTGGAAGCCAGGGTTCGACGAGTGCAGCGGCGTGGAAGATGACGACGCGTCCGGAGCAGGCATCTAAACGGAATGGGTAGTCGGTGACGTCGCCGTATGCAAGTTCCAGAGAAGCGCCATTGGTGGGTGAAGAAGAAGGAAGTCCAGATAGGTCACTGGTGCGCCGGACCAAGGCTCTGATGGTGTAACCGCGGTTCACCAAAGCGTGGCACAGCCTTCCTCCTAGATATCCTGATGCGCCAGTTACCATTATCTTCATATTTTCTTAAAAGAACATGGGCTGATCCGTCTTCCTCTTTAATAGTTTTAATTTTTTAATTTTAAAATAATAAAAGATTTACAAAATCCTGGTAAACAATTTTGTTTATTTTGAATTGTCAATTGAATTAATAATTAGTTGTATAGCAAGATTAGATACTATATTTTTTTTAAATAAAGTAAGAAGTTGAATCCTAACATTTACGTATGTAGCAAATTGAGTTTGAATGATTGCCCCTAACGAACCATTTTAAGGAGGGACCTAGGCAAGGACGAATAGGAGCAGTCACGCCATGAAATTTTAAAATTATCATATATTTTAAATTCTTTTACGTATTTTTATTAAAAATTTGTTTTTACCCCTTTAAAATTTTATAAGTTCAAATTCACACCTCTTGAGATTTTATAAGTTCATGTTCACTCCTAACATAAAATCATGCTTTGTCTCTAGACTTTTATAAAATTCAATTTGGATTAGTTGATCAACAGATGAGATACTAATGATTAATTCAAAAAAGATTTAATTGACTTTTTTTCTTTAGGTTGTGAGTTAAATATTCATTAGAAGTAAAAGTTCTCCCCACAAACCAAAATTATTCAAAAACAAAAGAAAAATAACTAATAAACATGACACGAATAAGATATTAATCTGACATAAATTTATAAATATATTAAAATTTAAATAAATAAATTATTATATTAAACATTTAATTATATATAAAAAATTACATGAATATCTACGAATATACAGAGGCTACAAACTTACATATCAACAACCGTATATATATAGTCCATCATTTAAATTCTAAAAGCCTATAAGATTATGGAAACTAGCCTATGCTAAAAGTAGTAAGCAATAAATGTCTTAGTCTGGATCGACGAATGCATCAGATAGGGTTGAAATGGGAATTTTCTCGCAGAGAAGTACAAGGGCATCGGCTTAAAGAATCTGATGACTATATCCCAAACTCTAGTTCATCTTGCACAGACCTCACTTTGCATGAGAGGAAAGCTCAGACTTGGGCTGAATGTTCGACCTCAAGTTGTTGAATTCTTCCGAAATGCAAGGCAGAAGCCTTACTAATAAGCTCAGTCACAGCAGCCTTGTCAATTAATTGACAAGTTTCGAACGTCGATGCTATTGCTTGAATAAGCTTTCAGAATGATCGTGTTTTAATACAATAAATTAAAACAACTGATGCAAATGAAATAATTTTATTTTAAATATTTCAATTTTAACATATTAAAAGAAATCAAATTTTTAAAGAAAAAAAATCTCCAACTCCTTCCTCTCCCTCACTGCCTCTCACCGCCGCCCAGTTCCGCGTCCCCCAAACAACCCCCTCACTGCCCCCGCACCTAGACCCCCTCCCTATCTCCAAGGATTTAAAGCCCTTGTAAAATGATATTTTGAGATTTTAAATCTCAATTCCGGTGACGACTTTGGCCGGCGTAATTATAGGGATTATAATAAAAATATTCAAAGTTTTAGCTTTTTTAGATTCTTTGAAAATTGTGTTTTTCAAAGAAATTATATTTTGAAGTTTTTTTATTTTAAATATGAAATTTCTAAATTATCAGAATATGTCACGTGTTATTTAACAAAATATTTTAACGTTTGTTATAATCAAAATACTTAAAATGATAACATTTATAATATTAGATACTTAGATTAACAAAAAAAAATTCAGACATCTAAATAAAAAAAATTGTATCATTTAAGTACTTATTTTTATATTGAAACAATATTTTAGACGTTCGTTTTTATCTGCTTTATATATCGTATGGAATGGATCTCGATTTATTGAAGCTATACAAGTCCCATGTATTAATTTCACCGCCAATCCTGTTTGCAGCAGTCTATAAATACATTTATTTTCAAATCGAGGAGATTTATCCATTTAGAAACAGTTGTAACCTTTGCATTCTCTATGATTTATGTTCTCATCCTCTATTTTTTATTGGTATTTCTTGTAAAATTTTCAGACCCATGTGATGCATGCTTGAAGATGAAATAATGATTGTGAGCTAAGTAATAACACCAACCAGAGACATTGAAACCTATGAAAAAAAGGAAAATCTTCTAAGCAACAATAACATAGCAAGTACTATCATTTGTATGATGCAGGAAAATGCGAAAACGTTAACCAGCGTGTTGTGTGTTTATGTTCACACCAGAAAGCCAACAGCCAAATCCTAAATTTGAATGGTACCACCATCATCTTTGGCCTGGAATAAAAACAAAAAATGTCAAAATTCTCCCAAAGAAGGGAAAGGGAGCCGCCGTGCCAGATTTAGAAACTTTTTTTAGGGTGGGCACACATATATTAATAATATAAATTTTTTGATAGGATAAAATTTCAAGGTGGACACCATAAAATTTCAGGGTGGACACACATATATTAGTGAAGAAAATTCAAACTCTAGAAAATTTTCCTTAAAACCAAAAGAGGTTATGAAACCATTGAAGGGATGCTTTGAGAACCATAAATGGAATTTTTAGTAAAAATTTTATTTTGTTATAAATATAGTATATGTAACTTTTAAAATCTTTTAAAATTAAAGATTTGAGGGTTAATTTATTTTAATTTATTAAAATTGGGACCAAATTGATAGTATATATAAGTAAAAGTGACAAAATGTGTAATTATACTAAATATTTTAACGGACACATAAACTTTTTCGTTAAATATTAACGGAAAGTGGCTTAATTGAATGCATTTAAATAGTTGAGTGACCTGGTTAACAAAATTTCAAAAATATTAGTCAAAATGAAAAGGGATAATAGTTAGGTGGTCACTGGTATAGTTTACCATTTATTTTAAATAATTTATCTTTAAATTTTCAACTAATTTATAATTGTACGTTGAGTCATTTAAAATTTATATTTTTATAAATTAAATTAATGGTGTTCGTCGTTAGTGGTGTTCATCGCTGCTCGTCGATCATTGTAGAATTTTCCATAAAGTTATTGATTGAGTTTACTTTAGAAATAAAACCCCCTCTTGAATTATAAACAAATACATATGTGATAAATACATATATTTTAAAAGTGTACATTTTTTTAAGTGAAATATATAAATTTACATCATTTTTAAATATCTTTTATATTATGTTTTAATATGATTTTATATTATATTGTATTCATATTATTATTTTATCTTAAATTTATTTCCCAAATCATAATGAGCAAGGTTGAAGCCACAATTAATGTGGGAGGGGTCGTCCAATCTTTAAGTTAAACTACATCTTAATCTTTATAAAAGTGTTAAACTATGTAAATTAAGCTCCGTCTCTCTCTCTCTCTCTCTCTCTCTTAAAAAAATAGTTCATTTGTTTCTTAGATCTTTCTAAATAGTTATAAATTTTAAAACTAAACAAATTAAATTCTAATCTCAATTTTTAAATTTTAACTTAACAATTACATTTCGGTCTTTTTTTAAAATTATTATCTATATTTGACCTTCGTATTTTTTTTATCTAAATTTGTCTATGATAACAAGTAGTAGGAATGGAGTGATAGAGGGATGGGTGGGGGCAGTCGCTCTCTTAAAATTTTAAAATTATCATATATTTTAATTTTTTATTTGTATTTTTATTAAAAATATATTTTTGCTTCCTCCCTAGAATTTTATAAGTTTGTTTCTTCGAAAATTTTAAAAATTCACAACAACATAAAATTTTACGTCCATCTATGATAACATAGAGTATATTATATTTTAAATGAGAATAGAAATTGATGAATATCGTTGACAAATAATTAAATATATAACGGAAAGAGGTTTTGGTTCCAAAATAATAAGATCGGCTGCAAAACCAAATAACCAAGCCATAATTACATTAAGTTATGACTCTAATCATTAAGGCTTGGCTAGCTAATTGATATATCGAAAGGATATACTTTAAACTGCGTAGCTGGGAAAAACAATTAAAAACGACGCATCATTTTCATTTTTTTACTGACGAGAACGAGGAAACGTACAGTTAAGATGTATATATTTCTTGCAAGTTAATTTGGTGTAGAACTGGAGTTGTTCATTTTTAGTTAAGTTTGCATTGATGAAGTAAGCTCTTAGTGAAGCACAAGCATTTGTTAGCTCAAATCGATTTAAACTGAATTTTATATAAATCGTTGAAAAGTTTGTGCGACTACATTGTTTATCATTTTATGTTTATGTTTATCCACACTCTTAGACTTTGTCATGTTTATACACATACTTGAAAATAAAATAATAACTGTAACCAAAAAAATAAAATAAAAATTAGATATTTCTTCCTCCGCTAACATTAGCCAAATTTATTTAAGAAAGAGGTCATTAATTACTTGTTTCGGACAAACTATTTGGTGGCAGCTGATTATTGGCAAATTTAAGATGATTGACGTATGAACATTAATCAGCATTGAAGACTTGATCCTATCTGTCCTCACCAAATGCGAGTTGATTTATTCATCATTTCACAAGTTTGGTCATTCAATTGTTGAAGTAATTGAATCTGTGAATTGCAGAGATTGTGCATACCTAGAGTAGTTACCTACAAGTCTCCTTTTATCTGTTGAAGCCTGTAGGCCGGAGACTATAGTAGTATTAGAATTTGTAACCATTATACGATTAGACTAATTCACAAGGGAAGCACCATCACGAATGGAGGTTGGAACAAGTAATTGACTTGAGGTTGCAGAGAGTAATGTAACCCTGACAATACCCTAAATAAATAGCAGGTCCCTCTGTTTTGCCCTAAAAGAAACAACGAGTGCAACTCAGTAACTTACTCGATGGAAGGAATTCCGAAACATATTATTCCTGGATGCAATCTTTGCACGGATAGTCCAATATCACCCCTTCAACCTCCCACATATGGGAATTTGATTACCGTTCTTAGCATTGATGGCGGGGGCATCAGAGGACTTATTCCCGGAACTATACTTGCCTTTTTAGAATCTCAGCTTCAGGTAGCTTCAAATTTTGATATTTTATGTATGTTTTGCTTTGTTTTTTACGAATTAATTGAGGTTTTGGGGTATATACAGAAGCTGGATGGTGAGCAAGCGAGATTGGTTGATTATTTTGACGTCATTTCCGGGACTAGTACCGGTGGCCTCGTGACCGCCATGCTAACTACGCCAAACCCCAAAGAAGGGAACCGCCCTCTTTTTGCTGCCAAAGATATCAACGATTTCTACCTTCAACACTGTCCTAAAATCTTTCCACAAGATACGTGGTAATGATCAGGGTAACAAGTTAGAATTAAGTTAATTAAGATGAATATAAATCATTTCTCAAGCAGTTATTAAGATGATTTTCCGTTCAGTTGTTGCTTTGGACCAGCTACAAGTATGGTAAAATCTCTAATGGGACCAAAATATGACGGTAGATATCTCCATGGTCTTTTGAGGGAAAAGCTGGGAGAAACTAGATTGCACCAGACCCTAACAAATGTAGTGATCCCAACTTTTGACGTCAAGCGACTCCAGCCTAGAATTTTCTCCAGCTATGAGGTGCAAGAATTAATACATGAAAAACTATTTTGTTTTTGTCTAATGCCGCTTTGGAATTTATGAAATTTCCATCACGTAGGTAAGGATGGATCCTTCCACAGATGCTCTATTATCGGATATTTGCATTGGAACTTCTGCAGCTCCAACTTACCTTCCCGCCCATCATTTTCAAACTCAAGATTCCACTGGTGAACCAAAAGAATTCCATCTTATTGATGGAGGAGTTGCTGCTAATAACCCGGTACGTGCAAATTGATATGATGGGGATTTAGTGTTATTCTGGTGAAAATCTTAATCGTGCATGTTATTCTTTCAGACATTGGTTGCCATAAATGAAGTGACCAAAGAAATCTTTCGTGGGAATCCTGATTTTTTCCCTATAAAGCCGACTGATTACACTCGGTTCCTGGTTGTATCTTTGGGGACTGGTTCACCAAAATACGAAGAGAAGTACGACGCTAGTGTAGCAGCTAAATGGGGTGTTTTGGGATGGTTGGCCGGCGAGCACTCTACTCCATTGGTGGACATTTTCATGGATGCAAGCAGTGACATGGTCGACTTTCACATTGCCACTGTTTTCCAAGCACTTCAATCTGAAAAGTGCTATCTCCGAATTCAGGTTTGCACAAGAAAATTATCACCAAAAAAGCAACATATGTACGTATATGAGTCAAAGTCAAAGCTCAAAATCATGCAGGACGATACACTGTCGCAGCAAATGTCATCTGTGGATATTGCCACCAAGGAAAACCTGGAGAATCTTGTAAAAGCCGGAGAAGAATTGCTTAAAAAGCCTGTTTCCGTAGTGAATTTGGAGAATGGCCGACTTGAACCGACAGGTGACTGGACAAATGAAGAGGCTCTCATCAGGTATGCAACATTTGCACTGTCTGTTTGTCTATCTTATTTAACATATATAAATATATATATATGTTGGCTTTCAATAATTCTAGTATTCTACAGAGTAGCACAAGTTCTTTCCAAGGAGAAGCGGCTGCGCGACGCGAGATCACCCCATGGAAAGCTTTCGATAAAGGAAGATGAAGACTGCGCTCACATTAATAACACAAGTACCTAATTTAGTTAGCTTTCAAAGTAGAATTCTATGTTATCTCCTAATCCTTTTTGGCATTTTATAACTTGGTGCAAGTGTTTCTGCCTTCTTTATGTAACCATAAATACAATACGATTATTATTATTATTATTATTATTATTATTATTATTATTATTATTATTATTATTATTATTATGGTAAACTACTACACATTTAGTACTTAGCTATCACTTTTATTTTGTTTTGATCACCCAAATATTTTTTTTCTAAAATCATACCTAATATTTAGTTTTAATTTCATTTTAGTCACACACCGTTAGAAAATCAATAGTAACATTAATGAGTAACCATAAGATTATGCCATGTCATCATTGAAAATATTTAAAAAATGTAACATTAACAATTCTGTTAATTTTTTTAATATGGATGACCAAAATGAAACAAAGAAAACGTAACGTTAAATATATAATTTTGAAAAAAATTAGTTAGGTAACCAAAATGGAACAACAATGATAGTTGGAGACTAAACATGTACTTTAACCTTAATACTAATATTAATATCCAATATTGGCCAGTGATTTACTTTGTTCAAGAAACTTGCATGATTTACTTTGTCTTACAGAAACTTGCATGGAAACATACTCTGATTATGACACCAGAGGCGGTACAGATCATTGGCCAGTGACGTAGAATGGTTTGAAAAGTACAGTCAACGTGGACCACTTCCTCCATTAGTAGAAGTCCTCAATAATTTAATTTTTTTACTGATTCTTTGAACCGCAAAGCATATAACAAATCGACAGTGGTTCACCTGTCGATAATTTAATGGAAGGCTTTTCAATCTGGGGTCTGAACCACTGCATATTTGCTCATATACTATATGGTCAAGTTTCACGTGTTGAAGTTTCAAATATAGGGCAAAGCATTTCCATTTTGAAAAGTAAACTTCAAAATCTACAATTAACTCCTTCAAACCGAAGAGTTTTCTTAAAGTTGCAGTTTTATGATGCATGTCGCAAACAACATAAGTTGGGGTTTCAGTCGACCAAGCTTCGTCGATGTATCCAAGAAAGTGTTTTATTTAATTAAATAATTTGAAATTCATAAATAAAATCTTCCAATCATATATTGACACGTATCACGTTTTAATTGGATAGTTAAATTTATTTAATTAAATTAAAATAGTGACTAAATTGATAGAATATGTAAATATTAAGGACCAAATGTATAATTATGCCAATATTAAGGACCAAATATATAATTATGTCAAATTATTAACGGACACGTCAGATTATCCGTTATTTTTTTAACGGAGAGTGGTCTGATTGAATCAATTAAAAAATTTGGTGGTCGAATTGAGACAAAAAATAGTTTGGTGGTAAGATTGATTAATGATCATAGTTTGGTGGTCTCCCGTGTAGTTTACCCTAATATTAAATACTAATGAATAAAAAAAAATAGTGTATGATTACCAAATTGGGCCGGGATTTTTTTATAAGTCGGATGAAATTGTATCTAAGACTCAAACTTTAATTCACAGTTAATAAATACTTAATGAAATGAATAAATTTATTTTAAGTATTTATGTATTAAAAAATAAATTAGACATATTATCTTTATAATTATCTACTAAATTATTTTTTTTGAATATCCATCCATTATTATATAAAAAAGTAAATCTGATATGATGGTATACAATAAGAAAAGAATTAATTTCATTATCCCATTTGGGATTTATTACAACTAAAAACTTAAAATGATTATTAAACCATATTTTTAAAAATTACAAAATAATGATAAAATTTATAAATTTTAAAAAAGTCGTTGGTCAACGAGTAAACGGGTAATAATCAGCAACAGTCACATGGAACTCGTCACCTCGAGATAACGAATTCGACAGGATAAGATTTAAAAAACTTAAAATTAAAAGAAAAATGAATTTATTTTTTTTAAAGAAAAGTAAAAAAAATAATCAAAAAATAAATTGTTTACAAAAAAACTACAAAGAAAATTTATCTATATTTTCTAAGTTCTTGAATATATCGATGAGTGGTCGAATGATAATGGTGTGGGGCTCGTCGAGTACATTGGGGTCGTAGGCCTTGATCATCATTATCTTGCCGAGAAGGTGTACTTAACACACTCTGCGATCCACCTTCAAAAAACGGTGATGAGCTTATGATATTTGATGCCATCATTGCAGTAACTGGTTCGACTTGGTTGCTACTTATTTGACCATGTAGGATATGGTCCCAATCACTCGTAATCGCATATTATGTTGAAGATGCTTGAGTATATTGTGGTGCATCGCATGAACCTCCAACCTAATTCGGTCGAGTCTCTGCTGAAGTACAAAATGGAGGATAGAAAATGAAACTAGCCTGAGATGCATAATAGTACTCTTTAGTTGCAGATGCTGAAGCGAAATAAGACGACGACGATGACGCTTTCTTCTTGGACTTGGACTTGGACCTGGCATATGTGGCGTGATGATGTTTCCATTCTCTTCTCTCTTCAGGTGTCATGAGATATGGTTTCCCATTTCCTTCGTAATTTCGGATATAGGGAGAATAGTCAAAATCTAGGTAAAGTAGTGTAATGTCGTGACGCGGGGGAGCGATAGTTCAGGTTGATTCCATAGGTCGATGTAGTAAGCGTGCGTTCCGGACAATTTTTGTTATGTACCCACGTGTATCAATTGAATGAAGCGTGTCCACATCAACCATTTACGTAGGAATCGACTGGTGTGACACAAACTGTCGCATCACTCTATCAGCAGCATGCTACTCAACAATCGCAAAGTGTAATAACGGTGTCACAGTACACCATAAGTGGGACCCCTAAAAAATCACCTTGACAATAATTGGTTGATATCGTCGTCAGCATACGAAAGCCAAGAGAATTGTAAATATTAAATATAAAAGTTAGCATATACAAAGTTAAAAAGATTCAAAATAATAAAAGAATCGTATGTCATACTGCATATCGACTGGTGATGTCGATCCTCATCCGTATATCTCGTGTAGTGGCACCCGCCAACTTTGTCTCGGATATTTTCTAATGTCATCTAAAATATTTAAAAATAAAAAATTATAAACAAATAAAAATTAATTAAATTTATGAAATTAAAAAGGTTAAATAAATGAAGTTAAAAATTATCGTGCAGCCAGTAAAAACTCAACCGGGGCTGATGTAATTGGCATAAAAACGGGAATCGATACCAAGCCCACGACTGTAGCAGTATTAGACAACCAATTACATCAGCTTTTCGATCCATTTGACAATTGCAGCCTTGAAAAGCTCCCGGTACTTAAAGGCTAGAATTGTCGAGTCCCAACTTGTATTACGGCACACAACGAAGTCTTGTAAATATTGTAGATACTGAGTATGCACCAAATTACCAGATTTATCAGGTAATAATACCCCTCCAATCACTGGGAGAAGAAATGCTCGGGACGTAAAAATAACCTCTGCCTCGATAGACTTTACCGCCACTTGGAATTCGGATTCCAACCATGTTATCCATACCCGATAGCCCTCGATAATGTCGGATGGTGGCCATTTTTCTAAAACTTTGTAAACCATCGTCTTGGGGTCGTAAATGTTCTAGCTCACCACAGGGGCTCCATTCACAGGAACACCGAGTTGGCAAGCAACATCTTCGCTTCACCACTCGAGAAATGGAACGTGTGCATCTTAGACCTCCAATGTTCGATCAGAGCCTTAATCAACGTCGAGTATAGCTTAAAGCCACTTACAAATATGGTTGGAAATAGACTTGATTACTACAGATATATCAACTTTTGCTGATGCGAGTCTCTATATGTCATCCCCCACTTACGAATATTCCATTCATCGTCCGACCGACGTTAGATCAACAAAACATGGATGTTATCCAGGCGCAACATATATTCTCGGGTTGCCATTTTTTGAGATTTTCACAAAACGTATGATTTTTTCATTTTTTGGATTTAGGGTTTGATGAAAAACTAAAACCTCAAACTCCTATTTATAGCCTTACCCTCAACTGCTATAAATGGCTAGAAATTTCAAATTTCTAGTCGAACTCGACACTTCGAGGTGATGAGTTCCAAGTGAAATTTATTGATCGTTTCCTCGTCTACCCGTTGACCAACTGCTACAAAACAGTTAGTTATTTTGAAATTGAAGGAAATTATCACCTCAACGTGATGGGTTCCATCTAATTTTTTTTAATTTATAGATTTTTTATTTTATAATTTTAAAAAAGAATTTTTAAATGGACTCGGCACCTCGACATGATGAGTCGTATTAATGATAATAAAATTGTTGAAAACATTTCTTGATATTTCGATATAACAAATTAAGTTAAATGAATTTTAAGATTTTACAAAAGATTTTACAAATTTATATTCGATTCAATTAACCGAATATCAAATTATTACTCCAAGTTTTTCAAGATCAATTTTAATCCTTACTGAATGTGTAAAATTGTGATTTGTACTTAAACTATTTTTGAAACAATTTTCACAAAGTATTTTGAACCAAAAACAAGCCTTAAATCAATTATTCAAAGGCATGCACTGATGCATCAGTCCATGCATCGATGCATCGATGAATTAATTGAACATCGAATGCATTCCATGCACCGATGCACTCTCCATGCATCGATGCACTCTGAATATTTTCAAAACATCGAATGCATTTGATGCATCGATGCATAAGCCATGCATCGATGCACCAGGCTATTTTTCAAACATCGAATGCATTTCATGCATCGGTGCACACTTGGTGCACCGATGCATCAAGTGTTCCAACGGTCAAAATATTTGAATTTTACACGAATGCACCGATGCATCCTTGATCATGCATCGATGCATGAGACGCTCTACCTAGAAAAATTAATTGTTTTCACACTTAAACGGCTCTATTGACTCCACTAATTATCACCAACGTTCAGAATTGATTCAAGGAGTATTTAAACAAGTTTTGAAGCCATTGATCAACAAGAAGAAACAATAAGAAACATCAAGCAACTAGAATCAAGAGAGAATCAAAGAGAAAGCATCAAACCTCAAGTTTGAGCATTTCAAGCCTATTTTTCATCCAATATTCATTTGCTTTCAAGAACACTTTTGTACTCAATTGTATTTATCTTTTAGTGTTCTTTTCTTTGTTCTAGAATTGTGCAAACATCTTACCTTGTGAGGTTTTCCTTGTAAGTTTGCAAATTTGTAATCTTCTCTTTGGGAAAAGAGTGTTCTTAAGAATTGGGTAATATTCTTGAGGGTATTGTAAGGTTATCTCTTTGGCCTCAAAAGAAAGAACAAAATAGTGAATTTGTTGGAAAATCCTTAGTGTGGATAGCTAAGGTAGTGGACGTTGACTTTGATTGAGAAAGTCGAACCACTCTAAATCGTTGTGCAAATCTTTTCAATTTTCTGCAAAAGCTTCCACCGAATTTTTAATTGCCAATTCACCCCCTCTTGGCTAATTCTGTCGATCGATTAACTCAACAATTGGTATCAGAGCCTCACTCATTTGAAGGTTTAATCACCTCTTGAGTAGATCCGGGAAGAGTTAAATCGATAAAGATGGCGTCCACTTCCGATTCATTCTCCATGGAAGAATCCAGACCAATTGACGTGCCTCCACACTTCAATGGAACAAATTATCGTCGTTGGAAGAGGTTCATGATGATGTTTATTCAAGCACATGATATGGAAGCTTGGATGATAATCGAGAACGGATATTCTTTTCCTACGAAGAAGGTAAAGAAGTAGAGTAATCAAGAACGGAAGGAAGCTCAACAAAACACAAAGGCTATGCATATGTTGTGTTGTGCAATTGATCCTAATGTATATAAAGGAGTTTCTTCTTGTTCAAGTGCCAAGGAAATGTGGGATAAGCTTGAGGAGATCTATGGAGACCAGGAAAAAGAAGAACCAATAAAAGTGATGTCTCTATTAGCTCTCACAGAGCCAAAGGTATCTTCTAACTCAAATAGATTAAATTCAAAATCTTTTAGTGAGTTACAAGATGCTTATGATGAATTATTTTTGGAGTTTGAGACCATGAACTCCAAATACAATAAATTGATTTCTAAATTTATTACTAAAAATGATCTTATTTTGAAAGCTAAAAAGGACTTGGAAAATAAAAATGAAATGTTGAAAAGGAGTTAGAGCTTTCAAAAATAAAATCGGAAAACTTTGAAAAAGAAATTTTCAAATTAAACAAACTTCTTCTAGAAACTAAAATGGATTTTGAAAAACAAAATGAAATTTCGAAGAAGAATTTAGAGCTTTCAAAGATAAAATTTGAAAGTATGGAAAAGGAAATTTTCTATTTAGAAGTTAAGCTTGAATGTTTAACAAAAGAAAAAGAGATCATTTTAAATAATTCATCTAGTTCAATAATGACAATATGCTCACATTGTCATTATCATGGTTATAAGGAACATACTTGTCCTTTAAAGA
The DNA here is from genome assembly GCF_006381635.1 of Hibiscus syriacus. Lineage (NCBI taxonomy): Eukaryota > Viridiplantae > Streptophyta > Magnoliopsida > Malvales > Malvaceae > Hibiscus > Hibiscus syriacus. The sequence goes on from NW_024063513.1 coordinate 6,424,308, forward strand.
AAGGAAAACGATTTAAAATTAGACAAGTATGGGTTCCAAAAGGAACAAGAGGCATTGAAACTAATGTTCAAGGATCCAAAGCAATTTGGATACCAAAATACACTTAAATGTCTCTTGTAGATGTGTGGGAGCAATGGTGATGAAGATGATGATATTCAAGATGCTCTAGCCACACATGAAAAAGGAATGGGTAACCTCTAAACTTAATGTTATTATTTTATTTGGTTGCTTATTTAGTTTGTGCATACATGAGGTTTTAAATGTTGAATAATTTTTTATTTTGCATAATTGTTTTATTCTCATGTATGTTGAAAATATGGTTATGATGAACATTTTAAAGTTATATTTTTTTTTTAGAATTTTAGTTCATCATAATAAAACTTGGTCAAAATTTTAACGTAATTGATATTCATTTTAAACCATTGATATCAATTTTCAAACAATTTGATTTTTGACCTTAAATTTTTTTCTAATGTTTATGCAAGTAATTTCAAAGTTTTAATGATATCTCTCTAAATCGATATCAATCTTTAATGCATAACATCTTTGTAAAACTTTATGCATATGCTCTTAATTTTGATAATCAACATTGCATAATGTTTTATATGTGAATGGATTAAAGCATAATCTATTGAGTATTAGTCAATTATGCGATAAGGGATTCAATGTCTTGTTTGAAATTAATGGTTGTAAAGTCATTGACATTGCATCTAATCGGATTATGCTTGTTGGTCATAAAATAGGAAACATTTACATGGTGCATTTAGACTCTATTGATATGACTAATTTATGCCTAGTTTCTAAGAATGAGCATGATAGTTGGTTATGGCATAGGAGACTAGGACATGCTAGTATGAGTGTTTTGCAACGGTTAATTCAAGGAGACCTAGTAAGAGGGTTGCCTAAGCTTAAATTTGATAATGATAAAATCTGTGATGCTTGTACTAAAGGAAAACAAAAGCGAGTTTCTTTTAAATCTATTAATGATGTATCAACTAGTAGAGTATTACAATTGATCCATTTAGATCTTTTTGGGCCAACTAGAACTACTAGCTTGGGTGGAAAACAATATGCATTTGTCTTGGTAGATGACTATTCTAGATATACTTGGGTTCTATTTTTAAGTACTAAAGATGAAGCATTAGAACATTTCATCACATTTTCAAAAATAATCCAAAACGAAAATGGTTACTCTATCACTAGTGTTAGAAGTGATCATGGTACTGAATTTGAAAATCTTGGATTTATTGAGTTTTGTAATTCTAATGGTATTAGCCATAATTTTTCAGCACCTAGAACCCCTCAACAAAATGGAGTTGTTGAGAGGAAAAATCGAACTTTAGAAGAAATGGCTAGAACCATGCTTTGTGAAAATAATTTGCCAAAATATTTTTGGGCGGATGCCACAAATACCGCTTGTTATGTTGTAAATCGAGTAATGATTAGGCCAATTATAAAGAAAACTCCATATGAAATTTTCAAAAATAAAAAACCTAACGTTAGCTATTTTCATCCTTTTGGATGTAAATGTTTTGTTTTAAACAACGGTAAAGAAAACCTTGGCAAATTTGATGCTAAAAGTGATGAAGGAATTTTTCTGGGTTATTCCTTAAATTCTAAAGCCTATTGTGTATTTAATAAAAGAACTTTAGTTGTAGAAGAGTCTATACATGTTGTTTTCGATGATAATACCCTTCTGAGGAAGGATTTTTGTGTGAATGATGATGTAGGTGTTATAAATACAAATGACGTTAGACATGACGTTGGAGAACCATCATCAAAGGAAGAAACGAAAAAATGAGGAAACTCATGATCCTCTTGAGAATCCAACCATTGAAGAAAGGGAAGTATCTTATCCAAGAGAGTACAACTATGTCAAGGATGGTGAAATTATAGGTGATCCATTAAAAGGGGTAATAACTCGATCTTCTCTTAGAAATATTTGTAATTATGTTGCATTTATCTCATGCATAGAGCCTAAGAATATTAAAGAAGCATTAAATGATGAACATTGGATTATGGCTATGCAAGAAAAGTTAAATCAATTTGAGAGAAGTAAAGTATGGACATTAGTTGAAAGGCCTAGTAATAAATCTACTGTAGGTACTAGATGGGTATTTAGGAATAAGCTTGATGAGAGTGGTAATATAGTGAGAAACAAGGCTAGACTTGTTGCTCAAGGGTATACTCAAGAAGAGGGCATAGACTATGATGAAACATACGCTCCCATAGCTAGGATGGAAGCAATTAGAATGTTATTAGCATTTGCATGTTTCAATGAATTTAAATTATATCAAATGGATGTTAAAAGTGCATTTTTAAATGGTTTTATAAAAGAAGAAGTGTATGTGGAACAACCTCTAGGTTTTGAAGATTCAAAATTTCCAGATCATGTTCTTAAATTGACAAAAGCTCTTTATGGTTTAAAACAAGCTCCTAGAGCTTGGTATGAAAGATTGTCAAATTTTTTAATTGAAAAAGGTTTTTCAAAAGGAAAGGTTGACACTACATTGTTTTTAAAAGCATAAAGGTAAAGATTTATTAGTAGTTCAAATTTATGTTGATGATATAATATTTGGTTCTACTAATGATGTTCTTTGCCAAGAATTTTCTAAGCTAATGCAAAGTGAGTTTGAGATGAGCATGATGGGGGAGCTCTCATTTTTCTTGGGACTCCAAATAAAGCAAAGAAAAGATGGCATCTTCATTAATCAAGCTAAGTACGTCAAAGATATGCTCAAGAAGTTTGGACTGGAAAATGGGAAACCTCATGACACTCCAATGAGCTCTTCAACAAAGCTTGACTTAGATGAAGGAGGTAAATGTGTAGATGTTAAATTATATAGGTCAATGATTGACTCTTTGCTTTATCTAACTGCAAGTAGACCGGACATTATGTTTAGTGTTTGCTTATGTGCTAGATTTCAATCATGTCCTAAGGAATCACATTTACTAGCTGTTAAGAGAATCTTTAGATACCTTAAGGACACTCCTAGTTTAGGACTTTGGTATCCTAGAGACTCTAGCTTTAGCTTGCATGCCTTTTCTGATGCGGATTATGGATGATGTAAATTAGATAGGAAAAGCACCTCCGGTACTTGCCAATTCCTTGGAAATATGCTGATTTCTTGGTTTTCAAATAAACAAAATTGTGTTGCATTATCTACCACTGAAGCGGAATACATTTCAGCCGGTAGTTGTTGTGCACAAGTTTTATGGATGAAACAACAACTTTTTTATTATGGAATTGAAGTAGGTACCATTCCTATCAAGTGTGACAATACTAGTGCTATTTGTCTCACTAAAAATCCCATCCAACACTCTAGAACTAAGCATATTGAAATAAGACATCACTTTATTAGGGACCATGTCACTAATGAAGATGTAGTTCTAGAATTTGTTGATACTTTGCACCAATTAGCGGATATTTTTACAAAACCCTTAGATAAAGAAAGATTTTGGACACTTAGGAGAGAATTAGGTTTAACTGACCTATCTTCACTTAGTGTTTAAAATATTTTAGCACTTTTAAATAATATTGAAAAATGCTTATAATAATAATTTTTGATTGCATTCTTGCTATTAGTTAGGGGGAGTTAGTGATTCTCTGTTAAAATTAATTTTATGTTCAAATAAAGTTTGAAGATTAATTTGATTGATTGAACATAATTAATTTGTGATATATGAGTTGCCAATACCATTAGAGCCAAATTATTTAGCATTTTAAGTGTTTAAAACGGATTTTTGACATTTTTGTACTTTATGCACCGATGCATTTAACAATGCATCGATGCATCCCTTTGACTGTGCATCGATGCATCCGCATGATGCACCGATGCATGCATTGAATATGCAACGATGCATAAGACCATGCACCGATGCATCCGTCGGGTTTTAGGTTAAAATGCTTCATCTTCTTCATTTTTCTCAAAACCTAAAACACTAAACACACGGCTGTTCGTCCCCCTCTCCCTCAAATCTCTATTTTTGCTCAAAATCTTCGGGAAATCATCGGATTCTTCAAGATTTTTATCCTACAAACCTGCTACAATCATTAAATCGCTCAAAACATCTCCACATTCCCCTCAATCCGAATTTTTCAAGGTAATTTTTCAAAAACTCTATTTTATTAATTTTTGAACTTAGGACTCGTTTAGATTAGTTCTAGTTTGAAATAATTATCGGGCATTGGTTATATGATGATTCTAAACTAGTTTCTACAACGAATTTCATCAAAAACACATAATTTTTCAAAATTAAAATTTCGAATTTAAAAATAAATTAAAATTAAGTGATAGTTTTGATTTAATTGTGCTGTTTTCATGAAAACTATACATATTATGATATTATTTTAAAATAGTTTTCAAAACTTTGCCCATTAGGATTATGTTAGAGAACCTTGAATTATTGAGGACTCATTTGAGTTTTGGGATTAATTGTTGTGCATACATGTGTTTTAAAATTGCAGGTGATATTCCTTTTCCGATTTTCCTTACCATGACTAATCCTAAACGCCCTAGGACATCCTCTAGTCGGTCTCACCAAAACCGTCCTCCCGTTCCTCAACATCCTCCTCCCGATCCTCCGATGGAGTAGACTTACTTGCCATGCTTTCTTGTTCTTAAAACTTGGATTTGATTTTTGTGGTTTGATTGATACTTTGAACTTGATTAGTTGTTGGATGTTTATGTTTGTTTGGATATTTGGATGTTTGAATGATTGAACTTATATATATATATATATATATTTGGTTTAACTTTTCTGTTTATTAATTTTTGCATCGTTAGAAATTTATGACCAATTATGCCATTCAAAAACTAATGGTTAATCTTTTATTATGAATATTGTTTATGAAAACTAATGGTTAATCTATCTTTTGATTGTGATCTTAGCAGCTTATAATTATTAAATCAATTAAATAATGTCTTTCAAAAACCTTGTTTAAATCATTTTATAGAGTCTTTTTGATTTAACAAAAAGGGGGAGAAAATTTAAGATGTGCTATAGTAAGGGGGAGTAAGTTTTTCAAAATCGATTTCAAAAATAATTTCTTAAACAAATCTTAAAATTACTTAAATGTTTTGTTATATCAAAAAAGGGGAGATTGTTGAAAACATTTTTTGATATTTCGATATAACAAATTAAGTTAAATGAATTTTAAGATTTTACAAATGATTTTACAAATTTATATTCGATTCAATTAACCGAATATCAAATTATTACTCCAAGTTTTTCAAGATCAATTTTAATCCTTACTAAATGTGTAAAATTGTGATTTGTACTTAAACTATTTTAGAAACAATTTTCACAAAGTATTTTGAACCAAAAACAAGCCTTAAATCAATTATTCAAAGGCATGCACCGATGCATCAGTCCATGCATTGATGCATCGATGAATTAATTGAACATCGAATGCATTCCATGCACCGATGCACTCTCCATGCATCGATGCACTCTGAATATTTTCAAAACATCGAATGCATTTGATGCATCGATGCACAAGCCATACATCGATGCACCAGGCTATTTTTCAAACATCGAATGCATTTCAAGCCTATTTTTCATCCAATATTCATTTGCTTTCAAGAACACTTTTGTACTCAATTGTATTTATCTTTGAGTGTTCTTTTCTTTGTTCTAGAATTGTGCAAACATCTTACCTTGTGAGGTTTTCCTTGTAAGTTTGCAAATTTGTAATCTTCTCTTTGGGAAAAGAGTGTTCTCAAGAATTGGGGTATATTCTTGAGGGTATTGTAAGGTTATCTCTTTGGCCTCAAAAGAAAGAACAAAATAGTGAATTTTTGGAAAATCCTTAGTGTGGATAGCTAAGGTAGTGGACGTAGACTTTGATTGAGAAAGTCGAACCACTCTAAATCGCTGTGCAAATCTTTTCAATTTTCTGCAAAAGCTTCCACCGAATTTTTAATTGTCAATTCACCCCCTCTTGGCTAATTCCGTCGATCGATTAACTCAACAAAAATAATAGCACATGTGGGGCCCACTACTTGGAGACTATTTAAAAATAATATCCGAAGAAACTCGTCACCCTAATGTGACGAGTTTTATGTGCATGTAGCAATTGTCATATTTTCCAAAATAAAAGGCCCAATATCCTAAATAATTGACCCGCTTGAGGTATGGGAAAAAAACCTACAACTGCAGTCTGCATAGTGCAGACCATTTGTCTTCAAAATTGAGATTTGGCAAGTGAGACCGACAATAGCCTAACGAGTTCTATGAGGCCGGTGCCGACTTGGGATGCCATTACCAGGTGCATCCATAAAGACCGAAGCCAATAATCGGGCCCAACACTTAATATTCATTTTAGGCCACATCTGGCTTTGCTCTTCATCCACCACATATATACAGAACCGAAGTTCGTTGGTTTTGCCCATTAAAGTTGGCTTTCCAAGCGAATACGCAGGGTCAATGGAGCATCACTGCTCTGTTTTAGCTCGACCACTCGCCATTAATTTTCATGGTCGACGAAAAATTAAGGTAGTTGGCTTTGCCCTTTCTCGACGGCGGAAGGAACCTCAGCAGGCCGTCTAATGTCCGAAACCTAGCCGTGTGTCAATGAGAACAAAGAATGAATAATAGATAAGTCGAAGAGCCTATACAGCATTCATTAGATTCGTTTGACTAATTGACTCCAACATCTTGGATTTGCGTGGGGCTCCAAGGCTTGTCCACCTTTCCTTTACTGGTAAAAAGCTTTGAAAATGCAGTGCGCACTTGGTCACGATCACTAGCACTTTTAGTAATGCACAACATTAGTTATCACTAAATATTGTCAGCAAATCTTCATTTTATTGTCGTACACATGATTTGGTCATTCTTAATTAATAAACGATAATCACTATGAATGCTTAACCCCACTGCCATTGTGGTTTAGTTCAGACCATCCAGATTAAAGAATCAGAAAACAAAATTTCTTTTTATATTTGGCATAAGAGAATATGCTGGAAATGGGTATTCTTTCGAGTCTTGGATACACGGATGCCCATAGCATTATGCTATTTCTAGTTGTGCTGGCGGCTGACCATAGCATTATGCTACGTGGCATTTCAGCCATCTAAAGTTGAGCTGCCAATACTTGAGTCAAACAAGGTGTGAAGTGATTCTTGGAAACCTTGAAGAAAGTTCGAGGGGCACAATAAACTCTGAAAGACACTTGGATTTACCAATTTATGGTCTTTGGGAAATAAAACAACTCGGTCATTTCTCAGTCACTACAGAAAGAACTGAACTTACAAGTTAATTATTTTACTGCAACTTTGAGACTCACACTAGCGAATAATGAAGGCTTGTTTTACTTGAAATTTTTAATCGGAAAGAGAACTGAAAGGCGGTTTGGCTGTAGCAGTAGTGCTTTCATGAAAAGGCTTTTAGAGTGAATGAACGATGAAATTAGATACATATATTATTGCAAATTGCTATCTAGCACCTGAATATGTGGTGTGCAAGAATGGTAAGTCCAAGAGCATTTGAAATAAGATCGAAGGAGCAAATTAAAAGAAAGTTAGGTGCATGTAATGATGTAAACATTGGTTTTACACCAGAAAAGCTTCCTTCAACAGGTACATGCATGCGGGTTGGTGTAAAATTTGTAATGTAAAATTCTTTTTTTAAGTCGTTGAGACTGTGTTCACAGGTTGAGCACTGGTTTGCACGATACAATTATAATCTTTTTAGATAAATCTATTGACATTTTTTTGAAATCAGGTTATCAATTTTTTTTGAGGATTTTATCATACATGACGAGATTTTCTATAGATGTATGTGTATGGTGATAATAATCGAAGAATTTTTTAAAATTTAAAACTTAGAGAGATTTGTAAGGTTATATATGGTAACTCAAAGTGATTGCAATTAGGGTAAAGTGAATTTGACGTTAATATATCTATTATATTAAGAATGTATGTTAAATTTCTCTAAATAAAGATGTGCAAAGATTTTTTTACTCGGTAAATATGATTTTATTAAGAATTTAATCAAATAATCTTAAAACCTAAATTGCATGTCTTGATAAAAACTTCCCTAAACTTAAACGAAAGAAATAGTACAACCCAACTTAAAAAGGTTACAAGTCTCTAACAACCGAATACACGTGCAAGTAGAGCCCCACAACACATGCAAATGAGACAAAAACTAGATCGAACCTGGAGATTATGCTCTCTTTTCGAGTTTAATGTGGTTGAAACACTCACAGCCGTCACCCTTTTCATCGTAGAGTAGACCACTTGAGCTAATGAGTAATGTTATCATGGAAGGACCATCACCATGTCAAAATTCCTATTTACAAACTAGTGTTGTTTCACTAGGATCCAACTCCTTAACTTTTCACCCAATTTACTTCGACTCATAGAATCGGATCCAACTACCAGTAATTTTAGATTCATAGACTTGAGCTAAAAAGTCTATATTCCAAATTGAATTAGTTATCATCCCAAATAGAAACAAGTCCTCTTGTACCACCTCACTGCAAATACTAAAACGAAATTGAAATCATCGACGTACTAAATCCTTCGCCTCACTGCAAAGATATGATTGTCGATTGATATAAACTATGCAAACAAATTTTCTTATATTATTGATTATGTTTTATTTGTTTCCAGTATTTTTCTCCAATTACAGCATACCCATAACAGCACTGTTCGAACTCAACTACCCAAAATGCAAGTTTCTTCACAATACTACCAGTAATTTTTGTTTATATCCTTGAGTCTTGACCTAATTTAAATTAAGGAGGAAGCGAGGATTAAATATTAGAAAGAACAAAGTATCTAATTTTAAGATAATGATTTACCATGTATACTAATCTAAAAATTAGAAGACGACATGAATCTAAATTTTATTTAAATTTAAATTAATAAAGATTTAAAATATTAATTTGATTTTAGGAGGGACAAAATCCCATCGTCCCTAATTCCAATGTATATAATTACATGAGACATGCAGAAACAACAGTAAAGCACCGCACTAAGCCTGTGCTTCCAAAAAAATTAACCCAAGGGGACATAGATCATAATGACACATTGAACCATTGGTAACCAACACCAACATGGCGGCTTCCCAAGTCTATAAATATCAAGAACTCAGAAGCATAATCAGTCTTCACTACTATAATAACTTGCTTCCTGGCTTGGTCTTTTCTCTCTTCAAGCAGTGACGGAGCCATGTAGGCCCGGGCCCCCTGCCACTCCCAAAAATTTTTTACCATTAAAAAGATAAAGATAATTACTAATTTAGACCTTTAAATTTTAATTTATTTTGATTTTATCTTCATTTTCTATTGTTAATTATATTTTGCCCCTGAACTAAAATCCTAGCTCCGTCCCTCTCTTCAAGTGCCTGACATTACATTCCTCTTTAAATTTTCTCATTCCTTCTTAATTTTCAGTTCATCCCAATGGCCCAAAACAACCTCATTTTAGCTGGTTCACTTCTCCTTCTGCTATCGTTGTCTTATGGAGTTTTGAAAGCAGAAAAATTGGATGACCCCGGAATTCAAGGGACAAAGATGATGAGCGGGCATAAGAATGCTTTAGAGGGCCCCTCGGATGGCGTTGTCCACAATGCATATCGTACTAATGATGTCCGTCCGACGACTCACGGTCACAGTCCCGGTGCGGGTCACTCTACTGGACCTGTCAATAATGGCTACAACTAGATTTATTCCACGTTCTATCATATCATCATTTATGTTCGTACCGTTCTATAATATTCATTTGTATTGTTTTTCTAATCAATCTCGTTGGGCAATTATGTGATTATGAATTAGCTTCCTTAATTGAAAGGCACTGATTATTTGAATTTAGGTACTTATCGATAAGTGCTAAAAAATTATTGTTTTCGTCCCACGAATTTCATATAATAAAAGTTGATGAAAAACTGAAAGGCAATAAAAATTAAAAAAAAATAATAAGATTCCCACTAAAGTGAATGCTGCTTTTTATATATAATAGTATGAGTTTTGGAGTTGTCTTTTTAAATTTTAAATGCCTTGTGCATCTTTTAAGGTTTCTGGATCTCTTTGCAACTTGGAGATAAGCCATGATTGTTGCTTTCCCCCCCCCCTTATTTTAGCATAGTTATGGTCAGCATTGAACATTAAATCTTTAATTAGTAATTTTCTTTGCACTTAATAACATCTTCCCTTTTAGTCATAAAAAAAAAAACTCTTCCCTTTTCTGGGCCACATTATGATAGAGGTAATACCATTTTTTTTAATTTCTATTAGAGTTTTATTACAGGTAATTTCAGATAATATTTTCAATATTCCACATTGACCATGACTAAAATGAGATCAAGAAAAAATTTAAATAAATAAATATATATATTATTTAAAAATTAAAGAAAACATGGTGTTTGTATGAGCGTATCACAGGTAAAAGACCACAATATATTAGTATGAGTTTTGTTTTCAATCATTCAATAAAAATATTTTAAAAATTGTATTTAAACACTTAAAATTTGAATATATATAATGTATAGTTTGTTAATCTCAATGTTAAATTTACTTATTTTTCAACATTAAAAACAGATTTTAAATTTTTATGAGATCTATATCATTAGGATATTAAAAATGAAACTAAATGCTCCATGTTACAAAATAAAAACAAAGATCTGACTCAAGTCTGTAACAACAAATTTTATTGTTATTTACAAATGCGAAATGATACACATAATAGAAGTAATCAACATTCCGGAAGCAGCAAACCAGAGGAACATTATTCATAAAGAGAAACCCAGAATACCGGTTAGCAGTAGATAAACAATAATTATAGAACATACACACGACACACGTGATCTAGATTCGAGCAATATAGCTTGCTAATTATGGGCATTAGGTGGAGTTGAATGACCGATGCTCGGACTGTGACCGGGGCTTGTGGGACGGAAATCGTTGGTATCAGATTTGGAAGCGGCAGTAGGAGGATCATGATCCGCTCCATGGCTATATTTCATCTTATCATGGTTACTCACCGGGGTCTTTGTTACCTGTTTTCCCGAGTACAAGTCATCTTTCTCTATATTGGAAATCCAAACTTCATCCTTAAATCTGATTCCATGAGATAATATTAATAAAGCAAAGAGAAAGGCAAGTGCGAAAATGAGGTTATTTTTTGCCATGGATTAACTGAACTGAAGAAAAAATAAAGGGATTGGAGAAGAAAAGCCGAGCTTACTCAACAGTAAATGTCGACTCACAATGTGATGCACATACATATGCCTTGCCTTGCTGGGACATTTATAGGCTGCCACCGGACATTTCCAGGTAATTTTATATTAAAAACCTCAAGTAAATAATTATTTAAAGAAATATGACCTCCAATAATTATTTAAAAGAATAACTCTCAAATCGTCCACATCAAACGAATTCGTGGCCTACAAATCGCGTGTTAAATCTTCGTATTTTTCAACACGTGAGATACATCCGACGTGGGCGTACTTTTCAAGTAACCTAATAAAAAATTGGATAAAATAACCTCACGCATTGCGAAGCACGAAGTAACATTTATGATCCAAAATATCACGAGGGGACCTCTCGACCTGCAAAGCACAAAGTTCTTTCAAATTACGTATAACAACCTAATTTGAAACATAGAAATTTAATAAATTTAATAAATATTATAATAATAATAAATATTAATTATTAAATATAATAAATAATTAAAATATAATAATATATAAATATAGTAATCAAAATAGATATTTTATAAAAAAATTTATAATATATTTTATAAATTTTGAAATAATGAAAAATTATGTGTAAAATATTAAATATAATAAATAATTAATAATATTATAGTTATAATATATTTTGAAATTTAAAATATAAAGTAATCTCGCGTCTTACAAACCGCGAGGTATTGGAAACGAAATAAATTCCACGTGTTTTCAACGTAACTCACGTCTTGCAGGACACGAGTTGCATTTAAAAATGCGCTTCCCCAGGCGCGAGAAGGGCTATAAATAGGGCATTTCACTCCTATTCATCATCACATCCATCCCTTTCATATATTCAAAGATTTCATATCATGGCGGCGAGTCTATTAAGACATAATCGAAGTCACGTATTCGATTATTAGAGGCAAAATGATTAGGTAAATTAATTAATATTATTTTGTATTTTTATTATTTAGTTATTGATTTAGTCTATTTATTTTGGTATTTAAATAATTTTTTAATATTTATATTTCGTATGGATATGAACGTGTATTAGAGTGTCATATAAATCGTGTGACACCGCCCGATGTGGATATTATTGACTATTTACATTTAACAGGTTTCGAATATATCAATAGTATAGCTGGTGACTGTGTGAAGTTGCATCATCCACTTATAAATGTGTTGGTGGAAATATGGAGACCGTAGACGTACACGTTTCATTTATCGTGTGGGAAGGCAATTGTTAGCCTGCAAGATGTTGTATTTCATCTGAGACTGCCTATTGACGGAGTAGCTATTACTGGTGGCGCCCCTAGAAACTTATGTGAGGTATTGCTCGGAATTGATCCGCCTGATGATGCACACGATGGTGGAAAATAAAATTTAAATTTTTTGATGAAAATTTTACGAACATATCTCAGAATGCGGAGCATGAAGTGAATGAGGTAAATATAAATGTTTTTATTTATGAATATTTATTAATATTTCAATTTATTTATTTATTTGGAAATTAAGTAGTTATATTATTTTATTAATTTTTTGAAGCAATTTGCTCGTGCACATATACTACGAGTTATTGGGGAATTTTAATGCAAGATAAATCCTAAAATAAGGGGCATATGTGGTTAAATCATTTTTAAAATTTGAGTGATTTAAGAAATATAAGCTGGGGGTCTAGAGTTTTGACATTTTTGTTCTGAGAACTTTGTAGAGTTGTAGATCCGACGAAAAATGTCGTTGGAGGGTGTTTATTGTTGTTGCATTCGTGGGCCTGGATTCGAATGATATTTTTACGGCCGATCCTTGAAACACATATCCCATATGAATTTTCGTTACTTAAGAGGTAACAAATATTTTTTATCTATTTTTTATAATATTATTAACAAATAATACAATTTTATTGTATTAATGATAGGTGGGCTGATGAAACCTCTCACGCCCACTTACCAACACATCAACAAGATTTCAGACTCTTGATCGATAAGTTTGGCCATTATGTAATAAAATATTTTCTTACGAATTTTATCTTATAATTGTATAATAATTTAATTTATTTGAGGTTTTTAGCTAACAAACTTATGTAATTTTAATTTTATAGTTATTGTGGATGCCTTATTGCGATGTTGCTATTGTTGAATGTATACTACATGAGATTCGAGTGACTAATGTGCCCATGTACATCGTGTCAGTCCCACTAATCTTGTATGAGATAGTCGATTAACATCATATTGAGTGTGTCCTTTGACAATTTAACCATGTCCAATCGATTCTGCCACATCCACCTTGTTTGGATCAGTTACATCGATTGACGAGACAAGGGAAGATTGAAATTAATTGGGCGGACCATAATGTTGTCTATCAGAATAAGTGGGTTCCGAATATTCGAGATGACGCCTATTACTCAACCTATCTTCGACCACAGCGTGACATACGATTAGATGTGGTAATATATCTCTCGGTGTCGTATTTCAGTCCACACACATTGTGACAATAACGCTACCAACGAAGTTAATATATAACAAGTTGATGAAGAAAGTGAAGAAAAATGTCTCACATGCTCGTGGTATAAAAATGTTACCCTTGAAGTATCGACTACCGACGTCGTTAGAACCATTAACATACACTATATACACCGTTGAGGACAATCGTGATGTGCATGTGATGGTCGACGCTCACTTACAATATTTATTTAGAGAGCTGATGAAGTTGTATGCATTGTTTTCTGATGCTGATGATGGTACCAGTGTACCAAGTTGGAGACGAGCGGAGTTCGACTTTGATCCAATAGTTGACAGTCATACAAAAAATTTGAGAAACGATATCAATTTGTTAAGCACACACGATACACATAAGATTTGGGTGCATCATCATCTTCGATGCCAAGGTAATCTTGTGTTGCAAGATTCGAGTTTGACTTGAACATGCCACCAATGCAAACGTTTAACATGTTCGATGATTTCTCATCTACCGATATTCAACATATATCTCTTATGCGAATAACGTCTCAACACATATGGGAGACATTCTTTTACTGGTATACATGACGTTGATCTTGAGGAACCGATTCGTGAGCGGTCTCATAATCGACAAACACCTACAGTAGCAGCTAACATTGATTTAAACGAGGCTAAACTATTCCGCTTTGAGAGGGATCATTCAATCGAAGAACCAATAAGGGAATCCAGCCCGATGGTGATGAGTTAGGTCCCTTCTATGAAAAACTAGAAAACCTTGACATGCCACTAGAAGCAGAAGACAACGAAGAATACGGTGCGACTACAACAATTCCACATGCTGCAATGCCTATTTCTTATTACCAACCACCATCGCACTTTACAAAAATTGATATGGAGACATTCAATGCTCCGAAATTTTCTCAATTCCCACACATTAAGAAATACAATCAACGTAGTGATGGTGATCTCTATGTTGGAATGGTTTTCAGGTTAATATATGTTTTATTTTTTCATTATTTATTTTGATTTATTTATTTGTAAGTTGATAATTTTATTTACTATTTTTACGAATGAGTTTTATGACAAAAGAACAAGTTGTGGTTGCAATCAAGAACTACAACATACATCGCTCCTTCACGTCAAGTGTGAAATAACTGATATAGATAAGTACATTGTTGAATGTCTCCACAAGAAACAAGGATGTATGAGTGTTCGTGTATCACGGTTGAAGACGATGAACAACCTTTGGAAACTCACAAAATACGTCCAACCATATACATGCACCATAAACATCCTGAATCAAGATCATTTTAACTTGGATGTGCATGTGTTTTCTGAAGCCTTCATTCCGTTGCTCAAATCAAATCCACGTGTTACGGTAGCGACATATATTATTTCAGGTACATCGCTATATGGGTATACAATTGACTACCACAAAGCATGGTGTGCAAAGTATTGGGCCCAACAAAAATGGTTTCGCCAATGGAATGAATCATATAATAAATTGTGACCATGGCTTAAACTGATACAAAAACACATTCCGGAAACAATTGTGTAATTAGAAACAATCTAGGTGTACGAAAATGATCGTGTTATACAAGGTATATGTCAATTCTACCGGTTCTTTTGGACTTTTTCGCAATGCATTAATGTATTCCAACACTACAAGCTGGTTGTTCAAATCGACGACACTTGGTTATATGGTCGATACACTTAAATAATGTTATTGACGATTTCACAAGATGACAACAGAAAAACTATTCTCATCGCCTTCGCAATTGTCGAAAAGGAAGTAATCGACTCTTGGGAATTCTTCCTTACTAGCTTATAAACATATGTTTATCATATGTGATACATGATAAAGATGATGGTATTTGTCTTATTTCTAACACAGGCACTGGTATCAAATATGCACTCCAGCGTATGAACCCGTCTTGTCAACCCCCAATATTTATCACCAGTACTACTTATGACATATTGCCGCAAAATATTTGCAGAAGTTCAAGAGTTAAGATGAGTGTCTAATGCTGCTTCGAATGGGTACGTATTTCACCCTTTTCGATTTACCATATTTTTACAAAATTATTTCAAATTAATTGTTTCATTTTTTTATTGATAGGTTACATACAGTCCGTACGTCAGTTTAGTGACCTGATGTAGGAACTAAGAGACATGAATTATGAGGGCTTTAACTACCTTGCTAGAATCCCAAAAGAGAAATGACTTCGATCATTTGATGGGGTAGAGGGTATGGTCATATGACAACAAACTTGGATGAGGCAATAAATTCATCACTAAATGGAGTGCGCCATTTGCCTATCACGTCCATTGTCAAAGCAACGTGTTATCAACTAAAAACCCCTTTTCGCAACCTTGGGAAGGCAAACAGCTGACTAAATGGCAAGTGGCCACCAAATCCACCCATACCTCCTTAGAAAATTACAAACATTCCAACACCATTCCAACGCGATGAGTGCCATATGCTTCTCTCGTGAAGTGTCATTATTCCGTGTATCAGAATTTGTGAGGCCATTGGAAGGCATAAAACACAACGCATAAGTGGTTAATTTACGAGAAAAAACATGCGAGTGCATATTCTTCCAAACTTTCAAATACCCATGTGCTTGATGCTTCTTTTGTTCTAATACCCTACTTGAGATTCATTGATCAGGTTTACTTACTTGAAAATATATTCAAGGTTTATGAGTACGAGTTCTCTCCCATTGAAAATGGGATTCAGATGAAGCGATGATGAACCTACAATACAGTCAAATTATGCACTACGATGAAAAAAAACCCAGATCGTCCACGGTCAACCTATATTTTTTGTGACGAGGATTTGGTCGAACATCAAGAAAGAACCAGACAACCAAAATAATGCTCTATATGTAGGAATCCCAGACACACGAAGAACAAATGTCCCAATCGCTCAGGCCCACGTATTAATTAAATGAGCTTTTTGCATTATTTATTTTTTAATTAACAATAGATATTCCTCATATTTACAAGCCATAATTTACACTCCAATATGTCTATCAAACTATTTTTTTCTTCTTCCTTCACAAAACCATGATTTCTAACCATTTTCAACGTCTTTTTTACCCTGCTTAAAATGTCTTATATATGTTGATATTATAGTCACCTTAAAGATAAATTGAAACACTACACGTTTATAATTAAAAAAAATTAAAAAAAATCAATTTTCCACCTGAAAATAGTATCCGAACAAGGCTACAGACACTGAAGGGAGGGTAGGAAATCTATTGTCCTCGCGCTTTGCAAGCCGCAAGGTCCCTATAAATCTCGCGATATTTTATATCATAAAGGCTACCTCGAGCTTCGCAATGCGCGAGGTCATTTTATCTAATTATTTTATTGGCTTACATGGAAAGTGCTCTCACGTCGGATGTATCTCACATGTTAGAGGGTACGAGGATTTAACACACGATTTGCTGGCCGTGAGGTTCTCTGATGTGGACGATTTGGGGTTATTCTTCAAATAATTTCTAGAAGATCCTATTTCTTTAAATAATTATTTATTTGGGGTTTTTAATATAAAATCGCCACATTTCCATCTCGTCTCTAATTTTGATGAATAATTGGGCTCAAGTATAAAGCACGCTTAATTTATTGGGCTTTTTGAACCGGACATTGATGGAGATCTATCCTGTCCTAGGAACCAGCCACCGCCCAATGATAATAAGCTTACCTCACCCCTGTACAATTATTTTGTATTTATTAAAAATTGAAAATAAAAGTATTTAATTAGCAAATTAAGGTTTACATAAATGTAAAATTATGTATTCAATTTTTTTTTTATAAATTATGAATTATTAACTCATCAAAATTTTTATATTTAATTATATCTTAATTAAATTTGCACTACAACAAAATACACAAATTATTTATCCTAAACAAAATAAGTAAACTTATTATGACAACCGTTTGTCCGAAAAAGGAGAAACTTGTAGCAGTAATTGATTGACTTGGTTCTAAAAATAGAAACTAAAATTATCGATTTAACTACATCAACAAAATCAAAAAATAAAGCTCGTCAGAGATTTTTCTTCTTCAGTTACCTTTTTAAAAAAAATAAAAATGATAAGCAGATTTCCTAATCAAATCTTCAGGTACCCATTAATTAACAAGTTGCTCTAAAATTAAAGTGAAAAATATTTTATTAATCAGTTTTTAAAATATCGTTAACGTCTTATGATTTTTCATTTCATATTCTTTTAAATTTAATTTTGTCAATTTTTTTTATTTGATTCATTTTTAAATGTAAATTATTACGAGTTTAAATTCTTACAGGTTAAAATAATTTAAGTTTGAATGGACATAAATAAATTTTATCAGACCTAGCAAATGATAACTATGTTCTTTTTTTATGAAATAAATTATAATATTAATAAGAAAAGATAAAATAATTAGTATCAATTTAATAAGTTCTTTACTTTTTCATAATTATTTTAATTTATTAAAAATTAAAGATACAATATTTAGAGATTATTTGTTTTATTAATATGATGCAAGTAAAATGCGGTATTCGTTCAAAGATAACTCTCAACTATTTAATACTGAACGTTCACACCCTTAACATTTTTTGTACTCGAAACAAAAACTTTAAGGAATAATAACAATTTTTTCCATTGAATTCGTTTGATTCATGCAAATATATATAAAGTTGAAGACTAAAAATATTACTAAACTTATTTACTTACTTCATATATCCTCAAACTATGATTCTCATCTTAAATTAGTCTTTAAATTTTTAAATATTCTAATTTCATCCCTAAATTATGATTTTTATTCTAAATTAGTTCTTAAACTTTTGAACATTCCAATTTCATCCTTAAACTATGGCCCTCATTTGTAATTAGTCTCCAAACTTTTGAATCTTTCAATTTCATCCCCAAAGTCATCAAAATATGTAATTAGTTTCAAGCATAATTTAACCTAAATTTTATTTCTTTCAAACACATAATAATATAACTTGGTCTAATAATTTTATTAACAAAGGATATTATTAGTATATACTTACAGTTTGGGATGAAATTGAAATGTTTATAAAGTTTGAGGACAATTTTAGAATGAATGTCATAGTTTGAGGGTGAAAATGAAATGTTCAAAAGTTTGAGGACTAATTTATTATGATAACCATAATTTAGGGATCAAATTAGAACAGTTAAAAGTTTAGGAAATAATCTAAAATGAGAATCAATTAATTATCGTCCGAAGTCTAACAGGAGACTAAACTCTAAACCGAGTCACATACAAATTCTACCTCGTTTGGTCAATATAAACGGTTGTGATCAACCTATCAAAGTATCACGTGTCCTATCCAACAATTAAAACTACAACCGTTTAATCCTTCGTTAAATCCTCTGGTTGGTCCTCTTTCTCTTCTATTCTCTTTGTTTCCCTGAAAATATTTAGAAACTAAAACTCAGATTCAATTCAAATAATCATTGGAATCTTATTTATTTAATCATTTTTTCTGTTTTAAAAAAAAGGAGACAGTAATATTAGTAATACAGAGATAAGGATGCAGCAAAATAGTGGTTCCGATTCGCAAGCACCGGCGCAACCTTCGCAAGAACACAACCAACGCCAACAACAACCGCCACAATCACATCCGCAGTGGTTGGCGATGCAGTATCCGGCGACAGCTATGGTAATGCAGCATCAGATTATGCAACCGCCCCACTTTGTGGCGCCGCCACTTCCACCTCAGCACTACATGCCATATCACCCTCGTAACCATCAGTTCCAGCAACACCATGGAAACGTGCAACAGGCGCAGCAGCAGCAGCAAGGATCCAACGGCGGCGGAGAGAACAAAACCATTTGGGTTGGTGATTTGCATCATTGGATGGATGAGAACTACCTTCATAGCTGTTTTGCTTCTACCGGCGAGGTAAACAAAATCTCTCTTAAAATATATTTTATTTTAATTTGATATTATTCATATTAACACTTATTTCTTTCTTTTCTTTTTATTTTCAATGACATCGGTTATTGCACTGTATTTGCATTATCGTGGTTTCTGCAGTCCCTAACCGTAAATAAAACAATATAGATTTTAAGTTATTCGAGATCGATTTGATTAAAGTTCGATTAATATTCGAATTAAATGAACTCGAGCTCGAACTCAACTCGAATTTTTAACGAACTACTTAATACTCGACTCGAAAAGCTCATTAGCTATTCGAAAAAAAATGTTATATTATAATTTTAATTTTTTAAAATTACATTATTAAAAATATATTTAAAATACATTATTGATAATTATAAATTTTTAAAAATATATTTTTAAATGTAATATAAGATTTTTGTAGTTTCAAATTCGAGTTTGAGTTTAAGCTTCAATCGAGCTCCTGAATTTTTTTTGAGTTCGAGCATTTTCGAGTTCGAGTCGAGTTTCAATATTATATTTTGAGTTCGAGCTGATTTTGATAATTTTTTAACTTGCGAGTTTTCAAATCGAGTAAAATTTAATTTTAAACTTTTCAAATTCGAATCGAGCTCAACAATACTCGAGCTCTCGTTTACAGCCATCACTACACTATCTGATATTGATTTAATTAGTTTGAATTATTTATTAATGATCGGCTGTCTTATTTAATTCATGCATATACACGTAGGAGTGCTATTGGGACACTTGTATAGTACAGTTTTATGGAAATATTTTCAAACTAAATGCATCTCCATTGATTACTAGTAAAATCATTGTCGGATGGAAAATATTTCTTTAAATGGCGATCTTAACGATACGATTTGCTCTATGATTAAAGCATTCGTTGCCTTTTTTGTGGTTGGCACATGTAGCTATTTGGTTTTATACTTGATCGCTAATCAAATGCCACGAATGAGGACTTGACCCTAATGTGACCGAGGAAGATCTCAGGCAACCTTTCTCCCAGTATGGTGAAATAGTCTCTGTTAAAATACCTGTTGGAAAAGGATGTGGGTTTGAACAATTTGCCAGCAGGTACAATTTGTAGTCATATTGGCTTTGCCATTAATTTACCGTTCGTGCTATGTTAGAAGTGTAAGTTGGGTACTATTGAGTTACTACCTTTTATTAACACCTGGAGTCTAAACAGGAACAATGCTGAGGAGGCATTGCAGAAGTTGAATGGGACTATAATAGGCAAGCAAACAGTGAGACTCTCTTGGGGCCGCAATCCAGCAAAAAAGCAGGTATCTATTTTTTTTATCTACAGTCATTGTTTATTGCAGCATTAAGAAAGCTGTTACTACATGCTTTGCAGAAATGGACGATCTTAAGACGTCCTGTTATCTATTGCTTTGAGTAAATTACCTCTATTTGATCTTATTATTATTCTTAGATTATGCAGTTTAGAGCGGATTATGGTAACCAATGGGGCGGAGCTTACTATGGAGGAGCTGCGTATGATGGTTATGGATATGCTTTGCCATCACCTCACAACCCGGGCATTTATGCGGCAGCATATGGGGCGTATCCATTCTATGGAAGTTATCAGCAACAAGTGAACTAAAATAGTAACAGCAGAAAGAGTAGTAGCTCTTGAGCAGACAACTCACACTAGAGGAGAGGCGCAGCTCTCTTGGTTGTGTAGAATTCTTATATAAATCCCTTCAGACGTGGAGTGGAACTCCCCTTACGTAGAGGGATATTTTAGGGTTTAGATTCATTATTTGTTTGATTTTCTGCGACTTAAAAAGGGAAACTTGGTATATAACTTGGCTGTGGCGTGCTTCATGAATAAATGCCAACTATGGCTACCGGTCGATCAGTCCGACTGTAAGGTTAGTCTGAGTTCAATAATTATGACAGTGTTAACATGGATTGCGTTTCAGCTTTCTTATAGACTATTACTATATCTTTCGGACTGAAAATCTTTATGCTACTATTTAATCTTGACTGTTTGGTGAAGACGATCTGAATTCGTTTTCTCAAACGATAAGTTAACAGTGTAGTGAAGAGATTTGGAACGTTAATAAATTTGTGGTTGCGTTAACTAAATCAAGGTGCAGAACTTAAATAACATTTCCAATTGAACGTTCATAATTCAGCGTTGTCTCGACGTTTGATTTATGTTCAACCATCGAGTAATATAAAAAAGGGTAAGTATACAAATGGTCCCAACTATAGGGTATTGTTTTATTAAGCCCCTCGACTATTTAAAGTTACGAAATGATCATATGACTATAGAGTGTTACTTTGTTGAGTACCTCGACTATTAAAAGTTACAAAATGGTCGTCTAAGTATTCATTATGTTCCAAACTCGTTCTTTTCCTTTTAAAAAGTTGATGGTATTTTGAGCTGAACGTTAACATGTTAACTGTGATATGATAAATTTGATCCTAGAATCTCAAACGACTATCATATCTCAACCATCATGTTAACGTCTAACTTAGACAATCCTCAATTTTTAAATGAAAAATGATGAGTTTGGAACATAATAAATAGTTGAGTGACCATGTTAAAACTTTTAATAGTCGAGTGACTTAATAAAGTAACATTCTATAATCGAATGACCATTTTGTAACTTTTAATAGTTGATAGATTTAATAAAATAATACCTTAATTGAGGGACCGTTTGTGTACTTTACCCTATAAAAATTATGTAATATTTCTTAAATTACAACTGTATGGAATTATTATCATAATTGAGCATTTAATTGAACTATTTTTTATAAAATTTTAATTATGTAAATAGAGCCGCTAGTTTTATTAAATTGAGAAAATATTCAAAATTATAATGAAGATAGTAGACTAAATATATAATTAGAATATTTTTTTTAGAAATTTTGATACAAAAACCAGTCACTCAAGATCACACTAGGACTACTTAAAGAAAACGTTAAACTCATCCAAAAATTCGAACAAAAGACAAATACAACTGTATAGAAATTATTATCTTGATTGGTCATCATTACATGATTGAACATTTAATTGAACTACTTTTTTTATGCAAATAGAGCCATTAGTTTTAGTAAAGTGATAAAATATTCAAAATTACAATAAAGTTCGTAGATTAAACAAATGATTAGAATATTTTTCAAGAACTATTGACACAAAAACTTGTAATTCAAGGTCATACAAGTAAAATGTTAAAACTCATCTAAAAATTTGAACAAAAGACATATACAAACAAATCTAATTGCATTGACAAATGAACCACAATAGGAGATTACAATTACTGAAAGATCACCGATAATCACAAATCAAGTCAAACATTGTGAGCAGACTATCTACGAACACAAATTGTGAATCCAAGTCTAATCCAAGAGTCCGAAGCAAGGAAGACCAACAAGATATCAAATAAACGCTATTTTAATCAATCGAGACGACATTCAAATCCAACACTAAAAAAATAGAAAAGTAAGAAAACTTTCGAACAACAAAAAATATGTTATAAAGGCAGAGAAAAACCTGTCATAAAGGTAAAATTATTAGAAATCATAAAAACCAAAGAAAAATAGATAGCAATTCACGACCAACATCAAAACTAATAATTATAAAATAGTATTTGTTCTAAATACCTCACAACTATTTGGCAATAAATTCTCAATCACATCTACTACATTCATTAGTATTCAAACTCGTGACCTTTACGAATATTAAAAATTCCTTTAACCATTCAAATAATTTGATTCGCGAAAAAAATTAACTTTTAAAATAATTATTGAAACAACAAGGGCAACAAAATGTAGTTTCCTTTCTATACTTGAAATATAACGAAAACAAAAGAGGATTGGTTAACATAAACGTAAAGATAATATTATATTAAGAAAAAGCGTTTCTAAATAATTTTAATTTTTAAATATGTTTCATACTTTTTATTATAATTATAAAAACGAAAAATAAACTAACATCTTATAATATGTGCGTTTAGAGGAAAATTTTAAAGTTTTAGAGATTTAAGAATATTGATCTTCTAAAATTCATCAATTCAAAATACTAGCAAATGCAATTATATTGTCTGGATCAGTATTTCTGATAGAAATTTTCAATATTAAAATTTTATAAAATAATTACAAATATAGAAATAATAATATTAAAGACAACTTTAAAAAAGTATGTAATGTGAGTTTCTTTAGACTATATACTTAAAAAACTAAAAATATGTTTTAAAATGAGTTTTATAATCAGAATTGAAATAATGATATTCACAAATTCCGTATCTAAAGACAGTTTTTTTAATTAATCAAAAAATAAATAAAGACAAGTTTTTAAAGGAGAATATGAGACATTAAGTTTTTAGTTTGGGGTTTTTTTTACACGTTACCGTGTGCCCCAAAATTATTTAGGGAAAAGGGGAAGTGACAGCAAATTATTTTTATATATATAATATTTTTTACGGTACACGGAGAATTCGTCACTTTCATGAGATAATATTTTTATATTCTACGATTATTATTTTAATATTTCTTGTAAAATTTGTCACCTTAAGGTAAAGTTTCATTAAAAAAATTCTTTAGATTTTTAATATGAATTTACTTGTCACGTCGCTGTTAAAAGTTTAGCGGAACAAGCATGACATTTTTATGGGATAAATTATGTTATTTGTCACTCAATTATCTTTTCACTCCTATTTTAGTCACTGAAATTTAATTTTTTGACATTATATTATTATTATTATTAATATATAATTAAAATAAAAAATAAATTTAATAACTTTTAAATTGCTCCTAATTTAATCACTCTAACTTCTAAATTTAATTTTAATAGCGAGGTAAATAAAAAGTAAACGTTAGGTAGAATTTTGAAACAAATTAAAAATTAGCTACCAAAAGAAAACAAAACTAATAGTTTATATATTAAACATGTAGTTTACCCAATATAAAAATTGATACATTTATATTGGTTACCAGCTACCTGCTCATGTAGTTGAGGATTTGAATAAAGCTATCAAGGATGCTATTTTTGGACAAGGAAAAAATAAATCTCCAGGCTATGATGGATATACAGCACTGCTTTTGAAAATCAGCTTGGCCAATTGAAAATAAGTCTTGAAATGCTGCACGTACTGAACACAGCCCGTCCCCGATTAAGTTTTCCACCTGCACAAGTCTAACCATCTAGATCTTCGTGAATTAGTCAAATTGTTGTTTTCCAGCACACGTTCGTATAATAAAGTAGACAATTTTGTTAATCCCATGTCAAGTAAACGAGCCAAATCAGTGGTCCTAATTGGATCATTTTTTTACTCGAAGGAAAAGAAAATCATATACTAATATTCGAACATCAAAACTACTAAAAGTCGTTACTTGAAAAGCCTGGCAATAGCTTAGAAGATCAAGCACCAAAATGAGAAGTGACTCCTTAACTGTTCACATTAACTAATCCGATTCCTTAAGGTTCATAATATCACCACTATGCCGCCGTTCCACGAAAGCTGCAGCCACTATTAGTCTTGGACATTTCAAATTATTGGTTTGAACATTAATGGAAGTCATGTTCAAAACATGAGCAAGTGAGCTGTATACTTTTTGTTCATCTCTGTGACCCTTTTGCAACTGCTATTCAAACCAGTCGAAATCAAACATAACCACATAAAAGGAAGAGAAAGTTTTCAAGATCTATCCAAGAACTCAAGCCGGAGAGCAACTAGATCACTTTCTCCTTACAGAGTCTCGGCGTATCCCTGGGAAGAAGAAGAGAAACAAAGGCAAACGAAAGCACCCCTAAGAAGCTATCGTCGTTGAATTCGAAGCCTTCGCTTTCTTCAAACAAAGGTTCTTCCAGAAAACGGAGATTAAGAGAGATTTTCTTGTTCAGAAGCGCATCCGAGGGACATGAAACAGATAAAGACCGATTCAGGAAGTACTCGTCAAGCTTTTTCAAGAAACCCCGAAGATACAAGATTCAAGTTCGAAATCGAGGGAAAACTCTGGTTATTTCAGACTTATGATTTGGGTGGTACTCAACTTATGATTTTAGTTGCTATTTGTTACATTTCTTGTATACCACCCAGATCATACGCCCGAAACGTTCTGACGCTTAAAGTTGACCAAAAAATAAAATGGTCGGATTTCCCTCGCGTTTATACGTTGGAAAAAAAACAATGGAAATTAGGAATAATCAATGATAACTGCATATTGGCTTGGGCTAATATTTATAGTGGAGCCGAAATATATATTGAAATTCAAACTCAAATTGAAATTTAAATTCAACTCCAATTACATATGAAATGAATTTGAAATGCAGTGTTAAATTGAACATGAAAATTGCATAATTGATTCATACTGTTCAAGTAACATGCTTTATGAACCATCAAGCTAAAAGACAATATTGATTGAGTTCAAAGCTGAGTTGTGAGTTGATGGAGTTGTCACACTTGTCACATGGTTGGAATAAAGTACTCACATGCGAGATAGATTGTTTTGTATACATAACCCATCTCAACGAAATTAATCCAAATAATGTACCCATAACAATGTTCAATTAATGTACCCACAACAATGTTTAATTGATTTGTTGTTTAATTTTCAATTTGAATATTGATTTTAATTTCATTTGCACAAAAAATTTGATTGTTTTGATATTTTAAAAATAATATTTAGAATTTTTAATTAATAATAATATATATGTAACGTAAAAATAAATCATTATACGCCTATAATTACTAAATTAATATCTTAAAACTCACTCAAAAGATAACCTTAAATTAATGTTTTCCACAGTGAAAAAAGTATGGACACTTTTATAAAAAAGATAGACACTTTACAATATAACCACTACCTATTACATTATATAAACAATACCTATTACATTATATAAGGGCTACTATTACATTATGTTTACCTATTATATGAAAGTGTCCATACTTTTTATAAAAAGGATCGATACTTTTTTAAAACTTATGTAATTTATGTTTCAATTTTTTTAACAGTGTTTCATGTTTTCCACCTACAATATTGATTTAATAATTTCATTTGCACAAAAATTATTTGATTGTTTTATATTTTAAAAATATATTAGAATTTTTAATTTAATAATATATATACCGTAACGTAAAAAATAAACATTAGACGCCTATAATTACTAAATTAATATCTTAAAACTCACTCAAAAGATAACCTTAAATTAATGTTTTCCACAGTGAAAAAAGTATGGACACTTTTATAAAAAGGATAGACACTTTACAATATAACATACCTATTACATTATAAACGATACCTATTACATTATATAAGGGCTACCTATTACATCATATGTTTACCTATTATATTGAAAGTGTCCATACTTTTTATAAAAAGGATCGATACTTTTTTTAAAACTTATGTAATTATGTTTCAATTTTTTTAACAGTGTACTGCGAATTTAAAATGATAATACTTGTAGTTATTGTACATACCTAAATATGTACTGCGAATTTAATGTTGTACCACCCTTTAACTACCATACCAATGCCACATCCTATTGAAAGCAGCACGACAGAAACATGTTCAAATGAACCTTCGAGCAAAATGTAATGACATTCATCACCCACGAATAGAAAATGCTCGGAAAATACAGGTAGTTTCTCAAGTACACGGTCGACATTATGCTGAGATTGTAATCAAGTTTGAATGTTAACATTCAAATGTATATTAACGATTTTGACTACAGTAATTCAATTGCCAAACATGTTCTAACCTCATCTTTGAAGACCAAAGGGCAACAACAAAATTGTCGACACAAAATTGCATAAATTCAAATAATCCTCTTCTGAGGACAACATCTACAACATGAAGAAAATGAGATTAAAGTTCTACGTTATATGTTAAAAATAATGGATACAAAAGAATAGAATTAAAACCTACCGGCAGTCTTGGGATGTAGGCAAGGACACCATTGAGATCAAAAATTAAAAGTTTTCTTGAAGGCGGCGTTGCAGACACGATATACTTGTTTGGATCATCATCTTCATCATCATCATCATCGTCATCATCTTCATCGCCAGCTTCATCGTCATCATCATCATCATCGTCAGCTTCATCTTCTGCGACCGCTTGGTTGTCCACATCTGTTAAAAGAAATAAAATAAAGTTCAGAACGTGTAAATGTTAAGAAACATAGATAATGAATTACCTAACTCGTTGATGTCGTTGACGTAATTCGTTACGCAACATGGAGACTTCACGTTGCAATGATGAAATATCGGATCACATTCCACTCACAAGGGAATCAATATGCTCCGAAAATGACCATGTATCCATCACGGTCTTAATTGTGACATCCTCTGCAACTGGAGCTTCTTCCATCATTGCGTCTCCACTGGTTGCTCTTCTTCATGGCCAACGGGGTCCATTTCCTCCCTCTCTTGATCTAATCCGACCTCCTTGACACGCTTCCAACCGAGTTTTTCAACAAAATCATATCCCGCTTTTTAATAAATACCATGTCAATCTTGCGGGTAATCGAACAGGGGCGTCATGCGAAAAATCAACTTCCTACCTCCTTGACACGCTTCCAACCGAGTTTTTCAACAAAATCATATCCCGCTTTTTTAATAAATACCATGTCAATCTTGCGGGTTAACAGGGGCGTCATGCGAAAAATCAACTTCCTTCTTCTTCAACAGATGGGTGATGACACATCCATATGGTAGTGTAGTTGAAATTGTTGCTCCCTTTGGACCATATACAATTGTATTAAATATGAGTTTTGCAATGTTTGGAGCCGTTTTGGATTTATACTTTGCTATCCACCAATAATCGCTGTCTCGAAGCGTTGAATGTTTTCCCACACTAGGCCGGATATACCATGTGAGCATTTTGTGAAACACTCTCGACTCTACATCGAGGTGAATTGGGCTATTTCTAGTAACCCGTTTAATTGTAGACCAATCTACACCATTTTCATCTGAATCCCCTGTATTCGCTACACCTAAACCCTCCGCAATCGTTTCTGGAGATATATATATATATCCTTCCCCATGACATGTGTATTAATTCCTATTATATTAGTCTTATTAGGCGTGCTGTAAGGAAGCATTGTTGTAGAAGACTCTAACTAGGTTGGGATATATCTTGGTTCTACACCAAGGAATTCAAGCCAACCCCAAGATGTAAATGTGGATTTAAAACTAAATGCATATTTATCATCAAACAAGAACCAGGTCAATGACACGTTCGGGACGAATCTTCCTTACTTTAAAACTCGTATGCCATTTGTTTCTCCATGTCGGATCTAAAGTTCAGAGTTTCGAAGGACCTGATTTCCTCAGAAGAATCGTTTGTTACAGAAGGAGGTGGTTGAGAAGAACTGGGTTGAGAAGAGCTTTGAGAAAGACCTCGCTTCTGACGCTGACGTTTGGAGCCATTTTGGTTGGATGCTACCCCTATTACAATGGAACACAAACACATTCAGGATAAAAACTCCAATATAGAAATCAATCAAACCCATAGAATATCGATAAATTACCTGAATATCTGATCGTCACTTATGATAACGGTAGAAGAAAGAGGAAGATCTGCTGCTTGCATTATGTTTAGGGTTTCTCGATTAAGAGTACTATATATCGTAAACTGGAAACACTTGATATTTAAATTAGTATCGACACAAACTATATTAGTGTCGACACATTATTTAGACATATTTCTCATAAAACCGGTATAATTGTACGGTTAGATTGAAAATTACATATTACATTATACTTTTGGGTTCGATGATTTTGGGATCGACACTTTTTATATATGGATCGACACTTTATGGGTGCACCTTGTTTTCCATTCATTCTGGGAAAAAAGTATCGACACAAACTATATTAGTGTCGACACATTATTTAGACATATTCTCTCAAAACCGGTATAATTGTACCGGTTAGATTGAAAATTAATATTACATTTACTTTTGGGTTCGATGATTTTGGGATCGACACTTTTTATATATGGATCGACACTTTATGGGTGCACCTTGTTTCCATTCATTATGGGAAAAAAGTATCGACACAAACTATATTAGTGTCGACATTATTTAGACATATTCTCTCATAAAACCGGTTATAATTGTACCGGTTAGATTGAAAATTATTACATTATACTTTTGGTTCGATGATTTTGGGATCGACACTTTTTATATATGGATCGACACTTTATGGGTGCACCTTGTTTTCCATTCATTATGGGAAAAAGTATCGACACAAACTATATTAGTGTCGACACATTATTTAGACATATTCTCTCAAAACCGGTATAAGTACCGGTTAGATTGAAAAATTACATATTACATTATACTTTTGGGTTCGATTTTGGGACGAACTTTTTTATATGGATCGACACTTTATGGGTGCACCTGTTTTCCATTCATTCTGGGAAAAAGTATCGACAAACTATATTAGTGTCGACACATATTTAGACATATTCTCATATAAAACCGGTATAATTGTACCGGTTAGATTGAAAAATTACATATTACATTATACTTTTGGGTTCGATGATTTTGGGATCGACACTTTTTATATGGATCGACACTTTAGGGTGCACCTTGTTTCCATTCATTCTGGGAAAAAAGTATCGACACAAACTATATTAGTGTCGACACATTATTTAGACATATTCTCATAAAACCGGTATAATTGTACCGGTTAGATTGAAAAATTACATATTACATTATACTTTTGGGTTCGATGATTTTGGGATGACACTTTTTTATATATGGATCGACACTTTAGGGTGCACCCTGTTGGTCATATTGAAAATTTGCCTTTTACTTCCAAGTATCGACATGACCCTTAATGTGTATAAGAAACATGTACAACAACATACTGCTAACTTTCTCATCTCATTCATAATTTATATTCACATACAAAAAATAAATCGTATACAAAATTATAAATCTTATACAAAATTAACTCGACACATCATTGCATCCTTTTGTTATTCTTATGTAATATTGCAGCTTTTGTTATCTCCTGTCTTCGTTCATTTTGATTGTGGCTTACGAGATCGTTTAATACTCGCGATCGATCCCAGTCTCCAACAACCTATATTCAAATTGTCAGAACGTTAAGTATTGTCAACTACAGCATTCAATCTACGACTTTTAACAATTTACCAAAAACAATTTTCTATCCACTTACAAAAACCAGTTGCCCTGTAGAACCGATCGATTCCATCCACATCATCACATGCCGCAATCATATCTGTTACAAAATTTGAAAACCACACATGTCAATTATGATGAATACTGCATAAATTAAGCTTTCTATTTGTGATAACATCTCATACCCATTCAATTGCTTATTCTTCTTATGCTCCACAAATTTGAAATTTCAAGGGATACTTCCTAGAGATCCACATGACTCAACCCAAATGCGTTTCTTATTATAAGAATCTAATATTTTAATCTGCATTAAAATAGAAGAAGTTATGCACCAAAAAAATTATGCATTATAATTACATAATGTCCTTTCATACAGACATACATACCAATCTCTTAGCATCCTTCACTCTCTGTTTAGCTGCTTCAGTTGTAAACATACTATCATATATTGTTACACATGATCTACCATATCCAACACCAAACAGATACCAATGTGAATTATGGTAGTTTATTGTGATCATCTGCAACAAATTTCACACCCAATTGACAAAATTCAACATTCTATATCCGAAAAATCATTTGCAATTGGTATGGTGTCTTACCTTCTCACAGTCGGTGAATTTCACATAGTTATCCAATATGACACCCAGAAGGTAGAAATATTCTCAACACTTTCTTTGTTGTTGGCTTCCAACGCCTGTTGCTATAATTACGCAACAAACATTATTAATTTACCGTCTATAAACTACTTTTCATATTTATTAATTTAACTCACCACTAGAGGTATGGAAGGTAGTCAATCCTCCGGTGTGACTTTTGAGAATCGTAGCATATGGTCCAGGCGAGCAAATCGATAACCTAACAAAATTAATTACACAATCAGAACATATTCAATAAGTTTATTTATTTTCTACTTTCTACTTACCACACCGCCAACCCATTCCGTAGGCTTCAACGTTGCAACGTCGTATACAATAGCGAATTGATTTCCCATTGATATTACAGAATATCTGTATGAATCATTAGGATTAATATCTTGTCATGAAATATTTAATATCACTCACAAAACAATATATTTCTTACCCCGATTCTAACTCGCTATTCCATAAATAATCAAATTGCAGCTTCGATGTCATCAATTCCGGTTGGAATATCCGCTTTTTCAACCTACAATTTTGCATACAAATTTTTGTCACAAACAAATAATAAAAATCAAATTAAGTATTTTATTAAAATTACCTTCTGCTTCTTCTTCTGGGGTGGCAGGACATTCCGAATCCAAAACTGCTGCTATAACACTCTTCGGTGTATAAATGACATCGACTTCCTTCCTCCTCATTTCTTCCATCTCTTCTTCTTCCTCCTCCCTCTTTTCTTCTTATATTTTTCAGTTCATCGACTTTTTTTCTACATAGCTCTTCATATTTTATTTCACCCTTCAATTGAGCTCCTTCATCCGAGTATTTATCAACCACCCCCTTCACCCCCGTAAGTTCATCCTCAAATCAACAACCTCCTTCACCACTCCCTCAAATTTTCTCCCGACTCTCTCGAGTTTCTCTACGACTTGATCAAGTTTCTCTTCGACTCTGATTGTCTTTGCATGATTTCAATTGGATTTTTTTGATATCAGCCAATTCAGACATCAAAATGTCGAAGTTACTCTGTTTGCTTCACCGTCGTCCCACTCACCTTCATCCCCCAATACAACCATCCCTCCTTTCTTCTCCTCTGCCTCCACTGCCTCCTCTACATCCTTGCCAATAACCTTCAAAAAATTAATTACATATTAAGACATTGATTATATTCTAATTATTTAATTACATTTATTACCATTTCTTGCTTCTTCTCTCTATCCAACTTCAACTCACCATCACTCTAACCACCTCTTCCTTCCCCCATGCACGGATGGCGGCCACTCCGGTTCTTTCATAAGTCGGCACTGCCTCACAGCCCGACCAAAAATCGAACAGTGCAACCTGCATTTATAATAAAATTTATATTTTTATATAAAAACACAAAAAAGTGATTCAACTATTTACCTCTAAGATTGCTATGCACCCTTTGAGGTATCTCTGGCTGCCCTTTTTAAAGGTGATTATTGATTCAATCAATCTCGAATGGATATTCAGCCCAATTGAATTCACCCTTCAAGCCTTCATCGCAAATGAGCTTCATATATTCCTTGTTCGTGACGTATCACCCGTTGGACAAAGAAATATCCCGACAAGGTACATAGAACTCGGGCCTTCAGCTCATCCCCAAGTAAGATCCACTTTTGATCCTCTTCAACTTCAGTATGTCACCTTATGATTCAAACCATATTTGGAGGCAAGTGCTTTCCAGTTCTTACTCCTACAGACTTCTATAACACTTTTGCCTTTGTTTTGTACCCCAATACGGCTGCAGCAGTCGATACCCCCAGAGGGAATGAATAATCACCATACTTAGCCATACATGACTGACGTCAAATTGTGCCATCAAGGATCGACACAATTCCTCCGAATAGGTCGCCCTTACTCCGATCAACGATCCAAAACCTATTTCTCCCAGCACATTCAACTGACCCTTCTCCTTAAGGTGTTTAATTAATAAATTCACCCTTTTAATGCTGCATCTTGTCGACACTTCCTACATTTTTTAACAATATATAATGTTAGTTCTTATATAATTTTGTATCAACGTATTTACAAGTTTAATGAATACCTTATTTCATGTGCTTTCCTCCGTTCTTTGTATTCTTTACTATCATTCCTTGACTGTGTGATGTAAGGTTCCTTTTCAGCATCACTCATGAATTCCATTTGGACCTCACATCTTTTTTCACTAATATTAAACATAAACGTTTCTTAATCAATACATTAACACTAAATACTAATACTACTCATGTCAATTTCATTTTACATACCGAACCGCTCTGTGTGCCATCTCCCTTCATCCTTTTGCATTCGGCCATACTGTTAACATTTAAATTTGTAATCAATTTAAAGTTTATCGATACTTTAATCCAATTACCATTCAACAATAATAACAAAAAGACATTGATACTTACTAGAAGTACATATATCCACCCTTTGGTTGCTTTCGAGTCTCGGCCTCAATTTCAAAGTCATCTGCTCCACCAACAATTTTCCACCCCATTGACTCCATTTTTCCTTCATATATCAGTTTACGCAAATCAAATTATTTTGTTACATACACTTTTCAATATACAAATATAGATAACTACTCTTGTGGTAAAACGGTTTTCTTCAAAAGAATTTGAATGGCCACACCAAAATGTGTCGGCACATTTAGACAACCTATAATATCATTTTCTACCTATAATATTTAATAAAAGGATCGACATTTATATTTTTCCTTGAATACTATTTCTACCTGCAATCGGTCCCAAATGCTTCCTTACTCCAAAACCCCAAACAACACATAAAAAACCCTATCGCGATTACTGTAATAATAAAAAATTAGGGTTTCGACAACATACTTTTCGATTCGACTGCAGCAACAAACAAACAAACTTCGCTTTAGAAACGCCTTCTGAAATGCAGCAACAATTACTCTTCGATTTCAAAAACTCGTCCGTTCTATCTTTTTTCAGAGGATATTTAGCTATGGCCTTTATATTTTCATCGGATATGTTTTTTATATTTAATCGATACAAATACAAAAGTGTCGATACTTTTATGTCAGGTCGATACTTTCGAAAGGATATTACCTATTTCTTGAAAGTGTCGATAATTTATTACACGTACTTACGAAAGTGTCGACACTTTCAATATATCCGGTATCATTTTACCGGTTTTATCATTTTGTTACCGGTTTTATCATATTTTTACCTGTTATATCGTTGTGGATCGATATATTTTTTTAAAGTATCGACACATTATAGGCGCTATAATGCTTCTCTCTTTAAATTCACAAAGTGTCGATCCTTATATAACGTATCGACACTTTTAAATTTACCGGTTTTATCATTTTGTTACCGGTTTTATCATATTTTTACCTGGTATATTCGTTTTGGATCGATATATTTTTAAAAGTATCGACACTTTTTAGGATTTAAAACTGCTTTTAAAGTTATGTAATTTATTTTCAATTTATTTAATAGTGTTTCATGTTTTCCACCTACAATATTAATTTAATAATTTAATTTACACAAAATTATATTTGATTGTTTTGATATTTTATAAAATATTATTAGAATTTAAATTTAACAATATTAACCAAATATAATAATAAATATGTTTTCAACAATGAAATAAGTATGGACACTTTTATAAAAATGATATATACTTTTTTGAAAGTTATGTAATTTATGTTTCAATTTTTTTAATAGTGTTTCATGTTTTCACCTACATATTAATTAATAATTTCATTTACACAAAAAATTATTTGATTGTTTTGATATTTATAAAATATTATTTAGATTTAAATTTAACAATATTAACTAAAGATAATAATAAATATATTTTCACAGTGAAATAAGTATGGACACTTTTATAAAAAGGATAGATAATTTACAATATAACAGGTAAAAATATGACAAAACCAGATTCATTATGACAAAACCGGTAAAATTTACTTGATATGTTAAACGTATGGACACTTTTATAAAAAGGATAGATACTTACCGATAACCAAAGTTTACCGGTTACCAAATTTTTTAATAGTTTTCATATTTCTACCTAAAACATTATTAGTTGTCAACATATAGGTACCAGCTAAAACCGAATTTATTAAATACATTTTAATGTATCCGGTAATGCTGTATATTAGCCGTATATTAACCCGTCTTTCCTGAGACAATCCCATCAAAGATGCTATTTTTGGACAAGGAAAAAATAAATCTCCAGGCTATGATGGATATACAGCACTGCTTTTGAAAATCAGCTTGGCCAATTGAAAATAAGTCTTGAAATGCTGCACGTACTGAACACAGCCCGTCCCCGATTAAGTTTTCCACCTGCACAAGTCTAACCATCTAGATCTTCGTGAATTAGTCAAATTGTTGTTTTCCAGCACACGTTCGTATAATAAAGTAGACAATTTTGTTAATCCCATGTCAAGTAAACGAGCCAAATCAGTGGTCCTAATTGGATCATTTTTTTACTCGAAGGAAAAGAAAATCATATACTAATATTCGAACATCAAAACTACTAAAAGTCGTTACTTGAAAAGCCTGGCAATAGCTTAGAAGATCAAGCACCAAAATGAGAAGTGACTCCTTAACTGTTCACATTAACTAATCCGATTCCTTCATAATATCACCACTATGCCGCCGTTCCACGAAAGCTGCAGCCACTATTAGTCTTGGACATTTCAAATTATTGGTTTGAACATTAATGGAAGTCATGTTCAAAACATGAGCAAGTGAGCTGTAATAACTTTTTGTTCATCTCTGTGACCCTTTTGCAACTGCTATTCAAACCAGTCGAAATCAAACAGATAACCACATAAAAGGAAGAGAAAGTTTTCAAGATCTATCCAAGAACTCAAGCCGGAGAGCAACTAGATCACTTTCTCCTTACAGAGTCTCGGCGTATCCCTGGGAAGAAGAAGAGAAACAAAGGCAAACGAAAGCACCCCTAAGAAGCTATCGTCGTTGAATTCGAAGCCTTCGCTTTCTTCAAACAAAGGTTCTTCCAGAAAATGGAGATTGAGAGATATTTTCTTGTTCAGAAGCGCATCCGAGGGACATGAAACAGATAAAGACCGATTCAGGAAGTACTCGTCAAGCTTTTTCAAGAAACCCGAAGATAACAAGAATTCAAGTTCGAAATCGAGGGAAAACTCTGGTTCGGGTGGATCTAGACGGAAAGTATCGGCTCATGAGCTGCATTACACAGCGAACAAAGCAGTATCCGAGAACATGAAGAAGAAGACTTTTTTGCCATACAAACAAGGTATTTTGGGAAGATTCGCGTTCGTTCCTCTTTCCAGTGGATTCTAAACACCTAGGTGTTCAGCAAATAATCGTTGACTGTTAATTAATATAGCAAGTGATTTCATTTGTTTGTTCTAAAGATTATATATCAATTTGTATGTACCTATAAAGTGCAGCGTTCGTATGATGAACCAATCATTAGTGATTTGAGATCAATATAAGTTTTTTGGCCTGCTCATCTCTTAAAATAGGGTAAAATTTATATTTAGTACATAAACTATTAGTTTTGTTCCGTTTTAGTATCTAAACTTTCATTCTTTTTAAATCGTACATAATGTTTAGTTTTTGTTTCATTTTAATAACCGTACATTTTCGATCACATGAACACGATTCCGGCCTCCGTTTCACCGAAAAATACCTCAATCTCCTCAAATCAATAATGGACTCTTTGACTTCTTCATCCTTCGATCTCCATGCTTCACCGTCCAATGGGCTTGACATTAAACTATGTTGATCGACTCGCCATTCTCTTCTGGTCCACTGTTCGGATTAGTCATCCGTCCATCGGAGCCATACCACGTTAATCCTTCCATTAAATTTTTAATGGTGAGATACTAAAATGAAATAAATATTAAATATTAAACATAATTTGAAAAAATTAAAAATTTAAGTAATAAAAATAAACCAATTAATGTGGTTTAAATACTAAACAATAAAAACGTAGTTTACTCGTTAAAATATCCCTCGCCTTTTGAATTCTTCATTCCGATATAATAAAATAAATAAATATAGATGCTATCATGGTATTTATACCATCCTCATTTAAGCCCATCAATGATGGATAAGTGAAAAGAAAAAAGACTCGAATTATTATTATTATTATTATTATTATTATTTTGACCCAAGGAAATGCCAACTATAATGCAACAAAAACAAATAAAAAAATACAAAAAATGTTGTCCAGCAAAACAAAAAGGAAGTAGAGTGGCAAAACAAAAAGAAAACCAACGAAGAACAATAGCAGGCATTTCAGCTTCTCTGAAAAACGAAATAACCGGAGATGAGCAGCACCAATCAGAGAAGAGGAGAATAATCGAAAACAGGTACCTTTGTTTAACAAACCAGCTCGAGCAAGAAGCTAAGGGGGATCTATTAATCTACACTCTTCTTCAGCTTGTTCTTCAACACGGAGGGGTGCCTCCTCGATCCAGAACCCATCTGGATCATCGCAGGTGAACTCCATAGCCAACAGGTGTTCAGCGCGATTGCCAGCTCGAGGGGTGAAACAAAAACTGCAAGAATAAAAAAACTCAGCTCTTCGTTGAGCCTCCTAGATGAGAGCACTAACCTCCGAAGAGTCATTACCTGGGTGGGAAAGTTTGGTGATGATGGAACGAGAGTCACCTTCAATTAAGACAGCTCAGAATACCAGATCCACCGCCAAGGAGATAGCATGCATTGCCGTCGTGGCCTCCGCTAGAAACGGAGAGGTAACCCAACGTTGAGATCGACTACATGCACCCATAATTTACCCCTTTTCGTTTCGAATAATAACACCTGATCTTCCTGTTCGATGGTCATGCGAGAATTTTAAATCGAAATTGACCTTAACAACAGAGGCTGGGGGAGGTGACCAACGTGTCACGGACTTAGCCTAGTTGGTTCGGTTGCTAATCCGTGTGGCACTCGAAATGGACGCTTCCCAACCAAGTCAGCCTTAATCTCGTAGATCTGATCAAGCATAAACAAACATCGCGTTAGATCTTTATAGCCACATGGTCCTTCGACCAATAATCCGAGCCCGTGGGGCATAGCGGATGCACACCTCAACCCCCGGACTTCTCCGAGAGAAAAATGTTTTATTAATAAAAGAAACATCGGGTTACAGAAGACTCACCCACACCACCGATTAGGCCGTAGGGGCGGCCCTCGATGGTGTTCACAAGACACGTACCTTTACCTGTGGATCAGCCCAAACTCTGCCGACTGTCCACCCCCTACATATATGCAAAAACAAAATAACAGAAATGCTACCTATAGACGTTGAAAAGCTCGAACAGGGGACAGTAAGTCATACCCCCACTCCCTACCTAAAACATTAAAATGCTTGAAAAGAGGACAAGCTTATTCTACCCTGCCACTAGGCCCTATACATGGTTGGCCTTGGCGTACCTACCCGGTTGTGAATGCTTGAAAAGAGGACAAGCTTAGTCTACCCTACCACTAGGCCTTATACATGGTTGGCCTTGGCGTACCTACCCGGTTGTGGCCCCATAAAAGGGACGGTCACGACAATCTCCCCCACCTAATTTGTCGACGTCCTCGTCGACTGCTTGGCCTGAAACTCTTCAATCTTTTGCTTGAAAGCCCTGAGATCATACTTTCTTTCCCAAGTGTTCTCTTCCTGATCAAAGCCTCCCCACTTGACTAGATACTCCCGTCTTTGCTTTCCACCCACCTTAACAATTCTCCCTGCTAGAATCTCGTCAACATGACACTGTGAGGATGGTTGTGTGCCGATTGACTCCCTGGCAGACATACTCTGATTATCGATATTGGGATCGGTGTGAAACGGCTTCAAATTGCTCACATGGAAGACCGGGTGAACTCTCATCCAAGTAGGAGGGTCAACTTTGTACGAAGCATTCCCCACCTTTGCTACTATTGAGACTGGACCCTCGTACTTACGCACCAAGCGACGATCCCTCTGGCGCAAAAATCTAAGTTGTTCTGGCATCAACTTGACTAGCACCAAATCTCCAACCTGAAAGTGTAGGTCTCGCCTGTTACGATCTGCGCATTTCTTCATATGCTTCGTTGCTTTCACTAAGTAAGCCTTGGCAATCTCCATATTCTGCTTCCACTCCCCCACAAAATTTGAGGCACGAGGGCATCTACCTTGAAAGGTCTCATCCACAGTGTGAGGAAGTCTTGGCTGCTGACCTGTCACCAGTTCAAAA
Source organism: Hibiscus syriacus (assembly GCF_006381635.1). Classification (NCBI taxonomy): domain Eukaryota; kingdom Viridiplantae; phylum Streptophyta; class Magnoliopsida; order Malvales; family Malvaceae; genus Hibiscus; species Hibiscus syriacus. Next base: position 6,463,807 of record NW_024063513.1, read on the forward strand.
GGGCTTTTATTAGTAGACGAACTCTTTTGTGAATTAAAACATAATTACGCCACATCCAATAATGGAGGCCAGTTCTTCTGATTGGCCTGAATAAAGTGCCTCATGTACTCCTCCAATAGTCCATTAAATCGCTCAGTCTGACCATCTGTTTGAGGGTGGTAACTCGACGAAAAGTTGAGTTGTGTCCCCAATAACTGGAACAATCCTTTCCAAAATTTTCCAATAAATCTTCCATCTCGGTCACTGACTATGCTCTGAGGAATGCCCCAATATTTCACCACATGTTTGAACACCAACTTAGCAGTCTCTTCCGCCGAACAATACTTTGATGCTGGTATAAAAGTGGCGTACTTCGAGAACCTGTCCACTACCACCAAAATTGATCCAAGATCTCCTATTCGAGGCAAGCGTGATATAAAATCCAAGGAGATACTCTCCCAAGGTCGGGCCGGTACGGGTAGTGGCTCGAGCAACCCAGCAGTCCTCTGTCGATCTACTTTATCTTGTTGACAGATAAGACATGTCTTGGTGTAATCCATCACATCTTGGCGCATTTGAGGCCAATAATACCCTTGTCCCAACAAAGCAACAGTACGCCTCCAACCAGGATGCCCGGCCCATGGGGTATCATGACATTCCTTCAACAGCTTCTGTCGTAGATTTCCAGCTCGAGGAACAAACATCCGTGGCCCCTTTGTCATCAATAAGCCATTTTCTATCCAAAAACATTTCGAAACACCCTTTTTAACCATCTCCATAAGGGCCTCCACTTGCGGATCTTGCTTGGAAAAGTTCACAATGAGCTGACGAATTTCATTGGACACTCTACTAGCGGATATAGGGGCCACACATCGCAGTGCTGCCAAATCTGCCCTGCGACTCAAAGCGTCAGCAACCTGATTATTTTTCCCCACCTTATGCTCAAAGTTGAAGTCAAACTCGGCCAGAAACTCTTGCCATCTAGCTTGCTTTACTGTCAGTTTCGGTTGTGTAAGGAAGTGGCTAACTGTTGTATTATCGGTCTTTACCACAAATTTGGAACCCAACAAATAATGCCTCCAAATCCTCAAGCAATGAATTACTGCGAGAAGTTCTTTCTCTGGATCCGTATATCTCGCTTCAGTTTCATTTAGCTTCCTACTCTCAAACGCCACGGGATGTTTGTCCTGTAAGAGTACGCCTCCAATTGCATAGTCGGATGCGTCTGTCTCTACTTCTAGAGGTTTTTCCAGGTCTGGCAAGGTAAGCACTGGTTCACTGATTACAACCTTCTTTAAATCGTCAAAGGCCTCTTGACAGTCCTTGGACTAAACCCACTCACAGCCTTTCTTTAGCAAATCAGTGAGTAACTTTACTCTACGAGAATAACCTTCTACGAATCGTCTATAATAATTGGCCAAACCAAGGAAAGATCTAAGCTCACTAACATTTTGTGGGGTCGGCCACTCCTGGATAGCCTTCACCTTCTCTTTATCCATACGAATGCGCCCTCGTTCAATGATGTGGCCCAAAAATTGGACTTGCGTTTGGGCGAAAGCATATTTCTCCTTCTTCACAAACAACCGATTTTCCCGTAATCTCGTCAGCACCAACCGAAGATGCTCCAAGTGCTCTTCTATAGAATTGCTAAAAATCATTATATCGTCCAAGTAGATGACTACGAATTTATCGAGATAGTCATGGAACACCTGGTTCATCAAAGTGCAGAAAGTAGCGGGAGCATTGGTTAGTCCAAAAGGCATAACAAGAAATTCAAATGCTCCATACCGAGTTACACATGTCGTCTTTGGCTCATCCCCTTCGGCCATTCTCACTTGATGGTATCCCGACCTGAGATCCAACTTCGTGAAATACTTAGCATTACTCAGCTGGTCGAACAAATCGGCAATCAACGGAATGGGATATTTATTCCTGACAGTCACTTTGTTTAATGCTCTATAATCAACACATAATCTCAAACTCCCATCATGTTTTCTCTGGAATAACACAGGCGCCCCGAAAGGTGACTTCGAGGGTCGAATAAATCCTACTTGGAGCAAACTCATCCAATTGTTTCCTCAACTCTGCCAACTCCGGAGGACTCATCCGATATGGGCATTTCGCAGGAGGTTTTACTCCCTGAATTAATTCAATCTCATGGTCCACCAACCGTCTAGGGGGCAACTCTTTCGGCAATTCACCCGGTATTACATCCTCAAAGTCTCTCAGCACTTCTTGAACATTCTTGGGCACCGTGCCAAGATTGTCATCCTCTTTGGAAATTGGAAAGACTAAGAAGTAGGGCTCCCCCTTTTTCACCCCTCTCTTAAATTGGATAGCGGACAATATCTTCTTCTCAGGACGAGGGAGAATCGTAGCTGGTACCACACATGGCTGCTCCCCCATGAACATTAAATAACTTGATGCCGGAATAGGAATCACCTGGGTTGCCATTATAAAATCGAGCCCTAATACCACGTCAAAATCATCCATATGGGAAACAGTGAAAATCTACACTTCCTTCCCAAGACCCAAGCTTGATACTAACCCTCTTCACACCTCCACATATCATTGAAGCGGCAGAGTTAACTGCTTTCATTTGTCCCACCTCCTTGGTGACAATCAACTTACATCTCTCCGCTTCTTCAGGAGAGATAAACGTATCTGTGGCCCCTGTGTCGACTAGAGCTTTAGAGGTTTTCCCAATTACTGAGATGTCCACATACATCAATCCCCTCTCTGGTTCTTTCCTCAAGTTACTCAATTGAGACTGTAATGCAGTTATGAATCGGATGGAGCCCATTCTAGCCGGCTCAGGCTCAGTATCTCCCATCGGAGCGTTCACTCTTTCTCCGTCCTTTGTTGTTGCAACCATGGAATTAAAAGCACTTCGTTGTGGACACTCTGTAACCCGATGGGGTCCATTACAAAGAAAACACCTTAACGAGGGTCTATTCCCTCCATTGCTCGATCCAGGACCAGTAGGGACTTTATTTTGAGCTGGGTCCCTTCTAGGGACTCTTCTATTTGCTCCCCAACTCGATGTCTTCTCCTCTCGAGCCAAATTGTTCCCACTAACCTGTTGGGTGTTAGCTCCACTCACAGAAGGCGTCTTGCGCTTTCCAGGATGATCGTTATAATCATTAAGGAACTCGGCAGCAGCTATCGCTACTATCAAATCTTGAACCTTCTGTCTCTGCAACTCGAGTCTAGCCCATGGCTTGAGCCTTTCAAGAAAATGAAACAACTTATCTCTTTCTAACATATCCTTTATATCCAACATCAAGGTTGAGAACTCTCTCGCATACTCCTGTATAGTCCCAGTGTGGGATAATTCCCTTAGCTTCTTACGAGCGTTGTAATCAACATTCTCGGGGAGGAAGGAGGTCTTTAACACCTTCTTTAACGCATCCCAAGTCGTAGTGGAGCATACTCCATCTTTGAACTTGGACCGCCACCATAACTTGGCGTCACCACCTAGATACATCGAAGCCATTGCCACCTTATCTTCCTCAGACTCTGTGCGCATAGCTCGAAAATACTGCTCTATGTCAAATAAGAAATTCTCAAGCTCTTTAGCATCCCTCGCTCTATCAAAGCGTTGAGGATCAGGGATCTTGGCTCGTACGCCCACTCTTTCAATAGGGTTTGCGGTCAAACTAGCTACCGCTGCTTGAAGTACACTGACTTGAGCCTTCAACTCATCATACCCAAGTTGTATCACGCCTATGGCATCTCTTGCCTCATTGCCCAAATCAGTCACTGTCTCGAGCAAATCTTCTTGGGTCTCCTCTACTCTCCTCATACGATCACCAGATATCATATGAGCTCTAAGGGCAGCTAGTGCGGCTTCGATCTCTTCTAGCTTCCGTCGATCAACCGAACCAGTCTCTTGCACAACTGGCTCGGTAGCTTCCTGCTCGGTAGCTTCCTGCTCTACACCTCTGTGAGAGCTTGTCGATCCACCATTTCGTGTGCGAACCATTCTCGGTGCAACCAGCTCAGTAAATTCCTGCTCTACACCTCTGTGAGAGCTTGTTGCTCCGCCATTTCGTGTGCGAACCATTCTTTGTAACTCGCTGGCACCTCTATGCCTGCAACACAAATAAGCACAATCGTGCCTAAATTAGGAAGGAAAAGAGAACCGCTGTGCTGAATCCATAGCACCTCTGTGCTAGAATTAACGATTGAGCACCTCTGTGCTTCAATCGAGAGCTGACACCTCTGTGTAGCCAAAAGTGATTGAGCACCTCTGTGCTTCAATCGAGAACTGACACCTCTGTGCAGTTAAAAAAATGACTGAGCACCTCTGTGCTTCAGCCGGGAGCTGACACCTCTGTGTAGCTAAGATGATTGAGCACCTCTGTCCTTCAATCGAGGACTGACACCTCTGTGCAGCCAACTATGACTGAGCACCTCTGTGCTTCAATCTAAATTCTGGCTCCTCTGTGCATTGGAATGATTGAGCACCTCTGTGCTACAATCTAAAATCAAGCACCTCCGTTCTTTTACAAATGACCGAGCACCTCCGTGCTGCGACCTGAGGCGAAGCACCTCTGTGCTAGGTTTAGCACTTGTGCACAGCTGTGCCACAAGCAGGTAACAAGCACTATCATGCTTTACTCAACAAAATGAGCACCTCCATGCTTTTAGTAAAAGAACACGCACCTCTGGGCTCTGATACCAAGTGTCACGGACTTAGCCTAGTTGGTTCGGTTGCTAATCTGTGTGGCACTCGAAAGAGACGCTTCCCAACCAAGTCAACCTTAATCTCGTAGATCTGATCAAGCTTAAACAAACATCGCGTTAGATTTTTATAGCCACATGGTCATTCGACCAATAATCCGAGCCCGTGGGGCATAGCGAATGTACACCTCAACCCCCGGACTTCTCCGAGAGAAAAATGTTTTATTAATAAAAAAACATCGGGTTACAGAAGACTCACCCACACCACCGATTAGGCCGTAGGGGCGGCCCTCGATGGTGTTCACAAGACACATACATTTACCTGTGGATCAGCCCAAACTCTGCCAGCTGTCTACCCCCTATATATATGCAAAAACAAAATAACAGAAATGCTACCTATAGACGTTGAAAAGCTCGAACAGGGGACAGTAAGTCATACCCCCACTCCCTACCTAAAACATTAAAATGCTTGAAAAGATGACAAGCTTATTCTACCCTGCCACTAGGCCCTATACATGGTTGGCCTTGGTGTACCTACCCGGTTGTGAATGCTTGAAAAGAGGACAAGCTTATTCTACCCTACCACTAGACCCTATACATAGTTGGCCTTGGCGTACCTACCCAGTTGTTGCCCCATAAAAGGGATGGTCACGAAACGGAGATAGCATGCACTGCCGCCGTGGCCTCCGCTAGAAACGGAGAGTTAACCCAACGTTGAGATCAACTACATGCACCCATAATTTACCCCTTTTCATTTCGAATAATAACACCTGATCTTCCTGTTCGATGGTCATGCGAGAATTTTGAATCGAAATTGACCTTAACAACAGAGGCTGGGGGAGGTGACCAACGCACTGGCACAGAGGGGATATGGCTTTGGATGCGAGTGTTCACCGTGGAAAATTCCAGACATTGAGCTCGAATAAAAGTAACAACCTCTTCACTTCGAATACGTTTGCCTTGATGATGATGGAGATTCATGTAGTACCATAATTAGAGAAATTGTTTATGATGAACTATTCGAAAATAAGCCCTCCAACCAGTCAACAAAGCCAACATCTCGCAGATGGACTGACCAAGTGAAATTTAAACCCTCCCATACTTCTTTTTCCAGATAACAGTCTCTTAAAACATGAGTTACTGATTCCACAGTATTCGAACAGTGAGGACAAAAGGGGTCAGAAACTAACCTCTTAATGAACAAATTATGTTTCGTAAGAACAAAATTTAGGGCAAATTTCCACACTTGGATTCTGATTTTACGTTGACAAGCTCTGGCACAATCTTACTGAAAATAGAGGAATTGAACCGAACAGAATTCTCATGTTGTAAAAGTAATCTATACCCACATCGAACATTGTAAGAGCCTATTTTTTCACCGTACCACACCAGAATATCTATCTGAATAAAATACGAGAGAGGATACCCAGAATTAGAGTAGCCTCCTCGTGAGTGAAAACTCTCTCAACTAAATCTTCCTTCCACCAACGTGTATCATTGTCAATGAGATCGGCCACCATAATATGATTGTTAACACGAGAAGAGGCAATTAGACGCGGTTTGGCAACCGGGAGCCAATAGTCATTCCAAATGGAAATGGAAGACCCAGTTCCCAAGACCCGACTACAATAGACCCCGAGCGCTCCAAATACTACTCCAAATATAGGAGGGATGGCTGCCAAGACGAGAGGTAAGAAACATGCCATGAGGAAAATATTTCGCTTTAAGAATCCTGTGCACTAGGGAGGTCAGATTTGTGATAAGGCGCCAACCTTGTTTTGCCAAAAGAGCTTTGTTAAATTTAGCTAAATCACGAAAGCCTAACCCTATATTCCTTCAAGGAATAGAGAAATTTCCAGTTTCACCAATGAATACCTCGTTTCTGCTCTAATTTCTGCCACCAAAACATGGCCATAATGCTTTCAAGTTCCAAGCATAACCCTTTTGGCAAAAGAAACACATTCATATCATACAAAGGAATGGTCTGGAGCACCGATTTAATGAACACCTCCTTTCCCCCTGAGATAAAGAGCGAACACACTAATTATGGATCCGAGCCAAAACTCTACCTTGGAGGTGGGCAAAAGCACCCTTTTTATTATGCCCTCAATCGTCAGAAGGCTCAAATATTTCTCCGAATTTGCAGTACACTCCACTTCCAAGATCCGTCTGACATAAGATCTGTGTTCGTCAGACTCATTCGAACTAAAGAATAAACTCGATTTGTCAAAATTAATCATTTGGCCTGAGCTTGCACCGTAGACTTGCAAAAGATCTTTAAGAAGGGAAGCAATTGATTCCGAAGCTTCACCAAAAATTAAATTGTCATCCGCAAAAAAACAAACGAGAGATTGTTGGGGAATATCGGTTAATTTGTGTGCCCTTAAGACTCCCATTAACCATCCCTTGAAGTAACAAGGAAGATAGGCCCTCTGCACAACAAGAAAAGATATGGGCTTAAGGGATCACCCTGACGGAGACCCCTTTGAGAAATAAAACTCGTACCCACCATCCCATTCACAATCACAGAGTATGAAACAATGGTCACATACCTCAATATCCTCGATAAAAGTATAAGAGAACCTCATCTTAAACATGATTGTCCAGATAAAACCCCACTCAACCCGATCAAGTCTTGCTTATGTCAAGCTTCAAAGCGAAATAGCCCCGGTTTTCTTCTCTTTTTTGAACAAAAGACTGCAAAAGTTCATAAGCAATGATAACATTATCAGTGATCAATCTCTCGGGCACAAAAGCACTCTGCGCCTCATCAATACAAAAGTGGAGAACGTTCTGCAGCCGAAGAACCAACATCTTTGAGACTATTTTAACCAATACGTTGCACAAGTTGATAAAGCGAAAGTGATTAATCCGAGTAGGAGAGTCAATTTTCGGAATAAGAGTAATGTGAGTGTGATTTACCTCTCTCATATCATGAGATCCTTGGACAATACCAATGCAATAATCAGCAATTTCCACTCCGAAAATATGCCAGAACCTCTGGTAAAATAGAGCACCGATGCTCTAAAGGGATCATCGCCTTCATTGCCAAAAAAACCTCTTCCCTTGTAAAAGCAAGCGTCAAATCAGAATTAATTTCAGCGGAAATACTCGGAGTAATGCCACTCAAAATTCACCCATTCACCGGAGATGCATTCGAAGTGAATAAATCCTCAAAATATTGTTTGGCCACCTCCTCCGTCCCTTTATCGTCTTCAAACCAAGAACCCTTATCAGAATCAAGAAATCTCACTCGATTCTTCCTTTTACGTTGAGAAGTAAAGCAATGGAAGAACACAATATTGTTATCCCCGAACTTCAACCAATTAGCTGGCGCTCGTTGTTTACAGTATAGTTCTGCCTTATCATATTCCAGATTTAATTGGAGCCTTGCCTCCATAATCTCACCCAAAGTATCATCCGTGGGAGTTCGTTCCATTAACTCCTCTGAACGTTTTTGAAGCCCCACCTTTGTGATTTTTTTCTTCCGGTAAGTGTCCTTGAACCACCTATCGAGACTAAGACCAACCATTCTTAATTTGTTAAGAACCGAACCTTCAGCTTCTCTCCACAACTTTCGGACTTCCTCCTCACAATTATCCTCAAGCAACCATGAGGCCTCAAACTTAAAATGCCACTTGCGACGAGCATGAGCTGATACATCTGCTTCCAGCAAAAGAGGGAAATGGTCTGAGAAAGAATGCTGAAGATATGCTAACGAAAAAGAGGGGAAAGTTGTTCCCCATGCGGAGTTCATTAGCCCTCGATCAAGGTGTTCCTAGATGTTTTTCTCTTCCTGTCTTCCACAGTCGTTCAGAAGTCGTTCATTTGGCGTTCACTCCTCACTAATCCACCTTCTTTCTCAAAAGAGTAAAGTATTTCATTGAAGTCTCCAATAACAAGCCAATGAACATTCGACTCGTGATTTAGAGACCTAAGAAAATTCCACGGCTCAAGTCTTTGAGGTTCTTCAGGAGCACCATAGAACCTCGTACATCTCCATCCCGGAACATCAGAACCATCTTCAATGAACACATCAATATGATGCCCAGAATAAGAACGAAGAGTTACCTTGTAGGAAGTTCTTCAAGCCATACAAAAACCCCCCACAAGAATCCACCGCATCAAGAAAATCCCTAACTTTTCCTCATCCTTTCCATCCTAGAACCTTATAGTTTCGTCTCCATAAAAAAACTATAGTGGGGTTAATGTCTCTTAGTAAGTGTCGGAGACGGACGAAGAACTGTTCGAGGTTACTCCAAACATCGAACGTTTTAACTTAAAAGAGTTTCATGATAACTGGCTGGCCTGATTGTTCAGGTCTGCCGATAAATTCAAAATAATCGTTGAAGGGACATTCTGCTTGTTCGAAACACCAACTTGTGGGGAGTTAAGGAACCGTTTCGCCCCTTCCTGAATAGCGATAGGGCCCTCATTCTCAGCGTTCAATATGGTCACATCGTAAGCTTGATTATGCGACAGTGAATTTGACCCCCTTCATGAACATTAGTACCTGAAAAGTATCCTCTCCAATTGTTGTTTGCACGGTTATTCCTCCCAATTTTTGCCTTCCCATTCTCGTCAGATTCCTCATCGTGCTACCATGGGCTAGTAGCAAAATTCCTCCTCCTCGGAGTCGCCTGCAACGAAGTATCCTACTGCAAAACACTCGGAAGTGCCAACTTTTTTCTCCTTTTCAGCGATTTTCGCACATCCAGTCGGGCTCGGAAGCGAACACAAGGGCTGTAAACGAACCGAGTCGAGCTCGAGTATTGTTGAGCCCAACTCGAACTCAAAAAGTTTAAAATTATGCTCGACCCAGCTCGAAAACTCGCGAGCTAAACATTATCAAGCTCAGCTCGAACTCGAAATATAATATTGAAACTCGACTCAAACTCAAAAAGGTTTGACTAAAAAAAATTCAAGAGTCGATTGAAGCTCGAGACTCAAGCTCGAACTCAAACTCGAATTTGAACCTACAAAATCTTATTACATTTAAAAATATATTTTTAAAAATTTATAATTATCAATAATGTATTTTTAATATATTTTTAATATTGTAATTTTAAAAAATCTAAAATTATAATATAACATTTATTTCAAGTAGCTCGCGAGCTTTTCGAGTCGATTATTAAGTAGTTCGTTTTAGCTCATTAAGAATTCGAGTCCAGTTCGAACTCGAGTCGAGTTCATTCGATTTGAATATTGATCGAACTTTGACTGAGTCAATCTTGAATAATTCACGATATGTCTCGTCTCATTTACATCTCACATAGTAAGCTTGATTATGCGACAGTGAATTTGACCCCCTTCATGAACATTAGTACCTGAAAAGTATTCTCTCAAATCATTGTTTGCACGGTTATTCCTCCCAATTTTTGCCTTCCCATTCTCGTCAGATTCCTCATCGTGCTACCATGGGCTAGTAGCAAAATTCCTCCTCTTCCTACTGCAAAACACTCGGAAGTGCCAACTTTTTCCTCCTTTTCAGCGATTTTCGCACATCCAGTCGTGCTCGGAAGCGAACACAACCCTTATATATAGGGCTATAAACGAATCGAGTCGAGCTCGAGTATTGTTGAGTTCAACTCGAACTCGAAAAGTTTAAAATTAGGCTCGACCCAGCTCGAAAACTCGCGAGCTAAAACATTATCAAGCTCAACTCGAACTCGAAATATAATATTGAAACTCGACTCAAACTCAAAAAGGCTTGACTAAAAAAAATTTCAAGAGTCGATTTAAGCTCGAGACTCAAGCTCGATTCAAGCTCGAATTTGAACCTACAAAAATCTTATTACATTTAAAAATATACTTTTAAAATTTTATAATTATCAATAATGTATTTTTAATAATATAATTTTAAAAAATCTAAAATTATAATATAACATTTTTTTTCAAGTAGCTCGCGAACTTTTCGAGTTGAGTATTAAGTAGTTCGTTTTAGCTCGTTAAGAATTAAAGTAAAGTTTGAACTCGAGTCGAGTTCATTCGATTTGAATGTTGATCTTTGACTGAGTCAATCTAAAATAATTCACGATTTATCTCGTCTCATTTACAGCCCTACTTATATCTCATCGAGACAGACTTTGCATCGTACTCCAAGAAATAGCCAACAAAATCACCCAACAGCCTTGCCACGTGTTCCGAGACAAAACCTACTGGGAGATAATTCGCTGGGACCCAAAACTCAACATATTGCAATTCCACACCCAACGGATCCTCTCCTTGTTGCAATCGATGGAAGATCAACATATGAGAATTAAAGAACCAAAGCCTTTCCCTTTCAATCCGATTCACATCGATTTCATGATACAGCCTAAAAAGATAACGCCCTTCCCCCATATCTGAGATAGAGATTCCTCCAATGGGGTACCAAACATTGGCCAACATAGTCCTCTTCGCCTGAAAATTAATATTCCCTGTTGTAAGGAACCTCCCTGCAAGGCAATTCTCGAACGAAACAAGCGGCTCTACATTGGCGTGATCAAGCACCAAACTCTCCTCTTCCTCCTCCCCAAATTTAATTCTTCCAGACTCCTCTCCAAATCACCCATACGAGCAGACAAGGGACAGTAAAAACGCAAACTAAAACAAGGAAAACAAAAACTGAACACTCACAGAAACAACTTGCCAGGCGGCAAGAAAACCCGATCCTGGGTAACCATAACAATTGAGAATTATTTTTTAACAAAAAACGACTCGAATTAAAGAACAGTATATGCTCTCTTACGACATAATACTAAAAATTTTAAAAACCTGACCTTCAATACTGACGTGTTCGTTTTTATAATCCATCGTTATTTTATTTAATAATTAATTAATTCAAATTAAATATTACAAAATTTTATTAAAAAGGATATATAATTTACATTGTTAAGTTTTAAATTTTATTTGTTGTATAAAAATTTTGAGGTCTCGTCTTATTAAATCAACATCGATAATGTATTATAACTTTTGACTTATAGTTTTTAAATTAATTGTTACTATCTAATTTATTAGTTATAAAAATTTATAATATGACGATTCTATTTTATTTTATAATATTAAAATCCAAACTGTTTGTTAATGATATTTTATCTTTTATTATATACTAGAGGAATGAATAGATTGAAAGTATAATCATACATCAAAATTGCTAATAAAATAAGATATAGGGTAAATTGCTCTACCTCTGTCTAGTGGTGATATTATTTTAACTATAAATTAAGAGCGATTATATAACTCATCATTTAAAGTAAACTTTTAATTGCCTCCTCACTTCAATTCCATTTTCTAGTTTAATTTATTTTATTCTTTAAAGTGAGTCTCTAAAGAAAAAGAAATGAGATATTGATCCATTGTCCAACAATATTCATTGCATTTTTAGGCCCAAAGCTGCTTAAGAATCAACTTGGGATGTGCCAGATGTAGGGGTGTAAACGAGCCGAGTCGAGCTCGACTTGACTCGAAAATTCGCGAGCTTAAAATTTTCAAGCTCGACTCGAACTCGAAATCCTGAACTGAAGCTCGTGAGCAGCTCGAAAAGGCTCGAAATGAAAAAAAATCTTAAACTTAACTCGATTGGAACCTCAAACTCAAACTCGAACCTTAAATACATGAAAGCTTACTGTATTTTTAAAAAAAAATCAATACATAAATATTAATATTAATTTATTTTTTAAATAAAATCTTAATATATTATATTTTCGAGCTGCTCACGAGCTTTTCGATTCGAATATCGAGTAGCTCGTTAAGAACTCGAGTCGAGCTCGAGCTTGAGTCGAGTCCATTCGATCCAAGTATTTATCGAACCTTGATCGAGTCGATCTCGAATAACTCGCGATCTGTCTCATCTCATTTACAGCCCTAGCCAGATGTTTCCCCTACTTGTCTTGTTGCATGTATCCTTTGGTTCTTTGATTTTGTATAGAAAGATTAGTCTAAATATTTTAATGACACGTATTTTATTTAGTTTTTAAGTTTTAGGTTTTGAGTCTATAATTTATTTGGGAATTAGATTATCCGAATGTAACATTACTTATCATATTATTAAGAATGTTGTATTATCTTGTTTGATTTATTTGGTAAAAATATAAGATTATAGTGTATGATTGAAGGAATATAAGATAGAAAAATGTATACTTTACCAAATTGTCTTTGAGATAAATTTTCTTTTTTTAAGAAGTTGAATTCTCAATATTAAAGATATTTACATGAAAGTTAATAAAAAATATATATATTATTTTTAATTTATATATTTTTAAATAAAATTTGTACACAAATAACTTAATATTTTTTTATTATTTTGTAATTTTATTTTTCTTTGAAAATATAGAAATATACTTACACAAATATAATTTATGTGTTTATTTTTAGGTACAACGATATTAGGAGATGTAGATACTAATACCGATGTAAGAATTTGTTAATTGCTACACTATTTTATTTCATTCATGCTACATGTATGAGTTGTACAATAAAATATCATATCATATCAAATTATTTGACAAAATTAATAGAAAACATAAAAATATAATATAGAAATGAAAATCAATCCTAAAAATAAATGTAATAAAACACATAGTAAAAATAAAACTTTAATCAAGCACATATATAATAAATAATTAAAATAAAATATTAATATTTTGTTTTATCTTTTATTTTATATGCATCATATTATTTTATAATAAGTATTAAAAATTTGAAACCATTAAAAAGAAATAAAATAAATTTATAATCATATAATTATATAAAAATAAGAATCATTTTGAAATAACTATGTTACTTTAGGGTTATTATTGTCCTAAGGGAAGATAATTGTTTAATACCTCATAAAATGGTGGGAATGACATTATGGAGAAAAGACTAAAAAATTATCATTATTGGAAATACTTCATTACTCTAGTGGGCGAATGCTCTTAAACCAAACGATGGAATGTTTTTCAAAAAAAAAAAATCATTCTCATGATAATTAGGGGCAGAGGGCCACTGGGGCCTCGACCCCTGTTGTAATTTTAATTTTTATATTAGTATAAAAATTGTTTAAAAAATTGAGTAACTTATAAGTTTAGTATCTAAACTATTATTTTTATTTTTATTTTGCACTTAAACTTTATTTTTTTTTAAATAATGTCTAACGCTTAGTTTAAGTTTAAATCTATTACTAGTCATTTAAAAAATTAACAAAACTCTTGATATTACATTTTATTTTCAATGATAATGTGATATTATCTCATGATAACACGTCAAATTTATCATTAAGTTTTTGACGATGAGGTACCGAAAATAAAACATTTATTAAAACGTTAGGTATAATTTTGGGAAAAAAATAAAGTTTAGATACCAAAACAAAATAAATGTAATAGTTTAGATACTAAACATGTAGTTTATCCTAAACGTTATATAGATTTTCATTTTCTTTAAACACAATATTGTAAGTTGTAGAGTCTTGCTATTTCGAGATAAAATATTACGATAGAACCATCAAATCCACAAAAAAAGGAAGCCCTTTCTATTGTGATTGTGAGAGATTTAATAAAGTGGTCCAAATTCAATTGAGTGACAATTTTTAAAGGTAATTAATTAAGCAATAATATATTTATTAATTGTTGTTTGATCTCATGCTTAATTTTGTATATTTAGTACAATATAACTCGTGGATGTATTTCGAGATTTGAATGAGTGACGTGTTTTATTATGATTATGCGATAGTTATATCTTTGATACATTTTAAAATCATAATTTTTATTATTATTTACTTTAATTTTATTTCTAATTTTCTACATGTTATTTCAAAGAAATGATAGAACTAATATGCATATTTGATTTTATCATTTATATTTTTTTTGAAATAAATAACTGATAAAAATAAAACTATGTATAAAATTTAAAGTCCTTAAAAAGATTCAACTTCTGTTAAGACTAAGTTCTGGATATTCAGGAGAGGTCAACAGAACAAAAAAGACGCGGGCATTGCAGAAACATCGGTCACAATAGGAAAAATGTTCAGCTCTTTTATCATCACTTAATCGTTAACCCTTATTTATGTAATTGCATTTTCTATTTCAATATATGTATTTGTTTCTAATATTTCAATGTAATTGCATTTTCTACAATTTCCCAATGTATGTGTATTTTCTACATAAATTTCTCACTTACCTCTTACTTCAAGTGATTAAAATTTTCATTTTAATCGAACCTTACCCTAAACCACTTTAACCTACACAACCCTTGACCATTCTCACCTTAAAAAACCCTAAACCACTTTAACCTACAAAACCCTTCACCACTTTCACCTTAACGAACCTTATACCACTTTAACCTAAAATCACTCAAACCTAAATAAAAAATTTAAAAATACCTTCGACTATTCTTAAATCATAATCGAAACCCTTTACCTAATAAATTATCAAATTCTAATAACCCTAAACCACTATCACCTTCAACCCTTAACCCTTAACCGAAACCCTTATTCAAAACCAGATGAAAAAACGCATTCCCCAAAAGAGCTTTTGTAAGACACGCCTCCTGAAACGTTCTCTCCACCATGGCGCCACATCAACTGGAAGGAGCTTCCCCTGAAACGCGCCTTACCTCCACATCAGCAAATCCCGTTAAAGCACGCTCCCGGAAACACGCCTTAGTTCCACATCAGCCGAATGGGTGTTACTTTGAAAAATATTAGGAAAATGGTGTTACATCTGGAATATTAGAAAAATAGGGTGATATTTAGGTCGAAAATCCCCCATTCTACCCAGCACTTATTTAACGAAATAGTTTATATAAATAAAATTCTTTAGATGCAATTTGATAGAACTGAAAAACAAACCACAAGTACTTTTAGATTATTCATTTAAATTGGTAATGATATAAATACAGCCAACAAAAGAGAAGGGGGGCGGGGATAGCAGCAGATTCAAGTCATCTGGTTTCGTAACAAATTTTAAAGCCTGCAAGAATAAGCGCTTTCCGAATAATACACCCATTACTTATTTGCCGCTCTATAAAGTAGAAGCTTTGAGTGCGATTCGCCCATGCTGCTTTCAACTAATTATTCGGCTTCCAATTTTCAAAAGTTGGCCTTCCGCTGCCAACTATTTAGTTCGGACCCTCAACGTAAACATGATTTAGTTGATGTTTGTTTTTACACAACAAAGCTCTTATGTCTGCGTCGTGCAGACATTGGACTTCACAGACCATTTGTTTTTTAGAAGACAAAAGCTCTTCTAACGTCTGCAGTGATCTGGCGCAGACGTGATCTTATATCTGCAAACGTCTTCTAACCTCTTCAAAGAAGTTTTAAATTTAATTTTATATTATATTTGATTTTAATTTTAATATTAATTTTTTAAATAAATTAAATATTAATTTTTAATATTATACTATAGATATTAATTTTAATATTAATTTTTTTAAATAAATTAAATATTAATTTTTTAATATTATATTATAGATATTTAATTTTATATCATATAAATTATTTTATATATTATTAAATTTTATATTTATTTGATTATTTTGATTTAAGTTTAAAATAATATTTTTTTTGGATTTGTTATTTTTAAATTATATTTAAATTTTTATACAAAATGTAAGTATTTAAACCACATTGCTTAATAAAAATGATTTCATTGTTTGATAATTAAGATTTTAAAATATAAAAATTATAAATTATGTTTTTAAAATTTTAAAATATAATCACAATTAAATAAAAAATAATCATAAAATAATTTGATAAATTAAAAAATATTTTCTAAAAATATCATATAATTATAAAATAAATTATGAATATATTTAAAAAAATTAAAAGTATTACATAATTGAATATTTTAAAAAAATCATATAATTTAATGATCATTTATAAATTTTATTCTATAAAACTTATAAAACTAATAATACATGTGATTATTTAAGACTTATAATAGAATTAATAAGGTGGTGTTTGTTTTTCTAAAAAAATTTATTATTGTAGTTGTATGAATTATTTAAATTTTAGTATTGTAAAACTAAAATTATTTAAATCTTAATATTGCAAAACTCTTTTAAGTTTAAAAAATCAGTTTATTTATATTTCAGTTTATTTTAGTAGTCTGCAGACGTTAAAAAATAAATAGTATTCTTCTTGCAGACTATAGACTTTTAGTCCACCTCTTCTACTGTAAATACCTGTAGATGTAATCCGCAGACTACAAATTTTTTACCTTTATTCGAAAACAAACAACACCTTAGTAATCCTTTTTTTAAAAAAGAGATGAACTGTAAGACTTTCTTTTTTAGTTTCGGAACGTGACTAACGATCAACTACAGTGACGGCTTTCATTTCTTAAAAAGGAAGTGAGTAGCAATTAATGGAAGGAGAGCCACAAGTTACGTACAACTTGAAGCAATGTGAGAGGAGACGACGGTCCCATGATTGCCGCATTAATTAGCCACTGACGATGCATTTTGATATGGTTTAATTAGTAGGTTGTCTAACCTCTGATCTCATAGAATTTCTACTCTGGGCAGATTACCCTGTTTGAAGAACCCGATGCAAATCCAGATGATGTGGGTCGACTTTGACTACGACCCTTTGGTGTCTGCAATGATCCTCGAGTATGAACAAGATTCTGAAATATCGGAGCAGATTAAGAACATTCTCTCAGAAAATGCTCAGTGAAATCATACTTGAAACACGCTCCTAACTTTTTACGACCTTCATTATCATGCTACCTATTACAGAAGTACAGGTAGGAGCAACCCGTTGTGTAGAAGAAACACCCCTACTCTCTAAAGGACGAAATGAATCAACATTTTTAGACCCAGAGTCAAATATCAAAATTTAAAAAAAAAATATTTATAAAAGCATTAATAAAGTTGAATACTTTCATTGAAAAAAAAATCTTTGATTATCTTTGATGAGCGCGAGATCTATTACTATTCCTTAACCCTTATATATATGTTCAATCAACCTTATCTAAAGATAATAATAGATTTTGAGACTCTATTTATAATTTAAAAATGATAATGAAAAATTAAAATAAAAAACTTTTTTATTAAAATATTTATTTAATTTTTTAAATTAATTAACAATTTATTATTTTACAACTTTTAAATATTTATTTAATTATTAAAATTTAAATTTGAACAAAACTCCCCTAATTTGGATAACTCAAATAAAACTTCATTGACGTAATGTGAACAAAAGAACAAAGAGGTAGAAATAAAATCACATGGGGGACTAGGAAGAAAAAGTAACCGCAAGTAGTATTCAATTGATATAAAAAGATTTTCACGCCCAAGCACATCTTATCTATCATTTCAGCTTAGCTTTATTCACAAGGGGTGTTTAAATTTTATTTTATGATTAATCTTCCAACACAGTCTCAAGAATTCGACCGTAGTGTTGCAAGTCATTGGACCAAGTCTAATCATCTGGGATCATTCGCCAGCATATTTGAAACACATATCAATCTCTAAATCTTGAGTTACTAACAGGTTTATATACAGTAGTTCATAGCCATGATTACCCATCACACAATTATTGAGATAAACCTACATTATTCTTATTATTTGACAACGACCTGTGTTGTTTTGACATGGCTGGTATTACTTTGTAAGGCAACCTTTAAGAGCGCATGTTAGGAAGAATTAAAAATCTTGATGTGCTACTTTGATCTGCAACTACTCGTTTAGTTGCTTAAAATTGAAACGATGGGAGGAAAAAAACACTTTAGTTGTAAGGCAGGATGGAGTGCACTTTTAATACAAATACATTAGCATTGTTACATTAAGAAAGAAAAATGAACTCTCAAAAGGACACAATGTTTAAGCTTCTATCAATTGAGACCATGGTTCCCAACACAATAAAGAAGGATAAAAGAAAAGTTGTTTCCATTGCCATGGATAAACTGTAGAGAAAGATTGAGCCTAATGCAGCTCAATAATTAGCGGTTTGGGAAAAGCACAAATCAAGTGATGTTGATGCCCCATGTAATGATCAGAGATGCACATGCTAGAAAAACCCAACCCCCTCCCCCTTTTTTTTGCCATCTTTTTTGTCATCCCATTTCTTCCCCACAACTTGTGGTCCGACCTCCCTTTCTTATCGTATTCGAGTTCAACACCCTTTCTTTTTCATCACTAAACTTGGTCACATCAAGCTTTAATCTCATTGTTTTCTCCTTTTATCTTAACCAACTAGTAGTCTCTCTTCCCTTCCCCACCTCAAAGATTCCAAGGACAATCAAATCCAAGTGATCACTAGCCACCTGCCTAACTCACTCCTTTTATTCCCTCTATGTAGTTTAACCCTTGCACTTCAACTCGGAATAGCTTCCTTCTAGCTTCTTGATTTGGGTACTTACTACTTCAAACAAACTCCAATAATGCCAACGGTTCAATCTAGTCCGTATTTGCAAATGGACAATCCGGCAATACTGTCTTTGCTTCGGCCTACTCCCGAACAGAAGCCCCGTAAGTCCAGTAGTGGTGGTGGTCTCATGCGTATGTTCAAGCTCTTCCCCATGTTAACCTCAGGCTGCAAGATGGTTGCTCTGTTGGGCAGGCCTAGGAAGCCTTTACTCAAGGATGGTGCTACCACAGGTACGATTTTTGGCTACCGTAAAGGCAGAGTTTGCTTAGCAATTCAGGATGATCCCCATTGCGTCCCCATGTTTGTCATCGAGCTACCCATGCTCACCAGCTTACTTCGGAAGGAAATGGCGTCTGATATAGTCAGAATAGCTCTGGAGAGTGAGACCAAGACTCACAAGAAGAAACTGCTGGAAGAGTTTGTGTGGGCCATCTACTGTAATGGAAGGAAAGTGGGTTACTCCATCAGGAGGAAGCAATTGTCCGACGATGAACTTCATGTTATGCAGCTCTTGCGTGGTGTGTCGATGGGCGCCGGGGTTCTTCCGAGCCCAAACGAGAAGGAAACCGTGACGTCCGATGGGGAATTGACGTATATGAGAGCAAGATTTGAGAGGGTGGTTGGATCAAAGGACTCGGAAGCATTGTATATGATTAATCCAGATGGTGCACCTGGGCCAGAACTAAGTATTTTCTTTGTAAGAGCTCGTTAGAAATTTGTGCTAGTTTTACACCATAAAACTATTTTTCTCTTTAATGTTTTTCACTAATTATTCAATGATGGAAAGAAACAGATCGCCATGGCTATACTGTGTTGAATGCACCATCCCATGGTTGAAGCTAGCTCATAGTTTTGCGGTAGATGCCAAAACCTTAATTAGCTGCTCTGTCACTTTCATGTAATTGAATACCGATGTAATCTCCTGTTTCTGCCTTGAGAATAAAATCGAATGCCGACATACCAGGTTCCCGTCGTCTCCAACTGCACAATGAACATTTATAATTCATTAATGACGGATTTTTTATTTTCTGATTCAAAACCGCGTAAGAAATGAAAATGATTATTGTCATTATGCATTAAATAAACATCTCAAGATTGAGTTCAAATATTATCATCCATAAAAGCATAGCCAAAGAAACCAAAAAGGTATATTAGGTTAGGTTTCATGGTTAATGTAGTGGTTGAGCATTCACTTTCATAGGCATAAATTTTTGTGATGATTCTTCCGAGGTCACGAGCGGTGATGAGCATCAATAAATTAATTTATAAAACATTAAAATTTTAAAAGATTTAACGTATAATTATAAATTAGTTAAAATTTAAAGGTAAACTATATCAGGTGACCACCTAACTATTGTAAGGATGAGCATTCGGTCAAGTCGAGTCGAGTCAAAAAAAATTTGAGTTATTCGGGTTAACGAGTCGTATTTTACAACTCGAACTTAACTTGAAATTTTTTCAAGCAGGGTCGAGTTTATTTGAGTCGAGTTATTCGAGTTTCTATACTAATTTTATTATAACTATTTATAGTATTATGACAATGATTTGTTCCAATTTTTTTGACTTTATCTAACCATATAATATATATATATATATTATTCTTTCATATTATAATGTTATTTAATATATTAAATACAATCTAAAATTATGAAATATATTCATAATATTATATGTTAAAAAAAGTATTTTGAGGGTAAATATTGATGAGAGTATAAATGAGTCAAAGAATTGATGAGAAGAAAGAATTTACACACATTGTAGTCAAACACCAAATTGAGTAAAATACAAAGTTAAGGGACTAAATAAAAGAGAGAGTACATCTTTAGTAAAAAAAAAATAACAATTGAAGTTACATAGGTATTCTATTGTGGTATATGAGCATGTGGTTCAAATTTGGTAAAAAAAACGACTTAAAATAAATGATAAATTGAAGAAATAAAGATATTATGAAAAATTGAATGAATAAATTGAAAAATAAAAAAAATTGTTATAAAAAGAGGAATTGAAATTACACATGTATTCTACTATGCTTTAGGAACATTTTAAATTTGGTAAAAATATACTTAAAATCGATTTTTTGAGTAGAATCAAGTTTTTCTCACCTTTAAACTATTGCCCCTTTTTATTTTGATTATCATTTTTGAAATTTTGTCAATCAGGTCACTCAAGTACTATTTAAATGCATTCAATAAAAACACTTGTCGTTAATATTTAACGGAAAAGCTGACGTGGCAGTTAAAATATTTGGTATAATTACACATTTAATCATTGTTACTTATATATTCTATCAATTTGGTCCTAATTTTTATAAATTAAAATAAATTTAACCCTCAAATATGCCAAAGTAGTTAATTGGAGAAGAATCCAATTTAATGCAAGTCGGTACAATTTTTCTTTTCTCTTTATCGGCTTTTATTAATAATAAAGTAAAATAAACATGTCAATGTTTTGTGATGAGACGTGCCAATATTTTTCTATGTTTTTCGTTTTTTTAGCTTAAAATACTATATTTACATTGATACACTCAAGACAATTAGTGTGATAAATTCATATGTTTAAATTATATATTTCAAAGATTTTAGGACTTTAAATTAGATATTTTATTTTATTTTGCAATTACTTTTAGACTGTTTATTTAAAAATATTTATTTTTTATTACTCAGCTATCCAAGTGTTATAACTTTACTTTTATCTAATTCGTCGCATTACAAGTAAAACCTAATTGTTTTGGATTAATTTTTAAGAGTTTAAATTTTTGTTTTTAATTAATATAGATGTATTTTGAAATCAAAGTGTTTGATGTTTATTTTTTAATTTCTCAAAATGAAATTAATTTTTTTTAAGTTTTTTTTTCTTGTTTGTTTTCCTACAAATTGAAAGAACAAGATGAATAAAGACTATTTTGGCACCATTTGATTTGAGGGTTAAGTTTATTTTAATTTATTAAAATTAGGACCAGATAGATAGAATATACAAGTAACATGGATCAAATATGCAATAATATCAAATATTTTAGCTGCCACAACAGCTTTTCCATTAAATATTAACACAAGTGGCTTAATTGAATGCATTTAAATAATTGAGTGACATGATTGATAAAATTTCAAAAATGGTGGTCAAAATTAAAAGGAACAATAGTTAGGTGTCATTGGTATAGTTTACCTTTTATTTTAAACAATTTACTTTTAAAATTTTAACTAATTTATAATTATACATTGAGACTTTTAGAATTTTAAATTTTATAAATTAAATTAATAATACTCATCGTTAGTGATGTTCATCGACAGGGATGGATCGAGGGAAAGGGGTGAGTTGGGGCAGTAGTCTCCTTAAAAATTTAAAATTACTGTATATTTTAATTTTTTTATGTATTTTATATTAAAAATCTGTTTCATCCTTAAAACTTTACTTTATCACCTTAAATTTAAATTTATTGTCTAACATAAAATCTTGTGTATATCTCTTCTAGTTGGTATTTGTCAATCGTAGTAAATTTTCCTAAATTCTTGACAGCTTGCCCTTCATTTGAAAAAAATCTTCTGCCGACGATATTGTTCCATAATCTATCAATTCTGAATTGATTTGATTATAAGTTGAACGAATTTGAAGAAGAAAATATTCAGTCCATTGAATTTACCCTTCCCTCTAAATATATATGAGCAGCTGACAGCTATGAAAGGTGGGGCAGGAAAGTAGAAAGGAACTACTACAGCAACAATAGAAGAATTAATGGATAATAACAAAGACAGTTAAAGAAAAAAAACCAGATCAAACAAAGAAACTAGAGAACATTAATCACGTAACAAGTTTGAACAAGAAAACGTTCACTCCTTTGAAATAACAACGTGTCAGGCGTTTTTAAGAAATAAATTAATCATGTAACAACCTTTAAATCGGTTTAACTTGTGGAGTTGCAAAGATATTACGCTATTAGTGTATCATGTAATAATATATTAATATTATATTTGATAAAAATATTTTTATTTTTCAGGTTTTAGCTGACGATAAATTTAAGCGTAAATTATATTTAATCATCCAATTATTATTTTAGATTTATTTGATCACTTAAATACTTTTTAAAAAATAATCACTAACGTTACGTTTTAATTTTATTTTGATCATCTACCGTTATAAAATTAACATAATTGGTGATGTAGTATTTTTTAAAAAAATCAATAATGATGTGGTATTACCTTATCACGACACTTGAGCATCATTGTTAATTTTTTAACACTAGATGATCATAATGAAACCAAAATGTAACATTAGTGATGACATAATGAAACCAAAATGTAACATTGTGATGATTATGGGAAAAAAATTGGGTGACCAAAAAAACCAAAGTAATAATTAAATGACTAAATACATAATTTACTGTATAAACAATTGATAATTTTTAATCACTTACAAACCCCATGGTTTACTTTGAACAAAGAAAATGAATAAATATTACTTGGAATAAACTGATTTTTTATTTGTTTTATTATTATTATTATTATTATTATTCAAATATTTCCATTAGAGTTTGATGTTAGAATTAAATCATAAATAAATATAAAAAATTTAACTATAATCTAATTATGTCAAACCATTAAGAATAAAACAAATACAATATTTACAGAAGCTTACCTGAATCCATTGTTGGAGATTACTTAGAAGGTTGAGATATTGAAGATTGCCTTTCGGATGTGATCTTTCAAGAAGATAGAATTCCCTTTAGTATTAATTATGTGACAGGATAAAAGAAAATACATGATATAGTTCTTGGGAACCATAACCCTTTATATAACTGATTGAATCAGTTTTATATGTACTTATAACTTTGCCTCTTATCGAATTATAAACACAAATTTAATAGTATCTACATTTTTATTTCAATGACTCTTTTAATACTTTACGACTTTACAACATAATTGGTCACTTAATTTATTTATATTTTATGATAACAATATACATTATAAATATGTACCTATAATTATAAATTTTAATCCAATATTTACTAATTAATTAACAATTGACATGGAATCACAGACGTCCGTTCCTATTCATTTTTTATTGCTAAGTAGGCCCTCGATGAAGACATCAGCCTCCATTGATCCAACAAAATGAGGTTCTCTAAGTCTGCGTGTTACCCCTCCTGTAACATGTTCGTGATGATCGCGGACAACAAAGCCAATAGTTACATCGAGGTTGTTCGGATACTAAAATAAATAAATAAAATTTAAATGCAAGTGTGTTTCATGATCCGTATCGAAAGAGCAAACGATACCCACACGAAAATCTAGGGTGTCAAACATGGGCTCTTATTAGCAAAGGATCTTAATGTTAGTTAATGTTAGAAGCTTGATTGTTGGGTTCCACCCCCCCCCCTCAATAGGGCACTCCAAATAATTATTTGTTTTAATAGAGCACCTCAAAAATTATTTTGGAATTTACGACATTTTCTACAGTGTAGGTAAATTCGTCACTTTGAGGTAACGAGTTCCATGAGATATAATTTTTTTTATTTCGGGCAGAATATTTAATATATCTCTTGGAATTCATCGCACTGAGATGATAAGTTTCATTAATCAAGATTATTATGTGCATTTTTATTTTCAATAAAATACAGCGAAACTCGTCACCTCGAGTTCCTTAGGTTTAGAAATTTATAATCGTTTTAGATTTGAAAAAGAGTCGTTGGAACTCGTCACGTTCATTTTCTCAAATTTTAACTATAAATAGGAGTTGGGTTAGTTGATAGAGTTATAGAAGAACCAAAACATGCGCTTATGGGAAGAATATTTCAAGCAATTTTTGAAAGATTATCTTTAGCCTGATTATTCTTCAGATGATTCAGATTCAAGCTCGTCTTCAGATGAGGAGTGGGTGAAAGAATCAATAAAGTTTATCCTTGATCAACATAAGGAGCTGAAAAGGGAGGAGGAGGAGGAGGATGAGAAGAAGAAGAAGAAGAGGAAGGAGAATAATAAGACGAATTAAGAGTTAGCAAGGCGATGCAGCAAACGACTCATCGAAAGGAACGAAAATAAAAAATAATGTAAAAATTGAGAGGAAAATATGTTTATTTCGTTGAAAAATATTTTAAATAAATGTATGAATTTGACTTTAGTTAAGCGTTATAATTTGCAATTATATATGAAACGTAAAAAACTGAAAAATTAAATCATTGATATTGTAAAATCGGTACAACACTGTAATACAATTACAAAGGATTTATTATCTTGTTCGATATCTTGGGAGATGTGGACAATGCTTTCTATTGTGGCCTTCACCTCTGCAGTGGCCACATAGCTTCAGCAAACCTTGCTCTCTTTGAGGGTCATCCATATCAGTATGAATTCGACTAGATTCAGGACGACCCATCAACTTCCTTCGTAATTGCGGATTGGGCAACCATTCTTCAGAGGCAGTATGTGGCCAATATGCATCGTTCGGGAGGTACTTAAACTTATAATTGTATGTGTTGCGCATAGTATGTCAGCTATAACAATCATCAGCGTAAATGCATGGGTCTACATTCACATGCATACATATAGTAATCACATGAGCGCATGGGTATCTTAAGGCTTGAAATAGACCACAATCACACCATATTCTATTCAGATTACCCGTATAGGTGGCAGAAATCCCACCTTCATTGGTCAAAAAGTGCTTGGACAATATAATTAGATTACAGTCTGTTAAAATTACGAACATGTATTGATTGTATGATTTTGATTATTGGTCATTGTTTTCTCCAGATCTGGAGCCCAATTTCTATCTTCGTTGAGCATTTCCTCTATCTAGGCACTTTTTTCTGCCCAAACTTTATCCAACCTGAAGTATGTCTCTCGAACAATACTTGCCACCGAAAGATGTCTAGTCCTTTTAGCACTGAATTGATACGCTTCGCAAGATTGGTTGTCATATAACCGTAACGTCAACCTTGATAGTCATATGGTTGTGCCCATATTTCCAGAGGTATCTCAGCTGCAAAGTTATACACATCTTCTCTATACTTTTTCAAATTTTCCAGTCTTGTACGGAATCTAAATTGCAGTAATGCATAGCCTTGAAAAATAGTCAGGTATAAGTATAATAATTTAAACCAAGACCAAGACCAAAACATGAAAGGTGAAATCGAATAAGTTACCCATGTTGATAATATTTCTTTATCTTTCTTGAACCCCTTCATCGCATTTGAAGCAATATGGCGTATGCAATACACAAGGAATACATGGGAAGGCGACCACCTACTTACCAGTCTATCGATCGTGGCCAACAACCCAGGTGAACGGTCTAAGATCATACGAACGCCATCTTAGGTAACAACATGGGAGAGCAAGTTTGACAGAAAGAAATTCCACGTTTTCTCGGACTCATTTTTGACAATGGCAAAGGCAATGGGAAGATGTTTTTGTCACCATCTTGTGCAATAGCTATCATAAGGACATGTTTGTATAAGTTGTACAGAAAAATACTATCACTTGAACCATCTGTTTACAGTAATAAAACCCTTTGATTTGTTACTTGAAAGCCCAGAACAAGCCTCTGAAAACTCTCTTCCCATGGATAACTTGTCCATCAAATGTGGTTGCAGGATATGTAACACTCTAAACCAGTACGATACATAGCCGACCGATCTGGGTGCTACAGGGAGCCACCGAAGTAGCTGACCAACTTTCTTCTTGCTTTTTCTGACTTAAAATGACCATTTAAATAAAGGTATTATCTTAAAATATAATAAAACTTTTACATCAGAGGGCCCTCAAAATAAATAAATAAATAAATACATTTCGAAAATATACTAACTAACTCTTAACTAACTTTACAACTAAACATTACAAGTGGGTTTATGAATATACATGCACTTTAAGAAAATTGATGGTGTAACCTGCTCTGCACTGGATCTGGACCTCAGTCACTCTAAATCTTCTCGAACTGGTTGATCTATTAACCTGCCAACGGAAACATCCGAAGGCTGAGCTAACTAGCTCAGTGCCACACTAACAGATAAATCATACTAACTGTACATCCCTGAAAGGCTCAAGTTATCAAGTTTACTGCTTTACTATCTAGTCTATTGATCTGTTATGCTCTGGTTTAGTAAGTACACTCTTATACTCACTTTCTACTCTATGATAGACATCATGGTGCGGCTGAGGAACTGCATCTCAGAGCTCACATAACCCTCTAGTATATCGAGAATGTGGCCCCTAGAATCTCTGCATCGGACACCACACTCTTATTTATACATTTGATTAAGCAATACAACTTTTCTCACTTGTAGTCTTATTTAAGTGTAATTATAAACTTTTGGGAAAACCTCATCTCTTCATAAAACTCTCTTGAACTAAAGCCCAAATTGAACCCTTAGTATCGATACAGGCCTTACAGTATCAATACATTCACTTACATCTACACTTCCTCTTTCTTTAAGCACAGACTATACCCTTTGTATAGATACTAGCCTTGTAGTATCGATACCCACTCTGCAGTATTGATAACCTACCTAAGGTATCAAAAACCCTACATCTACTACATCAATTGCATTCCAACTTTAAACACCTTTTATAACACTTATTCTAGTGTTTTACGCTTATTCGAACCTATTTATGGGCATATGATGGGTCTAAGGGCCTCCCGGATAACGCTTTTGGCCAATTTTGACATTTTGGGCAAGGGTTTCGAAACCTCTCTAGCAGAATGTCATTATGGACAAGGGGTTTCGAAACCTATACTGTAGAATTTAGTTTTTAACCCAAGAAAACTCTCCAAAACACTCTAAAAAACCTTTCCAAAGTCTCTAAACTCCTACCTTGAGGTTCCCACTTATTATTAAGTCTTATGTGATACTAAGGGGTGGGCTCTTGAACATGCTATAACACCATTACAAATAATCTACCATTAAACTATACTCAACAAGAATCAACCATAACTCTCAAGCTAAAATCTTAACTTTCTAGCTAATGCTCATTTCTAATGATCTACAACTAATTTGAGGAAGCTGTAAGTGTGTTATCTGACCTTCTTGGTTGTTAAAATCCTTTTGAATCAACTAGGATTCACCTTACCTTCATCTTTTGCTTTGAAACTCTTTTACACCTCTTTAACTAATCCAAGCAAGGAAATGGATTACTACTCAACTAGGGGGGTTATATTAAGCTTAAATAAAACTCCTACAACTTAAATCTACCCAAAAACAAGCTTAAAACACTTGATTTTTCTCAACTCGCAAAAACTCATTTTCTAAAATCTTACCCAAAACTAAAGATTAAGGGCTTAAATGAAAGCTTGAGGGGTGAGGATTAAGGTTCTTACCTTGTTTTCTTCAAACTAGGTTTGGGATTCAAGAAACTTCTATCTTTTTGTCTTCTCTTGAGAATGAAGAAGAAATAATAAGAGAAGAGGAAAGATGGGTGATATTTTTTGTGGAAGGTTACCGTGAAATCTAGCTAAATAAGGGGGTTTATATCCTTTAAAACCAACTATGTTAAACTATTTTTTTGGTCTCTCTCCTTTTTATCTCTACTTAAAACCATCACTTACCCTTAACTCTTGGGTCTTACTTAAGCCCAATACTTATATAATTTGGTCCAACTATCTTGGAAAATCTTATTGGCTTGACTTAAAGGTCTCAGGTTGACTCAAACTACTGACCTGGGTTTGGGGCATTACAGGATAAGTGTAGGAGCTAAAAATGGTTCCTGGGATGAAATATTCCATTGTGTGTAACATATGTGGTAGCTCATTGTATGACTGATCCCAATCATCGTGCAATAGTGTCATAGCTTTTCGTTTGGCCATCCAGGACTTGTAATAAGACATAATATAACCAAATGTATTACATATTGATGTTACGATTATTGATATCGGGATCCTCAGATTTTTCTCGACCAATAGCTTCACGTAAGCACATATGACATCGAAGTCTAAGTTCTTGTGATCTTATGACAAGGAGGTGAACGTGAAACTGTACTAGTTGTGGAATCTTGTGACTTCTCACAACATCTTTCATTGTGGGTATGAGACCCGTATCCTCCGCTTACAATCGACGTTGTTGTTAATACATTTGACAAAATATGTCTTCTTAATCAATACTGCTATGTTAATGATTTTATTTAATGTTTATGGTGTTTGTAAGATTAGTCTTATTTATGTACTTATGTTAATGTATTAAGTTTGTAGTTTTTTCCTTCCTAATGTACATTTATGAAGGTCAACTCTAATGTTCATAGTTTATTGTTCTTTTCAGCAAACAAAAAAAAATATTTTAAGGACTGTATTTTTTTAAATAATAATTTTGAGGTGACGAGTTCCAGCCTGCATTGTAGAAAATGTCGTAGATCTCAAAATAATTTTTAAGGTGCCCTATTGGGCCAAATAATTATTCCGGTGCCCTATTGGGCTAAAAAACCTTGATTGTTGAGCTAGACACGAAATAGATCAACGAGACTCTTAACGATGATTTAACAGAAGACCATTCAGATTATATGATCATGAAGGATTGTGAAGAATTTCGAAACGAAGGTTGGGTTAAGAGAATCAGATACATTTGACGAGAACGAAATAGAAGTGCAGATCAACTAGCAAGAATGACATTTGAACAGAAAACAAAGTCAGACTTCCTGAGGGAACCCCAGAGAAAATTAGTCTACTAATTGTGGCTGATGCAAACGTGAAATGAAGGTTAGGAGTATAGTTAACTGCTGGTAATGTTTCCTTTTTGTACCAAAAAAAATGCAAGTGTGTTTCTTAAAATTACAAATGTGTTATTCTAAGTTAACTTCAAAATAAATTATATTCATCACAATTTAATTATAAACTTTTTTTAATTTGATCATTAATTTTTTATTTGGATAATTAGATTATTTAATTATTTAAATTTTAAATGATATCAATTAAGCTATTTGTACATTTAGTCTTTATTACTTACGCATCAATCAATTTGATACTAATTTTAATTTAATTTAATTTAATAAATTTAATACTTCAATCAAATGGTGACATAAACATGTCATGAAACATTTCGTCATCTAATTTGAGAGAAATAAATTGAAGAAAAAAATATATTAAGAGGAATTCAATCTAGGTTTTGAAGGGATGACTCGTATACCTCTATTGCTGAAATAATTCTCATATTTGATATATAAATTACATCGTATTCTATATAATGACATAAAAACAAAAATGATAGTTATAAAGAAAAGACTCAACCCTGAGTCAATTGGGGAGTATTGAGCATCTAACCTACTGAAGTAAATATAATTATTAGTTAATAAGTGAATACATTTCATATATATTTCAAAATGTGGTTAATATAATATTTAAAATAAAAAATTAATAATTTTATATTTTTAACTTAAATTTAATATTTTTATTTTATAATTCAATATATATATATATATATGAAATAATATTAAAAAATAATTTATTTTAAAATAAAACAATTCTATTAATTCGTTTAGTATTTTAAGACTTTATTTAACATGTTAAATATTAAAATCTAATATTATAAATTCATTTCACACTCTTTCTAAGTAAATCTCGATAAAAAAATTGTTAAAAAATATGTTATAGTTTTATATTTATCCTATACAATCCTATATAAACATAAACATGTAAACAAATCGAACCAGTACAAACGAGGGTATATTCATATTCGTTCGTTAAACTTTAACCAAACAAACAAACGAACACGAACAACTAAACGAACGAAATTTTTTGTTTGTGTTCATTCATTAAGAAATTTAGCTTGTTCGTTTAGTATTTTAAGACTTTAGTTAATATGTTAAATATTAAAATCTAATATTATAAATTCATTTCACAATCTTTCTAAGTAAATCTCGGTAAAAAAATTGTTAAAAAATATGTTATAGTTTTATATTTATCCTATACAATCCTATATAAACATAAGCATGTAAACAAATCGAACGAGGGTATGTTCGTGTTCGTTCGTTAAACTTTAACCAAACAAACAAACGAATATGAACAACTAAACGAACGAAATTTTTTGATCGTGTTCATTCTTTAAGAAATTTAGCTTGTTCGTGTTCATTCTTGTTCGTGTTCATTATTGTTCATTCGTTAAAATGATAAACTAACACAAACGAATGAACTTAAACGAACACAAGCGAATAAACGTAAATGAGCACAAACAAACGAATATAAACGCACAAACATAAAATTAATTGGGTTTATATTTGAGAATAATTTTTTCTTTCCAAATAATTTTAGGATTTATATTTTCTTTAATTGATTTGAGTATTTCTTATTTGGGTTTAAAATTAATTGAGTTTAAAAATATTAATCAGTTTTAGGTTAAAATTTATTAAGTCCAAATATTTCAAACGAGTCTAGAGA
Source organism: Hibiscus syriacus (assembly GCF_006381635.1). NCBI lineage: Eukaryota > Viridiplantae > Streptophyta > Magnoliopsida > Malvales > Malvaceae > Hibiscus > Hibiscus syriacus. Next base: position 6,495,149 of record NW_024063513.1, read on the forward strand.
ACATAAACGAACGAACATAAATGAGCGGATTATCAAATGTTCACGACCGAGCCTTTTGTTTCTGTTCGTTAATTTAATTAAACGAACATCAAATCTTGTTCATGTCCGTTCGTTTAATAAATAAACGAACATAAATGAACTTCCCGACGAACAATTTACGAATGATTCGTTGAACTCTCGGTTCGTTTACAAGTCTATATAAACATATATGATTTGATAAATAAAATTATTATTAAAATTATTTTTAATAAATAATTCAAAATAACAAATCTAATTCTATCATTGTATGTACGTACGTACGTAAGAGCTTAAATCGGTGAATATATATATATATATATATATATACCATGTAAGATGTAACCAATGGGTTGAGCAGTACAAAAAGGACAAACCACCCAATCTCACGAGGATTGAGCTAACCCAGCTGAACTCCAAAATGGACCGAAAACTGACCGGTCTATGGATGAGAAGAAAACATCAATGGGCCTCTTTGATACTGAATCAAGTGGCTCAGAATCTGCCTTATGGCTAGGGGTGTTAAAAAAAATTCAAAACCGTTAATCGTAACTGTTAATTGATATAATCATTATATTTATCATATTAATTAACCGAAATATTAATAATAAACGGTTTCGGTTAATCAAACTGTTAAAAATGATGATTAATGGTTAGGGTTACGTTAGAAATTTTGAACCGTTCATAAATTAAATTTGTAATTATAAATTTATTATATTTTTACACAAATAATTTGATATAAGTTTCTATTATTTATAATATATATATTAATAAATTTGTATACAAATAACTTAATATATATTTTTATTATTTTTTAATCTTTTATTCTTTGAAATATAAAACATACTTATACCAATATAATTATATGTTATTGTTAGGTATTAAGATTTTGGGAGATGTGCATACTTGTACCGGTCTAAGTATGTGTTAAGTGCTACATTTTTTTGTATTATGAATTATGAAAAAATTGACAAATAATTGTAATAGGTTAACCTAAGATTAACCAGGCCGTTAATAACGGTAACCATTAATGGTTAACCGTTTCTTAATAGTTAGATTACGGTTAGAAAAATCTCATAACCTTTATAACGGTTAACCGGCCGTTTAGACTAAATGGTTGGTTAACCGTCCATAACACCCCTACTTATCACTTAAAATAGCAAAGCTGGAATTTTTTGCCCCAATTCGCCAAAACCAAAAGAAAAAAAATAGTCTAATAGGATATGTGAAAATTTATCTTGAGATTTATGACATTTGTTACAGTAAATTAAAAATTGATATTTTGATGTGATGAATTATAATAAAAAAATTTATTCAAAATTTTTATCTCGATGTGATAAAATTTAATAAAATTTTTATATTTTATTGAAATTCGTCTTCTCGACTTGAAGAATTTAAATAAAATATATATTTTATTAAAACTCATCACGTCGAGATAACGAAATCTATAAACACTATAGAAAATATTGTATATTCTAAAATAAAAGTATTTATATCATATTTTATTAATTTTTGTTGTTGTCCTATTGGGTAAAAAAAAGGTAATATATGTCAAATATCACTCATCTTTAAGCTCGGACTCGAAAATACCATCGGCGTTTCAATTTTGCCAATTTTAGCACGGATGTTTATGTTTCATTGCAATTTTGCCACTCCGCCGTTAATCCGTTAACGAGACGATGACATGGCATCTTTTTTCCGTGACGCGATGACATGGCACCCTCATCAAAACGACGTCGTTTTGGCACGATCGTTTTGATACTCAAAAAGCTCAAAACGTCGTCGTTTTGTTGATGAAAAATATGATTTTCATGAGACTCGAACCGTAAACTTTTAAAATCCAAATCTAAATACCCAACCACCAAGCTAACTTAAGAACTTGGTATAACCTTAACAAAACTATTATAAATGGCATCGCTACCACCGTCACCCTCATTATCTTCCTCATTATCTTCTCTTAATAACTTCACTTTGGTTACACTGATATCACCACATACTACAAAGAAACCAATGGAGGCCTCATGCGCCGATATCAAATTCTCCAACGAATTCATCGGTCACCATAAAGGTCGAAGGTGTACAGAGTTTTAATGATATAAAGGAGAGGCCGAGTCCCATATTTGTTCTTTAGCCGATATCCGTAGATGATGTTATTAGCCCCGCTAGCTTCATATCTATTTCTGGTAGACATGATAAATCCTTTTGTTTTTCCTTTTCATGTTCTGCATTGTATTTAACTTTGTTGTGCTACATTCTGGATAATGCTGGTTTTTGCACTGATCTTCAGGTGAAACATCCATACAACCGCTAGGAATTCGATTCGAAGAACATAGTTCATCAACAAATCACAGTGGTAGTTTTAAAACTTGCATGGATGATAAGGAATCAATATTTGAGCACATAAAGGTTATGCTGAAAGCCTCGAGTTTCGACTGGGATGAACTCTACTTTAGGTCACTTTCTTCGGATCAGCTTCTCGACCCTCTGTTGCTTGATGAGGTAGAATACTTACCCAACCAACTTTGTCATGACAAGAAAATGCTCTTCGACTACATTGACGAAGTTCTCATCGAGGTTTGTTCGTACTATTTTGGTTCCCCCGGCATGTCATTCGTTAAAACGAATATACGTCCTCTTCCGAACTTTAAAAATACCATTGAAGAGATTCAACAGAGTTTATTGGCATGTGCTCCCATTGCCGCTACCTCGTACATTAGACCAGGTAGTCAGAAAAGACTTGGTCAAAACAGGAACATGGGTGGATCTTTGTAGTCGGGGTTGATATCAGTGTAACCAAAGTGAAGTTCTTAAGAGAAGATAATGAGGGTGACGGTGGTAGCGATGTCATTTATAATAGTTTTGTTAATGTTATATTAAGTTCTTAAGTTAGCTTGGTGGTTGAGATTTAGATTTGGGTTCTAAAGGTCAATGGTTTGAATCTCATGAAGAACATATTTTTCATCAACAAAACGAAGTCGTTTTGAGCTTTTTGAGTATCAAAATGGTAGTGCCAAAACGACGTCGTTTTGATGAGGGTGTCATGTCGTCGCCGTCACAGAAAAAATATGCCATGTCATTGTCCCGTTAACGGATTAATGGCGGAGTGGCAAAATTGCAGTGAAACATAAACGTCCGTGCTAAAATTGACAAAATTAAAACGTCGATGGTATTTTCGAGCCCAAACTTAAAGATGAGTGGTATTTGACATAGATTACCCAAAAAATACCTAACAAAGCTTATATATTTCCAATTTAGGTCGCACTAATACAACCATCAGTATCCAATTGTTACTGCTCTCTCTCTACTTCAGTGATGTACTTAAAACCCGGGGCGCAGCCATGTCCACGAAAGTGACACCTTGAAATTTTTATAAAAAGAATCATAAATTTTATATAAAATTATTTAGAACAAAATAGATATCACTTTGAATGAAACTTGATTGTCAAAAAATAATAGACATCACTTTAAAATATATGTATACCATTTTTATAAATTATGTATTATTTTTAAATTCTGATAATTTTTGTTATCTTTGTTATTATTATAATATTTTTCTCATAAATTTTAATTTAAATATATTTTTAAAGATGAATCAAATGTTTATGTGATAAAGGAATTATTGTTCTTTCTTAATGACTCAAGTTCGAGCCTCGAGAATTTTAAGAGTGTGAGCATTTAATGTCATGAGATTAAGAGTTATCTTTAAACATATAGTACAATTTACTTCATATCAATGGCGGATTTAGGAATTTAAGAATGAGAGTCTAAAATTTTAATTTTTTTCTTAAAAATAATGAATATACAATTTTTTATATTTTTTTTATATTTTCTCTTAACATATTAAATTAAATTTTACATTTTTCTTAAATAATAGGATGCATTTGACCTTTATAAGTCTTAGTGCATCCTCCTTTGCTTCCATATGAATAAAAATATACTTTTAAAAAATTATAATTAATTTAAATCTGATACTTTAATTCTTATACTCTAATTTTATCTAAAAAATTCTCTAGTTCTTCTTTAAAAATTTCATGTTAGGTGGCGGCCTAATGCTGTCAACCATTCCCCCCCCCCCCCATAATTTTATTTTGATTTAATTTTATATATACATCCTGACATTTTAATTTCTATTTTTTGATACGACTGTCTGTCTATTTTTATGGCATGTGTTTTTCTATTATTATAATAGTCAAACACTTTTGTATTGCATTTATTACTATACACTTCCTAATAATAAAAGTTTATTGTCGTATAATTTATTGATACAATTAAAATTATTCGTATAATAATTTATTTGATTTATTCTTTTAATCACCACGTCTAGATTAATATTTTATTTATGTTAAAAACAGAGACATAAAGATTAATGATAATTACAATACATTTTAGAAGATTTTGATTTCATTTTCTCACGTCATTCAGATTTCTAGATTAAATTGTATTATCCTTATTATATATATATATATATATATATATATATATATGATCTTTTTATTTAATAAACGTTAATTAACAATAGAAAAAGAATAACTGGAAACATACTAGAAACAAAAGATAACTACAAAATTTATATGACAAATCCAGAAATATTTTTTAGGGTGAGTACACATATGTTAAAAACATAAAAATTTTAAATGGGATGAGTATAAATAAAATTTTAGGGTGGACATCGTCTGTAAAACAAGTAACTAATTGAAGAAAACTCAAATTTCAGTAAATAAAATTCGGATTTCAGTGAAGAAATTTTGGATTTCAGAATAAGCACGTACCCACTCTCACTAATATATGGCTCTGTCACTGCATAATACAATAAAAGTTATGTTTGGTATTAAACATTCAATTCAAATTACAGTAAAATAAAAAATTAAAACAGAAATAAGTAGATAAAATCTAAGTGATTTCGATAGTAAAATATTTATTATTATTCCTTAAGGTATTAAATTTGAGTATTAGTATAATTGTTCAATATCAAATAATTAAGATTTATCTTTAAATAAATATTATCTTATACTTACTCAAAATTAATAAAAAAAAACAAATATATTTAACGAGTTGATTAAGTTATTTTCTTTTGCTCCCTTATATTTTTTAAAATTATAAATTTTGGATTTATTAGAAATGTCATTCTTCTTTTCTCTTCCCTCTAAATAAAATTAGTATTAGATATTTTTGGTTAAATAAAAAAAATGAAAGGAAGTCGGTGAGCCTAGGGTTTTGGAGCAAGCTCAACCGTCCAACTGCTTCATGCTGAACAATCACAGGCCCACGAGTCAGACAAAAAACTAAATCAGTGGTGCCAAGTAGTCGGGCATGATGCAGTCAAGTGTTCGTATTGCTCGACTCCGATTCAATTGTCATTTCGCTAGCGCGTGCATCACTCTCCCTAAATAAGTGCTTAGCGCTTGCCTCTTTTCCTTTTTGCATGATTGGCCGGACTTGCTTTCCGTAGTTGATATCGTAAATAAGACGAAATAAATCGTGAGTTATTCGAGATTGATTTGATTAATGTTTGATAAATGTTTAGATTGAATAGACTCGACTCGAGTTCTTAAATAGTCAAAACGAGCTACTTGATATTCGACTCGAAAAGTTCGTGAGCAACTTGAAAATATAATATATTAAAATTTTATTTTTTTAAATAAATTATTAATAATATTAATATTTATGTATTGATTTTTTTTTAAAAATACAGTAAGATTCTCATGTATTTAAGTTACAGGTTCAAGTTTGAGTTTTAGGCTTCAATCGAGTTAAATTTAAGAATTTTTCTTTTCATTTCGAGCCTTTTCGAGATAATCACGAACTTCAGTTTAGGATTTCGAGTTCGAGTCGAGCTTGAAAATTTTAAACTCGCAATTTTCGAGTTGAGTCGAGCTCTATTTCAGAGTTTTCGAACCGAGTCGAGCTCAGCAATACTCGAGCTCGACTCAACTCGTTTACACCCCTAGATACCAATGTATCTATTATCCAATTTTAGTTAACCATTTTTGTTCTGCACTTCTGCTCAAACACTCCACTTTGCAGTTAATGGTTTAATCTTTCAACAATAAGTTTCATTTCAAACATTGGTTTGTATAAAAATTAAGAAACAATACCAAACTAAGTTAACTGTAAACTTTTTAATAAATTTAAATTTATCTAGGATTTATTCTCGTGAGTTAATTTGGATAGATAAATTATTGAGTGATATACACGATGTGAAAAAAAAATAGAAATTAGACAAATAAAATCAAACTAATTATGACAAGTAGAATCCTTATGCAATATCAAATGGATTTCATCATGTGGGTTTTAAAAAGTTCAAAATCCAAATGGAAGAATTCATACTAGTTGAATAATATCATCTATTATCCTTTAATTTTCGCGGGACATATAAACAAACTTAAGATTTTACTTTTGCTGAAACAAATCAACTTTCACTATTTAACGTTCAATCGAATCTAGTCCACCATGCTCATGGTAGACAATTTATAACATTTTATAAAATTCAGTTCTGCTTAAATTTTAGTATAATTATAAATTATAATTTCAAATAAATTTGTCTCAAACTTAATATTAGTGTTATGTATTTAAACTCGAGTAGTGTGAATTATATGATTAATTTGGAGATATCATAAGTTTGAATGGATAGTAAACTGGTTTTCACTACCATATCCGCTCTTAAAAAGTGAGAGGTAATTGAAAATTTTGATGGGAATTGAGTGACACGCTCCCTAGGGAGGAGTGGAGAAAGGGGGGAGCTTATTTTGATTTGATTAAACCATAAAGTCAAAGGATTCAACTGGAATCACGTGAGATTCTTACAGGCTGGGAGTGGACCCACATTACGTGGAGGAGTTGAAACCATTTTGAAACGGAGAAAATCGCCTCAGTGACCAAAAAAAAGTTATAATATACGATTTTAACCAACTTTTTTTGGATTTGCCAAAATGACCAACAAAATCGCAACGCGAAATAAAAATCGCAACGCGATCCCCAGAATCGCAAATCAGTTTCCAGAATCGCAAATCAGTTTCCAAAATCGCAACGCGATTCTTGAAAATCGCGATGCGATAGTACAAATTCGCATTGCGATTTTCCAAAATCGCAACGCGAATATGAAAATCGCAACGCGAACACATAAATCGCAACGCGTATCCGTAAATCGCAACGTGTATCCGTAAATCGCAACGCGTATGGGTAAATCGCAATGCGTATCCGTATATCGCAACGCGTATCCGTAAATCGCAACGATAATACATAAAATCGCAACGCGTATCCGTAAATCGCAACGCGATATTTAAAGCGCCATTATAATCGCTACGCGTATTTTATTTTCAAATTACAAAAAGAATATTAAGACAAAATCCCGTAATCGCAACTCATAACCTAAAACCTAAAATCACAACTCAGTCCCATCTCCATCTCTCACTCTCTACGGCGAAGAAATCCGTCCCCATCTCCGAAGATTTCCGTCCCCATCTCCGGCGAAATCCCTCACAACCATTCACGGTCAGAAATCCCTCACAATATTCAGAAATGGAAAATCAACCTCCGAGGGTTAGTTTTTTTAATTATTTTTATTTTGAAATGTTTGCATTATTGTAGGTTTCTCATATTGAAACTGATGATAAGTTTACTGGTCATTTCAATAATAGATTAACCATTTCACTTAGATTTCATTTCGCGTTACGATTCTGTCGTTGCGATTTTCATTTCGCGTTGCTATTCTCTCGTTGCGATTTTCAAGTTAGTATTGTCTTGTCTTTGTTCTGTCTTTTGGTTGAAGTAATGCAATCCATTCAAGTTTCAATTTGCAGAAGAGTCGCAACGAGATAAATGAAAATCGCAACGAGAGAATGACTGTCGCAACGAGAGAATCGCAACGCGAAATGGAAATCGCAACGAGAGAATCGCAACGCGAAACAAAAATCGCATTGCGATTTTCATTTCGCGTTGCGATTCTCTCGTTGCGATTTTCATTTCGCGTTGCGATTCTCTCGTTGCGATTGTCATCTCGCGTTACGATTCTCTCGTTGCGATTTTCATTTCAACCAAAAGACAAAACAGTGTTGCAAATTTTAGTTTCAAGAATAAACTACTACTTTTTATGTTTATTGTTTTTGGTATATCTTCACAGTGTAGTTTTTGGTATATCTAACTTGGTATGTTTATTGTTTTTGTAGAAATTTTTTCGGCTCAATTGACCTTGAGAAATAAAGTCAGCCTGGCCACTACAATTGCAAAGAAGCTTTCACCTGCTCAAAGACAATTGTTTGAGGAAACCTGCTTCGGGCCATGGCTGAGAGTACAGCATCCGGGTGGAGATGCTAATTTGACCCATTTGTGGCTTCAGACCATGACATCAAATCTACCCGACAGTATACAACGTGGTGAGGAAGAGATATGGTTTCATTTTCCACCAGCGTATACTTGCTTTGGGCGGAAGGAGTTCTGCTTAATCACTGGTCTACGATTCGGACACGATGATGTAGGCCGGTACACTCGTCATATCGCCCGCCCATCATGGTTATCCCGGGTTTTCCGGATGAGTCAATGGAGAAGCCGAACCTACATGTCGACGACCTGAAGAAATTATTTAATAAGAAAGCTGGTTTCACTCGGATGGAAGACGTCGATGTTGTCCGAGTATGCCTTCTACTACTTGTGTATGCCGGCTTTTTAGGCAGAGAGGCCAGACAACCTATTCATCGGGAGCTAATAATATTGGTAGAGGACCTGAATGCATGGAATCTGTTTCCGTGGGGTTCGTATATATGGAAAGCTACCTGGACTAAGTTGTCGTCTGCCTTTGATGACCGCAAAAGTTTGCGGGGCGATGGGTCCAAATACACTTGTCAGGCTTTGTTTGGGCCTTTAAGGTAAGAATTTCTATATAATGTTTCTAAAATTATAATTAATTATTTAACAATTACTAATTTGTTATTATATTGTTTGTAGATTTGGATATTCGAGGCTTTCCCCAGCATGCGTACATATGCAATAAAAACGTCAAATGATATTCCCAGGGCTATTTCCTGGAAGAGGAAAACTCTGTTGGATTGGGAAGACTTAATACCATATGCCACAATAAATAATGTAAGTTAACACAAATACTTTCATATAATATAAACAAGTTATTAATAGTAGACGTTTAACTTTGTTTGAGTTTTTATATTTTAGGAGGCCAACATTCCATTACAAAGACTGTCACCCACGGAGGAAGAGCTTGCCACTGATTGGTGGCAAGCTAGTCAGAGTTTTTTTGATGGCACGGATGATGAGCAGCATCCACTTCCTCCAATTCGAGAGCCATCACCTCACCTAGAGCCATCACCCGATCGTGACGACTATACACCTCTAGAACGAGAGCCATCACCTATCCCGTCACATCATCGAGCCTCTTCTCCACCATCACCTCATGATAGGCGACCGGCAAAGATGCCACGACTCCTATCTCCCTGTTCTCCACCTCCACCTCAACGGGATGAGTCAAGGGAGTTACGTGATGAGGTCAATGCCTTGCGTGAGGAGATCGGTACTCTACGCGATAACGATGGTGCATGGCGTGTGGAGGTGTCAACTTTACGTGGTGAGGTTGCCGCTCTACGTGAGATGATAGTATCGTTGCAGAATGAGGTTCATACTCTACGCAACGAGGTAAGTTTAAGATTTTCCATATTTAACTTAATGATAAATTTACTCGTAATTTCACTTAGATTAGCCATTTCACTTAGATTGCTTAGTAAATTTATTCGGTTGCTGCCAATTCTGCTAAACTGTGTATTCTTTAACACTGTGAAATAGTATTGTCTTGTTTTGTCTTTTGGTTGAAAGTAAATTTGTTCGGTTGCTGCCAATTCTGCTAAACTGTGTATTCTTTAACACTGTGAAATATATTTGTCTTTGTTTTGTCTTTTGGTTGAAAGTAAATTTGTTCGGTTGCTGCCAATTCTGCTAAACTGTGTATCTTTAACACTGTGAAATAGTATTTGTCTTTGTTTTGTCTTTTGGTTGAAAGTAAATTTGTTCGGTTGCTGCCAATTCTGCTAAACTGTGTATTCTTTAACACTGTGAAATAGTATTTGTCTTTGTTTGTCTTTTGGTTGAAAGTAAATTTATCCATTCAAGTTTCAATTTGCAGAAGAAGAAATAGTTTACTTTCGCAACACGAAACTTAAAATCGCAACGCGAAACCAAAATCGCAACGCGAAATGAAAATCGCAACGACAGAATCGCAACGCGAAACCAAAACCGCAACGACAAGATCGCAACGCGAAACCAAAATCGCATTGCGATTTTCATTTCGCGTTGCGATTCTTTCGTTGCGATTTTCATTTCGCGTTGCGATTCTGTCGTTGCGATTTTCATTTCGCGTTGCGATTTTGGTTTCGCGTTGCGATTTTAAGTTTCGTGTTGCGAAAGTAAACTATTTCTTCTTCTGCAAATTGAAACTTGAATGGATTGCATTACTTCAACCAATAGACAAATCAAAGACAAATACTAACTTCAGGGTATTAGTTTGAAACATATTTTTCTTTGTTATCTGATGCATTTTGTGAACTATGATGAATAATGACTTGGGTGAATACAATGCAAGTTTGAAACATATTTGTCTTTGTTTTCACTGTTTAAATATCATGTCTGTTATTTACTGATTTTTGTATTAATTATTTAGCGGCCCGATAGAGTGGATGCTTTACGTCGGGTTATGCTTGCACGACGGAGTTCACGCATCAGACAGCGTGCACGTGCTATTAAGTCTCCGTACACCCCAATAGTGCGAAGACACCGCAAGAAGAAGCCCGACTCGCCTGTCATCCTCAAGAGTCCACTCCTATCGTTGAAGAGGCCCCCATATCATTCCTCGAGAGTCCCCTCCCACCGTTCAAGAGGCAACTGTCATCGTTGAAGAGGTCCCTCCCACCATTCCAGAGCCCGATTCACATGGGGTAATATATCGAAGTATTGAGAAACCCCACCGGTTCCGGACATGATGGATGAGAGTTGGCTCTCGTATGAGTTACCGGCCAGTACCATACCGGTATCTGAAGAGGAGAGGGAACAACTACCGGACACAATTTTGGATAACACCCTTTGGGCTAAGACCGCAGTTGATTTTTATCTACATGAGCGGAGCAAGGGGTGTTTCACTGACATATGCAAGCTCACCGATGATATCTTTTTGTTGCTTGAACGGCCTTGGTGGGGCGTATTATTAGGGGTCGAAGACAATGGCTATTTCGATGGGGGGGTAAGTCTTATATTTTTCTTATATTTCAATTTGATTAATTTTTTTTTTAAATTTGTAAGTCACTAATATATGTCTTTTTTTGTAAAACAGCATATCGATGCGTGGGTGACACGTCTTCTAATAATAAGAAAACTTAAGAAAAATAAAAATATACGATATACAATAATGCCGACGTCTTTTCACGCCGTTCACTGAAGAATGCACGAGATGAATCATTTGATTTGGGCAATGGACAAGCTAAACTTTATCCTGCATGGTGGGAGGTCGATAAGGTTAGTATTTATTTTAGATTGAGTTTAAAGGTTTTATGAAATAAGTGCGCAAATGAATGAATTATTACTTATGATTGCAGGTGTTTATCCCTGTTTTGGAACGTAAACATTGGATTCTCGTCGAGCTTCAGCTCCCATCCCTTAAGACAATAGTGTATGACAGCATGATAAATTACATATCATTGGCTGATTTAAGAGATGTTATTAAGGGATGGAGCTCTCATTTGGCTAAATTCTTGGATGCGATCAATTATTGGACTCGTTCTGGAAACAAGAAGCCAAAGAAGCTCAATATTACAGTTATTAGAGACGAGACCGCGCCACAACAAACGAGCGGAGCCAGAGGAGATTGTGGTCCTCTCGTATGCTTGGCGTTGGAGCGTTTGACGACGGGAAGCATCAAGTATCTACCTCCCACGATAGAGATAAAGCTGCAGTAGGCTTGTGGTTTCGGCATTATATGGCTAAATCGATATATACGAGACGCTGCTACCTGCATCCGCGTTATAAAAATGTCCATAAACAATTGGTAAGTTTATATACTTATAAATGAAAATGTTTGGTTAAGTAATTAGAATTCAATAATTTGCGTAGAAAGTGTTGTTTGAACAAATGTTTGGTTTCTGCAGGTTAATCTCAGAAGTGAACTGCGTGAAAATGATGTCGAGCTGCAAAAGTGATTCAATAGTTTAATTGATTGTTTTTTGATTGTTTAATGATTTGTAAAAGTTGATTCAATTTTGATTGTTTAATTGATTTGTAAAAGATGATTTGTAAAAGTTGATTTGTGTAATTGATGCGAACATAATTCTTATTTGTGCTGTTTAATGATTGAAATGTAATGGTTGATTTTGTTGATTTCAATCTGCATTATGTTGAAGGCAAAAATGACTATCGCAATGCGAAATGAAAATCGCAATGCGAAATGAAAATCGCAACGAGAGAATCGCAATGCGAAATGAAAATCGCAATGCGGAAATGAAAATCGCAATGCGTTTATAATTTCGCATTGCGATTATCTCGTTGCGATTTTCATTTCGCATTGCGATTTTCATTTCGCATTGTGATTCTTTCGTTGCGATTTTCATTTCGCATTGCGATTTTCATTTCGCATTGCGATTTCATTTCGTATTGCGATTTTAATTCGCATTGCGATTTCATTTCGCATTGCGATTCTCTCGTTTTCATTTCGCGATTTTCATTTCGATTTTCATTTCGCATTGCGATTTTCATTTCGCATTGCGATTTCATTTCGCATTGCGATTCTCTCGTTGCGATTTTCATTTCCGCATTGCGATTTTCATGTTGGGATTTTCATTTCGCGTTGCGATTGTATTTTCCGTGTTGCGATAGTCAAATGCATGCCTAATAGTGATAACAACTGAATAACAAGAGTTGGTTAAGTCAAAATGGTTGGCCTGAGTCATTAATTCAACTGAAAATGTTAAAAGTTCACACATAAAATCCACATAATACAACGTTTGCATATGAGCTTTTGATGGCAACGTTTACATAATACACATAAAATGTTAAATGTTAAAACGTTACATAATACAACTGAATAACAACGTTTACATAATACAAAGTTCACACCATATGAGCTTTGATTTTGATGAGGATCCATATTTTGGTAGAGGAAAAGATGATTTTGATGGCACTGGTGATCCACATGTCAACCTTGTATGACACTTTCCTTGCACCGACTACATGTCGATCTCTTCTTCTCTTCACCCTTAGACGGTACGATCGTGACTTTTGGTCGGCCAGGTAGCCTTCTGTCCATGGCTGGTGGCAAAACTGTTTGTAAGTCATCTGGTATGTCCCACTCAGAAGGATGTGGAATAGGGTAGACAATCTCGGCATAAGTCTGTCGATAAACTTCTGTAGTGTAGCAATCCATAGCGTATGCGCTTGAATCATCTTGGTTTAAATGAAGAGCAACTTTTATAACATGGCCACACGGATAACCAGATGTTTGCCATTTCATACAACTACACGTCTTTGCATTTAGATCGACTAGCCCATTTAAGTTATTATCCAGTACTTGAAACAAAGTGTTTGAACATGGTTCAACTCTCCATGACGTTGACTTCACAACACGTTTCGTTATCTTTTTTTCAGTCCATGGTGTAACACGATGTTCCATGTTCCTGTAAATTTAAATAAACAATACTTAGTAAAATATATAAATATGATAAGTTACGAATTCAAAGAAATACCTGCATGGTTTCTTTTCTTGTAGTACCACTGTTGAATAGAGGCTCGAAAAAACTCCATTAACATAGTAATGGGTAATTTCCGGGAATGACGACTTAGAGCGTTGATTGATTCTGCACTATTAGACGTCATGAAACCATATCTTGCTCCAAGTTGATGTACTCTTGACCATCTTTCAAACCCGACATCTTCTAGTGTTTGAGCACACTGAGGCAAAACACGTCTTAAACAATTTATATGCTTATTGAAATCCACTTCCCGATAAGCTTTACAGCCTTCCAGTATGTCCATTTGTGCTTTTTTATACCAGCAGACCTTGATTTTAGATTTCTATACAAATGAACACCACAAAGTCCATGAAAAGCATCTGGGAAACACCTTCTAACAGCGTTGTCAATTGAGTTTGCCCTATCGGATATGATTGTCAGATTGCTAATAGGACCTATGCAATCCCTAAGATGCCCCAAAACCATGTCCATGAATCAGAGGTTTCAGATTTGCCAACCCCGTAAGCTATTGGCAATATCCCATTGTTAGCATCCATGGCTACTGCTAATAAGTTTACTCCAAGGTATCGACCTTTCAAATGTGCTCCGTCAACTATAATAACTGGCGCATGCAAGTAATAAACGAACGAATCTACAAAATAATATACACAAGAAATATAATCATTTAATGTGAAATGCATGTAACTAACAAAAATGAGTCAACAAAATTATATTGATTTACTAACCGTAGCACCAATGGCGATAAACAGCAACTCAAAGCGTCCATCTCTATCTGTTTTGATATGAGTTACCGACCCAGGATTTTTCAGCTTTAAATTGTGACAATAAGCCGGCAGTTGGGCAAACGATGCTTCTGGCGACCCCCTCAACAATTCCAAGGCATAACATTTGGCTCTCCAAGCTGAGAATATGATATACTAATCTTGAACCGAGCATTCATGTCAGTCATAATTTCATGTCCCCGATATACCCTGCCATTCAAAAACATTAACTCAGCCAGAAAACCACCCAACACCTTTTGTTTGCCTGTCTATGGTGAGGAAAAACTTGGGTTCTTGAACATGTATGTTTATCAATAAAAGTCCTAACTTGAAACATTTTGCAATCTTTTATTCTCTTTGCAATCATACGCCACGTAGCATTAGAGTTTCATAAGTTAACTTTTGTAAAGACAATTTTAGTTGAAGATTTATGGGTAAAGGCATATATTGTAAAACACCATTAACATTATCCCATGACCCTCCAAAACACAAATCTATCCAAACATGATCAACATTAGATGATTTCATGGTTGTAACTAAACAAACGAGATGCGAAACTAAGACCTGTTGCCGGATGGGGAAGGATGTCGTTGGATATAGGAACGGATGTCGCCGGAGAGAGTGATAGATGGAGATGGAATGAGTTGCGATTTAGGGATTTAGTTTATGATTTCAGTGTTATATACCCAAAATTTCAGTGTTGTGATTTACAGATTCTCGTTGCGATTTACGGATTATCGTTGCGATTACAGATTCTCGTTGCGATTTACGGATTATCGTTGCGATTTACAGATTCTCGTTGCGATTTACGGATTATCGTTGCGATTTACGGATACGCGTTGCGATTTACGGATTATCGTTGCGATTTACGGATACGCGTTGCGATTTACGGATACGCATTGCGATTTACGGATACGCGTTGCGATTTACGGATACACGTTGCGGTTACGGATACGCGTTGCGATTTACGGATACGCGTTGCGATATACGGATACGCATTGCGATTTACCCATACGCGTTGCGATTTACGGATACACGTTGCGATTTACGGATACGCGTTGCGATTTATGTGTTCGCGTTGCGATTTTCATATTCGCGTTGCGATTATGGAAAATCGCAATGCGAATTTGTACTATCGCATCGCGATTTTCAAGAATCGCGTTGCGATTCTGGAAACTGATTTGCGATTCTGGGGATCGCGTTGCGATTTTTATTTCGCGTTGCGATTTTGTTGGTCATTTTGGCAAATCCAAAAAAAGTTGGTTAAAATCGTATATTATAACTTTTTTTTGGTCACTGAGGCGATTTTCTCTTTTGAAACGGGTTATTTTAAGGGGCTCACTTAACAGTGTGCTTTTTTTTGGTAAATTATATATTTAGTACCTTAACTATCAGTTTTATTTCTCTTTAATACCCAAAATTTCAGTTTTTTCAAAATAATATATAATGTTTAGTTTTTGTTTCATTTTAGTACTTCTGTATTTAAAACTTAACGAAACTCCATTTTTTAATGAGTAATCACATCATTAACCACTCAACCATCTTCTAACTTATATTTTGGTAGTAAAGTTTAAAAATATTAAAAACATTTTTATTATTATTTTATTAAAAACATAATTAAAATTAAAAAATAATTTTGAAAATTAGAGTGAATAAATTAGGAGTAATTTGAAAGTTAAGTAATTGAATAAAAAAAATTAAACTTTAGTGACCAAAATAGGAATGAGAAGATAGTTGAGTGATAGACGATGTAATTTATCCATTAAAAAGTGTCACGTGCGAATCACTAGTTAATTTTTTAATGACGAAATATTAAAATGAAACAAAGACTAAATGTTAGATATGAGTTTTAAAAAATCGAAAGTTTAGATACTCAAATGGACTAAAATTAATAATTTAGATACTAAAAACGTAATAAATCCTTATTGTTTAAGAGATGGATAGGGTTTGATTGAAGCCGTCGACTCAAAATAAATGGTGGGCCGTGGATTGGGGACATACAGCTGTAAGTCTGGTTCTAGCAAAAGTAGTCAAAAAAGGTTGTAAGGGTCCCACTTTCCGTTTTAAAACATTTGTTACGTGTTAAACAGCTTCCCCTTCCCTGTCATGTTTTAAACGCTCCCGATAAGCATTGCCCGAGTACTTGAGTGATTTTATTATTATTATTTTTCTCTAAGACCCCCCTTGAATTCCATTTTACCCCCTTTCTTTGTGTATACAATAATCATTCTTCTTTTTATTTGTCTCTACCTCCATGGATAGATGAAGGTACCATGTCTAATTACTATTATCAACTTTTTTTTTTTTATTTGGGTGTCGAGAAATTGAAGTATACGAGGAATACCACAAGAAGGTTCATGAAGATGATTCTAATGTTGGCCGTGCAAATATACTTTTGAAATACCTTATCCATGACCATGTCCATGTGATTCGTACAATATTATTTCTCTGCCGATTGACATTAACATTCTTGGTAATATTACCATAAAGGTATTTGCATATCACTCTATACCAACTCAGTAAACATGAATTGTAAAACAATAATTTAAGCAAGCTTGCTTTAATTATTTATTAATTAATCGCATACACCCCTTAAGTTTAAAAGTATCTATTTCAATTAAATATAGGGTAAAGTATACAAATAGTCCTCCGACTATAGGATAATGTTTTATTAAGTTCCTTGAATTTTAAAAGTTATAAAATGGTCACACGAACATTCATTATATTCTAAACTCATCATTTTTATTTAAAAATTGATGGTATTCTGAGTTGAACGTTAAATTCCTGATTGTGATATGATAAAATCTAACCTCGAAATCTCAAATGACTATTATATTCCGTTCATGTTAACGTTCAACTTAGACAACCGTCAATTTTTAATGGAAAAGGATGAATTTAAAACATAATGAATAGTCGAGTGACTATTTTGTAATATTTAATAGTCGAAGAATCTAACAAAACAACATTCTATAATATGATGATCATTTTGTGACTTTTAATAGTTAATAGATTTAATAAAGAGAGATACCTTATTTATTTGAAAATGATGATTAATAATTCTAAATGAAACTAAATCATTAAGAAAAAAAACTCATTATTGGGATTAGGGTACCATATGAAAAATCACTACACAAATAGAGTAAGTTAAGGCTTTATGTCTTCAAATATAGCCAAGTTGATTTGAAATTTAGTTGGATCCAGATATCCCCAAGGAACAAAAGAAATCATATAATAAAAAGAAACAAGTAATAAAACCTAGGGGTGCTAATCTACACGAACCTTGCTCTCAATAAACTAATACTCGGACCCCCCACCAACTTTACAAAAGCCAGTTTCCTGGAAGTACCCCAGTCTCCAAATGCTATGTTCATGCACCTTTCCTTTTCATATATAAACAACCCCTTTCGCCTCAGCTTCTTCATCCTTCGCCTCATTCGAAAATATCAAACAAAAGATTAAACCCAAAAGCAATAGAAAGAGAGAGACGGGGGCTTTTCTTTTTCTATTGTTCTTCTGGCTCGAAAGTGATTAAGATGGAAGCAATGAATGGATGCTCATCTTCTACAACATCATCTGATTCATCTTCTTCGGAGTCTAATATGTCTGCGAGGGCTTCAAACAAAGCTGAGAAGATTAAAGGTCCCTGGAGTGCCGAGGAAGATAGGATTTTGACTCGGCTTGTTGAAAGGTATGGACCTAGGAACTGGACTTTGGTAAGCCGATATATAAAGGGTCGATCAGGGAAATCTTGCAGGCTTAGATGGTGTAACCAGCTGAGCCCCAACGTCGAACACCGTCCGTTTTCTCAGGCGGAGGATGAAAGCATCTTGGCTGCTCACGCTAGGTATGGTAACAGGTGGGCAACCATTGCTAGATTGCTTCCTGGAAGGACTGATAATGCTGTGAAGAATCATTGGAACTCAACGTTAAAGAGGAGGGCAAGAGAAGGACAACATCATCAACAACAACAAGAACATCAGCAACAGATCTTACCGAGTACTCATCATCAGCCAATGGATGGTGGTGATCATAGTGCATTGGGATCTATGAGAATGGTGATAGACGAGGAAGCGTTGACGGCGTTGACCCTTGCGCCGCCTGGTAGTGGTGTTAATATTAAAAGCTCGGCGGCGGCGGCGGAGAGAAGGAGAGAGGAGAGAGTGCCGACGGAGTTTTGGGATGTGATGAGAGACGTGATAGCAAGAGAGGTTAGAGAATATATGAGCTCCACGTTATCAGCTGAGACGCCAGGGTTTCATTAAGATCAAAATAAATGGCTAATTAGGCTATAAGCCAATCTGTTTTATGTTATGGTCTAGTCTGGGGTGGTTTTACGTTTCTCTTGGTGTTAATACGTTAGTCTTCGTTTCTTCTCCTTGTTTCTAAAGGGTAAAAACAACTTCCAACAATGTAAGATTTCATGAATGAATACCTAATCACCTCCAGGCATTAAACAAAACTTTTAGTTTGCAAGATGAGACTGCCTATATGTTTTTCTCGAAAAAAAAAAGATTTACAGTTAATGAATTACGCACCACCTTTATATTTTACTTCCTATATGTAATTTTAAAATTGAAACATTGGGGGAACGATGCATTGCATATTCTGTTGAGAATTCTTCCTGTTCTAGGAGATCGATGTAGGATAGCACAAATAGTGGGAGCCAGAACATACAACCAGACGACAAAATACATATACTGGCTAAATTTAGACAATATTGGTTCTCATGACGACATTCATTTCTCAAAATCTTTTCATATTCTCTAAAACTTTGGATTCTCAGTTTTAAAACAACACTAATTCAGACATGAGATATTATCCATAAAATAAATAAATGCTTTGCTGTAAAAACCCTTTTTTTTAAGTTCTTGGGTAGTGGTTCTGAATTATAAATGGAAATAATACGGAATTTGTTGTGTTGTTTGTGAGCACTTGGAAAGACAAAAAACTATACCACTGAGGTTATTGATTGAAGTACAGAAATTTCTCCAACTAATATTTTAGTCACAAAAAGTACAACTTGGAGCAATATTTTAAAAAGGAAAGCTTGCTGCTGGTTGTTTTGCACCCCAACAAAAGCTACCATTGATGCTAAACCCAACTTTTTTAGTTGCCTTTGCTTTCTACTTCCTTCCTGCTACATCAAATTGGAAATAGCTGTAGACCAACACAAAACTGATTTCTTTCTCTTTAACCACTCAAAAGTTTTAACTTTTCCCGAAAGACATGCGAAACGAAACTAAAAATTCAATTTGTTCAAAAGCAGCACTCATCCACTCACCATCTCCACATCCATCTTTGGATATAGCATTTGTTTTCAGGTTCAGTGAACTCTTTGCATTACCCTTTCTGGTTCACTGTTTGGCAAGTGTTTATCGACCTCAAGTCAAATTAGCTTTGGAAGCAACATAAAACAAAAGGTGCCAAAACCATGGTGATAACCACACATTTTTCATCTTATCTGCATGCTAAATTCCGCGGTGTCTTTATATCCCCATAAGTTCAATGTATGTGGACCTTACCTGGTGGAAAATTTTGGGATGAATTGAAAAAGATAGCATTAGAGACAGAGGGTTCTATTTGTCTGGAAATTGATTCAATCAAGCCCTGTCCCACATCACAGCAAGTGGGTGGGGGTTCTATTATTTTTGATGAAGGGATGCATGTTTTAAATGTGGGTTTGGAAAAGAAAACAAGCCATTTAAAAGAAGTAGCTTTCGATGTTGTTTCTTTTCAGGCTTTTAGAAGTCCAACTATGTTGTTGCAACCCCTGAATCCAATAATCAATCATAAAGATGTGTGAACAGGAGGAACTTTAATTTCAAGGCAATCAAACTCTTTCATTACCAAGTTGCAGATAGGTTGTCCAAACGTTGAAATTTTAGTATACTTTTTACAACTGTTCAGAAATCTGTCTTTAAACACTGTATCGGGCAATTAAAGCTTTAAAAAGAATGTGTAAAACGTGAGTTGATGAAGAATCAGTTTTCCAGGGTCCACTAGAAGGTCCAGAACCAAAAAAACTACTGACAACCTTTGCTAAATGCCATTAAAACAGCGTTTGGAGTACATTTGTATGGATCAAATTTGTGGTGAAGATCAGTGTCCCGTTAATTTTGGATTAGCGTGAACCAACTGATTATTCTTGACGTCCGAGGAGTTAGAAGACCAATTCTTGGACCAATTAATGTGGGTTATTCTCAGGTTTCAGGGTGTGACTTCTTTGAAACGTTTAGTCCAGTTGTTCGGTTTTTTACTCTTAACATTTTGTTGTGTGTTGTTATTACTTGTGGTTGACAGGTGCATCAAATTGATGTCAATAATGCTTTCCTCAAGGGCGATCTGCAGGAGGACGTTTAAATGAATCAGCCAGAAGGGTTTGTGCACAATGATGGTAATGGCTGTCCCTTGGTGTGTAAGTTGAAAAAAGCCCTTTATTGGCTTCATCAAGCTCCGAGGAACTGGTTTTCCAAATTGCGTGATTTTTTGTGTCTTGGGCTTTCGGTCCTCTCAAGCAGATAGTTCTCTTTTCATTTACAATGATCATGGTGTTGTTACATACATTGCGGTTTATGTTGATGATATTTTAATTACCAGTTCATCTGACAGTCATGCTAGTTTGGTGAAACAAGAGCTTAATGATAGGTTCTCTGTTAAGGATCTTAGATTGATTCACTATTTTATGGGAATAGAGGCAGTTCGCAACTCAGCTGGTCTCTTTTTACATCAAAGGAAGTTTGTAGAGGAATTGTTGATTAAGTTTGGTATGTTTTCCTCTAGACCTGTTGATACTCTATTCATGTTACTCCAAAATTGACAAAGGAGGGTGGTGGTACTTTAGTTGATGCCACTATGTATTGTAGTGATGTGGGTGCTTTATTTTATGTGTGTCATACGCGGCCTGATATTATGTTTGCTATTCATAAAGTTGCTCAGTTTATGCAGGAGCCACGTGAAGTGCACTGATCGTTCGTTAAGCGTATAATGTGTTACTTGAATGGTACTTCAGATTTTGGTTTATGGCTACCAGCTCATAATGATTCTGTTATAGTTAGAGCTTTCTCGGATGCTGACTGGGATAGTGAATTAGATAATCATCGCTTGGTGTCAGGGTACTGTGTTCTTTTTGGAGAGCTCGTGTTGTCTTGGAATTCAAAGAAACAAAGATCGGTTTCTCGATCTATTGCTGAGGCAGAGTATCATAGTCTGACATATGTTACCTTTGAAGTTTTGTGGATACAAGGTGTTCTGACTGATATGGGTGTGGATGTTTCAAACACTCCAGTTGTTTGGTGTGATAACACAAGTACGCTGGCTAATCCTATTCTACATGCTAAAGTCAAGCATGTGGACTTAGATGTGCACATTGTTCGTGACAAAGTTCTTCACAATATGCTGGCGGTCAATTATGTGCCAGCACAATTTCAAATAGCTGATGTGCTTACTAAGCTCTTATCTTCTGCTCGGTTTCAGTTGTTGAGAAGTAGATTGAATGTCAGGTCTCTCGGCGACGTGGTGGATACTCGTTCTTAGCTGTGTGAAGTTTTTTCCTTGGAAGAAGAGAAAGTGGGGTGAATATTGGAATGTTGGCCTTGATGTGGGTGCTCGTTTTCTCATAACCGATTCTGTTTTGATTCGTGTTCCAGCCCAACTTTCTATTAGAT
This sequence comes from Hibiscus syriacus, assembly GCF_006381635.1. Classification (NCBI taxonomy): domain Eukaryota; kingdom Viridiplantae; phylum Streptophyta; class Magnoliopsida; order Malvales; family Malvaceae; genus Hibiscus; species Hibiscus syriacus. The sequence continues at coordinate 6,517,319 of NW_024063513.1, forward strand.
CAAACTCTAGTGTTGATCTGATAAGTTGTGCTAGGCTATATTAATCCCATTCTTGGGAATGCCTCAATCATCTTTAGCCAACATTTCTTTTACCTTTCATAATCGTTTTCTCTTCATCTTGCCATTAATAACCATGTAGTTTGTAACACTTATCTTTTGTATGACCGAGAATGTTGCAATGGCTATATTGTGGTCGATTCTGGTGGTTACCATAACTGGCTTTGACAGTAAAGGTAGGTTCAGAATCTAGATTAACACATTTGGCAGGTCTTTGATTTTCTTCATGTATAACCAAAGAAAACACCTTCGAAATCGAAGGTAAAGGATCCATGAGAAGAATCTGCCCTCGTATATGAGTACACGAGTTATCTAATCCCATCAAAAACTGAATAATTTGTTCTTCTTGTTCTTCAAGCATGCGCCTAACACCACCACAACTACAACTCAGGCAACTTACACAACTGCTTAATAAAAAAAAGTTCATCCCAAACAATCTTCAATTGAGTATAATAAATGCTAATTGTTATCTGACCTTGCAGTAAATCATTTCTTTAACTGGAACTCGTGACCCATAAGATTGCCGAAAACAATCAACCAAATCCTTCCAAATTTCTGCTGCAGTCGTATGATAAAGCAAGCTATCACCAATATCTTTGGAGACAGAATTTAAGATCCAAGAATTTACCAGATTACTGGCTCTCGTCCATGCATTGAACCTTTGTGGTGGCGAAGGGTTTGGAGCTTGAATAGAACCATCAACAAACCCTGTTTATTTTTGGCCGGAAGAGCAAGCATCATCGACCTCTTCCAGCTATGAAAATTGTCGTTGGACAAAAATTGTGTGACCAAGCACCATACCAGGGTCGTCAGACTGATGCAAATAATATGAATTGCTGTCATTATCGAAGTTATCATTCAATGAATCAGAACGATGAAGCGTGAAAAGGAAAACTTTTGATACCATATAACAACAAACAAGCATGAAAAAAAAGAGAGGAAATAATCTTGTTTTCTCATATTGTAAAATAATTATCAAATTGTAAAATAAAGCGCAACTCCTTTGCTTTCGACGACTGTATTATATTCTCATATACAAAAACCAAACCAAGTTTATATTTATCTTTTATAGTCTATGTTTCTATTACTGAACGCTATATACGTGATGATAATATTCCCATCAAAAGGAAAGAAGGATATAACCGAAGATCAAGGACTTCAATAACGTGGCCATGGTACAATTGTGAGCTTTATCACCCCATCTTTGCGATCATTACCTTCAGCAGAGGCAAAGTAAAATACCCTCCATTGCTTCAACTCAAATGTGAGGCCACCACCTTGCCCTTCACTTGGATTACCCAAAAGCTTTGCTTTACTGAAATCGCAGACTCCCCCAAGTTTGGCAGCAAGTAAACGCTGTGAGCTTGAGTATTCTTATACTTGAACACTGCGGAATTAAACAACGGTAAACTAAACATCAGTAAGGTAGACAACTTTTGGAGCCAAAAAATGGGGAAAATCATGTGTATATTCTATTGGAAAAAGGGTGAATTTAATTGATAGATTTAATATTTATATTAAATTCATAGTTCTCTTTACTATTGAAAATTAAACGATATTTTTTAATTTGAATATTAGTAAGATAATTATTTTTTTAATAAGTCAATTTAAAAATGTATTTGATTTTTTTAATTTTGATTATTAAAAAGATAATTATATACTTTTGTATATTTCAAATTAAAATAATATCTATTTAAGTTTGAATAATAAAAGGAGTTTACCTTTTGAACATTGCAAATTAAATATACTATTTAATTTGAATATTAGTAAGAATATTACTCTTTGAATATGTCAATTTAAAAAGATATTTGTTACGTTTTTTACTTTGAATATTAAAAATAATTATATACTTTTGTATATTTCAAACTAAAATAATATCTATTTAAGTTTGAATGGTAAAAGGTGTTTTATATTTGAATATTTCAAATTAAAAGATATTATTATCAGTTTAAAGTTGAATATTAAAAGATATTTGTTTGGATTAAATATATCTTGAAAATCCTCAAAAAATAGTGAAGAAACTTGGTAGGTTTTTCACAACTCATAATTCAAGAACTTTTATTCTCCTTAAAAAAAATTCTTTTTTTGATTTTCTTAGGATTTATTTCGCCTCATATTGTTACTTCGGTCCATAATCTTAAGATAGTAAACTCGTTTTATTCCTTTTATTTTTATAATGATTTTTATTATCATTATTATGTTTATATATCATTCTCGGATTAATGTGTGCGCGTTTTTTTCTAACAGGACTTAAAAGATATGGTCTGGTTGGGATTGAACCTAGGGTGTCCTCAAAGTAGAATGGTGCAGTGTTGGCTGCCCACTCCGTATAGTTGTAACCATAGCGCCAGTGATCAGTGCCTCCAACCACCACGGTTGCAGCCTGAGTGACTGCCAAAAGAGAGGCAGCTACTGCTACCAAGAGGAGGCCTTGTTGAGCAGTATTGGAACCGGAAGAAGCCATTAGCTCTCAAGTTTCTTTAATGGGCTTAAAAGAAAACTTGACTGGAAATGGAATGATGAGATGTTGGTGATTTCAAAGGGAGTGTCCATTGGGGTTTATATAGGAGACAAATGTTTATATATGATTCTTCAACGGCAGCCTCCTCTAGAATTACATGTTTGTTTTCTGTAGCTGCTATTCAAACTTAGGGAGCTTGATTAAAACTAGTTTTAAATTCTTTCCTCATCAGCTAATTTACCTCATTGTCAAGCATGAAAGCATACAAAATAATGATGAGATCATCCCATTTCTCACTGACTTATTGTCATTTAAAAGGGCTGAAGAGCAACATTTGGTCATGAAAGATTGGGTGGATTTCCACTTTGTTATAGAACTAAAGGTTTAGAATTTTTTAATGAGTATGGAACCATTAAGATCATCGGAGTACAACCGGGTGTGGGTTGGTTGAATGGTTTTCCATGTTATACACTTGCAGGCCCGACATCCCGGTCAATCGACGCTATTTCTCCAAATTCCTTTTACTTGGAGGAGTTGAATGTTAACCGAAGTATGTTAAATCAATGAACAAACTTTGACTTTCTAGAGAAGACCTTTTAATTTCAAAGATTTTATTTATATTGATACCAAGCATCGTATTAGATTATGAAATTTGTCGATTGAGTTTTAACTCATTGTTATCCTCTAGTTATAACCATAAATTTAAGTGTGTCTAACCATAAATTTATAGATAAAATTGAGTATGAATAATTTAATACTTATATATAAAAAGAGCTATGAAATCTAATATTTGGGCTTTAGAGGATCGGACAAGATGCTAAATTCTCAAGGCCAGAAACCAAAATAGGGAAAATGCATGGGAGTGAATGAGAAAGACCGCCCCAATAAAAAAAAACATGCAAAATTTGGAGAATCCTTGTGGATTATTGGAAAGGGCATCTGTTCTCCATTTGAGTTGCAAATTAGAAAGTTAGTTTCACAACAGGTTCGTGTACTACGTAGGGAAGTAGAAGATATAGCAAGTTGAAAGAGCTATTCTTTGCATAATTTGTTGTTAATGGCCCTATTTTGAATCACTTTAAGATGGTTGAAGACAGGTTTTATCCCTTGTGTTATGTGGGGGGAGGATGAGGGGTGTTGGCAGAGCCTTAATATTGTTGACATTTAAGTAGCTGATAAAGTGGGTTGTAAATGGTCCTTATAACGGAGACCAACAACTTGACAGCTTAGTTATGTTGGGAAATAAACGATAACAAATAATTTCCCTATAACCATATTAGTGAGAATGCGAAATAAAAATGGAAAAATAATACCCGAAATTGATAACGGAGTTCATCCAATTGTGCTTACGTCTTCGGACTACTGCAGATCTTTTACTAAGAGAGAAAATTTACAAGTGTTTACAAAACACTCACTACTCACAAGAAACTCTCTAGTATTGGGAGAAAGAAACGATTTGGGATCTGGTAAAACCACTGCTACTCATGAAGCTATCGAACTTCTTGTACCACTGTCTAGGAGTTTGTTTTAAACCATACAAGCTCTTCTCCAACCTACATACCAGGTTTTTCTTGCCTGCCTCTATGAAGCCTTCTGGCTACCTCATATAGATTTCTTCCTTCAAATCACCATGAAGAAAAGCTGTTTTTACATCTAACTGCTCAAGATGTAAATTCTCTGCAGTTACAATTTTCAACACCAGTATGATTGTAGACAGTTTTACGACTGGAGAGAAAATTTCATTGTAGTCAATACCTTTTTTTGCTGAAAACCTTTGACAACCAATCTTGCTTTGTAGCGTTTTCTCCCATTGTGCTCTTCTTTGATCATGTAAATCCACTTGTTATGGAGCGCTTTTTTGCCTGGTGGTAATTCAGCTAATTCCCACGTCTGATTTGACATAAGCAAGTCCATCTCATCTTTCATGGAAGACTCTCACTTGACTGAATCCTCCACCTGCATTGCTTCATCATAGCACTCTGGTTCACCATTGTCAGTCAGTAACAAGTAGTGCAAAGAAGGAAAATAATGTTGGGTTGGTTTAGGAATTCTGGAGGAGCGTCTCAGTTCTGGTGTGCCTGGTTCTTCTTGAACTTATTCAGGACTGATCTGAATATCATTTATAGAAATCTCCTCGAACTCAGCAAATTCCTTTGTTTCAGCTTCGATATTGGAGCTACTTGATTTTATGGTTGATTTGTCTTTGTACATCACATTCTCATTGAAAATGACATCTCTACTTCTGATGGTCTTCCGATTTTCATAGTCCCAAAACCGATAACCGAACTCATCACCACCATAACCAACAAAGACACATTTGTTGGACTTGGCGTCAATTTTACTTCTTTCAGCAGAATTTATGTGTACATAAGAAATACAACCAAACACTCTTAAGTGTGAAGGTTTATTTCTTTCTTGCTCCAAACTTCCTCTGGTATTCTGCCATCCAAGGGAACTGAGGGCCCACGGTTGATCAGGTAAGCTGCAATGTTGATAGCTTCAGCCCATAGCAATTTGGGCAATCCGGCATGTATCCTCATGCTTCTGACACGTTCATTCAGAGTTATGTTCATGCGTTCTGCTACGCCATTCTGCTGCGGTGTCATGGGAACTGTTGTCTCCATCTTGATCCCATTGTTTGCACAGAAATATCTGAATCTACTATTTCTGTACTCTCCTCCATTGTCAGACCTCAGCTGCTTGACTTTCAAACCAGTCTCATTTTCCACCATGACCTTCCATTTTTTGAAGGTATCAAAGACTTATGATTTCTTCTTCAGAAAATAAACCCACACCTTCCTTGTTGAATCATCGATGAAGGTGGCATAATATAGTGAGCCTGCAAGAGATGGAACTGGAGATGATCCCCATACATCAGTATGAACTAACTCTAACTTTTCTGCCTTGGGTGTCTTGTCATTCTTTGCAAAACTGACTTTCTTTTGTTTGCCAAAGATACAATCCTCGCATAGTCCGACATCTACATTCTTTAGATCCGACAGCTTCCCTTTTGACAAAAGTGTCTTCATCCCTTTCTCGCTCATATGGCCAAGCCTTTGGTGCCATAGGTTTGATTTTCCATCAGCATCTGCTACAACAATGATATTCTCTAAATTTGATGTTACATAGAGAGTGTCAGTCTTCTTACTACGAGCAATGACGAGTGCTCCTTTGGTAATATTCTATTCACAACCTGAAAAGGTTGTGCTATATCCTTCTCCATCAAGCTGTCCTACAGAAATCAAATTTCTTTTGAGGCCTGGAATATGTCTCACTCCTTTCAGCTTCCAGGTGGTCTGGTTTGGCAACTTTAGTCGGATGTCTCCTTTTCTAACAATCTTCAAGGTTTCATCATTAACTAGATGAACCTTCCCAAAATCACCACTGACATAATTCTCCATGATTTCTTGGCATGGGGTGGAGTGGAAAGATGCCCCTGAATCCAAGATCCATGATTTAATCAGACTGTTGACGGTTAGAATCATGACATCACCTGTCTCATCTGTCATGTTGGTAGATTCCAGTGCACCGATATCTTTCTTCAGTGCTCGACAACCTCTTTTAAAGTGATCCTTCTTGCCACAATTATAACAGGTAAAATCTTTATTTCCCGTTCTTGATTTTCCCGTTCTGGATTTCGATCTGCCACGATTTGAATTTCTTTCTGAAGTTCTCCCTCTAGACTCCGTGTGCAAGGCTGAGGAGGTTGATGCTTCACCCGATTCTCTCCGTCGAATTTCTTCACTCAATACCAGATCTCGAACATCGTCGAATTTTAATTTGATGTTTTCTGACGAGCTGTTGACTACTGTAACAGTAGCATTCCAACTGTCTGATAGAGATGATAAGATAATTAAAGCTCGAACTTCATCATCGAATTCAATTTCCACGGAACTCAACTGGTTTGTGATTGTGTTGAGTTCATTTAGGTGTTGACCCACTGATTCCCCTTCCGCCATCCGCAAATTGAATAATCGCCTCATCAAATGAACTTTGTTTGAGGCCGATGGCTTCTCATACATATTGGAGAGAGCTTCCATAAGACCCGCCGTGGTCTTTTCCTTTGCTATGTTGAAAGCAACATTTCGGGACAACGTCAGTCGGATAACTCTGAGGGCTTGTCTGTCGAGAAGAGCCCAGTCTTCATTCTTCATGCCCTCTGGTTGCTTTCCTGAGAGAGGTTGATATAGATTTTTCTGGTACATAAAATCTTCAATCTGCATCTTCCAAAAGCCAAAGTCCGCACCATCGAACTTTTCAATTTTCACCTTCCCTTATTCTGCAGCAATCGCTCCCACTCGAATCTGGCTTCGTTTGGATCGTTTCTGACAATTCTTGCGAACCACCGTGTATTAGAACACCTCCGTCGACAAATTCGTATCGCCGATAATTTTTTTTACTATTCACGAAATTCACTATTCACGTGAATAATAATGAATAGTAACCTCGCAAAAAATTTGACAAAATTCACAACCAAAAGCTCTGATTACCAGTTGAAACAAAGGAATTTGCTGAGTTCAAGGAGATTTCTGGAAATGATGTTCAAATCAGTCCTGAAGAAGTTCAAGAAGAACCAGGCACACCAGAACTAAGACGCTCCTCCAGAATTCCTAAACCAACCCAGCATTATTCGCCTTCTTTGCACTACTTGTTGTTGACTGACAATGGTGAACCAGAGTGCTATGATGAAGCAATGCAGGTGGAGGATTCAGTCAAGTGAGAGTCTTCCATGAAAGATGAGATGGAGTCGCTTATGTCAAATCAGACGTGGGAATTAGCTGAATTACCACCAGGAAAGAAAGCGCTCCATAACAAATGGATTTACAGGATCAAAAAAGAGCACGATGGGAGCAAACTCTATAAAGCAAGATTGGTTGTCAAAGGTTTTCTGCAAAAAAGAATATATTGACTACAATGAAATTTTCTCTCCAATCGTAAAACTGTCTACAATCAGGCTAGTGTTGAAAATTGTATCTGTAGAGAATTTACATCTTGAGCAGTTAGATGTAAAGACAGCTTTCCTTCATGGTGATTTGGAGGAAAAAATCTATATGAGGCAGCCAGAAAGCTTTATAGAGGCAGGAAAGAAAAACCTGGTATGCAGGTTGAAGAAGAGCTTGTATGGTTTAAAACAAGCTCCTAGACAGTGGTACAAGAAGTTCGATAGCTTCATGAGTAGCAGTGGTTTTACCAGATCCCAAATCATTTCTTTCTCCCAATACTAGAGAGTTTCTTGTGAGTAGTGAGTGTTTTGTAAACACCTGTAAATTTTCTCTCTTAGTAAAAGATCTGCAGCAGTCCGGAGACGTAAGCACAATTGCATGAACTCCGTTTTCAATTTCGGTATTATTTTTCCGTTTTTATTTCGCATTCTCACAAATCTGGTTATAGGGAAATTACTTGTTATCGTTTATTTCTCAACAAGTTACTCTGATGTTGGCTATGATATTCTCCTCTCTGGGACATTGTTGATAACTGCCTTTATGAATAAAGCAATCAAATGAATGTAAGAAGCTGCATAATTGCATTGCGGTGGTGGATTAAAGTTTACCTGATCACATATTTGTTGCTGCTACCTATGCTTTTTGACCACCATTTGATTCGGTACTTCCTTTGCTCAAGTGCTAGCTAGATTTCCAGGTTCATATTTCTGGTGCTCATAGTTATTGTTCTCAATTAAAAAATATTAAATTGTTTTTTTTGGGTCATATAATTCGATAACTTTATTACTCGCCTAACAAAATTAATGTTTTAAATGTCAAATGATAACACTAAGATTCAATTTTCAATGCATGTTGTGAATGCCTAATTAGGCTTTTGAACCGTTGAGATTTCTTAGTTTCCCTAATAACATCACTTTAATTCCCGATTTCTTCAACGAAGAATAATGATAACTTCCCTGTTAAAGAGACTGAAAATTAAACCAAAGTGAAAGTGCTAAAGCATTTCAGTTTTAAAATATGGACACATGGTTCAAAGTTTAGCAATGGCTAACCCAAGTACAGAATCAACTCCAACTGAGCTTTACTGCCAAATGCTCCAACTAAACTAGCTAGCGTGAATAAAGTGACAAAGTCGAGAAGAATATAACATAGAAAATCATTTAGCAGCAAGACAATGCAGTCATAGACAAGGAGCGGCGTTAAGAACAGGCATTTAAGGGGCGGTGGTGGTTTGCTGTGGTTGGTGTTGAATTGACGGTGGAACTGAGGCAGCAGAAGCATTACCACTTGGTTGTTGGGGAGGATATACCCTACCGTCAATGCAAGAAGAGAATTTTGTTTCAACCCAACTTTGGATGTCACACTGACCATATCCCATGATTTTCCTCCCACTGCAGAGCCGTCCGATCATGCCGGCGACTATGCCTAAGACTATGATCACCAAAAGCACAGCAATAACAGGGCCGATGGAAGCATGGGTGGCGTGAGATCTATAGGGCTGCTGCGCCAAGGTCACCGGTGGGGGCTGCTGGACCAATGGCAATGACATTCTAGCAATGATGCAGAGGGGAGCTGGTTTGATTGAGAAGAAGAAAAGAGTATGGCATATGGTACAGAGAGATTCTCTATGAAGAAAAAGAACAAAATCAGTTGGTATTAGATAGATGCTTGGATGAGTGAATAAATCAGGTACCAGCTTACTATTGTACTGCTACCAATGGGAAAGATGTGGGGTAACTATTTTTTAGTACCGTATTAGTAATAATAAATAATAAATAATAAACAAGTTAGAGGAAGGACGAGAGGAAAAGCCAAAAACTAATCAATCAGAAAAGGGAAGGTACAAAAAGTCCAAAATCTTTCATGGAGAAGCCATTTTCCGAAACGTTTCTTTTGGTATTGTTAGTTACTGTAGGAACCACTGAAGACAAGGAATCTTTATGATGATGCTCGTGAACTCCTCTGCACAATCTTCTTTTATTTTTCTCATAAACTATTGTACCATGCCCAGCCCAAATTAGTTCTGCAGTTTAATAGGCTAATAATACAATGGGTTTTATTTATAACCAGTTTTGTAAAGCAAGTAAACCTCGACTCAGTTGAACAAGTTTTTCATAGAATAAATGCATCAAATACAAATATTAAAGGCTTTAGGGGTGGTGGGGCTCATTATCAGTCAGGGGCATGGTGGTTGAGCTGTGTTAAGACCAGTAATATAATCTCATAATAACAGCTACTGGCTCATATTTATAACCTTATCTCTTCCATTAACATTTCGACCGACCCCAGTAATGCCCAAAACATTCATTTTCAAAGTAGCCAATCACATTGCATAGCTATCTGCAGAATTTCTTGTCATGGTTAATGAGATGCCCATATTAATGGTGTATATAAATTACTAAGAGCATTTAAATATAATTTCTTATTTGTAATTGCATAAAATATGGATCAGATCGTCTGAGGCATTAGCGGGAAACAGTTTAGTTGATGCCATTTTTGATTGCCGGGATCGTGATTGGACCATCAAGCTAAGTCATATCAGAAGGGAGCAGAATGTAGCCGCTGATCGCCTTGTTGCGATGAACCGTGGTGGTCCTAGTGGGATTCATATCTTTACTGAACGACCGCTGGAGCTGGTGCCTGTGCTGCAGAAGGAAGTCTTGGAAGCTGCTTGATCGCTGGAAGACTGTATTATGAAAAAAAGGGTTTAATGCATGCGTGTTAATGTCAGTGTTCATTTGACATGGTTTGTGTTAACACATGTATTCTTTTAACAACATTTTTACGAAATTTAAGAACAAATATTTTTAAAGTTCTCAAATTATATTATCACTTCAAATTTTTTATTTGAGTTTGTATTACATATATTTTTTGAATTATAATATATGATCTCAAACTAAATAATTAGCCAAATTTAAAAAAATAAAAAAATAAAGAAATTTATGATTTTTAATGAAATATTATATTATTATAATTTTAAAAATACTTTTATAATTAGCAAATTATAAATTATATATATATATATATATGAAAAATAAGATTTTTTATATTATTATTTTTTTCTCAAAATATTAAAAATATATCAAAATTAGATTTTAACAAAGTTTAAGAGTTGGGTGATATATTAATAATTAAATTAACGTGTCACATCATCCTCTCAATAATAGATAAAGGTGATCAAATTATTTGAAACCCTTTGACTTGATTTTATTAGGCCAGTTTATTTTAATTAAGATATTGTCACTTTTGATTTTATCTATTTTTTGTCACTGATTTCAAAATACATAAGATATGATCACTTATTTTTTTATTTAATTAAGATATTGTCACTTTCATGTTTATTTAATTACGATGTGGTCACCCCGAGTTAACTGTCATTATCAACAGTTAAATATTCTTGATATAATCACACATTTGATCTCTGTTATTTCATATTCTCTCAATTTAGTCATACTTTTAATAAATTAAAATAAGTTTAATAATCTAATCGAACGATGACACATGTCCTGCCAGTAAGGTTGTTCAAAAATACTCGGGCTAACTGAGTTGATCCGTCAACCTGCTGATCCAGTTAAAAAATATTGGTTATTTATAATAAAAAAAAATGATTTTCTGGGTTGGGTACCTGACCAGGTTTTTGGGTCGAGCATGGGACACAAAATGTTGGTTAACCGGGTACCCTCTAACTCGATTTATTACATGTTTTCATTTTCATTTTATATTAATTTATTTTCATATTCCTCAAATTATTTCACTTTAACATTCTAAAATCCTAATTTCTTAAATTTTTACACCATGAAGTTTTGAATTCTAAATTTCTTAAATTATTTCACATTAATGTTCTAATTTTTTTAAATATTTATTTTAACTTCAAAACATTTGAAATTTAATTATACTTCTTTAATTTAAATTTTAATAAATTTTATTTCAATTATATAATTCGAATTTTTGAACTTTATGTGTGGATTATATATATTATAGACTTTTAAATTTTAGAATTTTTTATATAATTTAAATATATATATATAATTTAAAGAAAAAATAAAAAAATTATGAACCTGGTACTCGTGACCCGAATTATATATAATATAATTATATATATATTAACTTAAAATATTTTTATATTAACTTTTTAAATATATTTTACTATTAACTTAATTTAAAAATAATTTATTTTCATTATATAATTTATTTTAATTTATTAAAAGTATGAGTAAATTGAGAGAACATGTAAATAACAGGGACCAAATGTGTGAATATATTAGAATATTTAACTGTTTTTAACGTCCGTTAGCTCCGGGTGACCAAATTTTGTTTAAATAAAAACGTATGTAACCATATCCTATGAATTTTGAAATCAGTGACCAAAAGTGTACAAAACTAAAAGTTATGTGACTAACCATGTAGTTAACCTTTTCTAAAATATTTTAAGATTAAAATTTTGTGAATGATAAATTTAGATTAGATTGGAATCAAGTTTTGACTTAAAAACCTTGATTTCGGATAGTAATATGATTCTCCTTTATATAGTTGAGGATAATTATTAGGATGATTCTTCTGCGTTCGACGAGCGGTGATGAGCATCACTAACGATGAGCATAATTAATTTAATTTATAAAATTTAAAATTCTAAAGGAATCAACATATAATTATAAATTAGTTAAAAAATTAAAGATAAATTATTTAAAATAAAGGGTAAACATAACAGTGATCACTTAACTATTGCCCCTTTCCATTTTGACCACCGTTTTTGAAATTTTGTCAATCAGGTCACTCAACTATTTAAATGTATTCAATTAAGCCACTTGCCGTTAATATTTAACGGAAAAATTAGTGTGACAGTTAAAATATTTGATATAATTACACATTTGGTTATTGTTACTTATATATTCTATCAATTTGGTCTTGATTTTATTAAACTAAAATAAATTTAACCCTCAAAGCTAGTAATAGCAACAAAATTGCAAAAGTCATCCTTTGTTGGGTAAAAGGAATCGACATTGTATCTTGAGAAATTGGTTTGGGAAATAGTTTGTTTTGAACAATAATTGTAAAAGTGATCCTTTGTTGGGTAAAAGGAATCGACATTAGAATTGTTGATACCTTTGACATAATAAAATGAAGAAAATAATTTTAATATTTTTTTAAATGATAAAGAAATAAATAAAAGCAAAATCCTAACCAAAAAATAAATTTTGGTTACATAATAAAATATAATTTTAAATATTAAAATGAAAAAATTGTCACCCACTGTGACTAATCTCGCGTGTAATTTGATACTATTTTATTAAAAATAACAATTGAAATGAATAAATTGTGCATGGAAATCTATTTTTTTTATTAATGCACATAGAAATCGAATGTCGGAATCTACTACCAGCAATGCCAAAACAGGTTGATGATTTTCTTTGTATTTTTTAAGTTTTCTATTGAGGCTTGTGCAGTTGTTTTGACCTTTAAACATTGAACTTCACCTTTGTCAGTGTATGAACTTTGAAGTTATGCAATGCAAGAACGGTGACTTCATAATTTTTTATTTTTTACATTTTGATATGCTTGCTGTAAAGTTATTTAGATGAATTGTTGGATTCAACTGCGTTAGTAAGCACCCATAAAACTAGAGTAACGTGTTTTTAATATTTTTTTGTTTCAATTCGATACTTGAATTTGATTTTAATTTTCAATATGATACTTTTTTCATTTTAATCTCAAATTAGATACTTGAATTTAACTTTTTTAATTCAAAAATAGTTTTTCCCCCAAATTGATAGTTTATATTATGTTGGAGTTTTTAAGCCAAAGTCGAAGGGTTAAATTTATTTTAATTTATTAAAATTAGGACCAAATTGATAGAATATATAAGTAACATTGACCAAATTGTAATTATACCAAATATTTTAATTGCCTCATCAACTCCTTCGTTAAATATTAATGGCAAGTAGCTTATTTGAATACATTTAAATAGTTGAGTGACATGATTGATAAAATTTCAAAAATTGTTGTAAAAATGAAAATGGGTAATAGTTACGTGATCACTATTATAATTTACCCTTTATTTTAAATAAGTTACCTTTAATTTTTAACTAATTCATAATTATATGATTAAGCCTTTAAAATTTTAAATTTTATAAATTAAATTAATGGTGTTGATCATTAATGATGCTCATTGTCGCTTGTCGAGCGTGGTAGAATTTTCCTAAATACTATAATGTCTCTCTATATCTTTCAATTATCTTTATGTTTTTATTAAATAAAAATGAAAAAATAAGAATAATTACTATAATGTCTCTCTCTTTGTATTTTTAATTATTTCTCTAAGGAAATTCTACAACGCTCGACGAATATTGATGAGCACCAATTATAAAGGACTCAACGTGAAATTATAAATTAGTTGAAATTTAAATGTAAATTATTTAAAATAAAAGGTAAATTATACTAATGACACCTAAGTATTGCCCCTTTTTATTTTGACCACAATTTTTAAAATTTTGTTAATCAAGTCACTCAACTATTTAAATGCATTCAATTAAACCACTTGTCGTTAATATTTAACAAAAAAGCTAATGTGACAGTTAAAATATTTGATATTATTACACATTTGGTCCATGTTACTTATATATTCTATCAATTTGGTCCTAATTTTAATAAATTAAAATAAACTTAACTGTCAAATCAAATGGTGCCAAATTAGTCTTTATTCATCTTATTATTTCAATTTGTAGGAAAACAAACAAGAAAGAAAAGAACAAAAACTTACAAAAAAATGGTTTCATTTTTGAGAAATTAAAAAAAATATCAAATGCTTTGATTTCAAAAATACATCTATATTAAGTAAAATCAAAATTTAAACTCTTATAAATTAATCCAAAACAATTAGATTTTACTCATAATGCAATGAATTAGAAAAAAAAGTTGGATGATTGAGTAATAAAAAATAAATATTTTAAAACAAACGGACTAAATGTAATTAAAAAAAATAAAATATCTAATTGAACTCCTAAAATTATTGAAATATATCATTTTAACACATAAATTTGTCACACTAATTGTCTTGCATGTATCAATGTAAAATATAGTATTTTAAGCTAAAAAACGGAGAACGTGAAGAAATTCTGACACGTCTCACACAAAACATTGATATGTTTATTTTACTTTATTATTAGAAATAATAAAAACCAATAAAGAGAAAAAAATTGAACTGACTGACATTAAATTGCCAATTAACTATTTGTCATATTTGAGGGTTAAATTTGTTTTAATTTATTAAAATTAAGATCAAATTGATAGAATATATAAGTAACAATGATTAAATGTGTAATTATACTAAATATTTAACTACCACATCAACTTTTATATTAAATATTAACTGCAATTGGTTTTACTGAATGCATTTAAATAGTACTTGAGTGACCTGATTGACAAAATTTTAAAAATAATGGTCAAAATAAAAAAAGGGCAATAGTTGGACAGTCACTGGTATAATTTACCTTTTATTTTAAATAATTTAACTTTAAATTTTTAATTAATTTATAATTATACCTTGAGTCCTTTAAATTTTTAATATTTTATAAATTAATTTATCAGTGTTCATCATTAATGAGAATCATCATTTCTCTAACCTTGTTGAAAAGATGAAGACTTTCTTTTTTGGATTAGGACAACAAAAAATCCAACACATACTTATCCCTAATAATAATAAGAGAAAATCGCCTCAGTGACCAAAAATGCCTTATAATATACGATTTTAACCAACTTTTTTTGGATTTACCAAAATGACCAACAAAATCGCAATGCGAAATAAAAATCGCAACGCGATCTCCAGAATCGCAAATCAGTTCCCAGAATCGCAAAGCCATTATGAAGAATCGCAATGCGATAGTACAAATTCGCATTGCGATTTTCCAGAATCGTAACGCGAATATGAAAATCGCAACGCGAACATATAAATCGCAACGCGATTCTGACTATCGCAATGAGTATCCGTAAAATCGCAATGCGTATCCGTAAATCGCAATGACAATACGTAAAATCGCAACGCGTATCCGTAAATCGCAACGAGAATAAGTAAATCGCAATGCGTATCTGTAAATCGCAACGAGAATACGTAAATCGCAATGCGTATCCGTAAATCGCAATGACAATACGTAAAATCGCAACGCGTATCCGTAAATCGCAACGTTATCGATAATTCGCAACGCGATCTCCGGTATCGCAAATCAGTTTCCAAATTCGCAACGCGATTCTGACTATCGCATTGCGATTTCCCAAATTCGAGTTGCGATTTTCCTAATTCGTAATGCGAATACGTAAATCGCAACGCGATTACGTAAATCGACATGTAGTCGGTGCAAGGAAAGTGGTCATACAAGGTTGACATGTGGATCACCAGTGTCATCACAATCATATTTTCCTCTACCAAAATATGGATCCTCATCAAAATCTCAATCACAACCGGCTTCACCTTTTGGGACTGATAACTTATGTGATTTTTAAATGCAAACGTTGTATTATGTGTATATTATGTGTAAACTTTTAACATTTTCAGTTAGGCATGTATTAGTAACTTGAGTTTGAACATTGCTATGATAAGTTCAGTTGTTATCACTTATTAGACATTCATTTGACTATCGCAACGCAGAAATCGCAACGCGAATATGACTATCACAACACGGAAATGACTATCGCAATGCGGAATTGACTATCGCAGCGCGGAAATGACTATCGCAACGAGAGAATCGCAATGCGAAATGAAAATCGCAATGCGAAATGAAAATCGCAATGCGAAATGAAAATCGCAACGAGTGAATCGCAATACGAAAATGAAAATCGCAATGTAAAATTAGTTTCGCGTTGCGATTTTCATTGTCGCATTGCGATTCACTCGTTGCGATTTTCATTTCGCATTGCGATTCTCTCGTTGCGATAGTCATTTCCACGTTGCGATAGTCTGTTTTGCATTCAACATAATGCAGATTGAAATCAACAAATCAACTATTAGTGTATTATGTGTATATTATGTATGAACTTTTAACATTTTCAGTTAGGCATGTATTAGTAACTTGAGTTTGAACATTGCTATGATAAGTTCAATTGTTATCACTTATTAGACATTCATTTGACTATCGCAACGCGGAAATCGCAACGCGAATATGACTATCGCAACACGGAAATGACTATCGCAATGCGGAATTGACTATCGCAACGCGGAAATAACTATCGCAACGAGAGAATCGCAATGCGAAATGAAAATCGCAATGCGAAATGAAAATCGCAATGCGAAATGAAAATCACAACGAGTGAATCGCAATGCGAAAATGAAAATCGCAACGTGAAATTAGTTTCGCATTGCGATTTTCATTTTCGCATTGCGATTCACTCGTTGCGATTTTCATTTCGCATTGCGATTCTCTCGTTGCGATAGTCATTTCCGCGTTGCGATAGTCTGTTTTGCATTCAACATAATGCAGATTGAAATCAACAAATCAACTATTATATTTTAATCAATTAAACAAGCACAAATATTATGTACACATCAATTAAACAAATCAACATTTACAAATCATCTTTTACAAATCAATTAAACAATCAAATAATAATAATGAAATCAACTTTTGCACCCATACATCCATTTCACGCAGCTCACTTCAGGATTAACCTGCAGAAACCAAACATTGAATCAACAACACTTTCTACACATCTAAAACCTACAAACAGCAAATTATTGAATTCTAGCTACTTAACCAAACATTTTCAAACCAAAAAGAGTAAATATGTTTAACAACACTTGCATTTGACTTACAAATTGTTTATGGACACTTTCATAACGCGGATGCAGGTAGGCAACGTCTCGCATATATCGCTCTAGTCATAAAATGCCGAAACCACAAGCCTACTGTACCTCTATCTCTATCGGTGGGAGGTAGAAAATGTGTACTTCTTGTCGTCAAACGCTCCAAGCACATGTATACGAGATGACCACAATCCCCTCTGGCTTCCTTCGTTTGTTGTGGCGCGGTCTCGTCTCTGATAACTGTAACATTGAACTTCTTTGGCTTCTTGTTTCCAGACTTAGTCCAATAATCAATTGCATCCAAGAATTTAGCCAAATGAGAGCTCCATCCCTTAATCATATCTCTCAAATCAGACAATGATATGTAATTTATCATGCTGTCATATACTATTATCTTTAGGGATGGGAGCTGAAGCTCGACGAGAAGCCAATGAGTACGGTCCAAAACAGGGATAAACACCTGTATCGAAATGTAATAATTCAAATTGCGAACTTATTTATGAACACATTTAAAATATTTAAACAAATATACTAACCTTATCGACCTCCCACCATGCAGGATAAAGTTTAGCTTGTCCATTAGCCAACACATATGATTCATGTCGTTGATTCTTCAAGTGAACTACGTGAAAAGACGTCGGCATAATTGTATATCGTGTTTTTTTAATATTTTTCTTCAATTTCCTTACAATTAGAAGACGTGTCACCCATGCATCAATATGTTGTTTTACAAAAAAAGACATTTATTAGTGAATTACATAAATTTTAAAAAAAAAATTAATCAAACTGAAATATAAGAAATATAAGACTTACCCCCCATCGAAATAGCTGTTGTCTTCAACCCCTAATAATACACCCCACCAAGACCGTTCAATCAACAAATGCATATCATCGTTGAGTTTGTATATGTCAGCGTAACACCCTTGGCTCCGCTCATGTAGATAAAAATCAACTGCGGTCTTAGCCCAAAGGGTATTATCCAGAATTGTTTCCGGTAGTTGTTTCCTCTCCACTTCATCTGCCGGAATGGTACTGGCCAGTAACTTATACGAAAGCCAACAGTCATCCATCATGTCTGACACGTGAGGGGGCTTCTCAATAATTCGATATATTACGCCGTGTGAATCGGGCTCTAGAATATTGAGAGGGACCTCTTCAACGATGACAGTGGCCTCTTGAACGGTGGGAGGGGACTCTTGAGGGATGATAGTGGCCTCTTGAACGATAGGGGAGGCCTCTTAAACGATGACAGGTGAGTCGGGCTTTTTCTTACGGATTCTTCGCACTATTGGGGTGAACGGAGACGTAATGGCACGTGCACGTCGTCTGATGCGTGAACTCCGTCTTGCAAGAAAAACCCGACGTAGAGCTTCCACCTTAGCGGGCCGCTAAAAATAAATTAATACATAAATCAGTAAATAAACAGACATGATATTAAACAGTGAGAACAAAGACAAATATATTTCAAACTTGCACGATATTCACCCAAGTCATTATTATATCATTGTTCACAAAATGCATCAGATAACATTCCAGAAGTAAGCACTTATATAAACATTTAAAAGGACAACATATAGGTTTAGTGCAGGTTCAATGACAACATAAAGAGTAGTAGTTTATTCTTGAAACTTAAATTTTCAACACTGTGAAGTTAGTATTTGTCTTTTGGTTGAAGTAATGCAATTCATTCAAGTTTCAATTTGCAGAAGAAGAATAAAATTTGAAACTTAAAATCGCAACGCGAAAATGACTATCGCAATGTGAAAATGACTATCGCAATGCGAATTTGACTATCGCAACGAGAGAATCGCAATGCGAAATGAAAATCGCAACGCAATTATAGTTTCGCGTTGCGATTTTGGTTTCGCGTTGCGATTTTCATTTCGCGTTGCGATTCTCTCGTTGCGATTTTCATTTCTCGTTGCGATTCTCTCGTTGAGATTCATTTCGCGTTGCGATAGTCATTTTTCACGTTGCGATTTTAAGTTTCGTGTTGCGAAAGTAAACTATTTCTTCTTCTGCAAATTGAAACTTGAATGGATTGCATTACTTCAACCAAAAGATAAAACAAAGACAAATACTAACTTCAGAGTATTAAAGAATACGCAGTTTAGCAAAATTGGCAGCAACCAAACAAATTTACTTTCAACCAAAAGACAAAACAAAGACAAATACTAACTTCACAGTGTTAAAGAATACACAATTTAGCAGAATTGGCAGCAATCGAACAAATTTACTTTCAACCAAAAGACAAAACAAAGACAAATACTAACTTCACAGTGTTAAAGAATACACAGTTTAGCAGAATTGGCAGCAACCGAATAAATTTACTTCAACCAAAAGACAAAACAAAAGACAAATACTAACTTCACAGTGTTAAAGAATAAATTGTTTAGCAGTATTGTCAGCTACCGAATAAATTTACTAAGTAATCTAAGTGAAATGGTTAATCTAAGTGAAATTACGAGTAAATTTATCATCAAGTTAAATATGGAAAATCTTAAACTTACCTCGTTGCGTAGAGTATGAACCTCATTCTGCAACGATACTACCATCTCACGTAGAGCGGCAACCTCACCACGTAAAGTAGACACCTCCACACGCTATGCACCATCGTTATCGCGTAGAGTACCGATCTCCTCACGCAAGGCATTGACCTCATCACGTAACTCCCTTGACTCATCCCGTGGAGGTGAAGGTGGAGAACAGGGAGATAGAAGTCGTGGTATCTTTGTCGGTCGCCTATCATGAGGTGATGGTGGATAAGAGGCTCGATGATGTGACAGGATAGGTGATGGCTCTCGTTGTAGAGGTGTATAGTCGGGTCGATCAGGTGATGGCTCTGGGTGAGGTGATGGCTCTCGAAGTGGAGGAAGTAGAGGCTGCTCATCATTCGTGCCATCAAAAAAACGCTGACTAGCTTGCCACAAATCAGTGGCAAGCTCAGCCTCCGTGGGTGTCAGTCTCTGTAATGGAGTGTTGGCCTCCTAAAAATATAAAAACTCAAATAAAGTTAAACGTCTACTATTAATAACTTGTTTATATATGATAGTATTTGTGTTAACTTACATTATTTATTGTCGCATATAGTATTAAGTCTTCCCAATCCAACAGACGTTTCCTCTTCCAGGAAATAGCCCTAGGAATATCATTTGAAGTTTTTAATGCATATGTCCGCATGCTGGGGAAAGCCTCGAATATCCAAATCTACAAACAATATAATAACAAACATTAGTAATTGTTAAATAATTAATTATAATTTTGAAAACATTATATAGAAATTCTTACCTTAAAGGCCAAAACAAAGCCTGACAAAGTGTATTTCGACCCATCGCCACGCAAACTTTTACGGTCATCAAAGGCAGACGACAACTTAGTCCAGGTAGCTTTCCATATATACGAACCCCACGGAAACAGATTCCATGCATTTAGGTCCTCTACCAAAAATATTAGCTCTTGAGGAATAGGTTGTCTGGCCTCTCTGCCTAAAAAGCCGGCATACAAAAGTACTAGAAGGCATACTCGGACAACATCGACGTCATTCATCCGAGTAAAACCATCTTTCTTATTAAACAATTTCTTCAGGTCGTCGACGTGTAAGTTCGGCTTCTCTATTGACTCATCAGGAAAAACTCGAGATAACCATGATGGGCGGGTGATATGACGAGTGTAACGGCCTACATCATCGTGTCTGAATCGTAGACCAGTGACTAAGCAAAACTCCTTCCGCCCAAAACAAGTATACGCCGGTGGAAAATGAAACCATATCTCTTCCTTACCACGTTGTATACTGTCGGGGAGATCGCTAGTCATGGTCTGAAGCCACAAATGGGTCAAATTATCATCTCCACCCGGATGTTGTACTCTCAGCCATGGCCCGAAGCAGGTTTCCTCAAAAAATTTTCTTTGTGCAGGTGAAAGCTTCGAAGCAATTGTAGTGGCTAGGCTAACTTTATTCCTTAATGTCAATGGAGCCGAAAAAAATTTCTACAAAAACAATAAACATACCAAGTTAGATATACCAAAAACTACACTGTGAAGATATACCAAAAATAATAAACATAAAGAGTAGTAGTTTATTCTTGAAACTAAAATTTGCAACATTGTTTTGTCTTTTGGTTGAAATGAAAATCGCAACGAGAGAATGACTATCGCAACGCGGAAATGACTATCGCAACGAGAGAATCGCAACGCGAAATTAAAATCGCAATGAGAGAATCACAACGCGAAATGAAAATCGCAATGCGATTTTGGTTTCGCGTTGCGATTCTCTCGTTGCGATTTTCATTTCTCTCGTTGCGATAGTCATTTTCGTGTTGCGATTTTCATTTTCATGTTGCGATTTTAAGTTTAGAAACTATTCTTCTTCTGTAAATTGAAACTTTAATGGATTGCATTACTTCAACCAAAAGACAAAACAAAGACAAATACTAACTTCACAGGGTTAAAGACTAAACAGTTTAGCAGTATTGGCAGCAATCGAATGAATTTAATAAGAAATCTAAGTGAAATGATTAATCTATTATTGAAATTACCAGTAAACTTATCATCAATTTCAATATGAAAAACCTTAAATAATGCAAAATTTTCAAAATAAAAATAATTAAAAAAAACTAACCATCGGAGGTTGATTTTCCATTTCTGAATGATTGTGAGGGATTTCTGACCGTGAATGGTTGTGAGGGATTTCGCCGGAGATGGGGACGGATTTCGCCGTAGAGAGTGAGAGATGGAGATGGGACTGAGTTGTGATTTTAGGTTTTAGGTTATGAGTTGCGATTACGGGATATACTGTGGACGGTTCAGTGTTCCGATAATTAATATTCGTGTTTGGAATTTGAAAATAAAATACACGTAGCGATTCTAATGGCGCTTTAAAAATCGCGTTGCGATTTACGGATACGCGTTACGATTTTACGTATTGTCGTTGCGATTTACGGATACGCATTACGATTTACGTATTCTCGTTGCGATTTATAGATACGCGTTGCGATTTACGTATTCTCGTTGCGATTTACGGATACGCGTTGCGATTTTACGTATTGTCATTGCGATTTACGGATACGCGTTGCGATTTTATAGATACTCGTTGCAATAGTCAGAATCGCGTTGCGATTTATATGTTTGCGTTGTGATTTTTATATTCGCGTTGCGATTCTGAAAAATCGCAATGCAAATTTGTACTATCGCATTGCGATTCTTCATAATCGCGTTGCGATTCTGGGAACTGATTTGCGATTCTGGAGATCGCGTTGCGATTTTTATTTCGCATTGCGATTTTTATTTCGCATTACGATTTTTTGGGTCATTTTGGCAAATCAAAAAAAAGTTGGTTAAAATCGTATATTATAAGGCATTTTTGGTCACTGAGGCGATTTTCTCTAATAATAAATGAAAAAATGTCCATTTTTTAATATTTTAATAAATTTGATAATTTTTTACTTTTAAAAGTTTATAGACTAATGTAATAGCCAATTTTCGTCAAGCCTTCCATTTATAAGACTCGAACATTTTTATTAAAGCATGTTGTAAAGCTCGATAAATTAGCTGTCTTGCAACAAGTTTTCGGGTGAGATTCAAATGTTTCCAAGGCATGATGTATTCTTGAGATAGAACTGACTTTTAGTTATCTTTCTAACACATTTTGAAACACCTCAATCGCACATCGAGAGATCAAGATAACTGAAAGTCATTTGTATCAGAATATATAATGCATGTCTTGAGCTCCCAATGTACGATTGAGGTATCCAACCTTACCTAGTTCAAAAATATTGGTGATGATTTCAGAAAGATAAAATTTACTGCAAGTCAAAATATGATCTCGAACCACCCGAATGATTATTGCAACAACTAAAAGTATAAAACATTCAAATTATCATAGTTTACGGACTATATGTACTTTACCTTTTGTTTAAATTAATTTCATTTTGTTTTTAGGTATTGATTCGGGATCTGGGCCGTATCATATCCTTTGCTTAAGAGATTTCTGAAACACATGTAAAGAATCAAAATAACTAAGAGGATTTAACGAGTAAGAATGAAGAAACCCTCTATTTACACTTTACAGTACGTGTTTATGAGAGTCATGGAAATGGCGAAAATGAACATGTGCTAAATACGCGAGTCATGAAACCCTTAGACGGCATTTGCAAAAATCTCCTCAAAGCTATGTACGTAGGAGCCTTGCTGTTATAACATTTTGTCCATCCCAATCCCGAACAAGTTTCAAATGTGTTGGACTTGCTTGCCTTGCATCCGTCCCACGGCAAATGGGTGGTTGTTCACAGCACCAAGTGGCATATTTCTTGAAACATGTGAAAAAGGGCTGAAAATATGAGAGCCGTGAATCACTCTTGCTGCAGATGTGTATGGGGAGACCTTGACCAGGGGACGATTTGAAGCCGCGGCGCAGTTTTTGGTTCTGGCATAGCTTGATTGACCAGTCTCTCTGATGAGTGTTCAAAATCGTTAATCTTTGCTCGTCATTTCTTCGATTTTGTGGAGTTATTGCTGCTGAATTGGTCGTGTTATACTTATTTTTGTACAGGTCCTTGCTTTCCAGAATTTGTGACAAAACGGGCGAATTCTGCATTTTGTTTTATTATTTGGTCATGGCTGGAGACATGGGCACGACTCTGGGCACAACGCGGTCTGACGTGATAGTTTCTAGAAGGTCCAGTCAGCGGTAGTTTCTAGAAGACTTCATCCGCACGCCTTCTGAAAGATTGACGAGTAGAGTTGTATTAGGAAACTAGTTTAAGTTTGAATTTAAATTTAAAAACAATTATCTTTTGTATTATTTTATTATTTTCTTTGCTTATCCTTTAGGCTTTGAAGGGCTATAAATACCCACTTGGGGTAAGCCTAAACTCATCATTCGGAATACATTCTTCTTTTCTCTCTAGTTTTTATAAAAGTTTTCTCTTTTTTCTTTTCAAGTTCTTTTATTTTTCTTTATTTTCATACTTGTTTTTAATATGCTAAGTATGACTTTTGTCATGCTTAGCTAAACTTTTCATAAGCCGAGAGCTGTCGCGATGACTCAATTCCAACGGGAGAATTGAAACAGGTCCCTAATATCTTCGAAAATCTCTCTCAATCTCTGTGCTTATTCTTTTTTTAAAATCAAAATAGTTTTCAAAATCAAAGATTAACTTTGGTCAAGAGGTTGTTGTGATTAAACGTGTGGGAGGAAGATTCGACTTATAGAAAGCAATTCGACTTCCTGGGAACACACTTGGCGAGATAGTTTTGCCAAGAGGGATTTGAGATCGGAATTGACGGTTATAGAAGCAAAAATCAGAGTCGGTCGCACGAACTTAAACGGTAATTGGTATACGACAATAGATGTTGATAGAATCAATTCCCGAAGCCAGAATCAAAGATTGCCTTGGGTATTCGGTATACAAGATAGAGTCACGGGGATAGCCCTCGTAGACAAAGTAACCAACGTGAATCCCGAAGAGAAAATCTTATTCGATGATTTAAAGGAAATTGAGTCAAAGCAAGGCTTGAGGCTATTTTTACCGTATTTATTCACAACCTTTAACCCCCCCATTTTACTATCTTTCACGCCTGACATAGGCCAATCAAACATAAATTAAGAATTTTCCAAGTACCTGTAGATTCGACCGTACTTCTCTACGCTACGAATTTTCCTTTATTTATTATCCTAGAATAAGGAAATTATTTTGACATCGAACCGACAATTGTCAAATTGGCGCCATTGCCGAGAACTTCGCAAAAGTTACTAATTTTTGTTTGTTTCTGATTTATGACCAGGACTAATCCGAGCACATTAGCGGAGTACAACCCGGAGATTGAAGCTAAAGCTAGGAGACTCCACGCACAGACACTTCGAGAAAGAATGAGACAACAAACAAATCCAGAAGAAGAATCAAACTCAGGTGAATTCTCTAATACAATTCCGATGGTCGAACCTACTATTCGGGAGTTAGCCGCGGCACCCACTGAACAATGACATATGTGCATTGATTTTCCCCAAGGCGAAACTCCATACCAGTTGAAGACTGGCCTTATTCATCTCCTCCCTACATTCCGCGGATTGTCGAACGAGGATCCACACAAACATCTCAAGGAATTTCATATGGTCTGCTCCAGCATGAGACCATAGGGAGTAACCGAGGACCAAATCAAATTTAGAGCTTTTTCTTTTTTCTTAGTCGATTCAGCTAAGGAATGGTTATTTTATATTCCTCCTAATTCTATTACTACATGGGCTCAAATGACTCGTCTTTTTCTTGACAGGTTTTTCCCTGCGGTAAAAGTAAGTGAACTACAAAGAAGAATACTCTGAATCAAACAGCTTGATGGAGAGTCACTTTACGACTACTAGGAGCGGTTTAAAAAGTTGTGTTCTAGTTGCCCACAACATGGGCTAACCGAACAAACACTCCTTCAATACTTTTATGAAGGATTATCCCCCCTGGAAATGAAGATGATCGATGCAGCCAGCGGCGGAGCCTTAGTGAGCCTTAGTGAATATGACTCCTACTGAGGCTAGGGACTTAATATCCACGATGGCGGCAAATTCCCAACAGTTTCGCACAAATAATGAACCTTCTCGAAGGGTTCATGAGATAAGTTCATCTTCCTTAGAAAATAAAATTGACAAGTTAACTGAAGTCGTAAACTCTCTTGTTGCGGGAAAGACAGAACAAAACCGATTATGTGGAATATGTGTACTAACTGATCATCCAACAAATGGTTGTCCACTGATACAAGACGACGCAGCAGCTCAAGTCAACGCAGTAGGGAATTTCCTGAGACCTCCCCAAAAAGCTTATAATCCTTACGGAAATACATACAACCCAGGATGAAGGGATCATCCGAACTTCAGTTATGCCCAGAACCCGAGACCGAATCAAGGCTATCAAGCGAGACCTCCACCACCGTAACAACCGCACAAGTCATCATTAGAATCGATTGTCGAGAGGTTAACACTATCCCAGGAAAAATTCCAGACTCGAACTGAAGCCCACTTCCAAGAGATGGACAAACAGATAAGCCAATTGACTCAAGCCGTGGGGAGATTAGAGTCACAAAGGAGGCTACCATCACAAACTGAACCGAATCCAATAGAGAATGTTAGCGTCATCACCCTCCGAAGCGGTACAGTTGTTGAACAACCAGACCCAAAGGAGGTACGTTCAAGATCCCGAAAGAAAGAAGAAGATTCGAACTCCCAGAGGGAAGAAGAAGCTGATGATGCAGGATCCCAGAAAGATAATGATAAAGACCAAATAGACGACCCGACGCCATCTCCCTATGACGTGCCACCGCCTTTTCCATCGAGGCTAGTTAAAAAGGATAAAAAAGACAGAGGAAAAGGAAATATTAGACATACTTCGGAAGGTGGAAGTTAACATACCTCTCCTCGAGAAACTGAAACTGAAAAAGAATGATAAGGGGATGAATCTTATACCAATGGATTCTTCTATCAGTATGGTTTCGTTTAGAACAAACGAAAACTGATTTCGAGAAGTATACAAAAAGATATAAATTTTTAATCAGTGATATGTCAGAAAACCGGACAACAGATTTTATCCAACACAGCTTCTATCAGTCAACTTTGAAAATATGTTATAAATTGTAAAAGTGGAACTAGATAGAGTGCCTTATATGGTCAGATTTGTATTTGAGTCTAATTTTAAGTGGTAATAATTTTTTAATATATAGATAAATACATAATATTATTTTTTTGAAGGTAGTGCAAACTGCCATAATATGAAATTTAAATAAATTGTGTAGTGGAAGTAATTTTTAAAGCTTAGTGGGGCTTATATTTGATTTTTAAGTAAATTGTTCAAATGAGTCTAGTTTATTTATTTAATTATTCTGATTGAGGATGATTAGCGATAAGTCAACCTCATTTTATTTTCCAATATGATTTATAAATATTCAGTATGAAATATTTCTATAATATTTTTTCATCAAGTTTTATGAATGATTTTGGGTATAAACTGCCCAAGTATGATATTTATGATGATGAATTCTAAATGTTTACAATTATATGATGATTTTCAGTTATCAGATGATTTTCAGTTATTATACGTAGATTAATAAAATATTCTACGATGATAAATATATGCTCATTGTATGTTGCATTGAGAGTTGTAGGTACATTTGACATGCCACATTTGACATGCCATTAAGTGAGTGCTTATCAGTTACAAGTTATCAGTTCAACTTTGGTACATTTGTGTACCAATGTTCAGCGCTGTTGGTGCTTAGGTTATGATTGCACTGAAGTGCATTATATTACATTTTCAGTTATGATTTAACACCGTGTTGTGCCTAGCGTGCACCTTAAACTCATGTACCTTGTATTCTCTTACATATATATTGAGTTATAACAGTAAGTGTGAAAGTTATGACAATATATAAAAGAAAATAACATAATATTAAAAAAAAAGTTATGAAATATGTTCGAATGAAAAGAACAAAAGTTATTTATAATATTTAATGATGACTTACATGATTTTTGATAAAAATTATGAGATGATGATTTTCAGGTTTTTAGAAGGAAAACGACCTGACTAGCCCGGTTTGAAGTTTTAATTATTTTTTATTTAAAATTTTCAGTTTATTATTTATATTTTATGGATTTTATGTTTTAGTTATATTTCTGATTAATTAAGTTTTACTTAGCACGTGATGATTTCCATGCAATGGTTCAAATAAAGTAGTGAACGTGAAGTGAGGAGTTTGCTAGCATCTTATGGAAAATAAAACCTACCGACAGTATTAGTAAGACATCCTAACTTTGACTTATTAGTGGCATGTACGTTATATTTGTTGGGTTACTTTGTCAGATTTTTTTTAAAAGGATTTGTAATAGTAATTAGTAATTATTTTCTTTAGTTTTGTCTAATTTTGTTATTAATCGTATTTATGAGTGAATAGTATAAATGTTATATTTTAAATGGTTTAAAATCAAGCGATATTAGGCAGTTGTATTTGAATATAAAACAACATTGAATTGCGTAATTGCTTACTGAAATTGGATTAATTTCAATGATCAAACTATATTTTATAAATTTATATGATTAAAGAAAGAAATTTAAAGGAAATTATTAAATGAAATAAATTTTTTAAACATTTAGATTTAACAAATATAAGTTGAATTAATGTGATATTTTTAACTCGTATTACAACATATATTCTAACTAAAGGTGTTACAAAACCAAAATACTATGTGGCTCTCCACTCTACGTCGACCGTCATTCGACTCTCTAAACGAGGTAATTAGTAATTTATGGTGGCTCTCCATTTCATCTTGACCAACACTCGACTTTCCGGACAAAGTAAGTTACGGTAAGTCAAACCGTATAAGAATTGTGCTCTTCTTGTTGATGTTAAACATTATCAAAAAGATTCTTGTAATCGGATTTCGTTAAAACTTTAAGGGGTGTTTGGTTTAAGGATTCTCACATTCTCATGTTTGATTGGCCGGGAATCTCATTCCCGGTAATATTTTATTACCAATAGTACATTTTTTGGGGTATATTACTGGGGATGTCATTATCTCTCTTCCCTTAGGTATTGTAACATTACCGGCGTTTTGGACTAAAACGCCCTTAAATTTTTATTTTTTTTCAAAACTATCATTCTGTCATTGAATAATAAAAAATTCTACGAAGGTTAAATTACAAATTTATCCTTAAATTATTTTAGATTTACAAAAAAAGTCTATAATTAAAATTTTATATGAAGTTCAGGGGTTAATTTTTTTTACCCTTTTATTAAACTTTTTTTATATTTTTAATTTTGTAAAAAAATATATAAATATTATGAATTTAATTTTTTAAAGAAAGATATAAATATTTTACAATTTGTAATATTATACAAATATATAATAAGGACAATTTGATCAAATATACATTCTAATAATCTTTTATTCCTTTAACCAAACACGATAATCTTACATTCCTGCTAAACAAATCAAACACAAAATACAACATTCACAGTAATCCTATTCCCTGGTAATCTTTTATTCCCACTGGTAATCTTACATTCCGTGAACCAAACGCACCTACAAGTAGTCATTAATTTTTGAGTAACTTTTTATTTTTCTTATTAAAATTTTAAAAATAATAAATTAAATATAACAAATTAATCAATATGTATCAATATTTATTAATGTAGATGACGAAAAAGCTGAGTTGGACCACTAACTGTTTATTTGGTCCATCGACCAATCCCCTCCCCAAATTTAAATAAAAGCTCAATCTCATTTCGTTCAGTTTTGTTTTAATCCACTATTTCCATCATCACTGCTTACTTAAAGTCATCCTCAAGCTCCGAAACACCATGGGCACTCTCTCCTCTTTAAACTCCATCGACTGCTCCCCTCTACCACTCTTCATCGACAGGACGATAATATAGATAATATCCAATGACAAAGAATAGGTCTCTTGAAGTCAAAGCAAATAATAAGTGCTTCAGTGGATTGTACATGTCTGGTTCATATACACAAAATGAAAAACATTCTGCTGTTTACAAGGTAAAAGATAATATCATGACAAGAAATAAGGATGTAATAGCTACTGAGGAGTCGGTGGAGCCAATACCTGCACAAAAAAATGGCTTGGAGAATCTATGGGCTAGTTCTGTATGCAGTTTTAATCATTAAAGTGGTTCATATCTCAAGCTTCTCTACTTTTTCACTTTTGGATTTCCTTCTTTTATGGACGTGGGATATGGTTTTTGGTGGTCAAACCACACTATTTGGTGGTCAAACCACACTATAAACATGAGGCTAGTCAAGTCTAAGCATCAAATCAATTCGTTTCAAAAAGTATTTTATTAGAGAGCATTTGGAAGCTTATTCATGTCGTGAGGTTTTGAGTGATTAGAAGATCTTTGGCAGTTCTAGTTTTTGTGCAGCCAAATTTAAAGTGTTCGACGGTGATTTGTGGTGTTCACGGTGGTCGACGGTGGTCCTATATATTTGACGATGGTGCATTCAAATCCTGGATTTTGACATAAGCTGTAGGTAATGGCTAGATGTATTTATAAAGATCCTTTTCCGTTGTGTTTATGCTCGATGCATGTCTTACAAGTTCAGCTCAAAAAATTCTTGATGATAATTCAGGCTTTGCGAGAAAATATGAGTATATTAAAACATATAACACTTGTGATCTTGTCAAATCTGAGTCTAATACTTGAAAAAGTAGCAAAGCTCTAAAGAGTGAACCAGTAGATCCTCTTAGGAAGAAGAGCAGTAAAAAACGTAGCATGATCAAAGGTAATATGAAGTTGCCTCCTGCCAAGAAGCATGCCTCTTTTGGTAAAATCAAAAGGCAGCCATGGTCAAGGCAGTTTAGCTGATGATGAGGTACCAAAAAAAAGTTTGAGGGTTGGTTTTTCTGTGATGCTGAAAAATAAGCAAACTGCCCATGTGAACAATAATACAAACAAAAGGGATTCAGGAGACCAAAAATTAGCAATAATTTTACTAAAGGCTGAAGACAGCTATAGAATTTTTTTTGGAGATATAGAATCAAAACAGGAAGAGAACCTAACAATTACATCAAAAAATCATTTTATAGACTGAATGAAAGAAAATGATAAGATTGAAGAAAAAAAATACACTAGCCATTAACAGTACACATAATGACAGATGAAGTGATAAAAAACTGAGGATTTACTAATAAGGAAGTCATACTCTGAAGCGACTGTAGATGGTGCTTCCAATTCTGGTAATGTGAATGCTGTTGGTGCTAACCTTGGAACTGTAGCTCATATATATATTAAATTGCAGCTTCTGTATTGACTAAAGAAAATTGGATTTCTTGTGATAAGTGCATGAAGTGGCGCCTTCTTCCAATAAGCGTAAAGCCTATTGATTTACCTGAGAAATGGCCATGCAACATGTTTATAACTGAATGTAAATTTTTCATCATACCTTCTAAAAGTTTTTAAATATAATTTAATAGTTCAGAGTTTAAATTCCCAAATTTTTCATACATATATATTGTTAAAATGGTGTTGGAGTGAACATGAAATGGTTAACTTTGGGATGGATTGTGGAGAGATATTTCTTCTTTTCTAATAGCTAATCAATCAACGAGTCAGTTAAACGATCAATGGGTTAAGTAAGCGGTTAACGCAACTTTATGTCACCCACATTAATGGTTGTTAACATCAAGCGACCAATTTATTATAAATTTATAACACTAGTGACTAATTTGTTACTATTAAAACTTCATTACAGAAAAAAAATTTAAACATTAATGACCATTTATGTAGTTTACCCAAACTTTAATGAGACTACAAAATGCAATCACGTGACCTATAGGGTTTTTGGCCCAATACGTGAATATTTAGGTGAAAACA
Source organism: Hibiscus syriacus (assembly GCF_006381635.1). Taxonomy (NCBI): domain Eukaryota; kingdom Viridiplantae; phylum Streptophyta; class Magnoliopsida; order Malvales; family Malvaceae; genus Hibiscus; species Hibiscus syriacus. The sequence goes on from NW_024063513.1 coordinate 6,548,931, forward strand.
CCCCATCTCTTGTTTCGTGTCACGTGACTATTTTGGAGAGGTTTATAATCTTATCTGTCTATAGAATAGAACCATGATTTTTAGAACCAGATCAGTTAGCGAATCAGTCATATTACCAGTTTATTGGTTTAACCGGTTGAATCGGTTTAACTGATCGGAAGAACCGGACGACGTCATAATTATTTAAAAAATTAAATAAAAATATCATAAATATTTAATAAAAAATAATTTTTTATATCACAAGTCATATTCAAAGCAAGTCATAACATATATAAGTTAAAAACCATAAAATCAAGTGAAACAAAATGATTCAAATTAACTACAACATAATATTTAAGGTAAAACATATTAAATAATAAATATAATTATATAACTATAATTAAAAAATAAATTTGAGGTTAAAAAATCATAATAAAATGATATTGTTTGGTTTAATTTTTTTAAAAAACAATCTCACATGGCTAAGAAACATAGAAGAGCATCCCAAAAGTCTAAAGAGTAAAAATATGAGAACAAAACAATCACACATTGCTAAGAAACATAGAAGCGCATCACAACTAACTTCTATAAATAATAGAGGTAATTTGACATTCAAAATTATGGAGCCTTTTGGTGAGCATTGAGTGAACTATTCTTTCACTTCAATCAAGCTCGAATTTCAGGCTTTAATCGAGCTTCTAATTTTTTTTGAGTTCAAGCCTTTATTAGTTCAAGTTTTAATATTATATTTCGAGTTTGAGTTGAATTTGATAATTTTTAGCTTGTGAGTTTGAGTTGAGTTGAGCTTACTTTTTAAGTTTTCAAGTTCGAGTCGAGCTCAGCAATACTCGAGTTCGACTTGGCTCGTTTAACAAACGACGTTGTTTGGTTAAATTTTTTTAAAAAAAAACAAAAATCCCGGTTTTTCCCGATTTTTTCCGGTTTTCAGTCGGTCCGATTCGAACGGTTCAGTGGTTATGGCCGGTTCACTAATAACGGTTCAACCGATTTAGATTTAATCGGATTAAACAACGATTTCCGGTTGAACCGGTTGAACCGGCCGGTCCGATTTGTTTTCTAAACAGAGAATAGAACCCTCTTCTCAGAGAAGGAAAACCCGCCAGTCCTCTGTTTTGAACCTCGGCCGAATTTTCACTTCTCAAGTATCTCGTCGGCAAGTAAAAGCCCCGGGGCTCACATATCAGTTCCACGTGTTGTATTTATGATCATTCGTCGTATCGGAACGTTAATCGCCAGACGTATTTCCCAATTTCCCCTTCCAAATCGTACCTCATTATATTCATCCGCAGCTTCAAATCGCAGAATCTCAAATCATTTCGAAGGAGATGAAGAAGGAGGTAGCGCGGCCTACCGGCTGGCACTTAAATTCCAGCGGCCGAAGACTGTGCAAGTGGAGCGTGGGTCGCGAAATCGCGTCAGCTTAATAGGAACAGTGGATGTGCCTCTCACGGTTATGAATACCAAGAGCGATAAGTTTGGGGTTCGGACTCGGCTCATTATAAAAAAACCCTATGATTCTGATAGAAGATTCAAGTAAATTTCTGTTAGTTATTTTTTAAAGTTCTACCTTATTGGAGCTTTAATGGCTGAATTGTGAGTTTAAAACAGGATAGGGTTGAGAATGTGGAACGATATGGGGAGAATTTGTATGGAGCACGTGAAGCCTGGGGATTTTTTTTGTATGTTTCAGGGTTTTTGGGTTCTTTCTCTCAGGCTAATGTAGATAAGCAACTCATAGTATATTACAAGGTTCTTCAGAAAACAAGCCTTGTTTTATTTTGTTAAAGTTATTTGAGTTTCCTGAGCTTCTTATGGAATCTGATTGATGCATTTATGGAGTTAAGATGATGTTGTTTCAATGTATGAATTTATACCCTTCTTGATTATGCAAATATGAAGGATGTATTTACATGCATGTTCATTTGATACATTATTGGATGTAAATGTGACAGAGTTGAATTTTGTTTCCCAACAAGGTCAAAGATCAACCACCCGAAAATGCGAGGAATTAGAACCGGAACAAGGTAGAAATGTTTTTATATTTTATAAGTTTTTCCGCCTTTGCAATTTTCTCAGTTTGTTGTGAAATCATATCTGAAGCTTCTTTTTAGCTGAATTTATATGGTACTTTTTGGACTGCTTAGGTGGAATGATGTCTCAATGTCTTATTTTGGGCAATTGCAGGACTTAGTCCAAGATCTTAAAAACATTGCTTAGTATAGAATAACAATCTTCAATGGTTATCGGCTTTGAGGTTTTTGATTTTTCATTTGCTCCATGCTTATTATGTTGTCCTTCTTTTCTTTTCTAAAGATCCAGGTGAAGCTGGTATGGAGAGGTATAATAGCCCACTCTACTTGTGGCAAGTATTTTTTACCAGCCTGTCCGAATGGTGGGACAATAGGAAAAAAAACCCATCACAGCCAGATTTTAAGCACAAAGATACTGGCGAAGCTCTCTGGTTGAATCCCGATGATCCTCCTTGGATTAGAAAGCAACTTGAACTGCTTGATTCAAGATTAGCACAAGGTGCAGGTGACCAAGTAAGTTGTCGTAACTGTATTTCTGAATGGGTGTATGATGAGTAGGATAAATCTACAAGACTCAAACTAGAAGACATGTAATATCATTGGAGGTTCACTACTGGATAGCTGCAATGAAAGACTGGAAACCACAATGCTACTTATGGCGAAATAGAGATAATAGTAGAGCTATAGTATTGTGGTTAACTAGGATCATGGTAATTATTGAATTGTACAACACTGCATATGTGTAGTTTCTTGTTTCCTTTACTTATTATTCTTACAATATGCCGTACTTTTGTAAGACATGTACAAGATACAAAGCTCAAACGTGAATATATTTGTACCATTAATTCATATTTGGAAAAAAAATTGATTTCTTTCTTGTAGATATTTAGCAAAAATTGGGTTCTCCAGTTGTTTCTTATTGGGTGTGGATATATGGGTAGGTAAGGTTAGATGTTATTGGGGTGCTGCTGTTGAGCCGAATGATTTAGTTTGCATTAAGTGAAAGGGCAACATTTCCCAACCAGAAGGCACTCAACATCCATGGCCAAGTCAAAATGAGCCCTGGGGCTTGATGTTGGCCCTTCTACGGGCTTGGACCTAGTCGCGAGCAGCAGCATGCAGTAGTTAGGGTTAAAGACACAAGATTGACATATAATAGACTAAACTTTTTAAGTATAGTACACGTAGGATATAATTTTGAAAACTGACAAAATCAGAGTTAAATTATTACATACTCATTGGAATTTTAATCGTGTAATTAATGTCAAGCAGTCGATGAGATTCATGCATGCTACTGAAATTGTACTCATTCCCAAGATTCTTAATCCTACAAGGTTATTTCTAAGGTAATGGTCAATTGGCTTAGGCCTTAACTTAGGGGGATCATTTCAACCAAACAGCTTTTGTTCTCAATAGGCTGCTTCATGAAAATGTTATTATTGCTCAAGAGCTTTTTCCTTACCTGAAGGTAGGAAGAAAGGGAAGAAAGTTGAAGTGACATGATGAAGGCTAATGATAGGGCGAGTGGAGTTTCTGCTGTGTTGCTGAAACTGGACTTTGATAAATGCAGGATTGGATGGATTTTGGAATCTGTAAAGATAGTTGCTTCATAATTTCGAAGATATGATTTCCCATTTGCTTTGAGAATGGTTGAAATCTAGATTCGACGGTGTAATCTCGTAACGTGGGGATTGATAGTTGACGCTGATTTCATAACTCAATATAGTAAGCGTGCTTCATCAGACAATTTTCGGTATGTTTTCCACGCGTATCAATTCTATGGAGCGCGTACATATCAACGATTTGCTTAGGAATAAGTTGATGTGACGCAAATTGTCATGATACTCTATCAGCGGTATGCCACTCAACAATCGCAAAATGTAATAACGGCGTCGAGTCACACCATAAATCGGACCCCTAAAAAATCACAGTGACAATAATTGGTAGATCTCGTCGTCAGCATACGAAAGCAAATAAAAATGTAAATATTAAATATCAAAGTTAATATATATAAAGTTAAAAAATTTAAAATAATAATAATAAAAGAACAAATGTATATCGCATATTGACCGGTGATGTTGATCCTCATCCGTATATCTTTTATAGTGGCATTCGATAACTTCGTCTCGGTTATTTCATTACACCATCTAAAATACTTAAAAAATAAAAACATATAAAAAAAGTAATTAAATTAATCAAATTTAAAAAAAATTAAAAAATTAAAGATAAAAAATTACCTTCCAGCCAAAGGAAACTTGACTAAGATTGTGGTAATTGGCGTAAAAAATAGAAACCGGTACCAAGCCCAGAATTGTAGCAATATTAGACAGCCTACTACATTGGTTTTTGACCCCGTTGGACAATTGTAGCCTAGCACAACTCTTGATATAGAAAAGCTAAAATCATCGAGCTTCAATTGGTATTGCAACACTCAGCGAAGTCATTTAAAATTTGCATATACTGAATGAATGTGTGCCAAATTATCATATTTATTCGATAATAATACGTCTCTGATCAGTTGAAGAAGATATGCTAGAGACGCAAAAATAACCTCGTCCTCGGTAGAGTCAGACATCACTTGAAATTCGAACTCCAACCATGTTATTCGTACCCAATAGCCCTCGATAACCTCGGATGGTGGCACTTTTCCCAAAACTTGGTAGACCAACATCGTGGGGTTGTAATTGTTCTGCCTCACCACAAGGACTCCATTCATAAGGACACCGAGTTGGTAAGCGACGTCTTCCAAAGTAATCGTCGCTTCGCCACTCGGGAAATGGAACGTGTATGTCTTCGGCCATCAATGTTCGATCATAGCCTCAATCAACGTTGGGTACAACTTGAAGCCACGTACAAATATGGCTGGAAATAGACCGGATTGTTGAAGATATATCAACATACGCTGATGCAGATCTCCGTATGTCATCCCGCACTTACTAATACTCCGTTCTTCTTCTAGCCGGAGTTCGATCAACGAAATATGAACTTTATCCAACCTCAAACTTTCTTCTTGGGAAGCCATTTTTCGGGATTTTCACATAAGGTATGATTTTTCACAAATTTTTTAGATTTAGAGTTTGATGAAAAATCAAAACTTCAAACCCTTATTTATAGCATTAGCCCCAACGACTATAAATTGCCAGGGGTTCAAAAATCCGACAGAACTAGTCACCTCGAGGTGACGAGTTTCAAGTTACGTTTTGCCCAAGTGACCTTTGCAGCTGCCCGTTGACTAACGGCCACAAAACAATTAGTTTTTTTTTAATTTGAATGATTTTTTTATTTTAAACTTAAATTATTTTTTAATGAATTCATCGCTTCGAAGTGACGAGTCTTATTAATGATATTAAAATAATAGTTTATGTGGGGCCCACTCATAGGGGTCCATTAAAAGATAATATCCAACGAGTTCCAACTATACTGTAGCATTTATCGTATTTCCCAAAATAAAAATTGGGTATCCTAAAACCCTAAATAAAAAACCCGACTAGCCTATTGGGCAAAAAAAAAAACCCAGTTTCCTACACTCAAGTGGTCAATGGTGAGCCTTGTAGAAAATTTCACCGTAGTAGAGATTAGAATCGGTAGGAATTGCACTGTTATTTTCCACCTATTTTTCATCGAGTGTAAGAGGGAAAATTTTCAAGGATTGTTGTTGGATGCTTTGCTGGAATAATGTTGGAGAAATCTAGTTTGATTTTTAGCCAGAATGCATCAGTTAAGGTAAAAAGACTCTATCACGGTTGATGGGAATCCCTGCTGCTAATAATCCTGGTGTATACTTATGTGGCGTTACCAATTCAGCAGCTTTGGAGAATCTTAAAAATAGAATGTTGGTTAGGTTAGAAAGCTGGAAGGGATCGACTTTGTCTCCAGGAGGCAAATAAGTCCTCATTAAGCCTGTGAGGCCAGTGCTACTCCCATGTATCAGATGTCATGTTTTAAATTCCCTAAAAAAAGAACTAGATTCTGCTGTTGCTAAGTTTTGGTGGACTCAAGGAACCAATGATTCTCTATGGGAAGATTTTTAGTACCAATTTCCTCCCCTAGATTAGGCAATATTTTCCACGGCAGCCTTCCCCCACATTCCATAGCCGATGTATGTTTTATTTTCAATATCATCTAATTTACTCCGCTAATCAGCTAATTATTATTTTAAACAAAAATCCAAAGTGGACGTACGTTGATGTTCACCGGCACGGAACAAGTTTTCTCTTCCAAAATTGAATAATGATTTGAGGGCAGGACGGTCATTTCGATCGTCAACGCCAATGACGGTCGACACTTGCCAGTGTAATGTCCCCACCTTCGGACCATTCATTTCATCTCTGTCTTAATAAAAGGACAGAATTAAAATAAAATAATAATAACATGACGTAATTTCTTTTTTCTTTGCGCTTTTCTAATAATATGGTTACTTTTATTAAGTAGATTATTTTATATAATATTTAAATTATCTAAATTACTTACCAAAAGTAAATAAAAATATTAAATATTTAAATATATCTAATTTTATGTTTTCATGTCTGTTAATAAAAATTTGAGAGTATGACCCTTTAAATCATGTAAGCTATCCAATTATAATTTATATTTTTTTTATAAATTTTAAATCTAATCTCAATTCTAATTAGAAGACCTAAAGGAGAGGTGAAGAGAGAACTCTAAGAAAAGAAATTGGAATGCTCCTAATCAGTCTAGATCACATTACCTAAAAAAACATGAGAAAACAAAGGTTAAATATCATTAATAATATATAACATTTTTAAATTTATTAAGAAAAATAAATAATCAAATGTGATTTTTTTTAATCAAAAGTTGAAATACTTTTATTATTTTATGTATATATTATAATTTTGGATTACGTCTTTTTAAGCTGACATCATTAGGACCATAAAACACTTTAAATATTGTAAGAATAAATTAACATTAAATATGGGATTATTTGTTAATGGGCAAATAAAGTTGAAACATCGTGGAATTGTCAAAGGAATTGTAACCTAAAATTATTATAATGATAGATGCATTTAGGAAATGCTAATTTGGACAAATGAGTAAAAAAGAAAACAGTATATTGCGATGTCTTGTTAAAAGGTAAAATATTGAAGTTTATTTTGGTTTAGCATATAACTTGGGGATAGTGAATAAGCGACAAGTGGCATCTCACTTGAGCATTTGCTTCCAATAAAAAAACAAGTTTCCGTTTCAGAATAAGATTTAGATTATCTAACGAAGTAGCTAATTTTATTATAAACTAATTTCATATATTTTTATAGTCTATGTTTGATGACAAAACTGCTAATAATGATTAAACAATAAGAAATGCAATTTTTTTACCAAAATGAGAAAGGATGCTTCTTTTTTGGAAAGCAAATTTAAAATAAATAAAAGGCTTTTGCATTTTCCTTTTAAAAATATTCCTTTTTTTCTTTTCTTAATACAAACTCCATCTCTAAAGAATTCGTGAGAGAGAAAAAAAAGCACAAAAGTCAGCAGTCGAGCGACGATCAGAGCAGTTAAATTGGCGCCCGCCATTTAGGATATATGTAACCGAGTCACTCACTCACTCACTCCATCTCACGAAAAGTTTCTCGCTGGTTATAAGTTGATCCAAGTAATATCGATGGCGTTTAACGACTTTTTCGCCGGAGAAATAGCGGCGGAACTTCTAAAACAATTAATCTCCATCTCACGCAAGTCCTGCCTCTGCAAATCCAGTGCGGACAATCTCATCACAAGCATCGAGGAACTCCTTCCCATCATCAATGAAATCAAGTACTCCGGCGTCGAGCTCTCCGCCATCCGTCAATCTCAGCTCGACCGTTTCTCCGAGACTCTGCGTGGGGGCCTCGAATTGGCCCGCAGAGTCCTGGCTTCCGGCCGTTGGAACGTCTACAAGAACCTCCAGCTGGCCAGGAAGATGGAGAAGTTAGAGAAACAGGTTTCGAGGTTCGTTAGCGGACCGATGCAGGCTCACTTGTTGGCCGACGTTCACCACATGCGGTTCGAAACGATGGAGCGGTTCGACCGGTTGGAAGGTCGGTTGGAGCAGAGGCTCAATTCGATGAAGATCGGAGCGGGAGGGTGGGTGGAAGAAGCGGTTAAGAGAATGGAAGTTGAAGAGGAGGCTAGTTTGGGAATTATCGGTGGAGTTGGCTTGGATTTAGGGAAAAGTAAGGTGAAAAAGATGATAATTGGAAAAGAGGATTTAAACGTTGTTGGAATTTGCGGTATTGGAGGATCAGGGAAAACTACGTTGGCCAATGAAATTTGTAAAGATAATCAAGTTCGAAGTAAGTTTTTCCTTGATGTATGTAATTGATCAAATAAAGTTTTTTGTTGGTAATGGCCGATTGTGGTAGAACTAATTGCTTCTGTTTTCATGTTTTTTAAGGTCACTTCAACGACAGAATTTTGTTTTTAACCGTATCACAATCACCGGATGTGCAACAGTTAAGAGCAAGAATATGGGGATTTCTTACAGGAAACGAGGCCATGGGTTACACCAGTAACATGTTTGTTCCACAAGGAAACGTACAGTGTGAGTGGGGAAGTGGACCGCGAACTCTGGTTGTTTTGGACGATGTCTGGTCCCTTTCAGTGCTTGAACAACTTATATTTAGGATCCCAACATATAAAACTTTGGTCGTTTCAAGATTTAAGTTCCCAGCAAATGTTGTCGATGAAGTTTATAAAGTAGAGCTGTTGAGGGAAGATGAATCGATATCCCTGTTTTGTCACTCTGCTTTCGGGCAGACATCCATCCCCCCTACTGCCAATGAGACTTTGGTCAAGCAGGTAACCTATTAACTTCAAGGATTAATTATCTTTCTTCTTCGCTAATGATTGTTAATTAATTCTGGATTTGATAGATTGTTAATGAATGTAAAGGACTTCCTCTGGCACTTAAAGTAATCGGAGCTTCACTGCGAGACCAACCTGAAATGTATTGGGCTAGTGCTAAGAAAAGGTTATTACGAGGAGAACCGATATGCGAGTCCCACGAAAACAAGCTACTGGAGCGGATGGCAATAAGCGTGGAATATTTGAACAAGAAGGTTAAGGAATGTTTCTTGGATTTGGGATCATTTCCAGAAGATAAGAAAATCCCCCTCGATGTTCTCATTAATATGTGGGTTGAGATACATGACATTGATGAGGAGGAAGCTTTTGCCATTCTTGTTGAGCTTGCCGATAAGAACCTTCTCACCCTGGTGAAAGACGCACGGTATGTTTCTTGAAATTTCTTTGTTTCTGAAGCTACTAACTTGGGTTGGTTTTAGTTAGCAGTTGACATACCTGATTTTTGTTTTTTGGATTGAATTGTGCAGGGTTGGGGATTCATACAGTAGTTTTTATGAAATTTGTGTTACACAACACGATGTGCTGAGAGACCTTGCTCTTCATCTAAGCAATCGAGGGGAAGTGAATGAGCGGAAGCGGTTGCTTATGCCCAGAAGAGATGCTGAACTCCCGAGAGAGTGGGAAAGGAACACAGATCAACTGTTCAATGCTCAGATAGTTTCAGTTCATACAGGTATCATGCTAGACTTGTTCTTTGTTGCTTTGCATCAAATAAGATTGTGTAGTTGCCTTCACCTAAAACCATGGCTTGCATGATATTTCTATTGGAAAACATGTTGTTCTACTGTCTTTTTTCTCACTAAATTTGAAATTTAATCACTTGACAGGAGAAATGAGGGAAATGGACTGGTTTCGCATGGAGTTCCCCAAGGCTGAAGTACTCATACTGAATTTTTCCTCCGATGAATACTTCTTGCCTCCTTTCATAGACGACATGCCCAAGCTTAGGGCACTCATTGTCATCAACTATGGTACAACACAGGCGATACTTCATAATTTTACAGTCTTCACCAATCTGGCAAATTTAAGGAGCCTATGGCTTGAAAAAGTATGGGTTCCTCAATTTACCAACCCCACTGTTCCCCTGAAGAACTTGCAGAAACTATCTATGGTTCTTTGCAAGGTTAATAACAGCTTTAATCCATCAGTGCTGGTCCTGTCCCTGATCTTCCCTCATTTATCGGAACTCATAATGGATCATTGCGATGACTTAGTTAAGTTGCCGGGGAACATTTGTGAGGTGAATTCACTCCAGAGCCTGAGCATAACCAACTGCCACCGAATATGCGAAATGCCTTCCAATTTGGGTATGCTCAAGAAACTACAGATACTTAGGTTGTACGCTTGTCCGGAGCTAAAGATGCTCCCTCCCAGCATTGGCGAGCTTAATGGGTTAAAATACCTTGATATTTCACAGTGCGTTAACTTGAGGTGTCTACCTAGGGAAATCGGTAAATTAGGCAGCCTGGAAAAGATGGACATGAGGGAATGCTCACAGATTATGAGACTACCAACACAAACCGCCTTATCAAACTTGAAGTCGCTGCGGCGAGTTATCTGTGACGATGAAGTTTCTTGGCAGTGGAGATACCTGGAGAAAGCCATGCCAGACCTTTATGTTCAAGTTGCAGAGAAATGGTACAGTCTGGACTGGCTTGATGGCTGAAAGTAACAACTGGTGCATATCATATGTACCCCTAATGTGCATAATTTTAATAAAATCAAATCTTTCTATTATTCGCTTCTGTCCTCTTGATGTGAGATAGTTCACTCGACATTTTAGCCATGAATATATTTCAGTCAAGTCCAGGCCAAAAAAGAAAAAGAAAAAGTAACGCCGTGGATGGGTCCCCAGTTTGTCTGAGATAATGACTGGCGGCTGGAGAAACGAGTGAAGAGATAAGAAACGCGTGGATCCCACAAATAAGATTCTGTAAGGTGACGACTGGCTTGCTCTCTCAGTCAGTAGCTTTCTAGGACGCGTGGATCCACTCGATGATTTCATCACTTGGTTGTTTTTAAATCATTTTGGCCTAACTTGTGAATTATTTAATGGAAGTCTTGTTTGATCAGCACGGCCGTTCTAGAAGTTCTAATCGTTGCCACCACTCCACGTTTAGAAAAACATCAAAAGAATTGCTTACTTCATGTAAAAAGAAACACTCCTTTTTGGTAAACTATAGCAAGTGGACGTCAGTAAACAAAGCCAAGTGAATCCACATTCATTTTCATTTGTACTGAAATAACTAAGGCAGGTAGAAGATTAAATTCCACGCATCGATCAAAAGTGACAGTTTCGTAAATGATCCAAGCATATAAACATGACTTGCGCCATTTAGTCTGAGGAGATAGCTGTAGAACTCCTCGGTTCTAAAGTCGCCTTTGCTGTGCTGGATTGGTTTCCACCATGGAACTCCTCTATCGCTTCGAGCGTGTTAAGTATGGTCCCAACCACGATCACCACAGTTGCCGGTGATGAGAAGATTGTATTCAATATATCATTAAACTGCATGCATTACAATTGGCTTTGCATATTAGACAGAGACAGAGACGAGCAATACGGACAATGCAGCAAGCACAGTACATTACATACTCATATCGCATTCGTTCTAACTGGTCCATGTCCGTCGTAAGCTGTGTTCATTGCAATGTATTGAGGAATTGACAGCCTGAGGAACAGAGACACACCCAAAACATAGATGTTTCTGATGGAATTAATGTTTGCAAACTGTATGAATGTGATCCCAGAAGCAGATGCAACCTGATGGAAGAAACGGACGAAAATTCCAAGTTAAAGGAAGAATAGGATATCGGAAACAGAAACTATCACGGCAACAGAGTACAGAGTCACTCACCAACAATGCCCAATAAAATGCAGTATATAGCAGCAAATATTGGCAATGGAATGGAGGCAAAAAATGAACCAAATTTCCCCGAAACAATGCAAGGTAACATAATCAAATATGAACAATTGAGCATGATAAATATAGGGTAAAATTTTCAATGCAATTAATGAAAAAAAAAAAACAAATATGGAGAAAAATATCATGAAAGCAGTCGAAATTTGCACAACCCTTCTGCTTCCTATATGCGTAAGCCCGAGAAGGCCAACATTCTCACTGCAACATCAATTTGATCAGACGCTGAAACAAGTTTCTAAAGTATAGTGCTATCTGTTATGGATATTACGGTTCATGACTATTGTATATAGAATGGAACTTCTCTTTAAAAACAAGACTACCGTACAAGGATGCAGTAGTACCAACAAGAGAACCGAAAAGCCCTTCAAGCAGCATACCAATGCCCTGGCATTTAGAAGCAAGATGACTAAGTTATCTTCACCAATGACAATCTTATAATGTGGTTCAGGACTGTAGTTTTATTATTTTCAGGGAAATCATGGACGAACAAGTTTCAGAAACCAATTCACAAGAATCTAGGAAATGACCTGTAAGCCAATACTTCTGCTGAGTACATGTGCCGGAGGGGCTGTGGCCCCAGAAAGCCAAGCTGCTGCAAAAAATGTTCCAGTTGACTTCATTGAAAGTCATAGAAAGATAAGTGACTGAACCTCAGCAGAAAAATAAAATAAGTGCAGCCTTACAAAATAAAAATACCAAATAGACTTGAAGTCATTTAAGATTTAGACTAAACCTCAGCAGATGAAACAAGTGCAGCACCTATCATTCCAATCACATGGCTAGCCCTGAATATTGGCGTACCCCACTGAAATGGGTATGGGATTTTGATCCTAGAAGAAGTGACATAAAATAATGTCACAAAACGGAGAGAATACAACAAGCAGGGCGGCACATCAGGAGCATACCAAGGAGCAGAAGACATCAGGTACGATCGATCTGTGCGACAACTTTGTTTAGTGGCAGTCTTAACATTGTTGTAAGGACCCAACACAGTGAGGATAGCAGCAAAAGCCCAGATAATTCGGATGCAGAAAAGCAAATCAAACCTCTCAAGTATGAAATGGGCTCTTGAATGGATGCGCTTCAGCGACTGTAGCAAACAAGTAGTCCTTGTCAAGTTAATAAAGAAGCATGCCAGCATAAGACTGCACTCAGTATAGCTTATATACCTTTTGGGAAATAACTACTAGAATGAGCATAGGCAGGCCAATTTCCACACGGTTACCTAGCTGTATCATAATTTAATTGCATTAAGGAGCAGATTAAATCAGCATATTATTAGTATTGATCAAGCACAAAAGCATTCATAGAGAATTAACAATGGGAAGCCTCTTGCAAACAGACCAAGACCAACGTGACAAACCACTGGCGCCACGACAATGGGACTAAATAGTTTAGAGAAATGGAGGATGAAGAGAAAATGCGTACAAAGTTAGCAGTCAAAACTTAATAGTTTGCTGATCAAAAGATCTCAAACATAATTGAGAAGCAGGTAATCAGTTGTAAGCCAAAAGTAAAATAGTTTGTATAAACTGATAGTCAAAACAGAATTCACCGTTACCTTGTCAGTTCCCCCCATGCCCGTCCATACCCTAGGATGATGTTGACAAAGGAAGAAACTATCATTGATCCTTGAATGGTTCTCATACTATGAATAAACCGCTGCAAGCAAGATCCGGATCGTAATCATTAAGCAATATGGTCATAAGCTAAGAATGTGAAAGAGAGAATAGGAAGATAACAATGAGAAAATCTATTGAGAAAGTCCACCAGATATATACTACCCCTGAACGCCAAGAATGATGTAGCTTATAACCTATAAAATAGCATTGTGATTTGGGAGGTGTAATCAGAACGGGAAAAATAGTAGACGCAAACTCAAACCATTTCTCAAAAGGAAACTAGAGAAAACATAATTAAGATCAAGTCAGTGAGGCAAAAGAATGTCTCCTGCATAGCAGGCATGAAACCAAGAAGCATTCATTTGAGTTACAGTGTTCAATTCAGGAATCGGGACTATTCACAATATCCATGACCTTAGCACATAGAAATCTGTAACTTATAAAACCTAAAGACAAATTTTATATTAAATTTATCTATTGATTTAAGAATAACGCAACTTAATTACAGCACAAAAGACTATAATTCACAAGTTCCTTTCCATTACTTTTGCTTATATCTTACTAAAGTTTACATACATCATGCGGAGTTGCAAAGGCTTCGTCATTGTAATCATTGATGATCGAAAGTAATGGTAAGGTGTATGCAAAAGATGCACCCATCACTGTGGGAAGCCTTGAGCCAACAAGAGTTTGAAGCAGAGTATTAATGCCAGACATAAACAGCAACACTTGAATAACTCGGGCTTTATCACCCTGTTCATGAAAACAGAGGATCCAGAATTTGAGATTTAAGAAATCATCATATTCATAAAAAAGAAATTATTATACTGAGACTATCAAAGCTGGTCACAAAACATACATGATCCCCACCCATCCGAGGCACGATATTACTTGCAATTAAGACCGTAGTTCCGAGATTCACGATGTAGTGTTGGAAAGCCAGTAAAAGAGCTTGAGCTGTTAAACAAATTGATTCTCTGAGATTAGATGCTAAGTATTCTAGATTTCCATCCTAAAAAAAGTTTCACTTTCATGAAATCAAAAGTGGTTACCCAGGCCAATTATTCAGCGACTAAAAACAAACAGCATATTCGTCCTAAATAAGGTGAAAAGGGTATTAAAAGGTACAAAATAATATGAGCAGATGAAAACAAAAGAGAATCAGAACAAAGGATACAGAGTCGTCCAGTTCTTAAAGAATCTAACGAAAACCTTGAAATTGTTAAAGATGGCTACATCTACTCTAATCTAATCCAAATCGTAAGTTAGATGTTCTTTGGTTTTTTCCCCCTAAAAAAACAAAGGTTAAATGTCATCAATCAAAAGCTTTATAATCCATTGATATGGAATCAAATAGCAGATCCCAACCCACTGAAATCAGCTAAGTTTCTTTATCCCTCGAATCATAATATTAATACCATTGTTTACTTTCTTGCACAACATGAAAATGGAATGTCATTCAACTCAATTTTATTCTCACTCAATGATCACCCGTTCATGCTACTAATTGGGTTTACTTCAATCTTGAAACCCAAAATTATTTTTGTAATAATATAAGATAATTACAAAATAATATATGTTTTAAAGATATATAATCATTTGACAATGAAAGTTTAAATATTCTTACAATATTTGGTGTTTGAATATGAACTTCTAAAGATAACAACTATCTCTTTACCATTTGAGGTAATTTGATTCGTGCAAAATTCAAAATTATTAAATAAGATATTCCTAGCCTGATGAATTTCATGTTTAATTCTAGTTTAATCGTATCTTGAGTTTTAAAATTTATAATTATACTTTAAAGGTTTCTAACCATTTTTAGAAAGAATACATACCGACATTATCAGCAATTTTTCGATTTCTATGGATATTTTCCCCTTTCGGTTAAAACTATAAATCATATCAGAGTTAATTTGATGACAATTTTAAGTTTATGTAATTCAGCTTAAAACACTTTTTTTTTAAAAAAAATTGAGGAATTCATGCATATTTTTTAATAAGCTCGAAGATATGAAACATGTGCTACAAATTCTAAAAGGTGAAAGAAATAATATTTATGTTACTGACGATGAAACCAAGATAAGACTTTAATAACGAATAATCTAATTTTCAAAGTAATTAAACCTAAAAGTATTAAAAATAAAATTACACTAATTTAATTAATTCAATTTAATTTAAAAATAAAAATAAACTATTGAACTTATTAATGATCTCAACGATAAAATGTAGTGTTGTTCTCTCTAAAGATCTCAAGTTCAAACAATTGTGTCTGGTAAGATGTGAGTTATCAATAACTAAGAAAGATTCAAGATGACTAGGATTCTTTCATGGATCTACTATAGGGAAAGGAGGGGCTAATACTATTAAAACTCTCCAGAAAAAGGAGTGGACATGGTGTGATGAGCATACCTTCGTTTCAAATTTGGGGTTGATGTTTATATTGAAATCATCTAAATTTATTTTGATTTGTTCATTTGACAGCTGATGTTAATTGATATATGGTTGTAATAATTGAATCTGATTGTAATAGTTGATACGACAATGTTTTTCAAGGAAAATGAAGTAATAGCAAAGAGAGTTGAACAGTGTGACCAACTATAGAAATAGAATTCATATGGCGATAATAGTAGCCAGCTTCTGTCAACCAACCTCTAGGTTATAACAGTAGCCAGATTCTGTCAACCAACCTCTAGGTTATAACAGTAGCCAGATTTTGTCAACCGGCCTCTAGGTTCATTGTCTATCAGTCACTTATCTAATTAACCATGTCTGTCATTGCCAAATAACATCCTTCACCATAGAAAGGGCAACACAAAGTGCTAACCTTCGAGAAATTTAAAAGCTTCATAAATCTTCAACTTTCGAATCCAAATTCATAAATTGCACATTTGCACTGTTCTAGATGAAAGTTGAGTTCCCAAGAAATTGGATTTCGATTTCTAATCATTTTAAAATGCTCTGCAATTGAATCATCACAATCTAATGAGTAATCAATACATGGTTAATGGATCAAATGCCGATAGTTATATAAAAATAAGCAAGCAATACATTCTTCACCGCCTTTATCACTTTGATCCAACTCTATGACATTAGTAGTACAAAAGATTCAAGTACTTAACATGTCAAAAAACAAGAGACGTTATTTGTTTCCTATGTGACTCATTACATATAGTAGTGTAGTTAAACATAGGTTGAACAACCAAGAAAAAGTACAAAAATAAACCCAACAACAAAGCATAATTTTACATTGGTCAAAACACACACCATTTCAGTAACATGTCTGATTTATTAGTTTTCAAGAGGATTGAGGACATTCCCAATGAAGAGAACAACTCCAGTCACATCTTCCCTGATCAGAAAAAGGAAAGGATGGTCAGCCACAAAGTCTATTGGATCTGGAATAAACAGAGACCTGAGTTTTATGACGGCCGAAGTAGCAGCAGCAGCTTCTGTCCCTTCTTCGTTAACTTCTATAAAAGACTTGTGGAATATGTTTGAAACATACAGGTTCTGACCCTCAGGAGAATCAACCATCTCCGACAAACCTCCTTTACCCGAGAAAGGCAATTCAAGCCCTAATCTTCTCAGAACTGCAGAAGCTTCAAGTCCAAATGAAATCTTGAATCTTGGGATCCTGAATTCACCCACTTCAGTTGGTTGAGAAGGAAGGTGGTGTTCTAAGAAGCCAGATCCAGAATTCACTTTATCTACTAAAGCTGGCAGACCATCTTTTGCATCTGGGAGAAAAAAATACATGGAGAAACGACGCTTATCTTCACCCTGTTTATATGGAATCCCTAGGACTTTGAAACCGTCATAGGCACTGACAATTTGCTTCTTTTTGCTAGTCATAAAAGGCACCTTAACAGAGTTGCCATTTACAAGGTGGAAGTCATAGTCTTTTGTTTTTGATGCATCGAATGCTTCATTCCAAGCTCCTTTGAAATAGAGTGCATTAGCAAATATAAACCTTGTTGAAGCATCAACTGACCCTGGAGGAAGAACTTCTTTAATAAGACCGCTAGTCTTCTTCTCAGCCCACAAATTCACTTCACCAGCCACTTGAACAGCCTTCAAACAAATAGACCAACAACATGAAAGTTAAAACAAAAATGGCAAGCAGGTGATGTGAATATAATCCATAAAGTATAAAGATATCATTTAATTTATGCGTTATTATCTAATGGTACTGGAAATATTCATACACTTCCTTTCAATATCTAGTTTGTACTTGATTATCATTAGTTTATTAAGTTTCAGTTGAATGAGGCAACGTCAAGCAGCAAACAGACCGTCATGCATTAAAGTAGCCCTTGATTTTGTATCCCCTGGAAATGTACAAGAGTACAAATGATCAACGGAGAACTCACTTGCTTCCAAAAGTCATAGACCTATGGAAGATAAATTGGAGGTAAAATAGATGGTGATATATGCTGCAAATCTTGCAGTAAATGTGGCCAAAGATCTAAGTACAAAACCCAAGGAAGGCCATGTTTGATCTTAACTTCTCATCCACAACGGTGATTGTAATTTGTGCACAAAGAGTGCTTTGGATAGTTGTTAGATGTCTTTTTAAATAACCACTACATGTGAAGTCAATAGCTCAGATGACTTGAGTAAGTTCACCATTTCTTTAGTTAGCACTAAGCACGGGAGCTTCACCATATGCTAAAACATGCTACTAGTGGGAATGTCTCAATTTAAAAATCTGATTAAATTGCAGATTCCTTGAAGCTTGCTGTTACTAAA
The DNA here is from genome assembly GCF_006381635.1 of Hibiscus syriacus. Taxonomy (NCBI): domain Eukaryota; kingdom Viridiplantae; phylum Streptophyta; class Magnoliopsida; order Malvales; family Malvaceae; genus Hibiscus; species Hibiscus syriacus. Next base: position 6,567,117 of record NW_024063513.1, read on the forward strand.
AGTTTGATGGTAACAAAGGAAAAATGACCATAATCTGACACATTATTAACATAAATACAATATATATGTGAATATAACTACTCTACTGAAGCCAGAAAACCAACCTAGCAATCAATATTCCAACTTACTAATACCATGATGTTTGAGATATATCCAAGTGCACTGTTGTCTTTCCCTGCATGTTATGTTCTAGACGAATTTGGTGTAGAGACTTCATTGAAAGGTTGAATAAAGATTGTACTGCCAAATAGTCTATTTGTGGTCCTTGGTCCCAAAATTTAATTTTTGTCATCCAAAGTTTGAATTTGTCTCTTAAACTGTGAACCTAATTGTGAGTGGTTACGATCAAACCTACAAGGATACTTCTGGGGGTCGAGTTTTAACATTCAGCATCAAGAGACTATTTTGTCCGCTAACATAAATGGCACATGAATCTATATTGCAGAATCTTGGTCCATTTTGTATGCATGTGTATCAAAATTGTAAAATTTAAACTAGACTGACGGAACCTATACCCTACATGTATTGGAAATAACGATTTATTGCTTTTATCACCCCTCAAAAATTAAAAAAATTACAGAAGCAATTGTTAAAAAACGCATCAGGCAGAAACAAAAGCTATTAAGTATTTAATTCATTCCGACACCATTCCTATCATTCAACAAGTAAGTATAATATAAAAGGAAATAAATTACCTTGTTTTGGAAATCGACTAGATTAGAAGCAGCCTTGTACACATTATCCACAACCTGTTTGAAAGAAGACCTGAGAGGGAGAGACTTGTCGAGCCAAACACCGTTGGCAAATGCCAAGCGGGGCCCACCTGCGGGGCTTCCGTCGGCGGAGACAACGGAAACGAGCTCGGAGGAGAAGGAGTTTAGTTGGTCACTGGATTCTGACTTGAGGAAAGAGAGGAGCTGGTCGAGGGTGGAAGCCTTACTGCCAGCCGCAATCATGCTAAGCACAACGTGGATCGAAAGCGGCGAGAACACCAGGTTCGAGCCCTTGGCTTCAGTTTGGAGAACGTGCTTCGTCAGGCTGAAAGCGGCGTCGGTTTGATTTCTGATCAATTGACGGAGATCCATCGCCGGAATGTGAAACTGTAAACAAAACTTGAAGATGAAGAGAATATGCTTTTGCTTTGATTGATTCGAGCGATTCTACGGTTTTGGACCAACAAGGACGGCGATTTAAGGAGGAATTTTTTTTTAGAAGTGAGTCTTATGACCCTAAAATATCTGGTAGAAATTTATGTTTTAAAATGAAAAATTTAGTGAAATAAAAACGTTAAAGTTTATTATTAACTGTTTGCTAGTACTTGAAAGCGTTATTTTTTATAGAATTTATGGGTTCTTTTTTTTTAATTCAAACCCACAAAATAGTTTGTATACTTGATAAAAGTTTATTAAAAAATATTTTTAATGCATGAATAACTTTATTTTTATTTTTTACTATTAAAAATGTATATTAACCTTATATTTTAAAAATTAATATTCTGGTTCAAAATATTAATTTATTATTAATTGAACTACAAAATTTAATTTAAATATTCTTAAATTCTTATTAAATTATATATTAGTGATTTAAATTAGTCGATCAATAGATTAAATATTAATGATTAAAAATAATATATATTTTAAAATTATGTAAAAACTATTTTGATTTTATATAAATATTATATGTACACCACATTTTTTTAGTTAGGTGGGGATATCACCGTACGCGGCTTTTGCCATCGTAGAACTGGCTTAGCTTATCTTAGGAACTAAGCAAAGAGAGTTGACTTTTGACTTTTTTACTGGATTTTAAGGCCCTTTTGATAACTATCATTGGGCCCGCGTACATGATTTGCTTAGGAATTAAGAGGAACAGTTGACTTTGACCATTTTAGATTTAAAGGCTCATCGGGCTCAAATCCATTTTTTATCCCAGTTGGTTGGTTTGTCTTTAAAAAGAAACAAGCATGTTGATTTGATGGACAAATATCTAGTTATCTCTTCAATCCTTATCATTTAATTAAAATATATATATTTTTTGTTTAGTATTATTTTAAATTTCATTTATAAGAAATTTTTTAAAATTTGTGTCGGTTTTTATGGATCGGTTCAATTTTTTTTCTTTTTAGATTTTGTTTAGCTAGCGGCTGCACCGATTAAATGTGATACCTCTTGAATTAGTTACATACTCTTAAATCTCACACGCACGTTCTCTAACACTCGAGATGTTCCTCTGGAAAAATAAAATCCTTTTAAAGATATCAAATATGTTTCAGAACAATTAAAAATATTCTGAGTCAAACATCACTCTCAAAGTTCTATTCAAAAGCCCATCTCACTTCTGTTAGAGGGTATAACAAATTTTAATATTACAGTAAACGGTTTGTTATTTTAACATTTACTCTAAGATCATGTTTTACTTTTCCGAGTTTTCTTGTTCACATATTTTAAGTGGATTTATTAGGTTCTGCAGCCCTGCCTGCATTATTATTTATTGTTACGATGGTGGTGGTGGTTTACTTAAGATTACTGAAAATGACAAATGCAACTTAAAAAAAACCATTTATTTATTGTTGTGGATGTCGTATATAAGTTTTCTGACGAATCGGTTGTCAGTAAAACCTTGGTTTATGTCGCTTTTAACCCACACTTATCTCACGCATCACTTTCGGAGTACATTAATGTCAAATGTCAATTCTCGACATTTTTTTATAGACAACATGATCGCTCCTTGACAGGAACATGGCTTGCTCATGGTTTTTGCCGTTATGGATGTCATTCTCAAAATTAACGACCATTCAAAGTTGACTTGCTTTATTTGACTGGAAATTAATTCGGTCTAAAGGTTTGGCCGGCCGGTACTTTTATGGAATTCTTTCCTTTTCCCATCGAAGGGACATTGGTGGTTAGACGGGGTATTAAATGAGTTCGGATCTGAGTTATTCCGAGTGCAATCGTCAACCTAAAACATGTTTCCCCAAAGAAGTATATGCCAAGCGGAAATGTTTTTGAAAAAAAAAAATGAATGTTGGTTGCTATAGTATCATCGTAGTCATCATGAATGTTGGTTTCTTTTATTGTTGTCTACTGCCACACGACCTCCCACTCTCAACAACTTTTATTATTTTATCTCTATTACACAGATATACATATTATTCGTATGTAAATTTAAATCAATATAATTCATAGTCTATAACCATTCAATGTAATTTACACTATATTTATAACATTTTACTGTAAAATGTTATAATTAAACTTGTATCGTTCCTTATCATATACTTACTCTTTTTCCTCTATCAATCCTTTCACTATATTATTCTTTTTCTTATATCGTTTCTTTCATTGTATTTTTCCTTTTTCTATACTGACTTCTTTACTGTATTTTTTCTTTTATTTTACTGTTCTGTATCTGATGTTGTACTATTATATGAGTCATATGAGTGATATTTATTGTATTCAATTATCACTCCACCTTATGTACCACAAAGCTACAAGAGTCATATGAGTGATTTGTACTTGTTCACTCCACCTCTTGCATCATTGACTATGATGTCTTATACACCGACTTTATTAATGTTTTATCTTTATTAATATAAAAAATTTAAAGAATAATTATCAACTTTATACATTATTTTAACATATGTTAATACTTTAATTAACTTAATAATTCATGATCATATAAATGTTTTAAAAATATTATTAACGGATATTCGATACTAATTTCTTTTACCAAATCAATACTAACGTTATTTTTTACAATTGTTCACTTGACTTTTCAACATTCACATTTAACCACTAGTAAACTTTTCTTTCAATTATAAATCCAATATTTAGTATATATGCAAATTAGTTTCTTAATATTCAATTTAAATCCATATAAACTATTTTCACATTATATTAAATGTAATACATTGACTTTACCCAATTGTCGTTTCACCAACAATTTTCTTAAAACTTACGAATTTGATCTCTATCTTATACAACTTTTCACATTAAACCAAATCTCAATTTAACTATTCAAGGCCCTCTAATAATTATTTAAACTTTACACATCATCTCATACTCAATTTCTACTTTAATCCATAATTTCTCCATATTTATAATTTAGTTATTTAGCTTATATATTATTCCAAATTTGATTCTAAATCCATAATATCATAATTTCAACCATAAGTTAAATTCTTTTAAATTTTCAATTTAACTTTTCTATTTTGTTTGATATAGTCCTTCTTGTCATTTAATCCTAAATTCACAAATATTCCAATTCACCATCTAGACATCAAATTTAACAATCCAACTTTTAATCTCTTTCTAATACATCAATTATTAAACAATTACACGTTAATACTCATATTTCTCAATTTATGTGATTAGATCCCTATACTTTTAGCATTTTCCAAATTGGCCCAAGTCATATTCTAATCATATAGAATCACTCATTCATAATTTCTAAACCTTGTAAAATTTTACCACAATTTTTCCTTATTTCTTTCTTTTGGCCAAATACTTTTAAGTTTTCCTAACATAGTTTCTATTTTGATTCAAACATAAATTCATCCTCTAAGCAACATTTCCATGAAATTGTCATAATTTTCATGATAAGATAATAGATTTGGCTCATTTCAACCAATTAAAATAGAATATAACATAAAAATATCACAAAATGCATAATTTACCACCATTTCATATACAGACAGTTTGTACAAAGAAGTATTTTTATATATTAATATATACACTTAAAAATTATTCCGTTTGTACCGTTAAAAACTAGACTCAAATAAAAATCTAACATATAAGTCAATTATTCTAATTCAACTTGTACATTTTATGGCAAAATTTTCAATCTAGCTTACAAAATCTGTTTGGAACAGAATCTGCTGCCAAGTTTCTGACCTATCACTAATTAAAAATTTATATCTTTTTGTATACACCTCTAAATCAGTATCCATTTATTTTAAACAAAACTAGACTGATCTACGAATCCAATGGTATAAAAATTGTCTTTTATTCATTCTTATAGAATTTATAGTGATTTTATAAACTTAGTACCCATATTATCAATTTAAACTGGTTTCACTAATTTGCATTCCTAACTTATTCATTCACTTTTATTAGCTTATCAAATGAACACAATGGAATCAATTGAAGATCCTAACATCATCAACACAATTACCTTCAGCACAATCCAATAATTACATAATTATACTTTAATTTCTCAAGTCATGCAAAATAGACTCCTAATACTCTCCAACTTGTTTCAAGTTTGATCCATCAAGTAAAACTCATTTCCAATAAATTCTAATCATTCTCAATCAAATTCAACGCAAAACAAATCAATTCAACCAAGTTCTTAACATATCCATTAATGACCAAATCACCAGACCAATCCCTCCAACAATTTTTATTCAACTCTCATGCTTAATTATAACCCTACAACACTCCTAATATCAAAATCTAACTTAATTTCATCAAATCCTCAACTCCCCTTCATCCACCAAAATCACAACTTTCACCTTTCGAGCATGAAACCAAGAAATAATTACACCAAATTGTAGAGAATTTAATAGGGATTATTTTCTTATTTCACACTTTAGCCCAAAATCTTACTAAATTTGATCAAGAGTGGAAAAGAAAAGAAATTGCTCACCTTAGCTATGAGTTTCAACAACCTTATGTATGTAGAAGAAGAGACTCACAAAATTTCTGGAAAAAAAATCCTTCCAATTTTGACTTTTAAAACCAATAAAAAAATAATCATTTTTGGGCCAAAAACCCAAATTGTCATTAATGAATTCCCAAAATTACAACCATGTCACTCCATTATCTCTATTTTAATATTATTAAATAAATGTAAAAATCTCATCTCTCAATTTTTCTTTTTTGTTCCTCCAATTTTTCAAAATTTCATTTTAGTCAATAAATTGAACTATCTCACTTTATAGTGCATTTCTCACCAAATTCTACCGATCCAACTTAAATTTATCTATTTAAAAATATCCATATAATTTTTCCAACCCAAATCTATCTTTCTGCAAAAAATTTTAAACTTCCTATTTGAGTCGGTTATCTAAATAATATAACAAACTTTATACTTTAATAGACTTTTATGCAAACTCCGGATCAAAAAATATGGAACCCACTAAAATAATTGTTTGGGATGAACTACTAATTTAAAAATCGAAAATATAATTTTTGAAAATTTACATTGTTAATCCCTATACTTTTATAACTTAATACTTTAGTCTTCAAACTTTCAAAATTTACACTTCAATCACTAATCAAATTTTTGGGGTATTACGTTTTCCTAACATAAAAGCATGCATCCTTCCCTGAGCATAATCATAATAATGTCACACATATGTATGACTTCAAACTCTTTGCATTTTTATATTAACTGTTTGAAATCAATGTTTGGGAAACATCTGTCCTGGCATTGGCAACACAAAGAACAGTATACAATGAAGTGAATGTCTAAAGTATTTGCAGGCCATCAATGATAAAATGTATTATCATCGTTCCTTGAATTCTGCTTGAAATAGGGACATTTTCTATATAGAACCTCATTGCATGATGCAAATGCTTTGAATTTCCCTGGAACTCTAGGAATCTTGTTTGGTGAAACAGTATGACAATGACCCCTGCTTATTTTTTTTTTTATTGAGCCAAGAAATGCTAGGCAATTTATTAAAGCCAACATGCATGCATATGTAATGGCCTGAATTTTTAAGAGACCCAAAGTTGCAGACAACTCCAAAAATGTCTTGTGCCGTCCTTATTCGTTTCCAGAGCTGACAACGGAATCCCATGATGCTCAAGATATCTAAAAGCCATATGATTCCTTCATTCTTTTTTAACTCTTGTGGGACTTTAACTTCATATCATCTTCATATATATATACTCAAACAAACTATCACTAGGAAGTAGCCTTCTTGTTCAGCAAAAATGGTAAGTTGGTCTGGCCAATTATCTTTGCTTAAATGTTTTTCATTTGATTTATTCAGGATAATTAGTTTCCTGTATGTTGTTTTACAGGGTACTTTCAGGGATTTCAATGGCCAAGCCAAGCAAGAAAAGAAACTCGGAGGAACCAGGGCTACACTTTTTGTCTATGGTAACTATTCAATCTTGTTTTATGTCTTTCCGTCCCTTGCTTTAGAAGTTTGATTGTCTTCGTTTCCTATTTGTTTTCTATTCGTTGTGAAATTCTTGTCAGCCATGGAAGGACTGGAGAATATGGCATTCATCTCAAATGCCGTCAGTCTGGTAACCTACTTTTATGGGTACATGAACTTCAGCCTAACCAAATCAGCAACCACCCTTACCAATTTCATGGGGACTTCATTTTGGTAGCACTCTTCGGAGGGTTCATCTCTGACACCTATTTGTCAAGGTTCAAGACTTGTGTCTTGTTTGGCTGCATAGAATTGCTGGTAAGTTTATGGTCCTATATCTCCATAACCATTTACCCATTGCCTCAACTGCCTACATATTATACTACAAAGACAGGCTGTGATTTGAACATACGGAATAGATTGCTTCAAGACGTGTTTTTCTCTCATCACACGCTCCAGCATGACAAAGCTAGTATAAAATGAATATCATGTCCACCACTCGAAACGATATTTATCATCAAATTAAGTATTTTTTTGTTCCTTGTCTGTGTCTCAACTCATGCATAAATAAAAAACAAAGTTGCCTAACAATGTTACAAAGAATAAAAAGGGATCATATATATCGTTGACAAATTAATAAAACACAAACAATCATTAGTTTTTCATTGTAAATCATCAGTATTTGATATATTGACCGACTAGTCTAGATCACATGTTGCAAAGATCTATTATGAGTAGATCCTCTCAATCTAGTTTGATTCATTCGCAACATCAGAATTCGAACACCTAATCTTATTTGAGATATTTAAAGCTTTATTTCACGAGACTAAATGGTTGTTGGTCTCATCAAACCATTTTCAATGTTTCATAATCATTGCAATCCATGGTCTACGTACCAAATTCGTGTGATTTTGAGGTGAAAAAAAATCAAGTTAATTGGTGAAAAGCAAGAAATAAAGTTGAATTAGCAACTAAGACAGGTTTTGATAAAACAGGTATGGTCTGCTTCATAAATTTGCAGGGATACGCGGTCTTAACAGTACAAGCTCATTTCTACCAACTACGACCACCACCATGCCAAGGTCTTGCAATAAGCCAAACAACTCAATGCGAGGCCGCCGACAACAGTCAGGCTGCCATCCTTTTTACTGGTCTATACCTCGTTGCATTTGGCACTAGCGGGGTTAAGGCAGCTTTGCCATCGTTGGGGGCTGATCAATTCGATGAAAGGGATCCTAAAGAATTAGCTCAATCGTCAAGCTTTTTCAACTGGTTCTTGCTCAGTCTCACAGTCGGAGCCATAATTGGGGTGACTTTAATAGTCTGGATTAGCACAAATCAGGGTTGGGACTGGGCTTTTGGTGCATGCACGTTGGCTGTCTTGGTTTCCATCGTGTTTGTAAGCATGGGCAAGTCTTTGTACCGTAACAATGTCCCCAAAGGGAGCCCTCTCCTTCGTATTATACAGGTAATTAGTATCATAAACTATGTACAGGTGCTTCATAAATGAACCAAAATCTTACTAAATTTTCTTCGGTTTTATTAGGTATTTGTGGTGGCAATCCGAAACCGGAAGCTTCCACAACCTGAGGCGGGGGATGAATTGCATGAAGTTCGTGACAAAGAAGCAGGGGTGCACAATGAAATTCTCCCCAGAACAGATCAATTCAGGTAACCATTTACAATGATCTTAGTATATTTTGTTATAGTAAGTTGTGAATTTTGCTTACATTTACCCTGTGTGCAGGTTTCTAGACAGAGCAGCAATTGGCGATGCATCTACATCAATAAGTCCTGGACCCTGGAGACTATGTACAGTATCACAAGTTGAAGAAACAAAGATCATAATTAGGATGCTTCCAATTATACTCAGCACCGTTTTCATGAATACTTGTTTAGCTCAACTCCAGACTTTCACCGTCCAACAAAGCACAACTATGGATACTCATATCCTTAGTTTTAAGATGCCCGGTCCCTCCATCCCGGTTATCCCCCTAGTTTTCATGTTCATTTTTATCCCAATATATGACCGCATTTTTGTCCCAGTTGCTAGGAAAATAACAGGAATCCCAACCGGAATTCGTTATCTTCAAAGAATAGGGGTTGGGTTGGTTCTGTCGGCCATATCCATGGCAGTAGCTGGAATCGTAGAAACGCGACGTAAATCCGTGGCACGTGAACACGACATGGTGGATTCTCTTCAGCCTCTTCCAATGAGTGTGTTTTGGCTTGGATACCAATATGCTATATTTGGGTTGGCAGATATGTTCACATTCGTTGGTCTACTGGAATTCTTCTACGCAGAGAGCTCGGCAGGGACGAAGTCGTTGGGGACGGCCATTTCATGGTGCTCATTGGCTTTTGGTTACTTCTTGAGCTCGGTGGCGGTAGAGGTGGTGAACAAGGTGAGTGGTGGATGGCTGGCTAATAACAATTTGAACCGAGACAAGCTCAACTATTTTTACTGGCTATTGGCAGCGGTGAGCGTGCTTAATTTCGGTGTCTACTTGGCTTGTGCTTCTTGGTATAGGTATAAGAAGGTCCAAGTCATTAACCAAGAAGAAAATCATGGTAGCGAAGCTGCCAAGGGAAAGCAACTTGAGATGTTAACAGCTTAGAATCACCATACTTCACTGTGTTTTCCAATTAAAAGTTAAACTGAATAAAATAGAAGAAAAATGAAGTGATTATATGTATACTCCTAATGCGTTGGACTCAATATTACAAGTACTCCAGGCCCAACACAAACAAAAAGAACATGAGATCCAGCATAACAACGAACAACAATACTGTCCGCATCTTATTAAACCAGGTTTCTGTTCTTGTCCGACTAGGGCTTTGTTTTTAAAACCATTTACCTTGAAGAATTTAATATAATAACAAGTAACAACAATAATACTTATCAAATTTAATTTGAATCTAGACACTTGAATACATCTACTTACGATATTCTTATATTATCATTATAAAACTATTTTATTCTCTAATAGAATTATGTGATCTCCACGAAATTGGGTACTCTAAAATGGATAGGTTATTAAAGATGTTAATCCTTAGACCTAGGGTCTTCAGCATGGACATTTTTCCAAGGCAGTGGTAGAATCGATGTGAGCGGGGAGGGCACATTCTGAGACGATGATACTAGTATTATTCATTCATTTATAGTAGTAATATTCATTCAAAAGTAGCTTAATTTACGATCAAGAATAATACACGGCCGGGAACAATGGGTAGTAATTTAAATGCAAAAAATGACCTAGAATTTAACAAATGAAACTGCACAGAAAAGTACCGGAAGAAATAGTTTTAAAAGAGGATAGAGGGGATTTGATCCGGATCCGCGGGCGTTAGAATATCATCGAGATGGAGTCAATAAATAAGGTGATTTTACTCGTGAGAGACTGAGACCTGGCAAGTGCTGACACTTATGGAGCAAGCCACAATGACAAGTGAAACTATTAATATATTTTTTCCTACGTACAACTAGATGCTCTTTCCCTTTTTATTATCTCCTTAAGATCTACTAATCTGATCTACTTTGTAGGAAATAGGGATGAAAGCAGATCAATTATCTGCAATCCTTTACGTTTTAAATATATATTATAAATATGTTTATTATTCATATTAAATTTATAAATGTTTCTATTTAAAAAAAATTATAAATATTTTTTAATTGTCTTAAGTGATTACAAAATATTATATGTTTATAATCTTTCTCAACCAATAATAATACACACCTTACAGAAGTAGTTATTTTAACGTAAAACAAAAAAATAACTCTTCCTTTAACAGTTGATGTTACTCAATAAATTCATACATATTGTCACGGACTAAACTTTTGGGTCCATTGACAATGGCGCAAACGTTCACAAGAGAGGTTCTATTGCGCAGACTTTGGGCTTGTTGGGCATGATGAGTTGGCCTGGTTCTTGGAGAATGCTTACGAGTTCGTAAAGGCTCGAGTTCGTGAAGGATCAAGTCCGAGGCGTCCGAGAGAAGCGACGAGGGTGTTACATGTTCGATGGAGGCAATTTTGTCGAGGCTCGTGGATTCGGACCGAGACATGTGTGTGCAGATATCTGTAGAAGAATAATACAGAGTGTTGGGCTTGCCCAGAACAATCAGACCTGACCCGTTCCTTGGAAGATTCCAGAAAGAATAATATTATCTAATAATTAAGGATTTAATTATGGATAATGTTTTATTTGAATTCAAATACCTTAGAGATAGAGTTCTGGTTAAGGTAGGATTCAATGTAAGTCGTCGATATACTTTGATCTAGACCGTTGGATCTTGAGGGCCTCAACTATAAATAGAGAGCTCCTTCCCTCATTTGTAATCATTCACTTCATTCATTCTCTTCAGAGTAATAAAACTCAGGCATTTACTCTTACTCTCTCTGAGTTCATTCTTTCTAGCTTGCTAGCTTTCTAGCCTTGTTGGCTTGTTCTCCTTTGTGTTTAAGTCTTTGTGGCTTGTGTTGCCGATCGTGGGGCTGAGATAGCCTCGAGAGTGTTCTTTTTCGAGTTCTTTCAAAGTGCCAAAGTTAATCAAGTCTTGGTGACTTAGAAAGTTCCCACAGTGCTCGTGCTTCGGAGATCCGCTTCAACCCAAGTGGCTTGGATTAGCCCCGATTAAGTGTTGTTTCCGTATTGTTGTTTAACCTTTGAGGGTTTGTTCGTCGCTTAGTGAGCCAGAGACTCACAAGGACGTGGATAAGGCTGACTTAGGCGCCATTTCGACCTGAAAATCGTCTAACTGTCGTACGAATCGACTAGCAGAAGTCTAGCCCCGTGACAGGTGGTATCAGAGCGTAGATGTTACTGTAGCTATTGTCGTAGCCCCGCCACAAGTGGTGTCAAAACGAGTTGTTCGTGCGTCGAGTGTACCAGTCGGATTTTGTGGCAAGAGGAGACAGAGCGAATCATTGTAGGCGAACAACGATCATTTTATACGTGGTTAATGGATTCGAGTCAAAGCAAGTCGAAGTGTAGATGTTGTGGATTCAACAGTGATCCGAGCTTGCCTTGTGACAAGAAGTATCCTAGCGAGTTAAAGGAAGTCGTTGTGGATTCAACAAGTATTCCAAACAAGTTGTGGAAAGGAAACGAGATGGCACAACAGAAATGAGTTGTTCCCACAAAGAATGGCACGGAGAGCCGTGGTGTTAGGATTGAGCTAGAGAAACAAAGTGTAGGAGTTACCCCAGGATCGTTGAAGGTGAGGATCAAGAACCTTGAGAGCTTCGCGGAAGAAGCCAAGGAGGTCCAATGAGTTGTGGAGTCCCGTCTTGAACAATTAGAGTACATGAGGGATGGGTTCAAAGATGTGGCACAACGGATTCTCCACGATTGGACGTTGATAGAGATGAGTAATGCGCTCAGGATCGAGGTGATTACCTTGAGGGAAGTGATGGATGGGCTCAAGAATGAGCTACTCATGTGCAAGAGAGCAATGAGTGATGATGGTGTGGTTAAGACCTTCGTCGAAAGACTTAGACCAGGGGTGATGCTTGCCAGTGAGTAAGGTTATACCCAGAGTTGTTCGGAAGCTGGAGCTGTAGCCGAGTCAATGTGTGAGCTTGCAGGAGTCAGGCCAACCAAAAATGAGTCGTCTAGACCCATTTCTGAAGATAGTGGTGGAAATGGGGGAGACCGTGACAAGGGACAGTGGATAGATGACAGAGAAAACTCTTTGAGTAGCCAAGAAGTGGCATCGACTGATCGTGATCGGATAAAGCCATCGGGGAATCATGGTAAGGCCAAGTCTGTGTCAAAGAAGAATGTGAGTAGCACTCTTAAATGCTACTTCTGTGATGATCCTCACATGATAAGAGGATGTCCTGAGAAGAATCGCTTTGCTGCCATTGTCAGAGGAGAAGACAAGTCAGAAGGGGAAGTAGTCAATGATGGTGTGATTGCGAGAGTCAAAGCAGTCAAGCCAGGAGAAAGGCTCAGTACAAATGCGAGTGGGGCAAGAAAGTCGAGGATAAACAAGCGAGACCCACTGAAGTGTTTCCTATGTCAAAGAGCACATAGGGCCAGGAGTTGCCCAAATACAGAAAAGCTCGGTGTCAATGCAAGTGGCGAAGCTGGGAAGTAAAGGGTAAAGAAGCGAGAGCCATTGAAGTGTTTCCAGTGTGGAGGAAAACACAAGGTGTGAGATTGCACCAATGAACTAAAGCTCGGTGCGAAAGCCAAGGGCCAAGTAGGAAAGCCGAGGGTAAAGAAACAAGAGCAACTGGAGTGTTTCCGGTGCAAAGGTCCACATATTCTGCGGGAATGCCCAAACCGAATCAAGCATTCCAAGGGAAGGACAAGGCCGAGAGTAGCGAGCCTGCGAAGCTTGGTTCAATGGTGTTTACTTCTGTCAAGGTTAATCAGATCCAGAAGCAGAACGGGTTGTCCAAACCCAATTTTGCCAAGGAGCTTGCCAAGGATGCCGAGGAGGTAGTTGTTACTGTAGAAGCTGGAGTTGGCAAAGGACCAAAAGAGTCCGAGACATTTCAAGAGCAATCGAGCTCAGTGCATACCGAGAGTGAGCCATGGTCTAAGTTGATGAATCTTAGACATGATGGGACGTTGAAGGAGTATGCGAGTCAGTTCGAGGAACTCATGCTCCAAGTCCCAGAGTTGACTGAAGAAGATGCATTCTTCACCTTCACAGATGGATTGAAGCCATGGGCAAAGGCGACGATGGAGAGAAGGGGAATCAAGGAGTTGTCTAAAGCCTTGATAGCCGCCGAGTCCATCATAGAACTTGGAGTTAATAAAACGTCCAAGCCAAAGTTGAAAGCCGGGGGTAATGACAAAAGTATCCAAGATGAGGGTCAGTCCAACAATGATGAGGAGCAAGGCTCTTCGAGTGATGCTTGTTCGAGTGATGCTTGTTCGAGTGAAGTTTGTTCGAATGGTGAGCATTTGAGCGCTGATCATTCAAGTGGTGAACACATGTCTAGAAAATATATGTATGATGTTGGCACAAGTAAAGCGGACAAGTGCCTTACGCCAAGGGCAAGAAAGGAGAAGACGAAGGGTCACCGAAGTAAGGGGCCACAAGAGTTGCAAGCTTACCTGGATAAATCCGAGTGGTCCGAGAAGATGGAGAAGCTCAGGATCGAGTTACCCAAGGACATGGGTGAAGACAAGGTCAGTGAGGCTACGAGACTTGATTCAATGAACTTGAGTTCTGCCAAGGCAAGTAGAGGCCGAAAGCAGAATGGGTTGATGTGTGCAAACATCAACGTTATTGAACCATCGGGAGTTGTCTTAGTAGACAGGGGGCAACTGATCCATGCATGTCAAATAAGGATGTCGAAAATCTTGGTTTGAAAGCCGAACCATCGAAGGGGGCGATCAAGACTGATAATTTTGAAGAGGTTCCAACGGAGTGGAACGTTATTTTGGGGAGTACCATCGAAGAGACAACTGAAAAGGGGTTGATGGAGTCCAAGATTTCCAGAGACATGATGGGCGAGAAATTTCCACCCATGTAAAAGGGTGGAAGTCGCACCGGACTTTAAGGGAGGAAGTGTCGATGCGAGTAGAAGCACCAGACTTCCGGATAGAATTGTTGGCGTGTGGAATGCCAGACTTCATGGAGTAAGAAGGGCTGACACATAGAGTAAATGTGTTGAGGGAAATCAAGGGGACATCTCAAACACATTCCAAGTGTTGAGTTTGATTCACCATCGTTGATGAGCATAGGTCGAGGACCTAACCATCTTTTTGCGGAGTTATCAAAGGTTGGAATAGACATCTGAGACTTTTAGAGTTCTTAGGGATAAACGAGTGTTGCCGACGAATCTGAGTTGTCGTGTTGTATATTGTCGGAGTATCCAATTCTTTGCCGCTGGATCAAAAGTATCCTTATTTGGGGTGAATGCAAACAGGTAGGATGTATTTCCTACATTCGAGATGAATGCCACGGTGTGCTAGATGGTGATAAGACATGACGGTGTTATTCCAGGCGAGGAAGCCAAGGTGTTTTGATAAAGCATCCAAGGTGATCAAGACCAAGTGTTCTCACCTAGCGACGAGGGCGTCGCTAGATCAAGTGGGGGAGATTGTCACGAACTAAACTTTTGGGTCCATTGACAATGGCACAAACGTTCACAAGAGAGGTTCTATTGCGCAGACTTTGGGCTTGTTGGGCATGATGAGTTGGCCTGGTTCTTGGAGAATGCTTACGAGTTCATGAAGGATCAAGTCCGAGGCGTCCGAGAGAAGCGAACGAGGGTGTTACATGTTCGATGAGGGCAATTTTGTCGAGGCTCGTGGATTCGGACCGAGACATGTGTGCGCAGATTTCTGTAGAAGAATAATACATTGTGTTGGGCTTGCCCAGAACCATCATACCTGGCCCGTTCCTTAGAAGATTCCAGAAAGAATAATATTATCCAATAATTAAGGATTTAATTATGGATAATGTTTTATTTGAATTCAAATACCTTAGAGATAGAGTTCTGGTTAAGGTAGGATTCCATGTAAGTCGTCAATGTACTTTGATCTAGACCGTTGGATCTTGAGGGCCTCAACTATAAATAGAGAGCTCCTCCCCTCATTTGTAATCATTCACTTCATTCATTCTCTTCAGAGTAATAAAACTCAGGCATTTACTCTTACTCTCTCTGAGTTCATTCTTTCTAGCTTTCTAGCTTGCTAGCTTTCTAACCTTGTCGGCTTGTTCTCCTTTGTGTTTAAGCCTTTGTGTCTTGTGTTGCCGATCGTGAGGGCTGAGATAGCCTCGAGAGTGTTCTTTTCCGAGTTCTTTCAAAGTGCCAAAGTTAATCAAGTCTTGGTGACTTAGAAAGTTCCCACAGTGCTCGTGCTTCGGAGATCTGCTTCAACCCAAGTGGCTTGGATTAGCCCCGATTAAGTGTTGTTTCCGCATTGTTGTTTAACCCTTGAGGGTTTGTTCGTCGCTTAGTGAGCCAGAGACTCACAAGGACGTGGATAAGGCTGACTTAGGCGCCATTTCGACCTAGAAATCGTCTAAGTGCCGCACGAATCAACTAGCAGAAGTCTAGCCCCGTGACAATATATATCTAAATTTGCAATGCGTGTTATTATCCTTAGAATGAAATAAAGGACACGACTTTGATCTTATATGTAATTACTCTAATACTTTAACCTAATTTATGTAGTTTAGATATTATGATCAGAATTTAGGGATATATAACTTTAGTAATATTATTATATTTTCTTGAAAATCATTTGCTGATGTATAATGGGAGAAATGATAATTAAAGGAAATAAAATTTAATAAGCAAGAAAAATGAAGTGGGTCATTCAACCACGGTTCATTTTTTCTGATATAATAATTTAAAATCGTGCATGATAAATATTTTGAGAATAAAAATGACATCTTTGCTTGGAGAGAGAGAGAGCCTGATCTTGAGAAAGGAGTAATTAGTAATTGTAAACTTTTTTTTATCGAAGAAAAATGAAAGAAATAATGTCATCCTTTTGTCTTTAAAACTATAGAATGACAGTATTACTGTCGGTGATTGATGGAATTATGATGAATCCTACTAGTATTATTATTAGAGTATATCAAAAAATGAAAAAGAAAACGATAACGTTCTTGTGAAGTTATTAGTAAAGTTCTTATGGTTCATGTAGTAATGAGCAGAAATTACTCAAAAAGAGATGATTGTGGTGGAGCAACCAATGGATGTATAGGCTCGGGTTGAAGGCAAGTTGGATTATTAAAGGATAGAGTTGGCTCACACGAGACAGAAGGAAAAGCTGGATAAATGTGCATACATGTATAAATAAATTCATAAGGTTTTGACGTGTAACTATATCCCAGCAGACACTGACCGACAACCAACGTTCTCTTTATGTCTTTTATCTTTTTGCATCCTCAAAGACAGAAAGAAAACGAAGAAAACAAGTTCTCTCAACGAAATGGTAAATGTTTTTCGGCTTAAATTTCAACATGCTTTTCAAAACTATCGACAGAGATACGGTGTTTAAGCCAGCCTCTCTTTCTTCATGAATGGGAGGTGCTGGAGAAGCAGCCACCGGTTCTCACCGCCGCCACCCTTTTTGTCATCTTTCGCTCATCATATTTTAGCTGCTAACCCAGTTTCTTGTTGCACTGCAAACAGGCACTATTACTGAAGCAAGATAAAAGGGTAGGAGGCATGAAAGCTGTACTTTTCGTCTATGGTAATAAACCCTAAACCCTTGCTGAAATGAATTGGTTATGTGGTGATGTTAATTGCTTGATTCTTATATGCAGCGACGGAAGGGCTGGAGAGCATGGCGTTTACCGCAAATGCTGTGAGCCTGGTGACCTATTTTATAGGGTATATGAACTTCAGCTTGACCAAATCTGCAAACACGCTTACAAACTTCATGGGTACAACATTCACTCTTGCACTCTTAGGGGAGTCTTTGCCGATACATTTTTGACAAGATTCACCAACTGTGTCCTCTTTGGATTCCTCGAATTGCTGGTACGTTGTTCATCATCATTAGTTTCATACATAAAAATTGGACTATTAGATGAATCAGTCCATTGATGTTTATAAAAATATAAAAGTATCCCTTTTTTCCCGTTTTCTCAAAGAACAAAACAATTTTCACAAATCAGATAATCGATGCATTAAACACTTGATATTGAACTTAAAATACTGGGCTTCTTTACATGTTGCAATGTTTACTATCCATCCAAATTTCTTTCTTTCATATGATGTAAGATTGTTATTTATCATCCATCGTGGTCCAAAGTTTCAAACACTAACTAAAATATATATATATAAATGTAATTGCCAAAGACCAAAATATAGTTGTTAAAAGAGAAAACAATAAGGGTAAAGTACATAAATGGTCCCCTGACAATAGGATATTATTTATTAAGTCTCCCGACTATTAAAAGTTACAATGGTCCTCTAACTATAGTGAGTTGCTTTGTTGAGTCCATTGACTATTAAAAGTTACAAAAAAGGGTTACCCGACTATTCATCATGTTCTAAACTAGTCATTTTCCATGAAAATTTTGTCGACAGTCTAAGCTTTATATTAACATACTGACTGAGATATGATAAAATATGATCTAATAATATCAAATGACTATTTTATCTCAGTCATCATGTTAACATCCAACTCAAATGACCGCTAATTTTTTAACGAAGAATGATGTTTTGGAATATAATGAATAGTTAAGTGACCATTTTGTAACTTTTAATAGTCGAGGGACTCAACAAAGCAACTCCATATTATTGAAGGATCATTCTATAACTTTTAATAGTCGACAGACTCAACAAAGTAGCTCCATATTTGTAACACCCCTAACCCGTACCCGACCCAGATACGAGTCCGAGGTGTCACATTGACTTTTCAAAACACATGTAGCAAATAAGAACCATTTAAATTTTTAACCAAAATAAAAAGATATCAACCTTAAATAAGATAAACATTTCCCATTCATATTTAAGTAAAAGCTTTGATAGTTTACATAAATACAAAATATATAAGTTTACAAAATTGATCAGAGCATTTCAAATTAAAAGTAAAAATACATGCCAACAATTTACAAAATTAACAAAAACCTACATTTAATTTGTCTTGATCTGATCTTCAAGTGGTATGCTATCCTCCACAACTCAGTCTTCAACTTTCTTCAAACCTACGCGTGAGGAATCACACGCAAGTCGATGACTTAGTGAGGCAAATACTATAGTGCTAACTTAGTAAACAAAATCTTATTTGTTTTTATCAAACATGTTTTACAAGAACTCTCAATATTTTCCATATCAAAAAGTATACTTGAATAGTATTAACTTTGTATATCTTTGTTCCAATGCCCAAGGTATACTACTGAGAACGCTAGATATTTGAGTACATTGAGGTTGTGTACTAATGTTGTCACCATAGCTCGCAATTTGCATCAAAGTGTCACATAATTGTCCCGAAGGACCACATAGGCCTGCATCGAAGTGCCACATAGGTTTGCACCGAAGTGTCACATATTTGTCCCCGAAAGACCACATAATTGTCCCAAATGACCACATAAACCCTCAATTCTTGGCATGCCAACTATACCTCTAATCCTCATACATATACTTTGGGCTATTAATCACATAATTATTCAATCATTATTCGACATAGAGTCTTTTCACATTCACTCGTTCAAAGTTCATATTTCCATAATCATATAATCATAAACATAGCTTGTATAATATAATTGAATAAACATTGCAATATAACATAAAATAAATTATAAAGTTTTCGATCGAAAACACTGAGGTTGGCTTATCGCAAGCCTTCCTCGATTATGATACAAAATCGAAAGGTTGCACTCACATTTGCCTCACTGAAGTTCTAAGTCAAAATCCTTAACCCCTTCAAATTGGTCTTAATATGTCGAGCTGACCGAAAGTCGATTACATTCAATTACTACACAAAACAATCGAAAATCAATATTGTTCTTCGAATCACTTAAATCCAATCAGAATAACTTGTGATGCAAGAAACTCTAAATTTCCATTTCATGCCTAGAAGTATCGATACCATCTCAACAGTACCGATACTATCCTTCGTGGGTATCGATCCTCAAGGTACCGATACCGATTTGCCATTCTGTAATCTTATCTTAAAAATGGTATCGATACCATCCCCCTGGTATCGATACTACCCTCACAATATTGATACCCTCTTCAATTGGTATCGATACTACTCTTAAGAAATACACTTTTCCCTTGAAGTATCGGTACTGTTCTAACGGTACCAATACTCGAAGCCCAGAATGGTTATTTTCACTTCGAAAATAACCCTAAATCTTCCTAATCTTTTATATTCATCACACCATAAGCCTTTAAACTAACCCTTATACTTCCAACCCAACTTGTCATCACTACTCTTAAACATACCAAATCACCAAAAAAACTTACCTCTAAAAATATACCATGTTTTCAACCAGCTCTTAATCATTTCTAATACTCCTAACCCTTTAATTAGCTCATTGACAAGTCAAATATCTCATTAAAACTTCAAAAACTACTCCATATCAAATTTCATTTTAAACCCCATTTTACAAAAATCATTCAAATTCACTCATCTTGTTGTTTTAATCCTATATAAGCTTTCCTTAAGCTTATAACCCCATACTTCCATTATCAAACCAAAAATTAATGGAAAACCACAAATTCATAATCTTACCTTATGAGTGAAGCTCACGGTAGAAGAAGAATAGAGAAAGAAAGGAGTTTCCAGATAACTCTAAATCCCACGTGTCAATCCCCTAATAAAGGAGATACTTATCCTTTAATATGAAAAGACCATAATGCCCTCTTCATTAAACCAAAAATTTCCATCAAATCCTACACAAAAATTTCACCATAAATCCTTGAATTATCAAATTATTCTAATTCAACTGAGTTTAAAATTCTTACCTTTTTGGTCTAACCCGGTAATTGGGATGTTACAATATTATTGTAGGATCATTTTGTAACTTTAATAGTCAATGACTCAATAAAGTAGTATCCTATAGTCGGAACTATTTGTGTATTTTATCCAAACATATTAGGGTTCTAATTTTTTTAATGGATAAAATACATCTTAAGTCATTTAATTATTAGCTCAATTATAAAGGAATCAACTTTTAAGTTATAGTTTAGATATTCAATTAAAATATTAGTTTTTTAATACATTTGTTTTATTCATCCAAAAGAACCAACAACACAAATAAATATAATCCACAATCACCACCACGAGAGGAACCCTCCAACCAGCTAAAGAGAACCAAAAAATACCACACAGAGCTCATACAATAATCCCCATTCAGTAAGCAAAACAGAATTGAACTAGAGACTCTACTATATCCTTCAAACCTTAATCGAGTATCATTTAGTCTGTGAAATAAAATGTCAGAACACTGACGAGCACCCTTACCATGTTGCCTCCCATTCCTCTCTTCCCAAATGTAATAATTAAAAGAACTTAAAGCTATAAAAATGATAGTAGCTCGTAAAGACTTCCCTTGCCAAACTCTTGCATCCAATCAATCAAACCGCTTCAACAATTGTGATAAAGGAACACCCGCAAGCCTCCAGAACTAATTTTCACACTTGTTCAGAGTAACAACACTCAACAAATAATGATCACGTGTCTCAAACCAGCCCCACATAATATGCATTGGGGATCAACTTGATAGCCCCAACTTAACATTCTGTTCTTCGTTAGCAGCTTGTCTTGCACCACAAACCATGAGATAAAGGAGTGTCGAGGAATTACCAATCCTCCCCAAACAACTCCAAACCAAGGCACCTTGTCTAGCTTGTGCCTAAACAATTCCCGACCCTTCTTGCTTTATTCCCCTCATGCAGATTATCAACAAGGGCCAAATCATCTCTAAGTTTAAGTAATTTCTTCCAAGTCCAACTATAATTAGCCTTGACTTGAAACCTTCAATTAGAGCATTCTTTTAACAAATAATTTCTCACTCAAGCAACTCAAATAGAACCAGATTGTAACTATTCAACTATGTATTTGTTGCGATTGACTCACGTGGTTTGATAATATCACAAAAAGGATTAAATAAATGAATTTTTAAATATGAAATATTAAATTTATTAAATTATTTTAAATTAGAATCAATTTGATAGAATGTATAAGTTTCGAAATAAATATTATATTAGATAAAATAGACACTTGTTAATTTTTATGACAAAACATCTTTGTAATAATATATTAATTGAGTGACTAAAACTTTTCTTTAAAAGTGATCTTTCTGTAACCAAATTAATGAGTGACTTGGATGTATTTATGATCAGTAACGAACTAAAGCCATGATTTGTTTAGAAAAAAATAGATAACAGTTCTCTTGATTAGATAATTAAAATCATCTGATCTAACGAGACTTGATCTGATGCTCACAAATTTGAAGGGATATGCCCTGCTGACGGTACAAGCACACTTCGATCAACTGAGGCCAACTCCTTGCGTGGATAATTCAAAGCAATGCGAGGCTGCGAATACTGGCGAAGCAGCAATTCTTTACACTGGTCTATACCTGTGGCGCTTGGAACCGGAGGAATTAAGGCGGCTTTGCCATTGTTGGGAGCTGACCAGTTCGAAAGCAAGGACCCTAAAGAGTCGATTCAACTTTCAAGCTTTTTCAACTGGTTCATGTTTAGCATGACAGTTGGATCTTTAGCTGGGGTCACTTTTGTAGTGTGGTTAGTTCTAACAAAGGTTGGGATTGGCATTTGGATCCTGCACTATATTAGCCTTGCTTGAAATCGTGCTTCTCTGCATTGGCAAGCCATTTTTTAGGGATAATTCACCCGATGGAAGCCCTGTTATTCGAATCCTACAGGTAAGTCTTTTAGTCGAATTTTTATTTTTCATTTCCATGTGAAAACGAGGCGAGTTCAAGAATCATGGCCTCTAGATTCCTGTTTCAAGGTACTTGTTGCAGCCATCCGCAACCGACACCTTCCAATACCAAGGAAGAAGATGAACTACATGAGATTTATGACAAAGGAACAGTGGTGGTGCGAAACGAGATTATTCAGAGAACCAGTCAGTTCAGGTACAGGGTTTCATTTTTAAAATTAATTGAAGTTATTTCTGAACTAACCCTAACGTTAATATATCAACAAATCTAACCCTAACGTTAATATATCAACAATCCTTAGATTCTTGGATCGAGCAGCAGTGCATGATGAGCCCTCTTGGGGTGCATCAGCATCATCTCCAGGACCCTGGAGGCTTTGTACAGTGACCCAAGTGGAAGAAACCAAGATTTTACTTCGCATGCTCCCAATCGTACTTAGCACAATTTTCTTAAGTACTTGTTTGGCTCAACTCCAAACATTTTCCGTACAACAAAGCATGACCCTGGACACTCATATATTTGGTTTTAAAATCCCTGCTCCCTCCCTTCCTGTCATTCCCTGATATTCAACTTGATTTTCTTTGCAATTTATGACCGCATTTTCGTTCCACTTGCCCGAAGAACGACAGGAATCCCAACAGGAATCCGGCATCTTCAGCGAGTTGGAGTGGGATTGATGCTCTCAACCATTTCCATGGCGATCTCTGGAGTCATTGAAACCAGGCGTAAATCTGTGGCATTTAAGCACGACATGGTAGATTCTAATGAGCCTCTGCCTATGAGTGTGTTTTGGCTTGAATTCCAATACGTCGTGTTTGGGTTGGCTGATATTCACATTGGTGGGCTGCTGCACTTCTACCATGCGAGAGCTCGGCTGGTATGAAAGGTACGAGTACAGCGCTCCTCTGGTTTTCACTTGCAGTTGGCAGTTTTATGAGCTCTGTAGTGGTGGAGGTGGTGAACAAGGCCAGTGGGGATGGTTGGCTTCAAACAACCTCAACAGAGACAACTTAAACTATTTCTACTGGTTATTATCAGCGTTGAGTACTCTTAACTTTCTCATTTTTTGGTGTGTTCCTCTTGGTACAAATATAAAGAAGTGGAGGAAAGGAAGCTAGAAAAATTCTATTCATGGTTATGCTGATTAAGGCTCAATAGGAAGCTTAAAGATTATGGCTTATAATATATTGATGTAATATATGTGATATATTCACATTACTAAGATGATCGTCATCATTATCTATTTTATAACATTAGTTTCTTACGCATATTATATATTTTGGTTTGTTTAGAAATAATATTACTGTACAGCGGATTTAGCTTGATTGAATATTTAACTCTAATTATATTAAGATATTATCCCATTAAACAAAGTAATACTGATATGGACCAATCACATTTATCGGTTGATTAATATAGTCATCTTTGTTTTCTCATATTTCTCTAGATTATGAGTTTAAGGAACATTTTCATTTTTTCATCTAGAGTCCCTTTCCCTTCCTCTAAATAAGATTAGAAATAGATTTAAAATTTCTTCCAATCAAAAGATGATCAACAAATAAATGGGCACCTAATTACTTATAGTATCTACCATCACTATAACTTTTCCATTTAACCAATCATGATCAACCACTAAGAACGGAAGCCATTCATGACTTGAAGAACTCCATCGAGGGACTTCCCAGTCAAAAATAACCTTCTCAAAGCAATAGACCAGATTCAAGTCAAATTCAATAACTTTAGAGAAAAGATCCGAGGAAACTTATCTTTTAAGAGAGTTACCGATCCATATGTATTTCGAAAATCAAGATGGTGTATCCCGCGTTAAAAGATTTTTTTTTAAAATACTAATAAGAGAAAACGTAATTTTATTATGGGTAAAATATATCATTGACCACCTAATTATTTAGCCCTTTTACTTTTGCCACCGATCTTTCAATTTTCTCAATCAGACCACTTAACTATTTAAATTATATCAATAAGGCCACTAACCATTGACTTTGGACGGAAATGTTGGACTTGACAGTTACAAAATTACTGTAATTATATATTTGGTCCACAATACTTATATATTCTATCAAATTGGTCTTAAATTTAATTCAATAATTAATCCACCAATTAAATGGTGGCACATTTCATCATTAGATTAAATATTTTTCTATAATTTATATTTATTTATTTTTTAATTTAATATACTTTCCACCAATCATGTGTGACACGTGTTATTATGGAAGAAAAATAAACGCTTTTTAATTATAGATAGGGGGATTCGAAGTTGGGCACCAGGATAATAGTTGGACACTCAATCGTTGAGGCAAGTGCCTTCTTAGTCTAAGTTACACAATATAAAGTATATATTCTATATCAATGTGTAAATTCTTAATATTTATACATACTAAATTAAATTTATCTTAACATTAATATATATATATATATATTATTTTATTCTTAACTATTAAGTATATCTTATTTTTATTTTAACTTACAAAAATTTTAGTCCTATTTTAACTTAAATATATATTTTATTCTTATCTTAATTTTTAAACATATATTTTAAATTAAAATAAAGTAAAATATATTCATAAGTTAAGATAAATAAAATTTTTAATTTTAATATATGAATTTAATTTAAAATACATTTTTAAAATTAAGGTAATAATAAAATATATTTTTTAAGTTGAAATAAGATGAAAATATTTTTTTTAAATTAAAATTAAAATAAAATATATTTAATAAGTTAAGGTAAAATAAATATATTTTTAATATTAAAATGTGAATTTAATTAAATATATAAAATATTAAAGATTTACAGAATATATATCATAGATTGTCTACCTTTATTCCAGAAAGCTATTTGGCTCAACGGTTGAGAGCTTCCGCCTTTAGCCAGTGTACCCAAGTTCAAATCCCCTTCTTCTCACCTAAAAGGGTGACATGTGTCACCTTATGATTGGTGGAAAGTAAATATATTGAATTAAAATAAATATAATCATCTAATTAAATATAATCTTCTAATTAAATGATGATACATAACTTCATTTGATGACTAATTTAATATAATATACAAGTAACAGTGACCAGATGTGTAATTATATCAAAATTTTTAACAGCCACGTCAAATGTTAATTGCTAATGGTTTGATTGAATAAATTAAATAGTTATGTGATCTTATTAATAAAATTAAAAGATCGATAGTAATGTGATCTTATTAATAAAATTAAAAGATCGATAGTAAAATAGTTATGTGATCTTATTGATAAAATTAAAAGATCGATAGTAAAATAAAAACTAAATAATTAAGTGTCATATTATAGTTTACCCTTTTATTATCTGATATTAAAACGTAATTCTGATGTTCGGGGGAAAAACAAAACAAGATTTTAATACATATCGCGTGTCATTGTTTGTTAAGAAATCTGTTTTGCTCTATTGACTCAAACTGTCTTTCTCACCACACAAGTGTAGCATTTCTCAAGATTTTATAATTACTATAATGATTCATATATAGTGTCGTAGCCGTCTTTTGGGTGGATCCGGAATTGAGTTTTGACTTGAATAAATATTACAGCCGCCACCGATCATTTATTTTAAAAAATGGTTGATCAGACACCATCTTATTTGATCTGCGTTTTGCCAGAAATATATCAGATTCGGGAGTCGGTTACAGTTAATGATGATTAACACCCTTGAACTGCCCTTTCGATACCATTTAATTTGCTAATTGTCTTAGTTGCGAAAATTAAAATTGAAATTGAAATTTAAAACATTCAATTCAAAAACTTACCTCCTTTCGGTACCATTTATTTGCTGATTGTCTTAGTTGCGAAATTAAAATTAAAATTAAAATTTAAAACATTCGATTCAAAATACTTACCTTTGATTGGTTGAAATACTACCATAATATTGAAGGATGATAGGAGAGTTTACCCAAAGTTGAAAACCATGCATGAATACCACTTTAAGTCATCACCCAAATCTTGTTCCACCGTTCATCGATGCCGAACTGTTTTCGCCAACGAATGGTGTTTTGGAGCATGGTGATACCTCCTTCATCTTGAAATCTCTGGTTCTTAGAAATTGAGGATAACATCGTTTCTTTCGTCTGTGAGAAGTGTATCCCTCATATAGATCTATCTGCGAGAGCATTTTGTAGCATCTTTTACTTGGTCTTCCAATACCGCATCGGCCTTTGCTTCCGGTGATTGCTCTGGTTGAACTGAAGAAGAGACTGAAAAAACAATAGTGTCCTCAATGGCTTCGACAGTCTTGGCACCATCGTCTTCCACTGAGTCAAGGCCAGCAGTAGGAGCAACCTTCTCTTCGGTATCTCCCGATTCAACCCGATTAATGCTTCTTTCTTTGGATATTGTTCCTTGTCTCGACGGCCACATTTTTTGTCTCGGCTTCTTCTTCTTTGGCTCTTGTTGTTGCGTGGTATTGCAGACCCGAAAAACTCATGCTTGTCGAGCGCTTCCCGAACAAGCATTTTAAGTTCTTCGACAGCTTTCTTTTCATTATCGACAAGATCAGCAACCTAATGCTTTCTTCCTTGTAAGAACTAAGAACCCGACTGAAGAACCTTCTCATCACCAACATCAACATTGGTTATTGCATCCGATTCTTAGTCTCTAAAGCCTCCTCACCCCAACTGCTTCGGTTTAACCGGTTCTTCATCTCTTTCGGGTACCGGAGGTGGCTCTTTTCGTTGCAACTGCCGTAACCACCGGAGTTTTCTCAGCTTGTGGCACGTCGGTACCATTCACCACAGGCACCTGATCGTCTGTTTGAGCTGTCTTTGAAGTTCGTCCGCCATAGTGAAATTGAAACAGGAGGATAGAAGAAAGAGTGAATGTGTTGTTTTCGTTGTAGCCCCGTCCCCCTTCTCTTTGCTGAAAACTGAACCCTTTGAATAGCTCTCCATGATTTATTTATGGTTGTATGCATGTGGTAGTGATGAAGTAATTAATGTAGGGTAGGTTTTTTTAGTGGTGGGGTAGTTGTGAGAAATGACATGGTGGGTGTGATTTTTTACTTTGATGATTTGATGATATTTTCTATTGGTTTGGTGGTGCTTCATGTGGGAAGTTGGAGATGGCAGTTGAGATGGTAACGGGTCGGATCTTGATGTTGTAGTTGGGCTTGATTTGTGGGCTTGTAATTAGTTCACTTCGGGCCTACAAAACAAAACACATATTATAATAATAATAATAATAATAATATAATTAATATTTTTTTATAAACCCAGAAAAACGGGTTTCTACATATAGTTTATATATTAAAATTAGAAAATCATATAAACTTGTAAAAGTTTACTAATTATTACTTAAGAATTGAGAACACTGTCTACAATAATGGACGTCGGCCATGTATATTAAGTTTTGAGCCAAGTGGGATTTTAGGATTGGCTAGTTTATTTAAAAATAGAGGTTGCTGATACGGGACAGAAAAAAAGCTGGATAAAGGACCTCACATATATCTAAATGGATTCCAAGTGCTATGATGGTCTTTTGATGAGCAAAAAATATATCAATGGTCCGACCAAACACAGACCGACAAGAAAAGTTGTCTTTATAATATTTCTCTTTGCAATATCCTTGAGGAAGGAAGGAAGCGTGTCAACGAAATGGTAAGTGTTGCCCCTCTCTTTTTAATCTTGATGTTTTCTGATAATCAGTTGTTTGTAATACTATAACAGGAAACCATTGGAGATGGAATGAAGCTAGATAAAGGGTAGAAGGAGCTAAAGCTGCAGTTTTCGTGTATGGTAATTACCCTAACCCTTGCTAAAATGATTTGGTATTTGATGGTGAGAGTTGGTTCATATGCAGCGACGAGAGGGCTGGAGAACATGGCGTTTGTAGCGAATGCAGTGAGCCTGGTGACTTACTTTACGGGGTATCTCAACTTTGGGTTGACCAATCTGCAAACCCGTCATAACTTCATGGGAACATCTTTCGTTCTTGCACTCTTAGGGAGTCAATGGTGATACATGCTTGTCAAATTCACCACCTGTGTCCTCTTTGGTTCCTGGAACTACTGTACGTTATTTATCATCCACAATGGAAATTGGGATCATCCCCCCTTCTTCCCTGTTAACAAACGCTAATCAATTTGGTTATTTATCATCCACAAATGGAAATTGGGATCATCCCCCCTTCTTCCCTGTTAACAAACGGCTAATCAATTTGTGCAGGGATGATGTTTAGAAACTCCTTTTATACACCCAAAAAGCTAATCAATCGCTACAGATCAAAGCCTCATAGATTAAACTCTCTATTCGCTCAAACTATAAATCATACTTTATTCCTCGCTCTGCTGGGATTTAAATAATTAATTATAAAAAATAATTTAATTATAACGATCAATTACTACTATCTAAATATTTTATATTTGACTTATTTCTACAAAAAACTATAATTAAATTTAAATAATAAATAACATAAAATATAAGAAAAGCAAAACTTAATACACCATTTCACGTTTCTTTTTCCACCTAAAAACAACATTTAATAAATTACGAATTTTATATAATTATAAATTTAAATTTTATAATAATATTAATATATAACATTGGTGGATGGACATAGACTGACAACCAGTAGAATTAGTCATAATGTAAAAATCAAAATATATAAACTCAGTAGACTTGGTGGAGCGGTAAACAAGAAAATTGAAGAAAGGCATTGCCTTAATCAAGTAATAAACCGGAGATGCAAAAGAAAGCATATAAAAAATGATACACAAACACTGTTCCGCCTTAAAAATAGGGTAAATCAGTGACCATTTAATTATAGTTTTTTTTTATTTTAATCATTTTTTTTGAATTTTTGTCAATCAAGTATCTAACTATTTAAATGTATTCAATCAAGCCACTACCCGTTAACAGTTAACAGAAGTGATGACATGGCAGTTAGTATAATTACGCATTCGATCCTCAATACTTATATATTGTATCAATTTAGTCATAATTTTAATTTAATTCAAAAAATTTAATCCTTCAATTATACGAGTACACGCGTCACCATATGGTTATCATGGAGTAAAGCAAGCCCTTCCACCATTGCGCCTGGAGCAATGTTTGGATTAAGTTTTACAACATTGTTTTATTTAACTTATATTATAACAAATGCCAAAAAATGAAACAAAAGTAACGATAAAACAGCTCTAACTTGGCCTATTACGAAATATAAAAAAGATTCACTCGTGATTCAAAATAAATATTATTAACTAATTAAAAATATTAAATTTAATTTAAAAATAATAAATTTGTTTTTTTAGATCTTAGTTTAACTATATTTTTAAATACATAACATGTATCTAATTATTAACTAACTAATTTAAGATTTGTACATGATTAAAATCGACTTCTAATTACATATTTAACTATACAATATAATAAAAAATAATTAAAACATAAATTAGTCGTATACTTTATTTTTTTTAGTAAAATTAAAATTATTAATTAAAATAAAAAGTATAAATTTATAGATTATCTTAAATCATTAAATTATAAATGCAAAAAAGTATTAAATTTAGTTTAAAAATATATAATATAAAAATTAAATTTTCTTTTAATCTTATAAATTATAGTTTAACATATATAAAATATATCCAATTATTATTTAAATATAAAATTTTTTAAGTGGTTTTATGTTGTTAAGTTAAATATAAAAGCCATTTTCTTTTTCTCTTTTTTTCTGATATTGGTTTTATGTTGGCGGAGTGATGGGATACCCTTGGCATACCCAGCAACCCTAGTCAATTCCAGCCCAAACCATGGAATGGTTTCTCTATATGGATTTGTTTTCCATTCATCCAGATTGGCACGTGTTACTGTCTGATTGAAATAAAAATTATATTAAATTATAAAAATAACTTCTAATAATATACTAACACGTTTCGCTATCTGATTAGAGGATTAAATTTATTAATTAAACTAAAATCATTACTAAATTAATAGAATATATAATATTGAAGATTAAATGTATAATTATATCAATTTTACTAACTTACACGTTATCATTTCTGTTAACTTTTAGCGTCTAGTTGCCTGATTGATTGCATTTAAATAATTAGATGGTCTTATCGATAAAAATTCAAAAATACTGATCAAAATGAAAAAAAGATATAGTTGAGTTGTCATTGGTAGTTCACCCTAAAAAATAATGATAGCGAGCGAGTGATGAAAAATGAACAAAGTATAAGCCCAAAAGCGACCGATGAACACATTTAAGCCCATTTTAGCCCAATTGAGTGTTAAATCAACACGTACAAACTCGTTTAATTCTGGGTAATATGAGATGAACGTACACAGCCCTAACATCGAGTCAGAAAGTCAATAATAAGGATGTGTACAAATTAATTTAAGATAAAGTATCCCAATCAATCAACGTAATTTAAAAAAAATATATTACATAAAATACCGTAGAATTAATATAATTCATCGTAAATTAATTTTTTACTCACAATAAGTATTACATAAAAGGTCAAGTTATATTTATTATATGCACTTTTTAAATTTTGAAATATTATTTTGACTAAAAAAATAGAAGGGTAATATAAATCAATTATAAATATTAAAATGATCAATTGAAGAATATGAACTAAATATATAATGTATACGTAATACAATAACTAATAACCATTAAAATAATAGAGTTAATAATTTCTATTTGAATCAAAATTAAAATTTTAAGTTTCAAAAAAATACTTTATTAAAATGATCAATTTAGAGCACATAAATTAAATCTTTAACTAATATGGCTGTGATTTCAAAACAATCCAAAGAAATTGAAGAATCTTTAATTAATATGAACTTTCGATGGGCAGCTTGCCAGTTTCCACATGCTAGATCTCACGTAAGCATGGCATTAGATCACAACTGCTTGTCATAAAAATGCACATTTTAACAATGGTTTTATGCATTTATAATTGTTGGGTGCTCAATCAAATTCTAGACCATTTGGAACTAAGGCTATCGTTTATTTAGAAAATATGCAGTATCTCATCTTGATTAGATACTTTAATTTTTTAAAGGGATATGCCCTGCTGACAGTACAGAACACTTGGATCAACCGAGGCCAACTCCTTGCACCGATATTTCAAAACCATGCGAGGCTGCAAATACTGGCCAGAAAGCAATTCTTTGTACTGGTCTATACCTGGTGGCGCTAGGAACCAGTGGGGTTAAGGCGGCTTTGCCATTGT
The DNA here is from genome assembly GCF_006381635.1 of Hibiscus syriacus. Lineage (NCBI taxonomy): Eukaryota > Viridiplantae > Streptophyta > Magnoliopsida > Malvales > Malvaceae > Hibiscus > Hibiscus syriacus. The sequence goes on from NW_024063513.1 coordinate 6,598,780, forward strand.
TGGGAGCTGACCAGTTCGACGGCAAGGACCTTAAAGAGGCAGTTCAACTTTCAAGCTACTTCAACTGGTACACCTTTAGCCAGACATGTGGTTTTTTCTAGCGTGGATAAGTTCTAACATTGGTTGGGATTTGGCGTTTGGAGCCTGCACCGTAGCGGTCTTGCTTGCGATTGTGTTGGTGTCCATTGGCAAGCCTTTTTACAGGGACAATGCACCTAAAGGAAGCCCCATTATTCGAATCCTGCAGGTAAGTCCATTTCCAATTTTCCACCACAATACATACGTGGTTACTGTTTTTATTTTCCATGTAAAAATGACGCCAGTTCAAGAATCATAGCCTCTGTTTTCCCATTTCAAGGTACTTGTGGCTTCCATCCGCAAAAGGTCCATTCCAATACCGGGGAAGGAAGATGAATTATGTGAGATAAATGGCAAAGGAACAGTGGTGGTGCGAGTTCTTCAGAGAACCAATCAGTTTAGGTACACAGTTTAGTTTGATTTGTAGAATTTAATAAAATTTGTTTTAAACCAGCCCTAACGAGAATGTATCAACAAATCTTTAGGTTCTTAGATCGAGCAGCAGTTCATGTCACCTCTCGGTGTCAGCAGCAGCAATGAACCCAGGACCCTGGAGGCTTTGTACGGTGACCCAAGTAGAAGAAGCCAAGATTTTACTTCGCATGCTCCCCATCGTACCCACAGTTTTCATAAATACCTGTTTGGCTCAACTCCAAACATTTTCCATACAACAAAGCTTGACCCTGGACACTCGTATATTTGGTTTCAAAATCCCCGCTACCTCCATCCCTTTTATTCCCTGACATTCAACTTGATTTTCATTCCAATTTATGACGCATTTTCCTTCCAATTGCCCGAAGAATAACAGGAGTTCCAACAGGAATCCGGCATCTTCAGCGAATTGGAGTGGAATTGGAGCTCTCAACCATTTCCATGGCAATCTCTGCAGTCATTGAAACAAGGTGTAACTCTGTGACATTTAAGCACAACATGGTAGATTCTACCGACCTTTTCCAATGAGCGTGTTTAGGCTTGGGTTCCAACACCCGTATTTGGGCTGTCTGATATGTTCACATTAGTTGGGCTGTCTGATATGTTCACATTAGTTGGGCTGCTACACTTCTACCATGCGGAGAGCTCAGCCGGTATGAAAGGAACCAGCACAGCTGTCCTCTGGTTTTCTCTAGCAGTTGGTTACTTTACAAGCTCAGTTGTGGTGGAGGTGGTGAACAAAGCCAGCGTGGGTTGGTTGCTTCAAACAACCTCAACAGACAAGTTAAACTATTTCTCCTAGTTATTATCACGTTGAGTACCCTTAACTTCCTCATTTATTTGGTGTGTGCCTCTTGGCACAAATATAAGAACGTGGAGGAAATGAAGCAAGAAGAAATTCTCTTCATGGTAATGCTGATAAGGTCTAAGAGGCAGCTTAAAGATTATACTGATAGTAACAAGTGATTCACATGATAAGATCAAAACGTTCGAAGTAGATCAATATACAAGGGAAGTTGAGCCCAGAAAAAGATGGATTGGAAATAAGATGACAGTTACAAGAACTTACTTTCCTTAAAATAACAAGGCACGTCAATTATACATTCTTTCTGTTAGATTGAAGAACGTGTTGCAATCTTACCATTGTAGCTTTTGCAATGCATTCCAAAAGCAAAAAGTCATTGGTAAAAATGAAAATATTTGAATTACCAGTTATGGAATCAGAACTTTCGTTGCGAGTATCTCCCAGCACCAAAAACATAACCTTCAAGCACAACCTGCAAAATCACCCAAAACAAATGATTAACTCCGCTAGCCAGTGTGATTCACTTGATCCCGTGACCATGTACAAGCACGATCAGAACCAGAGAAACAAACTGATGTAAACGGCGCAATATACAAACGAATAAACAAGTTCGGCCCTAAAGTAGACACTACCATAGAATCCATTTTTTTTTATTAGAATTCAAACTTCTAGCGAGTTTCAAGTCAAATGACAGCATGAAGTACTAGAATTTAAATCTAATTTAAATTTTTAATTAGAATTCAAATCAAATTTAATTTTTTTAACTGATAGAAGCTGCTAATTTTATTGGAAATATAAAATATCCAGAATTATAATGAATGTTTAGAATTATAACCGTAAACTAAACATATAATAAGACAATTTTCTATTTATAATGCAAAAAATTAGCCCTTTAGGGTCATACAATGAAAAGTTCAAAAACTAACCAAATAAACTCGAACGAAATGTAGGTATGAATAGATATGATTGCATTGGAAAACGACTCACAAAAGAGATCAAGCTATTGAAAGACCATCCACAAACAACTAATTAGAGTCATCTATAACAACTAATTAGAGTCAATCTATGTAAAAACTATCCATGAATGCAAATAAAGTATCGAAATCCAATCTGAGGGTCAAAAATAGGGAAGAACACCATGATAACAACCAAGTGTCATCTAGATCAGTCGTAATTTCAAATCTAACCCTAATAAAAAGAGTAAACTAAAAAATGGTTAGACGACAAAAACGTGCCAAAAGTAGATGAAAATAGAGTTATTAAAAACTAAAAAAATAATGGAAAATCAAATGTGATATAAGAAAATAAAGAAAAATCAATGATGACAACCAATATTAAGGCTTGGTGTCATCGCCTATCAACCATAAATGAAGAAAAGTTAAGTGTAGGGATGGTCAAAATATTTGAGCTCGACGGATCCCGACCCGATCCTATCGGAGTATTTTTTTAATTTCAAGGATCGAGACGAGAGGGGCGAAGCGGGTTATATGGTATATAATTTTGGGGCGAGGTCGGGTTTAAGGTGAAAAAATGAACTCGACCCGATCCGGTATAAATTATTATTTTATATATATATTGTTAAATTATAGGGATTTTTATTTTTATATTATTAAAATATATTATGTAATTATTAAAAATATAAAAATTATAAATTATATTATTTCAATAGTTTAAAAAATAATAAATAATTATAAATATATTATTTTAATTATTTTGAAATATTATATTTCGAATTGAGTTGGAGTTTTAATCTAAATTCGGGACCGGGCGAAAAAAGTCTAAAATTTATTGGGGCAGGGTGGAGTCGGGTATAGGGAATGTATTTTCGGGTAAGGGGGAGGCGGACACTAGTTAAGCGGATATTAGAATTTTAGAGATAAAAGATTACTAGGTTTTTTGTATCTCTCTTAAGTCTATTGAGTGAGGTAGTTGTTGGAAGCGTAGGTGGGCTCTCAAATAATTTGTATCTTGAAATATTATTAATAGGAAGCAGAATACGTTACAACGACGTTACCCAATATTACAATATTACAACATTCAACACTAGCTGCGGCTAGTTTACAAAACAACCTCAATATTCTAAGCTTTGTTAAGCTCTCAAATTCTCTCTAGCTTTTTTAAGCTTTCAATCATATTTGTTTTTTCTCACTTGTATTAAATCTTTCTCTAATAGCTTTGCTAAGCTTTCATTCTTGCTTTTCTAAGCTTTTCCTCATATTCCTTCTCTTTCTCCCTTGCATAGCTAAACACATATATTTATAAGGGTAATTAACATCCTTAATGAAAGATTTAGGCATTTCCAAATTCTTCTTGTATTGCCACATGGAGTTCCTTGTCTTAATGAAATTCTCTTCCATCATCAATTGTCACATTTTATTTTCCATGCTTAGTTCTTAAGTAATTGAAGATCATGCTTCATCAATCAAGAATCTTCTAGAATTATCCATGTCTTGCCATCATAAGTAGTAAAATTATATTTGAATTCTAACACTCCCTCAATCTGATTTTTCATTCCGAGCTTTTCTTTGAGTCGGTTGAATATATTTGTTCTCAATGGCTTTGTGAAACTGCTAGTTGATATTCAGTCTGCAGTAAATTAGCTCCACAATTTTATTCTTCACATGCTCTCGTATAAAGTGATACTTTGTATCAATATGCTTGCATTGGCTATGAGAGACTGGATTCTGGCAAGTGCACGCTGATGCGGCTATATATTCTTTGCTTTTTCGGCACCTTGTAGAGATTTTTGTAAAATCTACCACGCTTGTTTTGCGATTTTCGCATCAGAAATTTTTTCAAAGGAGGTTCATCTACTCTTTGAAAAATAAAAACAACGCTTTTTTATCTTTTTCTGGGATTCCTTCATATCTTCTTTCTTCATTGGTCAGGACTACTTCTGCTGCTCATTTTCAGGCTCGGTGTAACCATCCTAGATGATATCCCAACAATCTTGGGAGCCTAGCAACGCCTTCATTTGAATGCTCCAATTGCCATAATTCGCTTTGTCCATCTCGGGATTTGAGGTTGAATCATGTTGGTCATATTCTCTACCCGTTAAACTCGAACCAAGCTGGGCCACTTGTTGGAAGCGTAGGTGGGCTCTTGGGTAGTTTATATAACTCAAAATGTATTAATACGAGGGCAGAATACGTTACAACGACGTTACCCCAATATTACAATATTACAACACTACAACACTTCAACACTAGCTGCGGCTAGTTTACAAACACAAACCTCAATATTCTAAGCTATGTTAAGCTCTCTCAAATTCTCTCTAGTTTTTCTAAGCTTTCAATATATTTGTTTTTCTCGCTTGTATACATTTTTCTCTAATAACTTTGCTAAGCTCATTCTTGCTTTTCTAAGTTTTCCTCATATTCCTTCTTTCTCCCTTGCATACATTTATATTAATGCTAAAGACATATATTATAAGGGTAATAACCTCCTTAATGAAAGATCTAGGCATTTCCAAATTCTTCTTGTTGTACATGGAGTTCCTTGTCTTAATGAAATTCTCTTTATCATCAATGTCACATGTTTATTTTCATGCTTAGTTCTTAAGTAATTGAAGATCATGCTTCATTATCAAGAATCTTCTAGAATTATCCATGCCTTGTCCAGCATAAGTAGTAAAATTAGATTTGAATTCTAACAGTAGTTTAGATGAAGTAGAATCACATAAGAGAGCAATATGTGACAAACCTACGATGACATTAGTGTATGGTTTGTGACTCAAACACCAAGAAAGGGAATGGATTGGTTTACTCCTGGATTGAAAAAAGTAACATATTCGGTTGCAGAAATATCGTGGAATCCGACAGCTATCACGTCATCTGGTTGCTGCATGATAGAAAGATGAAGGTGGTACTATTTCTATTGGAGAAGCCTTGCAAGAAGACCATATTCTTGTTTAGAGGTTTGGCTCGTGTGTTCTTCATTCTGTTTGTTTTGTGACCATTGTGTAGACTTTCCTGTATATTATTACCCTGTGTACTCTTTTCACTAGATTTAGGGGGTTTTTTAAAGAGGCACACGACAATACCCCTTTTTCGCAACAACAAGAAAAGTAAACATATGTATGATTTAAGGATATTAGAAAATATATCATGGGGACCGTTACCCTATTAATTTATACAATAAATTATTGAAAATGGAAGATGAAAATAAGGCAGTTGTGACCACTCTCGGATTTCCTTTCGGCGGGTTGAGGTCCAATTCCTCTCTCAAGCTTTCCACCTTTTCTCGTTTTGCAAGTCTGAGGATCCAAAAGCTGCAAAAAGTAACATCATCATCATAATAATAGAAGAGGTTTGCCAATGTGGTCATGCGCGGCTGATTTTAAGAGGTGATTTAGAGTCATTCCACCTGAGGCTATGGGGCGTGGTTTGTGGGTAAAATGTAAACATAAAACTAAGCATGGAGTATCTGTATTTTCCTGCCTCTCCGCTTTATCGACTATTTTCCAAATCAAATACCCAAATTAGAAGGTGAAAAATGGAATAGGAAAGCTTAGGGAATGAGAAGACTAAATTCAAAACTACTATTATAATTAGATTACATTATATGTTAATTGTTTTTTCTTCTTCAGAGTATCATAATCCAATGTTTAATTCATTGATTCAAATCCTAAAATAACCATCATTCAAAACAATCACTTTAAGAAAATCGTGTTTCATTTTAATGAGTATAAAATATTTTAAAGAATATCAAATACAGTATTAAAAATTTTTAATTAACTTTTTTAAATATTAAAAATGATTATTAAAAAATAAAGTCACATTTCAATATAAACTGAACATGAAATATATAAAAAGTAGCCATACTATTTAATAAATTAAAAATTTAGAGGAATTTAATCCAAACGTATAGTTTTTTTAATTGGGCATGTGCAAATTACTAAATGCAAGGATCTGATTTGCTAGTTAAAACTGAAGCGGAGAAGATTCACGACAGAGAATTCGTTCGTCTGTCTCTTTACAACCTTTGCTTAGAACTTCACGCCAAAGTGCTTAAAAAGCAACGTAGGTATCACCCGACATCGCGAGAACCCTTTCCTGACTCACTCTGTAACCGTAAAAATCCGGGAACAAGACATGCAACACTTCTCTTAAACACCGACTGACCCCCGGATGATGCATGTCCATACTGCAGTCAGATGCATCCTTCCGCACTAAATCACTACCTAACCTCAACCATCAAAATCATACCGTCACGTCATATCTTAAGATTTTAGATGAAAGATTGAAAGCTAGATCGTCACCGTATATTATTCTTTCCTGTTGTTCAAGTTGGTGATTAATGACGTGCAAACTTGAGCTATTATAAATTTTCACAAGATTTTTGTCCATTCCCATTACTGCAAAGTCACAAGTAGGAACAAATAAAGGCGACGAATAATTCTGGCACTGAGAGAGTAAGTTTCCTTTGCATTTTCGAGTAATGGAGGATAGGCCAGAGACAGAGCTGATATCCATACCAGCAACACCACGTGTATCAACGCCGGAAATACAGACGGCCGTCGGGGAAGAGGTCACCGCGGCAGAAGTCTTCGACAGCATGGACACCGACGTCGTTATATCCCCCCGTTCTTGAGTCCAATAGGGACTCCAATGAAGAGGGTTTTGATCAATATGAAAGGTTACTAGGAAGAAGTGGGTCATCTCACCAAGCTTAACCCTCAAGATGCTTGGCTTCCCATCACTGAATCACGCAATGGGAACGCTCATTACGCTGCGTTTCATAATCTCAATGCTGGGGTTGGGTTCCTTGCTTTGGTCATCCCTGTTGCTTTTGCTTTTCTTGGCTGGTACCGACATTTTTCTCACCTGAAACCTCAACACTTTGAGCATTTCTTAATTCTAGCTTGCATATTAGAGCCTTCTTTCTTCTAAAATCTAAAATAATAGTTTTCTTTAGAACTATTGTTGATTACTAATGGTTTTATGTATCTATTTCTTCGTTAGAAATTGGACTATGTTCAGTTACTGCACTATAGCAAAAGTGTTATATACGCGTTTCTAGCCGCGTTTTAAGGGAAAACGCCATAAAATTTAAGTATGTAGCGGCGTTTACAATACAAACGCCACAAAATGATACTTTAGCGGCGTTTTTCAAACAAACGCCGCAATAGAGTGGTAATTTAGCGGCGTTTATAGCTCAAACGATGCAATAGAATTGTTATAGTGGCGTTTTTTTTCATAAATGCCGCAATAGAGTTGTAATTTAGCGGCGTTTTTATACAAACGCCGCGATAGCGTTTTTTTTAGAGTCATTTGTTCAACAAACGACGCTATTGAGAAGTAATTTAGCGGCGTTTTTTACAAACGCCGTAATATCCATGATCTTTAGCGGCGTTTATAAAAAAACTGCAATAGTTTTTGTCATTTATGGCGTTTCTTTAATAAACGCCGCAGTAGTTTTGTCCTTTAGGGGCGTTTTTTGTAATAAACGTCGTAGAAGTTTCATTAATCTCTGCCATTTTGTGGCGTTTGAATTTAAAAACGCCGCTAAAGTGATCTATTAACTCCTGCAATACCATTTCCCCCCTTTTACAAACATTTACGATCGAAAACAAATGCTGGCCGTTTCCATTCAAAGTCGTCATCACCTATACTAGTTCTCTGAATCTTCTACTGCCCCTAAACATAAAATCCCAGTCGATTAGTTTCTATAAAGCCTAGCACGAGAGAAACCCTAGTTTCTGATTATCTTGCAGAAGAATTAGGAGTATTTTGAAACCCTAGCACAGAAGAATTAGGAGGGAAATTGAAACATCAAAAGGATATTGGATATCGTCCAGGTTAGTATTTTGTATGATGGACACTCGTATATTGAATCATGTTTCTTCTTCTTCTTTTAATTATGTTAAATCATGTAAATGTTCATCTGGTAGTTTAAATATCAAGTTTCGCGCCTTCTCCACCAAAAGAAGGCAATTGTTTGGTTTTTTTTATTTCTTTCCTTCTCGACGCAAGAATCAAAGGATACCTTTATTTTCTTCTTAAGTATTGTCTCCCCAGTTTTAGTTACCATTTATGCTTCTGTTTTTTTTGTTATTAAAAATACTGTTTTGTGAAGCCATAAATTAAGGAACTTCCATTAATTGATTTGGTGATTCGTATTTTTAGTTTCCCAAGCACGTTTGGAAATTTGGGGTTTCTTATTTTTGCCAAATTTCAGTGAATGAAAGATTTAATGAAGAGAAATTGAATTTTCTTTTCATCGAAAACTATTATTTTGTTCCGGGAAAATGAAATATGCATTTAAAAAAACAATGTTGGGCAGCTTCATTAACAGAGTGCTTGTGTAAGTAATTTACTATGCATTTCCATTTTTGTTGTTTTGCATTAATATTCTTTGGCTGTTCAATTATACGGGTAATTTGAATTTTCTGGAATTTCAAATTTGTTACTCTCTGTTCTGTCTTCCGATGATTGCAGGTTGCTTCTTGGATATGCGTATCCTGCATTTGAGTGCTTTAAAACGATGGAGAAGAACAAAGTTGGGATCGAGGACTCAGATTTTGGTGTCAATATTGGTAATCAATCTCTTATTTATTGCCTTCTACTATTTTTCCCATTATACATACGACGTTGAGGAGGATTAGGGTGGTGGATCGATTATATATTTTTTATCATAGGGTTATTATTCTCTTCATCCTCTCTTAATTTCATGAAATTCGTTATACTATCATTTTTAAGAACTTAAATAACTAAAGAGTCACTTTGATATTACTTATCGCGGTGCTATTACTCTTTCTTAAAAGAAATATTTGATAGAACAAACAGTACTACCACTTATAAACTTTAAAATTTCTTTCTTTTTTTAATATAAGATTAATGTCTTTATCTCTTTAAAACGTGACATTATATTCCATTAAGCAATAATCGATTAATTTAACCAATTATTGGCTTGTGCATCATTTTTTGGCTTTATGTTAAATGTAAAGTTATGCATACAATGTATTTTCATAGGATCCTTATCGCATTTCTGATAGTATTCGAGTGGAGTGGGAAGCATTTTTCATGGTATATTCACACCTCTTAACTTTCATATAGCTTAATTTGTGATTTGGACTAGTGTATGTGAACAATAATTTTGTTTTGAGGTAAAGTTGAAACTTTAATTGGGATGTATGATTAGTTTTGCACATTTGATAACTTAAGTGACTTATACAAACCTATGTTCAATGTTAGTTTATGATTTGATCATCAATAACAGTACGTTAAAGTTCAAACCTATGTTCCTGTTTGGCTACAACGTATGATTATCCCTTCTCATTTTATTATTTCTATTTTGTCTATAATTTCAGCTCATTTGCACTGTCACTCCATCATCAAGTAACATATAAGAGACACACAATACACTGAAGTTTGCTCACCGTGCTAAAACACAAAATCCAAGCGGCAGAAAACAAGGTATGCTTGTATTTTAGATTTTTAATACTTTTGTTGTTGTTTCCAGTTGCATGAGTGTCTGTTCTTTGTAGTGAAGCACATGCTAGAAATACAAACATGTGTACGCGTGCACATGCTAGAAATTATTTCCGTATTGGCTACTGAACCTTTGTTAGTCCACATTAGAGACTCCACAGTTGTTTAAAATCCTATTTGACATCTAAAAAAGAAGTTACATAAATATATTTAAAAGTCTAGCAATCATCGACAAATAAGGAAATTCAATTAATCAAAATTTCCTCTCATTTAATGGATTAAATGTAGACCATTGTCAAACATTTAGAATTTAGGTTTGGCTCATTCTTTACTGTGACTTTGTGGACCAGTGGTGGATGATGTTCTGTTAGTATCCGAAAATGAAAGCATTTGTGAAACCGTTCGTGTTTATTCAAGTTTACCCATATCAGAATTAGGAGGATGTAGGAGTTATCAAATGTTTGAACTTCGAATTAGGTTTTAATTTAAAATTAAGTCTTTTATCACTGTACTGATGATTAATTTTTAATATATATATATATATATATATATATTTTATTATTCAAAAATCTCAATGGATTAAATGTAACATTTGAATTTGAAACTCCAGAAATATGAAATGGATAAGCGTTTGATGGATTTTTCAAGGGTAAGCGTCGAATATCGAAATGGAGTCAAATTTTTCTAAATTTAGCTTTTCTGAATGCAAGCCAAGAGAATATGATTCTTTGCCCTTGTAAGAACTGTGTTAACATTAACTGGCACATTCGTGAAGTTGTGTACGAGCATTTAGTTATTTTTGGATTTGTTCGGGGGTATAGAAAATGGATCTTTCATGGAGAGTTTGTATTAGATAGATCTTTCATGAAGTATGTTACAAATAATGTTGGGTAATGCTAATAGTCTCAGCTCTGTAACATGTCATTGGATAGAATTGTATATTTCTCACTTGTTATACATCAGGCCATTCACAGTGGTATGTACTTTCCTTGTATTACATATCTCGTTTATTTATTTTTCTTCTGTTAGGGGTTAGAAAGCATGTACAGTTTGGCACAGAAAAACATTCAATTGAAACCAATGGCCTCTGCACATAAGTTGATGGGGCTTATAATTGAAATTATTGGGGAAAATACTGAGGTGACAAATGGGGATAAAATATTAATTTACAATCTCCGTTAAATTCTCTTTTTGCTTCCTTATCTTTAAGTTAGATTGTGCTTTTATCTGTTCTCAGGTTGTTTTAGCAGAATGCTTGAAAGGATTTGGTCCTTGGTAAGCTTTCATATTTCCATCTTTATATCTTTCTATTTGTTAGGAATGCAGTTTTGGAGCCTTTTTCTGGGACTGACCATGCAGAAATGTGTTGTTAACTTTTTTAACGTAAGATATAATGGATTTTCATATAAACTGATGATTTATTTGGATATGAAACTAGAGATCGGGTTTGCATTGCCATGGATGAGGCCTTTTCAAGTGGCATGCCAATTGGAGTAAGACCTCATGAAGCAAAATATCTGTGCAAGAAATGACAGGACGATACTAGCTCTGCATCATTGTTTTCCCATATAAACTGGATTTATCTCTTTGAATTTAAGCGCCTCATTGTGACGAAGAGTTTTGAAGAATGTAAGATTAGAAGCAAAATATCTTAGACATTATTGTTTATTATAGTTAATAATGTTGAACTACATTATATTTTACGTTAATGTAAATTTTGATTTATTATTATGGATTTCAATTTTCTTGTTATGGATTTTAAGTTTGTTGTTATGGATGTCAAGTTTATTGAAAAATGCTACAGGTTAAATTTGAGTAATAAAAGAGTAGAAAACAACATTTGACAAATTAGTTTTAATTTGCAAAATCAATTTCTTTTAGCTATAGAGAGGTAATTAGCGGCGTTTGTATCTTAAAACGCCGCTATAGATATGACCTTTTGCGGCGTTTGTTCTAAAAAACGCCGCTATATACCAAATCTTTTGCGGCGTTTGTGGAAAAAACGCCGCTAAATCTCAACACCTATTACGGCGTTTGTGGGAAAAACGCCGCTAAATCTCAACACCTATTGCGGCGTTTGTTGGAAAAACGCAGCTAAATATCAACACCTATTGCGGCGCTTGTTGGAAAAACGCCGCTAAATATCAACACCTATTGCGGCATTTGTTGGACAAACGCCGCTATATATCGTTACCTATTGCGGCGTTTTTTTGTTACCAAACGCCGCGAACTTTAACGACGCTATTTTCAGCGATGTTTTTTGCGGCGTTTGTCATAGCGCTGTAGGTATTTTTTGCGGCGCTTAAAAACGCCGCTATATGTAAAAAAAAACACTGCAAATGTACATTTTTGCTGTAGTGATGTTTCATTTTTCTTGCATGTTTGTTAATGTTTTTACAGCTTTCATCACCTAGGAACATACTCCTTTTCGGTTTTTTACAATATCAAATTAACGTCTTTTGTCTCTTTAAGGTTAACAGTGTCATTTTATTTTCCTTTTCTGGTGAAAGTTAACGTGTGTCTGTCTTATCTTGCTATGGTGGACTTTGACCTAAGTTTATGTGGATGTGGTTCTTCCCGTTTATTCTGTTGGTAATGCTCATTGAATATTGATGTTGGAAAATTAGGTAATGCTCTTTGAATATTGAAAAATAGGTAATGCTTATTTAATATTAGAAAATTAGATATTTTTATTAATATTGGAAATGACTATTTTGTCCTCATTATTTAGTCTATAAATAGAGAATAATTTCATTCATTTTGAATTATTTCAAACAAATATTTGTTTTGAAATACTCCTATCTTAAGAGTGTTGTTTGAGTTGAGAGAAGACCAATACCATCAAGTTCACTCCAATTTTCGGGTATACGAATTCTTGGAGAGTCGTATTAACCTCGGGGGAACAGTCCGCCTACTGTAGCGATTACACACATCGGGGCAAATTTATTTATAAGACAGTGGTTTTTACCACGACACGGTTATCATTCTGATTGATTATTTTTATTTAATATTTTTCAGTAAGTGCTAACGTCTCGTTTTGAAACAGTCTATTTTACCAACAATTTAGAAACGAATTACATATACTGCTATTAAACACGATTATGACTATCATCAACACAAATCAAAAGGTAAAATATCACAGTTCGATATTTGCCAAAAAGTAAGTTTCCTTTGGTTGCTCCTTAAAATTTTCATTTAGAATATAATGAAATTTTTTAGTAAAGGAAAATTTTCTACTGCTGAACAAAGTTTATGGGTTCACCAATAACTTTAACAAAATGGTGATTGAAACCTGTGCATTCTCATGATTAAAATGATACTTGTTAAAATAATAGCTTCAAACGTTTTTAATGCTATTTTTAGTGTCTAAAAGCTCTAAATCTTTGCAAAAGCATTATTATAATGTTTCTAAACATTTGTGAGGAATGCAACGTGGAATAATGCATGATTGGAAACAATTGTTAAGTATTATTTAATAGCTATACAAGTTTTTGGGTAATAAAACGTTTACTGTAAAGTAATTGTACGTATGGGTAAGAGAATAACGTTCGATTCCTTGATAGTAGGAGGAAGCATAAAAATGTTTATTTGTTCAAAGGAAAAATATTTTATAATATAACCGTTTTATAGCGTTTAATGATTTTTATAATGGCCATGAAAACATTGGTTTTAATATGGTTTATTGAATTGAAGAACAATTTTAATGGTTAGATTAATCAAAGATTAATAACCATTTTTAATTGTAAAAGGCCAAATGGTTATGAAAAAAAATCATAAATATTTTGGGATATGTTATTCAACACATTGGGACGGTCGAATGACAAGTTTTAATTTGTATGTATGATAGTTGATATGTGGAGAAGAGTAACTATTTATTTTCATACGGGGTAAGATTATTCAGTTTTTGAATATTAAGTTGAAAATAAATATCAACTATTTTATCATACTAATAATTTCTTTTGAGAAATTTATAAAGACAACAGGATAATTGTAATTTTAGAGAATCATGAAGATGATGATGTTGAACGAGAAGATTCTTCAAACCGAATAGTTGTTAAATTCGGGTTTGATTTTCACAATCTACTGAAGATAAGAAACCAAAATCCTAAAGATAAGGATCTTGTCACAATCAAATTATTGTTAGTAAATTAATTTCATGACTAACCATGTATATTCTTCATTTGACTTCAGAAGATTTAAAAGAGATGATGGTTTAGATGAAGAGATTGTCACGATGGATTTTGGGATCATGCTGATTAAAAATGATGATGCAAAGGCTGAAGTAGCATGTATGGTGATGATGAATAAGTCTATTTGGAAATTATGACTCTACATGCGAGGTCAGATTATTTAGACTTGTTATATGTTAATTCATGTTTTTTTAAATACATGAATTAGATTGCATGAGCCTTTAAGATAGTCTTTAAAACTCAGTGGATACTATGAAATGAGATAAAACCACTAGTAAAGACTAAGGTAGTACTACTAAGGCTAAGGCAGTAGTGTGAGCCCAAAAATATATATGCATAATAAGATACTATTATGAGTAAAAGTATCAAGCATAATTCTTCAAAGAGATCTTATTTAAAGAAAGAGAAAATTCACAAATGATTTATTGGAAAGTAGTATGAAAGTGCATGTCTAGGATTGGTTCTATGAAGACTTGATACTTAAGCGTGCCTAGTGCACCACCTCTCTTTCATAGAAACCTACCTGGTGCATTGTTCATTACTATGTTCACTATTCAAATACTATGACGAGATAAAAACTCTTAAAACTTAGTGCAGAAGTTAAAAGAGTATAGATTAATTTGGTTTAGTGGAATACCAAATTTAGTCATAGTAAATAAAATATATGATGATCTCTTTAAGGCTATAAGATCTATCGATACTAGTTCTAGAAAAGCGCTATTAATGATGAACTAGAATCGATAATGTCTAATCATACTTGAGATTAGTTGACTTTCCTAGAGGATTTAAACTAATCTGTAGCAAATGAATCTTCCGGAAGAAAATGAAACCAGATGGTTTGATCCAGTGGTATAAGGCAAGGCTAGTTGTCAAAGGGTTCACTTAAAAGTTTATTTTAGACTACTTTGATTCTTACTCTCCCGTTATGAACATCTCAACGATCTGTGCATTATTTGCAATAGCCTCTATTCATAAGTTACGAGTGCATAAAATTGAGATCTAGATGAGGAGATATAAATGGGAACAATGGTACAAGAAATTTCATAAAACTATACTTAGTTTTGGTTTTGTTATGAATGGTTCGAATGCTTGTGTGTATTCGAGGATGATTGGTACTGATTGCTTCATCATAAGCTTTGTATGTTGACGACACGTTGATTATCAGTTATAACATTGAGTCTATTAACAAAACAAACAATTTCTTGTTCACTAAATTTGAGATGATGGATTTGGGAGAAGTTGATGTAATCTTAGGAGTCAAAATTACTGGAAAGGGATTTTCTTTAGGTTAAACACACTATCTCGAGAAAGTGTTAAAGAAATTTGACAGTTTTGATGTCGTCCCTATTCGAACCCTTGTGACACTAGCATATATCTCTTTAAGAATAAAGGAAGTAGCATTTCCCAAACAAAATATGCTAAATTAATCAGAAGCTTAATGTGCTTAATGAACTATACTCGGCCTGATATTGCTTATGTTGTGAGTTGACTAAGTAGATATACTCATAATCCGAGTGGTGAACACTAGATTGCTCTTAGAAGCTTACTGAAGTATCTTAAGGGTACTTTTGATTGGAAACTTGAGTTTGGATATCCTACGGTACTGGAAGGATATTGTGATGCCAATTGGGTTTCTGGTAATGATAAGGTAAGCTCTACGAGTGGTATGTTTTTACTTTAGGTGGAGCAAAAAACTCGTGGAGATCATCAAAGCAGACTTGTATTGCTCGTTCTACCATTGAGTCAGAGTTTATAACTCTTAACCTAGCTGGGCAAGAAGTCGAGTGGCTCAGAAGCTTGTTAGCAAATATTATGTTGTGGGGAAGACCGACTCCTCCAATTTCTTTATTGTTTGATTCATAAGCTGCGATATGTGTGGCTAAAAACCAAGCTTACAATGGTAAGAAAATACACACTAGCATAAGGCATGAATCAGTTAGACAAAGAACGAAGTGCTCTCTTTAGAGTATGTGAAATCAGAAAGGAACCTAGTAGATCATTGGTCCTAGATTCGTCGAGGGGGATGAGTCTAAAGCCCATTGGTTGAGGAATTCATGGTGGATAGCCAACTTAGTTATCTAAGTTCCATGTGGTCAAACGAAACCATGGAAAGACCCATAGTGCACATTCCTACTGCCTATCCCTATGATGAATAATGTGCATGCCCAAGATGAGCTTAATTGGTCTTAATAAATTCATAGCCCAGGCTTTGGGTGGTCTTAGTGAGAAAGACTTGATGAATTTACCGATTTTGGCTGAATATATATTCTTAATAAGTTCATAACCCATAGTTGAGTGGGTAGTTCTAATCGCGAAGGACTAGATGAACTTACTGCTTGAGAGGATGAGTTTTATTAAACTCTTAATGAATTCAAACCCAAGAAGTTCCTAGTGAGAATGACATATTGAATAGGAGTTTCTAGTGAGAATGACATATTGAATTCACCGAATTATGAAGTTGAATATTTATTCTTAATGACTTCTTATCCCAGAGTTTGGGTGGTTCATTTTTAATGAACTTGAAGAAAGTCACCATACCCTTTGTGAGGTTGAGCTATTATAAAAGCTCTTAATTATTTCATAGCTCAATTTGAGTGGTTTATGTTGAGATAAACTTGATGAAATAACCTATGTAAGTGAGAATGATTAGCCACCTTCTATGAAAAACGTTGGGCCATTTTTCTAGTACACTTATTAGAATCCTGAGGAAATAGGGCTAAACATATATACACTTTTGTATATACTCTTTGTAGACCAATGTTTTCAAAATCGGACCGGACATTGAACCGGTGAAGGTACTGGTTCACTGGTTCAACCGGGTTCAACCGCGGTTGAACCGGATTTTATATAAAATAATATATTTTTTAAATTTTACATAATATTCAAAGCAATATTAATATACATGTAACACTTTTTTTAAGTTTACAATATTAAAAGGTATAAAAATATCACAAGTCATAACATGTATAAATGAAAAACCATAAAATCAAGTGAAACAAAATGATTCAAATCAACTACAACATAATATTTAAGGTAAAACATATTAAATAATAAATATAATTATAACTATAATCAAAAAAATAAAATTGGGGTTTAAAAATCATAACAAATGATGTCATTTGGTTTAATTGTTTTAAAAAAACAATCTCACATGGCTAAGAAACATAGAAGAGTATCCCAAAAGTTTAAAGAGTACAAATATGAGAACAAACAATCCCACATGGCTAAGAAACATAGAAGAGCATCCCAACTTACTTCTAAAATAATAGAGATAATTTGACATTCAAAATCATGAGCCTTTTGGTGAGCACAAAGCGAACTATTCTTTCGCTTCAATTGAGCTCAAATTTAGGCTTCAATTGAGCTCAAATTTTAGGCTTCAATCAAACTTCTAAATTTTTTTTTGATTTCGAGCCTTTTCGATTTCAAGTTTTAATATTATATTTCGAGTTGATAATTTTTAGCTCGTGAGTTTTTGAGTCGAGTTGAGCTTACTTTTAAATTTTTCGAATTCGAGTCGAGCTTAGCAATACTCGAATTTGACTCGGCTCGTTGAACAAACGACGTTGTTTGGTTTAATTTTTTTTTAAAGAAAAAAAGTGAACCGACAGTTCAAACCGGTTTTGCCGGTTTTCAGCCGGTTCACCCCGGTTTTCCCGGTTTTCTTTCGGTTCTTTACCGGTTCTGTGCTAACCTGGTTTTGGGAGTTAACCGGATCGGACAGGCCACCGTTCATGGTTCAACCGATCGAACCGGTCGGTCCGGTCTGATTTTAATAACATTGTTGTAGACACATCGAGGACTTTGGTGGATGAAGGGGTTAGTTGTGTGTTATGAGTTTATCCCCATCTTAGAAAGTTCCAGACTAGTTTCACTTATCAAAGAGAATGATTGCTCATCATCACTATGTACTAGTTCCAGATACGTTCACTAGTGCTTAAGCAACTAATCTTGCTATTGCTCTTCTCGTGTTTTAAACTTCATTGCTCTCATCTTTACGAAAGAATTATTTTGCATTAATGGGGGGATGTTGGTAATGCTCATTGAATATTGATATTGGAAAATTAGGTAAATGCTCATTGAATATTGGAAAATTAGGTAATGCTCATTGAATATTGGAAAATTAGGTAATGCTCATTTAATATTGGAAAATTAGGTATTTCCACTAGCATTGGAAATGACTATTTTCCCCTCACTATTTAGCCTATAAATAGAGAACAATTTCATTCATTTTGAATTATTCCAAGAAAACATTTGTTTTGAAATACTCCTATCTTAAGAGTGTTGTTTGAGTTGAGAGAAGAGCAATACCACCAAGTTCACTCCAGTTTTCGGGTGTACAAATTCTTAGAGAGTCGTGTTAACCTCGGGGGAACAGTCCGCCTACTGTAGCGATTACACACATCGGGCCGATTACACTCCAGTTTTGAAATACTCTTATCTTAAGAGTGTTGTTTGAGTTGAGAGAAGAGCAATACCACCAAGTTCATTCCGGTTTTCGGGTATACGAATTCTTGGAGAGCCGTGTTAGTGTTTGTTTACACGCACGAATTCACGGTTTTATTATCATTCTGATTGATTATTTTTATTTAATATTTTTCAGTCAGTGCTAACGCCTCGTTTGCAGCAGTCTATTTTACCAACATATCCTTGTTAATTACCCTTTTACCCTAGTATCAAGTATTTGAATTGCATGGAAGAAAGAAATAATCTCCTTGAAACAAGTAATTTTCCTCAGATTTCTCACTAGTTGAATTATTCGACAGAATAAGATATTCCGGATCCGCTTTTTTCTTTTTTTGGTTCTCTTTTATGGGATTAAGAGGGAGGTGGCTCTTTTATCATTGATTATTATTATTTGTTATGCTTTTTCCTGGTTCCGGATTCATGATATTCATATCTCATGATTTTATACAGCATCATATCAGCTGATGAGCATGTTGCAGAAGTAAAATATGCTGCCTTTTACTATGGACATGTACTTTTCCTTTAATGCTCCCAAGAACATTGACTTGAACCTAATTGACAAGATCAATCAAAACTTGGTACAATTTTGGTCAAATTATTCATGAATTATAAGGGTTTTCCAGTACCTGGATGCCATAACTCTGTTTTGAAAACCGGACCGGACCGGTCGGTTCAAATGGGAACCGTTGTTTAGTTCGGTTCAATCTAAACCGGTTGAACCGCTATTAGTGAACCGGCCAGAACCGTTGAACCGTTCAAACCAGACCGGCTGAAACCCGGAAAAAACCGGGATTTTTGTTTTTTTTAAAAAAAAATTAAATCAAACAACGTCGTTTGTTAAACGAGCAAAGTCGAACTCGAGTATTGTTGAGCTCGACTCGAACTTGAAAACTTTAAAAGTAAGCTCAACTCAAACTCACAAGCTAAAAATTATTAAGTTCAATTATCAAGTTCAACTCAAACTCGAAATATAATATTGAAACTTGAACTCAAAAAAAATTAGAAGCTCGATTGAAGCCTAAAATTCGAGCTTGATTGAAGTGAAAGAATAGTTTACTCAATGCTCACCAAAAGGCTCCATGATTTTGAATGCCAAATTACCTCTATTATTTATAGAAGTTAGTTGTGATGCGCTTCTATGTTTCTTAGCAATGTGAGATTGTTTTGTTCTCATATTTTTACTATTTACTTTTGGGATGCTCTTCTATGTTTCTTAGCCATGTGAGATTGTTTTTAAAAAAAATTAAACCAAACAATATCATTTTGTTATGATTTTTTTAACCCCAAATTTATTTTTTAATTATAGTTATATAATTATATTTATTATTTAATATGTTTTACCTTAAATATTATGTTGTAGTTAATTTGAATCATTTTGTTTCACTTGATTTTATGGTTTTTAACTTATATATGTTATGACTTGCTTTGAATATGACTTGTGATATAAAAAATTATTTTTATTACATATTTTTGGTATTTTTAAAATAATTATGACGTCGTTCGGTTCTTCCGACCGGTCGGACCGATTCGACCGGTTGAACCAGTGAACCGATAGCATGACCGGTTCGCTAACCGATCCGGTTCTGAAAACCATGTGCCATAATTATTAAAAGTAAATAGGAGGGTGAAACAAAATTATTGAAATGATAAGACACAACTACTGTTAAAAGATTTGCAGAAAATGCTGTTCACGTAATATTTGCCTTTTGCGGTTGTTTGTGTAGGAGCTGGGGTATAGTGTCCTTAACTATAGCCTACTGTTGGCAACTTTACACCTTATGGATTCTGGTTCAGTTGCATGAAGCTGTTCCAGGAAAGAGGTACAATAGATATGTTGAGCTCGCACAAGAAGCTTTGGAAAAAACTGATCCTTTACGCATTTAACCTTTGTCTGCTTGTTTAAACTCTACCTCTCTATTAATAGCAATCTAGTTAATGTTAGGGCAAGATGGAAGAAGAAAAAGTAAAAATGCATCAACATTGGTTGTCATCAATTAAAAATAGTTGTAGATAGTTTTGCGACTTGCGATTTGAATTTTCATGTAAAATCCTACATTTATGCAGTTGATTTTGATCTTCAAAAGTTCTTTATTATCTGTCATTTTTTGCAACATTTGGAAAAACAGGAAATAAAATGGCTGACAAGAACCTTTCAACTTTATGCAACGTGTGAATTTTAATTCATCTGCCATTTTATTACTTTATTTTGCAGGAGAAAGATTAGGAGTTTGGCTTGCTCTCTTTCCAACAGTTTATTTATCAGCAGGAACTGCAACAGCTTTGATTCTCATAGGAGGGGAGACCATGAAATTATTCTTCCAGATTGTTTGTGGCCCTAACTGTTCGTCAAATCCTTTGACGAAAGTTGAGTGGTATCTGATGTTCACTTCGTAGTGCATTGTCCTATCTCAGCTCCCCAATCTTAATTCAATTGCAGGGCTCTCTCTAGTAGGAGCCGTCACAGCTTTCACATACGCCACTATGGTGTGGGTGCTCTCTGTTAGCCAACAAATGCCACCCACAATCTATTATCAACCTATCTCATTCCCATCATCTGCTGCTGCTTTCTTCTCCGTCATGAATGTGCTCGGAATTGTAGCCTTTGCATTCAGAGGCCATAATGTAGTTTTAGAGATTCAGGTATATATTCACACTGTTGAACAAGTAGCAATGTGACAATGGTCATTCCTGTTTTTCTAAGGATGGTAATTTCATGTGGCTGATTTCAGGAAACAATGCCATCAACATTTAAACACCCAGCTCATGTGCCCATGTGGAGAGGAGCCAAGGTTGCTTATTTCTTCATTGCCATGTGCCTTTTCCCTGTTGCCATTGGAGGCTTTTGGGCTTATGGAAACCTTGTAAGTGTTCTACCTTTTTTAATATCTGTATGTAAAATCAGTGTCTTGCTTATTTCACTCGTTTCTCTTGATTTAGATGCCTTCAGGAGGGATTCTGAATTCACTATATGGATTTCACAGTCACCACATATCGAGAGGACTTCTTGCCTTGACTTTTCTTCTTGTGGTATTCAACTGTCTGAGCAGTTTCCAAATATATTCAATGCTTGCTTTCGACAGCTTCGAAGCTGGATATACTAGCCGTACTAACCACTCTTGCTCGATCTGGGTTCGATCTGGGTTACGTGTCTTCTACGGATTTGAGTCCTTCTTCATAGGGGTGGCACTACCGTTCCTTTCAAGCCTTGCTGGACTGTTGGGGGGACTCACTCTCCGGTTACATTTGCTTATCCTTGTTTCATGTGGGTTCTAATCAAAAGGCCTGTAAAATACAGCTTCAATTGGAACTTCAATTGGATCCTCGGTTGGTTGGGTACTCTATTGGTGGCGTGTGGAGCACTGACAACAATGGACTCAAGTTGAAATTCTTCAAGCCCAATTAAGAAGATAGTGACGACCTAAAACTGGGTTTTTGTATTCTCTGGAATTTGTTCAATGTCACCAAAAACCCACTTTTTTTTCTTACCTATTTTTGTTCAATTAAGAAGTTCACATCGAATGATAGATTTCTTCGGTCTCCTCTTCACTTCTCTTCTCCCACAATGAAAAGGACAATGCATGGAACAAGAACAAATGTAATCTTCTGTTTACGAACTCCTCAAACATGTTGAATCTAACATTCGAGTTTGACATCATTAATATTAGGCTTGATACCAAAATTAAGTGCCCAAAACTATATCACCTTTCCTGAATAGGTGCCTAAATTATGTTGACTCATACATGAGCCTAAAGTTACAAACGTTACCTATTTAGGTGTCCGAGCCATCAACGACGTTAATTTTCCTTTAAGTGGGACTTGTCACAATCGGATGCTTTTAAAGATTTATTAAAAATTAAAAAATTAAAATTATATATATATAATTTTTAAAGAAAAACATAAATATTTTGAAATAACCCCAAAACTATAAAACCCTTCATTTTCAACCCCTAAACTCATGTTAGTTGTCGGCCTTTGCTGTAGACGAAGCTCCCCCGACCTCATCTCCCCCGACGACCAAAAACCCCATGAAATTTTGACTGATCGATGGTGAATCGATATTTTATACCGCGCGAACCCTAGGTTGAAAATCGCGATCCCACGCGACGACCATTCGACAACAATTACGACGGCGTATGACTAAGAGGATGACAGGGACTATGTCGGCGGCGATGGTCGTGGCCAGAAATAACGGCAGTGGCAGGTTAATGATATAATTTGGAGATTTTAGATATTTTGGGTTTTTTTATAATTCAAGAGAAATTAGGTTTTTTTAATAAATATAATAATATTTTTTTAAAAATAAATTTTAAAATCATCAGGTTGTGACACGTGTCACTTAACAAGAGAAATTAACACCGTTGATGGCTCGACCACCTAAATCGATAACGTTTGTAATGTTAGGTAAAGAATAAATTAAAAAATAATTTAAACACATATTCGAGAATAAATGTATAATTTAGACACTTATTATGATATTATGCCTTAATATTTCAAAAATTTAAAGACAGTAGGGTGTGTTTGTTTGCCGTACGGAATTGGTTTTTCCCGAATTCCCGTGTTTGTTTCACGTAATTCGTTTTTCGAAAAATATTTTCCCGTGTTTGTTTTATGTAATTCGTTTTTGGGAAAATGTTTTCTCATGTTTGTTTCACGTAATTGTTTTCCGAAATGTAATTCATTTTTCTAGTAACAAAATTTTCTTTGTGTTTTCTGTAAAATGACTTACGGAATCATTTTCCGTAAGTTATTTTCTGAACTTTTTAATTCAAAGAATAAATACTCAAAATAATATTATTTTATGAATTTAATATTAAAAAAATATTTTAATATCATATTCTTTAAAATATTATTTATTTATTTATCAATATTTATAATAATATAATATTATATTTTTAATATTATATAAAATAATCAATTATATTATAATAATATAAGATATTATATTTTTATTTTAATAATATATAATAAAAAATTTATATATTTAATAATGAATAATATTATTTATATAGTTAAATAATATTTTAATAAAGATATTTAAAATATACTAATTAATATTTTTAAAATATAATATAACACTATTACTTTAATAAATAATTAATATAATTTATAATATTTTATTTCATTAAAATATACAAAAATTAATATTTTTATTAATAAAATTATAAAAATAATATTTAATAATAAATAAATTATTTTAATATTTTAAAATAATAATATTAAATTTTATGATAAATAATATTATTTATTATATTTTATATTTGTAATAAATAATTTTTAAAAAGATCTTCAACTAATAGAAAAAAAGTTTAAATAATATTTTCTAAATATCATAAAACATTTTTTTAGATATTTTTAAAAAAAATGTAATTTATTTTATAAAAAATATAAAAATATAATTATTTTTCAGAATTCAAATTCCAATAACTAAAATTTCAATAAATGAAATTCCATCAAATTATGCTCAAAATATCTACGCAACACAGTGTAACAAATCTAGTGGTGATTGGTCAAAGCTTGCACCAGTATCACCCCGCAGTGATGGCAATCGGTCGATTTTCAGTCCCACCTCAAATGTCACTAGCTGATATCGACGGAACTATATTATTATTAGTTTTGGAAGGGTCCAAGTGATAACGAAAGGAGACTAGGGATGGCACGGGTAGGGGCGTAAACGAGTCGAGTCGAGTTTGAGTATTATTGAGCTCGATTTGATTTGAAAACTTTAAAATTGAGCTAGACTCGAAAACTCTGAAATGGAGCTCGACTCAAAAATTCGCGAGTTTAAAATTTTCAAGTTCGACTCGAACTCAAAATCTTTAATTAAAGCTCGTGAGCAGCTCGAAAAGGCTCGAAATGAAAAAAAAATTCTTAAACTTAACTCGATTGAAGCCTCAAACTCAAACTAGAACATAAACCTTAAATACATGAAATCTTACTGTATTTTTAAAAAAAATCAAACATAAATATTATTATTATTAATTTAATTTTTTTAAATAAAATCTTAATATATTATATTTTCAAGCTACTCACGAGTTTTTCGAGTCGAATATCGAGTAGTTCGTTTCAGCTCGTTAAGAACTTCAGTCGAGCTCGAGCTCGATTCTAGTCCATTCGATTCGAGTATTTATCGAACCTTGATCGAATCGAACTCGAATAACTCACGATCTATCTCATCTCATTTACAGCCCTAGGCACGGATTTGATGGGCCGTACCGGTTTTTTGACAGCCTTGAATTAAAATATGTATCTAAAATTGATTCCGTTTTGTCTCGATAAATTGTAGATTTTTTCTCGTTCTGAATTAGTTTTAATTTTTAGATTAAAATCTTGATTCTAATAAGACTAGACCGAATATATTAATATTTTAAAATAATTAAAATAATATAATTTATAATAATTTTATATTTTTAATAATTAAATAATATATGTTAATATAAAAATATAAAATATAAAAATATAAAATATAATATATATATATATATATATAAATTAAAATTAATCAAATCAAATCGAATATGTGATTTTTCACTTTAAACTAAGTCTCATCCCACCCTGAAATTATATTTACTATATAATCAGCATTGTCCCACTCTGAACTCCAAAATTAATATATATATATATATATATATATATATATAATCAGACCATCAAAATCCGTTGAATTATGGTGTTTTGACCATAAGAGTGGTGCCGTATGGATTGATAATTGAGTGCTATTATTACCACTCTTAGGGGTGTTCAAATAATTGAATTAATTCGGTTAATCGATCGAATCGAATTAGTTCGATTAATTTGATTCGATTATCGAATTAGTTCGGTTGGTTAATGGTTAAGAAATTTTTTAGAATTCGATTAACGGTTAATTCGGTTCAAATTCGGTTAATTAACCGAAATTAAATTTTAAATATTAAATATATTATATATAACATATGGGCTCAGCCTAAACTATTTGAAACCCAATTAATAATTTAAGATCTAATAACTTTTAAACCTAAATCAATATTAATTAATCAAAAAAATTATATAAATTTTTTATTTTATAATTATATATTATTTAAATTAATTGTAAACTGTTTTTTTAATTAAAAAATATTAAATATATTATATATAACATATGGGCTAAATCCAAACCATTTAAAATTCAATTAATAATTTAAGATCCAATAACTTTTAAACCTAAATCAATATTAATTAATTAAAAAATTTATCTGAAATTTTTATTTTATAATTATATATTATTTAAATTAATTATAAACTTTTTTAATTAAAAAACATTTAATTTTTATATAAATTAGCAAATTTTAAAAAACTTCGGTTAATTCGAAAATTAACCGAAATTTATTCGGTTCGATTAATATGTTGAAAAAAAGTTCGGTTTGGTTAACGGTTAAAGAAAAAAAAGTTTAATTAATTCGATTATAGTTAATTCAGTTCGATTCAGTTCGATTTTAATGAATAACAGCCCTAACCACTCTATCGTCAGTCGTCAAGTAGTCCACCCTAAATTGCTCTCTAATCGCTGCCGTGTGCAGTGTGCTTTTTTTTAATCTTGTCAAATAAATTATAGTAATAATTAATAAACCAAATGTCTTCAAGCATCTCGATCGGTGAACAAATGACTGTAATTATCATCTCGACATATCATAATGAAGCAAAATGTGGATTGTAATCAAAACACTGTATTCATCATGCATGAATAATGAATCCGTCAATTACGGGGGACAACATGTTCGGATGCGCATGCGGACATAGTAACTAAAGTTTCATTGCCACTGTCCATTCTGCAGGGAAAGCTACCTAACATTAACAAAAAAAGCAAGACATAAAATCACCAATGAAGCCACTCGGTTAAAAAAAACATGGAATTGTCATTGTTAGTCATCGCAAACGGACAACCCGGAACATTCTACGCCTTTAGTTTAGCTTGTTTCAAGGTTATGGAAAGGTGATTTTCAGATTCTGCTTTGGCAAAAGCCGCTGAGCATTTGACTTGAACAAATTTCAGCTTCAAAGTTGTATTTTTTCAGTTTAAAGTTTAAAACGGTCTTAGCTTCATGCATTTCTCATTAAAATTAAAAGTTTTTATATATTATTAAGCCCCATGGTCTGCATGAGTACTGGAAGTCTGGAATAGGGGTGAATGCGTCGTATATAAAGGTGGGGCTAACAAGTATCCCCACATTGATGATGGAAAATGATGAATACACCTGACAACGTTCCATTTTTCAACATTTTAAAAAATGCACTTTGTGCACATTACCTGGCTGCTGCCTTCACATTCAACCTTCCACTATCCAAAACGGAATGATTTAAGACGTAATAATTGACGTTGTCATTTTCAATACAATATAAATGCTATATGTACTAATTTTAAATTTACAAATACTAAACGTATTATTAACATAAATAATGTCACCCTATTATAGCATACATACACATGTAAAGCATCTAGAGTCCGTGATTCTATTAAATTTGGTATGACGAATTTGGCTACAATGTCAAGAGATGGGGAAAACAAGAATTTGGCTAAGAGGGTAATCATAAAGATAATTTTAAATAAGAAGTATTATTGTGGAATCTTTTTTTTTTGGCCCAACATTATTATCTCCAATCACATGCATGTACAAGTAATCGTTTATAGTAATTACCAACTTCTTCCTAATCAGCTCAGAATAGTTAATTAAAGTCTTTTACTAAATATCTTATTTTACCACCCCAAGCAACACCAGAAACTTAATTTCTTAGAGCTGCAGTAAGGCCATCCTAGTCCAGAATTCTGATAAAAGATTGGGGTGGTTCTTCTGAAGAAGGTTTATGACATGTTTGGCTCATCTTTTATGGATGACACATTACAAGAATCGAGTATTCCGACAACACTAAGTCATGTAATCATGCTATGTGTTAATTCATTATTTATTCAAATGGTATGGTGGAGAATTATCTTCGTCTTAAAACCAACACGGGATATTTGTCAATGTGACTTACTATCGTTGTACATTTTTATGTATTGCATGGATGAATTATCTCATGCTATATCAAGGAAAGTGGACGAGGGACATTGGAAACAGTTTAAGCTCAGCCGTAATGGTCCCGACATTTCTCACTTGGTTTTATTTGCAGTAGGTTTGAAATGGGAAGAGTTTGAACTTTTCTTCCATGTAGGGACATGGAAGCAATAACGTTCACTAAAGAGCAAGTGTTAAGAAAATGCTTCTGAAACCGTGGAATGTCACTCATGTAAGCAGCAAATTTTCTTTCTAAATTCCAGGTCCACTTACTACCTGTTTTCCTTGTCTGAAATTAGTAATTTGAAAGCACGGGTCTTGGTTAATGTTAACCCTATCGGCTATCTGGTTGGAAAAAAGGGGTCAACATCAATTACTCGAGATTTGGCTGGTTATGCCATGGAAAATTTATTACAGAGGAAATCAAATTAAATTTCTATAACGAAGAATTTCAACGTTGCCCCAAAAAAAAACTGTGGTTTATCCATTCATTTCTTTACCAGTGCAAAGTAACCAAAGATTTACAGTCCATCAAAAAAACCAAAGTCTAACAACATTAAGAAACCCACTACTCACAACAAGGACACACTTTGATCAACAGTCTTCTCTATTCTACTATAATCGTGTCTTACTCTCTATATAAAAGCGACACCACCATTAACCAGCAAACTTTTCAAACAAAAAGAAGAGTTAAAATCGACACTTTTTTTGTTTCTTGAAATTGTTGAATCTTTTATTCCCACTTCAAACATTTCCCCGGTGCAGAAATCGCAAGACCTGGCCAACCAAAGCACTCCCCATCAACTAACGCTCCGTTGCCTTCAACATCGCTTGAAGGTTGCCATGTATTACACCCAGTACTTCCACCTGCGGCAGCACCACCAGACCCACCACCACCTCCGCTACTAAGGCCACTCAGGTTATAACCATTTCCAGGATAAGCCCAAACCCCATCATACCCTGAACCGGCTCCGAATCCGTATCCACCAAGCGTCAAGTATCCTTCTCCCTGAGAGGTCAAGAATGAAGTGAAGCCTCCGTTCACGGGAAGATCCACAGCTTCGTTCAAATTAACCTCAGCCAAACCCATTTCAGGTTTAATTCCAAGTCCAGGAATAACGGGGATAGGGTTAACAACCATAGGAGCAGACTCGGCTTCATGGGTCACGCTCGATGAAGAAGACCCAGAAGAACATCGAGAGCGCTTGGAAGCCTTGCGGGTACCACCACCGACAGGCACGTTACGGAGGGTTCCACCTTGAGTCCAGTAACGGCGGCATGCCTTGCAGAAGTAGCGAGGCTGAGAGAGGTTGTAGTTGTTGTAGTAGCAGAACTTGGTGTTGGTTGAGTCGCACCTCGGACACGAAAGTAGCTCAGTCAGTTTAGGTGGTGGATGCGACGCCATAGTTCCTGGAACTGAAACCTGACGCCTGTCGCCGGAATCAGAAGACATGTCTTTTATTGTTTCAAGGAGTATGAATGGGAAGCTGTTAGTCAAGGCTAATTCCTTGACAGAGAAGAGAGAGTTTTGAGAGGATGGAGAGGCAGAGAGGTTTTGGAAGTTATAAAAGAGTATCTGAGGGTTTTGTTAATGTTGGATTGGATATAAAAGCAAAAGCAGAGGAACTGAGAAACCTTAAGAAAATCTTATAATTTCAAAACCTGTTGTGGACTTGTTGGGTAAGCATCAATCAAATTTGATTTTAAAAATTTTATTTTATTTTATTTAATATTAAAAAAATAATTTAATTTAATAATTTATAATTTTAAAAACTCAATTAATTTCAAAAATTAATTAAAAATAATTTTTTAGTTATAAAATAAATTTTATATAATTCAAAAAAATTCATAATTTTGAGTTATATACACACATGTGTGCGTATGTATGATTATAAAAAATCGTTTAAATTAAAATGAATTATTGTCATAATAATATAAATATTTAGAATAAAATTTAATCAAAAATTTTAAATAACTTCATTAAATTCGATTAAAATTCTATAAATTTAATTTATTCAACTCAAATTTTATAAATTTAAATTAAAAAAAATTCAAACAAAATGCAAATTATTAATTATATCCTGATTATGAAATGAAAGAACCACACTATTAAGCTAAACTTTTTTTAATACAAAAAAAAGTGCAGATTGATTAAACCGATTAAGAATGTGACAAGTTCAAAACGAGACGGACAGTCAAGCTTAATGAGCCCGCATAGGGGGAGAAAAAGAGAAGCCATTTAATATATAGAATGTAAGAGAAGCACAAGTGTAGTTAAATACTAAAAGTTGATGGAGGATGTAATCATGTCGGGCAGCGTGGGAAACAATAATTGGGTTTTGCCTGCTGGCCGGGTACTCTCAACTCTGTCCCTGTTAGCCGGATTTCTCGGTTGCCGAGATCTCTGCTCCTTTGATTTCGCTTCTCTCTCCAATATCTTTATTTGTATATGTTGTGGGGTTTTCTTTTTTTTGTTCACCGCCTTGTATCCGTATATTTACATGATCATTCTTTAAATAATAGTAAATATTCCTTCTGTATTTCTAATAGTTTATCCGATTTGTCATTGAACAGTAGGTAATTTGACTGGGGTTGAGGCTGGCTTTGGCAAGCCTGGGATTGTCGTTGCTTTGGGGGAATGACTTGACCTGGTCTTCATGAGGATAGTTTCGGTGTGGCAGACTAAAAATCGGTTAAAATAAAATGTTATTAGTTTTGTTATTATGTTAAATAATAAAATCGGTAAAATTTATCGAAAATATTATTAGGTGTTATCGGTTTTGTTATTATTAGGTGTTTTTTATCGGATTTTTGAGAAAAAAAAATACCGGAAATATTATTAGGCTTAAAAAATGACCGGATTAACATAATATTTTAGGTAATTATTGGAAAAATTTAGGTAATTTTACCGATTTTATTATTTAAATGATAACAAAACCGATAACGCCTTTAGCCGTTTTTAAACCTGCCGCACTGTATAACTTACCGGTTTCATCTTGCCCTGACCCCCTTTCCAGACTCCAGTGGCGCAGGACACTGGTCAAGAGGGGGTTTGACAGTTGGACACGTGGTAGATGGAATGGTTGTTACTGTTAAAGGCTAAGCATGCGTGGGGCTCAAGTTTGTAGCGGCAGCGAGCCAAAGAAGGAATGGTGACTCGGATTCACTCACCCCTTGTATCTGTCAAGTTTTTTTACTGTACCACTAACCCTTCCTCATTTTCGGTTTTCCAATTCAACTGCGTTCCCATTCCAGGCTAAGGCCCAGATTATAGCTGGTTGTGCATTAATTTTTAAGCGAGAGAAGTTGCATGAAAACGAAATATTCAAGGATAGGAAAGTGCCCAACACTTGCATCCGACTCCCATTGCTTTCAATACGTTATGGGATGGTTCGAGGATCCTTCTATTTGGGTCCCTCTCCACCCAACGCTTACCTTCCAATTTGTATACCACACACAATCCAAATCTATTATGGGACAGGTTCACAAATGACAACTACAGGACTTCTGGTTAAGAAACATGCATTCAGGGGATATTTTCTAGGCCAATTTTACTGGTACATTTCATCTCCAAATGCAAGTATATTGGACTCAGAGAACTAAACCTCGGTCTCAAATAGTTAAAACTAATTCCTTGGTGGCCTATAGGCATACCTTAGTTTTGGCAAGATATTGATGGTTCATCAATGCTTTATTTATTTATTTTTATTAAGTTGAGGGTATTCCCTCTTAATTTCTTGGTTTGAGGTTTGCCAACAGTGGATGCAGCTTCTGAGAGGTCGACCCAACTGTATCAACTTTCTCTTCACCATCTTTCAGGCTCCACTCAAATTCCTGAACCAACCAACCAATGGCAGCACAAGAGAGCAACATTGCCTGAAGAGAACCTGCACACGCCCTCTTTCCGGCTCCGAAGGCCATTGTCTTGTGTAAATCCACAGGGTCGTATTGTTCACCAATAAACCTCTCAGGATTCCACTCTTCAGGGTTTTCCCAATGATTCTTGTCCATGTTACAACCATAGATATTAATAGCAGTCTGATCAAGTTATAGTGTCAGTTTAATATCCTTCCATTAGAGGAGAAATAAGCATTTCAGGTAGAACAGAAATCAACCTCAGTTTCTGCTGGTATATAATACCCTCCTATTTGAGTATCTTCATGAACATATCTTACAGGAACTAAAGGAGCCGGACTGTGCTTCCTAAGGGTTTCATGGAAAACAGCATCCAAGTATCGGATTTGCGAAAAGTTTTCTTCCTTGATCTTGTTAGAACCACAAACCTTTTCTATTTCATGTAGAGACGATCCTGTAAAATTTGAAAGAAGGAATTAATAATATGGCGAAAATGTATAGGACACAAAGGGAAATTAGTAATTAAAACAACCTGTCGGGTTGGATCTTTAGCTAGCTAATACATTGCCCACTCTGTTGTGACCAGAGTAGTATCTGCTGTTTCAATGATTGTCTCCCACAGCAACATAGCTTGCTGCTCCTTTGTAAGTTTCTTTGCTTCGGATAACAAGTAATCAAGATAACAATTCACTTGCTGTTTTTGATCCAACCAATTCATTAGGGAAAAAAGTGAATCTAAGAAAAAAATAACTCGGACATTTGGTTCTAAGAAAAAGACTACCTCTCCTGAATCGATTCGTTCCATCTGGTTCTTGATAAGGGCATTCATCACTGCCATCCTCCTGAAATGTTTTAGCTGGATATTCATTTCAAAACTTTTGTTGGGAAACCATTTCAAATATGGGAAGAAATCTCGCCAGTCTACGTCAATTGCACCCTCCATCATATCAAGGACTAGAACTCTATGTAGTTGTTTTCTCGAGAAAGTAGTACCAAGTTCCTCCACATAAATCGATTGCACGTCTTTTCCCATTGTCTGCATTTTAATAACAAGGTGTTTATCACAACATGTAA
The DNA here is from genome assembly GCF_006381635.1 of Hibiscus syriacus. NCBI lineage: Eukaryota > Viridiplantae > Streptophyta > Magnoliopsida > Malvales > Malvaceae > Hibiscus > Hibiscus syriacus. The sequence continues at coordinate 6,631,118 of NW_024063513.1, forward strand.
CAAAAAAAATCATTCCTTTTGTTCCCAATATCAGAAAGGATAAATAAAACTCACTTGCTTCATTGCCAATCCGAAAAGTTCAGACTCGAATACTTCCCTGAAGTTGACAGGTTGGAGAGGATCATCTCTCAGCAAAGAATGAAATTGGCTTACTATCTTTTCAATCATAGTTTCTCTGTGGTGTCGGTGTCGTCTCTAAAAGGGTAAAATAAGAAGAAAAGAACAAATCGAGGTTCTCAAAAAGTTTGAAACAAGCAAAGGAGAGGATCGTAGAGTCTTGATAGCAAACCTGGGCACTTGAACCTAAGGTATTTGTCAGCAAACATCGTTTGGCCATTTTGTGAAAGTCGTTGTAGTCGCTTGTTGCAACCATACATTTATCGAAAGTTAGAACCTTCAATGCGTTCGATAGCTTTCTAGTTGAAATGGATGAAAACCTTGTCACCATGGCCTATACAGCAACCAAAATATAACAATTAAGATAATATAATCAACCTGGACTGCTTCACTAGCAGCAAAGAATATAAATTCCATTGCCTGTGAAATGGTAGGATTTAGATGGAGTAACCAAAGGATAGTGTGAACTGATTTTAAGTAATTTGGAACAACTAAGCAGACGTAACAAGGATACAGTCTTTGCTCTAATTCCAAGCATATTGGTTTAACTAGGCTTTTGGGTCATATTAACTACGAAATAAATAGGCTCATCCTGATATATATAATTCTGATAATAAATATTGATTTGAATTGTTAGTGTAATAAAAATAGATAGGAGTATAGAATAACACTTGGTACATTACTTTAACCAAATATTCGAGGTAACACATGAACTTTTAAAATGTCCAATGTAGTACTTTTCATTTGATAAAATGTCCAATATGGTACACATACTTTGATAAAATGTCCATTGGGGTACCTATACTTTGTCAAAATGTCTAATATGGTACTTGAACTATTATGCAGTGTATTGCTATGGTATATGTGTTAACAATGTTTGTAAGTATCGTACATGAACTATTATTTTGTGTATTATAATGGCACATGGATTAATACTATTAGTAAGAGCCCAATCAATCAATGAAAAGTCACATATAACACAATAATACACAGAATAGTAGTTCAAGTATCACAATGAATATTATTTGTCAAAGAATATGTATCAAATTAAATATTCTAAAATTAAAAAAATATCACATTAGATATTTTATCAAAGTACAGATACCAAATGTGGTAATATCCTAAAGATATGTTAAACAAATACTGGAGTCAAATTGGGCTAATTATTGGGCATCTAAATCCTTGCCCACATAGACTCGAGATTTCGGTAGGCTGAATTTCATCTTTTTATCCATAGAGTAACGAATGAAGTTTAAACATGGATATAAAGTGTTAAAAAAATGCCCTTCAATAATTCACGGACCCAAATTCAAGCCCAGGAAACCCAATAAATTTGGGCTATTTCTGCAACTAAAGGACAACTTTCGTTCATCCATCATGCTCCTGCTCATGTGACTGCAATGATGCAAGCGATGGGAGGGTGGGACAAATAGCCAAAAAACAAGAAGGAAACTAAGTGCTAACCTCTTTGGCCGTCTCGGGAGAATTGATGACAACAACAGTAGAAGCCCCCGTTCTGATAGAATAAACAGGTCCGTATGTCTCTGCCCATTTTTTGAATGTCTTGTGAGGCTTCTTCTCTTTCAGCTGCAGCAAATTTCCTATGATCGGTAGCCCTGGTACCTCTGCAACACCAAATAAAAAAGAATCTCATTCCATTTCATTCAAATCTGATTATAACTCGGGAATTAGTAAAGATCTTCAGCAGATCATAATTAAAAAACCCCGAACGAAAACGTTCAAAAAAGGAAGAATTAGAGGAAATCCGAGGGTACCTGGGACAGTTGGAAGGCTGGTAGATCCCATGTTGCGACCCGACAGCACAAATCGCTTGAGGAAAATCAACAAGATAAAAGATAGGCCACCAACAAGGACGGAGTTGAGAAAGGGGATAGTTTGCAATAACTGAAAGATATGTGCCATTGCAGTTGTCTCGAGGTTTATTGAGTCCATAAGTTTACAAGCTTTAGCGACTTGTTAATGGATTATTATATAGTAAAGCTGAAGTGGTGTTATAGTATAGGATAAAGCTGGAAAAGTACTGATTACTAGGAAAACTAAAACTGAAAGTGCTTTTAAAAAGTAAGGCATAATTAATGCTAGCTAAAATACAAGAAGCCAATTGCTGTCAAAATCCTCTCATGGTAAGTGAGGGTGGCACATTGAAAGCATTACCTTTTTCCTTTTGTCCGACTTTTATGAGAGAAAAAGCCATCTCCTTCATCGGAATCCTATATACATATTTGGGGCGTTTAGATCGTAAGAGAAAATATTAGTGGGAATATTTAGTACTTCTCTATCTAATCATAACATGCAAATTCCATCAGAGAGGTGGGCAAAAATATCCTTGGGTTGTCGACAGGGAAGGTCAAGGAACATAAAGAATCGTGGTGGTAGAACGACGAAGTCTAAACTAAGATTAAGACAAAACAAACTTTCTTCAAGGAGTTACTACAATGTAATGACGACGAAGAAAGATCGAGAGCTAAACAAATATATAAGGAGGCAAAGCGGGTAGCCAAGAAAACAGTGGCTAAAGCAAAAATAAGGTATACGAGGAAATGTACAAGAGATTAGACACTAAGAAAGGTCAAAACAACATCTTCAGGCTTGCAAAATCCAGAGAGAATAGGAAAAAGAATCTAGGTAGCATTAGGTTTATTAAGAGGATAGTTTGCCAGTACCGAAAGATACGTGCCATCATCATCATTTTGAGAAGCTTACGGGCTTGATTTGTAATTAACGTGGGAGTGATATATTAGTTGATCGTATAACCAAATATATTATAAACAAATTATTTGGGAATAAAAGACATCTGTGCTACTTTTGGTTGGAGTGTTGCTTTCTTTTTTCCTTTTAATTTTTTAAGTATATGAATTAGCAATTAATTACGTTTATTAAGTCATTTTTAATAATTGTGATTTATTATTCTTTCTAGATGTTTTAAGTTCGGACATAGATAGAAGTACGAGCATCTATTGTCAATTGATTGAAAATATTTAAACAGATATTATATTGTATTTACCACAAGTTTATCAAAAAAAAAAATTAGTCATTCATATCTCTTAATTTAGACAAAGGCGAATAATATATAATCTTTATTTTGCATAGTTATTATTTTTATTCAAGTTTATGTTTTTTTTATCATTTACATGACTTAATTTGAATAAGGATCAATAATGCATATTCCTCTAATATTTTCAGAACAAAGAGGTTAAGAAAGAGACATGAGATATTAAATACAAATTTTAAATTTACGACATCACATTTAAGGTGGGTATCTATAAAACATGGCCTCTCAGTGACCCTTTACAAACAAACACTTGGTTTATGCTTTTAGTGTCTATTTGTTTCACCGAAAACAGTTTTCGAAAAATGAAATCTAGAAAATATTTTACAGAAATGTAAATCATTTTCTAGAAAATATTTTCCAGTGTTTGGATGATACATTGTAAAATGTTTTACACTGTTTGGGTAATTTTTCTGAAAACAGTTTTCAAAATCTGTTTTTAATAAAGAAGCTGTTAATATTGGATATGTTTTATTATTTATTATTTTTAAAGGTTCATTTTTTTATATATAATTATATTTTATAAAATTCTGTATTTTATATAATATTAATAATTGATTAAAATATCATGACTAATATGCAATTATGATTTTAAGGACTAATAAGCAAGTAAAATATTATTTGAAGTCATCGCCATTAATCTCATACAATTTCAGTTACATTGATGATCAAATCATAAATAATATAAAATTTCATGACTACTTGCATAATTTAAGCATCTTAAGTGATCGGCATCGATACCATTCTATGGATATCAATACTTTCATTCAGTACTGATATTATAAGATTAATATTGATACTTTCAATTAGAAAGACTTTGAATCTCAATATGCTATTGATATTATGTTTTGGTATCGATACCCTTTATTTAAATAAAAACGTTGACTCTCTTTTTAATATCAATACCTTGATTTTTTTTGTTGGCTTTATGGTCTCCAATGCATAAGGTCAATACATTTTAACCACAACTTTCATGGTAACCTTTGTTATGACATAGCTTTGCATTGGTTGGGCAAAGAGACAAGATAAGAGGTCAAAGGAATAAAGAAATCAAATATTTACATATAAACTTGAAATACAGCACAAATCATAAACCCATCCTCTTGGCCTTGGCTAAATGCGAAATAAAAACATTTCCCTCATCCATATATGATGCCAGGCAGAAACACAAAACCACTGCTTAATAATGCTTGAGATTTTAACCCACAAACTCACGCTATTATAAACACACCTACTTCCATAATTTCCCACCGACCAAGGCAAGCATCTAGCTAAAAAAGGGGGAACAACACGAGCTTTATGCGTCCTTTGATTGTGCTTTAGTAGCCACCACCCCTGGATCGACCATCGCCCATCCTTCCATGGCCACGGCTATAGCCTCTACCACCACCACCACCTCTACCTCTTTCATAATCAGCACCTGTCGGAATAAAACAGCCAAACAAATATGGACAAGTAATAGTCAGCAATTTGAGATTCATTTTTAATGAATTATATTCTCCAAATTGAGCTAACTTTGATAGATATAACTGTCATGGCTCATAACAAGCAAAAGCTGTTGGCCCAAGCTAAACATATCATCGGTATGATCATTGAGTATTTCCTTTGAACTCTACTTCATCACAATTGGCATTATAAACTAGACAATTTTTTGTACGATCTACTCTGAAATCTATGTTCTACATCATTTGTATTGTGAAAAATAGCAATGGGTTGGTTGATGAGTAAGGAAAGTCAAGACAGATGTTTGCAATTTCAAGACAAAGGGCATTCATCTATGAACTATTCTTGTTTAGCATGTATGAAGATTTTAACAATGGTTACTCGCATAAATGCACAAACATGAAACTTCTCGAAGTGAAAAAAAATACCATTCCTTCAATAAGGCTGTGAATAAAGTATACTTACCACGATAACCCCAACCTCTTCCTCGCCCACCACCTCTGCCCCAGTTTGAGTATCCACCGTTATCTATTAAGAAATAATTGAAGTATGAAGTATGGTCCAACTAAAATACAAATTTATACTTGATAAATGTAGAAGTGCAAAGAAAAATGTCAACAATTACCATAACGTTATCCAAATCCATATTCTATACCTTGATAATTTCCATAGTTTGAGTATCCACCCCTGCCCCAACTCCGCCCTCTCCCTCTGCCACAACCCCTTCCTTGGTCATATGAATCTAAATATGGAACACAGGAAACAAAATGCAAGGATGATCAATAAAGGCACAAACCTTTAAAATCTCTGCAATGGCTACTGTCTTACTGATTGTCTGCCCCATTGCTTTCAAGACAATTTCCTTCACATGTTTGTCCTAAAAAAACATCATAAGAACACTTCAATACAAAAAGATTAATGGTTTCAGATATCATTACGAAAACATAAACAAAAGTGAAACACCATTACCAGTAGAGGCTGAAGTAAACTATATAATTCATGTCAATCAACGTAAGAATAGTATAGGCAAAAGGATGAGAAACCAGCTTCCAGGAAAAGAATAGCATAAAAGAAAATCCCATGTTCGAATTTGATTTCTTCCATATTTAGCTAAGCATATGGAAACTAATACCAACTCATCAAATAACATATGAACTAATAGAATATAGAAACAATCTCTGGATTAACACAATTAAAATACGGCTTAATTTTTTAAAAATCCCAAATTTCATAAGACTAAAAGTAGCACAATAATAGAGCAGATATTACCATAATAACAAAAAAGGACCCGTAAACCCCTATGCAAGCATTTACAGACGTTAAATCTCTAAACCAAAAACTCAGTAAAGAAATAGGAAGCCCCAAAAAAACTATCAAGTAGCTAACGCTAAAAACCCGAAAAAAATTGGAACAATTTTACAGACGCCAAATCTCTAAACCAAAAACTTAGTAAAGAAAAAGGAAGCCCAAAAAAACAGCTACCTAGGCAAATAAACCCATAGAAGAAAGCTACCCAAAACAAGGAGAGAAAGATGAAATGAGAGATACCTGAGAAAACGACCGTCCGCCTCGCCGGTGAGAAGGATTCCAAACAGTCGATCGATTTTTCGGTGTGGAGAAAGGGACGAGAGAAAACTGGAAAACAACTTACCCTTTTCCAAACGGTAAGTTAAAATACCGTGTTTTCCTCTCATTTTTCCATTGACCGTAAAATATTTTACGTTGACCCAGATATTTTACCGAAACTAAACACAGGAAAACGGGGAAAACATTTTCCATAAAATGTTTTCCCCTTTCCAAACAGTGGCAAAATATTAAAAGTGGAGGCAGCGGTGATGAGTAGGTGGTGGTAGGATGATTTCTTGCTTTGGTGGTGATGATGATAGAGGCGGTGGAGATTTGACAACCGATACAAGTGGTGAATAGACTATTGAGAGAGGTAAGAAAATCGACGGTGGTCCTGCGACATGAATTATACCGGCGTTGGTGGCGGAGATTGTACTAGTGGACCGTTGAACCTAATTGGGCCAGGCCTAGGTATTCAGTAATCGGGTTTGAGTGTTTCTTTCCTACCAAAAAACTGAATCAGAATCTGATGTCACGTGTTCATATAGAATCAGAGCCGAGAGGGAGGAGACAAAACATAATGGATGCGGTGTGCAGCCCTGTCCCCCAAGTCTAAACATGGGCAAGTCTCAGCTAACAAGTATGTTACACCCAAAGGCCTAAGGCTCGTCCTTTTAGTTGTTTTTACATTACTGTTGAACTTTCGGGAGTAAACTACATATTTAATATTTAAATTATTAGTTTTAACTCATTTTAATATTTAATATTTAATTTTTTTAAATCATAATTAATATTTAGTTTTCATTTCATTTTAGTATCTTACCGTTAAATACTTAACGAATTTAGTATATACACTATTAGTTTTGATCTATTTTAGTAATTATACTTTTAATTTTTTCAAAATTTAACGTTAAATTTTGAACGGGTTACTAAAAAAACAAAAACTAAAGTTTTTAATGGAAAAAGTACTAAAATGAAATAAAAATTAAACTTTAGGTATATGTTTTAAAAAAATAAAAGTTTAAATACTAAAACAGATCAAGACTGATAGTTTGAGTATTAAACATGTAATTTACCCAACTTTCAACTACTCCCCTCCGTCTACTCTCCTGGCTCAGCTCTCTTAGTTGTTAATCTCGCAAAGCCGGAGCATATTAGCATTTCGAGGTTAGTGATTTACATCCAACATTTTTGTACACGAGTTAAAAGTTACGCCCGCTTCTCGAGACATGCGGTCTTTTAATTTTGTTGGTTTAATGGGTCTTCAACTCTAAAAATTTTTTGGTCAATCATCTGGATTTTGGGCGCGGATCTGTGTGCTTAAGCAAATGGGAGATTCTTGTGGGGTTTGTCGAAGCAGGGAAGAGGAGATCTTTTGGACCCATTTTCAGTGCATTCATTTCTCTCAATGTCTCCGTGGCGATTTTCTTCGGCGGCTAGTAAGTTCCCTTTTTCGCACTTCCTCCTTTTTCCTTCCTTGCTTTGTCTTTTGGTTATTCTATATAGGCTTAGTAAAAAATACTCTGAAAAACCAAGAACGTTGAACTACGTTAGAAGATCTAATATGGACTTTTAATCTTGCGATGAAGCTGCAAATTTGAAGGGACAAAGCTTGATCTTGTTGTCATGTTCCCAGCCGGCATACTTATCCAGTTTCTCCTGTTAAAACTTATAGCATTTTAGATTTTGATGTAATAGGCAGGTTTTAGCAATCAATTTTACCATTCTTTGGCTTTTTCTTTGTACAAATTTCAGGAATTTTTGCATTTGATGTTTTTTAAATAATATATTTACCTTGCATTTTAATGATGTATGAAACTGCAGGAAATACCAGAAAAGTTTGCAAAGCATATGATGAAAAAGCTTCCTGAAACCTTGACTGTCAAAGGTCCTAGTGGTCTAATATGGGATTTAGGACTGACTGCAGATGATGAAACCTTGTTCTTTGAAGGTGGATGGAAAAATTTTGTGCTCGACCATTCTTTGGAAGAGAATGACCTTTTGATCTTCAAGTATAATGGATTGTCCCATTTTGATGTTCTTATGTTTGAAGGCCAGAGCTTGTGCGAGAAGGCATCTTCTTATTTTGTGAAGAAGTGTGTGCATAAGGAACCCAACAACAGTTACCAAACAAAACGGAAGCTTGATGAAAATGATGATGAAATTGTGCACAACTCTTCACACTGTGGTCTTGAAAGCAGTCCAGAAAAATCTACTAATAACATTCACACAACGCCATTGACACAACCTATCAACACCGCAGCTACTAATAAGAAGGGTCGGCGTGCAGGTTCATTTGCTAAGTCACTTCATGCTAGGCATCTTGGAGGCAAAGAACTTAATACTGTTGATGGAGAAGTGAAGGTAGAAATTGGTACGAGTTGAAGCACTTCTAAAATCTTTTTCTACACATAAAACCTGTTTCGTAGCTGGAATTAACTTTTGATAAGTTTGTTAATACTGCAAATAACTATGGTCTTTGCAATGAGTTTTGGTGGGTATATATTGCGTATTCATTTGTTGTGCCTTGTTGTTGGACTCGCGTTAGGAAACTGTGCTTTAATGACAAATTAAAATGTAGTATTGTTGCCTTTCTAGAAAGCTCAAATTTGATGGCCGATTATTTTACTCCGTTTTAATTATACCAATGTTTCAGCGTTTGATGGTACTAGAATTGATGAAGATGAGTTCAGTCCTCACCCTTCATGCTTTGAAGCGCCTTTGACTCAACTTGAGAAAGCAAATGCCTTCTTAAAGGCACAGGAGGCATTAACCAAAGAAGGTTTTATGGTGGTTATGAAGCCTACACATGTGTGGAAACGATTTTATATGGTAAACTTCATCACTGAACTTGATTGAGAACTTTGGTAATTTGTGGTTTTTAAAATGTCCCTGGTTTATCATTGTCTTTCCGGGTCCATGCAGGCATTCCCTATGGCATGGACAGCTAAACATTTCTTAAGAGAAAACATGGATGTCATTCTACGAATTAATGAGCGTACATGGAGGACCAGATTTAATTATCACAAAGGTCGTGATTGTGGAGGGCTTTCTGGTGGTTGGAAGAGTTTTGCGTGTGACAACAATTTAATAGAACATGACGTGTGTGTATTTGAGCCATCTGATATGGGAAGAAAGCCTATCGTCCTGGATGTTGGCATCTTTCGGGTTCTGGATGCACCGGTTCAAGCACCAGTTCCTCTGACCATGCACCCTGCCTCTGGAAGCACCAGTTGAAACATCATCTCTAGGTACGGCTTTATATAAATATAAATGTATGATATGTTGGTAAGTTGTAGTTTTAAAAGTAAGTTAATCTGTGGTGCTTACTACTTCCTAATGGAAACTTTATCTAGTTGTCAATTATGTATGATTATTGTTCTCTATTTCCGCTTCTGTGACGTTCGTTGCTAGATTGGTTTGATTGTCGTTTATTTTGCTGTTTTGCTCTCTCTCTCTCTCTCTAATTCCACTTAACATAGAATGACGTCTGTATTTCATTCTGTTTGATTGATCAACTTCTCATCATGATATTACATAGTAAGACTGCAGTAGCCACCAAGGCCTAGTCTGGAACAAATAATGCCTGCCGGGTACTAAGTTAGGGCCACTCTGGAACATGTAATGCTGTGGGCTACTTTACTATTGACTTTAAAATGTTTTGTTACATGATGCTCTTCCGAGAAGTGCTTTTAAAATTTAAGTGCTTAAATGTACATTTTAGATTTTCAATATATCGGAACTGTCTTTCGGTTGGGCCCTGAATTGAGCTTCGACTTGGATTGATTGAGTTGGAGTTACCACCGATCATTTTAAAACGAATTTAGATGGGTCGGACACAATCTTACCTGATCTACGTCGTACCAGAAACGTATCGGGTTCGAGAGTATGTTATGGTCAAGGAAAGATTAAGACTCTTGAATCGCCCTTTTAGTACCAATTAATTTGTTGGTTGCCTTAATTGCGAAAAATTAAAATTAAAATTAAAATTTAAAATATTCAATTCGAAGTATTTACCTTTGATTGGTTGGACTTTCTCTAAAAAAGAGATCGAAAATGTTAGAAAAAAAATAAATACATAAGGAATAAAATAAATAAATGCTAAATCAAGAAAAAAAGGAAATATGGAGATAAGAAAAACTTCAAAAATAAAATAAAGTAACAACTTAGAGGATCAAATTGAGACAAATTGAAATTAATGGATTAAATTAGTATTAAAATGAACTTCATAAGTAAAAATAAAAAGTAGGTGGCCAATTCATAAAATATAAAAATATAGACATGGACTAAATTGATTAAATTAGAAATTTAGAGGTAAAATTGAAGTGGGTGACCGAATTGAATTGCGATTCAAACTTATAGGGATTGTGGAAAGGATTTTAAAATTCTTTATTTGCACAAAGGTCCTTTATATATAAATACCTAAAAACCCTCTCTTATTCATCATTATCACCATTTTCTAAAAATCCCTCCTCACAAAGTCTCTCACGCTCTCCTCACCGAAGGATAGGGGTGTAAACGAGCCGAGTCGAGCTCAAGTATTACTGAACTCGACTCGACTCGAAAACTCTGAAATAGAGCTCGACTCGACTCGAAAACTCGCGAGTTTAAAATTTTCAAGCTCGACTCGAACTCGAAATTCTGAACTGAAGCTCCCGAGCAGCTCGAAAAGGCTCGAAATGAAAAAAAAAAATCTTAAACTTAACTCGATTGAAGCCTTAAACTCGAATAAACCTTAAATACATGAAAATCTTATTATATTTTTAAAAAAATTAATACATAAATGTTAATATTATTAATAATTTATTTTTTAAAAAATAAAATCTTAATATATCATATTTTTGAGTTGCTCACGAGCTTTTCGAGTCGAATATCAAGTAGCTCGTTTTGGCTCGCTAAGAACTCGAGTCGAGTCCATTCGATCCGAGTATTTATCGAGTCTTGATCGAGTTGATCTCGAGTAGCTCGCGATCTGTCTCGTTTCATTTACAGCCCTACCGAATGAGATGGTTGGCCCTACTCCGATGGTTGGTCCGCCGTACGCCGCTGCTCCGGCTGTCTCTACCGGCGGACGGAAAATCCAAAAATAACCCAGAACACTCGCCTTGACACCCCGAGCACCGATCTAAAGTCCAAACCCCACAAATATCCCCATAACAGCGTAGATCTAGAGCGTAAGTTTCGGTTTTTTACCTTTTAAAACTGTTGTCTCTTGAGTTCCGGCCACCCCTCAGTTATGGCTAGGCCCTTGCGTGCTCTCGGTAAACAAAACCGAGTAACCCTCGATTTTTTTGTATTTTTTAGGGACTGTTGCTTTGGTTTTTTGGTTTCTGTTGTCTTTTGTGTTTGTGGTTTTTGGTTGTATATGGTGTTTTGTTGGTTCTGTGGTTGGCCTTGTAGTTTGATGGCATTGTTTTGTTCGACCGTGGTGGTCTGTTGGTTTTGTTCGTTGATGGTATCTGCCTGTTGTGACTCGATCTTGTTGATGGTTCTGTCGATTTTGGGTACTGTTCTTGTGGCTTGTTGGCTCTCTCGTGAGTTCCAATGATATCCCCTTTTACTGTGTTCCCGGCCGGGGCTTTTATAACCCCCACTGGCCGTTGTGAGCCCCAAAAAGAGGGGGTCGTTGCTGTTGTGGCCGATTATCCCGAGATGGGTCAGTCCCGGGATTTCAGGCTGGTCGTTTCGCCCCTTGACCGTCCGATTACCTTGTTGTGCGGTGCCTTTGACTGTCTTGATACGTTAGGGTTTTGAAACCCTAGTCAATTGGGCTGGATCAGGCCCCAAAACCTACTGGACCCATTAGACCCTGGAAAAGAAAAAAAATGAAATAAATGAAATAAATAATAATAATATACTAAATATAATTTATATAATATATATATTTCAAAATATTTTTTAAACTATATATTATTTTTTAAAAAGTTTTCAAAACTATATGTTATATAGTTTTCAAAATGTTTTAAAAATATTATATAAGTTTTCAAAAAATGTTTTTAAAATTATATATTATATAATTTTCAAAAATGTTTTTAAAACTATATATTATATAATCTTTCAAAAACATTTTTTAAACTATATATTATATAATTTTTCAAAAATGTTTTTAAAACCATATATTTTAAAAATGTTTTAAAAACTATATACTATAAAAGTTTTCAAAATGTTTTAAAAACTATACAATATATAAATGTTTTCAAAATGTTTTCAAAATTATACATTATATTTTAAAAATATTTTCAAAAACTATATAATATATAAATTTTCGAAAATCGTTTTCCGAAAATTATATATTATATTTTGTCAAAAACATTTTCACAAACTATATTACTATATATACACACACATATATATAATAAAATGATATATATATATATATATAACAAAATAACTCCAGGCGAAAATGAGTGTCTACAGCTGTCACTCTTTGTCTTTTTTCGTGGAACGAAAAATAGGATAAAGACAAAATGACACAAATTTTCGCTCGGTGGAGTTGAAAATTGACTTGAATTAAGAATAACTCTTTGTCGAATTGTGTTGCGGATGACCCCTTCGTCGCGAAGCCGAGTCCATCTTGAAATGATATGGAATTGAAGTCGCAGTTCGGAATTTGAATTAGAATGTGACTTCTTATAGCCAAATTGTAGTCCACTTCGGTCTTCTTTTTGGCTTAAAAATTCGACTGGAAAGTAGTTCATTGACTCCACCGTGTGGTTGATAGGCCCTTGAGCTGAATGAAATCGAACTCGAAAGGTCTTCGTTGACAGATAGTTTTTCTCGGCTTAAGCTATGCTACCGAGAAGCGGTTCCTTGTCACTAAGGCACGGATAACCCAGATCTTCTTCTCGGCTTGAAAACTTCGATTGCGGCCGGACAGTAGTATGATTGAGGTGTCATCGAGCTGAATGGAATCGAACTCGACCAATTTGTTGACAGATAGCCCTTCTTGCCTTGAGCTATTCTATAAATTTGGTTTGCCTCTGACCTGAGTGTAATCGAACTCGAAGATCTTTGGTTGGCAGATAGCCCTTATCGACTTAAGTTATGCTACAAATGATGTGTCTTGGAGCTGAGCATAGTCGAACTCGAAGGTCTTTGGTTGGCAGATAACCCTTCTCGACTTAAGTTATGTTGCAAATGATATGCCTTAGAGCTGAGCGTAGTCGAACTTGAAGGTCTTTAGCAGATAGCCCTTATTGACTTAAGCTATGCTGCAAATGATATGCCTTGGAGCTGAGAGTAGTCGAACTCGAAGGTCTTTGGCAGATAGCCCTTCTCGACTTAAGCTATGCTGCAAATGATATGCCTTGGAGCTGAGCGTAGTCGAACTCAAAGTTTTTTTGTCACAGATAACTCTTCAAGCCTTGAGTTATGCTGTAAATGATGTGCCTTAGAGCTGAACGTAGTCGAACTCGAAGGTCTTTGGCAGATACCCTTCTCGACTTAAGTTATGCTGCAAATGATGTGCCTTGGAGCTAAGCGTAGTCGAACTTGAATGTCTTTTGGTGACAGATAACCCTTCTAGCCTTGAGTTATGCTGTAAATGATGTGTCCTCGAAGTTGAATGTAATCGAACTTGAGGGTCTTGGGCAGATAGTCCTTCTTGACTTAAGCTATTATGCAAATGATGTGCCTTAGAGCTGAGTGTAGTCGAACTCGAAGGTCTTTGGTTGACAGATAACCCTTCTCGACTTAAGTTATGCTGCAAATGATATGCCTTGGAGCTGAACGTAGTCGAACTCGAAGGTCTTTTGTTGACAAATAGCCATTTTTTCCTTGAGCTATGTTGCAAATGATATGCCTTAGAGCTGAACGTAGTCGAACTCGAAGGTCTTTTGTTGGCAAATAGCCCTTCTTGCCTTGATCTATGTTGTAAATGATATGCCCTGGAGCTGAGCGTAGTCGAACTTGAAGGTCATTGTTGGCAGATAACCCTTCTAGCCTTGAGTTATGTTGCAAATGTTGTCTTAAAAAATGGCTTCCCTTCACAGGTCTAAGCCGGTCATAGTTCTTCAGGTGGTTCCTTTGAGCGGGTCTAAACCAAGTAATATGATTTTTGGATGACTTACCTTCACAGAAAAGTCCACTGATACATTTCGTCAGCCGGATATCTTCCGTCGTGGAATTGAAATCTGGCTTGAAGACATTAACTGAAACACATTGTTCATTGTTGAGTTGAGTTGAACTGGATTTGTTTTGAATTAGTTCTCGAACCTATCTGAAGTTGATTGTCAATCTTTCAATCTGTCGAGTTGGTTGCGGTGTAGCTTCTTGTTGATGAGTTAAACAACCACCATCAATCTTTAAAGGTGCTTTTGAATCGAGTATCCTTCGTCTTGAAGTTGAAACTTGACTCTAAAAGCTATAAAAAAAATCATGCATGTGAAAAATAATAAATGTGATGCTCTTAAGTATGCCTAAGATGCATGCAACATGAATAAGTTATGTTTTATTTCTTGGATTGGAGTCTCGTGTTTTGTATGCCAATCTGGTCCATGGAATCGATCGTGCCCCATTCTCTTTTCAAGCTTTGGCTTTACAGACCTTTCAAATATGAGATTGTTATGTTTGAAAATGTTTTTCTCCTTTTTCTTGTTTTAGGAGGAAAAATGATAAAATGTTGTAGAATATTGCTCCTTAATTCATGCTCGCAATTGAATCAAATTATAAACATGAGTTCAAAGTATATCAAAGGAATCAATAGCTCTTTTAATGCTTACAGAGTTATAGCTCTTTGAAAAATATTCAAGTGGATGAGTTGGCTTTAGGTTGACCTAAGGTTTCAGCCAACAAAAAAATGTCATTTTTTCGGTTATTGCAACATGTTTTTTCTTTGGCTTGGCATTTTAATTGGATGCGGACAAAATGACGCAACTAGCATTATCAATTGCTAGACTTTCTATTTCGGTTCTCTGAAATCTTTCATTTGTTCAAGCTTTGTAGGTTCCTCTAACAAAGGCAGTGTGAAAATATCGGTCTAAAAATGAAATTCCATAGTGCTCGTGTGAAATTGACTATAACAGGTATTCCTTAACTCCCTTAGTCCATTTTTTCGAAACTCCTTATTTAAATTTACCATTAAATGGCTAGTCGGATCCATAAAGCCGAGGCGTTTAACCAATTGCTCTAGAGGGACAGCTTAATATATAAACACCTTTATCAGGTTAGTTGAATCTTATCCATAAAGCCGGGGCGTTTAACCAATTGCCTTAGAGGGACAACTCAAGCTTTATTGTATAGTATAATTATCTTTATTAGGCTAGCTGAATATTATCCATAAAGCCGGGGCGTTTAACCAATTGCTTTAGAGGGACAACTCAAGCTTTATTGTATATATATAATATTATAATCTGGGTATACGGATTCAATTTCTTAAGTTTGTCAAGAAGAACATGTTATAGTCTAGGTGTTTTTGAAAGTCAAGGAATCTCATCTTTAGAGTTCAATTTCCAAGCAACTGACCTAAACTTGATTTACCTACTCGACTATTCCATCTGTGAAGATCATGATCATCACTGAACGTCTTAAATAAAAAGTATAGTAATGTCATATGCAAAAGGATGCCCCATGTTGTCCTCACCTTATGAAAGGAAAATGTTATATTGGCTAATTGCAAGAGCAGAGTACGGTGTTTGAGGGTATATTATGGGTAAGGTCAAGGTCCTTGTTTTAAATCATGTTACTTTGTCAAAGATCTGTAATTTTGAACCATTTACAGAGTTTCTTAATTCAGTTGGTATTCAAAGAATTGCAAGTTTGCAAATGTGATTCATTGCTCGTCGCCATTAAAGTAACATAAATTTATTCAAATGTTCTTACAGAAAACTTGAGAAAATATGAAAAAAACAAACTCAAATAGAATTCCTCAAAAATTAAATAAGGTCTCATCAGGATGCCCCATTTGCTATGACTCTTTCTGCTTTGGGAGTGTCATTGCTTTCATCATAAAATTTCAACTCTTTTCTGTCCATCATTAGCTGGATCAAGGCTCTAAATTCGGCACATTCTTGTACATCATGTACATCTTCATTGTGATAACAACAATGACTACCACCTTTGGAATCTAATGTGCTAGGATGTGGTGCAAGAAACCCCACATTTATCATTTGCCTCCATACCCAAGCAAGAGGTGTCTTCACTTCGTAAACTCTGGTTTTGGCCTTTTTACCCTTTTCCTCGATGATTCCACTTTCTTTATTCTCTTGATGATTAGGTAGAGGGTTCTGTGCAATGTGGGGTGATTCTAAATTGTTAAAATGAATCCAACCTCTGTTGCGCATCCTTTGGACAACCCTCTTAAAGGGGAGGCAATTTTCAATAGCATGCCCTGGAACACCGCCATGATATTCACAGTGCACATTTTTGTCATACCACCTGGGGTAGGGGGCTTTAGAGGTATCTCGGGATAGGGTAACACCACATGTGCGTCAAACAGTTGTTGGTTGAGCTCTTTGTATGTCATGGGAATGAGATCAAAATGCTCATTTTCTCTCATTGGTTTTGCCTAGAATACGGTACAGCTGCAAACGATTTTGAAATGGTGATGATCTCTCTTTCTTTCTTCTTTAGAGGAGGATTTCCACTCATCCTACGTCAAGGTTTAATGGTAATTTCTACCCTCGTTATTTTGACCTCTTCATCAAATTTCAGAATACGGTAACTATCCGAATTATCTTGAAGTCATAGTAAGATTCTGGGTGAGACAACCACTTGCGGGGTAGGTGACATGGTTACCCCTTCCGATGAGCCTGCCCCAAGAGCACTTGTCTGACGTAGGTCAGCTAACTTTGCAATGATCTGATCAACCAATGACTCTTGGCCTTTCGTGATTGCATCTAGGGTACTCTGGCTATTTTGATTTATCTTTTCTTCTAACTCTCTCTAGAGCTTCAACATGTTCTCTTCGATCTGAGTAATTATGGCTTCTATCTTCTTTTCGGTTTGAATGAGGATGACACGTGTCCGAATCTTGTAGAGGTATGTCCAGTGTTTGTACCATTCCGTTATGAAAATCTCTTGTTAGTTCATGTGAATGCAATGAAAAAAAGAAAATTATGCGAAATATGCAAGAATGCATGATGCATGAAATGTTCGAGGCATTGATCCAAAAAATGTGTCTGTTATTCTGAATAATCCTTATTGGGGACAAAAGTGTTACGTCTGAAGAGACAAACTTTTTGATGGTATAGATCCCGCACAGCTTCTGGCAAGTTGATTCGTCTTCCGCCTTTTTTCACAGGTTGAATATCCTGTCGAACCATTCTGGTTCCTTTGGCTAAACTTGTGCAAGTGCGAGTTGCTTGCCCCAAAAACGGTCTCGAATGACTGCATCTCCGGCTTTCACTCTATGCCGAGCTAGTTCCAAACGAAAGTGCCATCGGAGCCCTCCATCCGAAGTTTATTGACTTGTTTATGGAATTTCGTCAATAATGGTCTCCAGCTTAGCTAGGGTTTCGCCATCTTGTTCTCGTAGTTTTCGAAATGACTCTCTGGTCAGTAACATTTTCCTCGTCTTTCCCCTGCAACCTTTGCCTCTGAGTATTCTTTGACCACGGCTGAGCTTCTGAACTTTTTTATCTCTTTGTATTATTACTCCTTTATCCATTAATGCAGATTATTCATGTTTAACAAACACAATCAACACCCCTTTTGAATGATGTACATGATAAAAAAATAAAATAGAATAATAAAAAAAAGGAAAATGAAATGAGAAAAAAAAAATTAGTGAGATAAGGATAATAAAAATAATAATAATGAAAATAAAAAGTCCTACCCCACATGATATATACCCAATATGATTATTATTCCTACCCGGACATGATCTCTATCCCGTAAGTTGATTTTGAACAAGTCCTAACATCATAAATTTCTAGTTCACATGCTTTGAACAAAAAAATAAAGAAGGAGATAATCTCAAAGCAGCCTATGGTTTGAAATGAAGTTTTGGGGTGAGCTCTAACTCCTTGTAGTTTCTCGGTTCAGGTTCTAAAGAAGGTACCCGAGTTCTCCTTGCTGGTGCCTCCTTGAGCTTGTCAGACCCTTAATCCTAAGCCCATTACAAGCTTTTGTTAGGACTAGTTAAACTCGAGAAGATACATTCCCTTATCTTTGTGCAGTGAATAAATTCACACGAAGACATAAGGTATATGAATCCCGATGGCTACTTGCTAGGCATGTACGGTGAATAAATTTACACAAAGGCGTCGCTTTCACCCTCACTTAAAACGGGTATAGAGCCAAAGATAGAAAACTTTTCAAAAATCTGAAATCATTGAAAAAAAATGTTAGTACAACTATTTATTTGAAAAATAATCAAAGGTAAATAATTGGAATCGAATAAATAAATTTAAATTTAAATTTACTATTTTCGCATAAAAAGACAACCGAAAATTAATTATGGACTGACTCATTTACATGTCCCCAACGGAGTCGCCAAGCTGTCAGAACCGTCTTTCGGTTGGGCCCCTAATTAGGCTTCGACTTGGATTGATTGGGTTGGAGTCGCCACTGACCACTTTAAAACGAATTTAGGTGTGTCGGACACCAACTTACTTGATCTAAGTCGTACCAGAAACGTGTCGGGTTCGGGAGTCGATTACGGTCAAGGAAGGATTAGCACCCTTGAACCGCTCTTTCCGTACCAATTAATTTGTCGGTTGTCTTAATTGCGAAAATTTAAAATTTAAATTTAAATTTAAAATATTCGATTCGAATTGTTTACCTTTGATTGGTTGGACTTTCTCTAAAAAAGAGATCGAAAATGTTAGAAAAAAAATAAATACATAAGGAATAAAATAAATAAATGCTAAATTAAGAATAAATGATATATATATATATAAAGATAATGAAAATAAATAAAAAAAAGTAAAATAAAAAAAATAAAGCAAAAAAATGAAAGAGAAAAAAAGTCAAAGGAAAATAATAAAATAGAATAAACAAAAAAAATCAAAGAAAACGAAAAAAGAAGAAAAATAAAATAAAATGAAAAAAATAACTAAATAATATTAAAAAAAGATAAATCTTAAAAAGCAATAAAGAAAATATGAAGACAATAAAAACTTCAAAAATAAAATAAAGTAACAACTTAGAGGTTCAAATTAAGACAAATTCAAATTAATGGATTAAATTAGTATTAAAATGAATTGCAGACGTAAAAATAAAAAGTTAGGTGGCCAATTCATAAAATATAAAAAATATAGGTAATGACTAAATTGATTAAATTGGAAATTCAGAGGTAAAATTGAAGTGGGTGACCGAATCGAATTGCGATTTAAACCTATAGGGATCGCGAAAAGGATTTTAAAATCCTTTATTTGCACAAAGGTCCTTTGTATATAAATAACTAAAAACCCTCTCTTCTTCTTCATTATCACCATTTTCTGAAAATCCCTCTTCTCTCAAAGTCTCTCACGCTCTCCTCACCGAAGGAGATGGCTGGCCCAACTCCAGTGGCTGAAAAATCCAAAATAACCCAGAACACTCACCTTGACACCCTGAGCACCAATCCAAAGTCCAAACCCCATAAATATCCCCAGAACAGCGTAGATCTAGAGCGTAAGTTTCATTTTTTACCTTTTAAAATCGTATTCTCTTGAGTTCCGGCCACCCCTCGGTTATAGCTAGGCCCTTGCGTGATCTTGGTGAACAAAACCGAGTAACCCTCGATTTTTTTGTGATTTTTTAAGGACTATTGCTTTGGTTTTTTGGTTTCTGTTGTCTTTTGTGTTTGTGGTTTTTGGTTGTATATGGTATTTTGTTGGTTCTGTGGTTGGCCTTGTAGTTTGATGGTATTATTTTGTTCGACCGTGGTGGTCTGTTGGTTTTGTTCGGTGATGGTATCTGCCTGTTGTGACTCGATCTTGTTGATGGTTCCGTTGATTTTGGGTACTGTTCTTGTGGCTTGTTGGCTCTCTATTGAGTTCCGATGATATCCCCCTTTACTGTGTTCCCGACCGGGGCTTTTATAACCCCCACCGGCTGTTGTGAGCCCCGAAAAAAAGGGGTCGTTACTGTTGTTGCCGGTTATCCCGGGATAGGTTAGTCCTGGGATTTCAAGCTGGTCGTTTCGCCCCTTGACCGTCCGACTACCTTGCTGTGCGGTGCCCTTGACTGTCTTGATACTTTAGGGTTTTGAAACCCTAATCAACTGGGTTGAATCAGGCCCTAAAACCTACTGGACCCATTAGACCCTGGAAAAGAAAAATAAAATGAAATAAATTTAAAAAATAAAATGAATAAAATAAAAAATAATAATATACTAAATATAATTTATATAATATATATATATTTCAAAATACCTTTTTAAACTATATATTATATTTTAAAAAGTTTTCAAAACTATATGTTATATAGTTTTCAAAATGTTTTAAAAATATTATATAAGTTTTCAAAAAAATGTTTTTAAAACTATATATTATATAATTTTCAAAAAATTTCAAAAATATTTTTAAAACCATATATTATATTTTAAAAATATTTAAAAACTATATACTATATAAGTTTTCAAAATGTTCTAAAAACTATACAATATATAAATGTTTTCAAAATTATACATTATATTTTAAAAATATTTTCAAAAACTATATAATATATAAATTTTCAAAAATTATTTTCCGAAAATTATATATTATATTTTGTCAAAAACATTTTCACAAACTATATATATATAATAAAATGATATATATATAACAAAATAACTCCAGGCGAAAATGAGTGTCTACACAATATATATTTTATTTAGTTAAATGATATTTATTTTTTTAATATTATGACATATAATTATCTTATATTTAATTATCATAAAACTTTTATTGGTTAATTTTTTTAATACGAATTACGATGTTGGATTAGATATACCTCTCGGTTCAAAAATCGAGGATAATTGTAGTCATAATTTTTTTTTGGATGTCATAATCAGGGATGAGCACATATAGGGTTTGAGTCGACCCGATATGTTTTTTTTAGATAAAATCTGAACTTGACATGAAATAATATTTTTATTAAAAAATATTAATTTTATTTAATAAAAATAGAGATTTAATTTTAAAAAAAGTAATATAGAAAAGTATTATTGTAATTATCTCTAAATATATAAAGTTAAATTATATTTTTTTGGTCAGGTTGAATATTTTTCACCTTAAATTCAAATTTAATCCGAAAATAACCTCTAAAAAGACCCGGCCTAACTTGAACTTAATTTTATTTTTTAAAAACCAGCCCTATTTTTAACCATTATGGTGTTGACAAGTTAATGTTCAATCACTAAGGATCAAAATTTTACTGATTCGACTTATTACTTAGATTTGGTATTGATAAAAATTCAAAAATAATATTAAAGATCTTTTAATCAAATAGTTTTAAAATATATTTTTATAAAATTTAATTATTTGATTTAAAATTGACTTTAAAATCCAATTACATATTTTAGTTTTCACAATGAGAATATATGAAATATAGAAACATGTGGATGTTCTCTAAAAAATTGTGAAGAGAAAGAAATTTCCTATGTTTAAGTATATTAAAAAACTATAGCATTTTAACGTTGTCTATAAATTAGACAATTAAAATCCACATAATGTGATAGGAAATTCTTAAGTCTACAAATAAATTACTGAGCATATAATTGTAACTTAGTAAAGAAACTATAAACTATAAAATAACTCACTAAATGAGGGTTAAAAACATAATTGTAAATTCAAAAGTGTTTTTCAAACACAAAATCTATAAATTAGAGATTTTGCATTTGAACACTTTTCTGTCCAAATTAAAAAATTTAATTTTTGACCTTACGGGACACAATTTGAGTTTTGTGCCTTTGGCAAAAATTCAAAGGCAAATGCTGGAAAGTTCCGACTTCCACCAGTGATCGAACTCTCAAAATACAAAATTGATGGAATTCAAAGCAGATAACGGCGCACCCTGATGTAAAAACCGGACACGAAAGAAATTTGCGTAGAGGAATTGATGGACAACGAGTATCGCTTCAGACATCGGACAGTTTAGAAGGCATAAACTTTCTCACTCACGTAGAGGGCCTTTGGCATGCAGAAAACAATTGCCAACTAAGGAAAGCCATCACCAAAGATGTGAATAATTGAAAGCCTACCACCTTCGGGAAGTGCCATTTCAGTTCTCGCCTCAGGTAGCTGCCCAAGGAAAATCGTTTTCACTTGAGCATTTAATGAAAAGACCACTCGGAAGGGTTAAATTGTGGGCAGATGTAGTGAAAAGTTAAAACAGACCTTGTAGTGGATGGTATGGTTGCAACAATTCCAGCGCATGCATATATTATGGGAATCAAAGTCTTGGGCTTGTTCTTTCGGAGCCAAATCCAAGATCCCAATGCTGCAAGAGATATGCTCAATACATGAAATGAGAAAAGGATAGAGATTTCTATGAGAGATAATAGTGGAAATTTCACTCTTTATTAGAGAAACGGGATTCTAGAATCCTTATGTAATCATTTTTTTAATTTTGGAAACACCATCACAAATAAACCACCATACAGAATCATGGAAGCCCTACAAAGCAGTTCCAAAAACAATGTTCCAAGTTCAGCCACTAAAGAAATAAACATACCAAATTAGCATTTGCTTCCAGGCCTTGTAGAATGTAATCCCAAGTGAATTCTAGCCCCCTTGTTCCCACCCAAAGAGGTGCCAATCTATGTAGAACAGAATCAGCAAAAGCCCATCCTATCCGCATTGAAAGAAATAAACCATAGTGCCAATAAATTAAGTCAAGTGAAAAAAAAACAACAAAATATGATAAATGCAACTTATCTCCAAGTTTTTAAATATAAACTTTTAACCATCTATTATCACAGTTTTAAAAAATCCACAAAGGTTCAGTAACTCTTAACATGGGCAAAACTAGCACTAAACATTCAGCAATAATAGAAATTAAGGTATTACATCATGAATACTTCAAAATGGTGTTACAATGAGTGATATGAAGCTTCTTGGACTGATCCATCTGAACATTTTATTAATATAACGATATTATTAATTCGCTATAAAGGTCACACCCTTGGTCATAGAAATTCACTCATCAATTGTTTAGGTGATCCGGTGCAGGGTGACATCCTTAAGGGTCAAAACAACAAATGCAAAATGCTCTTTCTTTTCTCTAATTTTTATTTGGAGGGGGTGCATTAGGATGGCGAAACTGAATTTAAACTTCAAAATCTAGAGACAAAATCTCACTCACCAAGTCCAACAGCTTGAAATTTATGATTTTGAGATATATTCCTGTGTGTCAACTGTGTTAAGGCAAAATAAAGTCCATCGACATCTACAAAACCAATCAATGCTTTCAAAAGTTCCTGGGAAATGCATAAGTAACAAATTTCTCCATGAGCTTAAAATGAATATACTGTTCAAAAGGACCACTGACAGTATTACAATCCATATATCTAACAGATCCTTAAGCAACTGCAGTTAAGAAAGTAGGAAAGGGTTTCATATTTGAATCTAACTAACGAAGTCATCAAATCAAACTCCACAAGCTACAACAAAAGCTGGAAATTATTTAAAATTACAGCAATACTGCACTCCTGGGTTCCTCGACGCAGATTCAAATTCCAGAACAATAAAAAAAATACCTGGTATAGATCAAAGCCATCGTTCTCAGACACCTGCAAAAATGTTGCAAGGCAAACAAGCTGCCAGTGTAGGAAAAAAAACAAAATAAATTAATCATCGAAAAACACTTGGTATAAAACACCAAAGTTGATATTTACAAGCTGTACTGACCTTTACCAAAGCTGTTCCTAGATAAACAAGGGCAGCTTTAACAGAGGTACCAAGAGTATCATACTCCGATCTGCATAAACATAATTCATAATTAATTAGACTGATTGTATACAAACAGTACTATAATTTAGTAGAGAATAACAATTTCCTACAACAAATTTAACTAACTAAATTCTCAAAAATCAACTACACAACAGTACATTTTTTCACTATACCTAATTACTTCAACTTGTAGCTGACGAATCTTTTAATCAAAGTCTTTTAACATATATTTTAGAACTAATCTTAGCTCACTTTTTCTTATTGCAGATAGATCTGTTCTTAAAAGAAGAAAAATATTTTTTCCGTCGAGAATTTATTTTTACTTGTTTCAACACAGATCGAAGTTTAAGTTCTAAGTAGAGCTCACTTCCATGGAAAACTAAGAAATTGCAGATATTATGAAAATAAATATATCACAAATTGCATGAAAACTAGGTAAAGGATCGAGTAAAAAAGGAGGTGGAACATACAAGGGAGTGGCGGAGTAGTAGACGGCGTGAGGACCGAAGGTGAGTATCGCACAGTTGAAAAAGTGAAACATCGTCATTTTTCCTGTTTCCTGTGTTTTCTTTTTTCGAGTTTCAATTTCCTTTATTCCCTATTTGCCGATTCCAAGTTTCAGTATGCTTTGCTCGTCTCGAACAAATTTCGCTTGAACTGAAAATCTGATTGGGAATGAGTGATATGTTTTTAAGTGGGCCGCTAAAGAACCCGTTACATTTCGAGCCTCTAATCTGCCTTCAAGAAGCAATTCAGGCTTTGGGGGTAAACGGAAATAAGAAAATAAGGTTATTTAAATTTAATTATAGATATTTTTGTTAAAAAAACAGGTTAAAAAGAAATTAAGATAAACTATGAACCAACATTCGTACCTAAAAAATGTTAAAGCACAAATAGAAGATGTAATTTTGATTATCATAGGATCTACGGGGTTTTCTCTGTTAAGTCATACCAGACCAATAATACTGTAATTTTGATTTTTTTAAATTCCATAATTAAGAAAATATGTTGTTAACTTTGATTATGATTTTTGTATCCTACATTTAATTTCATTGTACCTCAACTATATATTATATGTTGTTAATTTCTTTCTGGTTTAATATTATTTTGATTCAATTGATAGAGAATTTTAAGAGGAATAATTGTCTATCTAATTAACCAAAAATCAATCGAATAAGCTTAAAAACCAATTTTAAAATCTTACCCCTTTAGCCATGGAGGTTCACAACAGCATTGAAGAAAAAAAGGCTGATTTTCTTCTTCTTTTCTACCAATAATTATGGCTTAAAACACTTTGCACAAAATTAATATAACTGAATTTAAAATTCAATTAATGAGAAATTTCAATTTTGTCATTAATGAATCATGATTTGGGATGAAAATGAGACGAAACAGATAGTGAGTATCGACTCGGTCAAGGCTCGATAAATACTCGGATCGAATGGACTCGACTCGAATTCTTAACGAGCCGAAACGAACTACTTAATACTCGACTCGAAAAGCTCGTAAGCAGCTCGAAAATATAATATATAAGATTATATTTTTTTAAAAAAAAATTATTAAAAATATTAATATTTATGTATTGATTATTTTTAAAGAGCATGCATTAAGATTTTCATGCATTTAAGGTTCATGTTCGAGTTCGAGTTCGAGTTCGAGGCTTTAATCGAGTTAAGTTTAAGAATTTTTTTTCTTCATTAAGAGCCTTTTTGAGCTACTCACGAGCTTCAGTTCAGGATTTCGAGTTTGAGTCGAACTTGAAAATTTTAAGCTCGCGAGTTTTCGAGTCGAGCTTAATTTCAGAGTTTTCGAGTCGAGTCGAGCTCAACAATACTTGAGCTCGACTCGGCTCGTTTACACCCCTAATCATGATAATTACCAATTGCCATTGAAATATCTTTCATTAAAATATCTCATAGTTAAAGATAAACCAATTTGAAGTTGACTTTCTACTTTAGCCATGTAATTTCAAAAATTGTAATTTAGTTACTTAATTTTCCCAATTTCGGCTAAATAGATAAAATTAACTTCAATTTCACTGTTTCATACTAAATTTCATTGTTATAAAATATAGAAATAATATTTTTAACCTTTATTTAACATCCTTCAAATTTTCGTAAAATTTTGATTCGATCAAATTATCCAATTTCCAATCGAATTTTACTATTTAATAACTTCTAATACAAATTCCGAATCAAAATTCTGATTCTCACAAAAATTTTTATTTCGAGACAAACTATTCCAAAATATATAATTCTAAAAATTACATTTTTAGTCCTTAAACTTTTCAAAATTTATACTTTAACTACTAAACTTTCAAAACTTATATTTTGATCACTACTCAAAAAATTTGGGTATTACATACAATTGACTATTCTTCAAATAAACTACGTTAAGAACAAGTGTTTACGACTTTCTGATTGAAATTATATCAAAATATGTTAGGATTATTAAGGATCTATTGACTAGCCGTAAAAGTGCCAAGAGGAGATAAATTGACCTTTCAAAAAAATTAGCTATAGAAGTAAAAAGATAGGCAATAAGACACAAAGATTTAGAGTGGTTCAACTTTCTTAATAAAGCCTACATCTACTACCTTAGCTCCGCACTAAGGATTTCTAACAAATTTACTAATTGGTTCTTCTTTTTCTAGGATCACAAGTAACTTTCACAATTTTCTAGTTTTTCAAAGGTTAAACTAGAACCGCTACCCTTTTACAAATGGATATAAAATGTAAACAATAAAACCTTGCAAGATCGGTGTTAACAAGAATTAAGCTTAAAAGAAAAACGATTAAAAGATATGCAATGAGCTCAAGCACTTATCTACAAGAGAAAACAGAAAAATAAAGAGTGAAAGAGTTTATCTCTTGATCTCTATTGCTAGGATAGGTGTTGTAAGATTCTTCAAGTGTCTCTTTGTTGTTTTTATTAGTTGAATGTGTTTCTAACCGATTATGACCGTTGGGGATGAGTTATAGATGTTGGAAGCTTTAAAAGTGTTTAATTAAGGCCACATGCACATGAAGTTTCGAAAATTTTGAGAAAGTTTTGAAACTCTTAAACTCATTATAATTGAAAATTTTTAAATTTTTATGAAAGTTTTGAAACTCTTACTTTAAAATATGGCCATTGAAGAAGACCATACTCTAAAAACTATTTCAGGGGCAAAGTTTTGAAATTTTATCAAAAGTTTCGAAACTCACTATTCATGAACAATACGCGTGTATGACAAATAGTGATTGAATAGTGTTTTTATATTTTTAAAGCTTTAAACACATTTTAAACATTTTAAATATATTTTAATTAACTCATACACTTTTTTTTATATAAAACACTTTCATATTTTGCATGAAAGCCACCCCACTTGAAGGATGTAGAAGGCATGAAAGTTGTTTGTTATTTAAGTAAAAACTAAAAGTCCATGGCAGTCGTTATTGAACTGTGTTTGGACAGGTTTTATTCAACATGCTTTCATATTTTGCATAAAATGTCTTTATCTTTTCCGGAGAGGGACGGCATTTTTGATTAACTCCACTGATTATAAGTAATTATTGTAGTATAATTTATAAAATTCATTATCTGAACTTCTGTGATGTCTATAGTTTATTCAAGCGGGTAAACGATAATGTAAGCAAATAGAATAATATTATATTATATGATACGCTACATATTTTTCTAACCATTCTCAGTGAAAGGTTTGACTAGGACAGGAGATTATTGTGCATTAAAAATAATATGAATCTTGATTTTATATTGACGGCGATATTGAATATTGACCCAAATTTGTCATCATTGATCATCAATGTTGACTAATTGACCATCAATATTGAGAAATTAATATAATTCAAATTTGCCTTCGTTATATTTTGGGAAATAAAATTTAAGTTTTATTGAGATAAATTATGTAGATGTAAATTTGTCATCATTGATCATTAATGTTGACTAACTGACCATCAATCTTGATTTTAATATATTAGCATTGAAATAAACCCCATGAAATCATTTAAGTTTTAAATTCAAATTAAATTATTAATATAAATTATGTAGATGTGAATAAATTGAGACATTGTAAATGCAATACAAGAAAATAATAAACACATATATAAAACCTAATAATAATACAAATATACAATACATAAAAATAATTTTTAATATATAAATTTTATGTAAATTCATGACATCTTTTAAACTATTCCAATCTAATTTGCTCCATTTAAAATGTCAAGATTCGAACTTTTAACATTGTATTTAAGTTATATAGTGTTTAATATCACTAGACCAATTAATTGTTAGTAAATCAAATTAAATTATAACAAAATTAATTAGAGAATAAATTTAAGATGATTTAATTTATGATACCAAAATACTCTCCTGTGGTTAAAAATAAATTTATCTGCCATGGTTGGCTAATGGAGATTTGGAGCTGACCTTTACTGCTCCGTAACTTTCTTTTTTAATAGCAAACAATATTGACTTAGAGTTGCGTGGAAGGGTTGGTGTTCATTTAATTGCATTAACTTGGGAATTTTTCTAATCTTAAAGTTTGGAGCATTGAATTGAATATTATGAGTTTGGAAATTTGATAATATTGCGCTGTTTTTTAACCCTCTCGTTTTTGGCGTTATTATATTAAAAACCGCCAATAATTATTTTTCTTTAAAAAATAACTCCTTTAATAGATTTGATAGAAAATAACCCCTAAACAACTATGCAGGATGGCCTCGCGTTTTACAAAAAGCGAAGTCAGATCTCACGTTTTATGAAAAGCGAGGTCTGATCTCACGTTTTTTGAAAATTGAGTTTTATGAATTTATTATTGCCTTTATATAATATTAAATGACTATGTCTGTAAAAGTTGATATGGAACTCGTGCCCTATAAAATGTGAGTTCCATTAAACACGTTTTATAAAATGTGAAGTAGTGCAGTTTGAGAATTATTTTTCTAATAAATCTACTAAGGGGTTATTTTTCAAGAAAAATAATTATTGAGGTTTTTTAATATAATAATGCCTCGTCTTTACATAATAAATCTTTATTTCAAAATATTTTTCAAATTAATAATAATTAATTAATCTAATAAAATGATATATTGAATTTCTTAAATATTATCCGAAGTTAAATTCTTTACATTATGAACAACCAGTTGGTCTAGTGGAAAGAGGCACTTGGTCTCTTAAGCAAGGTCAGGGGTTCGAATCCTGACGTTTGCGAATAGAGCAAACTGGGTTGGGAGAGTCGCCCTCGCCTCTGCAGTACCCGATTTAAATTAGTCGGTCAATAGATCGGATACCAATTATTAATTAAAAACAAATCTATTAATAATTATGTTGAGTTAATCGATTGACAGAATTGGCCAAGAGGGGGGTGAATTGACAATAAAAATTTTGGTGGAAGCTTTTGCAAAAATTGAAAGAAATTGCACATCAATTTAGAGTGGTTCGACTTTCTCAACCAAAGTCTACGTCCACTACCTTAGCTATCCACACTAAGGATTTTTAACAAATTCACTAATTTGTCTTTCTTTTGAGGACAAAGAGTAACCTTACAAACCCTCAAGAATTATACCCCAAATTCTTGAGAACACTCTCTCTCAAAGAGAACAATACAAATTTGCAAACTTACAAGGAAATCCTCACAAGGTAGATTGTTTGCACAATTCTAGAACAAAGAAAAGAACACTAAAAAATGAATACAATTGAGCACAATAAGTGTTCTTGAAAGAAAGATGAATATTGAATGAAAAATAGGCTTGAAATGCTCAAACTTGATGTTTGATTCTTTCTCTTTGATTCTCTCTTGATTCTAGTTGCTTTATATTTCTTGTTATTGATCAATGGCTTCTAAGCTTGCTTAAATACACCTTGAATCACTTCTGAACGTTGGGGATGATTATAGAAGATAATATAGCCGTTTAGTGTGAAAATAATTAATAAAACAGCTTGGAGCGTGGGGGGAATCGGTACCCCCTATGGGGAATCGATTCCCTAAGTGTAAAATTCAAATATTTCGACCGTTACACAGGGGGGGAAACGGTACCCCCTAGGGGGAATCAGTTCCCTCCGAGCATACTGGAATTCTCGGAGTCAGACTATTAAGGGGGGAATCGGTACCCCTTGGGGGGGAATCGGTTCCCTCTGAGCAATCTGGAATTTTTGCTTTGAAATGGTTCGAAATACTTTGTAAAATTATTTTGAAATTGTTTTAAGATTAAAACTTAATTTTACACTTGAGTAAGGATTAAAAATGATTTTTGAAAGATTTAGAGTAATGTTTTGATATTCGAATAATTATATAGAATATACTTAGAAAACCTTATTGCACAATCTTTAAATTCATTTAACTTAATTTGTTATATCGAAATATCAAAATGTTTTCAACAATCTCCCCTTTTTGATATAACAAAACATTTTAGTAATTTTAAGAATTTGAAATAAAAAATGACGTTTTTGAAAATTATTTTGAAAAATTACTCCCCCTTACTTTAACACTTCTCCCATTTAAAATATTTAACACTTCTCCCCTTTTTTGTTAAATCAAAAAGATTCGTAAAAGATTTTAAACAATGTTTTTGAAATCATTTAGCCAATTAGATTATAGTTTAAGCTGCTAAGATCACAATCAAGAGAAACATTAGCCATTAGTTTTCATAATCAAAATTCATAAACAATGTGATATGGAAAAATTGGTCATATATCTAACATGCTGTAAATGATGCAATAAATTTAATTAAATCAAATATATAAATCCAAACAAATCCAAAGTCTAACAATCCACAAAATCAAACAATCCAAAATATTCAAAATGTTGAAACAATAATCTTTTAGTTCAAAGTTTTAAAGTTAAACACAGAATTAAACATCCGGATCGAGAGGAGGAAAACGAGCTCGCATAGCGGCCATCTCGTGTGAGAGTGCATCAATACGTTCATTCATCGAAGCGTTGTTTGTGCGCATCTCTCGGAGGATTTCTAATTATTGAGCTCCCATTGTGGATAAATGGGACTCTATAGAAGTAAAGCGTGAATCCATGGTAGCATATCGGAAATCGAATGTCTCCATAAAAGATTGAAAATATGGAGGCATTTGATGTTTGTTGTGCTTGCTCCTCGGGCTTCTCAGGCTCATCTTCGGCTTCATCGATGTCTCGCATTAATTGTTGAAGCTCGGGATCGTTGTCAGCTTCTGGTTGAGCTCATGAAGAACTAGCTCCCAGAGTATGTTCAGACGATCGAATCCATTCACCAGTTTCCTTATCCTTTATCCATCCTGTTCTCGTTAAGAAAAGAAGATTAATTTGTTTCTTTAGAGGAAAGGAGGCATCTAGACCAACTCTAAGCCCGGCTTTAGAAAATAGGTTACTCAAAATGCAACCGTAAACTAGAGATGAACAAAGTTTCTTGTTAGGTACAAGGTTTACGGTTTCAATAATTTTAGCAAAAATGATCTGAGGTAGGTTTATTTTAATACCGTTTTCAAAACAATGTAACCACCAAAGATCCAAGGCTCTAAGAGTAGAATAACGACCTCCGGATGATAGAAACCACCAAGAAATCATTAGATGAAGAAAACGTTCATGAAGGTCTAAGACACTTGCACTATCCCTTCTTTTATAACGAGATCCTAAGATTTGTTTCTCATTTGAAATACCATCATTATCTAATCCGAATGCATTGGCTATGTAAGCCGAGTTAATATATAAGAATTTTCCTAGGAGGTAGGAACGAATTCCTATGGTTTTGATTTCAGTTCAATTTTTAACACAAACGACATTAGAATAGAAAATACGAACAAGTTGATGGTAGACAATGGGTTCAAGATCAAAAAGTTTATCAAATTTCCACTCATGTAAAAGAGGAAGATATTTAAAATTAATATCTAACATAGCTTGACGAGAAGGGATACGTTCTTCTCTAATTTTGTAAGAGTCGAAATATTGATAATACCAAAAACGATGATTTCTAGGACCAGGATGATTGAAGCACGAATTTTGGATAGTCAAATTAGGATCAATGGGATTAGGATTAGGAATTGGATTTTCAGGAATAGAATGAGGATTTGGAGGTGGATTTGGTTGACGGTGTGAGCGACTAGATGATGACCTAGCACGTTTAGGATTGGACATGGTTTAGGAAATCGGAATAGGATGGATAACCTGCAATTTAGAAAACATATGTATGCAATTCAATTAATCCCAAAACTCAATTGAGTCCTCAATATTTCAAGGTTCTCTAAATCAATCCTAATGGGAAAAGTTTTTGAAAGCTTTCGAAAAATACGATTTTGAGAAACAATATATGTATAGTTTTCATAACAACAACATAATTCAATCAAAACACAATAATTTGAAAAACAAAAAAAAATTTCTCGAAAATTTTAAATATTTTGGAAAATTCTTGTGTTTTTGATGAAATTAGTTGTAATATCTAGTTTCTAATCACTAAACAATCAATACCCGATCTAAAGTTCAACCTAGAACTAATTAAAACTAGTTCTATGTTCATAAATTGATGAAATAGAGAGTTTAGAAAATTTTACCTTGAAGGATGAGATTGAGTGGATTTTGATGTTGTTTGCACGATTTTAATGATGATAGCAAGTTTAGAAGATGATATTTGAAGTGAATTCCGATTAAAACCGATGATTTGAGGCAAAAATGGAGATTTGAGAGGTTAGAGAGGAGAAACGGTGGAAGTAAGAAGAAGAAAAGGTTTTGAGGATTTAAGGGTTCTACCCGTGTTAAAATCCAGAACCCCATGGGGGTTTTGATTCCCCTGTGGGGGGAATCGGTTTCCCTTCAAAGGGGAAATCGGTTCCCTTATGGGGGTATTGATTCCCTCTGCACCAAAATGCTAAAATCCGATTTTAAACACATAAAATGCTAAATTAATTTTCTCTAGTGGTATTGGCAACTCATATATTGAAAATTAATCATGTTCAAATAATCAAGTTATTCTTTAAACGATATTTGAACATAAAATTAATTTTTCATCAAGAATCATAAACTCCCCCCTAACTAATAGTAATGAATGCAATTAAAAATTAGCATTTTTCATTTAGTCTTAAAAGTGCTAAAATTATTTTGAACACTAAGTGAAGATAGGTTGGTTAAACCTAATTCTCTCCTAAGTGTCCAAAATCTTTCCTTGTCTAAAGGTTTTGTAAAGATATCCGCTAATTGGTGCAAAGTATCAACAAATTCTAGAACTACATCTTCCTTAGTGACATGGTCTCTAATGAAGTGATGTCTTATTTCAATGTGCTTAGTTCTAGAGTGTTGGATGGGATTTTTAGTGAGACAAATAACACTAGTATTGTCACACTTGATAAGAATGGTGCCAACTTCAATTCCATAATCAAAAAGTTGTTGTTTCATCCATAAAACTTGTGCACAACAACTACCAGCTGAAATGTATTCGGCTTCAGTGGTAGATAATGCAACACAATTTTGTTTCTTTGAAAACCAAGAAATCATCATATTTCCAAGGAATTGGCAAGTATCGGGATGTGCTTTTCCTATCTAATTTGCATCCTCCATAATCTGCATCAGAAAAAGCATGCAAGCTAAAGCTAGAGTCTCTAGGATACCAAAGTCCTAAACTAGGAGTGTCCTTAAAGTATCTAAAGATTCTCTTAACAGCTAGTTAATGTGATTCCTTAGGGCATGATTGAAATCTAGCACATAAGCAAACACTAAACATAATGTCCGGTTTACTTGCAGTTAGATAAAGTAGAGATCCAATCATTGACCTATATAATTTAACATCTACACATTTACCTTCTTCATCTAAGTCAAGCTTTGTTGAAGAGCTCATTGGAGTGTCATGAGGTTTGCCATTTTCCAGTCCAAACTTCTTGAGCATATCTTTGACGTACTTAGCTTGATTGATGAAGATGACATCTTTTCTTTGCTTGATTTGGAGTCCCAAGAAAAATGAGAGCTCCCCCATCATGCTCATTTCGAATTCACTTTGCATTAGCTTGGAAAATTCTTGGCAAAGAACATCATTAGTATAACCAAATATTATATCATCAACATAAATTTGAACTACTAATAAATCTTTACCTTTATGCTTTAAAAACAATGTAGTGTCAACCTTCCCTTTTGAAAAACCTTTTTCAATTAAAAAATTTGACAATCTTTCATACCAAGCTCTTGGAGCTTGTTTTAAATCATAAAGTGCTTTTGTCAATTTAAGAACATGATCCAGAAATTTTGAATCTTCAAAACCTGGAGATTGTTCCACATACACTTCTTCTTTTATAAAACCATTTAAGAATGCACTTTTAACATCCATTTGATATAATTTAAATTCATGAAAACATGCAAATGCTAGTAACATTCTAATTGCTTCCATCCTAGCTACGGGAGCGTATGTTTCATCATAGTCTATGCCCTCTTCTTGAGTATACCCTTGAGAAACAAGTCTAGCCTTGTTTCTCACTATATTACCACTCTCATCAAGCTTATTCCTAAATACCCATCTAGTACCTACAGTAGATTTATTACTAGGCCTTTCAACTAATGTCCATACTTTACTTCTCTCAAATTGATTTAATTCTTCTTGCATAGCCATAATCCAATGTTCATCTTTTAATGCTTCTTTAATATTCTTAGGCTCTATGCATGAATAATGCAACAATTACAAATATTTTTAAGAGAAGATCGAGTTGTTACCCCTTTGGATGGATCACCTATAATTTCACCATCCTTGACATAATTGTACTCTCTTAGATAAGATACTTCCCTTTCTTCAATGGTTGGATTCTCAAGAGGATCATGAGTTCCTCATTTTTCGTTTTCTTCCTTGATGATGGTTCTCCAACGTCATGTCTAACGTCATTTGTATTATAACACCTACATCATCATTCACAAAATCCTTCCTCAGAAGGGATTATCATCGAAAACAACATGTATAGACTCTTCTACAACTAAAGTTCTTTTATTAAATACTCGAATAGCTTTAGAATTTAAGGAATAACCCAGAAAAATTCCTTCATCACGTTTAGCATCAAATTTTCCAAGGTTCTCTTTACCGTTGTTTAAAACAAAACATTTACATCCAAAAGGATGAAAATAGCTAATGTTAGGCTTTTTATTTTTGAAAATTTCATATGGAGTTTTCTTTAAAATTGGCCTAATCATTACTCGATTTATAACATAACAAGCGGTATTTGTGGCTTCCGCCCAAAAATATTTTGGCAAATTATTTTCACAAAGCATGGTTCTAGCCATTTCTTCTAAAGTTCTATTTTTCCTCTCAACAACTCCATTTTATTGAGGGGTTCTAGGTGCTGAAAAATTGTGACTAATACCATTAGAATTACAAAACTCAGTAAATCCAAGATTTTCAAATTCAGTGCCATGATCACTCCTAACACTAGTTATAGAGTAACCTTTATCGTTTTGGATTACTTTTGAAAACGTGATGAATTTTTCTAATGCTTCATCTTTAGTACTTAAGAATAAAACCCAAATATATCTAGAGTAGTCATCTACCAAGACAAATGCATATTGTTTTCCACCCAAGCTAGTAGTCCTAGTTGGACCAAAAAGATCTATATGAATCAATTGTAATAATCTACTAGTTAATACGTCATTAATGGATTTAAAAGAAACTCGCTTTTGTTTTCCTTTAGCACAAGCATCACATATTTTATCATTATCAAATTTAAGCTTAGGCACCCTCGAACTAAATCACCTTGAATTAGCCGTTGCAAAACACTCATACTAAGTCTCCTATGCCATAACCAACTATCATGTTCATCCTTAGCAACTAGGCACAAATTAGTCATATCAATAGAATCTAAATGCACCATGTATATGTTTCCTATTCTATGACCAATAAGCATAATCCGATTAGATGTAATATCAATGACTTTACAACCATTAATATCAAACATGACATTGAATCCCTTATCACAAAATTGACTAATACTCAATAGATTATGCTTTAATCCATTCACATATAAAACATTCTTAATTTATATGGAAGAGGTATTACCAATAGTACCAATACCTTCAATGTGACCTTTTGAATCATCACCAAAAGTCACTTCTCCTCCATTTTTGGCATTAAGCTCAATGAATCGGTTTTTGTCTCTGGTCATGTATCTTGAGCATCCACTATCAAGGTACCATGAATTTGGATTTGTTTCCCGTGCCTTGTAGCAATGCTCTTTTTTCTACAAACATAGATTAATTTCTAATTTTTGGTACCCAAATTCTTTTGGGTCCATATTCATTAGTTTCCAAAATCCTAGTCCCCTTAGGTATCCATTTATGTATGATATCCTTATCTTTAGTAGTAATGAGCTCCTTATGAACCCATATACTTCTAACGATTTTTCCATTAGAGGTTCTTTGGGGACCTCTATGATTGTAGTTTTTAAAACTTTTTCTAACAAAGTTGGATTTGAATTTCTCCACTTTCAAAACGTTTTGTTCCAACTTTATCAAAAGAAGCTTAAGATCATCAATTTTCTTTTGATGATCATCATTGACCTTTGAAAGTAAATTTTGCAAATCTAAATTTTTCTTTTCAAACTCTTCTAGTTTGATTTGCAAATCTTTGATTTTACTTTCAAGATCGTTGTTGGTTTTGGATATGTTTTTTTCATTTTTCATTTTTGAAACATCATTTTTATATTTTAAAAACAATTTCTCATAATCTGAAGCCAACCCATTATATTCCTCTAATAGCTCATCATAGGATAAATTATCAAAATCAGATAAGTTAGAGGTTACCTTAGAATCTTCCCCGAATGCCATTAAGCACAAGTTTGCTACTTCTTGTTCCTCTTCATTGGAACCTTCTTCATCGCTCCATGTAGCCACATGAGCCTTGCTATTCTTTGATGACCCTTTCTCTTCAATTGTGGGCAATCATATTTGACATGCCCCGGCTTTTTGCATTCATAGCAAATGATCGGGTCCTTCTCTTTTGGTTCATTTTTGAGGCCTTTATTTCGTTTGAATTTTCTTCCTCAGTAAGGTCTCATCATTTTTCTGAACCGTTTGACAAACAATGTCATTTCCTCGTCATCGTCATCTTCATCCGAATAACTCTCATTTTTTGTGGATTTGAGAGCAACTCCAATGTTTTTCTTCTTCTCCTTCTCCTTTGGTGTCTCTTCAATCTTATCAAGGTCCACCTCAGCTTTAAGCATCATTTCATGAGTGAGGAGTGAACCGATTAACTATTCAAGAGTTAAGGATGTTAGATCCTTAGACTCGATGATTGCTGTCTTCTTTGATTGCCACGATTTTGGGAGGGAGTATACTAACTTCCTCACAAGCTTTTCATTTGAAATGATCTCTCCATATGATTTGAGACCATTGACAATCGTTGAGAATCTATCCGTCATAGCTTTGATATCTTCATTTGGTTTCATCCTGAAATTTTCATAGCTATGCGTTATAATACTAATTTTAGATTTCTTTACCTCATCGGTACCTTCATGAGTGACTTGAAGTTTGTCCCATATTTCTTTGGCGGTTATACAAGATGAAACTCTTCCGTATTCATCTGGTCCAAGAGCACAAAATATGATATGGATGCTTTGGAGTTGAGCTGGAACATTTTTGTCTCTCATTCACTCCATAATCTTGGATGAGCGAGAGGCTTGAAGTATCCTTCTTCTACGACATTCCATGCTCCCATGTCACTTGCTTGAATGAAGTACATCATCCTATTTTTCCAATAGGCATAATTAGCCCCATTGAAGAAATGAGGCTTGTTGACGGGCATCGAATCGAGATCGGAGTCGAAGTTTGAAGTAGAGGCCATTGATGACTTTGATTATCGATATAAATCTTCCCGAATCGACTCAAGAGGTGATTAAACCTTCAAATGAGTTAGACTCTGATGCCAATTGTTGAGTTAATCGATTGACGGAATTGGCCAAGAGGGGGTGAATTGGTAATAAAATTTTGGTGGAAGCTTTTGCAGAAAATTGAAAGAAATTGCACAACGATTTAGAGTGGTTCGACGTTCTCAACCAAAGTCTACGTCCACTACCTTAGCTATCCACACTAAGGATTTTCCACAAATTCACTAATTTGTCTTTCTTTTGAGGACAAAGAGTAACCTTACAAACCCTCAAGAATTATACCCCAAATTCTTGAGAACACTCTCTCCCAAAGAGAACAATACAAATTTGCAAACTTACAAGGAAATCCTCACAAGGTAGATTGTTTGCACAATTCTAGAACAAAGAAAAGAACACTCAAAAATGAATACAATTGAGCACAATAAGTGTTCTTGAAAGCAAGATGAATATTGAATGAAAAATAGGCTTGAAATGCTCAAACTTGAGGTTTGATGCTTTCTCTTTGATTCTCTCTTGATTCTAGTTGCTTGATATTTCTTGTTGTTGATCAATGGCTTCTAAGCTTGCTTAAATACACCTTGAATCACTTCTGAACGTTGGGGATGATTAGAGAAGATAATATAGCCGTTTTAGTGTGAAAACAATTAATAAAACAGCTTGGAGCGTGGGGGGAATCGGTACCCCCTATGGGGAATCGGTTCCCTAAGTGTAAAATTCAAATATTTCGACCGTTAAACAGGGGGGAATCGGTACCCCCTGGGGGGGAATTGGTTCCCTCCGAGCATACTGGAATTCTCATAGCCAAACCATTAAGGGGGGAATCGGTACCCCTTGGGGGGGGAATCGGTTCCCTCTGAGCAATCTGGAATTTTTGGCTTTGAAATGGTTCGAAATACTTTGTAAAATTATTTTGAAATTGTTTTAAGATTAAAACTTAATTTTACACTTGAGTAAGGATTAAAAATGATTTTTGAAAGATTTAGAGTAATGTTTTGATATTAGAATAATTATATCGAATATACTTAGAAAACCTTATTGCACAATCTTAAAATTCATTTAACTTAATTTGTTATATCAAAATATCAAAATGTTTTCAACAAATTAAAATTTAACTTATAAAAAATTGAACAGTATAAAGTTACTTGTAAGTTGTAACTTGAAGGAGTATGCCTTGCATGTATTATCTCTTTTGTTTAATGGTTTCAAAAAATAATTCAAATTTAATTAAAGCACATGTAATCACACACCTTTCCATATCTCCACTCCATCAAGTTTTCAATAGCTCGTGTCCGTGGCTTACTCACTCAGAACATGAATTCCACCGCCAATACGTCAAACCCCATGCCTTTTTAATAGTCTCCACCATACATTTAAAGTCGTAAAAAATATGGTTTGAGAATATTATTTTTTAATTTATATTTGGATATTAAAGCATTTAACTGATAGTTACTAATTTTTTATTTAATTTTAATTTGATATGTATAATTAAGGGGAAATTTTGAAATAAAATTATTCTTTATTAATACAGAACGTATAATCAGGTTAGTGTTATAAATTAATTAAGTTATAGTTTAATAAAAAAAATGTAAAAAGAGTAAAATTATAAGATTAATATTGTAACTTATGTTCATTATATGATATCTAAAAAAAGTTAAAATGACTATTTAAAAAGAAAAACTATATAATCAATAATAGTATATTTTCAACAATTATCATTAATTTTAAAACATATACTTTTATACATATTTTTCGTTCATTCCATTTCGTAAACGTATCATTATCTGAAGATAAGTAAAAAAATCCATAAAAAAGAATATAAGTAAAAATAATATCAAATTTATTAAAATATACCAATGTAAATGAGTTGTCCAAACAAATCATAGTGATAAGTATTTTTTTATCCGAAAATATTTGTTGCAACTTGAATTTTAAATTTAATTACAATCACTTAAGAAGTATTTTGGACTTGTGAAGGCCGGAGTTCGTTTGGGAGCACGAGATGAACAATGTACATTCTTTAGAGGTAAAATGTTTCTTATTCTTATCTTGAAGATTATATCCAAGAATTTCAGGTTGTTTATAAGGAAGAACCGAGGGAATAAAGATATTCTACAGATTAGAATTACTGAAAAATGTATAAATAGGACTGATACGATGAACAATCATTTATGCATAGATGAGGATACTATGGATTGAGTTAATAGGTTACCTTATAAGTTGTAGTAATTTGTTGTTGTTGTTTTCCCCTTTGGAAAAACATACGAGGTTTATGTACTTCTGAAAGAAATTACGTGATCTTCCAATTCAAAAATAAAATTAATGTGACCATTTGATTAATGTTTTTGTCATTAACCGGTACGGTACTAACGTGATAATTTACGGTATTGACATGACAGTTCACGACACTGACGTTATAGTCTATGGTAGTTGTTTATATGACAGATGGATTGAATTGATTTTATGATCTTGGTCGATAGTCAAATTAGGTATATTTTAAAGTTTATGGACTTATATATTTTTAAAAAAATAGAAATTATCTTAAATTTACAAAATTTAAATATTAAAAAAATAAATATAAAAATAATAAAAATTGAAATAAGTAAATATATATAAAAAATATTAAAATTCTTTTATTTTTAAAAATCTAAATATATATCATAAACTATAAAA